>NC_035108.1:199499342-200728342 GCF_002204515.2 Aedes aegypti | reverse complement strand
GTTGAAAATCGTTGGTGCATTCTACCATGGATTCGGTAGATTATACAACAAAATTTGTTTGCGTGTGAACGATGTGCAAATTAGCGGGGTACACATTAAAAAGTCAATACAGAGTCAGAATTAGGGCGAATGTGAACACTAATACACAGACAAACAGACGTAACACTTAGAACAAATCTCGAACAAAATCATAGTCACGAGGACATGTGCGCCCAATGCTAACATTATTGTATTTGGCCGACGGGCCAACAGATGGCGGTAGTGTGCAAACGTCAAACGCGAACAAAAACGATGCGAGCGCTGCGGATGGCGGATTGGCCACCTACCATATTTTTGAATCGACCGTTGAAAAGGTGGTCGATGGACAATGATGAGAGTGTGACGTCTGTTTGTCTGTGACTAATACATTGTCAGTAAAATCGGTTTGAAGTTCAGCGGATATAATTTCAATTCTATATTATGTTTCCGATCGATTTAATCGCATGATGCATTTTTGTATGATCCATTACAATATTATTTTTGTAACAAACCATTTGATTTATTTTCATATTATGAACAACATGTTTAAATAAATAAAAAAGCATCATGCGCCATTCATCAAAATTGAGGATTGTTGCGCCCCTCGGTTTTTCGTCTCCTTCAGTTTAACAGCCGCGATTGCGCCTTTTGACCTCGTCCTTCTGTTTTGACTATCATCAGTTTCGCCGTTTTGCTACGCTCTTTCACACGAACCTTCTTCACTATCGACCTTCTGACCACTCAGTTTTAAATGCGCCCTGCTGCCACACTCAATCGCAAATGCGCCCGGTTATCGCAAAGGGGGAAGATGGGCGAAATTGACATCAGAGTTCGTATCGAAAGAGAATATCAAATGCGCCTTTTTGTTTTTCTCACTTATTTCGTGAAAAACGTTATTTAAAAAAAAAAAACAGTTGTGCATTGTATGATTGTAATTTATCAAATAAACTGTTAGGTGAATAAAACTCAATTTGTTTACATTTGTCAGTTAGGCCGTAAATCTGGTACTGTATTGAAGTGTTCAGATTAAATGTGCACTGAACGAAACTTCCCGCCTCAGAATGAATGATTCCCAACTCACTTGGCTATAAATCCACGAATTGAATGAAATTTATGGTGTAAGATGCATCCACACACTATTGAACAAAAATCATCCAATTCTAGGATGATTTTTGGTTCACATCCGTCTAAAAATAAGTAGATAATTGAGTTATGATAGCATAAATGAATAACATGCATTTTATGACGGATAATAATTTCTTCTATGTCCCAAATCGAAAATCATTCAATTATCGTTTAAAACAACAAATGGATTGCAGATGATCCCAGTTGTCAAATCATCCTTGTGAATCGTATGGTGGACGCAACGTGGTGTGGTTTAATTTTCTCCGTGAATAAAATAGGTAATTGAACATTATTCATATTCCTGCAGCCGATTTTGTAGAATGTCCTTGATGCAATATCGATGTAATAAACGAAATTTTCTGTTATAGAACCATCAACTTCGTTATGTATTTTCAATATGAATCATGTTACATTATGAACTAACATAGCAGGTGTTGTTTACATGTACGTATGAAAATCATTCAATTTTCTCCATCTTTTTGATGAATACAAATCGTTTCAAAGTTGGATGATTTTCATTTGGTGGGATTTGTAAACAGATGATTTCAACAAAGATGAAAATCATCTTGCATGTGTCTGAAAATAGGTTTGGGGCTCGGATGAGGCAAAAATCATTCAATCTATGGCGGGAGATTCCGTTCAGTGTGGTCAAACCAACGGGGGTACCCGGTACAAGCAAACACATACTTAGAGCCGGACCTGTTATATACACTGAACGAAATCCCCCGCCACGAATTGAATGATTATTGACTCAGACACAATCAAGATGATTTTCATCTTCGCGAAAATCAGTTGTTTACAAACCACTCCGAATGAAAATCATCCAGTCTTGGAATGAATTTTATCATTCAAATAGATGCCTCTAATTGAATTATTATCATACATACATGTAAACAACCCCTTTTTCATGTTAGTTATTAATTAAAAATAAATCAAATCAAAAGTTAAGCACTACAAAACGTTGTTGATATTGCTTTATATTTCTTAAATGTAATATAAACTCATTATTTAACATCTTCAGTTTTCAGTTTTTCCAGCCGTCTTGTAAGGAACATAATTGTGTGATGTATATAGCTCCATGGAGCCCAGATAGCCATAGCGGTAAACGCGCAGCTATTCAGCAAGACCAAGCTGAGGGTCGTGGGTTCGAATCCCACCGGTCGAGGTTGGAAATTTTCTCGACTTCCCAGGGCATAGAGTATCTTCGTACCTGCCACACGATATACACATGCAAAAATGATCGATGGCATAGTAAGCTCTCAGTTAACAACTGTGGAAGTGCTCATAAGAACACTAAGCTGAGAAGCAGGCTCTGTCCCAGTGAGGACGTAACGCCAGAAAGAAGAAGAAGAATATAGCTCCATGGCACCTAAATATTCGGATGTTAGCGACCTGTGGTTAGTAGGCACTCTTAAGAAGTCTGAAAAAAAACGCAAATGAGGATAAAATAAGATTTCAAGTGAAATTACCTGTAATTTCCACACAGTAATGTTTTTCAAATTACGCTGCCGCCACCATGATGTTTACGTAAATATTTATAAGATTAATTTGACGTTTAGGAGCATTCCCTTTTCCCTTGATATATCAAGCTAAGTATGATGTTACGCTCAAGAAAAGTAAAGAAATTTATTGACTGAATGGGTCAAGAAATTTTCTACAGAGAGCCCCCTTTGAAGTGACATTTCTCCTCAACTGCGTACTAAGATCAGAAAAAAATGATTTTTTTGATCATTTCTTGGAAGAAATGTTCCACTCATCGAGATAGGCGATTTCTTTTCTTGTCAGTAGCAAACCAGCCTTCAGACAGTAAATGAATGATTTTCGGTATGGGACATGGGAGAACTAATAATCCGTCATAAATTGCATGATAATCATTTGTGTTATCATCATTCGATTAATTGCAGATTGTCATTCTATTATGTTCTATTATTCATCTCTAATTTGGATGATTTTTGTTCAATAAATAGTGGATGCATCATATTCTTTCATAATCATTCAAAATGAGGGATATGAAGTTTTATAACCATGTGAATTACAAATCATTCAATGTGCGACCGGAGGTTTCGTTCAGTGTACGACATGGGTGACCACGGCAACGAGTAAATATGACACCGCTCAAACGTCAAATTTGTGAACTCGTGCATTGGTCAAACATTCAAGCAGTGATTCTACCCCATTACCCCGAATTCCAAAACCCCGAACGACTCATCACTCCGAATGACATTACCCCGAATTCCAATATGTCATATGGAAAATGTCATCAATATCATCATATCATGGCATGGAGGGTTTTTCTATGTCGTCTAAAACTTTGCAATAAAGAGCACTTCGATATGAGGCATATTGTGGCCAAATATGAATTCAGTAGCTTTTACAATAGTTTGAAAGCTCAGGTTGGTCAGGAGGAGGAGTTCAGACCGACGATTGGAAAGTTCGGCGCCCACCGGCTGTCGAACGAGAACGGCCTAAGACTGGTAGATTTTGCCACCTCCAAGAATATAGCCATTCGTAGCACCCACGATAAAAAGAAACAAAGTATTATATTCCGAAAAATGACATTTGGTAATGACGTCATTCCTATCGCAATCTCGAACGTGTGCAAGAGAAAGCAAAGCCGGCTCTTTTTTTTCTATCCTTCTAGACCAGTGATTCCCAAAGTGGGCAAATTCGCCCCCCTGGGGGCGATTTTCAAGCTCAAGGGGGCGAAAATTTGCAAAACACAATTTGGGGGGCGAAAAATCCAGAAAGGGGGCGAAAATGCTAACATGCCCAGTAAACACACCATCGTAAATGATGAGATATAAAAGTACAAATGTGGAGGCGATATACGCACATCTTGCATGAAGCCTTATGGCGCATGTACGTATATCGCCTCCACATTTGTACTCTTATGCGCTATCTTATACGATTTTGTGTTTACTGGGTGGGAGCATTTTAAAATAACTACTCACAACCTTTAGAGGATCTGATGATTAATCAACTTATCTAATTTTAGGACTATTTTACCTTAGATCGTTATATCTCTAATTATGGTTATTATAAAGTTATGACAGAAACCACCTAAACTGTCAAACACAAAATGTTAGTTTTTTAACATCATGTGAGTTTTAAGAATGGTTGGTAATTGAGATTTTCACAAGGTCGGACTGATTTGTCACAGGTAACAATTAAAACACACAGAATATTTCCAATATTTCTTCGATTTGGCATCCAGCTATATACGAAAAAAAATCGACAGTACCCATTTTGAAGTTTCGGTGCACACATTCTTATCATTTCTTATGGTAGAAGTAAATTTCGCTAAACTTAGCTGACCAAAATCGGGTTCCAACTATAAAACCGCTTGAATTCAAAGACGAAAAGCATTCTATTTAAAAATAGGTTTGAATAACCTTGATATCAGAGATGCGTCGGATTTGAACCTTATGAACGTCCGGAAAAATCAGAGTTTTTATTGGTGTTAAAATAATATGAAATCACAATTAACGAATCATATTTTACATACGCGCCAAATGGTGACGTATTTGGGAAGGCGAGACCTTCCAATAACACACAATTGCAAAAATAATCAATGCAATTCAAATATGACATATTCATGTGAACAGAAGTGCGTTTGCTCGGAAAACATTGCGTTTGATTCAATTTTGGAGAGCTTCACCCCCAACTTCGTCCCCAGTTGGCGTGCTTGCATAAATTACATTTAAATAGTTAAAACTGGGCTGAGCTTGTATCGAAAACAGATTTAGTAGCTTATAATGCACGAAAGACATTGTTAAACTTGCTATTATAAAGTACAGTTGAATGAATCCTAATTAATAGATGTGGGTTCTCGAAATTCAAGAAAATATTTTTAAATGTACCGTAATCCGGGGTATCATTGATCAGCGGGGTAACATTGATCGGAATGACTTATCTCGTAAAAAGTTCGTATTATCATTTATTGCTGGAACATTTCCAAATCATGAATGGTGTTTCTCTTTCTCATACTCATAAGCTAATGAAAGTGAAGATTTTTGCGAAAATTGCGTTTACCTTATGCGTAAATTTGTCAACTTTTCGAAACAATGATTTCAATGGGTAAGATGACACTACCGAAGATTCATATCTCACATAAGTTCAGCAAACGATATGAGCAAGGAAAATGCGGTTCTTACTAAAAATGGCATCGCTAAAAATGATTCCGTTGTCAAAATTTTCATAAGTATGCTCAATTAGGCAACATTAACGAATTACTGTTAAGAATGTAGAATTCCCTTAGACAATTGCCTACATTTAGGCGTATTCCGTGGTTCAAGGTGTTTTAATTTTGAAATAACTCAAAAAGTAAATGACTTGTAAGCGTTTGGCCTTCATATTCGGCTTCAGGGACCATGATTTAAGTGAGTAATGACATTTTCAATATCACTGAACGTTGTTTACATAGGTGATCAATGTTACCCCATATCAGCTAAATCAAAAAGTCGCTTAAAACATTTTTTTAAAAATGCTTAACTCTTTCAAAAAACAAAATACAGTATACAGTCACGAGCTATGGGTGGCAGTACTTGTTTTAAAAATATAAAATTTGCAACATTTGCATTTTCAAACGAAATATTTAAAAAATATTCAAAAAAATGATCAATGTTACCCCGGATTACGGTACATAATAGTTATTGTATTATGATTCTATGGATATGTCAGTCGAAGACATTTTTTGGCGTACAGCGTTTAAATATTTTTTTTGAATCACATATCAGGGGGGCGATTCCAGATAACATCGGACTCAAGGTGGCGAAAGTTAAAAAAGTTTGGGAAGCACTGTTCTAGACCCATGCTTGGCGATAGAAATGACGACACATGTTTTTATTGAAAATCGTTGTTTACACGTGGGAATAGCCTACCTTGTTGTGTATACCATGGGTAGCACCTACTTTCAGCACAGCCTCCCGTATCGTTACAGTTGGAGATCACCACAATAGACGAAATCACAAATCGACAACGTTTTGATCGATGGATGGCACTTCTCCGAAATAACCGACTTCAGAATCTATCTTGGCGCTAACATTGGCTCTGATCACTACTTAGTGATGGTGAAACAGCGCCCAAAACTATCCAATATCGACGCCCGCGCGCCCTACGCGACTGGCCCAACCGAACGTCACCACCGCATACGGAACAGCTGCCGGAGGAGTGGAAGCAATTGGCCATATTATTGGAGCTTGCAGAGAAACCAACCGATCTTTAGTAGTGTGTGACAAAGAATGATATATTATATTATCTATTCTACATAGCATACTACGATTAATTGGGTTGCTTCAATCTTAGGGTGCTTGTACTCCTTAACTCCTCCTCAAGCTGCAACGATTGAAGTTCCATTTTTTCTTCGATAGGTCTCCAGTTTCACTCTTGACAACGGTTTGGTCAAAACGTCAGCGACCATTGTCTCAGTCGGGCAGTAAAGAACCTTGATAACGTTGTTGCTCACTAGGTCCCGAATGAAATTGAACCGTGTGTCAATATGTTTGGTTCTGCGACTTTCTCCTTCGGCTAGCAGCATCGCTATGCAGCTCTGGTTGTCCTCGAGCACTGTGATTCGTCCGATGAGCTTCTCACCAATGTCCTTCGTCAGCGCTCCTGACAAACCTCGGCTAAAGCCATGTATTCTGCCTCGGTGCACGAAAGGGTAACGCACTGCTGTTTTCGAGCAGCCCAGGAAATCGGTTCATCTAGGTGAAAGATGAACCTCGAGTTTTATCTTCGGTCTTGGTGGTCTTCATCCCAGTCCGCGTCTACGTGTGCGTATAGCTGTCCAGATTCGCCAAGCTCCAGCTTCAAATCTGTAGTCGATTTTAGGTACCGCAACGTCCGTTTGGCCTCCGTCCAATCCAATCCGCCCGGATCGAGATTTGCAGAAACATCTCTTTGATGTCTGCAGAAACTGCGACTTGACGCTCTCGGTACGGAAACATCACGGATAGTAACGGCACATAACGGAGTCAGAAGGTCCGGGCCCTTGAGCAACAAGGAGTTCAATGATACGCCGTCAACTTTCGCCGCTGCGTCCCAGATCACTCGAATTTTCCCAGGCTTCTTTTCATTCACGACGACTCCAATCGGTAAGAACCATGTGCGACGCAGGTCGAATCCTTTAATTTCCTCCGCTGTCGCTTCGTGTATGTAACCCTTGGGTTTAAAGTCAGCTATTTGCTGACGAACGCTGTCGTAAAGCTGCGAGTCTCGAGCTAAACGCTTTTCCAGGAACCTGAAGCGTCGTTCCGCCATCGGCCGACTGTCTGGAAATTCTACATAGTCATGTTTCCAGAGCAGGCCTGTCTCAAACTTCTCGCTGTTCAACCGGCGTGTGGTCGCTTCCAGGATACTGAAGGCACGTTGTTCTCCCATACCTTTCACGGTAGGCACAAGAGCTACACCCAAACTCTCGATGTCGAAAAAGCGACTGACGTACTCGTGGAGATCACCTGTGGTCGGCTCGACGTGCACATGTAGTTGTCAGTGTATTGTGTTAGCTCGTGGCTTCCGTAGACTGCCACACACTGCCCATCTAATCCTGGTCTTCGTTGCAATCGGTTCATTCAACTTCCCTTCACGCAACTTCAGTGTAGCGAGAAGATGAACGTTGTTTTGTCCGATTAGGATTCACCGGGAGCTTTTTGAGATGTGTGTATCGCATAATTTGTGGTCTGTTGTGGTAAGCCGAGATTGTCGACCGTGTGTAGACGTCGGAAAGCTTGTAGTCACCCCACGCAGTTGAATCACCCACAATTTATGAATCAGCTGATTTCAAAAAACAAAATTATTATCAAACTTATCACAAAATATCACAGGATCATTTTTACTGATAAGCAACACAAAATGTTAAGCCATTTCAATGATTTTTATTTCAGTAAAATAGCGCTTGATCGCGGTATGAACCAACAATATAACTAAATTCTTTTTGTAGCTATTTGGGCTGTATTTTCGGCCAACATTGTAAGCCGTGTGCCTATTGACGTGTAGCTAGAAACGACGTTTTAAAGTTTGTTCCAAAGATTTTTTGTGAGAGATTGAGCCCAGTCAACATTTACAGATTCAATAAAAATAGCTATGAGAGATAAATGCGTATTTATACGGATTTGGCTAAGATTTTTCAGTAAAATACTTGATCAATAAATTGTGGGAAATATACACACCAGTCACAATTTATGAATCAGCGTTCAAACTACTAGTACTTTGTATTTATTAAAATGATTCTTTGTTTCAAATAATTTCCGAAGTAAAATTTTGTTACGGGAGAGCAATAGTAGTTTGGAACTGTTCTATAACTACACAAATTTCTTTTTTTTTTTTTGTGGAAAAGGAATCTGAACATACTAATAAATTTCCATGATTTTGGAAAGAACAAATTCTTATGAAAAAAAGTTATTTAGGGGGATTATAATTTTATATGGCCATCAAAATTGTAGACGTTGTTTATACGAGTTGAGGTCTTGTTATGTCTTGTTATATTGTTATGTTGAATAATTTATGGATAAATAGAAAATCCTAAATTTGCGAGGAACACAAAGATAAACTGTTTCTACCAAATGTAACGATTTTTTAGTTACACCTGGTAGGTTCTTCCTAATTTTGCAAGAAAAACGGGGTATTGCTTCTGCAGAAGGACCAAAAGTAACGAGTGGGAAGAAAAGAACTGGTTTACATCCTCCCTGATTGATATCAATACCAATTGTTTGTCATTTTTATGATCACTTTTGTTGTACGTAAGTTTTTTAGATTACCTCCCTGGCTGAACTGTGGCTCTTCTATCAGACACATGGAGAAGTAAAAGGCATTCAGACTTTTGAAAAAAAAAAAAACAGAGGTCATGGAGTATCATTTACATTTATGTAACCGATTTTTTTCACGTGCGTAATGTGCCACTATATAATCGGCATATTATATTGGAATCCTCAGTAAAGGCAATCGAAGAGTCAAGCATTTACGAGCTCTGCCATCTAGATCTAATAATTGTCTAATTACATTAACTGCCATCATCCTTCAAATAAACAAGCTCCAGTAGCATATAAATCCACAAATTCAATGTTCACAAGTTAAGAGATTATTAATTAAAGATCAAGCAATGTTATGCAGACTGTTGAAATACTTGGTTCATCCCCGGATATAATTAACGTTGTCCGCAGTATTATAATAAACATATGAACTATATAGCATTTAATTGCAAAATAATTGAAAGTTACAATCTGATTCATAAATCGTGTTCAAATTGATTCATATTTGTGGACAACTTTTTTGCCGATTCATAAATTATGGTTTTAAACAATGTTCAAATAAGTGAAAATTTCAAATGTTTTCAACAATTTGTTCATGAACTTCAGGTATATACCTCACTTTACCATTCGGCATTGATTTCATCAAGAAATATTATTTAGTTTGCTCTCTATAATTTTTCAAATTTTAGCAGAGCCTTAAATGATTCATATCTTTTTTCATACCAGTGTACCGTTTGTTGACACCAGCCTCGGAAATCTCCATCGAATCCCGGGATTTTTTCGAGTCCGGGAAACAAGACCCTCTACTACAAAGTGCTATCCCAGATTATTTTCCGTCGTCTATAATCAATAGCAAATGAGTTCGTGGGAAGTTATCAAGCTGATTTCGTCAACGGCCACTCGACGACGGACCAAATCTTCACTATACATCAAATCCTCCAATTATGCCGTGAATACGAAATCCCAACGCATCACCTGTTCATAGATTTTAAGCGGGTTATGGTAGTATCTACTGCAAAAAACTATGGAAAATCATGGACGAGTACAGCTTTCCCGGGAAGCTCACAAGCAACGATTAATAGCGTGAAGATTTCGAGCGAATATTCCAGTTCGTTCGAATCCCGCCGGGGACTTCGACAGGGTGATGGGCTTTCGTGCCTGCTGTTCAACATCGCGCTGGAAGGTGCCATGCGGAGAGCCGGGTTCAATAACCAAGGTACGATTATCACAAGGTCCAGCCATTTTGTTTGCTTCGCAGATGATATGGGTATTGTCGGCAGAACATTTGGAACAATGACAGACCTGTGCACCCGCCTGAAACGTGAAGCGACAAAAGGTGGTGAATGCGTCAAAAACAAAGTACCTACATGCTGATAGGCGGAACCGAGTGCGACAGAATCCGCATAGGAAACAGTGTTACGATAGACGGGGATACTTTTGAGGGTGGTGATAATAATAGTGTTTAAAAAACTCCAACTCCTGCTCCCTACTCCGAAAATTAACGAACTTCTTAAGGAATTCCTCCATACATTTCGATCAATATACACTCCATGTAAGTTTAAGAATATCCGAATAGATTACTCCAAAGATTCCACCATGAATTTCTTCAAGAATTCCTTCAATAAAAATACTAGGTACTTCAGGAGTTCATCTAGTGATTTTTCCATCGTTTATACTTGAATTTTACATGAATCCTCAAATTATTATCGCCATATGATAAGACACATGTTCAATAATGTGTAGGGTTCAACCAATAGCCGCACAGCTGAGAACTAATATTCAGCATTAGTTTTACGTCATCTGAATGCTTTTTATCTTGGCTTGGTGAAGTATTGGATTATACTCATGTAACGAGTTAGGTAAAGGAAAAAATAAGAAACGACAATTAAAAAAGCGTTTGAGGAAAGCTCATCTCAAAAATTACGATTAAGCCATAAAGTACACTCAGTTCCTTGTGGTGCATCAGAGCACCACCTCATATTTGATTTTAGGTTATCTTGAACACTAATTCATAGTTCAAAAACAAGCTTTTGTTCTACGATTTTGCGCATAAATGTACATTTCTATTTTTAATAATGAAAAAAAGTCATGGGCGGGATAGGGTTAATATATTACCAAGCGAGAATATTTCCATCATTTTTTGTAGAAAATCGAGCTGTGAATCAATGGTACTTAGATAAATAGCTCTACTTGTACAATTGAACAGGGCTGGTAATGGTAGTAGAAGTAGGGGAAGGGGTTGTAAAATTAACACGTTAAGGATATCATCTTGTTTTTGATAGAAAAACGAGTATTTGTACAGTTCTATCGCACAACATTAAAAATAGGGATGTGATCTATAGCTGCGACACGAATTCAGGCTGAAATAGTTAAATTTTCACATATTTTTATCGCTAGCAAAAAACGATGCAAATGTAATTTTACCTGCCTTATGTGGGTAAAATGAACAGCTGTTGGTGGTAAAATGAATATCATACAAAAAAAGTAAGCAAAACAAATATTTTTGAAAATTTTCATTGCATTCCCGAAAATATATCCATTTATGATTGTATCCCATTCAAAAAGAAATCTAAAGGTATCAGATTTGACATCATATTATAACGATATTCACCTCACTGAAAAACCTCAAGACTTCCAAGCTGAAAGTTACGTCAGTTCTAATTTTCAAACGTGTTTTTTTAATCTTACACGAGAAAAAAAATCTGTGGTAAAAATTACTATTTTAGCTGACTATGCCCATTCTTCAATCTATCATGCAATTTCAGACCAATTTACTATGTCTACGGTACATCCCACCTCCCACCACATTACTGGTACATTTGACAGAAATAATTTACAACAATCTGATTTCGACTACAGACGCTACAGACATGGTAAAATCAAGCGTGTTAAGACGTATTGGCCTTTCGGAGGTCTTTTCAGCAAAAACTCGTCAATGTTCCCGATGAGATTAGCTCAAAGCTATAAATTTATTAGTTAGAGATAGTCGAATGGCATATTTCATATTACTTACATTTGGTCTCTTACTAGGCAAACAAATTCAAATTTTTATATTTAATATATTGTAATTCAAGGCGCTATCTGTAAATATTTAGTTTTAATAAGGATATAGTAATAATATAGATTATAATTCACTTCTTAATAAATGATTCTGCTTCCACATCAATCAACAATGATAAGCTGTTTCTCAATTCTTATTTGATTTGACAGTTCCCCACTCATTCGCATGGATGGTTTCTATGCGTTCGAGGGGCGCTTCGATGGATGCAGTCGTCGCAACATCCTCCCCCTCGTGTCGTGTGAACACTGGTTCGACGGCACCATATCCACGACGATCTGCTCCATGATGCCCGTTGCCTATATCACCATTGCTCATTGCAGGTTCCTGACGATCGCAGACATCCAAAACTGCCAGCTTGCACACCGCTCTTCTCTTCAACACCCCTGTAGGCGTCTCTACGTCTGCTAGTCGTACTGCTCCATCCTTGCCGGGATATGTCCGGGTAACACGACCACGTATCCATTGGTTCCGGATTTTCCCGTCTGCTATCATCACCAACGCTCCTATCTCGATTGGTGCAACCTCCTTGAACCATTTTGATCGCCGAGATATTATTGGCAAATACTCGACGGTCCAGCGAGTCCAGAAGTAATCCAACTTGTTCTGAATTAGCTCCCAACTGCCTTTCAGAGCGCTTTTTTCATCTACCGGCATCTTGATCGATTGTCGAACTCCATTAGAGCTAAGCATCAAAAAATGGTTTGGAGTTAACGACTCCTTCTCTTCGCTATCGAGTGGCAAAAAGGTTAACGGGCGCGAATTCACCATGTGCTCCGCCTCTGCCAGTAGGGTGATAAACGATTCGTCGTCCAACTTCCGCGACTCCGGCAAAGTTCCAATAGCAGTCTTCACGGATCGGACCATCCGCTCCCAACATCCGCCCATATGTGGGGCAGCCGGTGGGTTGAACCGCCATTGAGTATTCGTATCCGTAAAACTGCTGCCCAAGGTGTTGTAGATTTCTCGTAGTTCGTCGTTTAGCTCTTTACTCGCACCAATGAAGTTTGTTCCGTTATCCGTGTACACTTCTTGTGGCGCACCTCGGCGAGCTATAAACCCTCGAACTGCCTTCTTGCACGAATCCGTTGACAGAGAATGCACTACCTCCATGTGTATAGCCCGAACGGTTAGACACGTGAATATCGCTACCCAACGCTTGACCGCACAACGACCGACTTTTACTAGATAAGGCCCGAAGTAGTCTATGCCTACAAACGTAAAAGGTCTCACAAAGGGCGTAATACGGAACCGAGGTAGTTTACTCATCTTCGGCACTTCCGGAACGACTTTGTAAATACGGCACCACTGGCAACGTTTTGCTACTGATCGAACTTGAGTTCTTAGTTTCGGCACGTAAAACTTCTGACGAATTTCGTTCACGATCGTTTCATTGTTAGCGTGGCGAAACTTTCGGTGGTAATAGTCCAACAACAAGCTTGTGATCGGGTGTCCCTTAGGCAGTATCACAGGGAACTTGGCATCGTATTCTACGTAATCTGCAGCAGCGATTCGACCATCCACACGGATCAGTCCGTGTTCATCCATTACAGGTGGAAGATTCGCTAACGAACTGCTTCGACACAGCGATTGTCGTTTATTTGGTGTCAAATGGCTGTTGCGCTTCAATAAGGCGACCTCATCTGGATAAACATCTGATTGAGCGTATCGCCAGAGAAATCTCTCCGCATTCCGCAAATCCTCACCACTTATACTCCCTGTATCTTCGAACGGCATTCTTTTCATTCGTTGCAAAAGCTTATTACTGAAACGGTGCACATACGCCATACTCCGTAGCAGCCGTTCGTATTTGGAGAATCGTGATATGTCGATGATTGTCTCTGCCACAAAGTGACTGCACACGTACGCTGGTCTCAGCTCTTCTTGCGTTTCGTCGATTATCTCGAACTTATCCTTCGGCCAACAATTCTCTTCACCATGCAGAAAGGCAGGACCACGTACCCAGCGACTTCCAGACTTGCAGTTTGGTCCTTTTCCCCACTTGGTGGCTTCATCTGCAACATTGCTCTTAGTTCCTAACCATCGCCATTCTTCAGCTTTGGATAAGCTTAAAATCTCATTGACTCGAAACGCTACGTACTGCCGATATCGACGTGTGTCGGATTTGATCCACGAAATGACAGTGCTAGAATCACTCCAGAAGTACGTGCGTGTGACTTTTATTGAGTGACCATCCTCGATGGACTTCCGCAAACGTGCACCAATTACGGCCGCTTGCAATTCTAATCGTGGAACAGAAACTAGTTGAAGCGGAGCTACCTTTGTTTTAGAGGCAACTAACGCACATCGTATCTGGCCACGATCTCGAACACGAAAGTAAGCAGCAGAGGAATATGCTTGTGCGCTTCCATCCACGAATATGTGGAGCTCCAAGGTATCGTAACAGGCTGGACTGTATCCCGGAAAGTAGCATCGAGGTATGCGGACTTCGTTCACCTCCTTCAGAATCTGCATCCATTGTTTCCATCGTGCGAACAGAACTTCGGGAATTTGCTCGTCCCAATCCACTTTAGCTCTCCAGACGTCTTGGAGTAGTATCTTTCCTTGTACAACTAGCGAGCCAACTAGCCCCAATGGATCGTAGATTTTCATTACGAAGCCAAGCATTCTCCTCTTGGTCGGCGCAATCTCAGCATCCAGGTTGTCTTGTACGTTGATTGTGAAACAGAACACATCTTCGCACGGTAGCCACGACATCCCAAGAACCCGCTCGAAACCGCTCTGACTGTTCATCGAAAGATTTTTCACTGTTACTGGGTTCACTTCACCGATTGCTTCGAGGACTGATGATCGATTTGAAACCCAGTTGCGGATATGGAAACCAGCTTTTTGGTGGACTTTAGCCACATCCAATGCTAGCTCAACGGCTTCCTCTTCAGTGTCGACACTATCAAGATAGTCGTCGACGTAATGCTTGTTTTTGATCGCTGCCGCTGCTCTAGGGTATTCTTCCTCGTTCTCTGTAGCGTTCCGGTTCTTCACAAATTGTGATTGAGCTGGAGAACAAGTTGCTCCGAAGATAGCAACGTCGGACGCCATCGTCACCATCGGCTCCCTTGGAGAATTGCGATAGACAAATAACAGCGCGCTGCGATCTTCTTTACGGATTCCGACTTGAAGGAACATCTCTTGAATGTCGCCGGAAAACGCCACTTCCCGCTCACGGAATTTAAACGTTACAGACAGCTGCGGTGTTAAGAAGTCTGGTCCTTTTAGAAGCATCGTGTTCAAAGATACTCCGCCAACTTTTGCCGCCGCGTCCCAGATGACTCGTATTTTCCCGGGCTTGTTCGGGTTGAGTACCACGCCTAACGGAAGGTACCAGGTGCGTCGCGGGTCAAACTTCGACATTTCTTCATTGGTTACTGGGTGGATATATCCTTTTGACTCGTAATCGGCTATTTGTTGCCGCACGCTATCGTATAGCTGTGGATTCTTCTCCAGACGTCTCTCCAGGCATCTTAATCGACGCTCAGCCATTGGTCTACTATCCGGAAACTCAATTATATCATGCTTCCACAGTAGCCCAGTTTCAAATTTACCGCTCTCTGTCCGTACTGTTGTTTCTTCGAGAATTTGACGTGCTCGTTGCTCCTCACTACCTTCCAGGTTTGGGGCTATGGCTACTCCAAGGCTTTCCACAGAGAAAAACTCCTGGACGTAGTCGTGCAGGTCGTGGTCGAACGAATCTGTACATATGTGCATATGTGCATGGTGGTGGAATTGCTTTTCTCCCCCTCGTACACGACCACAGACGGCCCATCCTATACGGGTCTTTGCAGCGATTGGTTCTTGCCCCTTGCCTTCTCGAATCTTTACGGTGGTCAGCAGATGCGAATTGCTCAATCCAATCAGCAATCCAGGAACGGCCCTTTGGAAGCTTTTGACGGGAAGATGACGCAAATGTTCGAACTCTTTCGTTAGCTGTTCGAAATCCAACGTCTGTTCAGGCAAACCCAGATTCTCAACAGTGTACACTTCGGAAAGGTTGAAGCGTTTTTCACTCCCAGGCTCCGAAATACTGAAAGTTTCCAATTCCATTGTCGCAATTTTTTTATTTATTCCGCTGGTCCAATGAATGCATAAGGAATGGGCACTCCCACTCATACCCAATTCGTTCGCTATGGTTTTCTCCAGGAGGGTTGCAGACGAACCATCATCCAAGAAAGCGTACGTGTTTACTGAGCCATTCTTCCCATACAGTGTCACCGGTAGGATTTTGAACAATGTTGAAGAAAAGGGCTGACGATGGATAGTCACAGTTGCATCGGTTGAGTTCACTGCTTGCTGGCATTGCTTTTTGGCTGGTTCATAGTGTAGCAGTCGATGGTGTCGTTTTTGGCAACTATTTATTCCGCAGACTTCACCTTCGCATGGCCAACGAGTATGGGAAACCAGACAACGGCGATACAGCCTGTTTTCCTTCACAAAATTCCACCGATTATCTATTGAAAGCTTCTTGAAGACTGGGCAGCTCGCAGTAGTATGGTTGTCAACGCTACATACTGGACAGTACTTACTTCCTTCGCTGCGTTTCCCTTTAGAATCTTGGATCTGCTCTCGTTGATCAGTGGATACTGGATTGGTAGCTGGCTTTGAATCCTTCCGTTCATACGTCGCGTGAGCATTCACGAAAGCCTTATCCTTTATCTTGACCTTTTCGTCTTTCGTAGGTTTTCCTGTTACGCAGAAGTTCGTAACTCCACTGGTAGCGTTCGTAACCTTCCTCATGTATTCACTGAATGAATCCAAATCAACCATGGGTAGAATCTCTTGGTGAAGTGCCCAGCTAAACTTAATATTGGCCGGCAGCTTGTCCACCAGCTCTTGAAGCAGGATAGGGTTGGAAAGATGGTTTGCCATTCCTACCGCTTTTAAATGACCACACAAATTTTGCACAGCCAAACCGAACTGGATAAGCGTCTCCAGTCTTTCTGCTTTCGGAGCGGGCGTACTACGCACTTTAGCTACAAGATTGTGCACTATCTGTTCAGGTCTCCCGTACAGCGTCTGAAGGGTGGAAATGATCAGTGGCACTGTAGACGGATGCAGGAGAAAACTACTAACAGCTTCCTTGGCTGCACCTTTCAGAGATCGTTGCAAACGTAGCAGGTTTTCTGAAGAGGAGTAGCCACATGCCTCGGTAGAATGATTGTAGCTGCTAATGAAAAGTGGCCATTCGATGGGGTCACCAGAGAAAATCGGCAACTCTCTCGATATGACTTGCCTTGCTGCCAACTGATGAGGTGTAGGGGCTTGTAACACCGGTTGAGGATAGGCGGACTCGAAGAGATCGAATTGCGCCGGTTCGGCTTGAATGAAGTCTGGCTGCCTTGGCCCTAACTTTGGAGTTACATATGGAGTCTGGGGGGATCCTACTCTCCTATACTGACTTGCAATACTTGGACACGGTGTAGGTCGATTCGGATTTGTCTCGTACAAATGACTTGTTTCGAAATGGTTAGTACTCACGGTTGAACCTTGTTGGCAAGTTGGATCCGTCAGTTTTCCGTGCTGTTCCGCAGTCGATGGTTGTCTGCTCTGTAGACGCAAAATATCCAGCTGCTCAGTCAGATGCTGTTCCTTGGCCAGAAACGATTGCCTTTCTTCGTCACGCTTCACCTTTTCCTGCATGTACTGTTGTTCAATGAGCTTCAGTTGATTTATTAATTCCATTTCTCGCTTTCTCCTAACGTCGTTCTCCTTTTGATGTTGCTTTTCGATTGCATGTTGCCTCGTTAGCATAGCCTCAATTTCCTGCATCCGCAACCTGTCCTGCTCCCGCTGTTCCTCGGAACGCTTCAACAGATCAACCAACTCCTGCTCGCGATGGTGTCGATTACGGGGTTCTTCTAATTCCTCTGGGCATTGCTGTTCACGAGCATGCTGCTTCCGCATCTCGCTTGTTTCGCGTTGCCATACTGCGTAGGGTAATGATGGCCCCATAACTCTCTTCACGATTCTTGGATCCGCATTTATTGGTTTTGGGACGAACGTGCTTGTGGGATTCGCTTCCTCCAGAAGACGAATGAACGGCTGTAAGTTCACCAACGGTAGACTGGGAACGTTTGGCTGTCGTTCTATATTATACTGTGGCTGAACTTGACGGAAATCATCTTCCGTCCCCGGGCTTTCTCCAATGGAAATGCTATCAGTTGTACGAGGAACGGATTCAGCTTCCATGATTCCAGCTGGAGCCTGCTGGAGTTCGACGTCAGTAATTTTGCTCATGTCCACAGGTGTTGATGAACCCACAGGGTCTGCAGGTGGATTCGCAGATACCTGTTCAGGATCCTTTTGATTCAACGGAAGGATGAGCGAATCGAGCCTTTGTTGTTGGTCAAACCAAGCCTCTACCTTGTGTCGACTGCTTGCTTGACTTCGACTGCTACGGCTACTCCGCATACTCAATGCCTCCTC
Source organism: Aedes aegypti (assembly GCF_002204515.2). Taxonomy (NCBI): domain Eukaryota; kingdom Metazoa; phylum Arthropoda; class Insecta; order Diptera; family Culicidae; genus Aedes; species Aedes aegypti. Next base: position 200,709,952 of record NC_035108.1, on the reverse strand, counting down.
GTCTTGCTGGCGAAGCAATTCATGCTTCCGATCCAAGTACTCCTTTTCGCGTTCCAATTTTTCTCTCATCGCTTTTTCGACCAGCAACTTCTCGTTCTGCATCCTTTCATCTTCCAGTCGTTCCCGCAAATTTCTTTCTTCCTCTAACCGCTGAAGATCCCGAGCAATCTGCATTCTCTTCGAACTTGCACCACTCGATCGCCCGGTTCGCGTGCTAGCGGGTGGTGGTGGATCCAACGCTTTGCATTTCGCACAAACGAATTCACTAGACCGTGCCGTAACTGTATCCACTTTTGCACACGAGAAATGGTACCAATGCTTGCAATATCCGCATTGTACCATGTACAACTCCGCGCTATTGGGTCGTCTACACTCGGCACAATCATTATCATCGCCGTGCTCAATGTCAACCAACGAAGGTTCGAAGACTGTTGCAACTATCTCTGGAATGTTGAGTCGTGCACCGTCGTCACGGGTAGGTTGAGAACGACTGGTAGCCGCTCCTTCGGTGGCTCGAGTTTTCGATCGCGTCTGACGAACGAAAGATTTCTGCATGGTGATGGCTCAAATCTTTGAGATTGTTAAGACGTATTGGCCTTTCGGAGGTCTTTTCAGCAAAAACTCGTCAATGTTCCCGATGAGATTAGCTCAAAGCTATAAATTTATTAGTTAGAGATAGTCGAATGGCATATTTCATATTACTTACATTTGGTCTCTTACTAGGCAAACAAATTCAAATTTTTATATTTAATATATTGTAATTCAAGGCGCTATCTGTAAATATTTAGTTTTAATAAGGATATAGTAATAATATAGATTATAATTCACTTCTTAATAAATGATTCTGCTTCCACATCAATCAACAATGATAAGCTGTTTCTCAATTCTTATTTGATTTGACAGTTCCCCACTCATTCGCATGGATGGTTTCTATGCGTTCGAGGGGCGCTTCGATGGATGCAGTCGTCGCAACAAAGCGCATTTCTGGTCTGCTCCTAATGGGTAGTATCCACTTCGTAAGTACTGTGCAAAAGGATAGGACAAGTAATGGCCAAGAAATACTTCAGCTGTCCAAATTACTTGAGCTGTACCCAGTTGACAAGTACAGCTGATTTCGTAACATTGGTAAAGCCTGCCGTACAAATCAAATGGAGCTGTCACTATTCCGTACGGAAAAATGTGCCGCTCAATTATTCCACAAGTATAAGTGACACTTCGCTCATTCTGGATCAGCTGTCAAAATTACTTTAGCAAAAAAATGTACTTGACCGCTATACTTAGGATGTGGATACCAGGCTTAAAATGGTAGTTTTACCGCACAATTTTTTTTGCGTGTAATTTTCGTTGACATTTTCACTTCGATGGATCATTAAAATAACTAAAAACGGCTATGGAAAGCATAGATAGCGCCACCGTAGCCTTGTGTGTTTGACAGAACAGCAATGGACCGATGCATGAGTTCACTATTTGACGTTTGAGCGGTGCCGTGTTATTTATGTGAACATGGCAACGAATGAATTCGGCACCGCTCAAACGTCAAATTAGGGAACTCGTGCATTGGTCCATGCTGTCACAATGTTAAATCCCATATACAGTGGCGCCTGTTTTGATGCGGAGAGCACTTGCAAAAACTACCTTCAATGATCCATTGACCTCCGTATCAACCCGAACACTCCGATTTATCTTCTACATTGTCCGTGCGTGATAAAAATTCAATCAAATTGTTTTTTTTTTTTCTCGGTAAAAGGCACGGTGTTCATTTTACCACCTCTGTTAATTTTTCCACCACTTCCCCTAGGCTTGAATTTCGCTAAACTCACGTGGCTCTACTCACTACAGTAGTTTTAAATCGTGAAGAAAAGATTTTGTAGTAAAAAGCAAATTGTGAAAGTTTCATTATGATTTGAACATGTTCCAATCCTCTGGAATTTTTTGAATATTCGTATAGAAAACTAATTCAGAAACTTCACAGCTCATTTTCTCAATGCCTACTTTTTACAGATGGGACTGACTTGCGATTCACGGCAGCATAATTGCCTAGATCATTCCCATAAAGTATCTTTGTGCTTGCCACACAATATACAAATGGGCAAAGAAGTTAATAAGTGTGGAAGTGCTCATAAGATCACTAAGCTTAGAAACAGGCAAGGGATCAACGGCATAAAGAAAAAGATGCAAAGCTTCGTTATTTGAAAATTGCTTTAGGTAGAAAGTTTTAATTTCTACTATTATCAACTAGGACTTCCCTTAGCACTTTCAACACAAATGGAATAGAAAAGAAATTCCATCTCAGAAAGATCATCGAATTAGGTTTAGTTACGGTAATGAAGTTACAAAATTCAATTGCCAATCATGACCTTCTAGAGAGTTTTGTTCAAACATGTCTAGTAATGTCCTGGTAGGATATATCACAAAACTCTCTGAGAGAAAACTGTGCGCGCTAAATCAGACTTTCACGAGAACATAAAAACTTTTCATGCCGTTTATCGTGCTGAAAATATATGGCCTAAAAACTGTTACTAGGTCCGAACTAGACCATGTTCTCCTATATAATACCCATTAAAATTTGCTTTTTTTAGTTATTCATTTATTTATTTATTTTTTAACAAAAAGTTTTTAATTATCCAAGAACCTAAGCAAATGTATAAGGATGAAAAAACTGAAACTGCGAACAAAAATTAGAATTAAATAATCTAAACTTGAAATATAAGTAATAAATGAATGTTCAAACATCATTTTGACAGAGCGGCTAAAGGACCATATACCTATAAAAAGAATTTTCAGGGCTAGCAGCGATTGAGTGTCTTGAAAATATAAACTTAGAAACCTCTTGCATGGAGAAAGCCCGAATCCGGTCGTTAAAAAAGAGGTAATTTATATGTCCTTTTAACGTTTGTAAGAACCATAAATGTTGTGACCTGTCTCGCGTCGCGTCGTGTGATTGTGATATAGTTCTTACGTTGCACAAAACCCAAAATAATGAACCTAATAGAAACCAATAATGAACCTAATAGTACAGGAGCATGTATTTGTCTAAGAGTTTCATCAGAAATTTATTCAGGTATTTGCAAAAAAATCAAGATATTATTATTATTAAATTCAACCAATAACTTCTCCAGAAATACTTCCAGGGATTGTCTATAAAATTGTCTTTCAGGATTTCTATACTGCTTCACGTTGAAAAACGGATTAACCAACGTGCGAAGTTTGATGTTTGACCAACTTTGCCGCGTCGCAATTCGATTCTCAATAGTGCGCATAATGCACATAGCGGAGGGCATAGGTGCACACTATAAGTTAACGTTAACCCATTTTTCGACGCGAAGCGGTATATAAGATTTCAACTAGGGATTTCTCTAAGGATACCTTCAGCAATCGCTCCAGAGATTCCTTCTGTTTCGTCCGAAATTTCTCCAGTAATTCTTTGAGAATTTTCACATATATGTCTTCAGGTTATATTAGCAGGCACTCTTTCAAGAATGTATCGATGGATTTTTTTTTTCAGAAACATGAGAGAAATTACTAAAAAAATCCATGAGGTATTTCAAACCTCTTATAAAACTTGTGTAAGTTTTAAAATCAACCCTAATGAACAAGTATCTCTGAAAGAGCACCTGGACTCTTGATAAAGTTTTAGAAAAAAATATTCCGTAGGATTTTCTAAAGGAACTTCTCGAAAAAAACATTGGACAGAATCTCTAAGAAATTTGGGTAAGGATGATCGAAGGAATTATTACTGAAGCAGTAACAGGTGACGGATTCCATGTCAAATCGGTCAGTCACAGAACTCGACCATCTTCGATTTGGATTAAATTTTGCACATGTTTTTGGTATGGTAGAATAAGTGTTTTCCATAGTAAAAATTGATCATTTTGACCCAAGTATAACTTTTGAAAATGACCTATAAATTTTTGCATGCAATTTATTTGAAAAATTCTAACTCCGAAACTGCTGATTTTAGAGAAAAATGTTCTATGAAGAAGTTGTAGTAAACCATTTGGACTATAAGAAAAAAATATACACTGAAAAAATATTTTATTTATTTTCATAAAAAATTCAAAAATAAAACTTAAATTTTTAAATTACACAAGAACCCCATTTTTATAAGTTAATAACTAATGAAAATGGCCTAATTTAATATTTAAATAATATTTTTTGCATTAAACTGGATATAATTCGAAAATGGCTACTTCTAGAGAAATTATTTATATAATCATCATGGCTTAGAATCATTTCAAGATGCTTACTGTATCATCAGAACGTATTTATTTTGACAAAATATCAAAATTTTGAAAATCGACTGAAAGTTGTTCTTAGAAAAACTTTTTTATCAAAAATGTCTCCATCATGAAACTTTGTCCCAAACATCTGTTTACTATCAAGATTCTATGGTGAAAATTTAAAAAATATTTAAAATGGGGTTTTTGTGTAATTTAAAATTTAAGTTTTATTTTTGATTTTTTTATGAAAATAAATAAAATATTTTTCAGTGTATATTTTTTTCTTAAGCGAAGTATGCACTTCAACAGAAAAGTAATCGCCTATCTCGATGCGTGGGAAATTTCTTGCAAGAAATGCTCAAGAAAAGCATTTTTCTTTGATCGCAGTACGCAGTTGAAAAGAAATGTCAATTCAAATGGAGCTTACTGTAGAAAATTTCTTGACCATTTCTTGGGCAGAAATTTTTACTTTTCTTGGGCGGAACAGCATACTTAGCTTTATAGTCCAAATGGTTTACTACAACTTCTTCATAGAACATTTTTCTCTAAAATCAACAGTTTCGGAGTTAGAATTTTTCAAATAAGATGCATGCAAAAATTTATATTCCATTTTCAAAAGTTACACTTGATTCAAAATGATCAATTTTTCTATGGAAAACACTTATTCTACCATACCAAAACCATGTGCAAAATTTAATCCAAATCGAAGACTATCGAGCACGATTTTCATTTTTTTCGACTCATTCTAGATGGAATTCGTCAGGTGTGAAAACATAAATAAGCTTTAGAAGACTGCATGGATTTTTTGTGAAACTCCTTAACAAAGACTTTGGAAAACTACAGGAGTAATATTTAAATTAAATGCTGGAGAAATTCCTTGAAAAAAATACATTTTCTCGAATAACCCTTCATGGAATTTCTGATTTCTGCAAGGCAACAGACTTACAAGAGACTAAGCCTAAAAAGGACCAGCTACCAGCCCAGGGTTTTTAAGCTCTTCGCGGTCCTTGCGTTGGGCCTGGTCTAGAAAACAATGATAACAATTTCTAGGCCTCCATTAGTCTACCTGCCTTACCATCGAGACTTAGCACACCCACCTGCCACGGGATATCGCTTACCTGGGAACTGGACTGAGCCGCGACGTCCGGAAGGGTACTTCCGCCGGACATATCGGCCAGCTTCTTATGCAAATGTTGATAGAGCGTTACGTTGTACGTCGTGGTCACATAGTTGATGGCCATTTTCAGCGCCTCCAGTCGGAGGGCAGAACAGTGGTCCGCTATGTAGATCAACCGGTGCAACTTGGCCAGCCCTGTATACTGGTTGGCATACACCTCCAAATCGATGGTCGGATTTTCCACGATATACATGTCTTCTTCGTTGTTCTCATTATCTTCCGGCTGAGCATCAACTTGCATCGGCTCAACTGCATTCTAAAAGGAAAAATAGCTGCTTATTTGGGAAGATGCTGGTTACCTCACAGTATTTCAGCTCACAATTTTAGACACAATTTTCTTGCATCTATGTATCGTTTCTACTTAAAGTTTTAGTCTTGAAAGTAACGATTTAACTTACCGGTGCGATTAGTGGCAATGGCATGATTGAAATATGTATTTTGTAACAATAATTTTATTCGAAAAAACAATGCTGTTTTGATTTTACGGGAAACTTTTCTCATCGATGTCGGCACTACTTCTTCTTCATTTTGTATTTTCTGCTTCTTGCGCGAGTGTTGTCAAAAACACACAATCCCCGCCAGGGTCGGCGCAAGTGAAAAACTATAAACGCGACCCGATTAAAAATGATCCATTGATTGTTCGGTAAAAACCATTTATTGTACGTTCGGTCAATCGTCGAAAAATGCAATTCACCGAAAATGAATTTTCCTCAGTATTTGTGAAGGATACCCCTGAGACGAGACTCGCGAAGACGGTCTTCTTTTTCTGTGATGGACCTATGCACAGGTTCATTATTTGACGTTTAAGCGGTGCCGTGTTATTTATGTGACCATGGCAACGAGTGAATTCGGCACCGCTCAAACGTCAAATTAGTGAACTCGTACATCGGTCCATGGATCAATGCACGGGTTCATGATTTTTAAGTTTGAGCTGTGCTGAATTCACTCGTTACCATGGCCACATAAATAACACGGCACCGCTCAAACGTCAAATAGTGAACTCGTGCATTGATCCATTGCTGAGCAATGAGAATATATATCAAGGTGTGGAAGAAGAAGCAATGGCTATGTATTAGTAAGGAGAAAAAACGTAAACACAAATAACTACGTCACTAATTTGCACGGCTTCTTATGGGAGCTCACTCGCTTGTAGTTGTGAAACATTTTGCACCGTACACGAATGTCACGCACACTAAACGTCTTTTCCACACCTCGGTATATATTCTCATTGATTGCTGAGTGTTTTCTTATTCCACTCTGTGTTTACATCAATCATGCGCAAGCCGTTCAAACCGTCACATGAACATCCCGCATAAAGCTAGGTATGCTGTTCCGCTCAAGAAAAGTAATTTCTGCTCAAGAAATGGTCAAGAAATTTACTACACTGAGCTCCATTTGAAATGACATTTCTTTTCAACTGCGTACTACGATTAAAGAAAAATGCTTTTCTTGAGCATTTCTTGCAAGAAATTTCCCACGCATCAAGATAGGCGTTTACTTTTCTGTTGAAGTGCATAATCTGAACCATATCTCAAACATATCAGAAACGATTTTTTTCCAGTGTGGACCATAATCGAAATGGTTTGGTCAACCATAATCATACAAAACTGGGGTAAAATTTGAACATCAGTGAATGTGGTATTTCGAGATTCGACAGTATGAGCTATGGGTTGTTAAGCATGTTTACTAGACTGATGCAAATTTTGAAGTTTCTGCTCCCCTATGCTTAAACGATGTCTATTATGATAAAAATCATTCTCCCAAAACTTGAAGTGATTTGGAAGAGATTTGGTTGTGCACACGCCATTTGAAGTTTACATGGAAATTACTATGGAAAAGGCAAACCTTTTGTGTTCAGTGTTCTAACTGCTCGTCATAATAATCTATAGATTATTATAGCAGAGTATAGGCCTATTCAAATGACGTCTCAAATCAGCTGATCGGGAAGCACTTTGACATTTCTTCTATGAAAATGACAGGCCCGTGTTAGCACCGGTCCTCCACCGATGTAAACAAATGCATAGACGGATCTGTCACATGAAAAGGCCTATGTTCACTTTTCCATATATGGAAAAGTGAACATACTCTGCTCATGTGAATTCGTCCCAGCTACAACTTTGCCGAAGACCACATTTTAATTGGACGTAAAGATAATTAGTTATCATTGATAACAAAGTGTGAATCATGCTGAGATGATCATTCAATTACTTTCAGAGCAACACTGCTGTTTTGCTGTAAAACATAGTAGCCTGGATTACTTTGATCTATTTTACCCGCCAGGAACACCACTGTTGCCTGCCGAGCAGTTGGTTGAGCATGCAAAATGCAAACCCACTTTATGAATATGAATAGCAATTTATCCTGACGTCCAATCGAAATGTGGTCTTCGGCAAAGTTGTAGCTGCAAGGATTTCACATGAGTAGAGCTTGTTCACTTTTCCATAAAATATTATGACGACTATATATAGGGCTGAACACAAAAGGTGAGCGTTTTCCATAGTAATCTCCATACAAACTTCAAATGGCGTGTGCACAGTAGGGTGCGGCTTATTTTTCAAAAGTTATCAAAACCAAAAATTCGTATGCTCTACTGAATTCTAATCACATTAAAAGAGAAACCTCAAAATATGAGCTAAATATATTAACATTTAGAGGTGGCGCAAGCGTCTTGAAGGTGAATTTTCAAGTTATGAAAAATGACCTTCAGTGAAATAAACATAACTTTGTTATTTTTCAACCGATTTTGAAACTTTTAGCATCAATAGCTTCAAAATCAAATTTGTAAAAACTTTGTAGAACATCGAATTTGTCTAAATTCAAAACTAGTCATAGTTAAAAATACTTTTATCCAAATGATTCCTCATTTTACTGAAAAAAATATTTTTGTTTGACCATAACTTCATAATTACTCAGTCGATTCCGAATCTTTTTTCATGTTTTTGAAACAAATTTATTTGTTTTTAAATTGTTCATACAACACATTTTTCTAAAAAATGGTTTCTACCTAGTTATTCAACAAAAACTACCCAGAAACATGATTTTTCAATGAAAAAATCAAATTTTTATTGATTATTTAAGTTTTTTTCGCCGGAAATTGCATTTTTCCTATTAAACTTAGATTTATAAAGCATCTTGCCTTAATTACGAGTTGAATAGTGCATATATATTTGTACATACGCAAAAATACTTTTGTTGCCGAATTATTTAAAACAATTTAAAAAGTCATTCACAAAGGTTAAACAAATGAGAAAACCAGTTTCAGCTTTAGAGATTATATTGAACTCGCAAAAAATTAAAAAAAACTAGCATTTTTCATAAAAAAAAATCATTTTTTTGTTCAGTTTTTGCTGACAAACTTGGTTAAGACATGTTTTTAGTGAAATATGATGTATGAAAGGTTTGAAACCAATTAAATTAGCTTCAAAATCATGTAAAAAGATTTGGAATCGGTTGAGTAATCATGAAGTTATGGTCAAACAAAGTTGAAATTTTTAGAAAAATGAGGAAAAAATTTGATTAAATTACTTGTAACTAAAACTATTTTTGATTTTAGACAAATTTGATGTTCTATAGAGTTTTCATAAATTTAATTTTGAAGGTATTGATGCTAAAAGTTTCAAAATCGGTTGAAAAATAACAAAGTTATGTTTACTTCACTGAAGGTCATTTTTCATAACCTGAAAATTTACCTTCAAGACGCTTGCGCCACCTCTAAATTTTAATATTTTTGGCTCAGATTTTGAGGTTTCTCTTTTAATGTGATAAGAATTCAGTAGAGCATACGAAGTTTTGGTTTTGAGAACTTTTGAAAAATAAGCCGCACCCTAGTGCACAAATTTCTTCCGAATCACTTTTGGGAGGATGCTATTTACCATAATAAAAATCGTTTAAGCATAGGGGAGCCAAAATTTCAAAATTTGCATCACTCTAATGTTTACCTATTGAATTGCGATTTTCCCATACATTTTTGATCGGTGAACATCATAGAGAATATAGTGACAATGGTCCGAATTCTTGGTCGTGGTGTACCACGTATGGTTTACGTATTGTTTAACGGCATCAGGCAACCGTTCGTGATATATTCACGAAATGTTTCGAACTTACGTTTTTTCTTGTTAGAAATGAATACAAATTTGATTTTATTTTCAATTCAGTTTATTAACTCACCGCACTATTAATGAAATCCTCAAACATCTTGCCGGAAATTACACATAATTATATGCCACTATTGTATACATTATGAGATGCTGGTACCAGATTTTTGATGTTCTTGTAGGCTACTGCCCATACGGATTCGGCATTCCTAAAGAAGTGCGATGAGCAGCAAATATGATGGGGTACACCGACTGTTTTGTAATTTTTTTTATTTTTTTTTTTGCTTCGTGCAAAATTACTTTTACTGAAATAATTTCAAGTGGATTACATTACTTTTCAAGAAAAGATCAAAACAAACATAACGCATATTCGTTTCGCTCACACTTTGACAGCTCTCACTGCTCGATTGGCTCACACTTTGACAGAAATGTCAGCTTCCGCGAATCTCTCTTATAAAGGATGACTAGTTTTACCATAACCGATTGACTATTTGAGTATAGCGAAGGGGATACGTTTATATATTGTGTATTTCTTTCACTACTGGACTGCGAAGTGCGACCTCATAAGTGCGAAAGTGTCAATAAAAGTGCGGGGTCGCATTGAATCTTGTTGGTGTCTTCAGAGCACTTATTCTTTGATTTACGAAGAATAAGTCCCCCGAAGACACCTACCCGATTTGATTCAATTGCGCACTTTGATTAGCGTTCCCGCACTTGTAAAAACTACTGCGATAGTCCAGTGGTGAAAGAAATGCGCAATATGTGTTTGTTCAATTAATAGTTAGTAGTCGGTTATTGTAGAAATGCCCCTTGTTTCATATTTTGCAAAATATTTAAATGCAACAAGCCTTATATTTTTTTTTAGTTCCTCGAATTACTCGATACTAGAAGTGTCGACTTTTCCTTTAAGTACTGAAGGATTACTTTTTGGATTAATTGCATCATGCAAAATATTTGGATGGTTCGTCAACAAAGGCATCAGAGGTATCGTCATATTGATTCTTCAGTCATGTCTTGTACATATAAAAAGATAACTTTTTATTTTATTTTATTCATTATGTTGTTGACTTCAATTAGTTTTGAGGAAGGTATAACCAGTGAAAACGATGTGATGATCCCTAGGACTTTTGTAATTAAGCGTTCTGTTTACCAAGACGAATCTGTAATATAACCCTTTTCCAATTTTCCAACCTCTCATTCAGTGTTGACCATACTCATTTCCCCGAAATTCGAATTGTGAAGCCATGAACTGTTATAACTGTGCGTTGTATTCCTGAGATGGATGAGGAGGTGGTTGGGCTTGAGTGTTGCACATGGGATCCGACAGTTTCGATCTCGGTGGGCCGCAATTCAAGTTTCGGTGAAATGATTCTAAATGCTTTTCTATCTTAGGAGGATAGAGCATGGTTGTAGTAGTTCGTGGCTTCGTAGTTCGGAAAACGTTATTTTCGGGGAAATGAGTCCGAACAACACTGCTCTCATTTACTTCTCGTGGAAGTGCAGAGGATTCCAACGGCTTCCTCAAAGATAGTATCACGTAAATATTTATTCCATAACCCCAATTAACCTGTATTCGGACACAGCCGCACCGGTATTGCTTAGTGCAAGGAATGAGAATTCCATTACTTACACACTGAGAGTGCTGCGACTAATCCTAAGTAGCATCCGTTAGTCCCTTGTGCAAGCATAGTTCCTCTTGTAATAACGGAAAAGCAACGGTGAACGGTCAATCACGCTATTTAATCACATTGATTAACATATTGATGAGAATTTGTTGCATTTAGTAGTGGAAAAAACATTGAACGTGGTAAATAAATACTCAAAATTTACTTTATTATAGGTCCAAAACTCCAAAGTGTTTTAGTTATGTTGTCTCTTGATAAAGTATTGTGCATCCTGATGAAATTCAGAAAAAGAACTTCGCTCAATTTCCTCTTCTTTATCAACGAACTTAAGGTAACACACGATAGACTCATCGTGGCATCCGTGAAAAATCTATGTTCAAACTATCGTTGAAAAGAAAATATTTCTGTTTTATATCATATCGGTCATTCGGTGATCTATCGGGTCATATGCTTGCTGATAACAGGCATGTTGATATACTTTCAGTTCATCTCTGTCCGGTAGAACCGATATCACATCCCCAAAACTACAAAATTGATCATCGTTTATGGATAGCAAACAGTTGCACCTTAAGCACCGCCAACACATTTTCAATCGGAAGGATTTTGGCGCGCTCGAATTGACAAATCCTCCGTTGTGGTGAAACTTCTTCCGTCGACGTGATGTTGGACTGTTTTCAAAAACAGTCGAGATAAAAGCCGAGCCGGCAGAGCAATGACAGTTAGTTCGTTCAAAACTTCGCTTCGGAAGTCCAACCGGCGAACTCCAGATTGGTGCTGCGAAGTCAATATTCTCAAACTAGCTGCGAAGATACTTGAATAACACATCTTTCGAATGCCAAGTATAAGTAGTATGGACATTTTATTTGTAAATTCTGTGCAGTAATATAACAAAGCCATAAACAATCTCTAATTTAAACTTCATAGAAATAATGGTAAATATACAAATCACTATAACTTCTGATTTTCTCGACGTAATGATTTCAAATTCAAAGGGAAGATGTTTGAATATCACATGTTTTGAATGCTTAATGCAAAGCTGATGGTTATTTGGCTTGTTTATAAGTTAATAATGAAACACTGTTCAGGAATATTATGAAGCATGTGAATATCCCATACAAAATAGCTCAAAACCCTCAAATCATTATAATTTTTGATTCCCTCGTTAGAATATTTTCATATTTCCAGAGAAGTGGCTTGAATACTATATCTTTCGAATGGAAGGTGCCAAATTCTTGGACATTTTTTTTTTTTCTGTTAGTAACGGTTTCTGGCACGCCGTGCGTTTTAAGTTTTTTTTTTAAGTTAGCCCCAAGTAACCATGGAGCATTATATAATTGCATATATAATGCAGCTGCATTGCCGCAAGTCTACCAATAAAGTAGTTTAAAAGTGGAAAAGGGCACTTTTACAGTTAAATTAATGCAAAAAGAACGATAAAGCAATGAAGCAACTTATAAAGTAATATTAATGCAGCAGTACAATTCATAAAGTGATGTTAGTGCATTGATACATTTGTAATGTAGGGTTAATGCTTTATTGCTTGACAGCTCTTGAAAATTGTTGAATAAAAGCAATGTTGCATCAATGGTGTTTATATGCAGTAGAATACGTGCAATGTGGTTACTTGGGAGTTGTCCAAAATTGCAGATAATTAATAACCATATTTATCATCAAACGTTACAACTTCCTACAATTCGCTGGTTAGAACACGACTGCCTTCTATCTAACGTATGCGACTTGTTAGATGGAACGACTGACAGCTGGTGAAAATGCTCCAGACTAACGCATCTGGAACGCAAATCGTCACCAAACGCACATATACATACACAATTGTTCTATGTATGGAGATTTTAATGCGACGGTAGTCAGACGTCAAAGTTAGTTTGACATCTTCACCTGACATTCGAATGCTTTATAGTTGGATTTTTTTTCCAACCATCGAGTCATTCCATGTAGCGAATCCCCCAACGAGCAAATCCCCATGTACTGAGTTTGAAGATGCTCGTTGAAAACGATTTTCTCGGTGACCATCTCATATTCCCGATATCCCCCGGTTTGGTGGCCACCCTATTATTTTCAACAGAAAATCAGCCTTTAAAAAAGTGAAATTTCGGATAAAAAGATCCTTTGCCGTTTGAAACCGCTGAGACCGCATGCAAAAATACAATAATGTTTTATTAAGAACATGTATTTACCATTTCATATAATCATTCGAAATTTTTTTATGAATATCAAACAAACTAGAGAAAACGTGATTGTCATCCACCGTTTGCCCATATTTTCTAGACAGTTCATCGGCAGATTTTTCATGAACAAGTAAACCATACCAGCCAGCGTGTCGCGCTCCAAAATAGTCGGTAGCTGGTGTTGCTCCGATATGCAAGCATTCTTGTGGTTTAAGGTCTTTTAATTCAGACGCTTTCATAGCAGCTGCAAAAATTTCCTTCGAAGGTTTCATGTATCCAACATCATATGAATTGAGTACGAAATCGAAATAGTGATTTAGCTTCATGTTTCTCAGAAGAACGTCGAGCCTTGGATCGAAATTAGAAATAACACCAAGTTTGAACGGAGGCTCTTTGCTACCATGCGATTCTATATGCCTTTGTAGTTTCAGATAGTTCAGAAAATCCACTGAACCGTAGCAATGCTGCCAAAATCCACTAGTTTTGAAGAATTCCATGAAGTGTTCCGTCATCTGTTCGATTTTATCTTCTGGAATGTTGTGTGTTCCATTTTCATTGAAAATACCTGAAAGACAAATATACGTTAAATCAGTTTTTCGACTGCTAAGTAATAAAATACATAGTTATAGATTTTTGCAGCTCATTTCAAAAATGTGAGTAAAAAAATATATTACGTTGATAAATTTATAATATCAAATATCAGTAAGAATATGATTAACCAACGGAGTTCGTCATTTAATTTTACCGAAATAGAAACCTGAGTTTAAGTATATGCAATGTTTTCATTTCATTTTCCGTTGCAGCGTTTGGTGGGACAATAAGAGCGCAAGTCAACCCAAAGCAAAATTATTAAAACATTAATCAAAAACAAAATTTAATCTGTTGACTCAATCTACATACAGTGGGGATTTGCTCGTTGGGGGTCCGCTACATGGAATGACTAGATGGTTGGATGTTCGCTGGTTGGAAAAAAATCCAACTAAAAACACTCGAATAGGCTTTTTCATTTGACAGGTCCGTCTATGCATTTGTTTACATCGGTGGAGGACCGATGCTAACACGAGGCTGTCATTTCCATGGAAGAACTGTCAAAGAGCTTCCCGATCAGCTGATTTGGAACGTCATATGAATAGGCCTATGTCAGGAGAAGATGTCAAACTAACTTTGACGTCTGACTAGTAATCCTTTATAAGAGAGATTCGCGGAAGTTGACATTTCTGTCAAAGTGTGAGCCAATCGAGCAGCGAGAGCTGCCAAAGTGTGAGCCAAACGAACATGCGTTATGTTTGTTTTGAATTTTTCTTGAAGAGTAATGTAATCCGCTTGAAATTATTTCGGTAAAAGTAATTTTGCATACAGCAAAAAAATGAAATATTTTTTTTTTAGTTTTTTTAGTTGTTGATTTTTTCGGCTGTTTATTCGTTTGGATATGTAGCTCAAAGATCTATAACGAAACAAAATACACTTTTTAGCAATGAGGAAGTCATGTCCGTGTTACAATATTATTATCGACGCCAAGCAAAATTAGCAATGCTGCAGGTGAATTCCGGCGCACATTTTCTTCGAAGAGAAGAAATTTTCTTCCATAATCCACCAGCAAGAAAATTTTCTTTTCTTCGAAGAAAATATGCACCGGAATTCGCCTACTGGTCTGTTGCCAAATCATTCCATTTTACTTCCGCTTATCTCTCTATAAAGGATCACTACGACTGACTACCGTCGCATTGAAATCTCCATATATAGAACAAATGTGTATGTATATGTGCGTTTCGTGGCGATTTGCGTTCCAGATGCGTTAGTCTGGAGCATTTTCACCAGCTGTCAATCAGTCAGAAATTCCAGAGGCTCTAGAGAAACTTTCAGAGACTATTACGCGACTATCTCACAAGTTCTCAAACGCTACTACCAGTAATTTACATATAAATTACTTATTATTATCCCATGATTTCCTCAACATGTTGTTTACTGGTTCCGTCACAGATTTTCCAGTTGTTAATCCTAAGAGATTTCCCACGGAATCTACACGAGTTCTTCCACAAAGGTTTATTCCAGAGTTTTTGAAAAAAATAATAGTTTCGACTTTTTTCCAAGTAACTTTACACTAATTCCTAAGCCAATTTTTTGCATTCATGAGGATTATTTTTAAAAAATCATCTATGATTACTCTCACGAATTGCCTCCAATCTATTATACACTTTTCCAAGAAATCCTCCATAAATTTATGAGGAATACCAATAAATTTTCTTCCGAAATTTCTTTTAACATTGCATCATAATATCACTAATATTGAAGCATAGCATAGCATAGCATAGACTGACTGTACATGTCAATGGTTGCTACTCCGTGATTGATCAGAACTGGTAATAATTGCACTGCGATCCAAATAAATAAGGGATGGGAGTTTCCGCTTACTCTCGGAGTGCAATTTTAGCAGATCTAATATTATTGATCAATAACGGCGCCGGCCAAGTCCTTACAGTCAGTTGGGATAGGGAAGGAATGTTAGGGTGTAATGATTGTTGCTTCTAGAGACCGAGAATACCTCTGCATCTCCACAATCACCACGGGAAGGGTGTTTACTAGTGGAGAAGGAAAAGATCTGGGAGTCACCTTTGGTCGGTGATGCGATCCATGGATAAGGAGGAAAAATACGATTTATACTTAAAGCTAGTTTTTAGTTTTGTCTCAAAAAGTTTTTGGTAGAAGAAATAAACGTCAACATCTATAATGTCGAACCATTCAAAAGAAGTTTTTATTAATGGCGAAAAGAGAAAAATATATGCGTTTGTTTTAAATTATATGAAACAGGAATAATGCCGACACTTGTAGTGACGAACCAATCATAGTTTGTTTGAAAATTACATAAAAGTATTATTGAACATTTATGCCTCAAGAAGAAAAGTCTTTGGTAGAAGTTTTAAGATAAACGTCGACATTCATAATGTCGAACAATTCAAAAAATATTTTAAGTAATATCAAAAATTATATTTGTTTATTAGCATTGTATAAAACAGGCATAATGCCGACACTTGTAGTGACGAATCATACAAAGTTTGATTGAATATTACAAAAAAGTAACGCTTTCATGAAATAATGTGTTATCATAAGCATGAAACGAGCTCACCAGTTGGTAATCCATCCTCGACTGAACACGAATATATTTTCGCATTCACAGAGCGCGAACAGCAAAACTTCTCAGCGCCCCGAAAACGAACCGTCTTGCTTGGGCTTTCCAAAACACTGCCCAGCACAACACGCGAAACAAAAAACCAAACTCCCGGCGTCCCGAAAACGAAGCGTCTTGTTTGGGTTTTCCAAAACACTGCCCAACACAACACGCGAAACAAAAAACCTAACTCCCAGCGTCCCGAAAACGAAGCGTCTTGTTTGGGCTTTCCAAAACACTGCACAGCAAAACCCGCGAAACGAAAACCAAACTCCCGGCGTCCCGAAAACTAAGCGTCTTGCTTGGGCTTTCCAAAACACTGCCCAGCACAACACGCGAAACGAAAACCAAACTCCCGGCGTCCCGAAAACGAAGCGTCTTGTTTGGGCTTTCCAAAACACTGCTCTACAAAACCCGCGAAACGAAAACCAAACTCCCGGCGTCCCGAAAACGAAGCGTCTTGTTTGGGCTTTCCAAAACACTGCCCAACACAACACGCGAAACAAAAAATCAAACTCCCGGCGTCCCGAAAACGAAGCGTCTTAATTGCATCAAAATATCACTAATATCGCTGGTAAATAGGAACTGTCAGCACGTTTGGAAAATAATTGAAAACGTAATTTTTTTTGAATTGGGAAACTGTAAAAATGTAATGATTATAAATCAAGCGTGATATCGGTTTTACTACCTTCTTGAAAAGAGTCATATTTTGTCATTGTAGTTTTGAATGCCGTTCTATTGATACTACATGAATCAACCCTAGATACACCACTGTTTACTATGATGGGTTAACAACTGCAGATAAGAAAAATAAATGCAATCTAACCTAAGCATATTTACAAACATCTCATTCGAAGAGCGATAAGTAAAATGGAGCGAAATTGAACTAGGTTCAAGGCCACGTTCGAGCCCTATAGTTGTCAATGTAAAGCAAACAAATGTAACGCGTTCGGCATTGGGATTAGTCCTCGCAACACTTATGATTAACCCACAGACAAACAGACACTACACTTGGAACATTTTTTTTATCCATCACCCAGCTTACGCCATCGTCACCCGGTGAGCATGTTGCATGAAATACTGTTTTGTGCACCAAGACCTGCAGATGACGGTAATGACGGGGTTGGTGGTCCAATGGCTATCGCATTTGCTTCATAAGCAGAAGGTGAGTTCAATCCCAGGCCCGTCCCTTCCCTCGTACTTTGTATTGTCCGCGCGGTAAAAAGTTAGAAATGGTTCATCGCCGTAGTTGGATTTTCCTCAGAACCTATGGGGGATACCTAACTTCGGAAGCGGTGCATTCGATTCGCATCTGGATGCGCTAGAATGCGCCTTCCTTCCGAAGTAGGGTATCTTACATGGATAACGAGAAAAATCCAACTTCGGCAAAATGCATTTTCTAACGATTGACCGAACTTACAATAGTTGTATCTTTAACTTGCTTCTATCTTCCACTCTTAATATAACTATCATTGTTGATCTATCACAGTTCATAACATTTGCTAGCACCAGACAAAAAAAAAAGTTTCCCTACGCTGCAATTCTTCCATCATTATAACACGCCCTTCCTTAGCCTCCATGCCATAAATTTACCACTCCTATACCTTCCCGCAAAAACTGGCGTAGATGTCGGAGAATATCTAGTCTACTGTAAGTACCAGTTTAATGCAACATCAATTTCCCCCACTTCCCCTTCGCATTCAGACATGGCAGGGGCAATTGTTGTTGCCTATAAATAAAGATCACCACCACTTATACACTAAGGGTGTCTGTTAGTCCCAAGCACTGCCCATAACTGCATAACAGTCACATTCGACATTTTTGACAATTTCGAGTTAATACCGGGGAGAGTCATCAAATAACAAATATTGATTCTCCAACTAACGTTCGGCGAGTACAGTTGTGAAGTATTTCAAGGTGTTTCAAGTGCGCGTTCGTGAGTAAGAGGAAATTTTCATAATCCCAAAATAAGTTGAGTGTTCTCAAAAAAGTGGAAAAACGGATTTCTATTTTGGTAATTAGTGGTTGTAGATTTGTGAAAACGGTGCAAATTATCGATTGGTAAGTTTGATTGATTCCGTTTCTCGGGCGCCCTCCTGGGGGGTTGGCTTTTGAGGTTAGAATCACCAAGCCACGAGGTTTTAGAGCCTCGTTGGATGTCGACAAAATGTGATGAGTATGGAAGGTTCTCGGGCCTTCTAGACGACAATGAACAGGAACTCGACTCGGGTACAGGATACGAATCAGCTTATGAAGGAGGTTTATCTAACCGCAGAAAAATGAGTAGTGACGGAGAAGAAGATCAAAAGAAGGGTAGGAAGAAGAGGAAGAAGGAAAAGGAGAGAGAGAAACAAAATGGCGACAAAGGCAAAGACAAGAATGGCACGGCAAAAATGGACGTAGGTGACAAATACAAAGAAAGAGATGGTTTCCTTGACGATGGTTGGGAAATAAATAAGACTTTCACAACTTTCTTCATTGAACCAACAGATCCAAGTAAGAATATTCATGTCATGGAACTTGCTCGAACCCTACACAACATTAAAATTACAAACTACACGGAATTGAAAATAGCAGGAAAAAACAGATACAAGATAACTTTCGCAAACCCGAAACATGCAGAAAACTTGATCAATTCGAAAATTCTAACGGAAACATTCAAATACAAAATTTACGTACCAACCATGTTCAAGGAAACCATAGGAGTAGTAAGGGATATTCCTCCAAGTATTCCGGAGCAAGAAATATTTGAAAAACTGGAATCGGAAAGAATAAAAATCAAGAAAGTGGAAAGAATACAAAAATTGGAAAATGGAAAATTAGTACCAACCTACAGTGTTAAACTTTATGCAGAAGGGGAGAAATTGCCAAGAGAGGTAACTATTTTTGGAATCCCGAGAATAGTTGATGTCTATTTGTTCCCGTTAAAATATTGCTGGAAATGTCTACGATATGGTCACAGAGTAAAGGCGTGTAAGTCAGAACAGCAAAGATGTTATATTTGTGCAAATCCGGAACATGAAGGGAAAAACTGTAAGTCTTTGGACGTTAGGTGTTTCCATTGTGGTAGTAAACATAAAGCTTTTGACGTAAATTGCAAAGAAAGGATTAGACAGGAAAACATCAGTAAATCAATGGCCTACAACAAACTAACATTTAACGAAGCCGAAAAAAGATACCCGAGACAGTCACAGACAGAAATCAGATTACAGTCAAATGAGGATTTTCCACCGATCGATAATAAATCAGAAGAAATAGTTCAGAAGGATGCAAACTGGAAACCAAAAGAACAACAACACACAAACACAAATAAGAATTTGAAAATAAAAGAGAGCAACGCAGAACAATACATTACGAAATCAGAACTGGAACAAATAGTGAACTCACTCAAAATGGAATTGGTTAAACAACTGAATATGAACAAAATGATTTCAAAAATCAAACAAATCAAGGAACAAATCGACAAAACAATCAATAACGCAGGAACGAGTACACACAATAAGGGTGAAAATGTACTCAAACAAATAAGCGATCAACTACAAGAAATAGTGAACCCAGCGTTTCTGAAAAATAATGAAAATCCTCGAATAGTTCAACCAGATAAACTATAATGGCCGCAGTCAGAAACTTGACCATTCTACAAAATAATATAAATAGCATAAGACCGGCAGCAAATCGTTCACTTTTAACAATACTTTTACAACAACATAATATTGATATAGCAATTCTTTCAGAAATTTGGACTAAACCGGATGAACAATTTAATTTTACAGGTTACAAATTCGTTAAGAAATGTAGAGATAAAGGATATGGAGGAGTTGGAATATTGATCAAAAATGAAATAGATTTTAAAACAGTTTCCCTACCTAAACTTCACCCTATAGAAGCAATAGCAGTTAAAACAAATAATACAGCTGAGACATTAATGATAATTTCAGTCTATATACCACCGTCAATAGGAAATAATCAAATTAAAACACCATTGCTTAAATTATTAGACTTCATAGACAAATCAAATACTTCAACAATTTTAGCAGGAGATTTTAACTCGAATCATCCAACATGGAACAATGCAAATAAAAGCTGCCCTCGCGGAGAGTTGTTGGCAGAATCATTAATAAACACAGATTTAATAGTAATGAATAACGGTAATCCAACAACGATCAGACCTCCTAACACGATTCCATCAGCAATTGACATTACAATAGTTTCAACAAATATAGCACCTAAAGTAGAATGGTCAGTCCTGGATCAAGAAATTTGCGGAGAACATAAGGTTATAATATTCGAAATAATAGACTATGCAAAATACTATGAATACAATAAAATACAAATAAATAAAAAGCAAGCAGTAGAAAATTTGAACAACCTTTGCCCAGAGACAATAGAAAATCCAGAAGTATTGAGTGAAAAATTTATAGAATGTATTGACAAAGCCAAATTCAAGCCGCATAAAACAAATTATCCGAAAAAATGGTGGACACAAGAAATTAAAAGATTATATGAAGAAAAAAGTAATAACTTATTAAAATATTTCAAAAATTTAACTCTACAAAACTTTCTTCTTTTTAAAAAATCTAGAACATTACTTAAATCAGCAATTAGGAAAGAGAAAAGAAAATCATACAGAGAACTGACAGACAGTCTAACACCAGACATGAATATCAAACAACTATGGACTACAGTCAAAATGATAAGTGGAGGATTTCCAAAGAAAAATAACATACAAATATTGAACGACAAAAACCTTTCATCTGAATTCATGAATATAAATTTTCCCACTAAAACCACAGGAATAAATTATAGTCCCTCAGATACAATAGTTAAACATAAAATAACATTACAAGAAATACAGAGTATTATAAAATCTAAGAAAGATACTTCAGCACCAGGTCCAGATAATATATCCTATTACTTCCTCAAACAAATAAATTTAGATCTAATTATCAAAATAACTGAAATGATTAATAAAGTTATATGCACTAGAGAAATTCCTAAAAGTTGGCTAGAAATTAAAACAGTAGCTATATTGAAACCAGATAAAGAAGAAAATGATGCTAGTTCTTATAGACCAATATGTTTAATACCAGTTTTCTTAAAAACAATAAATATTTCTTACAAAAAGCAATTAGTTAGCTTCATTAAATCAAATTCTCCACTTCCTAAATATTCGTTTGGATTTAAACAAAAAACATCGGCAATAAACTGTGTAAATATGTTAATAGCAAAAGTAAATAATTCAAAGAACAAAAAACACTTCTCACTTTGCACATTCTTAGATTTGACAAAAGCATTCGATAACGTTAATATAGAAAAATTACTTAATATTTTGAAAGAGAAAAAATTTCCGAATGAAATCATAGTCTGGTGTTATTACTATCTAAGAGAAAGAACGGTTAAGATCATAATGAATGATGGTACAGAAATAGAAACGAAAACAAACAAAGGTCTTCCCCAGGGTTGCCCGCTTTCTCCCATACTATTTAATATTTACACGAGTTCATTACACGAAATAGTTGAAGACGGAGTTCTTATACAGTTTGCAGATGACTTCTCTATTTTCATAGAAAGTGAAAATATGACAGAATCGATAACTAAAATGAACAATGCATTAGACACAATTTCAACAGCTTTACTCAAACTTGATTTAAAAATTAATCCAAATAAATCAGCAACTATTTGTTTCAACAATGATATTCCAGATAACATACAAATTACAATAAATAATCAACCAGTAGAACTCAACTTAGTCCATAGATACTTAGAAATTTGGATTGATCACAAATTGAATTTCAAAACACATATAACTGAAATAACCAATAAAGCAAAAAAGAAAATTAACATACTTAAAATGTTAAGCAGAAAAAAGGGAGGAACTCATCCAGTTACATTAAGCCAGATAAATAAATCAATAGTAAGGTCGCAATTAGACTATGGAATAACTATTTATTCATCAGTTTCTAAAACAGATTTACAAAGAGTAGAGAAAACCCAAAATTTATCATTAAGAACAACATTTAGATATTTACAATCTACCCCGAATCACATTTTATACGCAGAAACTGGAGAACTACCCGTAAAGTACAGAGCGACAAAGGCAAAGACAAGAATGGCACGGCAAAAATGGACGTAGGTGACAAATACAAAGAAAGAGATGGTTTCCTTGACGATGGTTGGGAAATAAATAAGACTTTCACAACTTTCTTCATTGAACCAACGGATCCAAGTAAGAATATTCATGTCATGGAACTTGCTCGAACCCTACACAACATTAAAATTACAAACTACACGGAATTGAAAATAGCAGGAAAAAACAGATACAAGATAACTTTCGCAAACCCGAAACATGCAGAAAACTTGATCAATTCGAAAATTCTAACGGAAACATTCAAATACAAAATTTACGTACCAACCATGTTCAAGGAAACCATAGGAGTAGTAAGGGATATTCCTCCAAGTATTCCGGAGCAAGAAATATTTGAAAAACTGGAATCGGAAAGAATAAAAATCAAGAAAGTGGAAAGAATACAAAAATTGGAAAATGGAAAATTAGTACCAACCTACAGTGTTAAACTTTATGCAGAAGGGGAGAAATTGCCAAGAGAGGTAACTATTTTTGGAATCCCGAGAATAGTTGATGTCTATTTGTTCCCGTTAAAATATTGCTGGAAATGTCTACGATATGGTCACAGAGTAAAGGCGTGTAAGTCAGAACAGCAAAGATGTTATATTTGTGCAAATCCGGAACATGAAGGGAAAAACTGTAAGTCTTTGGACGTTAGGTGTTTCCATTGTGGTAGTAAACATAAAGCTTTTGACGTAAATTGCAAAGAAAGGATTAGACAGGAAAACATCAGTAAATCAATGGCCTACAACAAACTAACATTTAACGAAGCCGAAAAAAGATACCCGAGACAGTCACAGACAGAAATCAGATTACAGTCAAATGAGGATTTTCCACCGATCGATAATAAATCAGAAGAAATAGTTCAGAAGGATGCAAACTGGAAACCAAAAGAACAACAACACACAAACACAAATAAGAATTTGAAAATAAAAGAGAGCAACGCAGAACAATACATTACGAAATCAGAACTGGAACAAATAGTGAACTCACTCAAAATGGAATTGGTTAAACAACTGAATATGAACAAAATGATTTCAAAAATCAAACAAATCAAGGAACAAATCGACAAAACAATCAATAACGCAGGAACGAGTACACACAATAAGGGTGAAAATGTACTCAAACAAATAAGCGATCAACTACAAGAAATAGTGAACCCAGCGTTTCTGAAAAATAATGAAAATCCTCGAATAGTTCAACCAGATAAACTATAATGGCCGCAGTCAGAAACTTGACCATTCTACAAAATAATATAAATAGCATAAGACCGGCAGCAAATCGTTCACTTTTAACAATACTTTTACAACAACATAATATTGATATAGCAATTCTTTCAGAAATTTGGACTAAACCGGATGAACAATTTAATTTTACAGGTTACAAATTCGTTAAGAAATGTAGAGATAAAGGATATGGAGGAGTTGGAATATTGATCAAAAATGAAATAGATTTTAAAACAGTTTCCCTACCTAAACTTCACCCTATAGAAGCAATAGCAGTTAAAACAAATAATACAGCTGAGACATTAATGATAATTTCAGTCTATATACCACCGTCAATAGGAAATAATCAAATTAAAACACCATTGCTTAAATTATTAGACTTCATAGACAAATCAAATACTTCAACAATTTTAGCAGGAGATTTTAACTCGAATCATCCAACATGGAACAATGCAAATAAAAGCTGCCCTCGCGGAGAGTTGTTGGCAGAATCATTAATAAACACAGATTTAATAGTAATGAATAACGGTAATCCAACAACGATCAGACCTCCTAACACGATTCCATCAGCAATTGACATTACAATAGTTTCAACAAATATAGCACCTAAAGTAGAATGGTCAGTCCTGGATCAAGAAATTTGCGGAGAACATAAGGTTATAATATTCGAAATAATAGACTATGCAAAATACTATGAATACAATAAAATACAAATAAATAAAAAGCAAGCAGTAGAAAATTTGAACAACCTTTGCCCAGAGACAATAGAAAATCCAGAAGTATTGAGTGAAAAATTTATAGAATGTATTGACAAAGCCAAATTCAAGCCGCATAAAACAAATTATCCGAAAAAATGGTGGACACAAGAAATTAAAAGATTATATGAAGAAAAAAGTAATAACTTATTAAAATATTTCAAAAATTTAACTCTACAAAACTTTCTTCTTTTTAAAAAATCTAGAACATTACTTAAATCAGCAATTAGGAAAGAGAAAAGAAAATCATACAGAGAACTGACAGACAGTCTAACACCAGACATGAATATCAAACAACTATGGACTACAGTCAAAATGATAAGTGGAGGATTTCCAAAGAAAAATAACATACAAATATTGAACGACAAAAACCTTTCATCTGAATTCATGAATATAAATTTTCCCACTAAAACCACAGGAATAAATTATAGTCCCTCAGATACAATAGTTAAACATAAAATAACATTACAAGAAATACAGAGTATTATAAAATCTAAGAAAGATACTTCAGCACCAGGTCCAGATAATATATCCTATTACTTCCTCAAACAAATAAATTTAGATCTAATTATCAAAATAACTGAAATGATTAATAAAGTTATATGCACTAGAGAAATTCCTAAAAGTTGGCTAGAAATTAAAACAGTAGCTATATTGAAACCAGATAAAGAAGAAAATGATGCTAGTTCTTATAGACCAATATGTTTAATACCAGTTTTCTTAAAAACAATAAATATTTCTTACAAAAAGCAATTAGTTAGCTTCATTAAATCAAATTCTCCACTTCCTAAATATTCGTTTGGATTTAAACAAAAAACATCGGCAATAAACTGTGTAAATATGTTAATAGCAAAAGTAAATAATTCAAAGAACAAAAAACACTTCTCACTTTGCACATTCTTAGATTTGACAAAAGCATTCGATAACGTTAATATAGAAAAATTACTTAATATTTTGAAAGAGAAAAAATTTCCGAATGAAATCATAGTCTGGTGTTATTACTATCTAAGAGAAAGAACGGTTAAGATCATAATGAATGATGGTACAGAAATAGAAACGAAAACAAACAAAGGTCTTCCCCAGGGTTGCCCGCTTTCTCCCATACTATTTAATATTTACACGAGTTCATTACACGAAATAGTTGAAGACGGAGTTCTTATACAGTTTGCAGATGACTTCTCTATTTTCATAGAAAGTGAAAATATGACAGAATCGATAACTAAAATGAACAATGCATTAGACACAATTTCAACAGCTTTACTCAAACTTGATTTAAAAATTAATCCAAATAAATCAGCAACTATTTGTTTCAACAATGATATTCCAGATAACATACAAATTACAATAAATAATCAACCAGTAGAACTCAACTTAGTCCATAGATACTTAGAAATTTGGATTGATCACAAATTGAATTTCAAAACACATATAACTGAAATAACCAATAAAGCAAAAAAGAAAATTAACATACTTAAAATGTTAAGCAGAAAAAAGGGAGGAACTCATCCAGTTACATTAAGCCAGATAAATAAATCAATAGTAAGGTCGCAATTAGACTATGGAATAACTATTTATTCATCAGTTTCTAAAACAGATTTACAAAGAGTAGAGAAAACCCAAAATTTATCATTAAGAACAACATTTAGATATTTACAATCTACCCCGAATCACATTTTATACGCAGAAACTGGAGAACTACCCGTAAAGTACAGAGCACAATATCTTACCTTTAAGGAAATACTCAAAAATTTATATTACTATAATAGTCCAATAACAGAAAGCCTAACTGATTTAATAACATCAGACGAATTACCCAAATTTACAAGTTACATTCAAAAAATAGCATCCCTAAATAATTATCACATACTTCAATGCAAGTTGAACCAAAAAACAATGAATGAACAATGAAAAGTAAATTAGTCATTATCCCAAAAATTACAGGCATTAACAAAACAAACACTTCTAAGGAAATACAAAAGGTTTTAGTGCTTCATCTAATAAATGAAAAATATAAAGATTATTATCATATATTTACAGACGGTTCAAAAACTTCAGAAGGTGTAGGATATGGAATATACGATGAACAAACTAAATCCTCGTTTAGTTACAAATTAAATGACAATTTCAGCATAATGAACGCAGAATTAGTAGCCATAATAGAAGCAATAGAGTATGCTATTAGTATAAACCAATTTAAAATAGTAATATTTACAGATTCGCAAAGTAGTTGTACTATACTGGCTAATACTAATAATGAAGACAACTATCTAATTCACCATCTTTAATCAATAGTAGAGTTTAATAGTATTCAGCAGATAATTATTCAGTGGATACCAGGTCACACAAACATAACTGGGAATGACAGAGCAGATACAGCAGCAAAACTGGGAATAAAAAAATCACAAATAGAAAACTACCAACTAACATTAAATGACTGCATATTAGGGTTTAAAAACGAAATGCTACAGGAATGGAATAAAGAATATACAGAAATATCGAGAGAAAAAGGAAAAGATCACTTTAAAATTTTGACTCAATTAAAATTGGAACCATGGTTTAAACACATAAGCTTACCAACTAGTCAGATAATAAATATGGGGAGAATACGTACCTTCCATACAGCCACTAAAGACAGATTAGCGAAATGGAATCTAATTAGTTCGGACTTGTGCGAGAAATGCCAGGTAACAGAGGACCTTCTACATGTACTTTTTGATTGCTCCAATTTGTCGTCTATAAGACGGAAATATCCAATACTCGTTCAAAAAAAATCAATATACGACATCCTAAAAAATAAAAATGGTGATGAATATGCTCAAATTGCTAGCTTCCTGGAGGAAGCAAGAGTAAATGTTTGAATCCGTTATTTTCGCGAAAAATAATTTGCACTGTTTTTCAATGAAAGAACCGTTGATTGCTTGGATTTTGATCGGTCAAAACACTTGAGAGAAAAATCAACTTTAAAATTCGTACGATTCGTTAACTGACATTTTGAATGGTCACGTATCACTTGACACACTGGCAAATATGGATCAATAGGTCTGTGCCAAAATAAAGGAGAAGAAAAAAAAAATAACAAATACTTTCGATCAACTTACTGAAATCTGTGAGATTGTTCTAGAAAATTCGAAAAAAATACTAAGTTGTTTTGTCACATTGGCAATTGTAACCGCATAACAATCACATTGAGATTATACATGAGCCTCATACTGCAGTAGAAACGAAAATCAGAATTATTTTCTAACTATTCACCCAATATGCGATATGAGTTGTACAGAATTTAAACCTCAAATAAGCACTTTTGAATTCTAAGTGATTTTTTAAAATTTTAGTTTCCTCCCATACTGCAATAAAATGCAAACTTTGTATCCCATTTACTCAATGCTTACTTTTGTCGAATGTTACAAATATGCAGTTATGGGCAGAGCAGTCATCTAATTGATTCCTTGTCCAAATGGCCTATGCAAACAAACTTTATTTTTGTTGACTTTGGTACTTTTTCGGAAGAAAATCTGATTATTTCTGCATTCTGTCTTGAAGAATTCCATTTCAAATCCCGGTCAACCAGTCAGTGATTTTCGATAGCGATCGATATAGATTCGTTTTGAACCGTTAGCGATCGCCATCGTTGGTCAAAGATCTATAAAGAATTATGAAGACTGGTTGGTCGGGATTAATGAACAAGTACTGAAATCTACACACTGCACATTTCAATTATTTCACCGACCTCAGCAGGTACCGGTGCAATTGTGTAAGCTCCTAGAATGCTATTTTACGGTAGGATTCTACTGTATGACACAGAGGAGGGACAGAAAAGTGTTCGAATTACCACGGGAGTAGCTCAAGGTTCAATCCTGGGTCCGATGTTATGGAATGCGATGTACGATGACGTGCTGAGGCTGCCCCTTCCGACGGGTGCTAAGATTGTTGGCTTCGCCGACGATATCACCCTAGTGGTCTATGGCGAATCGTTGGAGGAAGTAGAGTAGACAGCAGCGCAATCTATTTCCATAGCTGATGAATGAATGAAGCCTAGGAAACTAGGACCGGCCCATAACAAGACTGAGGTGGTGGTATTCAACAACCGCAAGTCCGAGCAACGGGCGCTTATCTCGGTAGATGATGGCACCATAGAGTCCAAGCGATCCCTTAGGCATCTCGGGGTAATGATCGATGACAAGCTCAGCTTCACTAGCCGCGTTGAATATGCCTGTAAAAGGGCATCTACGGCTATAGCGGCGCTTTTAAGGTGAAACATCTCGGAATCCAAAGATGGCCGGCACACTGGCCGACTTCTCCCCCTACTCACGTTTTTCAAAGGCACAAAACTGGAGAAATAGTGGGCAAACGTTCCTGATCTTCTTATTTTAAGCTTTCTGCTAGTGCACAAAGCCAAAATAAAAAGTACACTGTTGAGTGATTCCAAGCAACAGCACCAAATTTTGGTAAATTTTTTAATTCATTTTTTTCTATTGAGCTGAAACTTTGCACAGTTTTCCAGTTCCATCTAAATCGTCATTTTCCGATATCAAATCTTCAAGTTGAGTCACGACTAACTTTTCAAAAGGGTGTATGTGAAAATGGTTCAAAAATATTCAAAAAGCTGCACAGCAAAAACGGTTCGTTCAATTGTTAGACAACTAAAGAAACAAAGTTAGACAACTAAATAAAGATTCCAAAAAAAATACACACAGTAAAAACAATTTTTTTTTTGCATTAAAAAACATAATTTTTGACACAAAAACTCAAATATCTCAAAACTCTATCGGAATACCAACGTAATTTTTTGAGGGAAAACGGTCCATTATATTAGCTATCTACCATAAAAATTTGGTGATGGTAAACCAATAAACAAAAAAGTTATGACATTTCAAACATGTCACAATTTTCACATTTAGTAGAAAAAAAAAATTAAAAAGATTACACGAAAATATTTTTTTTTTACCAGGATATTTTTTTTTAGAGTATGATCGATGAGTTTCTAAATGTTATATATAAACTTTAAAAGTTTTGGATTTTGGTATGCGTTATGAGACCATGAAAACATTTTATTAATACTTATTTATTTATTTATTGTTATTCAATTTTTTTTACAATACCGAACACTTTTGCATCATTATCAGTACAGTTCGAGTATAGTTTTGCTTTAATTTTATTTTCTGACAATGGAATGAAACAGTGAAATTTTTGGGTTCCTTGGATCGTTTTCGCGTTATTATATTGCTCGCTGAGCTCTGATGCCGTTAATTCGTACTCTTCAGTAGTAGTAAAACAAAATGATAATTTTGTTAAATCTTCTTCTTTTCTGCGATTCGCCCAATCAAATAGTTCTTTTGCAGTTTTAATTGGATGCTCACGTTCTTTGGCTAAACTTGCTCTTGTGGCCATGCGCTTTATGGTTCCTCCAATAGCATCACAAGGACCTTTGCCATGTGACGTAGCAAAGAAATGCCATTCTGCATCAATTCCGTACTTTGATTTAAACTGACATAGGCTCGAAAAATTCTTACGGTTTTTGTACTGCGATGCTGCTCCATCAGACATGAAATATATCTTTCTGATTTCTTTATCCTTATCAACGCGTAAAAAGTTAATCATTTTGGCAATGAACAAATTTACAGATACTGAGTCGTGTCTTAAATCTTCGGAAATTACAATAAAACTAAAATGTTCAATTTGCGTACTTCCATTGAAATAAATAACGAATGGATGAATTGTAGCTTGTTGTACGTTCCAGTGATGGGACTGCACTTCATCTTGCAATACAAAGCTATAGTTTTCAGAAAAATCACAAATGACTAAAACTTCACCATCTTGTAATGTATTTTTCGTATTTTTTAAAAAGCTGGATTGCTCTGTTTTAATAAAGTCGTGAGGAATTAAGCTTTCTAATTTCAAGCAAAAAAATGACACGAACTCATCTACAGGTTTTACAACAGTTTCTAGGTCACACCTATCCGTGGTCACCCATTGCTCAAATGATAACTGATCAATATAATTTTCTTCAAACTCAGCGAATAAAGTATTTTCCAATGATGAAGAATCTGGACAATCCGAACAAGATCGTAGATAGCAATTTGATGTATTTTCACACAAAAGACGACCAGTTAACATTTAAATATCCTTTGATAAATTGATTCTTTTCAAACTATGTAAGATTAGGTTAATATTTTCGTGTGTTGTGCACACACAAACATTATGTGTTCCTGAATTGGATAGAAGCTTGCATTGCCTTGGACGAAGGCTTGCAAATGAGGAAAAACCTACCTTAATATTTTCGTTAATTTCCTTGAAGCGTGTATACGCTTCTTTCAAAGTAGTCATCATTAATCGTTTTTGGATTGCTTGACGCTTTCCATCTTTTTTTTTACAGATACATAATCTTTTTGGCCAGGCATAGCTCTACTTACTTCATCGTCTTCAAAATATTGAATTATTTTTTCTTTTGTCTCATCTGTTAATGAAGTACTCGACCTAGCATTTTTGGTTGCAAGACAGTTATTTTTGAATTGTTTTGCCTCTTTTGCTGTATTTCTATTGGTTTTGAACTAATCAATGGCGTCTTGAATAGACCACGAACTTGGCAGCATCGACAAAATCAATAATTTTTCTTTCCTTGACGTGGCTAGATTCGAGAACCTTTCCTTCATATTCATAATTACCTCATCGTAGTTTGTATTTTCCACATCCTCAGGTCCTAATTTGAAAAGGTTTCTTCGTACAGCTTCGTTGATTTCACGGTATTTTTTCTCGGGATAATTGACGTAACCCATCTTCGTCCATTTAATCGGAGTCACTTTTATTCCAGCTATCCCTTCGTTGAAGCGTTCGATGTTGACCTTCTGGATGCACTCATCTTCTGATTGATTTGTTGAAACAGATGTCGCTGATGGTACCGTGGCAAGACTATCTGCACTTGGTACTTCTGGTAACTCCTCAGTTGTTGTCGGTGCATCTAGTAATTCCTCAGTTGTTGTTGTTTTCGAACTTCCTGCAACCTGATCCACCGATGATGTACAGATTGCCCGTTTGTCAACGTTTAAACGGCAGGACGTACAAATGCGTAAATTTGTATTCAATGTAGACATTGGAGCATAACCAGCCGCTTTCAGTTTATCTATGGTGCTTTCGGTGAGATTTCGTAGCTCTTACGAACACTTTTTTTTCTGCAAACGGCCTGCAACAGTTGAGAAAGCGACTACTCATGTTGCTCGTTAGATTTTAATAAACAAAATCACTTTTAAGTTTTTACTGACTAGTTTGGTGTCGTTTGCTTGACTGAAGAAAAATTTTACAATTAAATCTTTTATAACCATAGTGGTAGTATATTTTAAGCTTTTTCGTGAGTATGTTCATGGTATGTACCTATCATGTTTTTGATGTTGTTGAAGTTACTCGCTTTCTCCCAAATATGATTAACAAAGTCTATTCTCTACCAAGGCGGGTCTATACCCAGGTGTAATCAGATTTTAACTTTGTGGAGAAAACCAGCGCCGAGAAAAACGACCTGCTTTACGTATACTAGATCACCTGGGTATAGACCCGCCTTGTTCTCTACGAGGTAAACTTTTTGCAGGTAAACTAGTCGTATACCTGTATAGAAAACTTTTTTTGTAGCTTTTGTCTTCAATATTAGATTTCTTATAGGTTTCTTTTATCAAAAGGTTTCAACACTATTGAGAGATTTTTTCTTCAGTTACGTACAATAAAAAATATGACACTATCAAGACTTTAGATCACAACACTGGATCGCGTCTAACTTTCTAATAGATGCTATAATAGTTATGAATAATTAAATAAAATATCATGAAAACAACTTGTTAACCTCATGTGGTACCCTTAACAAAAAATTAAGCAACAAACTGCGGTCCTAAAAAAAATAACAATGAAAAAAAAATTTTTCACTGAGTGTCAAATTTGTGAAATATTTGAAATGTCATAACTTTTTTGTTTACCATCACCAAATTTTTATGGTAGATAGCTAATATAATGGACCGTTTTCCCTCAAAAAATTACGTTGGTATTCCGATAGGGTTTTGAGATATTTGAGTTTTTGTGACAAAAAATGATGTTTTATAATGCAAAAAAAAAAAAAAAATTACAGTGTGTATTTTTTTTGGAATCTTTATTTAGTTGTCTAACTTTGTTTCTTTAGTTGTCTAACAATCGAACGAACCGTTTTTGCTGTGCAGCTTTTTGAATATTTTTGAACCATTTTCACATACACCCTTTTGAAAAGTTAGTCGTGACTCAACTTGAAGATTTGATATCGGAAAATGACGATTTAGATGGAACTGAAAAACTGTGCAAAGTTTCAGATATTTTTGAAATGGTCGATCAGAATCGACTTGCATGCCTCCGTGGAATCCGTCTGTTGTGGGATGCTTCCTTCGCGAGATTTGTGCCTTTGAAGTTTTAGTGCAATATTAGAAGTTGATTCCAAACTGTTTCACCTTAAGGATGATGTCTAACAGCTCTGCTGTAATTGCCAACAAACGCAAGCTCCTTGCAAGCGTGGCGGAAAGCACGTATTTAAGAGTAGCAAGCACATACCAGAGAAGACACGTGTAAAGAGGCAACGCTCAGAAGTTGGCAGCAGAACTGGGATAACTCCACTAGGACGCATCGGCGAATACCAAATGTGTCCGATTGGTATGAAAGAAACCTTGGGGAAGTAAACTTACACCTGACGCAGTTTCTGTCAGGACATGGTTGCTATAGACAGTACCTGCATAGGTTGGGGCGCTCATAATCTCCTGCGTGCCCAAATTGTGCTGGTATGGAGGAAACAGCGGAGCATGGCGTGTTCGATTGCCCCCGTTTCATTGTTGTGAGAGATCGCTTGCTCGCTACATGCGGAAAGGACACGTCCCCCGAGAATATAATAGAGAGAATGTATGCGGATGCCGAGTGTTGGAATGCAGTAATTACGGCTGTCACTCAAATTATGTTATAATTGCAGCTCCTATGGCTGTAGAGGATTAGACCTGCCGAGGTTGGTCCCTTGTTACATTGTTTAAGTCGGCTAGGAGAAGAAGTTTGCCTAGGCTACTTCTGCTACATGTGTTGCGCTATATGCACTGGTTCCTCCCCGAAGAAATACCGTAAGGTGGTTCCGGGGAGATGAGAATCTAAGGCCAAGGGTATTGTGCATTCAGATTAACTTTAGACCGAACTTCATAAGAGATATTAAATATCACCGAAAGTTCGCCGAAGTTCGGCGTCGGCATTCTACCGAAGTGCCACGCCGACAAAGGCAATCCTTATGCGTCGGCGAAGCACCAAATTAGAATGCCGACGCCGAACTTCGCCGAAGTTTTGACTGCCGAACTTCTAATTGTCACTCGAATTGTCAATAATGTCGATGCACTGTACACCATTCTTTTTGATAGCTCAAGTACAGTGCATGGGCTGGTTTAAGCGGGTCATCGTTGGTGCGTCATCCCCGCACTCCTAGATATCTGATTTAAGCAGCGACAAATGTTCAAATAGTATTTTCTATGGGAATTATGGGTAAATAATCAATGTTCTGTTGCTAAATGAACAACTTCTAATCAAATCTTAATATATATATTTTTTTATTTTATTGATGTACAAGGGGGTCAGGGGCCAAGTCTCCAGCGTAAGTTTGAAAACTCACATCATCCATAATACACCGAGGGGGTTTTGGAGTTTGACCAGAAGGTTCTTTAAGTTTTGCTTCTACTCTTGACTTCCAATACACGTATGAATGATGCAAGGCCAAAAGAACATGAATCAGTCATACATATAGCGGTAGTGAAGTGTTTTGCCTAAGGACATGGAAAAGGAGGGATTTTGTGTGGTGTTTTGTAAATGGCTCTGTGGAACAAGTTTGTTATTAGTTAAAAATTTAGTTGATCTGATTCACCTTGCAATCAATAATAAGAATATTTACAGAAACATAATACTTATCTTTTCTCGGCCAATACGCTGCTATGTCTTTCCTCTCGGATGATTTTTTTCCTCGTTGTAATGGCGGGTTAGATATGAAAACAAGGATAAAGAGAGAAGAAATGTTAGTGATTGTTACATGCTTTATTGCTGTATTGACCTACAATGAAATCATACAAAATTCGCTCTTTGGATTCCCATGATAACAATCCCCATGCAGCTTCCGAGAAACTCCATGGCAATGATCACTGTACGCCATGTGCGGCATTCAGGACATCTCAACACTACTGATGACGAACAACAAAAAATGAATCCAAAAGAGCGAAAACCTTAATGTTACAATGTAGGACAATCCAGCTTTATTGCATATGAGAAGTTTTTAGTGATATTCTCACAACGGTCATTCAGAATAGTTCGACGGATGTAGATAAAAGATCATTATGATTAAATTAACGCGACGACATGTTAGTAAGCTCAAAACGATAATTGTATTTGCAACTGTTAATTTAAATAGTTAAGCTAAGGGTCGGTTATTGTATAGAACTTTATAGATAAGCAGAAGTATAGCACGAACGCGAAATAATGACCTTCCATTCCATCTTCAAGTGCTCCCCACAAGCACAACACTTCATTCTGGCACTTTAGAACGTCCATGTTGTAACTTGTTCACACAAGAAATCTGACTCGACCGAGTTGGCAGAACGCGAAGGTTCCCCGTTCTGAACCAAAGGACAGGGAACTTCTAATCAAATCTTAATATGTGATAAAATTTCCATTGAAAATTACGATTTTATCCCGAAAATTGTTAACATAATGAAGCATGTCTTATTCGTAAATCCGAACACCTAAAGTAAGGTTGTCTTTAAATCCGGACATTGAATCGAAATCTGGACAAATGATTAAAAAATTGAAGTATTTGCACAAAATTTATGAAAATGATATTGAACATCAATACCAGATCATATATCATATCATCTAGAGCATTTGAAATACAGTGCTTCGAATAGATAAATAAATGGATTATTAATAGTCAAATGATGAGTACAATTTGGAATTGAATTACCTGCAATGCATTTCCTTTGAATTCAATGGCAGTAATGATAGATTCACGCAGTTTTTCCGTATAAATCGTTTTGCTTTCATTCATAATGCCTTCTGTTGTTGTGCAACAAGTTTTTTTGTAATATCACTAATTATACACCCCTTCACTTAAATTTAACAATGGGTTCTAATGTAATGTCCGGATTTAAAACATTTGGCCATAATTCCAGACACCCTTTTCTCACACCTCTTACATACCATATTCCACGACTGTGATGTCACCGAATCGTAAAACTATCGTTTTCAGTCTATTTTAGTTGAAATAACTTCACTTACAATATGAATGAAACACATTAACAGAAGATAATAATTCGACGTGCGTTTGTTAACACTTCTACCGAGTAGACTTGAGTTGCGAAAAAATTACGTCCAGATGGAGCAGCTTGTTTATTTAACATATTTAATAATTATTTGGCAATGATAACTAGATTACAAAAACGGTATAATGATCAGAAGTATCATAAATAGTTAATATGACTGAAAGCTGGCAGAATAACATTTAATTATTCGTGTGAATATTATATATTTTCACAGTGTCCGGATATTGGTACTGTCCGGATTTTGATTCATCACGGTATAGTTTTACTAATCGAGCTAAAATGTTGCACAATTGTAACCTATACCGTGATGAATCAAAATCCGGACGGTACCAATATCCGGACACTCTAACAATATTCATTAATTAAAGGAAAAATTAAATGTTATTCTGCCAGTTTTCAATCACATCAGCTATTTATGATACTTCTGATCATTTTACTGTTTGTTTTAATCTAGTTAACATTGCCAAATAATGAATAAAATGAAAATAAGTTACGCTGCTCTGGCTGGACGTCATTTCTTCACAGCGCAATTTTATTCGGTAGTAGTGTTTACAAACGCATGTCGAGTGTTTATCCGTGAAAAATATGTTTCATTTTCGTTATTGGTGTTATGATTTCAACTCAAATAGAAATAAAACGATAGTTTTACTATTTAATTACATAACAGTTGTGGAATATGGTGTAAATGTGTATTGCGGGGTGTGAAAAGAGGGTGTCCGGGATTACGGCCAAATGTATCAAATCCGGACATTACATTATATCTCCTAGTTAAATTGAAGTGAACGAATATTTTCAAAGTGATAGTGAAGGAAAAGTAGTCAAACAACTGTAGAAGGCAGCGTGAATGAAAATGAATCGAATTATGGGGAAAAACTGTGTGATTTTTCATTACTACCGTTGAACTCTAACGAAGTGCAGTGCAGGGAATTCAAATACAAATTTCTCTCATCATTCCTGTTTTTGAAACACTGTGAGTCGCATAAATACTTCAAGTTGTATGATATATGGTATGTGAATAATATCTAACATAATTTTCGTTATTTTTGCGCAAATAAATCAATATCGAAACAGTTGTCCGGATTTCGATTCAAAAGTGTCCGGATTTAAGGACAAGATATGCTTCATCATTCTACCGATTTTCGTTATAAAATCGTTATTTTTAAGGTAAAATGTATCACTCTTATAAAATCTGATGTAAAGTTATTCACTGAGTAGTAGAACTTTAATTGTTTACCCATAATACTTATTGAAAATGGTGTTTAAACATTTGTCGCTGCTTAAGTGTCCGGGTATTGATGCATCACGGTATGATAAGAAAAATAAGAAATGCTAGGTACCTACATCAATCATAGATGTTTCGATTACGCCTCAATAGCAGATATTGGTGTATGCCCATTTTGTTCACAGTGTCGTTCGTAATAAGGATTATGGGACATCCTATATACCACATTAAGCAGCTTCTGTTTATTACGCAATGCTTACACATGACCCCTCCCCCTTCACTATCCTGTATAATAGGCTTCGATTTTTTTGTTTAAATTATAACGTATCAGCCTACACCAATCCCTGAAACATTACGTAATTTGTTTCCAGCGCCTAAAACGGACCGTTCATCAAATGCTTATAAGCTTATACTAATTGATCATTATCAAACCGATCAAGTTTCAATCTTTATAAATTGTTTTAAATCACGAAAAAAGTCTGACTCAACGAAAAAAAAATCACCTAGTTCGCTAAACTCAAAGACGCAAAGCTAAAAAATATCTGCACACACTTGGCCAATTATTTTCTCAATCAAATTCTTAGCACTCTTCCCTTGCATCGAATGAGCTCAAATTTTCAGATCATACTATTGGCCTATTGAACTTTTATCTATAAGAGTAAGATTTGGAATTCACTTTTTTCAAACAAGTTTGATTACACTTCCACTCACTTCGGATTATGCAAATAATAATTATCATTTAAATTTAACTAAACCAAAAGTGAAATTTACACCATCCAACTTTATGTAAGTATGTATGAGTGTTGAATGAAATGATTTTTTTTATTTGATTATCGTTATCGCAAAACGTTCAAAGATGAAATTCAATAGAACCCAGAATTTAATTTTTCAAACATTTTTTCACTTGAAATACAAGTATTTTTATTAGAAACGCTCACTGAACTTAATTCTTTTTTAATGTCAAGAAAAGGAAAAAAAACTGGTTTAAAATTTATGATGATTGCTCAATGACGAAATAAAGTTTCTTGTTCGTTAAGTATTGTTCAATGAGAATCCTTGCTGCATTTCATAAAAAATGCAGATCATAAGCTTACCTCCAATCATCATTTGCCACCACTGCTTATATCCGATTTTCGTTTTCAGTCCAAAGTTCGGATGCAACCGATTCATTTTATGCCTACATGAAGATAAGAAAAAAAAAACTTGTTGTATAATCAACTCACACGCAATACCAGATCATAGCTTGGCTAATAAGGTTCTGCCGACTAATATTTACCAAGTGAAACTATTGTAAGAAGATACTCACCAACTTTGAACATAATTAGCTACCAGCTGATTCTTGTTATTACTAATACCGAACATAGCTCCGAGCTCTCCATATTTCTTACCCGGCGCGGATCGAATCTGTAGCAACGTGTTATGGACATCGAATGTGATTAAGCGGAAACGCGATAAGCAGCTCATAATGATACTCCTAAAATGCAAACGAGCTTTAGCAATTCAAAAACCAACAACCAGTCCTGTGGGCAAGACAAGACTGATGATCTGCTCTCATCGACTAGCGAATGCGAATTAGCCAGTATCAAGCTCAGCCGGGCTGATATTGGAAATTAGTTCCAGCTTCGATTGAAGACTGTAGCTAAAAAAAACTTATTTTGAATATGTCTTATCAACTCTTGTATACTCTCCTCTGATAAGAGAAGAGCAATATACAAACAGCTGAACCTTGCCAGCGGAAGGCTCGACGGAATTTTGTTTCTTATTTATTTCGATGTTAGGTATAGCTCTCGCATTCGGGCCCTCCTTAGCCTAGTGGTAGTGTCCGCGGCTACAAAACAAAGCCATGGTGAAGGTGTCTGGGTTCAATTCATGATCGCTCCAGGATCTTTTCGTAATGGAATTTTCCTTGATTTCTCTGATCATGATACTCTATATCATACCTAGCCATATGATATACGAATGTAAAAATGACAACTTTGCAAATGTTCTCAGTTCTAATAACTGTGGAAGTGCTATAGAACACAAGATGAGAAGCAGACTCAGTGCCAATAGGGACGTCATGCCAAGAAGAAGCATTAGAAGCATAAGATGATAGCTCTCTCGCCGCCACTGAGACCAACTCAGGTGAATTCTCAACGCAGTGAGCTTTTGAGAAGATCATTAGTTTTAAAGCTTCGAACCTGTCATTTGAAAATTAACATGAATTCAGAGGTGATTCGTAACCTCACTTTCTACCTGTTCTACGAATCTAAAAATGGCTAATTTGGCAAATGTGCATTATAAATCAAACAATTACTGTTTGGAATGGTACTTTGTAATAAATCTCTACTCATTAGATGCAAATTTTTTGCTGAAATTCAAGAATTTCTATTCGTAGAACAGGTAGAGTTCAGGTAAGGGAATCGCCACTGCATGAATTTAATATTTCTATCCACTTATCCGCGAGCGGGAATGGCGTCCTGTGGGTGTTACTTTGATAGTGGGTGGGATTCCAAATTTGACGTTTCTTGAAGGTCGTCAAAGCAACTGCACCCAACAGTGACAATTTTGACGTCACTGAATTTGACAATTCATCTCTGTTTTGATTTCAATTAGAGATTATCGAAAATGGTATACAAGTGTTGCGTAAAAGGATGCAAATCCAATTTAAAATCCGTTCCGAGCACGGTGTCATTCCATAGATTCCCACCCGGTACAACCTTCAAGGAAGCTGAGCGGCGCCGCTTATGGATAGAGGCTGTTTCACGAGAGGATATTTCTGATTATAAATATGCCAGAATTTGCGGTCGACATTTTACAACAGGTATTTATTTTTGTTTCATATTTGAACCTAATTAGAACACAATCGATGTCAATATACAGGAAAACCAGCGAAATTCAGTGAAATCGATGCACCAAACTGGATTCCAACACTATTGCTTGAAAAGCCGAATACTCAAGTGAATGTTGTCTTCATCACTCACGGAAAGGAAGACGAGTTTCTCGAGCTATCCGAAGGCTACGATCCAGCAGAGCTGATAGTTTTTGAGGAACCTGAACCTGATAAGTGCGACGAAAACAATAACTTGATGCTGTTTGAGAATGGTGCATCGAATAGTGATTCGTTTGAATTTGATGTAAGCTGCGTTGGAAGTGTGCATGCCGCTGATACCAAGCATGTTAGTGAAGCAGTTAAAAGAATTCCATGTGAAAAATACGACAACAGCAGAAAATTCATGCACGAGCTGCCTGCTTCACCGCTTCAGATGGACGTGGAAGAACTATTAGAAGAGTGGTCTGAGGAGTGGTTGGACTATGCAGTAAACGAGGAGACTAATGATGAACTTACAAAGAAATATGAAACGATAATAGCAGAACAACAGATAGAAATTGAGCATCTACAGTCTGTCATTGCTAGTTACGAAAATTCAATATCAAGTCAGGCTTTGAATCTCAAATCGTTCGAGGGAAATGACAAGAAAACGCGTCACTTTACTGGTCTGCCGAATTACGCAACTCTAAAAGTAGTTTATGATTTCGTGAAAAGGGGTATATTAACGTTTTCTGACATTTTGAGTAAGGATCAAGTATTCATCATGGTTTTAATGCGACTGAGGCTCAACTTGTGCTTCACAACCCTGGCGTATTTGTTCAAAGTATCACTCACAACGATATGCAAGTATTTCTACTCAGGGTTGTACTCTTTATATCAACAGCTTCGAGGTCTTGTGAAATGGCCTACGAAAGAACATTTGCGTGCCAATACTCCTCTTAAATTCAAAAAAGTATTCCCCAATAATGTTATCACATCAATTATTGATTGTTTTGAAATTTTTAGCGAAAAGCCAGGTAACAAAGATGCTGTTTTGAAAATGTATTCCAATTATAAAAGTCATTACACTGCCAAACTCTTAATTAGCATTACCCCTTTTGGATCGGTATCATATATTTCGAAACCATATTCAGGTAGAACATCTGATAAATTTATAACTGAATCTTGTGGATACATGAGTAACGTAGACGAAAATGATTTAATTTTAGCTGATCGTGGTTTCACAGTACACAAAGCGATAACAGATAAAGGAGCCTTGTTGAAAGTACCTGACTCTTCAAGTAAAAAACGTCAACTAAGCTCTGCAGCAGTAGAAAGAACAAGAGCTCTTGCGTCTGTTAGGAATGAGGTAGAGCGGCTGATTGGAGCTTTGCGTGGTAAATATGCAGTGCTCAATGGACCTGTTCCGATAACACTGCTGAACCATGAACACAACGGTATAAATGTTTTTCATATGGCCGTAACTGTGTCTTGTGCATTGATTAATCTTTGTCCATCAATAATAATTTGATGAAATGAACTGACATTTTTGTTGACTATTGATGATGACTTAATGTAACTACGAGGGAATAATAAAATGGTTGCAAGTAATTACATAGAGTGTCTACTCATTTACAGAGATAAAATTATCTGATATTTCTACGGTTTACCAGGTTTTGAAAAATTATTCCCGATTTAGGAAATTCTCCAAAATACATAAATGATCATAGAATGCTTAAATGAAGGCGAAAAAAAAATTTATTGTCAAATATAGGTCGTTTGACTTCGGAGCACTTAAAAAGCAATTAATCGTTAAGGCTGGTTTGCTACTGACAAGAAAAAGAATCGCCTATCTCGATCCCGACCAACCAGTCTTCATAATTCTTTATAGATCTTTAACCAACGATGGCGATCGCTAACGGTTCAAAACGAATCTATATCGATCGCTATCGAAAATCACTTACTGGTTGACCGGGATGTGTGGAAAATTTCTTCCAAGAAATGGTTCAGAAAATCACATTTTTCTGATCGCAGTACGCTGTTGAGAAGAAATGTCACTTCAAAGGGGACCCTCTGTAGGAAATTTCTTGACCCATTCAGTCAAGGAATTTCTTTACTTTTCTTGAGCGAAACAGCACAGACAAACAGACGTAACACTTAGAACAAATATCTTCAAAATCCATCGCCCAGCTTACACCATCATCACTTGGTGAGCATGTTGCACGAAAAGGTGTTTCGTGCAACAAGACCGGCAGATGGCGGTAGTGTGAAACGTCAAACGCAAAGAAAAACGATGCGCGCGCCTCTGGTTGTGGGATTTGTAACATAGCCAATTCGAAATGATCGTTAAATGGGTGGTCGATGGAAATTTCGTTAGTGTTACGTCTGTTTGTCTGTGGAAACAGCATACTTAGCTTTAGAGTATAAATTACAAAGTATTTTTCACTTCAATAAAAAAATATCTTGAAACATATTGGAGATTTATTGTCATTTTTTTTATTTGTTCGTTTAAAATGTGTAAACAACATCCGAAAAAATAGAGTAATTTAATAATTTTTATTTAAGTTCCATGAAAAACAAGATTGTTTATATTTATATTTTATTAACATTGTCTTACACTTTGCTGTACAGACTGAATATCTATTATCTTATCAA
This sequence comes from Aedes aegypti, assembly GCF_002204515.2. Lineage (NCBI taxonomy): Eukaryota > Metazoa > Arthropoda > Insecta > Diptera > Culicidae > Aedes > Aedes aegypti. The sequence goes on along the minus strand of NC_035108.1, from coordinate 200,667,378 downwards.
TGAAGAAGGTGCGAATAAATAAAATGGTCCTAAAGTGTCTTTAATAATCAAAGTCAGATATAAAACAATCTATTGAATCTTAAGGCCGAACGGGACGGTGTTTCAATCATTCTCTCCATTTGAAGAAGCAAATCTCAAGTACCACTTCATATATCGATGCGAAAAATGTATCACTATAATTATATATAAATATGTAGTGCAAATCCCAACAAATTTTCAGCTTAATCGATTCACTAAAACTAGAGATTTGCTTCTGCAAAGTTTTGATGATAATTGTTAGAGTGAGACAAAATATAGGGAAAATAAGACGGTCTCCCGTGTCACCTTAAAGAAAAAATAACCTTTTCCTTAAAATGGGACTTAGATTTATGGACATCCGTACCCACAATACTTCTGTGTGGGGCGTTTTGTATTTGTATCTTGAGGAAATCAGGGCTGGCAGCGACTGAGTCTTGGAAATAAAAATTTTAGAGAACCCTTGCCTAAAAAAACAAACGTGGACCACAAAAAGACTAGGAACCACGATATGAGAGTTTGATTCCGTCATTTTCTCTAAGAATATTTCTAGGATTTTGTTTTAATTCTTCGCGACATTACGACAAGTATTACTGGTCGTTTCACTGTAAATTTATTCGACATACTGCTCCAAACACTTCTTCAGGAATTTATTTTGTGATTTTAATTAAATTTTTATGTTATTATTCCAAGAAACGAAGAATTCAGTCTGGAAATTTTCTAAACAAACAAGCTTTTTCATCAAATTCCTTAACCAAATTTTACTATAAATATTATCACAAATTCCACCCACAATCCATTAGGTGAAATTGAACTGTTTTGTTATTTGAATTCAAGAAGCTATTCCACATTACACCAGCTATTCCACATTACACCAGCTATTCCACATTATCGTTGCTCTATCATCAGATCAAGAGAATAGTGACATTTTTTCTTGTTATTAGTGATCTGGTTGAAAATTTTGACCAAGTTACTAAAAGTGACTCGCTACCAGCCCTGAACAAGAAAATTCTACTATGTATTACTGATTCGAAATAATTTCCCTGTAAGTGTAGCCAAAATTCACTGAGAGTTCAAGGGTTTTCCAGGCAGAATAAAATTCCCTGATAATTCTGTTTTTTCACACTCTGTTACATATTTTTTTATTTTCATAGGAATCCAACATACACTTACATATCTTAGTTGTAATCTTTACACTGTACTACTACAGACAAATAGACAATATTTAACAGCTGATAAAAAATAGTTTAGAATATATTGGGGCACGAACGTTTATGCCCAATACTGGGTTTAGTCAACTGCACCTAGCTGTTGATAGTGCAAAAAGTCAAAATCGAATAAAATTGATACGAGCTCCACGTGTGAGCAGTTGGCCTACTACAACATATTAGAACTGAGAGCAAAATATGTGAGACGAAAATAATTCTAGTGTTACGTCTGTTTGTCTGTGGTACTACGCTACATATACTAATCCTTATTTGTATTTTTATCAGTTGATGTGTAATGCTTCGCAATTATTTCTGGTGCAAGCACATTCTCAAAGAAAAGAGTTGCTTTTTCTGAGTTTTCCTCCCAAAACGGAGCATTTTTTGTTACCTTAATGAACAAGGTAAAGTTTGATGCCCAAACAACAAATATTCCATATGAAGCGTCTGCTAAAAATATTTGCATCTGGATTTGGTAATAATACTCATGATTGTGGTTTAACACAATATTACCATCTGATTCCATTAGTATATATGGATGTTGCCTGTTAAGTAATGAATTAATTCCTTCTTCTCTACTCAAATTTTCAAACTTAAATGGGCATTTTGCTTCTACCACGACTTTGTTGCAGCAAGTGCATTCAAAAATAAAATCTGGCGAAGCTGCGAAGTAAGGATACAAGGGATTTATGATTAAACCGCTTTTCCTACTGCTGAAATTCGAATGGTTTTGAGACTGAAACATTTTAATAGCAGCTGTAATAGCTTTATGCTCGTTTCGCTTACCATGTAAAGTTGCTGGTAATTCTTGAGTTAAATTTGATCCACAAATGGTTTTTAAGAGTGAAGTTGAAGGATTACTTATTTTGGTTTTCACGGACCTACCAAACGTGGAAGCTGTGATTCGTCCGTATCTAAGCTTAAACCACAATGGATCAGAAGACTGATCTCGTGTCAATTCTTCAACCAACTCACAATCCTCTTCAGTTAATGTCCATACAATCTCCTTAGCGCGATCAATTATTTCTTCTACTGAGGCTGAAACTAAATGCTCTTCAAAAAGGTTGCTGAAGGACAAATATTGCTCAGCATAACGTCGTTTTGCGTAATCTTCAGGATCACAACCATCAGATGTATCGAAAAAAGCCTTGCTAGCCGCAACATCTTGGCCAAGAGCGGCTATATTATTAATTAGCTCCTTTAATTCATCCTCGGTCTTTCCTAATTCATAATCACGGAGCTCGCACGTCGTTTGAACTGATCGTCCAAAATCAATCTCGTCAACAGGTTTGTAGAGGTTTTTATGTGCACTTCCTGAGGGTTGGCACCAGTAGGCTGGAAGCTGCGTTACCGATATCTTGAATAAAAAAAATCAAATTATTTACTTTAATCCCCATAATTTCAATCCAGCTATACCTGTTTTCCTAGACACGTTTCTCTGGCGTAGCTTAAAGCGTACAAGACTGCAGCAACATGAGAACATGTTTCTCCTGCGCCCGCTGTACAGTCACAGTGTGCAGAACGTATCTCTCCAACATCGTGTCCATCCACACTTTCATTCTGTATCAATATCCAGCACTCAGCTGCTGGGTCATTCACTCGCATACTATGCAAAACCTATTCGCAAAAAAAAAATAACGCCGTTTGAAATATGAATGAAAAGTGCGGAGAAATAATAAGACTTACCTTTCCTCGAACCACAAATATTTGATCACATTTGCATCCTTTAACTTCCTTCACGAACCCTCTTTCAAAATTTTTGTACGAATCTAAGGATTTTCTGTTCCTTAGTGGTTCGTTTGATTGAAAGGATAATGTGTTAAGCAGGTAACATAAAATCATGTCGTAATCAACTGTGAGTGGGAGTTCGTTGGCATCGCATTGTAAGTTATATGGATCTTCACCTCCCAACACCGCAATTTTATCTCGATAACGCGATAAATCTTCTTCGCACAGCGTACTCACTTTAGCAGATAACATTTTAAAAATATTTCGCGAACTGCAGCCAATCTTTTTTCAAAACAAACCGCTCGTTCACCTCTAGGACATTCCTATTTTGTAAACATAAGCTGTCAAATCCACTGACGTCAAAATTTTTACTGGTGGGTGCAGTTGCTTTGACGACCTTCAAGAAACGTCAAATATGGAATCTCACCCACTATCAAAGTAGCACCCACAGGACGCCATTCCCGCTCGCGGATAAGTGGATAGATAACTTTATGCAAATTTCAAATGCGTTGCATTTCGAATAATTTGCGATCGGAATAATTGTTACAACATTATTATAGGGGGAAAAATGTGTTCAGTAACAAGGACTAAGTTTTTTTTTTGTTTTCAATAGCATAACGCATAGTCAACTAATCAAATTGGTAATATAGGGAGTCGATGCCGGTTATGGACCCTTTGCGTATTATGGACCCCCTACATAAAAAAATAAAATTAACACTCAATGCAACTTTATTCCTATGAAAATCCACCGGGGGAACTTCGATTACATTGTTAGTCAGCAGTTTCAGGCAAAATATTTGGTTTGTGACGCATAAATACAGATATTTGAACAGTTTTGTAAATGAAACCACACAAGAGGGTCCATAATACGCATTTCCAGGAGGGTCCATAATAGACTCGTCGGCAGCGAGCCGGATTGCATGGGAATTTCTTGAAAATTTTGCTAGTGAATAATGTAAATTTACTTTGTTATAAATAAGCTTGTAATACTTGATGACAAAAAATGTTTTAATATTTTATTTATGAAAAAATGGGCAAAATCGTTTTTTTGACTGTTTTTACTAAATTGTCATATATCGTAATCCACGTCAGTGATAGAGTGTAAGTGTCTTCCGAAGAAATGTCAAGAATGCCTCAATGAACAACTTTGCAGAAGAAAGTTTTTTGCTAGGACGCTCCTATCAAAAGATAAAACTGATCTAGATTAGTTTTCACTTATCTAGATCAAATCTGAATGTGTCAAAATATAGTTCAAGTTATTCCAAAACACTTTGTCGACGACACCAAACCTCTAGGGTGCATATCTAGAGTACTAGAGGTTTTGGCCGTCGAAAACAGCGATCTGCCCCAGTGTGCCCCGCACCAACTTTAGGTTAGTTTATTGCAAGTCTATTCGTGGTCTAACGTAAATCTTAAAAGAGATGATGGCGCTATTCTAGATTGGCGATTAGTACATCCCTGGTGAAGTTGGTGGTAATAACTTTAAAAGAAAAGGACAACTAGTCCACTAGAAGCATTAACGTGTCGGTGTCTTTTAAAAACAAAAAGGAATATCACCACAATCATTTTACTGATAAGATTTTGGTAGTTCAAAGCACAGGAAACCGTAAATATGCATTTCAGTTTGCAAAACTTCCGCAATATAAGTCCACATTTAATCGCCAATCGGGTGTGGCCTTGGCACAGAAAAAACTCTCAGTTGACAACAGTGAAAGCGTTTATAAGAACACTAAGCTAAGAAAAAGGCTTTGTCTCAGTTAGGATGTAATACCATAAAGAAGAAGAAAAAGAAGTAGGAACAGAAAGATGAGGGCAAACAGCTTAGCTTATAGCTTATACTGACTACACATATCAATGGTTGCTATTCCGTGATTGACCGAAGTCAGTGAAAATGCACAAAGAATCAACTAGAAGTTCGGCTGGGATTGGCCATAATCTTCTTCAGTGTGCATAATTCAGTGCCTCTATTTATACAGGGTCAATAACGGCGCCGGCCACGTCCTTGCAGTCAGGTAGGATTAGGGGAAGGAATGTTAGTGTGTAACCTTTGCTATTTGGAGACCGTGTTTGCCTCTGCATCTTCACAAAGGTTACTGGGAGGGATGTTTGTTAATGGGGAGAATCGTTGGGTCACCAGATTCACTTTGATAAGCGATTAGACCATGATAAATAATTCTTATGCCGACACTTACAGTGGCGAACCATCCAAAGTTTGTTGAATAAAGTGAACCTTTCTCAAGTCTACACTTGTAGTGTCGATCCATTCAAAGTTTTATTATTATTTAATTTTATTATTAATTAATTACAAAAATAAAGGTAAAAAGAAAAAGGTGTTTTGGAAAAAAAAACTGTTATACATAAACAATTCATGAATCAAAGTTTATGTCGACGCTCACAGTGACGAACCATTCATAGTTTGTTGAAAAATCATATTTACGTCCCACCGTTGTAACGATTAAATATACAGTCATACATAGTTTATAGATTAGAAATAGTAGCATGAAACGAGCTCACCAACTGATCCGTCATCCTTGACTAAAGCGACCATATATGTCCCGCGAAACGCGGGACACCCTGTCAGATCTCGTTCCCAATCAAACATTATTCGTATTGGATGTGCATTCTACAAACATTCTAGGTCAGAATCATGATCTAATTGCTCAGTTTAGTCAAACAATTAGATGGGACGCAGTAATAACATATTGAAAATTGCGTTGTCCCGCGAAACGCGGGACGTCTGGTCACTTTATCCTTGACTGAGCAGCAACAATCCACTTTCTGCTTCATTCGTTTGCTCGGCTGTATAAAAGCACACAGAGAAAATAGGTGCACGACCCGAGACTACTGACGACTTCTCGGGCTTTCTTGACGCACTGCCCAGGAGCAAGCGTCAAGGTCGAAGGATTAAAAAGAACTAATCGAACGAGGCACTTTTTCACTTTACTTGTCCCGCGCGCGATATGTTCGATCCTGCCTTCATCGTACGCCCCCGCAGGAGCAAGCGTCAAGGTCGAAGGATCAAACACTACTAACGGACCGCGAGCTTTTTCACTTCTAACTACCGACGTGCGAATTGTTTGATCCTGCCCTCATCACCCGCCCCCGCAGGAGCAAGCGTCAAGGTCGAAGGATCAAACACTTCTAACGGACCGCGCACTTTTTCACTTCTAACAACCGACGCGCGACATGTTCGATCCTGCCCTCATCGCCCTCCCCCGCAGCAGCAAGCGTGAAGGTCGAAGGATTAAACACTACTAACGGACCGCGCACTTTTTCATTTCTAACATTTCATTTCCGCCCCCGCAGGAGCAAGCGTCAAGGTCGAAGGATCAAACACTACTAACGAACCGCGCACTTTTTCACTTCTAATAACCGACGCGCGACCTGTTTGATCCTGCCCTCATCGCCCGCCCCCGCAGAAGCAAGCGTCAACGTCGTAGGATCAAACACTACTCCGGAGCAGAAAGATGAGGGTGAACCTGAGAGAGACTCGCGAAGAGGAAAAATATCAACGTCATATGCAGCCCAGATTCCCCTCTCACGAAACGTCAAATGCAGCCCACCGTTTTTATGGCTGAAAAAGTGCAAAGTATTGTGTTCAAAGTAAACTGTTATTAAAAACCTCAGTCGGCGGAGCAGTTTTTACCAAAGTTGCTGATACATCTAAGCAGAAGATTAATTATTTCTAATGTCTGCTACGTTTGCTGGCATGAAATTTCACTCAAACGTCTATTTATGATTCGATGTGATGCAAACTCAATCATTTTTTGCTGAGAGGTTCATGTGAGAGTTTGAACGGCTTGCGCATAATTGGTATAAACACGAAGGGGAATTAGAAAAAAACTCAGCAATCACAGAAAAAGAAGACCGTCTTCGCGAGTCTCGTCTCAGGGGTGAACAGTAGAAAAGGAAGTTGTTTCTTGTTTAATCTTTCTTGACAAAAAAAAAATGATCAGCTTGACGCACTTCCTTGCAGAGTTGCTTGCTGTCACTATCAACGCTTGAATTTTGCTGATTTGTACAGGCCGACTGCGATACAATTCGGATCATTCCATATCACATCAACATCATGCTCTCTACTCCATCACCAGTGCATTGATGGCGATAGACTATGGATATCACTGATTGGTCAAGTTTAGCCTTAAATTAAGCAAATAAAATGGCAACTTATCAGTACGATATTCTTCGGATTGAAACTGTGTGTTGGTCACTGAAAAACATTAATAGCGTGGGTAATTACCACGTGATCACTCATTCTGCAGTGATTGTGATCTAGAGTGCGATGTCGCATCACCGCTGTTGGTTGTCAGATCCAAGTGATATTGATAGTTCGCAAGTGATATTGATAGTTTTAGTCCATCAGCCATCAGCTGATATGACCGATATTGTGCAACTCTGCTTCCTTGTAGTTATTGCAATTTTAAAGAAAACATTCCGTTCTACGGTTCAACGAAAAGCTACCGCAGCTGTCACATCACTGATTTGCACTGGTGAATCATCAGTAGGCCCCAATGATACCTTGGAGACCGTCTTAATGATGTTTGTTGCTATTTTTCATAGCGTTCTCTCTATCAAGCATACTATGGACCCAGAGGCGCGTCCACGTTCGAATCCATGGGTAGGACAAACGTTAGCAAATATTTTGTGCACAATGACGCTAAGAATAATTCAACTCTGGACTGTAAATTCAAAGTTTCTATGTTTGAGGAGCTCAAACGCAAAAGGGTGTAAGTGACATTTTGGTCGATTTTGAGTTGAGTTGATGAAATTCTACTATTGCTGTACAAAAAATTTGTTCAAGATCCCACAAGAATTCAATCCTGATTTTCCCAATGAGAACCACAGAAATGGAATTTTTCCAACGATTATTTCATCATCTGAAGAGTGTTGTTGAAAGGCTTCAGAAATCATTCCTCCAAAAATTATTTGATAAATTTTTCAAGGAAGTCCCAACTGCTCCAACATTTTAGCTAGTGATTCATCCATAGATTTCTGTGTTTCTGTGGGACATCCTACAAGATTCCTAGTCAAAACATCTTCTAAACTTCAATCAATAACTTGTCCAGAAATTTCTACCAATTTCCTTTAAAGTTGTCTCTTACAATTTATATAAGACTGCAAGTAGGAATTTCCCTTAAGATACCTTCAGCAATTGTTCCAGATATTCCTTCTTAGATTTCTACAGAAATTCTTCCAGTAATTCTTTGAGTTTTTCTCAAGTAAGTCTTGAACGATTTTTGTCACGAATTCTTCTAGGAATGTCTCCAGGAAAATGCCAAGGAAATTTTCCAAAAATATAAATCCGTGAGATATTTCTAAAGAAAATCCTAGAGTAATCTCTGATAAAACTTGGGTAAGTTTCAAAGTCACCAAGGATCATGAAATAACTTCCAAGATAATCTGAAGAAAAAAATCAATCGAATCTCGGGATAGTATTCCGCAGGATTTTCTAAAGAAATTTCTCGAAAACCAATGGACAGAATGTCTTAGAAATTTGTGTAGGATCGAAGGAATAATTGGAAAAATTTCTGAAGCATAAACTGGTGTTAAAACTTAAATAATTTTGAAGAGTGCATGAGAATGTTTCGTATTGAAGTAATGTTTGCTAAAACTGCAGGAGTACTACCTTAGATAAATGCTGGAAAAAAATGTTCAAACCCCTCAAGGAATTACAGATTTCTGGGTGGAAACGTAGATGAAATTTTGAAGGAATCTACATGAACAGACAGAGAAATTCTTGTAGGGTTTCTTTAATAAACCCTTTGCCTCGGAAGAAATTCTGTAGAAATCTTTGAACGATCTCCTAAAGAATTCGGTAGAAGGATTAGCGAAAAAATATCTGGAGGAAGTTCTATAATAGTTTTGGAAAACCAATCAAAGTAATACCTGATGAAGTTACTGGAGGTAGTAGCTTTAGAGTGCTCAGGGATTCCCTGAAGCAAATTCTGAAGAAATTCTTCTAAGCATTCTTTTGACAAATCGCTTGAACAATTTCTGGTAGAATTGGTAGAGAACACTCTAGAAAAATTTCTATAGAAATCCCTGTGGGATCACTATGATAATTCATGAAGTTTTTCCTCTGGGAATCTGAGACGAAATTCTTCAAGAGCTTGCTGAAGTCTCTAAAGGTTTCTTCGGAGCCTGTACACCTACTACCAGTCCTGTCTTGAGGATTCATTGGATCAACTTTCGTTATCCTTCAAATTAAAAAATATTTAAATCCCTTTTAAATCAATTTTATTAAACAAATTTGACAAAAACAGACCAAACTGCTTTTATTTAACTATAAGTGAGGTTGTTTTAATTTCCTCATCTATTTCTAACATGGATAAACAGCAAATATTCTGTGAATTTGTATAGATTTTTTTTTTGCACAGAAATAACTCGTTTAATCGCAAAAGTATTCAGGAGAAACTAAAGATGTTTGGAAAATGTTTCATCGAGATGACTCGATATGATTACGCAGGAATTTCTTCAACAATACTCAAAACAAAATTTCAAAAAATCGTCATAATCTGCTCTAAATATGTTTAGAAATTTAATCAAATCATTTTTCATGAATTTACTACGAACTACTTCCATAAATTTCTATGGAATAAGCCAAGAACTTGTAAAGAGTTAGAGACTGTTATGCCTTGAATTTTTCAATATGGGACTACACTAATTTCATATTTTCCACAACATTTTCAAACAAGGTTTTGGTAATTTTTATGTGCATAGTAAAATATTTATCAAAACATGAATGTTTCAATAAAAAAGAGGTGGCACGAAAATCAATATGGAATAGTTGTGCTCTTGTGCTGATCTTGATTTTTTTTGTAGAATCGTGGGTAGGACAATCCTTTGACTGTCCTACCCAGGCATTTTTGTGCGTAGTACATGTCCTACCTGTCCTACCCACTTCCCGCGCCACTGTATGGACCAATGCACGAGTTCATTAATTTGACGTTTAAGCGATGCCGAATTTACTCTTTGCCATGGTTACGTAAATAACACGGCACCGCTAAAACGTCAAATAGTGAACTCGTGCACCGGTCCATGATTGAATCTTTTGCTTCAATGATAGAATGATTTCAAAGCCTGCGGTAGAACATTGACAGCTGCGGTAGAACTCTGCGGCTACCGTAAAATGGAAAAATTTCTTAACAACCGTAATATTTCATTTTTTTAAATATGACGCACCTTAGGATGCAAAAGACATTTATGCGATTATCGTTTCAGTTTTTTATATTACATTTATTGAAATTCTAACCCAGAAAACTAAAACCATCAATGATTTATTACAAAATTATGTTGATTGATAGGAGTCTGCAATCAACGTTTATTATGAACTTATAAGTATGGACCAAGGTATGGACAATTGCTCCTCACAGCTCCTAAACATCGATAAAACATTTATATGATGTAAATGTGTATAATCCTGACAAAACTGCAACTTTCTTTTCAAATTTGTAAATAAATATTATTCCGTTTTTGTCAACTGGAAATTGCCGATCGTGTTGATAAAAACGGAACATACCTGTATACAAAAAAATACCTACACGGGAAAAAAAAATCTGTGGTGAAAAACACTATTTTAGCTGACTACGCCCATTCTTGAAACTACCATGGAATTTCAAACCAATTTACTATGTTTACGGTACATCCCACCACATTATAGACAGACAGAAATAATGTACAACAACCTGATTTCGACTACAGACATGGTAAAATTAAGCGTATTTCTGGTCTGTTGAAAATTGCCGGTGCGAGCGCTTAAGTTAACCCCCTAAAATAGTAGTTTTTACTGCACAATTTTTTTGCGTGTAGTAATCCAATAGGCCTATTCACATGACGTCTTAAATCAGCTGATCGGGAAGCACTTTGACAGTTCTTCTATGAAAATGACAGGCTCGTGTTAGCACCGGTCCTCCACAGATGTAAACAAATGCATAGACGGATCTGTCACATGAAAAGGCCTATAACCGCTCACGAGAATAGAAGTAATATTGACTTCGCAGCACCAATCTGGAGTTCGCCGGTTGGACTTCCGAAGCGAAGTTTTGAACGAACTAACTGTCATTGCTCTGCCGGCTCGGCTTTTATCTCGACTGTTTTTGAAAACAGTCCAACATCACGTCGACGGAAGAAGTTTCACCACAACGGAGGATTTGTCAATTCGAGCGCGCCAAAATCCTTCCGATTGAAAATGTGTTGGCGGTGCTTAAGGTGCAACTGTTTGCTATCCATAAACGATGATCAATTTTGTAGTTTTGGGGATGTGATATCGGTTCTACCGGACAGAGATGAACTGAAAGTATATCAACATGCCTGTTATCAGCAAGCATATGACCCGATAGATCACCGAATGACCGATATGATATAAAACAGAAATATTTTCTTTTCAACGATAGTTTGAACATAGATTTTTCACGGATGCCACGATGAGTCTATCGTGTGTTACCTTAAGTTCGTTGATAAAGAAGAGGAAATTGAGCGAAGTTCTTTTTCTGAATTTTATCAGGATGCACAATAAACCATAGAAGAAGAATGTCGCTGGCGTCGCAGTAAGAACATCTTTTGCTGGCGGAGATAGGCAGGGCTATAAATGTCAACGCGAAAATGTATGCAGTTTGACACTTATATACCCAACATGTTTCTGAGCGAGAACAAAGGGAACACCAGCGACATTATTCTTCTATGGTTTATTATTTCTATCCTCACGAGGTCTTGTGTTTTAATATTATGTACCCGGTAGAAATCAAGACCAACATTTATTTATAATTATTGTTTTCTCGGGCCCAGTGCGTCGCAGCTAATATGTGATTAGTGCGCTGTGTTCATAAAAATCGTAAGAATGCAGCGGCCACACTAAAAAACTGATTTCAAAATGTGGCGAGTTGAGGCGCGTCGCGAGTCTCGCTGGCGCGATCCGGTTTGGTGGCGGTGCGACAATATAAAGAATTATTTTAAATATCAAATGAAAATAACGTCAGACGACTTAATTTCAAAGTTGCTCATATTGCTTGAAATAATCCGCGCGAAAAATGTAGGTTTTTGGCACGAAAAATCATTTTTTTTACACTAGTGAGCAGAAACAGGGGCATGAGCGGATACTGGTTCACTGATGGTATTATTTCAAAATTATTGTTTTTCTTCAAACCGCGTGAAAGTAACGTTGATTTGAAAAGTTATTGCGGCGCTTATATTAAATCCACATCCAGCGGCGGCGGTAACGCGCAGAAGATATGCGCGCAATTCAAACGCAACGTCAAAATTCAAGTAGGCTTGGATTTTTTCGTCGTTCAAGGACACAAATGTTTCAAATTTGCTAAATCTAAAACATTTGGTGATTTTCATTACTACTGCAACCGTATATCGACATTTTCAGATAATCGCATTACGTGGATTTATCTTGCAGAGCACAATACCGAGAGCGATAGGCCCCAAGCACAATGTGAACGGCAACGCGGTACCACGGCAAAACGGCATGCCCATTTTGATCTACACATTACTTATCAATCCCATGTTGACTAAATCCTTTTCAACATTGACTTGACAAGTAGAGTGTAGCTCAAAATGGGCTTACCGTTTTGCCGTTGTACCGCGCTGCCGCTAACATTGTGCTTGGGGCTATACACTGAGCCAACTTCCTTGCTAATTGTTATATGGAAGACATATACTCTTGCACTATTAGAATTCCATATAGAATTCTCCTTAGAGTAAAAACTATTGTTGAAAGCTATATGCAAAACATGTGATATGACTCTAGGGCGAGGTAGTTATTACTATGTGCTAAGCATTTTATTTTCAGATTTCAGCAAGCATACGCATTTCATCAGCTAGTATGATAGAAGCAGTTGTACATCGTTGATGTAATTTATATGTAAATATAAAAAGTTATTTCTATATGCGTCTAACTTGATTTCCATTTGTAACTAGGGTAATAATTATAGTGTTTTTTTTCTAAACCGAATTAAATAGACACAAATATTGAAACTATTCAAGTATTTATTAGTTGCAATATTATTACAATGCATTATCTTCTCCATTTATTCATAATTAAAAACAAGTATTTATCGAGCAACGGACTCATGTTCCGTAACCGGTCGTTTGAGAACGTCGCGACCCATTGGAAGCCCACACAATAGATACCTCAGCCAGCGCAGTTGCTGGCTAGTGTAGTGTGCTATTCCTATACCTAAAAAACAATGCGCTCTCGGGCTAGGCATTGGATATATATAGAAAGCGTTGTGTTTGGATGGGCATCTAATTCTTCCGAAAGAGGTGCACTTTGCGAAAAAGGACCACGTGATTATTGAGCTGAAATCGAATTCAGGTCAACTTCTGCGTTCATGAGTCCTCTCATGGCGTAGTGGAAACGCGCCCCAACTAGAGATCGGGGAGTCGTGAGTTCGATTCTCACTGAGAAGACGTGTAACTTTTTCGCAAATTTTCACATCAATTTGTCCATCTAATCCAATTGCAAATTATATGTAATGTTTAGCTTTTCGGTAGTTGTTAAACTTCCACTCGGCTGGTTAGCCGTAAAACCACGATTCATAATTAAAAACAAGAATTAATTTTCTTGTGTTGTGATGTTGACCATGTTTTGGTAGAGTTAACAGATTAATGTAGTCGGTTGAAAATCGTTAGTGCAGTTCTTAATGTTACCATGGATTCAGTAGTTTCTACAATAAAATTCATTTCAGTGTAGAATGTATAAGAAATGTCTGATAAAATTAACTGACAGATTTAGTTGAGTGTATGCGAATGCGCGGGTGGTCCGGCTCTGTCGTTTCTTGCGTGCGAGCAATGCGTTTGACATATCGCTTTGTTTTTCATAAAAAAAATCGTCAACTTCAGATTTCATTCTCGCGTTAACGTTCATAGCAGCAACATCGGGAAGTAGAAGCTGGTCTTGTTTGAGCTTGTTTCGCGGACACGCGGTTTTTGGAAAAACAGAAAGTTTTAATATTTTTGATTGAAGTGGTGGAATTGTTCATGATTGAATTGATTATTTGAGTTCCGCGTTTTTTTTTTAAACATATCCATTAACTTTTATTATCTTTGAATTCAGAAATCCTAGAGAAAAAAAAAATCAGCTAGAATAGGTTAGGTTTAATTTTAGTGATAAGTGGTGTAAATATAGGTTAAGTTTCAGTGGATGAGCTCAAGTGATAGTGAGTTTTTGGGGTTTGAGGACCAAGATGGCGTAAACCAGGACTCATTCCCAGGTAAGAACGACATAAAAGACGGACTAATGAAATGTGGAGTTAGACGAAAGTTGGAAGAAATTATCGAAAGTCAAAAAGCAAAAACCTGTAAGGTTGACAAAGGAACGGAAATGGTACAACGAAAAGAAATGACGACCAATCTGACAAACAAAATGAACGTCGATGGGACAGAAGAAAATGAAACAGACAAACTGAATGAAGCAACTGGAATGGAAAACAGAAGGAATATGAAAAAGGACCCGAAAACAAACAAGTACACGACCCGCGAAAACTGGATCAAGAATACGACAGATACAGTTTTCTTCATTGAGAGGGACAATCCAAATGACAAACCAGTGCACACGATGGAAATGGCCAAAATTCTTCATAATATTAATAAAATATAATATAATAAAAAACTACAAGGAGTTGAAATTCGCAGGACAAGGACGATACAGAATTTCCTTCAATCGACCGAGAGACGCAGAGGATTTGATTAATTCAAGACTACTGACCGAAGAATTCAAATTCAAGACATACGTACCTAACATGCTGAAGGAATCCGTAGGTATCGTTAGAAATGTCCCCCCTTCGCTGACCGACGATGAAATATTAAGCAACATTCAGACTGGAGGCAAAAAGAAAATTACGAAAGTGGAACGAATCAAAAGGATGAAGGACGAAAAATTGATACCAACGTACACAGTCAAAATTTTTGTTGCGGGACAAGAACTACCTGAAAATGTTGCTATTTACGGGGTAGCGGCGATGGTGGAAGCTTACATCTTCCCCATAAAAATGTGTAATAAGTGCTGGCGATATGGACACAGACAAAAATCATGTAAGAGTAGGAATGACCGTTGCGAAAACTGTGGTCTTGAACATGACAAGCAGACATGCACGAATCCGACTAATTGCTATCACTGCAAACAGACGCACAGAGTGACGGACAAAAATTGCCCGGAAAGGATTCGCCAAGACAAGATTCGTTACGTTATGGCTAATGAGAGACTGACCTTCATTGAAGCATCAAATAAATTCCCAAAACCACAACAACTACAAGACAGACTGGAATCATTGACAGAATTTCCCCCCATGACAGGAAACGACTGTAACAACACCCGACCAACAACCCGATCTCAAAACTCACTGACAGGTACAATTCACAAAACAGGAAACAATTTGAAACAACCGCAGGAAAAACCGTCCGAAGTAACTACAATCATAAACAAGATAAGCGCAATACAGAAATCCATCCTCAAACACGCAGATAAATCTAAGAACAACAAAGACACTATTGACACCGACATTCTACTGATTAACATAAGCGATCAAATTAAGTCGATAATTGAATCGGAAGTTATGAAAGGTCAGGCCAACCCAGCAAATACAGCATGGACAGTTACAGGAATTTAAAATTTATGCAACATAACATAACTAGTATTCGTCCTTCTGACACTCGTAAAGTACTGATAAACTTCCTCAATACAAATAGAATTGATATAGCTCTTTTACAAGAAATTTGGATTAAACCTAATGAAGAATATAAATTTGCAGGATTTCAATTTGTTAAATTACTAAGAAATAACGGTTACGGAGGCGTAGGTATACTAGTCCGTAATGAAATAACATTTAAAAAATTTAATTTGCCAGATTTAAGCCCATTGGAAGCAATAGCCATTAAAACATTAAACACAGAAAAGCCTCTTTTAATAATTTCAATATATATACCTCCACTCCCTATAAAGAATCAAGACATTAAAGACCCGTTAACAAAATTACTAGAAATAATTGAAAAATCAGAATTACCAACAATATTAGCTGGAGACTTCAATGCTCATAGCCAAACCTGGAATTTGAAACAAAATAATTGTCCAAGAGGAGAGTTATTAGAAAAACTATTAGAAAATACAGCTTTAGTTAATTTGAATGACGGTTCCCCTACATTAATCAAATCACCAAACACAACTCCATCAACCATTGACTTAACATTTGCATCATCAGATATAGCACATAAAATTGAATGAAATATACACTTTGATGAAATTATGAGTAATCACCGAATTATATCTTTTGAAATATTAAACTCTGCTAAAAAATATAACTATCAAATTGAATGTATTAACAAAACAAAAGCAATCAAAATGATCAATGAAATTGATGTGGAAACAATAACCGATCAACATAAAATTTTACCTATTATAAGAGAAAAAATCGACAAATCTAAATATTTAAAAAACAACAATAGAACTTCCAAAACATGGTGGAATAAAGAGATTGAAGAACAATTAAAAATGAAAAACTTTCTCTTAACAAAATATTTCAGAAATCCAACCTACGAAAATCTAATACAATTCAAAAATGCAAAGGCTAAATTAAAACAACTCATACGAAAAGCTTCAAGAAATAACTGGAACATACTGATTGACTCAATAAAACCTGATATGGACTGTAAAGAACTATGGAATATAATAAAACGAATTGGAGGAGGTTTTCCCACCAAAAACAATAATCACTTACTTAATGATGCAAACTTAGCTAACAAATTTGTTGATATAAATTTTCCAGAAATAATTTAAACTTTAAACTATAATCAATCCCCAAATACATTCACAACTAACATTTCAATTTCAGAAGTACACAAAATTATACATTCCAAGAAAGATAATTCAGCTCCTGGAACTGATGGTATATCATTTCACATCCTTAAAAATCTAAATTCATCATTAATAATTAAAGTAACAGATATGCTTAACGTAGTTCTAAAATCATACGATATTCCTGAAGACTGGAGAGAGATAAAAATAGTTCCCATTTTAAAACCCAACAAAGACCCTCTAAAAGCAGAATCATATAGGCCAATTTCGATGCTTTGTGTTTTCCTTAAACTAATTAATTTTGTGGTAAAAAAACATTTAACAAATTTTCTAATGGAAGAACAATTATTACCGGAATATTCATTTGGATTCAAACAAAAAATGTCAGCAGTAAACTGTGTTAACGCATTAATATCTCATATTAAAGAAGCTAAAAGAGAAAAAGAAATAGTAATAGCAACCTTTTTAGATTTATCTAAAGCCTTTGATAACGTCAACATTGAGAAATTATTAGAAATCCTTAACAATATACAGACTCCCCCCAAAATAATCAATTGGATATACCATTATCTTAGTAAAAGAAAAGTCATCCTGACACTAGCAAACGGAACAAAGATAATAAGAACTACTAACAAAGGACTTCCTCAAGGTTGTCCTTTATCACCTGTGTTATTTAATATTTATACTATGGAATTACATAAGTTATCAGGAGAAGATAAGATTTTCTTTCAATTTGCAGATGATTTCACTGCTATAGTTAAGGCAAAAACAATACCTGAGGCAGAAGAGAAAATGAATACTTTTTTAAACCAAATTTTAAATATATTTAATAGTTTAGGAATGCAAGTAAACCCCGACAAATGTGCAACAGTAATTTTTACAAATAAATTTCACCCCACTACAAGAATCACAATAAATAATATACCAATAGAAATAAATCCCTTTCACAAATTTTTAGGAATAATTCTAGATCACAGATTAAATTTCAATAAACAGGTGGAATACTCTACTACAAAAGCTAAACGAAAAATAAATATATTAAAAATGATAACAAAAAAGAAAAACGGAGCACATCCGGAAACTGCTCTTAAAATCGCAAAAACGATTGTTCAACCTCATCTTGACTATGGACTTACAATATCAGCAGGAACGTCAAAAACATCATTTACAAAGCTAGAAACTATCCAACACTTGTATATTAGAACGGCAATGAGATACTTAAAATCTACACCGAATCATGTTATTTTAGCCGAAACAGGAGAACTACCGTTAAAGGAAAGAGCAGAATATTTAGCTTTCAAAGAAATATCAAAAAATATTTACCATAATAACACTCCAATAGTTCCCATTCTAAATAAAATGATAGGATTAGAAGAAACACCAAAACACTGTTCATACTTAGAAAACATAGCTAACATTAACAATTTCCATTTACTACAGCTAGCCAAACCTAAACCATTCAACCCTATCAAAAATTTAGTAATTAAATCAGAAATAAAGAATTTAACAAAAAAGAATATTACAAACAAGGTACAAAAGCAAATGGTACTAGAAGTAATTCGATCACAATATACAAATAAATATCTTATATACACTGATGGATCTAAAATACAAGACAGAACTGGATACGGTTTTTATGATAGTAATGAAAAAACGTCATACAGCGGTAGACTTAAAACGCAATTCACCATAATGAATGCTGAACCTGAGAGAGACTCGCGAAGAGGAAAAATATCAACGTCATATGCAGCCCAGATTCCCCTCTCACGAAACGTCAAATGCAGCCCACCGTTTTTATGGCTGAAAAAGTGCAAAGTATTGTGTTCAAAGTAAACTGTTATTAAAAACCTCAGTCGGCGGAGCAGTTTTTACCAAAGTTGCTGATACATCTAAGCAGAAGATTAATTATTTCTAATGTCTGCTACGTTTGCTGGCATGAAATTTCACTCAAACGTCTATTTATGATTCGATGTGATGCAAACTCAATCATTTTTTGCTGAGAGGTTCATGTGAGAGTTTGAACGGCTTGCGCATAATTGGTATAAACACGAAGGGGAATTAGAAAAAAACTCAGCAATCACAGAAAAAGAAGACCGTCTTCGCGAGTCTCGTCTCAGTGCTGAACTATCTGCGATACTGAGGGCAATTGAACATATCCTTGAGAAGAATATTAAATATCCAGTGATATTAACAGATTCGAAAAGCGCAACCGAATTATTAAAGAATATTGAACCCACAGAGAATTATTTAATCAACGAAATTTTCCATAAAGTTAATCTATATAACGGCGAAATAATAATACAATGGATCCCAGGACATGTTGGACTTCTAGGAAATGAAAGAGCAGACTTGGCAGCAAAACTAGGAACGAATATGAATAAGATAGACGATCTGAAAGTAACTAAAAGCGACCTTTTACTAAACGTTAAGAAAGAAAACTACTGTATTTGGAATCAAAGATACAAGACTATTTCTACAGAGAAAGATAAGCAACATTTTCAAATTCTACAAGACGTAACTTCTAAGCCATGGTTTTACAATTCTAACTTACCCACAGACTTGACTATAATATTATCTAGATTAAGATCAGGACATACAGCAACAAAAGATAGATTACATAGTTGGAAACTTATTGAATCAGATAAATGTGAGCAATGTAATGTAACAGAAAACTTAACACATATTTTGCACCACTGCCCTAAATTTCAATCAGTTAGACAAAAATATCCAATACTATCACAATTTACAGACATTACACTTATTCTAGCTGAAAATAATACTGATAAAATAACCCAGATAGCTGAATTCATTAGAGAAATAAAAGTTAGTGTTTGAATATTAAATCCGTTTTGTTAACTGAATTCCAATAAATAAATAAACTTAAATTGACGTTTGGTCAGAACATACTCCCGGTACTGAAATCAAATATATTTGACTTGCTTATTCGCCTTTTCGTTAAAAAAAAAATGACATGAGCCTCTGTACGTGCCATAAATTCTTTTGTTCTCTTGACTTTTACTGTGCGCCGTGTGTTGGTGTTGTCTCGCTCTCTCTCACGGGTAACTTGAAAACAGGGCGCACAGTAAAAGTCAAACGTTTTATAGCATGCATAGGCTCATACGATGATGTCAAAATGCAAAACAAGACTTGGCTGAAATGGACCGATAGGTCTGCGCCAAAGCGAGAAGAAGAAAGAAAGAAAAAAGAAATAACACGGCACCGCTTAAACGTCAAATAGTGAATTCGTGCATTGGTCCATACATTCCAAAGCACTTTTCCTTTTCCTATAGGCCTTTTCATGTGACAGGTCCGTCTATGCATTTGTTTACATCGGTGGAGGACCGGTGCATACACGAGGCTGTCATTTTCATAGAAGAACTGTCAAAGAGCTTCCCGATCAGCTGTTTTGGAACGTCATGTGAATAGGCCTATTAGTGCTTTCATCTTTTAATTTCAATATTATACAATAAAATACTGTTTGGCATCTTCGGACTTCGGATAGTTGTAGTCATGTGACTTGACACTCTGAACTCAGAATCTTGAATGAAGTTTATTGAAATGAAAGTAAAAGGAGAAAGTCCTATGGGTATGCTGCACGAGCGAAGTGAGTGCGTTTGTAAAACATTGCATGACCATGTACCGCACATGTGGCAACAGTTACGAAGGTTTCAAAAAAAAGGAATTGAGGAGAGTTTAACTGCTGACCGGGAGGTCGCAGTTATTTATGCATATTTTGGTACTGACTGTGAGGTCGTCGTAAATTTAGGAAAGCAATTAAAATAGGATATCTTTAATGAAAATGTTTACCATATGTGGGTCATGGGTACAGTACTGAATTATGAGAAATGTAGTAATGCTACTACACCTCCCCTCTTAGCGAAGAATGGTGTAACCATTCGAAAAATGAAAAAGAAAATAAATTTTGGAAATAAACTCACTTCGTCGTTTCACATTATTTGATATTTTTATTACAAGTCTGTATGTTTAATAAGCCTGGATTTATGAACTTTTAATATGTTTGTTGAAATTTCGTGTTTAATGATAGCATTGGCGTTATCCAGCTCTATTACAATGTATGGTCTCTCTTGAACGGAATCTAATTTCCTTCTAGCTTCTAATTTTAGATAAACTTTATCTCCTACGCTGAGTGATGTTTGTTTTATTAGTTTATTGGCATTATTTGTTCTAATTTGTTTAACATTTTCTATTTGTTTGAAAATATGGTGATGTATGTGGTACCGAGATCCGTGGCACACGCGTCTAACTCAAAGAATGAATAGCCGTGTTCGCTCGCTAGTTAGTCAGACCATCGATAGCATTAAGTTAACACTAATACACAAGTGGTACTTACCGAGTATCGTTATATATACCTATATCATGCGCTGTCCACCACATCCCCCTTTTTATAAAACAAAGACATTATTACTTATCACCGAGTCATAGCAAATTTATTATAGTTCCTTACTCTTTAGAGTTAAACAAGATGATCAAATAAATGTTTTAATCCTAGTATTTACCGGAATCATATCTGTTGGTTACTTGCCGCGATCTTTCTGATCGTCGGGGTGCTGCGCTATTAGGATGATCACTTTCAGGAATCACGACTTCATTAGTGGTCTCTGCTGATTCCGAAATCTTCTTCAAGTGTGAAACATTTCTCTCGTATGATTTTCCTGTTTCCAACGATTGAACTCTTACGTTAGAACCATTGCGTTCTACAACTAGAAACTTCTCCTTGAGGAAGTTTGTCGAGAGTTTATTTGTGTGAAGAAGATTTTGCATAAGTACAACATCGCCAGCCGTGATGTTACTTAGCGTTGCTCTACGATGTGCATCCTCTCGTTCTTTTCCCGCAAATTTTTGAACTTTATCACGATCAGCGTAATCAGTTGAGAAACTGCTGTTGAAATGTCAGCCAGATCTGGGAGTTTTGAACGTATCTTGCGATTTTGAAGAAGCTCGTTTGGCGTCTTGCCGGTAGTCGAGTGAGGAGTATTGTTATACATCTCCAAGTATCGATCCATTTCTGTACGCCATGAACCATACAACGCGTTAGCTATCTTCAATCTCTTCAGAAGAGAACGGTTTTGGCGTTCAACTTCACCATTAGCTTGAGGCCAGTATGGTGACGTATGATTTAAAAAGATACCTTTTATCCGGCAGTATTGTTCAAATTCTGTAGCGACGAACTGTTTTGCGTTATCTGAAGTAATAGTACGCGGAATACCCCAAAGGCGGAAAATTTTGTCTAACCTTTTGATAGTTTCTTTAGCAGTGATGCTCGTCATAACATCAAGATCAACATGTCTGCTAAAATAATCAACCACTACCAGAATGTACTCTCCAGATGGTAGTGGGCCAAGAAAATCGATAGCTACATCTATCCACGGTCTATCCGGTAACGGTCTGCGCTGCATTGGTTCTGGAGGATCCGGAACCTGTACCAATCGACATCCTTCACATTTTTCGCACACTTTTACCGTTTCTTGGTCCATATTTGGCCACCAACATCTATCTCGTAAACGCCTTTTCATACAAGATTGACCTGGGTGCCCTTCATGAGCAAGCATTAGCATTCGGCCTCTTAAAACCGATAGAATGACTAACTTCGACCCTCGAAGGACTAGATCATTAGCAAACGAAAATTCGGTACGAAACGCAGAATATGGTTTCAGTTGCAAGGATGACCAATTATTTATCGGACATAATAGCCTCTTTAACTGCCTGTAGTTCTCTATCATTCATAGTGGCCTCAGTCACCTCGGAAATGTCAATTGCTGCCGTCTCTTGGATTGATCGAATCGTACTCTCGATGTCTGCGTCATAATCTGTCTCTTCTGATGCTTCGGATAGTTCAGCTAACGTTGTAGCAATCGACCGTCTAATGTATACGTCTGAGTCTTCCTGCCATGAACGATCTACTACATGAGACGCTAACCGAGACAAATTATCTGCGATATTTGACGAGCCTTTTCTATATATGACTCTGAACCTGAATGCTTGCAATCGCAGCAGCCAGCGTTCAATTCTAGCTGTTGGACGTGAATTTGGCGTGAACAAAACCTAAATGGAACCATCAATGGAAAAAAAAACTTTAATTCTTTCGACAACAAAATAAGATAAGAATTGAAAATACCTCCAGCGGTCGATGATCTGTTTCTAGAGTACAGGATATTCCGATAAGGTAGATCTTGAACCTTTCAATACCCCAAACGATCCCTAGGGCCTCTTTCTCTATCGGAGGATACCGTTGCTCTGCTTCTGATAAACTACGCGATGCATAGCTGATTACTCGCTGATTGTCTCTCAACTGGACCAAAACTGCCCCGAGTCCTACTCCTGAAGCATCCGTCACTAGAATTGTTTCGTCCTTTGGATCGTAATATCCTAGATGTTTCACATTTGCAATCCGTTGCTTGAGTTTTTCGAAACAGTTTTTATGTTGCTGTAGCCATTGAAAATTATTCGAATTTTTCAGAAGCTCTCGAAGAGGTTGACTTTCAGTTGCCAAGTTGGGAATGAAGCGGGAAACGTAGGTGACAAGCCCAAGAAAACTGCGTAGCTCTTCCTTGTTCTGTGGTGATCGGCATTCTAACAGGGACTTCATCTTATCATCAGAAGGAAGCACGCCGTTCGCAGACAACATATCCCCATGAAAGCGAACTTCTGCTTGATTAAACTTGCATTTATTGACGTTGCCATGTCTGTGTAGCACATCAAGCGTATGCTTTACCGTTTTGTCATGTTCCTGTTCATGTCATGTCCTCTGTTAAACCCCATATTAAAATGTCGTCAATGAAAACCACTGTATAGGGACATTAGGCTCTGGAAAAATTCTGGGGCGTAATCAACACCGAATAATAGACGAGTGTAGCGGTATAGTCCCCAGTTCGTTATGAACGTAGTGATGTCCCGACTATCTTCCGCTAGTTCAACCTGGTGGAACGCCTGTTTGATGTCCAATGTCGTAAAGTATTTTGCTCCATTGAATCTCGATAGCATATCTTCGAAAACGGGCAAAGGATGGTTCAATCGTTGGATAGCTTGATTTGCTCGTCTCATGTCAATGCACAATCGCAATTCACCATTATCTTTCAAAATCGGTACTAGGGGAGACACCCATGAAGCTGGTTTTGTAACACGTTCGATAATTCCCATTTGTAACAATTCATCTAGCTTCGACTTCACTCTACCAAGAATGGGAATCGGACAACGACGAAGAGGCTGAATCACGGGAGGAACTGAGTGATCGATAGGTAGAATTAACTGAAAATCTTTGATTTTTGGAAAATCTTTCGTTGCTTCCACTTGATTGACATTCTTCCCAAACGTGCTTCGCAGACCAAATTGCAAAAGACCTAGCTTTCTTGCGGTATTTTTCCCTAGCAACGACTGTTGACCGCCTTCAATGACGTAGAATGTTGCCTCTGTTGAAATTGTTTCGTTTCCATCTCTAACATCAAGGACCGCATCGAACACTTTTAGAAGGTGCAGGGGTACACGCCCATATGCGAAAAACCGCTTTGAATTGTCATGTCTCTCAGCTGCAAACTTAGCATCTTTCAATTTCAACAGATTTCATGTTGTATCATCGACTAGGTTGTACGTTGAACCAGAATCTATGAGCATTTCTAGTTCTACTCCTCCCTATATCCTACATTTGATAAGTTCATCTTCTTCATCAGCGATATTATAGACTGGCAACTTTTCCTCCTTAACCTCGTCATCGTTAAACATCTCAACATTTCTCACCATTCTCTCTCGCTTTGAATAGCTAGATTCACTTCCAAACCTATAAGGCGAATGATTCCGTTTTGTCTCCTTACAAATAAACGAAGAAAAATGTTACATAATAATGAAATAACACCTATTCGGAAAAAAATAATTTCTTACTGTTCGTCCATCCTTAGATTTACACATTGACTGAAAATGCCCTTTCATGTGACAACGATGACAAGTTTTATCCGTAGCAGGACATTTTTCGCTTCCTCGATGTTGAAATCTACCGCAACGTGTACATCTAGCTTTATGCGCTAATATTCCACTATTCTTATAATATGGAATTTTTCGCTTATCCACCAGAAGACGATTAATATTCACCTTAGAACCAGAATTCATCAATGATGCTTGCTGTTTTATGGATTGATGCGCGTTAATTATTTTCGTAGCATCATCAAGATTCAATCGTTCCTTTTCTAATAATTTCCGTCTCAAATCTTCCGATGAGTTCTGGATAATCTTGTCCATAATTGCGATTTGTCGACATTGCTGTTCGGTATGGCCAAAGAAACATTTCTCGGCTTTTTGCTGTACCCTCAAAAGAAATTTCTCAATTGGTTCATCATCGCACATAGACATCGACCAAAACTGGAATCGTTCAAAACTTTCGTGTTGCTTTGGAGAGAAGTGTTCTGTAAATTTCTGTTTGGCCTTTTCATATGGATTGAAGTCAGGGTCGTCAACTACGATTTCGTAAGCTCCGGGTATGCCGTAGAATACGTTTTGTAACTCCAAGCCTCCCATTGCAAGCATTTGAGCTTTGCGGCAATACCCATCATTTATGTTTGTGGCAGTCATCACGTTTTCAAACCAACGTATCCATCCAATCCAAGCATTTCTTATTTCAGATGGCGGGAGATGAAAATACTTAAAAGGGGGTAGATTGTACGAAGCCGGGTTGAAAAC
The DNA here is from genome assembly GCF_002204515.2 of Aedes aegypti. Classification (NCBI taxonomy): domain Eukaryota; kingdom Metazoa; phylum Arthropoda; class Insecta; order Diptera; family Culicidae; genus Aedes; species Aedes aegypti. The sequence continues at coordinate 200,641,953 of NC_035108.1, read as the reverse complement.
TGGAGTCACCTGTACTTCTTGAATTATTTCTGCTGCAGACGAATCCATTTTCCTATTGAACAAAACATAATAGCTCTATCATTCTAACAAAACTGAAATGGAAAATTTTCATCAAAGCCCAGTCTGACATTGCCTGTTATGGTCTTGCTAATTAGTGAATTAAATCACATTTTATTTTCACATTTCATTCTTTTTTTATTTACGAGCTCATTCATACAACAGTGAATCAAATCACATTTCTTTCAGTTTCTAAGCTGTAGTGAATTAAATCACACCATCCAAACACCTTGTTGACTCATCCTTGCACTAAAGCATTCATCGTTTCTATTTTTCCGTATATTCAACAGTGAATTAAATCACGTTTTCCTCAGCATTCAAGTTCTAGTGAATTCAATCACAGTATATAATTATTCCGTTGATAAAAACAGACAAAGTTGACATACACTCATAACCAATCACCCATACAGCTAAAAAAAATAGAACAGCATTCCAAAAAGAAAATCAAACATACATCCCAGCTGTTAGGGATTAGAGTCCATACAGCCCTACGGCAATCATTCACCATCACAGTTCATACTAACAACAACCCTTGGTTATTCAAGATCAAGCCGTCTCTTTTTCTCTCATAACTTCGTTTCATTCAGTGAATTCAATCACGTCCTTCTTACAACCAGTATTGCATTTCATTCTTATTGGATTCCTCTCAGTTGCCTATGCCAATATAAACTAGTGAATCCACACTCGGAATGGAGCAAAATCTGGAGACACCTCGCTCAACTCAGCAGTGTACGGTCTTTGGAGAACGAGATTAACTGTTTCTTGCTCTCTTTCGCTCTTTGCTTCGGTTTTTTTTTCTCTCAACGGTAGTGAGCGCAACTCCATGCTATCTCCACCCTACGCGCAGTCATCGCCGCAAAGCGAAACCGCTATTTTTTTTGTCCCGTGGTTATATCGATGTGCGAACACGTGTTAGTGTGGAATGTAGATTCAGCACGCTTGCATATTCGCGTGCTTCTTTTTTCTTTATAGCTACTATCGCGTTGACGCGTACTTACAGAACGCACTGCTTAGATAAGTGATTGTGTGGGCAGCTGCGTATGAATAAGCAATAATTTCTCTTGCATACAGAGTAGTGTGATTTTCGGTCACAAATACTCCTGTGCCACCTCTAATCTTGGTTGAATGATTAGTGATGGTCACTGCAACGCCATTTTGTACGCCAGTACGAAAGAAAGTACTGCATGAAACAAATCATCAACGAAAATGAAACATTCCAAATATGTATATACATTCTATTCTTTTCAAATCAATATGGTGCAACATACCTTGAATTGAAGATACCAGTCAAGCTCCATTCGCTCACTTACCAACAGAAATGATCAAAAAATTCACAGCATATAATCAAACAATAGCATTCAACACTCAACATTTTTTTCGATCATTTTCACATTACCACACTTTTTCTGCAATCACATATTCGAACCCCAAACATTCATTATCAATAATCACGTTTCTCCATATTTTTTTTCTACACAAGGCTTCATTTTTTTTTCCACATGCGTAATTGGCATCACATATTCGTACCCCAAACACGTTTTATTTTTAATTTTTTTTTTCCACTTTTCACACAAAGCCTTATTTTTCACATTCATAATTGGCGTCACATTCGTGGGTGATGAAAACATTCCGTTCTTTGTTCAATTCCACAGTATTCTTTGAAATTTCATTTCGATTATTTTACCTGGAAACACAGATTATCAATATATTCAATAAATGATATTCTTTGCCTTGCTTTCACTCCGATATTTTTTTCTTTTACCCTCGTCGCCAACTTGTGGTACCGAGATCCGTGGCACACGCGTCTAACTCAAAGAATGAATAGCCGTGTTCGCTCGCTAGTTAGTCAGACCATCGATAGCATTAAGTTAACACTAATACACAAGTGGTACTTACCGAGTATCGTTATATATACCTATATCATGCGCTGTCCACCACAATGTATATTCTGCAATTTGAATTTAAGCTCATTTACGTATGTTTCATAGTTATATACCGGATCTATTTGATTTAAATTTATCTGATCGAATTGATTTACTGACTTTCCAAAAACTATTTCAAAGGGCGTATAATTGTGGTTTGTATTTGGTGTAGTGTTATAGCTAAAACAGTAATAGGTTAACCAGTTATTCCAATTATTTTTCAGATTGTTGACAAAGAACCGCAGATATTCATTGAGACATCTGTGATTCCTTTCCAACGCTCCTAAAGTTTGTGGATGGTAAGCTGTTGCTAAGGTATGATCAATATTTAGTAATTTGCAAACTGAATCGAAAACGCCTTTATATTCCGTGCCTTGGTCAGTTCTGATTGCCTTCATCGGTCCATATATTAAAATACATCCCTCTACTACAGCTCTGGCAATTGTATCGGCTGTTTTGTCAGGAATAGGAATAGCAATTATATATTTACTCAGATCGCATTGAATTGTAACTGCGTATCTGTTTCCTTTATCGCTAATAGTGAAAGGTCCAATGGTATCTATTGCAACTATGTCAAATACTTTAGTTGGAGTTGTTGTTTTCACCATGCTCTCTTGTACTCCCGAAAAATGTTTATTCTTTTTGCAACTTTTACATGATTTGACAAATTTAGTGACAATGTATTTCATATTTGGAAAATTATATAAATTTTTAAGTTTTTTGTATAAACGGTTAATTCCAACATGTCCTCCAATTAATGTATTATGGTGATGTTCTAAAATGGATTGAATTTCATTTTGATCGGTGACTATTTTGGGGGATTTAAAAATAATTATCGAAATTTCTTTAAGTATATGATTTCCTATAGCTTTAAAATCATCGATACTTATATAACTAAAAATGACATCGCGAGTCGAAATAGCTATGTTCTTATTTTCAATTTTATCTTGTTTTATGAATTGTAGGGTACCCTTTTCAATTAAATGGAATATATTTGGCAAGTCTTGCTTAGTGATGTTGAGGTCTAACGCTAGAGTTAGGCTCTTTTTATAATTTTTTTTCAAGAATATTAATTGCCATTGTTGGTTCGTTTCTATTTGAATGAAGCGAAAATTGTAATTTCCTAAGTTTATATATTTGTTCACTATTAATAGCTTCATACACATGGAGTTGATCAAGTTCCGGTAATCTGCTTTGCCTATCTTTATTGTTATCATTATTGGCGAGGCTGGGTTTGCGTAGCATTGACCTAGTCTGCACTTGTAAAATACTCATAGACTTTAATTCATTCGAAGTAATATTAATTCTAGATAAAGCGTCGGCCACGACGTTGCTTTTACCTGGGACAAACTCAATTTCAAAGTCAAAGTCTTCGAGATCTATTCTCATCCGAGTTAACTTTGAAGAAGGTTTCTTCATCCCGAAAAGGTAAATCAACGGACGATGATCGGTACGAACAATAAATTTCCTACCTAGTAAATATGGAGTATAATGCATGATAGCCCAATGGATGGCGGCTAATTCCTTCTCGATGATGTGTTTATTTGCTTCACCTTTTGTAAACGCGCGACTAGCGAAGCAAACAGGCAGATCATCGTTTCCAAATTTTTGCGATAAAACAGCGCCGCACGCAAAGTCGGATGCATCAGTTGTCAATATGAAGGTTTTATTAAAGTCAGGATATTGTAGTATCCTAGGTGAAATTAGCATATTCTTCAATTTTTCAAAAGATTGTTGACATTCTTCTGTCCAATCGAAAATAGCTTCTTTACGTAATAATTTGTTCAAGCAGTGGCAAATTGCTGCAAAACTCGGGATAAATCGTCTATAATAATTACACATAGCCACAAAACTTCTGACTTGGTCAGCGTTCTGTGGTGTAGGATAATTTTTTATAGCATCATATTTGGAACTGTCTGGTAAAATACCTTTGTCTGTAATGTTGTGACCTAGAAATGTCACTTCGGATTTGAAAAAAATACACTTCGAAGGATTGAGTTTGAGGTTTCTTTGCCTTAAACATTCAAAAACTTTTCTTAAATTTTTCAAGTGGTGTTCAACGGAACAGCCTACGACGATAACGTCGTCAATATATAAAAATGCACACTTGGGACTCAAGCCACTGAGTGCAATAGACATCATTCGTTGGAAGCTGTTTGGACTTATGTTAAGCCCAAACGGTAATCTTTTATACTGAAAATGACCACGTTCCTGCAGAGAGAACGCAGTGAATTCCCTAGAGTTTTTCTCGATCTCAATCTGGTGGAAACCTGACATTAGATCTAGAGTCGAAAAATACTTGGCCCTATCAAGTTGGTCGAGTATGTCATCGATCCTTGGATGAGGAAATTTATCAGCCAGCAGCTTTTTATTCAACTGCCGGAAGTCAACGACCAATCTCCATTTCTTTTCAGACGTAGTCGACTTCTTGGGTACAAGTAATAGCGGAGAGCTGTAATTTGATATGGAAGGTTCAATGATGTCGTTAGCAATTAAATCGTCAACTTGACGACAGATTTCTTCCCTATGACACTGTGCATTACGATAATTTTTTATGTACACCGGTGTTTTATCCGTTAAATTAATTTTTTGTCGGTAAAAATTATTATACGATAAAAGGTCATCTTTCAGGCTAAAGATGTCGTTATATTCATTGCATAATTGTCTTATGGAACTTACAGCAAACGTTGGTATATTTTCTAAGTTTAATTCAGCGCTCAGTTTCTCGAGTCTGTCCGCGTTAGGATTTTTATTAACATTAGCTATGAAGAAATCGTTAAACAATGAAAACTTAAATTGAGGCTTATTAATTTGTATAGGATAATCATTAGTATTTATAATTTTTACAAATGGTGCTTTACTATTTACAATTGCGTTAGCGCAGAAAACTCCTGGTGCTATCTCAGCTGCGTTTACTACGACGTCTTCGTTCGTACCTAGATTACTAATGACTCTAAAAACTTCTGATCGTGCTGGGATCCACGTGTATCCATTGAGATCATTATGAATAGGTATTTCAATTCTAATATTATTTACATACGCAGATAAAATCCACGTGTCATAATTAATTTCACATCTATATGCCGTTAAAAAATCTCTTCCCAGAATACCATCCGTTGGTATCGGGAAGTCATCATCAGTCAAGTGAAAGGTAGTATTGAAAGCTATATTTTGGATTAAGACTGAGCAGTTGACCGTTCCAATACTCTTTAGTTCTCCTGGTGTTATCCCACGTAATATACAACTTTTTCTTGGGTTCACCGAGGTCGATTGCTTTAGAAATTTTTGTTTTAGCAATGAAACATCTGCTCCAGAGTCTACTAAAAACGAACAGGGTTTATCGAAAGTGCTTATCGAAAGGTTGGCAAAGTTTGAAGTTGCTACATTAATTGAGAAAATTGATCCACCGTTCCTAAAAAAATTTCGTTTTGTGGTGGCGTAGCTGTCGTAGGTTGATGTACCTGAGGGGTCATATTCCAGTGCGGTTGGTTAGGGTTTTGCATGTACGGAGTGAAGTTATTATGCATGCTCGGTGTTGACGCGGCGGTTTGTGAGTCAGCGAAATAAATTCTGTTAACGCGCTGTCCCTGGTGTGGGTGACCACGGCTGTTTGGTCGTCCTCCACGATAATTATCGTTAGGGAAGAATTGCCTTTGGAAACGCGGTGCGGTATTGTTAAAGTTAAACCGCTGATTGTAAGACGGTGTTCCACGGGGGTAAAAATTGCTATTTCCCGCATCGCGTGGGGCGTATCTTCCATTACCTCTATGTTGATTTCTATTTTGATATCTTGTTTGGTTCGCGTTTACGCTGAAGATACGGTTAAGTTCATTGTTCTCGGAGTTATCGGGTAATTCATTAAATTTCTGAATGGCTTGCTCAATACTTGAGAATGAGCCAGCTTGGAGTACAATTTTCGCATTTTCAGTTGGAACAGTTTTTACCAGCGCCTCGATACCTGATTTTGTGGCTATTTTCTTTGCGGTCGCCTGTGGGATGCCCTCTTTGACATATGTTCTAGTCAACTGATTGCAAAGTGATTCAATTTGTTCGCAAAATTGTTGTTTTGGAGAACCCTTTTTAACACCTTTCAGTTTAGCGAGCACTTGGTCTGAAGTTACCTTGCTTTCACAGTGCTGGCTAATTAAGTCAACAATTTCCTCTATTGATTTTCCAGTAATATCGTTCGGCAATGCATCTCGCGCTTTTCCAGATATTCTCGTAGATATGAATAACTTTAACGTTGGGAGGTCGGCAGCTTGAGCTGTTTTTAAAAAATTTACACTGTCTTTGAAAGCAGACAGCTTCTCACAATCACCGTCGAATAGCAATAAGATTGACGAGTCGAATAGCAATAAGTTGCAAGTCTCGCGTCGAAAGGCATGATTTCGGAAATTGGATTTATAATTGGTTTCGGTTGAATTACTAGTTTGCTATGTGTTACTTGTTTAATATAGTCAATGGAAGTTCTTGCTTTTTTGATATAAATAAAAAATTGCTTATCAGGGATTTTATCTTGGTTTTCTATTAATTCGGTTTATATCTCATTAAACAACCAAAAAGCTTTTTCTAAATTTGTCTGTAATGTATCTACTGTTATACTTTTATTAATAGATTTCCTAAGATTCTGTTCTATTCGTGTTAACTGATCAAGATTGTTCACTAATTTATCGAAAGTCATCCCTTAGTTAACTAACTTTTTGTACTTATCTGTTTTTGAGACCTCTCGCGGTATGCGATTCGTATCCCACATATTGCTGCTCTCGATTGCTGCTGTTGCCCGTTGGTTGGTTGGTTCATCTGTTCCCGAAATTGCGTTTCGTCTCGTTTATTGCGCCTTGGTTCTCGTTCAATCACTGCTGCAATTACTTTTCGTCTCGTTCACACCTTGGTTCATGTTCGATTATTGACGAAATTATGCTTCGTCTCATTTTACTGTGTGTCGCACCTTGGTTCAAGCTCGTTTGTTGTCGAAATTAAATGTTTATCGCACCTTGGTTCCACGCTGATTTAAATTCACGGTCACACAAAATGTTTTACTGTTGTTTTTTTTTTGTTTTACACTTTATCGCTTCGCACATTGTTCAGTTGGATTTCGCGACGTATTGTGTTTTGCATGCCCTTCTTCTGGTATTTGTTGTACACTCGGAGTTCCGATAGCGGTTACGATAGCGCCGACGGCTATCCTCATTTCTATAGTAGCGAGATCAATCTGGTTCACGATATGATTATCCGCGTTAAACCATCCCATCGTGACAACTTTGCAATTCCACCAAGTCTTTTTGTTTTTGAACACTTAGAAATCTTCCTTCACTTTGATACTTTTAGGCTTGATTCACTGTGTCTTGGTTCTGTTCACACTGTCACGGTCTGCCATTTGGCATCTTCGGACTTCGGATAGTTGTAGTCATGTGACTTGACACTCTGAACTCAGAATCTTGAATGAAGTTTATTGAAATGAAAGTAAAAGGAGAAAGTTCTATGGGTATGCTGCACGAGCGAAGTGAGTGCGTTTGTAAAACATTGCATGACCATGTACCGCACATGTGGCAACAGTTACGAAGGTTTCAAAACAAGGAATTGAGGAGAGTTTAACTGCTGACTGGGAGGTCGCAGTTGTTTATGCATATTTTGGTACTGACTGTGAGGTCGTCGTAAATTTAGGAAAGCAATTAAAATAGGATATCTTTAATGAAAATGTTTACCATATGTGGGTCATGGGTACAGTACTGAATTATGAGAAATGTAGTAATGCTACTACAACTGCTTATAAAATATAAAACAATACGTTGGTGATAGCGACAGCCCTGGGGACATTCCTGGGTTCGATGGAAGCGTTGCGGCCGGCCAACAGTTAAAGTACTTTGGATTCAACTACAGCACGTTTGTGTTGGATCTGAAACACATGTACCTACTCAGGCGGGTAAGTTGTGGTTAGTTTCGGCAAAGCTGTTGGACATTTCTTCAATATCCATAATGCTGCCTTCTTATTGGACCTTCTTATTTCTCAGCATTTTAACATACCAGTGGATATGTGCCTTTTCCCATGTTGGCCCAAAAGCCTCCCTCTCCATGTTGTTGGAAGCTAAACCTACCGAAGATTGAATTTAAAATTGGTCAGAAGTCGAATGTTATAACAGCTATAGGTTTGACTTGGAGGGAAGCTGTTTACATTATTTTTAATTTAGAGTCTTATAAGGATTAGACATGTTTCTACCACTTAGCATTGTGAAAAAATATTAAGTTATGTCAAGCAGAACATATTTTTTTATGAAATAAAAACGGTTTAAAACATTGTAATGTGTAGTATTTCTTTTTCTTATGGGATGAAAACTACGATGCAAGATTAAATAAATCATAACAGGAATAGGTTTGCTTGTTGTAATCTTTTGGTGGGACTCTTATGCGAGTACTTTCAATATGGGACGCATATGATTTGGTATTTTTTTCGCATTTGGTCCATACAAAGATACAACTTTAAGTGTGATATCATGAAGTACACTAATAATAAACATGATTCATGACGAAAACTCAAAAGTGATGAAAATTCAAATGGGACTGTTTTGCGAGTATGGGCAGATCAGATCTTGATGATTTATGCAAATTAAAATGATTGCCATTGCAAATAAATCAAGACATCTTGGCGTGTCCCAAAAATAGCCCTTTTTTACCTGACCTGACCCAGTGACCCACCAGAACATCTCCGACCACAGGAACATTCCCGAGATCCCTTGGCCACTTTTAGGAACTAGATATGTGGGCCAGTATACTGACAAAAAGTAATTGAAATCCGTTAAGTATTCGCTGAGCGGTGAGGGTTTTAGTATTTTTGCTTTCACTCAGGCCTACACGGGTTAAAACCGTTAATGAAATAGTTCAAGCATGATTGGGAATGATTCAAGATATCAAGAACCTACAAGAAAATCAGTAAGATGCTATACTTGTAATCAACTTGGTCATTTTACTTGCTTAATTGATTATGATAGTGGTTTTCGGCTAACCAGCCGAGTCGAAGTTTAACCCTCTAATAACCAACCCCGCCTTTAGACGGGGTTCACTTTGGAATTTTGTATATATTTTCGTAGTTCGGAAATCGAAATGACTGTATTTTTGGCTTAAACCTTAGCTCATAACTCGCGTATAAGGAAAGTTTTTTTTGACTTTTAAAACTTTTTTGTATTATTTTTTAAATGTTTAAACGACGTGCAATACAAAAAATCATACCTTTTATATTTTTCTACAATTGACCTATCACAGAAGAAGAGCTTGGTGGTATAAAAATAATTTCAAACCTGTTTTTTCCATTAGCTACACGGAAAATAAAATATGCTGCAGACAAAAATGAAAACTTGAATATTTTCAAAAATATCGTAGAAACTTCAATTTTTATTATTGTCAAAAATCAATAACCAGAAGAGGCTTCAAGAAAAAACGAAAAAGGGCAGGGATGTTCAATAATAAAAATTATAAAAATCAAAAACCAAAATTCATAATTTCACATATAAAAATAAATCATTTTCCAAAACGTGGTTAGAACGATTTTAGATAACGAAAAATGATCGGAAATAAAAATTTGGGTATTAGAGGGTTAACAACTACCGAAAAACAAAACATTACATATAGTTTGCAATTGGATTAATTGGACAAATTGATGTGAAATTTGCGAAAAAGTTAAAAAATGAAAAAGGGCACAGGGCACACATCTTCTCGGTGAGAAACGAACTCACGACTCCTTCCTTTCATTTATTTGGCTTTACATCAATTATCTTGATGAAGGGGACGGACCTGGTGTAGTGGTTAGAACACTCGCCTCTAACGCCGAGGACCTGGGATCGAATCCCATCCCCGACATAGTCACTTATGACGTAAAAAGTTATAGTGACGACTTCCTTCGGAAGGGAAGTAAAGCCGTTGGTCCCGAGATGAACTAGCCCAGGGCTAAAAATCTCGTTAATAAAGTCAAACCAAACCAAACCAATTATCTTGATAAAGCCTCGCCAACAATAATTCGCCAATTCACTCGGTTCATGGCCGCTTCTCTCCATCCTCGACTGTGACCAAGGCTCTCCAGGTCCTGGTGCACCTGCTCAATCCACCTAGCTCGCTGCGCCCCACGCCTTCTTGTTCCGACCGGATGCGTAGCGAACACCATCTTTACAGGGTTGTTGTCCGGCATTCTTGCAACATGCCCTGCCCAGCGTATCCTTCCAGCTTTAGCTACCTTCACGATACTGGGTTCGCCGTAGAGTTGAGCGAGCTCGTGGTTCATCCTTCGCCGCCGCACGTTATTCTCCTGTACGTAGATCGTCCTTAGCACTCGGCGTTCGAAAACCCCAAGAGCTTGCAAGTCCTCCTCGAGCATAGTCCACGCCTCATGCCCATAGAGGACTACCGGTCTTATGAGCGTTTTGTACATCGTACATTTGGTGCGGGGGTGAATCTCTCTTGACCGCAGTTTCTTCTGGAGCCCATAGTAGGCATGACTTCCGCTGATGATGCGCCTTCGTATTTCCCGACTAACTCACGACTCCCTATTCTCTAGATAGGGCGCGTTACCCCTACGCCACGAGAGGACTCATGCACTGCATTCGATTTCAGCTCAATAATCAAGTGGTCCTCTTTCGGAAGAATTAGATACTCATCCAAACACAACGCTTTCTATTTATATCCAATGCCTAACTCGATCCAATGCCTAACTAACAATGCGCATTATTTATGAAATACCACACACTGCTCGCCAACGATATATACAGGTCCGTATAAAATTCATAGTTTTGCTTAATGGTAGGTACGTTGTGACTGAAATAGATGAGTTCCAAATTGCAAATATCCCATTTAACTCGATGGAAATGGATGAGTGATATCGATGAGGACATCGATAGTATCAGGATGCCCGAGATATAGTAGGTGATAGTAGGCCTCGACTTACTACTAAGAAAAAGAGTGACATTAGACTGGCTCGTTATGTAATAAACGCTTAAGGGGGCAGGATCCGTCATTGATTTCGGAATTTTCAAAAGCAGTTTTTTTCGTTCAAAATCAAGAAAATTTACAGAAAAATGTGTTCACTGTATTCTGATCCCTACCGAAACACAGTGAACACATTTTCATCGAATAATGTTTAGTTTTGAACAGAAAAACTGCTTTTCAAGTTTCGATGATGACGATGATTACGATGACGGAGCGTTGATCGTTAAACCTGAAAGACGTCCCTCTATCATTTGCTACAACCGGTTTTACAGTTTTACCGTACGTGCCGAAAGAATGGCATCCGACCAACTTGCCCCAGTGCAGTGTCGTCCAATTGAGGATTTGTTCGGCTCCCTCAGTACCCTAGTGAACAAAAACAATTGGCGGGCCTAGAATACGAAGCAGTTAACGGCTGACCAAATCCCCTTCTTCAATAATCACTGACGTTGTTTTCAAGAATAAACATTATGTTTCAAATAAAAATAGTGAAAAATCTCATTTTTCATTGAACAACCGTTAGTATGAAAAATAGCCCTTAAAGCTAAAGAAATCCAAATTTTCCCGACAGTTTTGTCAAACTTTCAGGATGTGATTTATTTTTTGCTAGGATAAACGTAATTTATTTTTGTGCGTTTTTATACATTTTTTCGCGGTAGGGTGCCGGTACCAATGGTTGTAATGTACCAGTAGATTGGACTATGGAATAAAACGTACATTTTTTGATAAAAACGACATGTGCTATTTTTGGTGGATAGATCGCCTCTAGTTTAGTCGATTTGCCAAATTTCAGCTTTTTATTTCATCAAAAAGTCATATAAATAATTAAGTTTACGCAAAAAATTTGCTCCCTTGCACCAATAGTTGCCGTCGTGTTCCAGTAGTGGATCAACGGATGGAAGCAGTTTTTAAAATGGATGTATAAAAATGAAGAACAGTCCCAGAGATGTTCTTAATGCTTCATTCGAAAGATATTAGTTGCTGTTCGAAGGGAAAAATGTTAAACCTGTGTAAAAATTTGCCTTTTTGTTTAAAATTCCTTGTATAATTACCAAACGTCTACTACTGGAGCACTAGCGCAACTACTGGAACACGTGTACCAATAGTGGCTCAAGCGATTTTATGCTAAAAAAATAGTTTAATCACTCTTTTTATATTTTTCCCATATAGTAGAGATTGAAATCTTTCTGTTGACGCCAAAAGATCTCTGCTAAGGCTTTTCGTTATTTTGTTATGGTTTTTTATAGCTTAGGTAGTCCATTAATGGCACCGGCACCCTATCGTGGTAAAAAACACGCTCAAAAAAAAAAAAAAACAAAAAGACGTAAAACAAATGATCACTGTTTTTATGCAAATTAATTTTTTTATTATTTTTAATAAAAATGGTCTCGAAATATTTTTTTTTCTTTTGCTGCTTGCAGTGGAAAATTCTAGAAGCTCCAGCAAAACCTTTTCTATATTATATATAGAAATATATTTCTTATAGAATAGATATTTTTTATCAGATTCTTCAAAGCAAAGCTTCAGAAATCCTTGTAGAGGCTTCTTTAGCGATTCCTTCTAAAATACTATTGGGGACTCCTCCATACAAGGCTTTTTCAGAAAAAAAAAACCTCTTGAGATTTTCCGTATGCCTGGATGAATTTATCCAGAAAATTCTAGAGCATTCCAACGCTACTACCTCCAATGGTTTCCACAAAGTTTCCTCCGGAGAAAATTACTGGGGCTATTTTAGGAATATCTTCAGATATTTAAACTACTTCTTCAGATTTTTTCAAGTTGTTGCTGTAGGATGTCTTCTAAATATTCCTACAGAATCAAAAAAAAAAAAAAGACAAATTTATTCAAGAGCCAGAAAATCCTACAACAATTCCTCAAAATTTCACGACAATTTTTCCAGTTTTATCCAGGGCATTCATCAGGAATTAGTATATAATTTATTATAATCTGAGATTCCTTTTGATCCGAGCCTAAGGCTGAAAATCTCGTTAAAATATGTGTTTTGTATCTTTTTTGATTTCTTTAGAGACCTAATGCTTAAAGAAAGACTTTTTTCAGGCATGAGATCTCTATAGTTTCTGTTTTAAAGACGCTACCAGCCTTGCAAACTGAACAGGCCCTCATGCACCTTATCGCAGATAACCCTTACAAATATTGAGCATGAGCATTGATAACCTACAATTCGTAGTTGCCAAAATAAACGAAATTGCACAGTGAACCAACAGACTTGCCTTTGGCATACCTACCCGCCATCTTCAATGTACATTTTCGAGTAATGTCAATAACAACGGCGGCCACGTACATTCGATAATCGGAGAAGGGATCCATTGCTATTAGTCCGAGATCACCTCCGTATCTCCATAGTTTTCACAGGAAGGAGTTTTGTTAGTGAGGAGGTGTGAAATCAAGGTGTATTCAAAGGTTATTTTTTAGTAATTGCGAGAAATAAATAAAAGAATAGATACGTGTATCTCAAAGTTCTATAAATAGGAATAAGGACATATGTCGACGCATAAGCCTGATTCGTTGATGAAAAGTAGGGGAAGGGGTGGTAATATGAACACCTTAAGGAAATCATCTTGTTTCTGACAGAAAAACGAGAAATTTGTATAGTTCTATCGCACAACATCAAAAATAGGGATGTAATCTATAGCAGCGACATGGATTCAGACTAAAATAGCTTAATTCCCACATATTTTCATCGCTATCAAAAAGCGATTCAAATGTTCATTTAACCTGCACTATGTGGGTAAAATGAACAGCGGTTGGTGGTAAAACGAACACCATGCAAAAACGTGAGCAAAACAAATATTTCTGAAAATTTTCATTGTCCCACCGAAAATACATCCAATAATGATTGTAACCCATTCAAAAAGAAAACTAAAGATATCAGATTTGACATCACATCATAACGATATTCACCTCACTGAAAACCTCAACTCTTCTCAGCTAAAAGTTACGTCAATTCTAATTTTCAAACGTGGTTTTCTAAAATCTTAGTTTTCGTTGATATTTCCACTTCAATTGACATACGTATCAACTCGAACACTCAGATTTATGCTCTAAATCGTCCGTGCATGATAAAAATTAATCGCAATTTGTTTTTTCTCAGTAAAAGGCACGGTGTTCATTTTACCACCCCTGTTCATTTTACCACCACTTCCCCTAATTGCTTGGCCTATCTTGACGCATGGTAAATTCCTGCAAGGAATTTATCAAGTAAGCGTCTTTTTGATCGCAGTACGCAGTTGAAAGTAAATGCCAGTTCAAACAGGAGTCGCAGTAGAAAATTTTTGCAAGGAATCGGCTAGAAATTTCTTTAGCGATTCCTTCTCAAGCTAAAGGCTGGTTTGCTACTGACAAGAAAAGGAATCGCCTTCCTCGATACATGGAAAATTTCTTCCCAGAAATGGTCCAGCAAATCACATCACGCAGTTGCGAAGAAATGTTATTTCAAAGGGGGCTCTCTGTAGGAAATTTCTCGACCCATTCAGTCAAGGAATTTCTTTACTTTTCTTGAGCGAAATAGCATACTTAGCTGCAAGTAATCGATCAAGAATGCGCTTTTTTCTGATCGCAATACTCAGTTGAATAGAAATGTCAGTTCAAATGGAAGTCGCTGTAGAAAATTCCTGCAATAAATCGGCGAGAAATTTCTTTAGCGATTCCTTTTCAGTAGCAAATTAGGCTTAAGTATGCGTTTTCCTCAAGAAAAGTAAAGAAATTCCTTGATTGAATGGGTCAAGAAATTTACTACAGGAGCCCCCTTTGAAATGACACTTCTTCTCAACTGCGTACTGCGTTTAGAAAAATGTGGTTTAATGGACCATTTTTAGGAAGAAATTTTTCACGCATTGAGATATACGATTCCTTTTCTTGTCGGTAGCAAACTAGCCTTCAGATGCAAATCAGGCTTTATAGTGACGAACAATCCAGATTTTCTTTAACAATTACATAAATGTGTTGTGCTCTGCAAGAAAAATCAATGGAACATTTGTGTCCTTGAAGAACGAGAAAAATCAAGCCTACTTGAATTTCGCCGTTGCGTCTGAATTGCGCGTATGATGCAAATAGTGTGTTATCACAAGCATGAAACGAGCTCACCAGTTGTTTTTCCATTCTTGACTGAACAGTCACATTCTCGGCATCAACGCGTAAAAGCTAGGATTTAAAATCAATCCGCGCGAGAACGAACTCGACAGCTTGGGTCTTCGTATAGCAGTCTTACAAATATTGCAATAAAATATGCATGGATTTGATAATTTAATTTATTTCTAGTTTGTTGTAACTCTACGCCAGTGCATTCCCATCCGTTGGGTTTGTCCTCAATGGTTTCAAGTCATTCAAATAGATAGAATGCCGTTCAAAAAGTTCCACCAACGGCTCATCCGGTTTGTTGCATTCCTTATCAAACTTGGCTCCGATCGCCCAAAGCGACTCCAGATCGTACTGATCTCGAGCCGTTTCTGAGAATACGTGCAGCGCGATGTTTCCCAGGTCCAGTGCCATCCAGTCGCGACTGTTCTCTCCTTCAATCCTTGGGATTACGTCCGACTGGTTTCGCTTCATTTTGTACACCTTGCGAACGAATTCCGATATTCCTCTCATATGGCGAAAGCTCATGCCCGTCACGACACAGATGAAATCTACATATTTGAATTCTTTGGGCACGGAACACACGAATATGTTTTCGGCATTGTTGAGCCGCAGCACTGTGACCAAGTCATCTATTTCAAAGACACCTGCTTTCCCGCCTAAAATGAAGAAAGAGATCAGTCAATGTGCAGAATTATTATACCGAATTATATAACATACGTTGTAGATTGATCCCATTGAAAATACTTGGCAGAGGTTTGCCGGAATCCATATCTTCGACATCTCTTCTGGTTTCATCCTGGTGCTGTTGCCTCTGCAGTTGCCGTTCTTCCTCGACATCCAGAATCACCGATGCGTCGACATCGCGGAAAATTTGATACTTATTCGCAATCGATCCGGCTGAAGGAATGTGCTGTTCCTGTTTGTTCGTATGTTTCTTTGGATTGGCTGGATCTGGCGAACTGAATTCATCATGAAAAAGGCGTGCGATTCTTGTGCAGGATAGTCTACTACTTGTCGATAGCAATTTTTGCACGACTAGTGCCATTTTACTAGCGATTTGTGTGAAACGTAAATCTGAAGTTCTTTCTTTCTTCTTTCTTTCTTCTTCTCGCTTTGGCGCAGACCTATCGGTCCAATGAGAATATATACTAAGGTGTGGAAGAAGAAGCAATGGCTATGCATTAGTAAATATAAAAAACGTAAACAAAAATAACTACGTCACTAATTTACACGGCTTCTTATGGGAGCTCGCTCGCTTGTAGTTGTGAAACATTTTGCACCGTACACGGATGTCACGCACACTAAATGTCTTCTTCCCCACCTCGGTATATATTCTCATTGCTATCGGTCCATTTCAGCCAAGTCTTGTTTTGCATTTTGACATCATCGTATGTCATTTTTTTTTTAACGAAAAGGCGAATAAGCAAGTCAAATATATTTGATTTCAGTACCGGGAGTATGTTCTGACCAAACGTCAATTTAAGTTTATTTATTTATTGCAGCCTCCTGACACCGCCCATACAACCCCATTGAAAAATAACGAGCAAACATCTCTGGTTCCTAATGGGAAATGGTTCCCACTGACAGCTTAATGTTTGTAAACAAATAACCGTTTGAGGAATAATAATCGATGATGGCGAAATCTTTGTCTCCGAAAAATTTCTTTTCCCGCATAACAACAGTTATTCGAACAAACAAACGGTTGCAAACTATTGGATTGCAATACAGCAAGTCAATTTGGGTTGAAGTGATTAGCTAGAAACACATTTTAGTATTGGAGGAAAAATTCCCTAATATGATTAGGCCATTGTACGTTGTTGCTCTTGAGTTTGATGCTGACCACGAAAACATGGCTGCCTAGCACCGGGTTGATTTATTGGAATTCAGTTAACAAAACGGATTTAATATTCAAACACTAACTTTTATTTCTCTAATGAATTCAGCTATCTGGGTTATTTTATCAGTATTATTTTCAGCTAGAATAAGTGTAATGTCTGTAAATTGTGATAGTATTGGATATTTTTGTCTAACTGATTGAAATTTAGGGCAGTGGTGCAAAATATGTGTTAAGTTTTCTGTTACATTACATTGCTCACATTTATCTGATTCAATAAGTTTCCAACTATGTAATTTATCTTTTGTTGCTGTATGTCCTGATCTTAATCTAGATAATATTATAGTCAAGTCTGTGGGTAAGTTAGAATTGTAAAACCATGGCTTAGAAGTTACGTCTTGTAGAATTTGAAAATGTTGCTTACCTTTCTCTGTAGAAATAGTCTTGTATCTTTGATTCCAAATACAGTAGTTTTCTTTCTTAACGTTTAGTAAAAGGTCGCTTTTAGTTACTTTCAGATCGTCTATCTTATTCATATTCGTTCCTAGTTTTGCTGCCAAGTCTGCTCTTTCATTTCCTAGAAGTCCAACATGTCCTGGGATCCATTGTATTATTATTTCGCCGTTATATAGATTAACTTTATGGAAAATTTCGTTGATTAAATAATTCTCTGTGGGTTCAATATTCTTTAATAATTCGGTTGCGCTTTTCGAATCTGTTAATATCACTGGATATTTAATATTCTTCTCAAGGATATGTTCAATTGCCCTCAGTATCGCAGATAGTTCAGCATTCATTATGGTGAATTGCGTTTTAAGTCTACCGCTGTATGACGTTTTTTCATTACTATCATAAAAACCGTATCCAGTTCTGTCTTGTATTTTAGATCCATCAGTGTATATAAGATATTTATTTGTATATTGTGATCGAATTACTTCTAGTACCATTTGCTTTTGTACCTTGTTTGTAATATTCTTTTTTGTTAATGTTGCGATACGTGATATGGCTAGGGACGCGACTCGTAACTACGGTTTAAAATATAACTTTATTACTAAAAAGTATATCGAATTAAAAACGTGTATGCACGCGAGCCGCCGATCGCAATTGTAATAGATGATGATGGTGGCCAACAATGGAATGACGAATGCCGAAACTTCCCATGACATCTGTCACAAGCTGACGGCTGTCAGCGTAAGAGCCTTGGTGGTTGTTTCGGTGCGTCCGTTATTGGGATAGGGTTGTCCTCCCAACACCTCCCCCTGTTAATAAAGGCTGTACGGTTCGTACCTCACAGGCAGCCTTCGGATTCTTGAAGACTGTCGAGTAGGAATCGGTGGTTGCTGTGTGTTGCTTTGGGGAGTTCGTTGACGACGTTGAATCGGTTGCAGATCATCAAGTAGCGCAGCCGGCAGTGGTGTAGGCTGACTACTTTCATCTTCGGTGTCCGTTATGGTACTTCGAAGACCCCAACTGTCCAGGAGTATTGAGAGCGGAACTTGGGTGTTTGCTGGTGCACTGATGTTTCGCGCGCTGCCTTCAGACTCATAGCGCGACCGCATTTGATTGCAGTGGGATCGTATTAGATTCTGCTTCGATGATAGCCAAACATTGTACATGACGCTACCGATACGCTCGATCACTTTTCCAGGCTGCCAGGTCCACGTGTTTGCTGAGTAGACTTTAGCCCAGACGAGATCGTGAGGATGGTACTCGCGAGCTTTCGTTCCATGCTTCCGATTGAACTGCTTCTCTTGTTCATCTGTTGACTCATTGTACGGTGTTGGTGGCCGGAGCATTTCCAAAGATGTTCGTATCGGCCTTCCGTACATTAATTCACCAGGAGATTTTCCATCCGGAGCACTACGACAAGGAGTTGATCTGTAGCAAAGCAGAAAACTATCGATGGCTTCGTCGAGGGCTTCCCCCCCGGCGATGATTTTTTTGAGGGTCCTTTTAAATGTATCGACAAACCGCTCTGCAAGTCCATTGGACTGCGGGTGATATGGAGCGGTTTTGAGGTGGATGATTCCATTTGCTGCGCAGTATGCTTCGAACTTGTCGCTGGTTAGCTGAGTTCCGTTATCGGTAACTAACGTTTCCGGTTGTCCGTATCTTGCGAAGACTCCACGGAGAATCCGCAAGGTTGTTGCTGTAGTGATGTCTTTCGTTCGAACTACTTCTGGCCACTTTGTGAAAGAATCGACCAGAATCAAAAAGTAGCTCCCATCTAAAGGGCCGGCGAAATCCAAATGCAGACGCTGCCATGGCTTTGCTGGTTTGGGCCAGGACTCCAGGTTCGTTTTTCGATCCGTCTTGGCTACGCTTGCGCACTCGTTGCAGGAACGGACAAACTTGGACACGTCGTCGTCTATATTCGGCCAATAAACATACTGACGAGATACGGACCGCATACGTTCGACGCCAGGGTGCCCCTTGTGCAGTTGATCGAGCACTTTCTTGCGACAGACTGATGGGATGACACCATACATGAGGCATCCAGCAACAATGGAAAGACATTCACGACGTAAATAAAATTGCTCGATAGCTGAATCAGCTATATTCTTTTTATTCGATGGCCAACCTTCATTGACGTAACGTATGGTTCGAAGTAAGCAGTCGTCTCTTTTGGTTGCCCCTTGAATGACCTTGAACGAGAGTGGGAAAGCTTGCATCGATTCATTGATGGTGGCTCGAACGCTGTGTTCCAACTCTAAAGAGGCAATAACATATTCTTCTTCGGGCCGCACGTGGCTATTGATTAGTCTTGATAGAACGTCCGCGTGACCGAAGCTGTCGGTGGAGATATAGCAAATTTCGAAGTCGTAGAGAAGAAGCGTAAGGGCCCACCGCTGGAGCCTGTTGGCTGTGTAGGTGGGAATGCCCTTTTTCGAGCCGAAAATTTGTAATAACGGCTTGTGATCGGTTTCCAGGGTAAATTTTCTACCGAACAACATCCGGTGGAACCGAGTCACGGCGAAAACTAGTGCCAGGCCTTCTTTCTCTACTTGGCTGTAATTTGTTTCAGCAGCAGTCAAGCTACGGGACACATGGTAGATGGCTTTCACAGATCCGTCAGGGAATCTATGCGCAATGCGGGCTCCCAGCCCGACGGATGAAGCATCTGCTGAAACAATGATGTCCACTGATGGGTTGTAATGGGTGAGCAGTAATGGCGATTGAAGTAGCTCTCGGAAACGGTCGAATGACTTCTGGCAGGCGGGCGACCAATCGAATTTGGTGTCCACCTTCAAGAGCTCGTCCATCGGTTGTCGAAGAGTGCGCATCTCCTTAACATACTTCCCATAGTAATTAATTGCACCCAAATACGACCGAAGAGTGGGCACGTCATGTGGGGGCGGCATGTTGACTATTGCTGCCACCTTATCTGGATCAGGTTTGATGCCCTCTCCATCCAAAACTTGGCCCAGGTACTTCACTTGACGCATACTGAAGGTACATTTTTCAATGCGCACCGTGAAGCCAAATTCCTGTAAGCGAGCGAGAACTTTTTGGAGATTTTGTTGATGTTCTGCTTTGGTGCGTCCTCCGACCAGAACGTCATCTAAATAACCAACAGTGAACTTGAGTCCAGCGAGCATTGTGTCCATTATTTGTTGAAAGGCCCCCGGGGCCGATTTCACACCGGGTGATAGTCTGGTGAACTGATATAGGCCTTTGTGGGTGTTAATGGTTAGAAGCTGCTGACTTGTCTCGTCGACAGGAACCTGAAGATAAGCGTCGGATAAATCAATGTGGCTGAAATACCGACAATTGGCCATCTTCGTGAAAATATCCTCGGGTAATGGAAGAGGGTAGCAGTTTGGTTCTAACGCAGAATTCAGGCCTGTTGAGAAATCGGCGCATATCCGAACCGCCCCGTTCGGTTTACGGACGACAACTATTGGGGCCGCCCAGTCGGAAAAGTTGACCTTTTTCAGGATTCCCAAACTCTCCAACCGATGAAGTTCCTCCTCCACCACGCTCTCCATGCTGTACGCAACTGGTCGTTTGGGTCGAAACACCGGTTTTGGAGTTTCCTTCAGCACCAACTGGACAGGAGTTTTGTTGTAAAGCCCCAATTTTGTGGTGAACACGTTTGGAAACTGAGCACGAAGATCGGCAACTTCTTGGGTTTCCTCAATGGTCACTTGGTTGCAGAACGACGTGATTGATTGGTTCCACAATCCAAACATATCCATGAGATCAATTCCCAAAATGTCAAGCTGGACGTTAGGAGCGGCAACGTAACACTTACCCTGTTTCGTGACGTTGTTTAGGGTGATGCCACACTGCAACTCCGAGACAAGATCCAGAGGCTCTCCGGACGCTGTTCTTGCTTGACACGTTGCAGTTTTCATTTGCGGTCGACCAAGCTTTATCCACGAACGGTGCGAAATGATCGACACATCGGATCCCGTGTCCAGTTGCAGCCGGAGAGGAACACCATTAAGCTTGACGTTGATGAACTTCCGCCCCTGGCTTATGTTTCGGACTGTCACTGTTTTCGTCGACTGCTTCCGCTTGGCGGTACTTGGCTTTTTCGAACTAGGTGCGCTGGATGAGTACTTCGATGAGAAACAAGAGCAGTACCCTTCTTTGTGGCCCTGTTTCCCGCAGTCACGACACTTGTGATCGCGGAAACGACAATCCTTGCTGAAATGCATCCCGCCACAGGACCAGCAGGGTGTTCTAGGTTGATCTCGAGAAGGGCTGTTGCTGTTAGACCGATATGGCTTGTTTCGCTTGTTGTGGGCTACAAAATTCACTGTCGACGGATTCTCCACAAGCACGGTGTCCTGTTTGAGGTTCACCAGGCTGTTGCACTGTTCAACCACTTGCTGGAGAGTGAGATCCTCTGCTTCATTCAGTTTGTTGATAAGCCGCATTCGGATCTCCGCATCTTGCTTCGATTTGAGTCCACAAACAAACGTCAAACACTTGAATTGTTCTTCGGTCAACTCCGACAACTTGAAATCGACGCATGATTTATTCACCTTGCATGAATAGGCGAGATAATCTTCACTGTCTTCTTTGGTTGTTTGTAGACAGTTATAGCGCCGGCGAAAGATGGAAATGGTGGCACCGAAGAGCGCCTTTAGCTTTTCAACAGTCTCGGCGAAAGTGAATTCCCGAGTAGTTTTCGGCAAGATAAAACTGTTATAACGCTCGTGATCCGGTGGGCTGAGCTTGCGTAGGAGTAAACGCACTTTCGCGGCGTCATCCAACTTGGACGCGTCTCGATCAAAAAGATCACTATAGCGAGAGAACCAGGCGTCGAATGTGTTACCGCTTTCCTTGTTGTACACGAATTCCACCATATTGCTTGAGAGGGAATCGAGCACAACTTCATCGCGGGACAAACTCTTGATGGCGGATTGGGTTGCTGCCAGCTGTTGTGACATTTGCCCCATAAGCGCTTGTTGGTTACGGAGGATCTGAACAATGGTGTCCGTGATGTTGCCCGACTGTTGTTGGCCTCCAGAACCTGCTGCACTATTGGCGTTGTTAGTCGCCATCGCACAATTTTGTCTCCCACTACCGATCCACGAAGAACGCCTTTTCTCGGGATGAACGCGCGAATTTAGCACGAATTTACTACCGCCTCGTCGCCACTGTTGCGATACGTGATATGGCTAGGGACGCGACTCGTAACTACGGTTTAAAATATAACTTTATTACTAAAAAGTATATCGAATTAAAAACGTGTATGCACGCGAGCCGCCGATCGCAATTGTAATAGATGATGATGGTGGCCAACAATGGAATGACGAATGCCGAAACTTCCCATGACATCTGTCACAAGCTGACGGCTGTCAGCGTAAGAGCCTTGGTGGTTGTTTCGGTGCGTCCGTTATTGGGATAGGGTTGTCCTCCCAACAGTTAAATTCTTTATTTCTGATTTAATTACTAAATTTTGGATAGGGTTGAATGGTTTAGGTTTGGCTAGCTGTAGTAAATGGAAATTGTTAATGTTAGCTATGTTTTCTAAGTATGAACAGTGTTTTGGTGTTTCTTCTAATCCTATCATTTTATTTAGAATGGGAACTATTGGAGTGTTATTATGGTAAATATTTTTTGATATTTCTTTGAAAGCTAAATATTCTGCTCTTTCCTTTAACGGTAGTTCTCCTGTTTCGGCTAAAATAACATGATTCGGTGTAGATTTTAAGTATCTCATTGCCGTTCTAATATACAAGTGTTGGATAGTTTCTAGCTTTGTAAATGATGTTTTTGACGTTCCTGCTGATATTGTAAGTCCATAGTCAAGATGAGGTTGAACAATCGTTTTTGCGATTTTAAGAGCAGTTTCCGGATGTGCTCCGTTTTTCTTTTTTGTTATCATTTTTAATATATTTATTTTTCGTTTAGCTTTTGTAGTAGAGTATTCCACCTGTTTATTGAAATTTAATCTGTGATCTAGAATTATTCCTAAAAATTTGTGAAAGGGATTTATTTCTATTGGTATATTATTTATTGTGATTCTTGTAGTGGGGTGAAATTTATTTGTAAAAATTACTGTTGCACATTTGTCGGGGTTTACTTGCATTCCTAAACTATTAAATATATTTAAAATTTGGTTTAAAAAAGTATTCATTTTCTCTTCTGCCTCAGGTATGGTTTTTGCCTTAACTATAGCAGTGAAATCATCTGCAAATTGAAAGAAAATCTTATCTTCTCCTGATAACTTATGTAATTCCATAGTATAAATATTAAATAACACAGGTGATAAAGGACAACCTTGAGGAAGTCCTTTGTTAGTAGTTCTTATTATCTTTGTTCCGTTTGCTAGTGTCAGGATGACTTTTCTTTTACTAAGATAATGGTATATCCAATTGATTATTTTGGGGGGAGTCTGTATATTGTTAAGGATTTCTAATAATTTCTCAATGTTGACGTTATCAAAGGCTTTAGATAAATCTAAAAAGGTTGCTATTACTATTTCTTTTTCTCTTTTAGCTTCTTTAATATGAGATATTAATGCGTTAACACAGTTTACTGCTGACATTTTTTGTTTGAATCCAAATGAATATTCCGGTAATAATTGTTCTTCCATTAGAAAATTTGTTAAATGTTTTTTTACCACAAAATTAATTAGTTTAAGGTGATTATAGAACGAAGCCAAACTTTGAATTTTCAAGTTCACAAGACGAGAGTATCTGACAACAGTTCGCGTTGAAAACCAATCAACTTGCTTGCTTGCAGGTGGTGAGCAATGAGATAGATTTTTAACGCGAAGCGCTGTTTGGTTCTCAAGTCTTGTGCTCTTGAAAATTTGAGTTGTGGCTTCGTTCTATAATCACCTTAAGGAAAACACAAAGCATCGAAATTGGCCTATATGATTCTGCTTTTAGAGGGTCTTTGTTGGGTTTTAAAATGGGAACTATTTTTATCTCTCTCCAGTCTTCAGGAATATCGTATGATTTTAGAACTACGTTAAGCATATCTGTTACTTTAATTATTAATGATGAATTTAGATTTTTAAGGATGTGAAATGATATACCATCAGTTCCAGGAGCTGAATTATCTTTCTTGGAATGTATAATTTTGTGTACTTCTGAAATTGAAATGTTAGTTGTGAATGTATTTGGGGATTGATTATAGTTTAAAGTTTGAATTATTTCTGGAAAATTTATATCAACAAATTTGTTAGCTAAGTTTGCATCATTCAGTAAGTGATTATTGTTTTTGGTGGGAAAACCTCCTCCAATTCGTTTTATTATATTCCATAGTTCTTTACAGTCCATATCAGGTTTTATTGAGTCAATCAGTATGTTCCAGTTATTTCTTGAAGCTTTTCGTATGAGTTGTTTTAATTTAGCCTTTGCATTTTTGAATTGTATTAGATTTTCGTAGGTTGGATTTCTGAAATATTTTGTTAAAAGAAAGTTTTTCATTTTTAATTGTTCTTCAATCTCTTTATTTCACCATGTTTTGGAAGTTCTATTGTTGTTTTTTAAATATTTAGATTTGTCGATTTTTTCTCTTATAATAGGTAAAATTTTATGTTGATCGGTTATTTTTTCCACATCAATTTCATTGATCATTTTGATTGCTTTTGTTTTGTTAATACATTCAATTTGATAGTTATATTTTTTAGCAGAGTTTAATATTTCAAAAGATATAATTCGGTGATTACTCATAATTTCATCAAAGTGTATATTCCATTCAATTTTATGTGCTATATCTGATGATGTAAATGTTAAGTCAATGGTTGATGGAGTTGTGTTTGGTGATTTGATTAATGTAGGGGAACCGTCATTCAAATTAACTAAAGCTGTATTTTCTAATAGTTTTTCTAATAACTCTCCTCTTGGACAATTATTTTGTTTCAAATTCCAGGTTTGGCTATGAGCATTGAAGTCTCCAGCTAATATTGTTGGTAATTCTGATTTTTCAATTATTTCTAGTAATTTTGTTAACGGGTCTTTAATGTCTTGATTCCTTATAGGGAGTGGAGGTATATATATTGAAATTATTAAAAGAGGCTTTTCTGTGTTTAATGTTTTGATGGCTATTGCTTCCAATGGGCTTAAATCTGGCAAATTAAATTTTTTAAATGTTATTTCATTACGGACTAGTATACCTACGCCTCCGTAACCGTTATTTCTTAGTAATTTAACAAATTGAAATCCTGCAAATTTATATTTTTCATTAGGTTTAATCCAAATTTCTTGTAAAAGAGCTATATCAATTCTATTTGTATTGAGGAAGTTTATCAGTACTTTACGAGTGTCAGAAGGACGAATACTAGTTATGTTATGTTGCATAAATTTTAAATTCCTGTAACTGTCCATGCTGTATTTGCTGGGTTGGCCTGACCTTTCATAACTTCCGATTCAATTATCGACTTAATTTGATCGCTTATGTTAATCAGTAGAATGTCGGTGTCAATAGTGTCTTTGTTGTTCTTAGATTTATCTGCGTGTTTGAGGATGGATTTCTGTATTGCGCTTATCTTGTTTATGATTGTAGTTACTTCGGACGGTTTTTCCTGCGGTTGTTTCAAATTGTTTCCTGTTTTGTGAATTGTACCTGTCAGTGAGTTTGGAGATCGGGTTGTTGGTCGGGTGTTGTTACAGTCGTTTCCTGTCATGGGGGGAAATTCTGTCAATGATTCCAGTCTGTCTTGTAGTTGTTGTGGTTTTGGGAATTTATTTGATGCTTCAATGAAGGTCAGTCTCTCATTAGCCATAACGTAACGAATCTTGTCTTGGCGAATCCTTTCCGGGCAATTTTTGTCCGTCACTCTGTGCGTCTGTTTGCAGTGATAGCAATTAGTCGGATTCGTGCATGTCTGCTTGTCATGTTCAAGACCACAGTTTTCGCAGCGGTCATTCCTACTCTTACATGATTTTTGTCTGTGTCCATATCGCTAGCACTTATTACACATTTTTATGGGGAAGATGTAAGCTTCCACCATCGCCGCTACCCCGTAAATAGCAACATTTTCAGGTAGTTCTTGTCCCGCAACAAAAATTTTGACTGTGTACGTCGGTATCAATTTTTCGTCCTTCATCCTTTTGATTCGTTCCACTTTCGTAATTTTCTTTTTGCCTCCAGTCTGAATGTTGCTTAATATTTCATCGTCGGTCAGCGAAGAGGGGACATTTCTAACGATACCTACGGATTCCTTCAGCATGTTAGGTACGTATGTCTTGAATTTGAATTCTTCGGTCAGTAGTCTTGAATTAATCAAATCCTCTGCGTCTCTCGGTCGATTGAAGGAAATTCTGTATCGTCCTTGTCCTGCGAATTTCAACTCCTTGTAGTTTTTTATTCCAATATTATGAAGAATTTTGGCCATTTCCATCGTGTGCACTGGTTTGTCATTTGGATTGTCCCTCTCAATGAAGAAAACTGTATTTGTCGTATTCTTGATCCAGTTTTCGCGGGTCGTGTACTTGTTTGTTTTCGGGTCCTTTTTCATATTCCTTCTGTTTTCCATTCCAGTTGCTTCATTCAGTTTGTCTGTTTCATTTTCTTCTGTCCCATCGACGTTCATTTTGTTTGTCAGATTGGTCGTCATTTCTTTTCGTTGTACCATTTCCGTTCCTTTGTCAACCTTACAGGTTTTTGCTTTTTGACTTTCGATAATTTCTTCCAACTTTCGTCTAACTCCACATTTCATTAGTCCGTCTTTTATGTCGTTCTTACCTGGGAATGAGTCCTGGTTTACGCCATCTTGGTCCTCAAACCCCAAAAACTCACTATCACTTGAGCTCATCCACTGAAACTTAACCTATATTTACACCACTTATCACTAAAATTAAACCTAACCTATTCTAGCTGATTTTTTTTTCTCTAGGATTTCTGAATTCAAAGATAATAAAAGTTAATGGATATGTTTAAAAAAAAAACGCGAAACTCAAATAATCAATTCAATCATGAACAATTCCACCACTTCAATCAAAAATATTAAAACTTTCTGTTTTTCCAAAAACCGCGTGTCCGCGAAACAAGCTCAAACAAGACCAGCTTCTACTTCCCGATGTTGCTGCTATGAACGTTAACGCGAGAATGTGCCGTGTTATTTATGTGGCCATGGTAACGAGTGAATTCGGCACCGCTCAAACGTCAAATTAGTGAACTCGTGAATCGCTCCATGGACCAATGCACGAGTTCATTATGTGACGTTTTAGCGGTGCCGTGTTATTTATGTGACCATAGCAACCAGTGAATTCGCCACCGCTCAAACGTCAAATTAGTGAACTCGTGCATTGATCCATAGAAAACTTGACAACTAATGTGTCAAGGTGCGCGATAACAAAGTAAGCGAATCCCAAGTAATGGGACTGGTATGCGAGTATATTTGAATGTGATAAGAAAAGTACTCGGATAACGAGTCCCACCTGCAAGTATCTTTAATTTGTACACAAAAAACAATCGAATTAACAATATTTCAGTAGTTGATCATTTTCTTAATTTCTTGTGATGATGTGTTGAGTAGTGCCACTAGAATTTTCTGCTGCCTGCAGCGGCGATGCGAAATCTTTAGCAATAATGTTCAGTTGCGTTTTTCTCGACATGATGATTTTCCTAATGGGACTGTATTGCGAGTATGGGCAGTGATATTCAGCATTATAAATGAAGAGGTAAGCACCGCCTAAAATGCACTGGATGTGGCCACTTGGGCTTAATGCCATAAAGAACCGACTATAGATTTGTTGGATACTAAACCGTTTCAATTTTTTAACAGTAAAGATCAAACATAATAATTTACTGAAATGCTCTCCTATGGGCTTGACACATATGTTTAGATACAAATTGACCAGTTTGTCATAAATTTGAGGCATCCTGGAGACCCAAAATAGTTATTTCAAGGGTCAAACGAATGCAGGAAACATGGTTATCCAATTCAATCATTTCTCAAAAGGTTTACGCTGATGTGTCTTTCTTAAAATTCCTTGAAATAGTGGCCACATTATAGCCGATTCAGGAAAATATCTGTAACTTGAAATTTGCCTACCTCCAGGGGCACAGAAGTACAGCACCCTTCTCAGCCGACCTGACCTAGTAACCCACCTGAATAACTTCGAACACATGAACATTCCCGAAATCTTTTGGCCACTTTTAGAAACTAGATTTGTGTGCCAGTATACTGACAAAAAATAATTTAAATCCGTTAAGTACTCGCTGAGCGGTGAGAGTTTTAGTATTTTTTCTTTCACTCAGGCCTATACGGGTTAAAGTTCGAAAGTCTTGCTTGATTTTTCAAAACAGGATCGATAATTCCTTCTACAATATCCAACAAAATACCACACGGGAAAAAATTCTGTGGTAAAAATAACTATTTTAGCTGACTACGCCCATTCTTAAATCTACCATGGAAATTCAGACCAATTTACTATGTTTACGGTACACCCCACCGCATTACTGGTATATTTGACAGAAATAATTTACAACAATCTGATTCCAACTATAGACATGGTAAAATCAAGCACATTTCTGGTCTGCTGAAAATTGCGGGTGCGAGCGCTTAAGTTAACCCCCTAAAATGGTAGTTTTTACCGCACAATTTTTTTGCGTGCACGGTCCATACACATTTTAAATTTCTTGTTTCTGAAAAAAGGCCACGTGACCTTTTGGTTAATGGACAACCCATTAAACTGCAAATGTTTAACCCATGTCTACCTTTCTATTCGCTCTAACGAAGATACGGTGCTGCCATCTGGAAAAAGTTTACCCGGTGCGTGAAGCGTCGAAAATTTTACCCGGAAAAGAAAATTTCAAATGCTTATATAAAATTAACTACAATAGGTATTTAAAATCTTTTCAGTACATGTTTATAAACTTTTAATGGGCTACATTAAAGACACTTTATTTTCATTTTTATGTGTTGTCCTCAATATTCTGCGGATTCTATAGCTTATCATAAATCTAACCCCGTACACTTAACAGAATTTAATTAAATTATGTTTTGAATTTTTTAGAAGCATTTGAAAATTGACATGTAAAGAATCGGAGCTTCACGCATAGTGTCAACTGTGGTAATTGCCTTCGTCATCGCGAATTGGCTGTTTGAAGTAGAGACTGTAATACCCTAATACACGTCCCGCTCCGTTTTTCTGCGATAATTGCGAAGCTTACTTACGTGCCACCCAATAACCCAATTTAGAGCATACGAAATAACCCGACAAAGCAGGCTTTGGAAAATTTAACGATTATTCCATCCCATTTATCCGCCTGCATTCATACAACACGCATGACATTTATCGTTCGTGGAAGATAACGAGCCATGAACGAAAACAATACAAACATACACCATCCACTGTTTGACGCCGATTACTGTGTGCCACCACTTGTAACATTCGCTGACGCACTTTCATTCTGATCGAGAAACATAGCCGTATATTTTTCATTTTCTGTGCTATGTTTACAACCAAAGGGGTGTTTGATGATCCCATAGATTATAATTAGGTTGTTTGAAGGCTGCATTATCAGAAAATATGAAAGTTCATACCAATTTTATGCAAAACATATATCACTCGTATGGCTCGATACTGTTGTAGTCTGTGAAAGTTGTTGCTCTTGGACGCTATTGCGCCACGTACCGAAGGAGAGAGTGAATGTTTACATTCATAGGGCTCACCGATTGCGATGTGCCACGAACTGTTATGGTTCATGAACTGTTACACTCTCTGAATATGGTTCGATCGGCTTATGCGGATCAAAATCCAAACACTGCGACAAAGCATTTAAGCTCAATATCTGCCCAATGGCAAAGTTAAAAACGGTATTTTCAAGGATGTCATCCGATCGCATTTTGATGCATTTATACTATCAAATTATGTAAATGTATTTTGTATAGTTAATGATAATAAAAACAACTTACTACTAACCTTGATTATTAAAAAGAAGAAAGGTACCGCATAGCAATGTTACTCACTGCATATTAACATATCCTGATGGTGTTGTTGCCCACAATGACGATAACGCCCTCATCTTGCAGTTGCTTAAGAGCGTCCTCGAATTGTTCTTTTGTGACCAACTGTAAAAAGGATGGATAAAAAGTGTATTTTGCAAAAAGATATGATGCTAACTTACCACTTGAGACCCCTCTTTGATTTCGCCAAACAATTTTTGATACGGCAGTGTCAAGATTTTGCCCTTCGTTGCCAGGCTCTGCTTGATGCTGGCAACTAACTCGGCACGTTTTTTCCTTGATGCGGTAGATAAACCGGTTGTCAGAATACCAACGTCTATCTTTCCAGTCAGCGGATCGGTAGCGGACTGTTTCAAAGCCTCGCGATGCAGTGAATAGGCTTCTTCCACGTCCACTACATCGACAGTCTGGCTGAAGCGGACCTTAGCATGAGCTTCCGCCAATCGGATTAAACTTTCCAACTGTCTTGGGTAGGCCGTAATTTGGCCACGACCACTTCCGTGCTTGCGCATGTCGACATATGCGTGAATTAGACGCTGCTGCGCCTCCTCTGACAGCACAGGGTTGATGTGCTCTTTAGCATAGGCGATGTAGTCCCTTAAGACACTCATATCCTGCAAAATGATCAGTACATCAGTTATGCAGTGTAAAATAAGGTGCGACTTATGATTTGAAGTTTTGCAAAACCTTAAGTTCGTTTGCTCTGATTTGAAATCACATAAAATGAGAAACCTAAAAGTTTGTGCATACATATTAAGCTTAGAGATGGTGCTAATGACCTGATGATGAATGTTATTGTTATAATAAATGACATTCATTGAAGTTTACAAAGCTTTCAACACACTAAACACAACATGAATATGATTAAACATATAGGAACGGGCGGATTTTTCATTTTTTTTTTGCACCGTTTTTGCATGTGCATTTTGTTTGGAAAATACTCTATGCCCTAGGAAGTCGATGAAATTTCCTTTACGAAAAGATCCTCGACCGTTGGAAACCGAACCTACGACCCTCAGCTTGGTCTTGCTGAATAGCTGTGTATTTACTGCTACGGCTATCTGGGCCCTTGCGCCACCTCTATACTGCCCATAAACGCATAATTGTCCCATGTGAATAGGAAATCCAGCAAACATGGGACCGACATGCATTTATGGGTAGTATATCATAATATCTTTAGCTCAAACTTTGAGCCTTTGGCCTCTTTTTATATGGTGAAGTTTTCTTTGAATTGAGATGATGTTCTCAAAACCAAAAGCTCATGTCTTTTTGTTTTGAGAACTTTCGCAAAACAATCCGCACCCTAGTGTAAAGTTAAAGCAATCAATACCGTAAAATGGGGCGAATAGAAACACTTTCCGACATGTTTGAATGTGTACAACTTAAACCGTGTGGATAAAATCCAATTTTATTAGTCTTAAATATGGGTCGCGTCTTCCTTTACTAAGACCCCAATCGCTGTTAAAAAATAAAAATTATATCGTACAAATATTTATGAAAATGTTGTATGTTTCTATTCACCCCGCAATGGGGCGAATAGAAACATTGTTCAGTAAATATCAATACTTTTTTTATTTAAATGGGAAAATAAACACATTTTTAACTGCATCTTGAAGAAATATCAACATGTATTTACTTAGTGAAGAAAAATATTAAAATTTTTGAAATCAAGTTCAATTTTAGATCATTTTTGAAATCAGCCAAAATGGCGGATGTTTCAAGCTATCAAAAATGATTGAGATTTCAATATTTTCTTCTCAAATTTTTAATGAGAAATGTAGCAACATTTTTAATTTGAAAATAGTTTAGCGATACTCTGTTGTTATTGAACTAATGAAAAAAAAATATTTCTGTAGGTTTCTAAAGTTTATCATTGCATAATAGTCGCATTTTTAACTAAAGGTCGCTTTGTTTCTATTCGCCCCACTTTTTCTATTCGCCCCGTTTTACGGTACTTACGAAAAGTGTATCCTCATCATTTTCACGGTTTGCGTAGTACAGTGAGACCAAATGTGCAGCGAGCCGTCGATCGAACTGTTCGTTCTTGGGATCTACCATTATGAAGGTCAAGTCGAATCTAGACATCAAGGTGGGCGGAAGCTGGACGTTCTCAATAACGGTTTTGTTCATGTTCCACTGCGATTCGATTGGATTGGCCGCTGCCAGAATTGAGGTGCGAGCGTTCAACTGGCAAATAATGCCAGCCTTTGCAATACTAAGCGTCTGCTGTTCCATTACTTCGTGCAGCACACTTCTGGTGGTGTCATTCATCTTGTCGAACTCATCGATGCAGCACACGCCATTGTCGGCCAACACCAAAGCACCTCTAAAATGAAAGCATTCATGTTATCCTTAGTATGGACTTTTTTTCGATCCATTTCGTAATTCAAATCAATGCAGTGTTTTTTTCTTGAATTCGTCGAAAGTTGAAATAGTTTTTCTCCTAAACAATCGATTTTATCAGCAAAGTTTGTACAGAGAAGTAACTAGATTTGTGAAAGCCCTTTTTGGAAAATTGAAACGCACTCTTGGTGTATTCGGCAAAATTGTAGCTAATGTTAATAGAAGACACTCGGTCGAAGACACCTAAGGCGGCGTCCATTTATTACGTAACGCTAAAATTGGAAATTTTTGACCCCCTCCCCCCCTCCGTAACGCTTTTTGTATGAAAAATTTTAAATTTTTGTATGAGCCGTAACGCTTGAGCCTACTCCCCCCCTCCCCCTTGAGCGTTACGTAATTTGTGGATGCCACCTAATTTCTATCTCTTATTATAAGAATCCATATGGGACAGATATGCTTTTATGTGCAGTATACGTATAAGTTTCGGAGTGATCCCTGATAGCTACCTGCAAGCACCATATTCTGAACGGTTAAGAAAATCCAATTTGAATAACTTAAATTATTAACGATTTCAACAGCTAGGATATTGGTTTGTCTTGCCGTTGCATTTGTCTAATATTTAAATAAACGTAAAGATTAAAATAAAACGTCCATCAATTATCAATTATTTAAAAAATCATATGTTAGTATGACGCATGCATGTTCCTAATTATGGACGCCATATACATCAATGGTCCTAATTATGAACACACATTGTTCCTTATTATGGACAGCAAACGAACTAAACGTATAATATTTGTTGACAAAACACCTTAACCATGTATTTTAGTTTTGAAATGTTACAATGAATCATGTTTCGAACTGACAGTTTACTATTTTGGATGTAAAAACAATGAATGTTCAAGATAAGGAACGGACCGTTCAGAATATGGCGCTGTCTATAATATGGTACTGGCACGGTAGACGGGTACCTAAAATTATTCCAGAACAAGAAATGTCTAGCGTACCTCAACACTAGTAGAAAAAATCCTGAAGCTTTCCCTCGAGAATTTGAGAAGGAATTTTAGATGAACGCGTGGAATAGTTGCGTTAGTATTTTAGTATTTTGCATTGGGACCAAAACCAGATTTCCCGGAGGCTTTGTGAAACCAGATATGCGGATGCAAAGCCCACCAGAAGTTAAATCAGTCAATTGTTTGAATTTTTGGGTAGAAAAGTTTAAGGCCTTATTTGTTACGTTTAGTTAGGAACTAAGGAAAGTTCAATTAAATATTTTTCTACCCTGAATACCTATTAAGGATATACTTACGTTTGCAGAACAAGTTGTCGTGTTTCTGGATCCTTTGTAACATATGCTGTAAGACCCACTGCAGACGATCCTTTTCCAGAGGTATACTGGGCTCTTGGCACCAAGTGATAGACGTACTGCAATAGTTGAGATTTGGATGTACCGGGATCTCCACAGAGTAAGATGTGAATTTCCGCACGGAAGTTTTGTCGACCGGAAGTGGCCTGCTTTTTCTTCGAACCGCCGAACAGCTGCAGCAGTATACCTTTCTTAATTTCGGTGTTTTCATAAATGGAAGGAGCAATCGTCCTAACCAAGCGATCATACACGTCCGGCTTTTGAGATAACTTCTTCAGCAGTTCCACTCTCTCTGGAGGGAACATGTGCTCTTTACCTTCCTCCTGCTCGTACAATCGTTTGTCGTCCACCTTACGGAAGTGCAAAACATCGATATGCGTCTTGTACACTGATTTTACGTTACGCTGGCGTGGATTTTCCTGAATTGGCATTGCCTTGTACACGCCGGTTACCGTAACTCGATCTCCCGGTTGAACCTTGTCCACCAAATCGTCATGAGCAAGCAGTAGCACGTTGTGTGGTGTCTGTCCAGCAGCCATATCATCTACAAAATATATTTCATTAATATTCTGGGTAGACTTGTTCCCTGAAGAGACTTGATCCCTCTCTGTTTTCTCGAAATCTAAAACCGTTTTATTCTAACTGATTTTGTTCTATACTTCGTAAATACGAAAAAGGATGTCAAGGCTGAACATTAATCAGATGTTTACACTGAATAATATTTTAGTTATGCATGTTTTGTTTAGTCTCAGTTAAAATTTAACTAAGATCTTTTGAACAACTTTGAAAAAACATATTAACTCAGCGTATATTCTTCCGAAATGTTTTATAACTTAGAGGATTTTTTTTTCAAATCATTTATATCATAGTTTCCCAAACTGTGGGTCGCGACCCCCAGGGGGGTCGTGAGCTGCTCTCTGGTGGGACGCGAAAAAGAAAACCTTAATTTGCACTTATTTTTTTTTAGAATTTTTGTTCTACAATTTCGAATGTCTCTTCGAATGAAGTCAAACGGTTTGAAATTGTTCTCATTTTTTTCCAGTGATTATTTTTTAATGATTATCAAAGGTATTGATGATCAAGATGCTTATTTATTTATTTATTTATACACCAACAGACAGTAAGCCCCAATGATGTTTTAAACTAGAAAATACAGTAAAATACTAAGTTGAAACTTAACAAAACAAGGCAACAAAATGTCAAAAAAATTAAACAAATGAAAGTCACAAATATTCACACAGAGAGTCGGGATAAAATTTCTACATAGTTACGACGTATTACTTGACGGGACAGGTGAAAATCAAACCCTTCAGCAACCCTATTGAACACGCGTTGAAGACCGACCATAGCACTGTTTTGGCCATAGTTAGTTCGTCGCAATGGTAACATCAACATAGCATTGTTACGCAACGTCCTGGAGTGAGCACTCGCATTGATAGATTCCAGGAGCGCAGGACAGTCTATTCTTCCTGAAAGCAAGTCAGCCACTACCATCGCTCTATTGACGTCTCTACGAGTCTGCAGTGATTCCAGTTGAATGAGTTGACACCTACTTTGGTAGCTAGGCAACCGGAACGGGTCTCGCCATGGAAGTCGACGGAGAGCATAACGGATGAAGCGACGTTGCACTGACTCTATCCTCTCCACGCCGTTACGGTAATACGGATGCCAAACTGCGGAGCAATATTCAAGTGTGGCCCGAACTAATGAGCAGTACAAAGATTTGAGACAATATGGATCCGTGAAATCCTTGGCAATACGGAAGATAAAACCCAATGTCCTAGAGGCTTTCTCGATGACATAGGACAGATGGTGTTTGAACGTCAACTGAGCATCCAGAATAACGCCAAGATCTTTAACATCTTCTACTCGTTGAAGCACCTTTCCCTTGAGCTGATAACAGAACAGGATGGGCTGCAGTTTGCGTGAGAATGAGATAATCGAGCGTTTCTCAGGATTAACTGTCAATCGATTCATGTCGCACCAAACTACAAAAACATCTAAATCATGTTGAAGAGCAACGGCGTCGGCGATGGTACGGACCCACAGAAACAGTTTTAGATCATCTGCATAAGATAATCGAGGTCCTTTAATTACTGTGTTGACATCGTTGAAGTACAGCAAAAAAATCAGGGGTCCCAAATGGCTTCCTTGAGGTACTCCGGAAGTTGCCGTGAAAGATTCGGAAGAGAATCCTGCCAACTCCACAGTCAAGCGACGATCAGTAAGATACGAGCTGAACCAGCGCAACATTAGGCCCCCGACACCGAGCCTTTCCAACTTAGCGACAGTTATTGCGTGGTTTATTTTGTCGAACGCAGCGGTCAAGTCGGTATAGATCACATCCGTCTGGGCTCGAACAGCAAAGCTGTCGGCAATGTGTGAAGTAAGGCACAACAGGTTGGTCGTTGTGGAACGCCCCGATACGAATCCGTGTTGATCCTCACTAATGTAGTGTTTACAGTGGAACAGCATTGGTTTCATGACTATCAACTCGAAGAGCTTAGAAATACAACAAAGTGCTGAAATTCCTCGATAATTATTGACATCCTTTCGATCGCCTTTTTTATGCACAGGAAACATAGTAGCAGTTTTCCAGGCCGCAGGAAATCGTCCACTATTTAACGATAGGTTGAATACATGGCGTATAGGAACCAGCAAATTGACGATGTGCGCCTTCAGCAAAACAGATGGAATTCCATCGGGACCGGGGTTCAACGATGATTTTAACCGTGCAGCTGCCTCGATGATCATATTATCATCGACAGTGAGCATGTTGAACGTTTCACCGAACAAAGGTACGTTGTTTGCAACATTCGCAACGTGTTCTTCGGATAACTCCTCTTCGCAGAAAACGCTGGAGATTTTTTTAGCAAAAAGGGTGCAGATATCATACCAATCGGAAGCTACCTCTTCATCTAGCTTCATAACGGAGGGGAGACCAGATTGCTTCCAGAATGATTTCGGTTTCGATTTTAGATTCAGCTGAACCTGCTGCTGATACCGTTTATAACAACGTCGACTAGCGTTCTTGTAAGCATTATTGACTCTTGCGTAGTGATCTCGAAGTGAAGGCGTGCGGTGTTTGGAATAGAGTCTCAGAGCAGCTCTTTTTGAAGTCTTCAGATGGCGTAGCTCGCGGGTCTGCCACGGAGGACCCGAAGAAGAATGAACTTTCTTGGGCACATGCCTTTCGATAGCGTGTTCGATTACATGAGATAATGTCAAAGCAGCGGTGTCAACATCATCGGAGTCGAGTACGTGAAGCCAATCCACAGATGAAAGAAACTCCGCTATACTCTGTTGGTCAGCGTTACGAAAATCGTAGTAAACTGGAGAGATGGATTCACGGTGGCGAATTTCGTTGTGTTGAAGAGCGATAATCAATGGACGATGATGGGCAACATTCTTCACCATGCTTGATGTGGCATTTGATTTTTGTTTTTTTTTTTTTTTTTATATGCTAGAAAATTGAAACTGTCAGCTATAGCACAGTTGTCAAAATCTCTTCTTAAAAACAAACTTTATTTCGCATATCTGAAAAAAATTGCGAAAAAACTATGGCGAACTATTTCACATCAACGCTACTGTGCAAGGATTTTTGATAGCTTTCGAAACTTACATACTACATTTCTGTGTAAAACTTCTGAAACATAAACTAAATATTGCTTTGAAATTTGTTTCAAATAATTTTATCACAAATACTGGGTGCTTAGTGATTTTTAATGATAAACCGCACTCTCAATGCTAAAATTTTCAGCTTAGTAAAAATTTGCTAATAATTACGAAAAAAAAACACAATATTGATAATTCTTTAGTTGAGAAAGTCATGAACTTTTTTTTTCGTTATTCCTAAAATCTATGAAAAAATCATTTATATTTCCATCAAAAATATACTATGATGAAATATAATAATCCAATGTGAACAATATCAATTCAACGAGAATTAGAGATATTGAAGTTTTAGAAACATTGTAGGGTAAAAGCACCGGTTTTGACCAGCCTAAGAGAAAATGTCAAGAAAAATTAAATGGGAAGTCGCATTTATACTACAAATATGTCAAATGCAAGCTTTCAATCTATATTATGTGTGTAAAATATCAAAACTGAGCTATAACCATTTTTTCGCTTTGAAAATCCTGTTGGTCAATATAGGCCAACGGAACCAGTTTCAGCCATAGATTTAACTTCGGTTCCTGAATTGGCCAATCACATTAATTTCTCATGAGAGTGGCCAAATTAGGAGTGCCTTGGCCAAATTAGGTGTATGGGAGTTAAAATTATAAGGAAAATTAATTATTTTTCTTATGTTTAGAATCTATTTGGACGAGTAAATGAATGTAGCTCTATAATGTGAATGTGGTCTACTGAACACAAAAGGTTTCATGCTGATTGGCTATATAAAACGGTGTACAATTTCCTATGGCTACAACTGGCGTGTGGCCAAAACCGGTGCTTCTACCCTAAGCTCTGTAATTCAAACGTTATTGGTGCGTGTTCATGATTAAATTCCGTATCCGAAAAAGTAACGATAGATTTCGAAAGTATCAGTGGATAACTAATTTTTAAACATTTTTAATCTGGTGGGTCGCGAGGAATGTGCCAAATGGCTAGTTGGGTCGCGAGCTCGAAAAGATTTGGAACCTATGATTTATATCATACCCGAACTATAAAAAATCTCTTATATTAAACATGATTCTAGTCTGTATTACAAGATTCATTATATATAAACACTTTGGGGCCCAGATAGCCGTAGCGGTAAACGCGCAGCTATTCAGCAAGACCAAGCTGAGGGTCGTGGGTTCGAATCCCACCGGTCGAGGATCTTTTCGGGTTGGAAATTTTCTCGACTTCCCTGGACATAGTATCATCGTACCTGCCACATGATATACGCATGCAAAAATGGTCAATCGGCAGAAAGCTCTCAGTTAATAACTGTGGAAGTGCTCATAAGAACACTAAGCTGATCAGCAGGCTCTGTCCCAGTTGGGATGTAACGCCAGAAAGAAGAAGAAACACTTTGGGACACTTGATCCCTCAATTAAGTTTGAAGACATTATGGCTGGTATCTGGGAGTGTCTTGCAAACAGGAGATTTAGAGACATAAGGCTTTAAAAATATACCAAATATGAACTAAGAAAACAAAAAGAAGCCTCACAGGAACCAAGTGATAAAGTTTGATTCCTTAACCCTCTAATACCCAAATTTTTATTTTCGATCTAAATATCATTTTTAGTTATCTAAAATCGTTCTAAATAGGTTTTAAGAAATGATTTATTTTTATTCGCAAATCTATGAATTTTGGTTTTTGATTTTTATAATTTTTATTTTTGAACATCCCTATCCTTTTTCATTTTTTCTTGAAGCCTCTTCTAGTTACTGATTTTTGACAATAATAAAAAATCAGTTTTTACGGTACTTTTAAAAATAATAAATTATTGATAATTTTCTGGTAATATTTTTATTT
This sequence comes from Aedes aegypti, assembly GCF_002204515.2. Classification (NCBI taxonomy): domain Eukaryota; kingdom Metazoa; phylum Arthropoda; class Insecta; order Diptera; family Culicidae; genus Aedes; species Aedes aegypti. The sequence continues at coordinate 200,602,515 of NC_035108.1, read as the reverse complement.
TCCGTGTAATTAACGGAAAACAGGTTTGAAATTATTTTGATACCACCAAGCTCTTCTTCTGTTATAGGTTGATAGTAGAAAAATATTAAAGGTATAGTTTTTTATATTACACGTTAAATAAACCCCAAGCATTTGTGGGTTATATAAGAATACAATTTTTCAAACAATTTTCAAAAACACAAAAAAGTTTCAAAAGTCATAAAAAACTTTTCTCATATGCGTGTTATGAGTCAAGGTTTAGGCCAAAAATAAAATCATTTTGATTTCCGAGCTACGAAAAATTACACAAAATTCCAAAGTGTACCCCGTCTAAAGGCGGGGTTGGGTATTAGAGGGTTAATCTCACAAGACGTGTCTCTTTTTTTTGTGATTCTTCATAAGCTATGAGTACTACCGCAAGGACGCCATTCGCCGCTCATACTCCATTCATCGCTCAATGAATTATTTTGGAGAAACTGAACAAATTTACGCAATAAAAACTATTATCATGTATGAGCATATCAATATGGATTGTAGAGTGAAATTCATATAATTTTATATTATATATTTTTTATAAAATTAATTACATGCTTCTTAAGATAGTTAACATGAGTTTACCAATGATTTTATTATAGAAGATCAGAAAATGCTGTAAGGTACCGTGGGGCAAGTGGGTAATGGAATTCGCATAGTTGAGATTCTTCAAATTCTAGAGACTTGAAATTGAAACAAATGAGGTCGTGTATATTTTTTAGCTTGACTGCCACCAAATATAAGTAGCATGATGAAATTAATTTTTATGAAAAATAGAAGAAAAAAATACAGAAAAAGTTTATATTCACGATTTCTATTAGCTTTAACATTTGTTAAGGCTTCCCAAATGAACAATAACATAAGTAAAATGTAAACAAAGAAAATGTTATTGTTTTCACTTGAATTTTCTTCTGTTCAGTTATGTTAGTTGAAAAGATTCGACAACATTATAACTGCAACATTTTCAATGTTAGTTCTTACATTATAGGACAGCAATTGCATTTCTGCTCTGTAGAATTTCCACCGCTGTTATTTGTTTTTGAGAAAGTCGAATATGACGTCGGATAACTCTTCGGGAGAAATCAAACGGAATCCTTCAATAACGTATTTAGAAATGTTTTTATGTGGATAGACCTATACCCCATTTTTATGTTTTGAACTAGCTTACATAGACATTCCACGAGATTTCCGTGTGTTCTCTAATATTGCAACTTTTCAGTCAACGTCTTCCTTTTAATTGGCTGCCCGAAGTAGACATATTAATATTGTAATGTTTGGCAACATCTTTTAGAGAAGTTCCATGATTTCTAATAGCTTTTAACGCTTGAGTATAGTGTTCCTTGAATTATCAGCACGTTATGTTTTTCTATGATAATTGCGAACCATGTTTACTTATGGCTACTTAAGTACGAAAACTCAAATTCAATCTCTTATGATAAATTTTTTACTTGCCCCACCTAATAATAAAATTGACGGTGTTTAAATTTAGTTATTTTTAGGTCTACGTCGAATTAATTCTAAAACTTTTTTTATTGCAGTTTGAAACTGTCACAGAGGACAACTAAGAAGTGGTACAGGAAATTATTTTCCGCAACTTTTTTCCACTGAAAATATTAAAATAAGATTTTACGCCGCCAACTTGTTACGGAGTAACAGTTGACAGGTTAACAATTTTTCGCTCTATTATGCAAAAATGGCTGAAAAATCTCAGAAATCTCTTACCTGTCGTAATGTTCTGAATGGCCTCAAAGGTTTACGCATGAGTTTAAAACGTTAATTCACATATTCAGTAAAATATATCAATTGTTTTCACTTACTCCATTTACCCACTTACCCCGCGGTACCTTATTATTGTACAAAGATAACAGCCAGCGTATGAAAGTAAATGAATTTAAACTAGTGCTATATCCTCATCTTTAGGATGAGCGGTGAATGGTTCCCTAAACCTGTATCATTGGTATTCATTTTGTTCGGTACCGTTTAACATTTTACACATTTCAACTCCTTTCCTACAAAAAAATATGTTTTATCCTGCGTCTAGCGTGAAATGTTGTTTTAAATATCGAAAAATTTGTTTTTGACGGAAATTAACATGTTGAAATGCTGTTAAAAAAGCGGTGAATGTGCGCCCTTATGGTGCCATTTTTTTTTTAATTTTCTCTAAGAATTTTATCAGGAATTAATTTTGCCATATGCCTGAAGTTCCCTTTCAGATATTACTTTGAAGATTTCTTCCGAAGGTCATTTAGTGATCTAAAAATCGCTCCAAGAATTTCATGAGGATACCGTGATGGATATTTTTTAAGTGTACTTACAAAAAAAAAATAGCTCTGATTCCATGGATTCCGATATATTTTTTCCTACTTTAGTTAATTTATTAATAACAATCTCTATCTGACTTATGTCTTAATAAAGTATAAAATAAAATCTGCATTAGAGTAAACACAAATGAACTAACACCAAAAACAGCTACAGAATAAAACACAAAACTTACTTAGTACACATATAAACTAAATTACTGGTGCGGAAATGCGACGAAAATCGTTGCTGTACTACACTGCCCATAACTGCATATTTGTAACATTCGACAAAAGTAGGCATTGAGTAAATGGAATACTAAGTGTGCATTTTATGGCAGTATGGGAGGAAACTTAAACTTCTAAAAATTACCAGGAACTCAAAAATGCTTATTTGAGGCTGATATTTAGTACAACTCATATTGCATACCAGGTGATTTCTTAGAAAATAATTCTGGTAGAAAATTCATAGCCATCACATTACGAGGCTCATTTATAATCTCAATGTGACTGTTATGCGGTTATATTTACCAATGTGACAAAACAACTTGGTATTTTTTTCGAATTTTCTAGAACAATCTCACATATTTTTGTAAGTTGATCGAAAGTATTTATCATTTGATGACTCTCCATGGTATTAACTCCATTTTGTCAAAAATGTCGAATGTGACTGTTTTGCAGTTATGGGCAGTACAGAGACAGGCATGTTGAAGTCCAACAGGTGAGCAACGCTATTGAAAGTGTTCGACATGAAGCGAATCCAGCACGATACGGTGCTGTGCAGGGTCTGGGTCATTTGGCATAAGGTCATTTGGCATAACGCCATTTGGCATAAAGGACATTTGGCATAACAGCCATTTGGCATAATTTTGAACAATGTGAAAATAAAGGGTCATTTGGCATAATGGACATTTGGCATAATATCAAGCCATGTGTAAAGTAGGAATCAATTAGCATAATATCAAACCATATGTGAAGTAAAGGTCATTTGGCATATCGTACATTTGGTATAATATCAAATTATCTGAAAAGTAAGAGTTATTTGGTATAATAATGCAAAAACTCCTTTTTTCACATAGCACTGTTGTAATATTACGCAAGAGAATAAGTCATGTTAAAAAGAAGGGCAAATTCCTACATAAAAAATAACACGTCCAATCGTTATAGCAATAACCCTAGAAAGAATACCTTATGTTTCTCTAGATAAATATCATGACTAAACAGGATAACAGAAGATGAACTAGGGTGTCAATCAGTGACGCAATATTTCTTAAATTCAAATTAAAAATTGAAAACAAGGTCATGACTTTGAAAAACAGAAGAAAAAATGCAGCAACATTGCTGCTACAATTATCTTTTAAATAACATATCGTTTTTTTTTTTCAACGAACCCGATCAACCAGTGCACACTGGTCCAGGAAGCTAATTTGGGCGGACATGCGGTTTTCGTCTCGATTTATTGATTTTAGAGCCATAGTTGCTTCTGATAATATGTTCAGAATTTTAGGTTCCGGGTCATTTGGCCGAAAGGGTCATTTGCCCGAACGCCTTTTGGTCGAATGCCGTTCGGCCGAAATTGAAAACAAAAGTGAACTATTGTTAGCATGGATTTATAATGAATTTCAAAAAACTTTTTCAGCTTACTCATGAAGAAGGTTACACCATCATAGCTTTTTAGTAGTAGTTCATGAAACAGTTCGTGCTGAAAGAAGAACATCCTAAATGTAAGCAGTTATTCACTTCTCTGCTAGCGGTGATAGCCACCTGCAGATGTTTGTAGTTAGCTTTTGTCAGTAACTTAAAAGGTTTTGGATTGGGTTTCTTTGATCCCTCGAATCGTACTATGTAATATATGTCATGGTTCTAGCAATCACAAGTCTTGGTTTCTTTGATTTAAGTATTTCCCGAGTCGTTTATTGCTATACGCAAGCAACGGTACAAAGTTCAGTTCACATGTTGCAATCTTAAACTTGGAGAAGAATGACATCTCACCCAAGTTGAGGTATAAAAAAAATGATTTGAATAAGACGTAAGAGAATCTGGGATAATCTGCACCCTTGAGGCAAAACAACCCCACGGTGCCTTTTATGATTATTTGTAAAAAATTTGGAAAAGATACGACAGGGGCGGATAGGAGTGATCATGTGATGACATTTGATTTTACAAATCCAATTTCCAGAAAAATGTCTAAATTTTTCTAAAATATTTATAGAATCCCCGAAAAGTCGTTTTACTCCTGGGGTGCATATTACCCCTGATACCCTTATTATAAGCTTTAATATGAATAACTATGAGAAATACTTCACTCTTGAAAGAACAGCCTATGATCAAAAGAAGGAAAAATCTCTTATGAAAATTAAGGCAAGTGTAATGCATATAATAGTTTTATCAGTACAACTACAAAGAACTTCCGATGATTTAAAGATGGTAAAATTCCCAATTAAAATATAAGCTGAACTATTGTCAATAGTAATGAAACCAGTATAACTCGAAAGAATAGCCTATGTGCAAAAGAAGGAAAAAATCTGATGAAATCAATAAAACACATCTTTGGTAATCCAGAGGCGAATTAACCGTCACCTCAGAGTCTTGGCGCGATGTTAAGAGTTCACAACTTCGTCCTGAATTAACGGGTCGATTTTATCATTCTCTTAGACTGCCCATAAACGCATAATTGTCCCATGTGAATAGGAACTCCAGCAAACGTGGGACTGACATGCATTTATGGGCAGTAGAGCTCTTATAGAGTGACAAAAAATTACGTCCCGTCACATCATAAAAAATCAACAAATTAATTAGTTTATCAGTTATTGGGCCACACTTATGAAACCTACACATCAGAAGAGTTGTAATTTGATTTTACGATGATCACAAGAGTGAAGTAGAGGCCAACTTCTTTATTTTAACGAATCGTGAGTTGGTATGTTCAGCAAAGTTGTAGCAAATGATCAGAGTTGCTCAATATCGATCATAACTGCGTATGGCTGATTTACATAAACTATTAATATCTCGCTCAACTTTACTAAAGGACCTATCTAACATTGAGAGCCTCTCTTTGTTTACTTTCTCTTTGATTAATAACTGAGTCACATTAACCTCTTCTGTTGCATTTTTTGTATGAAACGCTAGTCAAGGAAATTGCCATTCGATCTATAGAGAAAAACTTCTCAAAAGCTTTAGTATTCCACTGTTATAATGAAAAGAGAACGAGAGAGAAGAGAATCTCTCATTTGTACATAGGTCCTTTAGTAATGTTCAGCGAGATATTATACTTGTTTTTAATTATGAATCGTGGTTTTACGGCTAACCAGCCGAGTGGAAGTTTAACAGCTACCGAAAAGCTAAACATTACATATAATTTGCAATTGGATTAGATAGACAAATTGATGTGAAGATTTGCGAAAAAGTTACACGTCTTCTCAGTGAGAATCGAACTCACGACTCTCCGATCTCTAGTTGGGGCGCGTTGCCACTACGCTATGAGAGGACTCATGAACGCAGAAGTTAACCTGAATTCGATTTCAGCTCAATAATCACGTGGTCCTTTTTCGCAAAGTGCACCTCTTTCGGAAGAATTAGATGCCCATCCAAACACAACGTTTGCTATATATATCCAATGCCGGGCCCGAGAGCGGATTGTTTTTTAGGTATAGGAATAGCACACTACACTAGCCAGCAACTGCGCTGGCTGAGGTATCTATTGTGTGGGCTTCCAATGGGTCGCGACGTTCTCAAACGACCGGTTACGGAACATGAGTCCGTTGCTCGATAAATACTTGTTTTTAATTATGAATCGTGGTTTTACGGCTAACCAGCCGAGTGGAAGTTTATCAACTACCGAAAAGCTAAACATTACATATAATTTGCAATTGGATTAGATGGACAAATTGATGTTGTGTTGTGTTTGGATGGGCATCTAATTCTTCCGAAAGAGGTACACTTTGCGAAAAAGGACCACGTGATTAGCTTTTCGGAGTTTGTTAAACTTCCACTCGGCTGGTTAGCCGTAAATCCACGATTCATAATTAAAAACAAGTATTTATCGAGCAACGGACTCATGTTCCGTAACCGGTCGTTTGAGAACGTCGCGACCCATTGGAAGCCCACACAATAGATACCTCAGCCAGCGCAGTTGCTGGCTAGTGTAGTGTGCTATTCCTATACCTAAAAAACAATCCGCTCTCGGGCCCGGCATTGGATATATATAGTGATCCTATATAGAGAGATAAGCGGAAGTAAATGTGCTTATTCTGCGCGGCGTGTGAGTCGAGACGAGTCGCTCTCACCGCGAGTGACGTGAGACGACTAATGTTAATCAAATAGGAGTGAGTCGACAATTGTCACCTCATTCGACTCGTGTCACCTCACACGCCGCGCAGAATAGGCACAAAAATGGAATGATTTGGCAACAGACCAGCAGTGCTGATTTTGCTCGGCGCCGAGAATAATATTGTAACACGGACATGACTTCCTCATTGCTAAAAAGTGTATTTTGTTCCGTTATAGATCTTTGAGCTACATACCCTAACTAATAAACAGCCAAAAAATCTACAACTAAAAATCGCATTCACCAAAATTTTAAAAAGAAAAATATTTCATTTCTTTGCTTCAAGCAAAATTACTTTTACCAAAATAATTTCAAGCGGATTACATTACTCCTCAAGAAAAGTTCAAAACAAACATAACGCATGTTCATTTGGCTCACATTTTGACAGCTCTCGCTGCTCGATTGGCTCACACTTTGACAGAAATGTCAGCTTCCGCAAATCTCTCTTATAAAGGATTACTAGATATATATAGCAAGCGTTGTGTTTGGATGGGCATCTAATTCTTCCGAAAGAGGTGCACTTTGCGAAAAAGGACCACGTGATTATTTCATTTCATTTTCATTTTGCAGCGTTTGGTGGGGCAATGAGAGCGCAAGTCAGTCCAAAGCCGGGGGCAAGGATAGGTAATGGCCGTAATAGTCTATGCGGACCACTTGAACACCATCGGAAAGGATAAGAAGGGTTGGGGTAGGGTATAGGGAATTGGAGAAGACTTGACACAGTAATGCGATTAATGCTGCAAAATGTAAATGTGCTGAAAGCAATTTAATTTGAGTTTTGAAGTTTGATTTGACTTGTTAAAATTCCTAATAGATCGGCCATTGTACAAGTAAGAAAAACTATGCTGATCGCTTTCTAGAAATTTTATAAACAACAAAATAATAACAATATGAGAGTGATGCTAAGGGCTGCTGATGGCACGATGCGACACTTTAGGAGATTTTGATACTGATTGAACATTACTATAAAGAGCGCAATTCAATCGATGGTGATAACTTTACAAACTTTATCTGTTTTTGCACTGATTGACGATGCTGATTTATATAAAAATATTTGATATTATTAGTTCATTTGTTTGTGTGATTAAGGTGTTAATAATGGAAAAAATTTACATACCCTCGATGATACTTGATACTTTCCTGACCAGAAATATTATATTTGGAGCACCTTTTTCGAAGCTATTCTATCCAGGTATCCATGTACTGCTTTCAATTAGCAGGGTGGCCACCAAATATTCATTTTGAAATTCCCGCTTTTTTCCCGGGTTTTCCCGGTACAAATTTCATTATTTTCCCGGTTTTTTATTGAAACTGAAAAAAAATCTACTTCAAGCTTTTTAATGGCATTTTAAGGAAATGTTTACGACCAATCGGAAAAATAATATTATTTGTAGAAGATTGGCTTGTTTTTGGCTTCCACACAATTAGTATAAAATGAAAATAACTGAAAAAAAACTTTAGTCTTTTTTCTCAAAACTAGTTTTCTGTCACTTATACCTTCATTTAGCTCAATTGTGCTATTCTATTCTTGGCACTTTTAATTCACTTCCTAAACACCATTCCATTTTCATACATAGATATGCCTTTTTTGTGCATCTTACTACAATGTTTAAAAGTATTTCAATACAAAATCTTTTTTATCTTCATAAAAGGTAAGGATGAAATGAAGCAAACTATGCCAATGGTGTTGAATCATGTACCTCAACTTGTTTATACAACTTTTGGTCAATTAGGTAACGAATGACACATTAAGCTCTCAAAGCAACTAAAGAAAATTTTAAGTGCTTAAACTGTCTGCAAGAAGTTTTGAAACTCTGATTCAAAACTTTGAGTCAGATACAGTATTGGACAAAACATTTGCAACTTATTCGATTTTCCATACAAAATGACCAACTTTGGTAAGCTATATCTCGGTTATTTATGGACCGATTTGAATGAAATTTTGGCAGAAGATCAGACATTACTTGAATTTCAACATATATTTTTGAGTGATTTTTCCAATAACAAATTCAAGAGCAGTAACGGTTCGACTAAAGTGAATTTTTTAACGATTTTTTATAAATGACATAACTAAACAGGTTGAAGAAATAGCTTCATGGTATCTTCTGCAGAGTTGTAGATTTTAACAAGATGAACAAGTTTGCTGAAGACAGTTTTTGTGTAGGGCTATCAGATTTTGAGATAAATAGTTTTGAATATTTCGTCGAAAATTACACTTTAGTTAAACCGTTATTACTTATAAACTCGTGATTGGAAAAATTATTCAAAAATATATGTTAAAATTCAAGTTATATCTGATGTTCTGTGAAAATTTCATTCGAATCGGTCTATAAACAACTGAGATCTAGCTTACCAAAGTTGGCCATTTTGTATGGAAAATCGAAAAAGTTGCAAATGTTTTGTCCAATACTGTAAGTTAGAGAAAAATCAAATCAATTGTACAGTATGGCCCATAAAAAATGCGAAAATGGTCATATCATGTTTTATGATAGATTTTACATAGAAAATGTGAATGAAACATAAATATTATTCATTACTTGTATTGTTTAATCTATTTTGACTCAGTTTTTTTTGCTTTGGATATGATTTTTATCTGTTACTTTCACCTTACCAGAGAGAAATTGGAAGCATACCTTCAAATTTTATCATGCGGACGTGGAGTTCAATATCTGTGTGATGAAAGCTTCTAAAACATCAACGATGGCGTGGGATTCTTCACAGGCCTTGTCTCCAGCATATGCCCATATCAAATGATAGAATTGGTTCATACCTGGGTAATTGGAGACTTAAATATATTTTCGAAAAAACGGCTCATTTTGAACCTTCATATAAATGTGATAAGCGGCGCCGTTTTGCTCAAAACCTATGAGCTAATATTGATATAAGTTGTCTCTAACCGATGGAACAAATTTCATCCTCAAAAATCTGTTATAGGCCTCCGTATTTGTTTTTTATTCAACCTTAACAAAAAATAAAAGCATACCAAACCTATAAGACGCAAATGCCCTCAAAACTATGACCCTGGCAAAACATTTTATTGTGATGATGAAAAACACGTTCTCTAAGTACTCCTCCATCCTCTGATATCAAATAAACTAAAATTTTCAACAATAAAGTGTGATTTTTGAAGGTGGAAAGTTTATCACCAGAGTATACGACAATCAGACGCTGTTTCTAGCTTTTGGCGGACAAAACCTTTGAACTTATTTGCTTTATTACATTATTTAAGACAGTAAGAAAAATATGACAAAAATTGTCCTGGGTAGCAAAGTTGTGTCAGAATATACTACAATAATCAGAAATTACATTCGCCATCAAAAACAATAAAAATAACGCTTTTGGATGCTATATTCATGTTCAAACAATTTTCGCATTTTTTTATGGGCCATACTGTAAGAGGAAAAAAATCATAAAATATTTCGAACCATTGCTAATCAATGAGTGAAGTGAAACAGTTCTAAGAAGTATAGTGTAGCAAAGTAGATTATTTCTACAAGAAATTGAATCATTATTGTTTAAAAGTTATTTATGCATAATTGAATATGTTTAATGGCATTATCATCAACCGTAAAAACTTTCTACGACTAATTTTGTAGATTTGGAGCTTAAAGATTTTCATTCGAAATTTTTTTCCCGGTGATCATCTCAAATTCCCGGTTTTTCCCGTCTTTTTCCCGATGGATTCAAATTCCCGTCTTTTTCCCGCTTTTCCCGTTTTTTCCGGTTCGGTGGCCACCCTGAATTAGTGATGCTCATAATCATGCAACAGATAAGAAGGAGAGAAAAAGAGAATATAGGAACAGTGATTAGTAATGAGATAATTATGTAGTTTTGTCAGAATTATGAACAATTAAACAGTAGTAATGAATAGCTTATAAAATGACTTTGCAGCATAGCTGAGCCTTTCGGATCGTAAGACCGATGTATAAAAATAATTTGTTTCGAAATTGTCCGCGTGGTCTTCTAGTGCCCCTATTAGATAAGAATCAGTCATAGACATACATACCGAATGCTCGCCATGACCCTATGACCAACATTTGTATATGTATACACGCAAAAAAATTGTGCGGTAAAAACTACTATTTTAGGGGGTTAACTTAAGCGCTCGCACCGGCAATTTTCAGCAGACCAGAAATGCGCTTGATTTTACCATGTTTGTAGTTGGAATCAGATTGTTGTAAATTATTTCTGTCAAATGTACCAGTAATGTGGTGGGGTGTACCGTAAACATACTAAATTGGTCTGAATTTCCATGGTACTTTTAAGAATGGGCGTAGTCAGCTAAAATAGTTATTTTTACCACAGATTTATTTCCCGTGTAGCCTTAGCTGATGTGGCTTTTCTAATAGGTAGTTCTTTCACTCATTGTTGTCTTCAAAACCTTGTCAAGTATAGAAAATTGATTTTATTTTATTTATTACTACATTGAAGATACATTGTATTTATTAAGTATTAGGTATTATTTTATGTTTTTATCACTATTGATATTATCAAGGCCAGATTTCCCAGTAAGTGAAGAATTTTATAGTACTAGAACACCATAGAAGATCGCTAAACATTACCTAATCATGGAACGGCTTTTTGCTCTATTATTTTAGGTGGATGCTATTGATCTCCCTTTGCTCCTATCCGCAACCCGGTGCACGCGCCCTGTTGGTTTTTGAAAACCTCGTAGAAGATTACAAACCGTCAATGGCATTCTCAATTACTACCCCACATTGCACATACAAGGGTCTGATTGTGCTCCTAACCCACCCTCAGTTCGTAATCTTCTCGCCAGTTTGAAATTATATTTTCCCGAAGTGAAAGTAATTTTGATGAGTGATAGCCTAGTGCAGCCCAACTGCATAGTACAGTAGTTTAACCAGAATCTTAAGGTCAGAAGATAAAATCTAAAGTTTGTAATAAAAAGGTTGCCATTGCTTTGAAATTCACCCAACATCTAATCAAAACTACTAACAACAGCGATCACTTATCAAAATGCATCGCTCCCTGGAAAATATAATCCCAAGCCCAGGGGCGAAAAAGGACCACGTGATTATTGAGCTGAAATCGAATTCAGGTTAACTTCTGCGTTCATGAGTCCTCTCATAGCGTAGTGGTAACGCGCCCCAACTAGAGATCGGGGAGTCGTGAGTTCGATTCTCACTGAGAAGACGTGTAACTTTTTCGCAAATCTTCACATCAATTTGTCCCTCTAATCCAATTGCAAATTATATGTAATGTTTAGCTTTTCGGAAGTTATTAATATCAGTTGCGAGCTATCAATATCTCTTTGATTTGGCAACCAACAGCAGTGATGCGACATCGCACGCTAGATTAAAATCACGTGACAATTCTCCTTCTCCCTGGGGCCTTCCTTAGCCAGTGGTTAGAGTCCGCGGCTACAAAGCAAAGCCATGCTGAATCCCGAAACCCGGTCGGTTCAGGATCTTTTCGTAATGGAAATTTCCTTGACTTCCCTGGGCATAGAGTATCATCGCACCTGCCATGCGATATACGAATGCAAAAATGGTAACTTTGGCAAAGAAGCCTTTCAGCTGTCGTCGCTCTTGAGTGTTTTATTTTTTTGATTTTTTGGCCTACTATGTTCTACAAAGTTTTAATACTTATCATTTCCTACAACTTTGCCATAGTTGTATTTCTTATGGTTTTCATGTTATTTTATTGTTTATATTTTGTGTGCCTTGTATCTACAGAGAATACATAAATTATTATAAAATAGATTCAGCTGTTACTAAAATAAAACAGTAATAAAATGCTAAAATCTTCAATTTAAGTATGTACAGAAAATATATTGAAATTATGCGAATTGTCCGTTATGCCGAATGACCCTCATCTTTCACTTAGTTAAAAATTATGCCAAATGTCCGTTATACCAAATGACCGTTATGCCAAATGTCCTTTATGCTAAATGGCGTTATGCCAAATGACCTTATGGGCTGTCCATTTATTACGTAAGACATTTTTCTGGGTTTTTCAACCCCCCCTCCCCCCATGGTAAGATTTTTTGTATGAAAATTAAAATTAAATTGAATGGCGCGTAAGAAATCTCAGACTCATGACTCGAGTGAATTGACGAAATATTGTTGGCGTGCTTTTATCAAGCTAATTGATGTGGAACCAAACAAATAAATAGTCATGTATACTCCGATTAAAAAAAGCGTTAAGTTAAGCTGCTATTTCAAAAATCTTGGTGAAAATTCAGTGAGAGTTCTGTCCAAGATTTTACTGTAAGAATTGTGCTTAGCATTCCTTCAGAAACTTGTCCAATATTCATTTGAAATCCTACCCTGGAATCTTCGAGAATGCTGCTAGGATTTCAAAAGAAACCCGCTCATAATTCTTCTATAAATTCGTCTAAGATTCTGTTAAAATAATAACCAACATTACCCAGTTATGTTGTAAGGATTTAAGTAAATTACGTAATATTGAACTCGATGAAAATCCTGTCTCAAAGCCTATGGAATTTTGCGCATGTCATCCGTGAATGTCGTGTCAAAAATTTCTATTATTTTTAATAATTTTACCAAGGATTCTTTGTAAATCACTCCCAGGAGTTGATTAAATACTTACATTCATTAACAGCCTATGACCAGTTAAATTTTGTTTTTAATGTTATCTTTGTTATTAAAACTTTAAAGAACAGTGCTTAAAATTTTAGATTCTAATAATTGGTATTTCAAATAATTACCGAGCTAAAATAGCTAAAGCTTGAAGTAATTTAAAAGCAAAAATATTTAGCCTTGGTATGTTCTAACTTCAAGTTGGTAGAATATTGAACGGGCCACATTTGACAAGAATCTTCAAACCCTACCCTCAAGAGCCTCAAGAATTTTGCGCCAGTGTTCACTGCATACAGAATAAAGAAAATAGAGATTTTAGAGACCGTTTTGGTTAAAAAATACTTTAGGAAATAATAATCAAAAATCTTAAGAAAAGACCTGCTACCAGTCTATGTATTGTTCTTTCATAAGATACTTACCAGGAGCCTCCTGGAGCTTGATCATCTGCCGATCGGCAAACTGTGACCGATTATGGATTAATTGAAAGCAATGGTTTGTGTTACAGTGCGAACATAGCGTCGGTTCAGCAATTCTTCCCCGTTCCAACTCGACCACGGTGCTGAAACTGCAGACAATACACTTGAAGAATGCTTCCCTCATTTCCGGCATAATGTTCGAAGTCCGGATCACCATTCCACTGATAGTGATCAGCTGATCGATGTCCTCCGGATTCAACGCCCTCATGCTTCGTGTTTTCTCCGCATTGAAGGGTCGAACCTGGATTTGATGATCCAGGATAGCGGCCGGGTAACGCTCGAAGAACATCTCATTAACGGCCACGTCAAACGTTGGGATCACGTCCTGGGGATAACAAATCAGCTGCCGATACAAGGCCTCATCGAACGTTTTCAGATGGGCACAATTAATGTTCAGGAATGGCTCCTCCAAGGTATTGATTTCCTCGAGCTTCTGCATGTAGAGTGGGTCGTTCAGGTTCATGCCTTCGGAGACTTCGTCCAGGGCCGCATCCGGGTCAATGTACCTCATAATGAAGTCCTTGAACTTCTTCAAACATTCCGACACAACGACATTAGTTCCCCAAACGACCATCTTCGGCTGGCTGGCCCCAACCGAATCGGCCTCCGATTGTACACTTCCCTCGGGAATCGGTTCCAGCTGATCGGATCCAACGTTAACCTGCCGCAAGGGTCTATCCGCACGAAGATCAGGCCGTTGGCGCATTGGAGTGCCCCTGATCCCAGATCTCGGAGTACGGACCGATCCCATCGAACTGGGAGTTCCATAATTCAGCGGAGAGCTGATGTCGATCTCACTCAACCCCACAGCCCCGCTTCCTCCGCCAGCATTGAATGGACTCGTCGGTGGGGCCATAGCACTTCCGGATCCTCCCACTGCGGGGGAGGTGGGAACCGTAACATTGTCGGAACTTTCCACTACGACGTTCGGATTCTGAGATCTGCTTCCCATGCGCAGAGGGGTTTCTGTCTCACTGTTCGATGTAGCTACAATCAAGAATTGACCATTTTTGTTCAAATAACGTCCGACAAAACCACATAATTTTGTACTTACTTTGCTTCGAAGGAGTGCTTTGAGAACCATTCTCCTGTCGGCGACCTCGAGTTGATCTTGCTGGGCTAGACATATTTACCTATACCTAGGCACAAACACTTTTGAACAAATAGTTAGATCAGTAGGAACTCAATGTTTTAAGCAAATAACAAGATTATTAAGGCTTCAAATTGTACAAAATCTACAAAATTGTGAGTTTTGCGCGTGAACAACGAGTGTTTCGCTTCAGCACTTGCCTCGAACCAATCGTAAATAAAAAAGCGCGCGAAGCTATTTTACCGCATATGACGCAAGAAAATACAGGAGGCTTGAAATTATTTCAAGTTATCGGTTCAAAAACATACACTAAAACACGCAAAAAAATTGTGAGGTAAAAACTACTATTTTAGGGCCATTTTCTTCACACCCGCTTTGGCCTTAAACCTAGTTTAATCATATGGGTTAACGTGGTTTACGGCTTAAGCGAAAGTGAAGAAATCGGCCCTTATAAGCGGTTTCTTCACCACCGCTTAGGCCCTAAACCTGGTTTAATCGTATGGGTAAACGTGGTTTACGGCTTAAGCGAAGGTGAAGAAATCGGCCCTTAGGGGGTTAACTTAAGCGCTCGCACCGGCAATTTTCAGCAGACCAGAAATGCGCTTGATTTTACCATGTTTGTAGTTGGAATCAGATTGTTGTAAATTATTTCTGTCAAATGTACCAGTAATGTGGTGGGGTGTACCGTAAACATACTAAATTGGTCTGAATTTCCATGGTACTTTTAAGAATGGGCGTAGTCAGCTAAAATAGTTATTTTTACCACAGATTTTTTTTCCCGTGAATGAATCAAACAGGCTAATTTATAAGAAATTTCATATCTGTTCTACTGTATCCTTGTTGTATAACATTGATATGGATTAATATGCGTATCATCTGCAAAGCACTTCTAATTCAACAGCATCCTTATGAACACAACAGTCATTGGCTTACATTGGAGCTATATGCAAAA
Source organism: Aedes aegypti (assembly GCF_002204515.2). Classification (NCBI taxonomy): domain Eukaryota; kingdom Metazoa; phylum Arthropoda; class Insecta; order Diptera; family Culicidae; genus Aedes; species Aedes aegypti. The sequence goes on along the minus strand of NC_035108.1, from coordinate 200,586,795 downwards.
GACATATAACCAGTACATGCCTCGTATAGTTTCGGCAGGTTAAACGGCAGCGCATTTGTTATATGCGTATTCTGCATATCATCAGTATTATTTTATCCAGTGATCGCAACCTGGGAGGGAGGCACAGATACTACACACGAAATATAGAACAACGTTTGTTTGAACTGCAAGATAACTCCAGCTTGCCAACAACAATCAAGGCAGGCTTGGGGAAAATTGCTAGTTTTCTTTTGTTGTGTACTTTCGATCTTTCCTGACAAACATGGAAAAAGGGCCACAGTTTTCTAGGCACTAATTATTCTTTTTCATTGTAAAAAGCAAAACGATGCGTTTTTCAATGCTTTATATTCAATCAGATTGAAATATACTCACGCGACATTACTTGCACTATGTGCAGGAACCAGTGAATCAATTGTCACCCAACATGCAACAACAAAGACATTGTCATCTCCTCTTCTTGTTGCAACAATTTTATTCCACAACATCAGTTTATCATCACTTGAACAGAATATGACAATGATCGATCACCACGATCGCAGCGATTTTCTGGGCTTCGCATTGCAATTTTCGAGAACTTTCTCCGTGTTGGTAAACATTGGCACATTATCGAACAACATCCATAAAACAAATTTGGGTTTGTTTAAAATAAATGATTAATCGAGAGTTAAAAAAGTTGCAACAATGTTGCGCCCTGTTATTGTCATGACAATTTTGCTTTTGATTGTATCCCTATCCGCAAAAGTTGGGACACACGGTTGTGAGCGAGCTTGCTTTGTTGCGTGTTTTTCGTTTGTTCTGATGACAATTTGATTCACTGGCAGGAACTGATTTTCATTCGATTTTTGTCACTTTTGATGAAATGCGAAAATGTGTTTTAATCGGTTACGCGCTTTTTCCATGTTAGTCCAATGTTTAGGATCTGGGCTCACAGTGACAGTTCGTGACAGCGGAATCCCGGCTCACTATGACGCACAGAAATTTTGTATTGGTTTCTCCCTCCCAGATTGCAACCATCGCTACAGATGGAGAGTTTGTCTAGCAAAAATACTGAAGGAGTAGCAATTCTTTCTTTGCTCTTTTGTAAATTTTGAATGGTAAGTTTCATATTGATTTGATAACGCAGTTTGATTGGATAGTTCTGCTTTCAGTTTGCAAAATGATTCACCCGAGGTTTCACCAATGGTCTCGTTTCAAGAGAATTGGGTCCTAAAATATTTAATGAAATCTTGTTTTTATTTAATAACACGAAAAAGCATGTTACTGTAACTACTTTAGCAATTTTTCCCGCTCAAATAATGGCTATATCATGTTTAAACTTTAATTTAAAAAATTGGTCCATAAATGAACCTTGACACTTTTGATCATGTTTGACGTTCGCTTAGTCGACAAAAACACCACAGGGGTTTTAGTTCGACCACTGGGGTTGTTCCTATCTGACATTTCGTAAGGGACACGGAAAACAAAATACACCCAAAATTTGAGTTTAAGCCAAAGGATGTGACAAAATCTAAAAAAATGTTTTTTGGGCTTGAACCAACGGAAAACATTAGAAAATTGAGTAAACATGTGTTTTTGGCCTAAACTTAAGCGTTTGGCACTAAAATTGGGACAGGGCTTTAGGACCCTATTGAAGTGGCATCTTACATATGGTTGGGATCAAAGCTTAGAGATAAAGATATTATTGACAATGGAAAGTAAGTTTAAACTGTATGTGTTCTAACTAACTAGTACTACTGAACAGAGAATGGTAATACCAAATTTGGATTTTATTTATTTTGTAGGAAAACGATGAACTTTCAAGGACACCAACCAAAATAATCCGCGAACGCCAAAGTACTGGGAAAGATACTAGGCTCTCTCATTGGTGCACACTTAAACGGTTTCGCCGAGAACCCAACAGCTGATATCTCGGTAATAATTTGACGATTCTCGGTAAAACTTTTACCGAGATCTCGGTAAGGGCCCATTCACAAATTTCATAACGCTAAAGGGGGTGGGTGGGTGTCTTCGCGATGTTACGGCTCATACAAAATTTATGAAATATTCATACAAAAAGTGTTACGAGGGGGTGGGTGGGTGTCGAAAATGGCCATTTTGAGCGTTATGAAATTTGTGAATAAACCCTAAACGTTTACCGAATCTCGGTAACGTTCCGAATTTTTTGCCGAGATCTCGGTGAAATAAGTACCGAGATTCGGCGTTAAAATTTACCGAGCTCTCAGCTGTTGGGTTCTCGGCGAAAAATTTTACTGAGGTCGGTGAAATAATTTAAGTGTGTGAACAAAAAAATAACCTCGAAGTTATTACATGTTACTAATGAATGAAATTATTGAAATAAATGTTAAAAACATGACAATTAAGGAAAATTTCGTTGTCAACTATTCGAAGTATCAAAAAAAATACATTGGATGAACTCAGAAGATACAAGTTTTGCAAATAAATATTATATTAGACTACGATAGCATATACTAGATATGCAAATGTTGTTCACCTACTCTCACGACTCGTAGATCGTATTTGTTTTGCATATAACATGGACATGGATGCAGAAAAGTCATCTCATATGTTATGCATATAACTTCAAATACACAGTTTCATGCTGTGATGACTTTCATATGAAAATCTAATAGTGCAGATTTATATGACTACCATATAACATTGAACGAGAGAGTTGGCTCAGTGTACGCAAATTTCTGGACAAACATTAGAGAAGGGCTCAAGAGGTCTTGAGACTTTTTTGGAAACACCTGTTGAGCCCATTTTTGTCGGTCCACGCAAACTAACACCATTATGGCTGGCATGCTGATCATAAGTACTGTGCAAAAGGATAGGACGAGAAACAGTCATGGAGCGATTCCGTTACCGAGTTTACTTGAGCTGTACGCTGCTGAGAAGTAAAGCTAATTTCATAATGTCGGTAACGCCTGCCGTTCAAATCAAATTGAGCTGTCTCTTTTCCGTACGGAAAAATGTGCCGCTCAATAGGGTCCTAAAATTTTTAATGAAATCTTGTTTTTATTTAATAAGACGAAAGAGTATGTTCTTGCAACCACTTTAGCAATTTTTCCTGATCAAATAACGGTTATATCACATTTAAAATTAAATTTAAATAATAGGTTCAACTTTGAACCTTGACACTTAAGATCATGTTTGACATTCACTGAGTCGGCAAAAACGCCACAGGGGCTCATATTTTTAACACTGGGGTTGTTCCTATTTGATATTTCGGAAGGGACACGGAAAACAAAATACACCCAAAATTTGAGTTTTAACCAAAGGGTGCGACAAAATCTCAAAAATCTAAAAAAAATTGTTTTTTGGCCGTAAACCAACGAAAATCATTTAAAAATTGAGTAAACATGTGATTCTGGCCTAAACTTAATCGTTTGGTAATAACATTAGGACAGGGTTTTAGGACCCTATTATTCCGATAGCTCATTTTACAATCGACAGGGCTTCCATGTGTTTCTCGGTCGCTCGATGAATTCCCTGTAGTTTATTCCGTTGGCATCTTCTCGTAGCAGCAATCGTTTGTACTTTCCTTCGACAGTAGCGTAGTATGCACCTAAACGTAAAGCGCTCAAGTAAAATTTCACTTTTTTACCAAAGTAATTTTGACAGCTTATCCAGTATGAGCGAAGTGTCACTTTTATTGCGGAATAATTGAGCGGCATATTTTTCCGTAAGGAAAAGTGATCAAATGGAGATTTGTACAGCAGGCGTTACCGACGTTATGAAATCAGCTCTACTTCTCAGCAGCGTACAGCTCAAGTAGTTTCGATAGCGGAATCATTCCTTGACCGTTTCTTGTCCTATCCTTAAGCCAAGTACGGACCTGAAACGTAAATCACTCAAGTAAAATTTCTCCTTTTTACCGAAGTAATTTTGACAGTTGATTCAGTATGAGCGTAATGTCACTTTTACTTGCGGAATAATTGAGCGGCACATTTTTCCGTTCGGAAAAGTGACAGCTCCCTTTGATTTGTACGGCAGGCGTTACCAACGTTATGAAATCAGCTCTACTTCGCAGCAGCGTACAGCTCAAGTAATTTCGGTAGCGGAATCATTCCTTGACCGTTTCTTGTCCTATCCTTTTGCACAGTTCTTATGATCAGCGTACCGGCCATTATGATCAGCGTACCGACCGACACTTCGCTCATACTGGATCAGGTGTCAACATTAATTTGATAAAACGGAGAAATTTTACTTGAGCGCTTTACATTTCAAGCCTGTTTTGCTGCTAAAAAGGAATCGCTAAAGAAATTTCTTGCCAGTTATCATACGAGGCACAATCATTGCATACTCCAACAAATCTTGCATTTTAAATCGATTGAAACTCCATACAAGGAACAGATATTTGCTGAATCTGTTTTGATAAATATACATGGCTCTCGGCTGCTGGCAGACCTAGTGGCAGACTCGAAATAGGGTTGAACATCAATGGCTATGGTTCAACTAAGGTTCCTTAATGTCTACTCATAATGGGAACATTCCGAATATTGTAATTTTCACGAATGATTAGACTTTCATGACGAATTTTAGAAGCCGCCAATAATGTACTGATGGTACATTTCTAAACACCATTCACCTTTCATCCTTGATTTCAATCACTACCAGCTGGGTTTGACACGAAAATATGACCAGCTGAAGCTTGAGAACAATGACGATGACTGTAAACATCGGAAGGCCAGCTGGTTTTGTTGTGTAAACAGGATCAGCTGGTGAGTCGAGAACAAAGAGAAAATGGTAAACACTGAGCCGGCCGAAGAAAACTGTCATGAACATCAGGGTAATTCCATGGGCGGCGGTGATCGAAAAGGGGCAGCGAAATTGAAGGCGAAATCTGAGAAAGACGAAATTAAGATCACTAAAGTCTAAGTGGTGAAAAAAATCGCAATACATACATACATACAATACATACATCGACAACACTTTTTGCCAATAATTTCAACTAGACGTTTTATGATTCTACCATATCAAATGAACCATACCTAAAATGTATAATAAATAGGTGAGCAGCAATGCAATGGTTGCAATACGGTTTGAACCGTTAAGGCTTTGGAAAATTTAACGATCATTGACACACGAGCCACAGACAAACAGACGTAACACATATGACAAATGACGATCAAAATCATAGTCACGAGGACATGTACGCCCAATGCTAAAATTGGTGTGTTTGGCCGATAGGCCAACAGATGGCGGTAGTGTGCAAACGTCAAACACGAACAAAAACGATGCGAGCGCTGCGGGTGGTGAATCGGCCACCTACCATATTTTTGAACCTACCGTTAAAAAGGTGGTCGATGGCCAATGATGAGAATGTGACGTCTGTTTGTCTGTGCACGAGCCATAATTTCATCCCATTTATCCGCCTGCATTCATTCAACACGCATGACATTTATCGTTCGTTGAAGATAACGAGCCATGAACGAAAACAAGACAGACACACACCACTCACTGTTTGGCGCCTATCACTGTGTGTCAACACTTGTAACATTCGCTAACCCATTCTCATTCTGATCAAGAAGCAGCGGCGAATAATTTTTATTTTCTGGGCTATGTCTGCAACCAAAGGGGTGTTCAATGATCCAATAGATTATAATTAGGTTGTTAAGTGAAGTATGCACCTCAATAGAAAAGTAATCGCCTATCTCGATGCGTGGGAAATTTCTGGCAAGAAATAGTCAAGAAAATCATTTTTCTTTGATCGCAGTACACGGTGAAAATAAAAAATACTATTTAGTGTGGCTTTTAATATCTCCTTGATATTTCTCATAATAATCCTTTACAATGAATACAAATTATGCACCAGATTATTTTATTTTATAGATTATACTGCATATCCGTGATTAATATTTCACTAAACATATGTAATACTGGCTCTTATTCTTAGGACTTAAACAGATTTATTTTAGTTTTCAAACCTGATGCGGAAACAAGCAACGGCGTGAAAAATATCTACCGCAGAGTTAAGCTAGTTCTTCGTGGAAAGTTTTGACAAAACCTAACTTCTAAGAATGTTTTTAGTGAAAAAGATGCCTCTGCTTAATTGCGCGCTCCAGGGCGTTCAGGTTTGTACTAAGAATGCCACAAATGTACACGTCCTTATTCGGATTTTTTTTAACTTCCATTGCACAAGAGTTGCCACAAGGCGGTTTTACTAAAACACATCGCAATAACAGCAAAATAAAGACGGTCTTGTGAACAGCAAGGAGGTAATTCTTAAATGATCTTTAAATGAATTACTAAGATATTCAACTGTTTCGGGTGTGCAGGAAACATCAGTTACTTCGGGGAAATCGGAACGGGAAATATTCACTCGTATGAACACCGAAATCATTGACGGACAGCATAGGCAGCAATGTGAACTCAAATCAGGATCTGAACATGATAAATATAGAAATAAATGAGTAACTTGTGAAAAAGTACTTTTCTTTTCTTTTTTCTTGCTTTTGTTTTCAACAATCCAATAAAAATGGCTAACTGTATTTAATGTCATGGATTACAAAGCTTTATGCAAAAAATGAATATTTTCCAAAAAATCATTACCGGATATAAACTACGTTTATGCTAGCCAAAGCTTAATGTGCTAATATGCATCACAATGAGTGAATAGATAGAATATGGTTTTAGAGTAGTTTTTAACTTATCTAGTATTTTATTTCCTTAAGCTAAGTATGCTGTTTCGCTCAAGAAAAGTAAAGAAATTCCTTGACTGAAAGGGTCAAGAAATTTTCTACAGAGAGCCCCCTTTGAAGTGACATTTCTTTTCAACTGCGTACTGCGATCAGAAAAAAGTGATTTTCTTGACCATTTCTTGGGAGAAATTTTCCACGCATCGAGATAGGCGATTCCTTTTCTTGTCAGTAGCAAACCGGCCTTTAGCGTGTACGTAGTTGAAAAGAAATGTCATTTCAAATGGAGCTCACTGTAGAAAATTTCTTGACCATTTCTTCCGCAGAAATTTTTACTTTTCTTGAGCGGAACAGCATACTTAGCTTTAAAGGTGGCATTACCAGAAAATATGAAAATAATCACCAATTTCATGCAAAACATAAATCACCCAATGGCTCGATATTGTTGCAGTCTGTGAGAGTTGCTGCTCTTGAACGCTTCCGTGTCACGTACCAAACGAGAGAGTGAATGTTTACATTCATAGGGCTCTCCGAATGCGATGTGCCACGAACCGTTGTGGTTCGAGAACTGTTACACTCTCCGAATACGGTTCGATCGGCTTATTCGGATCAAAATCCAAAAGGCCCAAACACAATGTGAACGGCAGTACGGTACAACGGCAAAACGGAGGGCCCATTTTGATCTACACTCCACTTATCAAAGCGCTGTCCATGATAAGAGATTCACCCTGGCGCATAACTGATTGACAGTCACAAAAAAGAGAGAAACTAAAATATATCTCAAGAATTTCTATGCGGAATACTGACGATTAAAATTATAAAAATGGGTACAAGAAAACCATTGAATGGGTACTTTTATGTTAGCGTGTAAAAGGGGATACTTGAACCGGTTGAAAAAATTCACGAGCGGATAAACGGATGAGCGGGATCAAAGCTGTAACACAGAATCGTTCGGTAAAATGTTTGTTGCGCGCGAAAACTTGACAGTTTTCAAGCCGCAAATTTCGAGGCGGCAGCATATCAGGCCAGTCTGCTAAAAATATTAAATTTAATTCTTTTCTTTTGATTTAATGGTTTTGCTTGCGCATTTCTAAATAAATTCATAGTAGTAGTGCAAATTGTGAGTAAAATCGTTGTGTGAATCATTTGTTTTAAAATTTCATACTGTTTGAAATCTACAATGAGGAGGAAGATCAACAATAATGTACCTGCCATCAGTTGGGTCGGGAAGCAGTATGAGCCGGAGAGAACAGATACTGGAATCGCTTTCAAAAACAAGAACAAGTACTTTTACAGGTAAGTGGGTTGTATATGATTTTTAAATTTTAAAGTTACAGTGACTCATATTCGTGAATATGCACATCAAGTTGGTAAATAAAAAACTAGCAAAATATAGGCATACCGACTTCGAAATACTTTATTGGTAATAGGTATCGTATATCGTTTTGCAATCATAAACAACTATTTACTTTCATCTTTTGCATAAACTACGTATTGAATGCGTATCTCAAATTGGTTTAATTCCATATTCGTACACCTAATTCAAAATTCAAAGATAAAACATCTCAAGTTCTTCATTGAGTTGTTCAGATGTAGAAAGTAAGATACGTTTGGGAGATTTATAAATGGACATGTTTGAAATTTAAGTAAATCTATTGAAAGTACAACTTTTTTAATGGTTTTTATTGTAAAATCCAGTAAGTCGAATAGAAACGTACATTTGTTTTAAATATCATTTCCTTAAGAATGGTAACAGCGAATACTAAATAAGTGTTGTGTGTTGGTAGCAAAGCTTAAAGCTTTGAGCCAACCCTTCTAGGTAGCTATAGGGTAGATGTAACAATAGTGGAGGTACTAAGCACGACTGAACTTCATTTAACCGCCTTTATTCAAGAAGCGCAATAAATGTACATGTTAATGTTGTAACAGGAAGTAACGACCATTGACTTAATGAGAAAAATGATTTCATCGCAGTAATCCACGGTATGTCAGTGAAAAATAATACCTTAACTATTGGTACACTGTTCCTTTAGTTGCGGTATATTTTTAATTTGTGTTCCTATAGTTGCAGTATCCGTTGTTTTCTTATGGGATCCTCCACTATAGGAACACTTTACAGCAACTATTGGTACAAGTAAGAAAAGTTTTAGCAGTTTTAGTGATATTTCATCAGTTCTAAACCAATTTGTACGATCTTTTCAACTATTCCATGTATGAATAAGCCAATACGTCGATTGGCAGTGTCGGTTCTGTGGCTAAAGTGATGAAATCAGCGTGGTGAAAGAGCGTGGTGGAAAAGGAACGTGAAATACGGTAATCAGGGTGCTTGTCATGATGCTGATTCCAGAATGTTTTTTTTTACCAGATCTCATTTCTGTTCGTCAACCGGAGACACCGTCTGGGAAACTCAGGTGGAACACTTGAGATCAGCGTCGTGGTCAGGGCTGGAAAGCGTCAATGTAAATAGAGAGTGTCGTGCGACTTTTACATAGATGCTTCCCTCACTGTCATCGGACGGCGAGACAATGACAGAGATTTTTTTTCCAAATTCTCTCTCATTTTTCCGTCACTACGGCTTGTGACGGAATCGTAAACATGATAATTTTTACTTTTTTATCTGGTATGATCGTTATATATATATAGCTGGAATCATGGAAGGACACCCACTCTACTTATCAAACATATTTACTTCCCGAAATTCTTCAAAATTAGATTGATATTTTAATAGCAAAACAACATTAAAATTCCTCTCGTGAGAGCTCTGTCATTGCAACGTGATGAAGTGAGCACATGATAATAATAGCTGTGTTCAATGACTTTGATCGAACTTGCTCGGGGTTGGTTGTACTAGCTCGTATTTTTTGTCAACAAATAACTGTCAAAGCTACTTCGAGCAACTCCAAGCTGCTTTCTCAATGAACGCTCTTTTTACTCTTTTTACTAATTTACCGGAATTCCACGTGAAAAAAAAATTCGCGCACTTAACAATCCGTATCGCTTCGGAATTTTGCTTTTTTTTTCAATGTTTACGTTTTAAACGTCAAAAATACGAGCTACTGCGAGCTGGTTGAACTAGCTCGGACTCTAGCTTCCAACCTGTTTCGAGCGACTCGGAGTTGGTTGGACTCGGCTCAATGAACACAAACCCGAGCGACTCGAAGTAGGTTGGAGTGGCTCAATGAACACCAAAAGCTGACTCGCAAGTGGTTGCAACCAAGTTCGAGCAGCTCGTTGAACACAGCTAATGTAGCTTCGTCCTGTGACAGTAGTGGGAAGACTCGTTTCGCCGGTGTCGCAAGTCCGTCATGATACTTAACAGCCCTGGTCGTGGTTAATCCAATAGAGCGCTGCATATGACGAGCCTAACCGCACTTATTTGACAGCTGCTGACGTTTCGGACTGTCAGTTTTCTATCACCAGCATGCTGATGGTGACGATTTTCCACGGTAAGAAGATAGAATAATACGATCCGTGGGTATCTGCAGTGGATTTGACCTATCCTCGCAGCAAACTTTCACGAAATTAAGAATGATTCGAAAAAAGTACTAAGTCCAAACTGTAAACAACAGGACCAGTACCTGTCAAAATTGATGCGTGACGCCACAGTGCAGTGGAGTATTGAGCACTCGGTTTATTCATTAACAGTCTTGCTACAGCACTGGTGCGAAAACGAACGAAAAGCGAAGTCTTCTTTTTATGTTGAAACCCGGGTTCTCGCTTGATGAGTCCCCAAACAATCACGTTCCAATATTTTGGCGCTGAAATTTGACGGATCGACACCACAGACCCTTATCTCCCCGGAACCATCTTACGGTATTTCTTCGGGGAGGAGCCAGTGCATATAGCAAAACACATGTAGCAGAGTAGCCTAGACAAACTGCTTCTCCTAGCCGACTTAAACAATGTCACAAGGGACCAGCCTCGGCAGGGCTAATCCTCTGCAGACAACTCCTGGTCAGCGCGCCATAGGCGCTGCAATTCGTGCACAGTCGTAGCTACAGCATTCCAGTACCTACTCGGCATCCGCACACATTTGTGTTTATTCCACGACTGGCGTGAGGGGAGAACAGTCGTCTCACTTAGAGTGAGCGATTCCGACAGTCGAATGCAGTGAGAATGGTCACTAGGAATGAACTCGAGTGAACTCTCGCTGTATTCCGAGAGTCGGTGTATATCGACTGTGGTCGTTGTTTCGTGAGATTTCCATCCCGACGAGAGTCGTAACGTCCTGGCCTATCGACTGGCTAAGAAATGAAGGTGAAGATGTAAGTTTCATTCAAATTATTTGAATTCAGGCATGTGCATTACCAAGTAGGTAAATCTTTTGGGGTATTTGCCAAAATTTCATGCTTCCTTCTGAGGGGATGACGCGCCGCACTTCTCTTCTTTCTAGCGCTACGTCCCAAATGGGACAGAGCCTGCTTTTCAGCTTGATGTTCTTGAACACTTCGACAATTACTAACTGAGAGCTTTCTTTGCCAATTGACCATTTTTGCATATCATATGATATTTAGAAGATATGCTATGCCCTGAGAAGTCGAGAAAATTTTCTTTACCAAAAGATCCTTGACCGGTGGGATTCGTACCCACGACCCTCAGTTTGATCTTGCTATCTGGTCCCCACATTTTTCTCACCCCGTTTACTTGATTCGTAAGGGATTGTTCAAAGATTCTACCCCATTACCCCGAATCCCATTACCCCGAATGCCATTAACCCGAACGCCATCACCCCGAATTCCAAAACCCCGAACGACCCATCACCCCGAATGACATTACCCCGAATTTCAATATCGTGGGGAAATGTCATCAATAACATCATGTCATGATAATTGTAAATTCTGGGAAATTGCATTCGGGGTGATGCAATTCGGGTTAATGGTACCTTCGGGGTAATGGAATTCGGGGTGATGGCCATCGGGGAAATGGCATTCGGGGTAATGGGGTAGAATCTTGTTCAAATATTACGTAACGCAATAGGGGAAAGGAGGGGGTCTTCTGTAGTGTTACGGTCCATACAAAAAAAAAAAAATTTTCCATACAAAAGCTGTTACGTGGGGGTGGGAGGGGGTCTAAAATTGGCAAATTTTGCGTTACGTAATATTTGAATCATCCCTAAGAGAGAATAACATTGGGGATCATTCAAAAATGCCGTCCATCATTTGGGGGGTGGTGGGGCGATTGGTTTATAGTGTGACATGTGTTTATATCAGGTATTGGGAAAAAGTGCGAAAGAGGGGTCTGGAAGGGGATTTTGAAATATTTGAATCATTCCTTGCTCAAGGGTGGCGCGTCATTCCCTCAGAGGAAGGCCTCGTAAAATTTTGCAAGTGCCTTATGGGGAACAAATTAATCGCCGCGCGGCGTTTACTATTCAATGAATCTGACAATCAATATTTGGATGCGTTGAGTGGTTTTTATTTTGATCTTCGTGAGTGTTATTCCTTATTCGTTTGATTCTAACTGTTTTGCAATGTGCCATATCGTTTTATTTGTATCTTATGTTTTTAAATACCGGAGTGTTCCTGAGACGTTATTCTAGGATTACCTTTAACTAATTGGACCAACAATTTTGTATTTTACGGAATACGTCTAGGGATTTCCTCAAATATTCATCAGGGAATCAATCAGAGATCATTCCAGGTGTTTCATAAGGAACTATTAAAGGTATTCTTAAAGTAACTCAACAAAAGTTATACCAGTATTATTCAAGTAATTCCTACAGCTTTTTCTGATTGTCTCGAAGAATCAATAAATTTCTACATTGTTGCAGCACATGAATACTGTAGCAATTTCTTTTTGCTTTTCTCAGGTGATTCAACCAGGAAAGAAAGAAATGATTCGAACACATTTCTGAGATACCTTGGGGGCTGCCCGTAAACTATGTGGTCATTTTTCGTGTTATTTTGTCCACACACAAAATTAAAAAAAAATCAAGATTTTTTCGGTGATTTATTAAGAGAAGCTACTTATCCCAAAATTATTTTATTTTGTTGATATCATTTGAAATCTGAGAAGAATTCATCTTTAAAATTGTACATTGGTTTTTCCATTATCCACTGAGATATTTCAGACTACGTTTTGACTCATTCAGACCCTCATTGAAGAATATCACATCTTCAGATAATCTCAAAGAATTTCACAAAGAAATACTCTAAAGATTCTTTCAGTTTTCAGTCAGTATTTTTGCAGCTTTATGGAAAATTCCTCCAGGGATTTCTGCAAGGAAAAGAATATCCAGTAGATGATCCTTTAAAAGATTTGAGAGATATCCGGAACATATGCTGCCGAATAAAAATTGTATGTATAATATTTAATCAGAGGCGACTCGTAACCTCACTTTTTACCTGTTCTACGAATCTAAAAATGGATAATTCGGCAAATTTAGTTTATAAAACACATAGTAAACGGTTGTAATCATCCTTTCTAACAAAGCTCTATTTGTTAGATGCTAATTTGTTGCTGAAAATCCAGAATTTGTAATCGTGGAACAGGTAGATTTGAGGTTAGGGAATCGCCACTGTATTTAATCACTGTAGATATGATCCAGTATTGCCAAGAAGAAGAAGATATGATCCTGTACAAACCCTGCAATTGTTGTTGTTAGGAATTTCTCATTATATTCGTAAGGAAGTTGTTACGTGGAATTTTGAAGCAAAAGTGAAAAATATCCATTAAAATTTGAATTCCGCGATGTGCGTCAACATACACTTCGGAATTCCTCCACAGATTGTTTCGTAGTTCCTCTGGAATCTAGACATTCATCCGGAGTTCCTCCAGCAATCCATCTGGGTTGCATCCAGCAATTCCTCTGGAATTTCACTGGGAATTCCCCCGGAGTACCTCGAAGCATTCATTCAGAGTTCCTACAGGAATTTCACCGGAGCACCACCGGGAATTCCTTCGAATTTCCGTCGGGTTTTTTTTACTGGGATTTTTCTCGGAGTTTACTCAGGAGTTCACTTGAAGCTCCACCAGAAATTCCTTAAAAGTTCTTCCTGGAATTCCAACGCAAGTTTTTCTTAAATAATTCCTCCTGAGTTCCCACAGCAATTACAACGTATTTCTTCAAGGATCCCTTCAGATTTTACTACAGGAATTTCTTTAAAAGTTCCTCCAGTAATTTCTTTGTAAGTTCTTTCAAAAATTTTACTGTGAGTTCCTCCAAAAAATACTCCGGGAGTGGTTCAAGCATTCCCCCGACAGTTCCTCCGAAAATTCCTTCGGTTGTGCCTTCATATATTGCTTTATAATTTTTCCGGTTATTTCTACGGAGCTCTGCCGGAAATACCTTCAGGAGTAGCTCTCCTTCGGATTTCCTTAAGGGGTTGTGTTAAATTTCATACTCAGGTTGGCCAGCTACACTACAGAATCTGAACTCGTTTTTTGGAGTAGTTGATGCGTCCTGTCTTGCGTGCAAGTTCCTTCTGGAATTCATTCAAGTATTACTTAGAGAATTCCCACAGCGAGCTGTCCTGCTCGATCAAACATCAATGAGGCCAATAATAGTCATAAGCATTTCTTGATAGATTTCCAGATGAATTGTTCATGAAAATCACCACTCTGAAAATATTTTTAAACACAATAGTAGGGATTTTTGGGATTGCACTGTTACTGTGCTATATCTACCAGTATTCTTCCATTTTTTGTAGCAACTACCTATTGCATCAGTTGATCTATCGATATCCGTTGTTCTACCGAATCCCTGAAAAAAAAACTTAATGAAATAGTCAGAGCAATTTTTAGTGAAATTCTTGGTCAAATCCTTGGTTCATTCTTAGAGTGATTTCTGAATCCCTTTTTTTTTGTTTGTTAAATTTTATATTGTGAAAATGAGTGTTGTAAAACTATCTAAAGGCTGATTTGCTGCTATGAAAAATTACTCGTATAAAATTGTCAAAAAATCACCTTTATTTGACCGCAGTATGCAGTTGAGAAGAAATGTCATTTCAAATGGGGCTCTGTAGGGAATTTCGTGACCCATTAAGTCAAGAAATTTCTTTACTTTTCTTGAGCGGAACAGCATACTTAGCTTAGGCCTAAACTATAGCTAAAGTTGGAAAATAGTTCTAAATTGTATTCCTGTCGAAATATATAAAAAAGTCAATAGAATTGTTGTACATTTTTTTTTCAAATCTTCTGAAATTTACCTTAATGTGCTTTAAATAGTTTTCCAGCATTATCCTGGATGTTCTCATATCTCTAGGAATTAGTCCTCTAAATTTTTCGTTCAGAACTTAATAAAAAAAATTAAATATTATCTACTAGCATCCAAGGAACTTATTCATGATTTTCGGGTAAGATTTCTGCTTGAGAAAGTCGCTTGGTACATTTTGCCCCGCCCTTTACTTTCTAAATAATATCCTGTTTTTGATTAATTTTGTTTACGAACAAATCTCATTTCGCACAAAAAAATCTTTAGTATTATCAGTATTGAAACTGATGGATTGTTAAAATTTGCCAGAATAATAAATATAATTATCTTATAGCCTTGATTGAAAACTGCCAAAATTATAAGCTTTTCATGACAAAGGACAAATTTGTACATTTTTGTGATTATTTCGAGAATTGAAACGGCTATTTGAAGCAACATCTAGATACTAGTTATTAAAATACTGTTTATGAGGTCAAATTCGGGGTGGCTCATATTGACCCGTATGTTCATATTGCCCCCATTGTTCCTAACAATATTGTACATGGTACACTTCCCGCACTTTTTAACGGGATGGGATAAGTATATCAAGTATTATTATCATATATTAGCAAACTGATTACGAATTTGAATATGTTTTAATATCTCCGCTTGTTGTTTTCCTTTAACTTTCTTTCATTTCTACATTAAATTTGTCAAACTGACCAGAGACCAATTTTACCTAATTTTCACCTAACAGTTTTTACAGTTTCCTTGATATAAAAGAATCAATACAGTCATCTCTTCCTAACTCGATATTGAAGGGACCATCGAGTTAGGAAGGTAACGAGATACAGAAAACAAATTTTAAATTTTTTGAAATTATGATTATTTACTATTTTAAATTAAATGTGAAAAACAGTAAATTTTTAGTACATTTAATAACGTGACACTTTTCGCATAGTCTTCAAAAATTCAATGTTTTATCACCCTGAAATGACTTATAATTATCTAATTTATGAAATTTATTAAAAATTTTAGAATATTTGAAAATTTTCATGGGAATATCGAGTTAGAGAGGTATCGACTTACAGAAGGATCAAAGTGTGCTAGATTGAAGGGACCGCGCATAGGGGAGACATCGAGATACAGAATATCGAGTAAGGGAGAGCTAACTGTATTGCCAAATTCAAACAAAATGTTTGGTGGTTTATGTAAGCTGAATTGCAAAAGAGCAAAATATACCAATTCTTCAATTATTATCGTACGTTTTTTGACCTTATAAATTGTTCTAGACAGATGATACAAATATTTTTCAGTTTGTTATAAAGAGTACATGTAATTGATATTTTTAAACTACGAATGTTTTTCAAAAAAATCATGTGGAATAATTCTACAGGGGGTCATGCACAAATTACGTCACGCTCCAAGGGGGGGGAGGGGGTCAAGCCAAGCGTGAGAAGCCTTACAAAATTTTTGAAGCACTCATACAAAAAACGCGACAAAGGGGGGGGGGAGGTGGTCGAAAAAGTCGAAATTTAGCGTGACATAATTTGTGTACCATCCCCAGTACTTCTGTATAGCTTATGTGTATGAAATGGATGAATTTTCTCCAAAATGTTCTTACTACATACAACAAATACGAAATCAAAGCAATGCAAAGGTTTACTATAACCAACATTTTGTCATTGCTGTACATTTGTATACATCATTCTAATTTTTTTGTTACATTAACGCTGCCACTGGAACCAAGCCTGCTAATCACTTCATTTTTTTTTTTGAAACTTTAATTATTTTTGATTTAGACTTAGTGTTCAAAAAGACAAGATCAAACTCAAATTTGTAAATTTAGTTATTGCTTCAGGAATTCTTACAAATATTCTTCAAATGATTTCTCCAAGAATTCGTTATTTCTCCTGGAATTTTTCCATGGATTCTAGTTGAAGAATCATTCGGAGGATGCCTCCAGCGACTCCTCCAATAATTTCTTCACGGACTCATATTAAACTCTTCTAATATTCATGTGGAAAACTTAAAACATATCCTAAAAATAATTCCAACTGGCATCTCTCAGGAATTCCACTAGTTAATATCAGGAAGGTATTCATGATTAAAAACCTTTGAGATTTTCTTCTGAAATGAAACCAGATTTTATTTTTTCAAATCGATTTTAGAGATTCGTCCAAGAGATTCTAGGAACATTTGATCAGTATTGTCTTAACGAATACCCGTCTAAATTATTCCTTGAGAAATTGCATTAAAAAGTTCTCATTGGATTCCACCAAGAAACAGTTCAAAAATTTCTTTATGAATTTCTACAGAATATGTCCAAGAACTGTTCCCAAAAAAAAAAACCAGATTCTAGGATTAATCTTGATGTTATCGTCTATAAATTTGTCTATGTTTCTTGATTACAAAAATATATTCAGGGTTTTGTTAAAAAACTGAGAAAATTCCCCAGATCCCCCATAGAACTCCCTTAGCATACTGCCGATAATCCACCATGTACTCGTTCAAAAACTTTTCCATAGAAAATCCCTCAAGGATAGTTTTAGTTTTTAAAGGAGTTTTCTTGTGATATCTTCATTAATTCTGAATAAAAAAGTTCCAAGAATTCTTTGGACATTCATTTTATAATTCTGTCAAGAAATTACAAAAGGATTTGTTTTAAGAGTTTTACTATGAGCTTAAACAAACAAAATGGAAAAAAATCTTGGAGTTCCACAATTGCCTGCTTGAATTGTTCATCGACTGTTCAACATTAAAATTTTTATAGATCTCATTTATTAAATTCTTTAAGAATTGCAGAGGTGAACCCGCATAAGCCTGAAAGCCTCTATAATAAAGGAAATTAGTTCTTTTAGAATTTCTCCAAGTGTTCAAAGAATCCTCCAAAGATTTTATCTGAATACATTTCTTTAAGGATTACTGCAATAGAGACGTAAAAATAAAAAACAATGAAAATAACAAAAAGAAAAATACAAAAAAAGAAAGGAAAGACTGAAAATAACTGCTAGGTCAATAATATAAATTTAAGACCCATTTTCTCATCCAACAATAGATGTTGAACGAAATTTAGAAAACAAAATATTTTGCTTCGATATAACGTAACCTCGATATAACGTAATTAAAAAATAAAATCGAGTTACGTTATATCGAGATATTACTGTAGTTTGAATCTTGAAGAATAATTATTGTAGTTCATAAATCATGGTTTTAATGAAAATTGGGCAAATAAATGGGAGCCAAAAAAAGTTACGTTATATCGAGGTAAAAATTACGTTATATCGAGTTACGTTATAAAGAGGTTACGTTATATCGAGGTATTACTGTATGTAAAAAACCATGGTGGGGTAAGTGGGTCATTTGGCGCAAATTTTCAAGTCCTTCATACACAATATATAACAATCAGAAAAATTGAAATAAATGACGATTTGAAGCATATAAGTCCCTAATTTGTTATTCACAAAAATGAATTACATTATTCACCTTAGCTCAATATAAAGATGATGTTAACTATTGAATTTTCTGTATCCACTTACCCCACCACATTTTACATGGGGACAGTTTGTAAAATCATAAATAATGTTTCTAATGTCATTGACATTAAAGTACACACAAAGATCTAAAAATTTCAGCTGCAGCTTCATTTTTATCTGAATTTCCCGATTGAAGCAAATTTCCCGATGGTTCAACTCCCGACTTATGAGTGGACGCCCTGTACTTTGAGAATTCCTTTTTAAAATTTTTAAGAATTTTCCGAAAAATAATTTTCCCCTTTTATCCTTGCAGTGAACCCTGGTTTAACATTCTAGAGATACTAAAGAGTCCTTCAAGCGAATAGTTGGCAGGTTCTTCAGGAACTTCTTCTCTGATTCCTCGAGTAAATAGGAATTTTCCCGATGACTCTTCCTGGTATCCTTCCAAAATATCCTCCAGAGATTCCCCACCAATTCCATTCCATAAATTCAACCAGAAATTCCTCCAGAGTTTTTCAATGGATAAGAGGAATTTTACAAAATTTATTCCAGGAAATTCAACGCAACCTCAAGCAATTTCCACTAGGGTTACTCTAAAAACTTTCCTAGGGAATATTCTAAGATTTTTCTACTGATTTTTCCACTAGTAACTCTAGCAGATCATTCAAAGACTCCTACAGGAGTTCTTCTAAAAAATCCTCAAGTTCATTCGTTTTTGAAAAGAAAAAAAAATCATTTCAGAATTTTTCCAGCCTACAAGAATTCTTCTCGAAGTTCCTACCACGAATTTTCCAGTTATTCTTCCAACAATTGTTATATGAATTGCTTCATATTCATTCATATTCAGGTTGAATTCTTGAAGGTATCTTACACAAAATTCTTCGAGTTAATCCATAGGAAGTTCGTATAAGAATTGCTGAATGAAATCCTGAATAAGTTTAAGATTTAATCTTGGAAGTAATAACTGGAAGGAACCAAATTTAAAAATCTGAATGACTTTCTGATTAAATGCGTGGAAAAACAGAGTCAAACAGTCAAACGAGCAATAATATTTGTCATAATTCCAAATAAATCATAGATATATCGTTTTACAAATATCTTCCTTTTCAGAAAATTTACTGGACTACCTCAAAGAATAAACCTGGTAGCTCCTTCCGATATCTCTCCGGGAGTTCCTCTTGGAATCACACCGGAAATTGCTCCAAAAATTCCTTCAAGATTTCCTACAAGAATTTTTAAAGGGTCCCTTCGCGGAAAATTCTCCAGAATTTCGATAAATGTCCATCAAGAAAACCTAAGTACACCAGAAATTCCTATTCCTCCGTACTGCCCATAACTGCATATTTGTCACATTCGACATTTTTTAATTTCGAGTTAATACTGTGGAACGCCACCAAATCATAAATATTTTCGACCAACTCAATAAAATCTTTGAGATTTTTCTAGAAATTTCGAAAAAAATACCAAGTTGCTTAGTCACATAGCTATATATAACCGCATAACAGTCACATTGGGATTATGCATGGGCCTCATTATGTTGTGGTAATGAAATTTCTATCAGAATAATTTGCTGTTTATTCACCCAATATGCGATATGAACACAATTCCAGCTTAAAATAAGTATTGTCGAGCTCTTGGTAATTTTTAGAAATTTTAGTTCCTTTCCATACTAGCGTAAAATGTATACTTGGTCCATTTACTCAATGCCTACTTTTGTCGAATGTTACGAATATGCAGATGCAGTTATGGGCAGCGTAGGAGTTCCTGAAAAAAATACAGAGAAGTTCTTAGAGAAATACTTGAAGGAATTCTTATAGGAATCCCGGAAGAATTTCTGGTTTACTTCGGAATTTTTGGAGGTAGTTATTAGGAATTTTTAAAGTAATTCAAAATTTATATACACCCTCATTCTTGTTTACGGCGGATCCAACATTCGATCGAATCCTATTCGTTCGTATCCACGGTCCACTTGATTTTGCTGGCGAAAACGGAAATGCAAAACGGGTTTTGATCGAAAGAGCATTCGAACGTAAACCAGAATAGGGGTGATAGACCGTGAACTTCGTGAGAAAATGCACACGTACCTACCCGGAAGCAGATCCAGAGGACAGTTTGGTGGTATCATCACTTCCCGGCGGCTCATTCTGTTGTTTCAGCTTGCATAAGTACGGCGCGCCAATGCGATTGGTTTGTTCCTATGAATTTTTAGAATATAAAGTAAGTGATTTAACGGCAACAAATACAAGTATTTACCTCAAATCCACCAAGCAAATCCGAGAACAATTTTGTTTCACTTTGTTGTGGTTTCAAAGTTTGATTGTATACAAGGAACAAAATGCGATTAGGGCGAATTAGGTTTCATCTTCACCCACAACAAAACAACAATTTGAGCTTATTTGAAACTGATTTCGAAAACATGTTGCAATTAGATTTGAATCGATATGTATTAAATTACACATCGATAAATCTCTGCAAAAGATGAATGGTTTACAAGAAACCAGACTTAAACGCTCAATGTTTACAAATTTGATTTCGCCCTAATCGCAAGTGATGCAGCTTATCATGATTGACGTTTCTGCTGATGAACACATCTCAACGTGAGATTCACTTTGTCGCTCGCATAGAAATGAACTTCTCACCTCATTCGAGTCGACTCTCGGAATCGCAATCAAAAGTTCATTCGAGAGCGAAGTGACTATTCTCGACTCCTCTCACTCCAGTCGTGGAATAAGCACAATTCTCTCTATTATATTTGGGTTTATTCTACGACTGGCTCACGCCAGTGAGGTGACAAATGTCGGTCTCGTATAGCGAGGTGACAATTCTCGACTCGAGTGAAGTGACTCTCCATTTGATTTGCACGGCGAGTCTCTTCACTCGAGTCGAGAATTGTCACCTCGCTATACGACACCGACATTTGTCACCTCACGCCAGTCGTAGAATAAACCCAATTGTCGGGCGACGTGTCCCCTCCGCATGTAGCGAGCATGCGATCTCTCACCACAATGAAACGGGGGCAAATCGAACACGACATACTCCGCTGTTTCCTTCACACCAGCACAATTGAGGCACGCAAAAGTTTCGGAATGCCCGAACCTATGCAGGTACTGTCTATAGCAACCATGTCCTGATAGAAACTGCGTCAGGTGGAAGGTCACTTCCCCGTGTTTTTTTATACCAATCTGACACATTTGGTATCAGTCGATGGGTCCATCTACCTTCAGTGGAGTAATTCCATTCCTGCTACCAACCTTTGAGCGTTGTCTCTTAACACGCGTTGCGAACTCCTCTGGTACCAATGAGAATATATACTAAGGTGTGGAAGAAGAAGCAATGGCTGTGTATTAGTAAAGAGAAAAAACGTAAACAAAAATAACTACGTCACTAATTTACACGGCTTCTTATGGGAGCCCGCTCGCTTGTAGTGGTGAAACATTTTGCACCGTACACGGATGGCATGCACACTAATAGTCTTTTCCTCACCTCGGTATATATTCTCATTGCTCTGGTACCTCTTTGGTTGAAGCATTGAACATCTTCCGGCGGCTTTAGGACATTTGGTCGAATGACGTTTGGTCGAATGACATTTGGTCGAAAGTACATTTGGTCGAATGGACGTTTGGTCAAATTATCTTAAAACATTATTTTGTACGAAATATCGTTTGGGTCAACAGATATATTTTGCACAATGAATGATTTTAATCCTATTTTGGCCAAACATACTTTTCATCGAGTTCTGTTTGATCTTCGACCTTGACGATTGCTCCTTGGCAGTGCGTCAAGAAAGCCCGAGCAGTCGTCAGTTGTTTTCCCTCTCGGGTCGTGCGCCTATTTTCTCTGAGTGCTTTTATATAGCCGAGCAAACGAGTTAAGCTGAAAGTGAATTGTTGCTGCTCAGTCAAGGATGACGGATCAATTGGTGAGCTCGTTTCATGCTACTATTTCTAATCTATAAAATATGTATGACTGCACATTTATTCGATATAATGGTAGGACGTAAATATGATTTTTCAACAAACTATGAATGGTTCGTCACTGTGAGTGTCGACATAAACTCTAATTCATGAATTATTTATGTTTAACATTTTTTTTGTTTTCAAAACACCCCTTTCTTTTTATCTTTATTTTTGTAATTAAAAAAAAAACTTTGAATGGTTCGACACTACAAGTGTAGACTTGCGAAAGGTTCACTTTATTCAACAAACTTTGGATGGTTCGCCACTGTAAGTGTCGGCATAAGAATAAGAGTGTTCTATGATGTTCCAGCCAATCGAGTTTTTGTTTCTTTCAAATAAGTAAAATATAATAACACATGCTTTCGTCCTGACAGCTGTAGGAATGTTACATTTAGATATTTGTTCAACAAACTTTGAATGGTTCGTCACCTCAAGTGTCGGCATAAGTTTCCTTTACATAGAAATTGTTCATATCAAATGAAAATATTATATTTTCATAAAAGCATATTTATATTTAACAAAAAACTATTTATCATGGTCTAATCACTTATCAAAGTGAATCCTTTGACCCAACGATCCTCCCCATTAACAAACATCCTTCCCAGTAATCTTTGTGGAGATGCAGAGGCAAACACGGTCTCCAAATAGCAAAGGTTACACACTAACATTCCTTCCCCCAATCCCACCTGACTGCAAGGACGTGGCCGGCGCCGTTATTGACCCTGTATAAATAGAGGCACTGAATTATGCACACTGAAGAAGATTATGGCCAATCCCAGCCGAACTTCTAGTTGATTCTTTGTGCATTTTCACTGACTTCGGTCAATCACGGAATAGCAACCATTGATATGTGTAGTCAGTCTTAGCTAAGCTAAGCTAAGCTAAGTTATTGCGATTTCATACGATGCTTTCTGGATTGATATATGATCTGTCAGTTTATACAACTTATCGCGATTCTATGTTGCACTATTTACTACATGTTTTGTTGTCAACACAGATTGTCGTTTATGAATCGTATTGGGGATTTATATACAACTTGTGTTGACATTGATAGCGTTTAATTTGGCATCTTGTGCGATTCTGATTTTTGACGTACGAATATGTGATTTCGGATGCACATTGTTATACGATACGTGGTTCACTGGGAACAGTCAGACATTGCGAAGAAACAAAAAAAATCATTAATATCAGCTAATTTGTGCCGACCAAGTGCATTTGAATTCACTGTTGGCCTTAAGAGTTCGGAATATGAGTCAAAACGGTATCTAGTTCAGAAATATTTCGAAAAATTTTTCTTCATATAGGGGAAGAGCACCAATTTTTGAACCATCTCAAGTTTTCGACCCATGCATACGATTTTAGATTACTATTTATGAAAAAAATGCAGTAACGGCTACAATGTCCTCAACTCCATGCGAAGTTTCATCATTATTCTCCTGGTAGATGTAGATCAATGCATGTCCACTTTACTGCTTTATTTCAATAATCGTTTGGTTGTTTTTTTCCTGAATGATGATGGCAATTTATCGAAAGGGAACGTTGCAAAATATACATCCTGGAAATTCAGCCTCACGCTGTATCTATTGAGTTCATAACCAATTTATATAATTATTTATATATAGATAGGACATCCTGTGAAAATTCCTTCATGTAGCTCTGTCGCAATTCCTAAAAAATATGTATTAGAACTGTGAAGACTTAATTTTGAGTTGTGTTTGATCCTTCGACCTTGACGCTTGCTCCAGCGGGTGTCGGCGATGAGGGCAGGATCAAACATGTCGCGCATCGGTCGAGTAAAGTGAAAAAGTTCCGCGTTCGATTAGTTCTTTTTGATCTTTCGACGTTGACGCTTGCTCCTGGGCAGTGCGTCAAGAATGCCCGAGCAGTCGTCAGTTGTTTTCCCTCTCGGGTCGCGCGCCAATTTTCTTTGAGTGCTTTTATATAGCCGAGCAAACGAGTGAGGCTGAAAGTGGATTGTTGCTGCTCAAGGATGACGGATCAATTGGTGAGCTCGTTTCATGCTACTATTCTAATCTATAACATATGTTTGACTGCACCTTTAATCGTTACAACGGTGAGACGTAAATATGATTTTCCAACAAACTATGAAAGGTTCGTCACTGTGAGTGTCGACATAAACTCTGATTTATAAATCAATTATGTCTACTTTATTTTTCAAACACCTTTTTCCTTTTACCTTCATTTTTGTAATTAAAAATACTTTGAATGGTTCGACACTACGAGTGTAGACTTGCGAAAGGTTCAATTTGTTCAACAAACTTTGAAAGGTTCGTCACGTCAAGTGTCGGCATAATTTTTCTCTATATAGATATTGTTCATATCAAATGAAAATATCATATTTACATATAAGCATGTTTATATCTCACCAATAATTATTTATCATGGTCTAATCGCTTATCAAAGTGAATCCTGTGACCCAACGATCCTCCCCATTAACAAACATCCCTCCCAGTAACCTTTGTGAAGATGCAGAGGCAAACACGGTCTCCAAATAGCAAAGGTTACACACTAACATTCCTTCCCCCAATCCCACCTGACTGCAAGGACGTGGCCGGCGCCGTTATTGACCATGTATAAATAGAGGCACTGAATTATGCACACTGAAGAAGATTATGGCCAATCCCAGCCGATCTTCTAGTTGATTCTTTGTGCATTTTCACTGACTTCGGTCAATCACGGAATAGCAACCATTGATATGTGTAGTCAGTCTAAGCTAAGCTAAGCTATTTTGGCCAAACATACTTTTCATCAGTAGCCAATGACGAATCTATCTTTATTTTTGCCTACACGCAAACAAATTTTGTTGTATAATCTACCGAATCCATAGTAGAATTAAAAACAGCACCAACGATTTTCAACCGACTACAAAATTCTGTTAAGTTTACTATAATCTAGTAAAAATCACTGAGCAGTGTAGTGAATGTGGCTATGTCCATAGTAGCCTCGACTACAAAGCATTTTATTTCAATCCGTGACACCCACCGTACAACGCAGTATGGTGAAAAGTACAATGCCAAACTTGTCAAATCTAGAATATTTCTAGTCAGAAATACTACAACTCTGGTTAAATAAACAGAATATATTTTCTTGTTGACTATGTTATGGTAGAGTTAACAGATTAATGTAGTCGGTTGAAAATCGTTGGTGCAGTTCTTAATTTTACCATGGATTCAGTAGTTTCTACAATTAAATTCATTTCAGTGTACGCTTTAGAGCTCATTCATTTATTTCATAACGCTGAAATTGGCCATTTTGGACACCCACCCACCCCCTTGTAACGCTTTTTGTATCAATATATTTCAGTTTTTGTATGGGCCGTAACAACGTTAGGACACCCACCCACCCCCTCCAGCGTTATGAAATTTGTGAATGGGCCCTTATAGTATGGTTAGCATGCCTGTATTAGTGTCTATAAAGGATTAATTATTCTTGGACATGTACTCATTCTTCATCCAATTTTGAAATAGAAGACAGGACATTTTATTTTACAAAATTTTGCAAAAGTTCAAAGGTAATTGTTGCTGGTACTCATTGTTCAACGTTGGAAACATATTTGTTTATACTTTCAAAATGTCAGCATTAAATCTCCTTAATCTCTTCGTTACTCAGTTATTGTAATATTAAACATTGTTGAATTTATTATTCTTTAAATATATATATATATATATATATATATATATATATATATATATATATATATATATATATATATATATATATATATATATATATATATATATATATATATATATATTTAAAGAATAATAAATTCAACAATGTTTAATATTACAATAACTGAGTAACGAAGAGATTAAGGAGATTTAATGCTGACATTTTGAAAGTATAAACAAATATGTTTCCAACGTTGAACAATGAGTACCAGCAACAATTACCTTTGAACTTTTGCAAAATTTTGTAAAATAAAATGTCCTGTCTTCTATTTCAAAATTGGATGAAGAATGAGTACATGTCCAAGAATAATTAATCCTTTATAGACACTAATACAGGCATGCTAACCATACTATAAGGGCCCATTCACAAATTTCATAACGCTGGAGGGGGTGGGTGGGTGTCCTAACGTTG
This sequence comes from Aedes aegypti, assembly GCF_002204515.2. Classification (NCBI taxonomy): domain Eukaryota; kingdom Metazoa; phylum Arthropoda; class Insecta; order Diptera; family Culicidae; genus Aedes; species Aedes aegypti. The sequence continues at coordinate 200,560,490 of NC_035108.1, read as the reverse complement.
TTACGGCCCATACAAAAACTGAAATATATTGATACAAAAAGCGTTACAAGGGGGTGGGTGGGTGTCCAAAATGGCCAATTTCAGCGTTATGAAATAAATGAATGAGCTCTAAAGCGTACACTGAAATGAATTTAATTGTAGAAACTACTGAATCCATGGTAAAATTAAGAACTGCACCAACGATTTTCAACCGACTACATTAATCTGTTAACTCTACCATAACATAGTCAACAAGAAAATATATTCTGTTTATTTAACCAGAGTTGTAGTATTTCTGACTAGAAATATTCTAGATTTGACAAGTTTGGCATTGTACTTTTCACCATACTGCGTTGTACGGTGGGTGTCACGGATTGAAATAAAATGCTTTGTAGTCGAGGCTACTATGGACATAGCCACATTCACTACACTGCTCAGTGATTTTTACTAGATTATAGTAAACTTAACAGAATTTTGTAGTCGGTTGAAAATCGTTGGTGCTGTTTTTAATTCTACTATGGATTCGGTAGATTATACAACAAAATTTGTTTGCGTGTAGGCAAAAATAAAGATAGATTCGTCATTGGCTACTGATGAAAAGTATGTTTGGCCAAAATAGCTTAGCTTAGCTTAGACTGACTACACATATCAATGGTTGCTATTCCGTGATTGACCGAAGTCAGTGAAAATGCACAAAGAATCAACTAGAAGATCGGCTGGGATTGGCCATAATCTTCTTCAGTGTGCATAATTCAGTGCCTCTATTTATACATGGTCAATAACGGCGCCGGCCACGTCCTTGCAGTCAGGTGGGATTGGGGGAAGGAATGTTAGTGTGTAACCTTTGCTATTTGGAGACCGTGTTTGCCTCTGCATCTTCACAAAGGTTACTGGGAGGGATGTTTGTTAATGGGGAGGATCGTTGGGTCACAGGATTCACTTTGATAAGCGATTAGACCATGATAAATAATTATTGGTGAGATATAAACATGCTTATATGTAAATATGATATTTTCATTTGATATGAACAATATCTATATAGAGAAAAATTATGCCGACACTTGACGTGACGAACCTTTCAAAGTTTGTTGAACAAATTGAACCTTTCGCAAGTCTACACTCGTAGTGTCGAACCATTCAAAGTATTTTTAATTACAAAAATGAAGGTAAAAGGAAAAAGGTGTTTGAAAAATAAAGTAGACATAATTGATTTATAAATCAGAGTTTATGTCGACACTCACAGTGACGAACCTTTCATAGTTTGTTGGAAAATCATATTTACGTCTCACCGTTGTAACGATTAAAGGTGCAGTCAAACATATGTTATAGATTAGAATAGTAGCATGAAACGAGCTCACCAATTGATCCGTCATCCTTGAGCAGCAACAATCCACTTTCAGCCTCACTCGTTTGCTCGGCTATATAAAAGCACTCAAAGAAAATTGGCGCGCGACCCGAGAGGGAAAACAACTGACGACTGCTCGGGCATTCTTGACGCACTGCCCAGGAGCAAGCGTCAACGTCGAAAGATCAAAAAGAACTAATCGAACGCGGAACTTTTTCACTTTACTCGACCGATGCGCGACATGTTTGATCCTGCCCTCATCGCCGACACCCGCTGGAGCAAGCGTCAAGGTCGAAGGATCAAACACAACTCAAAATTAAGTCTTCACAGTTCTAATACATATTTTTTAGGAATTGCGACAGAGCTACATGAAGGAATTTTCACAGGATGTCCTATCTATATATAAATAATTATATAAATTGGTTATGAACTCAATAGATACAGCGTGAGGCTGAATTTCCAGGATGTATATTTTGCAACGTTCCCTTTCGATAAATTGCCATCATCATTCAGGAAAAAAACAACCAAACGATTATTGAAATAAAGCAGTAAAGTGGACATGCATTGATCTATATCTACCAGGAGAATAATGATGAAACTTCGCATGGAGTTGAGGACATTGTAGCCGTTACTGCATTTTTTTCATAAATAGTAATCTAAAATCGTATGCATGGGTCGAAAACTTGAGATGGTTCAAAAATTGGTGCTCTTCCCCTATATGAAGAAAAATTTTTCGAAATATTTCTGAACTAGATACCGTTTTGACTCATATTCCGAACTCTTAAGGCCAACAGTGAATTCAAATGCACTTGGTCGGCACAAATTAGCTGATATTAATGATTTTTTTTGTTTCTTCGCAATGTCTGACTGTTCCCAGTGAACCACGTATCGTATAACAATGTGCATCCGAAATCACATATTCGTACGTCAAAAATCAGAATCGCACAAGATGCCAAATTAAACGCTATCAATGTCAACACAAGTTGTATATAAATCCCCAATACGATTCATAAACGACAATCTGTGTTGACAACAAAACATGTAGTAAATAGTGCAACATAGAATCGCGATAAGTTGTATAAACTGACAGATCATATATCAATCCAGAAAGCATCGTATGAAATCGCAATAACTTAGCTTAGCTTAGCTTAGCTAAGACTGACTACACATATCAATGGTTGCTATTCCGTGATTGACCGAAGTCAGTGAAAATGCACAAAGAATCAACTAGAAGTTCGGCTGGGATTGGCCATAATCTTCTTCAGTGTGCATAATTCAGTGCCTCTATTTATACAGGGTCAATAACGGCGCCGGCCACGTCCTTGCAGTCAGGTGGGATTGGGGGAAGGAATGTTAGTGTGTAACCTTTGCTATTTGGAGACCGTGTTTGCCTCTGCATCTCCACAAAGATTACTGGGAAGGATGTTTGTTAATGGGGAGGATCGTTGGGTCAAAGGATTCACTTTGATAAGTGATTAGACCATGATAAATAGTTTTTTGTTAAATATAAATATGCTTTTATGAAAATATAATATTTTCATTTGATATGAACAATTTCTATGTAAAGGAAACTTATGCCGACACTTGAGGTGACGAACCATTCAAAGTTTGTTGAACAAATATCTAAATGTAACATTCCTACAGCTGTATATTGCATATATATATATATATATATATATATATATATATATATATATATATATATATATATATATATATATATATATATATATATATATATATATATATATTTAAAGAATAATAAATTCAACAATGTTTAATATTACAATAACTGAGTAACGAAGAGATTAAGGAGATTTAATGCTGACATTTTGAAAGTATAAACAAATATGTTTCCAACGTTGAACAATGAGTACCAGCAACAATTACCTTTGAACTTTTGCAAAATTTTGTAAAATAAAATGTCCTGTCTTCTATTTCAAAATTGGATGAAGAATGAGTACATGTCCAAGAATAATTAATCCTTTATAGACACTAATACAGGCATGCTAACCATACTATAAGGGCCCATTCACAAATTTCATAACGCTGGAGGGGGTGGGTGGGTGTCCTAACGTTGTTACGGCCCATACAAAAACTGAAATATATTGATACAAAAAGCGTTACAAGGGGGTGGGTGGGTGTCCAAAATGGCCAATTTCAGCGTTATGAAATAAATGAATGAGCTCTAAAGCGTACACTGAAATGAATTTAATTGTAGAAACTACTGAATCCATGGTAAAATTAAGAACTGCACCAACGATTTTCAACCGACTACATTAATCTGTTAACTCTACCATAACATAGTCAACAAGAAAATATATTCTGTTAATTTAACCAGATTTGTAGTATTTCTGACTAGAAATATTCTAGATTTGACAAGTTTGGCATTGTACTTTTCACCATACTGCGTTGTACGGTGGGTGTCACGGATTGAAATAAAATGCTTTGTAGTCGAGGCTACTATGGACATAGCCACATTCACTACACTGCTCAGTGATTTTTACTAGATTATAGTAAACTTAACAGAATTTTGTAGTCGGTTGAAAATCGTTGGTGCTGTTTTTAATTCTACTATGGATTCGGTAGATTATACAACAAAATTTGTTTGCGTGTAGGCAAAAATATAGATATATTCGTCATTGGCTACTGATGAAAAGTATGTTTGGCCAAAATAGCTTAGCTTAGCTTAGACTGACTACACATATCAATGGTTGCTATTCCGTGATTGACCGAAGTCAGTGAAAATGCACAAAGAATCAACTAGAAGATCGGCTGGGATTGGCCATAATCTTCTTCAGTGTGCATAATTCAGTGCCTCTATTTATACATGGTCAATAACGGCGCCGGCCACGTCCTTGCAGTCAGGTGGGATTGGGGGAAGGAATGTTAGTGTGTAACCTTTGCTATTTGGAGACCGTGTTTGCCTCTGCATCTTCACAAAGGTTACTGGGAGGAATGTTTGTTAATGGGGAGGATCGTTGGGTCACAGGATTCACTTTGATAAGCGATTAGACCATGATAAATAATTATTGGTGAGATATAAACATGCTTATATGTAAATATGATATTTTCATTTGATATGAACAATATCTATATAGAGAAAAATTATGCCGACACTTGACGTGACGAACCTTTCAAAGTTTGTTGAATAAATTGAACCTTTCGCAAGTCTACACTCGTAGTGTCGAACCATTCAAAGTATTTTTAATTACAAAAATGAAGGTAAAAGGAAAAAGGTGTTTGAAAAATAAAGTAGACATAATTGATTTATAAATCAGAGTTTATGTCGACACTCACAGTGACGAACCTTTCATAGTTTGTTGGAAAATCATATTTACGTCTCACCGTTGTAACGATTAAAGGTGCAGTCAAACATATTTTATAGATTAGAATAGTAGCATGAAACGAGCTCACCAATTGATCCGTCATCCTTGAGCAGCAACAATCCACTTTCAGCCTCACTCGTTTGCTGGGCTATATAAAAGCACTCAAAGAAAATTGGCGCGCGACCCGAGAGGGAAAACAACTGACGACTGCTCGGGCATTCTTGACGCACTGCCCAGGAGCAAGCGTCAACGTCGAAAGATCAAAAAGAACTAATCGAACGCGGAACTTTTTCACTTTACTCGACCGATGCGCGACATGTTTGATCCTGCCCTCATCGCCGACACCCGCTGGAGCAAGCGTCAAGGTCGAAGGATCAAACACAACTCAAAATTAGGTCTTCACAGTTCTAATACATATTTTTTAGGAATTGCGACAGAGCTACATGAAGGAATTTTCACAGGATGTCCTATCTATATATAAATAATTATATAAATTGGTTAAGAACTCAATAGATACAGCGTGAGGCTGAATTTCCAGGATGTATATTTTGCAACGTTCCCTTTCGATAAATTGCCATCATCATTCAGGAAAAAAACAACCAAACGATTATTGAAATAAAGCAGTAAAGTGGACATGCATTGATCTATATCTACCAGGAGAATAATGATGAAACTTCGCATGGAGTTGAGGACATTGTAGCCGTTACTGCATTTTTTTCATAAATAGTAATCTAAAATCGTATGCATGGGTCGAAAACTTGAGATGGTTCAAAAATTGGTGCTCTTCCCCTATATGAAGAAAAATTTTTCGAAATATTTCTGAACTAGATACCGTTTTGACTCATATTCCGAACTCTTAAGGCCAACAGTGAATTCAAATGCACTTGGTCGGCACAAATTAGCTGATATTAATGATTTTTTTTGTTTCTTCGCAATGTCTGACTGTTCCCAGTGAACCACGTATCGTATAACAATGTGCATCCGAAATCACATATTCGTACGTCAAAAATCAGAATCGCACAAGATGCCAAATTAAACGCTATCAATGTCAACACAAGTTGTATATAAATCCCCAATACGATTCATAAACGACAATCTGTGTTGACAACAAAACATGTAGTAAATAGTGCAACATAGAATCGCGATAAGTTGTATAAACTGACAGATCATATATCAATCCAGAAAGCATCGTATGAAATCGCAATAACTTAGCTTAGCTTAGCTTAGCTAAGACTGACTACACATATCAATGGTTGCTATTCCGTGATTGACCGAAGTCAGTGAAAATGCACAAAGAATCAACTAGAAGTTCGGCTGGGATTGGCCATAATCTTCTTCAGTGTGCATAATTCAGTGCCTCTATTTATACAGGGTCAATAACGGCGCCGGCCACGTCCTTGCAGTCAGGTGGGATTGGGGGAAGGAATGTTAGTGTAACCTTTGCTATTTGGAGACCGTGTTTGCCTCTGCATCTCCACAAAGATTACTGGGAAGGATGTTTGTTAATGGGGAGGATCGTTGGGTCAAAGGATTCACTTTGATAAGTGATTAGACCATGATAAATAGTTTTTTGTTAAATATAAATATGCTTTTATGAAAATATAATATTTTCATTTGATATGAACAATTTCTATGTAAAGGAAACTTATGCCGACACTTGAGGTGACGAACCATTCAAAGTTTGTTGAACAAATATCTAAATCTCGATTACTTTTTCAAATCGACGTAAGTAACTTTCATATGGTTTTGAGAAAATTAATTCAGAAGAATCACAACCTGTCTTTTAAAACTGTTTTAAAATTAATCAACTTTTTAAACTTTTTTCGCCGTGTACATCGCTTAAATTTTGCATACATTAAGCTCGCGTTCAAAAACTACGGAGTTCCTGTTATTTCCCACAAAAAAAATATTACAAAATGATAAGCCGATTTATTCAGTTACTTTCGACGTTTTTCTACCAGTGTAAAATCGGCTCAAGTAGTGTTTTGTTTTGATTCGTGGTTAAGTCACTTTGTCTCTCCATACAGCGGGGCGGCGAAAGTAGTGGTTAGGTTGCGAAAGTTGAGAATCTTACTTTCGTCGTTTTGTAAATTCGGAAATTAAACGTTTTAAAAGTGAAAAATCGAGTTGGTTCAGAGCGCAACGTGTAGAATTTCGTCTGCGAAACACGTAGAATCGATAAAGTAAGTTTGTATACTTTTTTGACTTGAGTCTGTTAGAATAAGTTTTCGAGAAATGTAACATTCCTACAGCTGTCAGGACGAAAGCATGTGTTATTATATTTTACTTATTTGAAAGAAACAAAAACTCGATTGGCTGGAACATCATAGAACACTCTTATTCTTATGCCGACACTTACAGTGGCGAACCATCCAAAGTTTGTTGAATAAAGTGAACCTTTCGCAAGTCTACACTTGTAGTGTCGAACCATTCAAAGTTTTTTTTTAATTACAAAAATAAAGATAAAAAGAAAGGGGTGTTTTGAAAACAAAAAAAACGTTAAACATAAATAATTCATGAATTAGAGTTTATGTCGACACTCACAGTGACGAACCATTCATAGTTTGTTGAAAAATCATATTTACGTCCTACCATTATATCGATTAAATGTGCAGTCATACATATTTTATAGATTAGAAATAGTAGCATGAAACGAGCTCACCAATTGATCCGTCATCCTTGACTGAGCAGCAACAATTCACTTTCAGCTTAACTCGTTTGCTCGGCTATATAAAAGCACTCAGAGAAAATAGGCGCACGACCCGAGAGGGAAAACAACTGACGACTGCTCGGGCTTTCTTGACGCACTGCCAAGGAGCAATCGTCAAGGTCGAAGATCAAACAGAACTCGATGAAAAGTATGTTTGGCCAAAATAGGATTAAAATCATTCATATATATATATATATAAACAACTTCGAGTGTAAGTGCTCGGAAGATTTATTACGTATCAAGTTTTATAGCATACGACCGTGGTAAGAATTTGGAATGCGGGCATGGTCACGCTGAATTTTTTGCTTATAATGCACTTTTATACGTAGAATAAGAGGACGAGTTTTGATGGCCATGGCTTTAAGCAAACGATTTTGACGGAAGTTCCGCTTTTAGTATACGTTTCCTACTACATGTGGGTTTGATAGCGGAGTTGATGACTTATATCGATAATAAGCTGATTATTAAATAAATCGAAAGTAATCAAACAAGATAATTGTGTTTATCCCATGTACCGCGTGAAGTTAGACGAGTCGACTTGAGTGATGAAAGTTTACTTGCTCTTATTTGAGAGCAGCTCGCCGTGATTCATCCGACTCGCAGAATAAGCCTGAATGAGAAAAAAATGGCATCAAGTAACGTCAACAATGTCGATTTTGTGGAGAGTCTGGTAGATCAGCTGGAATCCCAAAATATCTCTCATCGCTTATTAAAAGCTTTGAGTTTATTCGATAAATACCAGCAAACCAATGCAGATTTCTTGCGCTCTATCATGTTGTTCTTGCATCTACAACCTAACGTAATAGCTTCTACCATACATGCTTTTCGCTCTTTTAATCTCAATTACTGTGTATTAATATCAAAATATCACTTTGTGAAATAATCTGAAATATTCGGCCAAATTTTCGACTAAATGTCCTCTGGACCAATTAACGTATGCTTCTTGAAGCAATTAAATTCTTTTCGACCAAATGTCAATTCGACGGAATGTCATAGATTCATCCCGGCTATGGTGTACACGGCTTCGTATGCGCTTGCTACTTTTAAGCACATGATCCTGTACGTGCTTTCCAATCGCTTTAGGTTTCTGCTCGTTCTAAGCGCTATTGGTCCTCCATACCTTATTATGGATAGCGCCACGCCTCACAGAAAGAAAAATCCATGTAAATTTCAGCTTAAAATCATGCACATGAAAGGAATGCCAGATATGTCGTAAAATTACACGTCACATTGTGTAAAATTGCAATAGCATCATGTAAGTTTCCGCTATATATCGTGTAATCTAGCATGGGCTCTAACCGATTACGCGACAATTCGCATAAATTTACATGATGTTGATGTAATATTACTCGATGTGTCATGTAATTCTGGCATTCCATTTATGTGCACGATTTTGCGCTGAAATTTACATGGATTTTTTTTTCTGTGCTGCCTGGAACTCGCGTTTGCTGGCAATTAAAGCAGAGCTGTTAGACATCATCCTCGATAGCGCCGCTATAGCCGTAGAAGTCCTCTCAGTCTTATGACGGGCCAGTCATAGTTTCCTAGACTTCATTCATTCCTCAACTATGGAAATAGAGTGCGCTGCTGTCAACTCTACTTCCTCCATCGATTCACCATAGACCACTAGGGTGATATCGTCGGCGAAGCCAACAATCTTAACAACCGTCGGAAGGGGAGCCTCAGTACGTCACCGTACATCGCATTCCATAACAGCGGGCCCAGGATTGAACCTTGAGGTAATCCTGCGGTAATTCGAACGCTTTTTTGCCCCTCTGTATCATACAGTAGAATCCTACCATCAAAATAGCTTTCTAGAAGCTTACATAACTGCACCAGTATCTTGAGGCGATGAAGTGCGTGGGCTTGCGCTCTTGAATGCATTCTTCACATCCAGAATGACAACCGCGTAGTAACGGATGCCGCTCATTTTATGCTCGATTGCAACCTTAGCTGTCTGAATGACCGACTGGATAGCGTCCAGAGTAGATTTACCTTTCCTGAATCCAAACTGGTTGTTGGACAGGCCGTCCGTATACGGTACTAGCCTGTTGAGAATCAACCTCTCCAATAACTTGCCCGTCATATCTAGTAGACATATAGGTCTATACGCCGACGGGTCACCTGATGGTTTCCCCGCCTTTGGTAGTAGCAGTAATTTCTGTCGCTTCCATACATCCGGGAAGATTCCTTGATCTATGTAGCGTTGCATCGTGGTTCTGAACATGTCCGGATCCGCATTCACTGTCGCTTTTAAGGCAACGTTTGGGTTACCACCGGGTCCCGGTGCCTTGTTTGACGCGAATGATCTCACGACTTCTGCCAGCTCTTCGTTCGTCACCGTCGCCACTTCCTCTCATTTATCTGCCGCATACGGTGCTGGGGGGCATGGGCTTGTGGGATGATGCGGGAAGAGTACATCGATTATCGATCGCAGCAACTCAGGCGCCTTCTCTTGGGGTGCTATGACACCTTTGGTCTTAGCCGTTACCACTCTGTAGGCGTCACCCCACGGACTCGAATTGGCGGCACTCTGGCATAGACTATCAAAGCATGCACGTTTTCGACTCTTGATTTTCTTTTTGAGAGCTAACTTTGCCGCTCTGAATGCGTTAATCGTTGATCAACGTTAACAACCCTGGTGCGCACAAACCACCAAATTGCGGTAATAGGAACTACCTAGTCCACAAAAAAAAAAAACTTTTCCTCGACTCAGTTTTCAATGATTATGCCAAACGTCCATTATGCCAAATGGCTATTATGCAAAACGACCGTTATGCCAAATGACGTTCCCCCGTAAACTACAATTAAAAGTTGTGAAAACATCAATCCTTACCAGGGTTCTGAATTATCGTATCAATGATGCGAAATCTACGATTTTTCGCACGTAAGGAGAATGGCTTCCTCACGTGAATATCTTTTTTCGCTCACCCTTTTTTTCCCTAGAGTTACGATGGAGGATAAACGAAAATCATTTCAATCCGGGGATAATTTCTTTTTCACCCCATCATATTTTCGCTCACCAACTTCTCCCGAGAATTATCACTATGTGGATAAAGAAAAACTGGTGCCGCCGACGGGATTGGAACCTACAACATTGCTAAAAACAGCCGCGATGCGTGCACGCTATCCATGCTACCACATCAACTTGACGAAAGCAGCAGTTAATTTGATGCATAAAAGCAACTGCTGCTTGTGGCGATGGACACATGAAAAGTTCTCCATGGAGAGGAGAATGATAAAATAAAATTCTCACAGCTGTGAAGTTGTGCCATTATCTATTTTCGCTTTGTTTTGTAGACGGATAATTTCGCAAGGCAGCTTTTCGCTGAAAATTGTGGTGATGGGGAAATCTATTATCGTGAGAGTGAGTGAGAATTCGGAAACTTGATCCTTACCATTGAAATTGCAACTATTTAGAGTAACGTTCGGAATTTGAGACAAACTGGTATAATTTGTAAGTAGATCAAAAAACCGAATTTAGTACAGTCATCTCTCCTTTACTCGATATTCTGTATCTCGATATTTCCCCTAACTCGATGGAATGCACGGTCCCTTCAATTTAGCATGCTTTGATACCTCTGTAAGTCGATACCTCTCTAACTCGATGTTCCCTAACTCGATGCTATCTGTTCCAGTTTCCCAAGAGAATTTACCTCTCTAACTCGATATTTTCATGAAAAGTTCCAAATGTCCTCCAAATGTTGAATAAATTCAAGAATTTGAATATTATGACTAAATTGATAGTAAAATTGAGGTTTACTGCCTATTCCTGGGTGATAATTTTTTCAATTTTTGCCGACCGTTAAAAAAGTTTCACATAGGTAAATGTGGTAATTTTTTTTATATTTCACATTTATATTACTATTTTGAACGTGTTTTGTCAAAATAATTAAATGTTTATAATTTGAAAAATATGTGTTCTGTATCTCGATACCTCCCTAACTCGATGGTCCCTTCAATATCGAGTAAGGGAGAATTAACTGTACTATACCATATTAAAATTCCACTATAATTTGTATTTTTTGACAGATACGCGTATTTCGACCTCAACTGTAAGGCCGTCTTCAGTGTCGAGTACTAGACTCGACTTATAGCTGGTATAATTTGTTAGCTTTTTATGAACTTGATGTGAAAACAGTACCCTATACGAATATGAAAATAAATCTGTATTTAAAATGTGACTGCGAATTTCTACTTTCAGGAAATGTATATTTGGAGCTCTAACTCTGGAGATTGGAAACTACGTATTGGTTTCTAACTTTGACAAAGCTGATCCCGGAACGATCAATGGATGTGATATTGCGCGAATTGAGCATATGTATGAAATATTGGACGATAAGAAATCCGGTGATATATTCAAAGCCACCGTTCAGTGGTATTCCAAACCGGCGGGTTTGCCTCGTAGTATTGAAAAGGATGAAAACTATGCGTTCGATAAGGATTACGAAGTAATTGAAGATTCTCGCTTTGAACCTAACATAAGTATAGACTCAATTTTCAATCATTGTCGCGTAGAAATTGTCGAGACGGACGTTGATATTTCACAATTGGTGGCCAAAAAGGCAACCAAATTACCAATGTTTGTAGCACGATATAGACTAGCTAAAATCTCTGGCTCTAGAAAATTCCACCTGGAACCTTTGAAAAATGCTGCAACAGAATTAACGCCTCGAAAAAGGAAATCCATAGCTGGTCTGACTGGTCGTTCTGTTGGCAAAAGCGCTTCGAAAGAAGTACAGAAAACTCCAAAGTTGAAGATTGAATTCGTCAATGTAGACGCCATAGAGGACGATTATCAAGTTCTGCAAAACATTTCGAACGAAGGCACATGGGTGGTCAAAGCGATTGATAACGTAGATCGTTCGGTTTATAAGCAAAACTTGGTGCAGGTCACAGAAAGATTGGGCGATGTCGAAATAAGCGACGAGGAGAGCTTATCGCCTAAGAAAATGGCGCGAATGAACCAAGCTAGACGAAAATCTGGCAACTTCCGCAGAAATTTGAACGACAGTCTCCGGGGTGGATCTCCTACGTCTGAAGAAGATGTGTTGAACTATTCAATTGTTAAGGATGATTCTAAAGGCACTGAAATGAAAATAAGATTGAAATTATCAGAACGCCACAAATCGGAATGTGAAACACCTACCAGAAAGTCGATCAGGAAGAGGACGACGCCAGAAAAAGTCGATTTTCTGGACAATGAAACGTCTCCAAGAAAGTCTCGGAAGCCTGACGATGTGGAATCTTCCCAAACACCTACAACGAGACCACGACGAAAGAGTATACTGAAAACTCCGAGCACCAAAACCGGAGAAGTCATTGGTACCCCGAAACGACTTCAGCTTTCGAATATTGTCGAAGAGTTCACAGAGGGCCGACGAATGTCGAGGAAAATTACACAAACTCCGACAAAGGCGGAATGTATCGTTGATGAACCTAAAACTCCCCGGTCCAGGACAAATAACAAAACAACATCTCAGACTAGTAGCGCAGCGAAGAGCAAACTTATTCGCTCTGGTGCCATAAAGCCCACTATTCACAACAGGGCAGCCCCCTTGGAAGTGGCGTTAGATAGTCAACTGGCGATGGCTCGTGAACGGTTGCATGTTTCGGCGGTGCCCACAAGTCTTCCCTGTCGCGAAAAAGAGTACAACGAAATTTACAACTTCGTAGAAGGGAAAATCATCGATGGGTGTGGAGGCTGCATGTACGTTTCCGGTGTACCGGGAACAGGTAAAACGGCCACAACGACAGCCGTAATTCGTTCGCTACAGGCTTCGGCCGAGGAGGAAGACATTCCAAAGTTCGAGTTTGTCGAAATAAACGGAATGCGACTTACAGAACCACGTCAAGCTTACGTTCACATCTATCGACAGCTCACAGGGAAAACGCTAGCTTGGGAACAGGCGTACAACCTTTTGGAGAAACGTTTCACTACTAAAGCTCCCCGTCGTGTAACGACTGTCCTTTTAGTTGACGAGCTCGACATCTTATGCAACCGTCGCCAGGATGTTGTCTATAATCTGCTAAACTGGCCCACTTTACCTTCCGCCCAGTTGGTGGTCATCACCATCGCAAACACCATGGACCTTCCCGAACGTTTGCTGATGGGAAAAATTTCCTCCCGCCTAGGGCTGACGCGGCTCACTTTCCAGCCCTACAACTTCCGACAGTTGCAGGAAATTGTGATGGCACGATTGATCGGAACGTCCGCCTTCGATGCGGAAGCCGTTCAACTTGTGGCACGTAAAGTGGCAGCCGTATCCGGTGATGCTCGCCGGGCGTTGGACATTTGTCGAAGGGCAACCGAAATAGCGGACGATAAATCCAAGCAGACTGGCCAGTTCGTAAGCGTGTCCATGATCCACGTCCAGCAAGCCCTCGGGGAAATGATAGCCAGCGCAAAGGTGCAGACGATCAAAAGCTGCTCAAAGCTGGAACAGTTGTTTCTGCAGGCAGTTACATCTGAGGTTAGTATAAGCACTATATATCTGTAAATGTAGCCATATAGGGACCCGGATCCCATTCTTGGCACTTTTGATTCACTTCGGCAGTGGGGTTTTCCTAAAGGTTCCAAGCCTGTGGTATTACGGCGATTCAAATTTAAAAATTGTTCGAAAATCCAAACTCCCATATGTTCCTTACCATCTTCACCATAAAAATAGTGTTCAGTGAAATTTTCAGCTCTCCAGGTGGTGATTTAAAGGTGGCCCAGAGACAATGTAGGTTTATATGAAAATTACTATGGAGAAATTTTGAGAAATGTTCCAAACACGCTAGTACTGTAATGTAAGTAGAAACTTATCATCCCATATTGAAAACTCATTCTTCAAACCATAATGAAGGATGTTGCTGAGGAAACAAATCCCTTTTGAGCTAATTTTGTTTGGGATTTTTATACATGTTTGCAGGGCTATAATTCCAAATTCAGCTAAATAATAGCAAACAAACTCATGAATATCTCTTCTGCTATTCGTCGAATTGAATTTCTCACTTCAGCAAATTTCTTTATTAGGGTTTGAAGAATGAGTTTTTCTTATGGGATAATAAGTTTGTATTTACTTTACAGTACTCGCTTGTTTGGAACATATCTCAAAATTTCTTCATAGTAATTTCCATATAAACCTACATTGTCTTTGAACCACCTTTAAATCACCAGCTAGAGAGCTGAGAATTTCACATAACACTATTTTTATGGTAAGAATGGTAAAGAACATATGGGAGATTGGATCCTCAAAAATTTTTAATTTTTGAACCGCCCTTCTGTGGTATTTGGTCACAATATGTGTCTTATTGAAGAGCTTCTTGTTGCAAAGTTTCAGATAATTCGGCCAAGAAAAACCCTCCATGCCAAAGTGAATCATGGAAGTGCCTAAGTAGCTCTGCACCCTAAGATCAATTTAAGGTTTTCCGATAACTAGAAAAATTAACGAACTTTTGAATTGTGTAGTATTATACCTTGTAAAAAGTTGGTTATGAGAAAAAGGTTTTTGTCAATGGAGTTGTCGACATATTTTATGTTTAGTTATATTTTGTACTGGTAAAAAATTACCACTGTCCGGTCATAGAGGACAAGAGGTGTCCGGCCATATAGGACTTGCAATGGTTACAAAAAAGGTTGCTTTTCTTTGAAATTCGACATGTTCTAATAAATTTTGCATTGTGATTGATGCAAAACTTACTGAAGTCAACGTACGGAGACAATTAAGCTTAAATTATAAGAAAAAATTGTGGCTACACTTGTATGGGGCGGTCCATTTATTGCGTAAGATAATTTTTGGCATTTTTCAACCCCCCCTCCCCCCATGGTAAGACTTTTTGTATGAAAATAAATAATAACTTGTATAACGCGTAAGAAATCTCAAACCCCCCCTCCCCCCATAAACCCTTACGTAATTAATGGACGGCCCCTATGAAATTTTATCGTTTCACATTTTTTTGGTAGATTGTATCAGAGTGAAACTTTCAACAGCTACTGTTTGTTTACGTTTGGACATGAAAACGTCATACTTTATTGTTTACTTATCAACAGGCTTAATTGAACCCCAATGATAATCTTAAAACTATCGGTCCATGGACCGATGCACGAGTTCACTAATTTGACGTTTGAGCTGTGTCGAATTCACTGGTTGCCATGGACCGATGCACGAGTTTACTATTTGACGTTTGAGCGGTGCCGTATTATTTACGTGACCATGGCAACGAGTGAATTCGGCACCGCTCAAACGTCAATTTAGTGAACTCGTGCATTGGTCCATAGTCCCATAAATAACACGGCACCGCTAAAACGTCAGATAGTGAACCCGTGCATAGGTCCATAACACAAGCATGAACAACCAAACACTAATATTAGGGATACAATGACAGTTAAATTGAATCAACAAATTTTAGTTTCAACGGCTTTCACAGTGTTCATATGCTCATTTTACAATTGACAGGGCTTCCATGTGTGTTCTCGGTCGCTCGATGAATTCCCTGTATTTTATTCCGTTGGGCGAGGCATCTTCTCGTAGCAGCAATCGTTTGTACTTTCCTTCGACAGTAAAGGCCCAAACGCAATGACAGCGGAACGGCAACGGAAAGCGGAACTGGTTCGCCAGCACGAACTATGACATGTATGTCGACTCAGTGTTGATTCACTTTAGTTCGTGGACAGCTCAGTCGAGATGGTGTAATTCATGCTGGCGAACCGGTTCCGCTTTCCGTTGCCATTCCGCTATCATTGCGTTTGGGCCTTAACTTTGAAAGAAGCGTAGTCAAGCGGCTCATCGATCTTCCATTTTGGGACAAGTTTTTTTACACGAAACGTTCGATTTTCTGTAAGAACACCTGACTCTGATACCAAAACATTAATTTCATCCTCCGTTACACGGCCGTCGATATTACTTAGAAACAACGAAAACATTTCTTCGCTATGAGGAATGGGGCTATCTGAGTTAGAAGCATGCTGGAACAAATTCTCTTGTAAAGAACGGATGTCATCAATCTTTGAACCATAATAGAGCTTCGTTGAACGTATAGGTGTAGAGTGTCGTTGAACAGACGGCATCGAAGAAACTGAATCTCTCGGTTGGGCACACATGATGGAAAGTGTCTTTTCCATGTTCGCAATTTTCGATGTCATGTTGACCAACTCTTCATTTCATACATTTTTCGCGGTGCGATATCATCGGGCTGAGCAGTATACTTTTTCTGTTGATGATCGTGAAAATCAGCGAGGCAGTCATCGCATAACCAAATGATATTTTTCCTGATGCAGCGTACATACACTATCATCGGAAAGACCAACACAAGCAGCATGAAATGCTTGCATGCAAATTCCTTCGCAGACAGTGAAAACGTCGGTGGTACAGTTGATCGGTTCTAAACACTTCTTGCATACCATTGTGTCAATCCAATATGACGGTGAGATGAACGATAAAGACGAGAACAATAAGCCCAGTTGAAGAGTGTTGTTCACTATTTTACAGAGTTTAGCATCAAGTATTTCACGAAATCTACTCCATGTATGAAACGGCTATCAGCTTATTAGTTTTCACGAATTATACTATGCATATTTACAAGCAAAAAAAATATAAATCGACCGCATGATGAACACACGTCTAAGTAGCAGGAGACATACACATATCATCATAACTTGTATACACTGCAAAAATGTGTTTTGATATAATCCTGGAAAAAGGTACCGTGGAGACGGGGTTGGTGGTCTAATGGCTACCGCTTCTGCTTCATAAGCAAAAGGTCATGGGTTCAATCCCAGGCCCGTCCCTTTCCTCGTACTTTGTAGTTGTATCTTTCACTTGCTTCTATTTACCACTCTTAATATATCACAGTTGATGTATATCTATCACAGTTCATAGCATTTGCTAGAACTCGAGACGGACAGAAATAAACCGTTTCCCTACGCTTCCATTCGTTCATCATTATAGCATGCCTTCCTTTACGCCTGATACATAGGCAGTCTGCTAACCACACCAGCAAGCCTCTCTGCCACAAAAATTACCCCACCCCTTCTCCCTTCCCGCATGAACTGGTGTTGACGCAGTGGTATATACGGTCAACCGTGGGAGCCAGTTGAATGCATCATCAATTCCTTCTCCTTCCCCTTATTGGTCTGCATTCTGACGTGGCAGGTACCATTGTTGCCGAAAAAATAGCACTTATACACTGAGGGTGCCTGTTAATCCCAAGCAGTCATCTGGTTGGTTCCTTGTGTAAGTGCAGCTGATCTGGCGATAATGGAGTAGCAACCACGGGCGGCCAATCAAGCTCAAGCTCAATCCTGGAATAAGGTACCGTGGGGCCCAGATAGCCGATGCGGTAAACGCGCAGCTATTCAGCAAGACCAAGCTGAGGGTCGTGGGTTCGAATCCCACCGGTCAAGGGTGATGGATCAATCACAGAGACATAGAGAAAACACTTTTGTATGTTTTTTGAGGGGTGAGCCATTTTTTTAATTTTACATGGGAGTGTATTACAGCAACGATAGTGGCGTTCGAGCTCCTTATGTTCGGACTAGTGTTATAGAATCGATTGACGATACTAGCCGCACGGACACGAAACCCAAATGTTCATCTTGATTTTTGGTGAAATTCTTTCGGAGCACTTGGGAATCCCTCCCCTTGGTTATGCGACCTTGCCGCGATGGGAGGGCATAATCCATTAGCCCATATGATGGAAACCAAAGGCGTAACCTGTAGTGGTGGTATCGCATTTTGGCACTTTTTGCTTAAAGCCGCGTCATAATTCATATGGCATAGACGCAATAATATCTCGGATGTGATCCAACGGACATTCTGCGTCATTGATAGAATTGATGCCCATTTCAAATAATTAATCTATTCGAAGTGGACATTAATACTATTGGTGACGTTCAGTTTGCCTTTTGCTAACCAGAATGATCCGTAGCCACTCTTACTATTAGCTAGTTAGATACATCGTTATCATATACGACGTAGGGAATACATAGGAACTTAGGAAAATGACTAGTAGATTCACTGAGTAGAAATAAGTGGCGACAATCTTATTTTAATATGGTTTTTACATTGCCATAATAAGAAATACCTCTTTTGTAATAGCGGTATAAACAATCTAATTCCAGCTTCATTTTCGCAAAATTTACAAGTAGAAAGTAGGCGTTGTGAAGCATTGCATTTGCCACCGAAAAGTGAATCATGTAGGAGACTGTAATAGAAGCCTAAGGTAACTTTACTCTTCAATATTCACTATAAAATGACTATGGAAAGTAAGACGCTGAGATCGATCATTAGGGTACACTTGCTAGTTTCGAAAAATTGTTGAACAGACAAGGAAAGCGACTTTTTTCTTTAAGGATATATGAACGTAATGACCAATAAACACTTTTAACAACAAAAATAAAATTAACTAGAACTACTACTAAACAGCCTAATTTTGTTAAAACTTGACGACAATTGACATTTAAGACTCTAATCTTACGTAAAAGACAGGAGTAATCAGTATAGCACTTAAATGACAAATTATTCAAAACCATTTCGACTAGACAGTATTAGTAATGACACTACTACACAACTATTTCAAACAAATTCTGATGGAGCTGCTGATTTTCACAATGCTTCCTTTTCTCAGAAGCAAGGGAATATGGGCACTTTTCAAAAACTACCACGTCACAATACTAATAAAAAAACAGTGTTCATGTGGGCGCCATTGCCTGTCAGGCAGCTCCAACTGAATACCATACAAAAAAAAAAAAAAAAAAAATTCTTTCGGAGCATTTGGGAAAAGAACGGGATTTTTCAGGAAATCCTACATGAAATTCTGTGAAACTACGATTTTTTAGATATCTTTTCAGTTATTTCGACAAGTTTCCCAAAAACTTTAGAGTTTGAATAAATTTCAAATTGCTCCCAGACGAGCCCTCGGTACCGCCTATCATTATGTAGGGAACTCAATCCTATTCTTGGTACTTTCGCACTTCGGCAGGGGGTGGGGAGCTAACCAATTAACATAAGTAGTCGAACAACAATTTATTCAGCTGAAATAAGCTCTAGTGTGGTTTGTTTAACTCTTATTCCACTAAAATGTTTCTGGGAATGCTACCGAGCTCATACTATAGGCTACAATCAGCGAAGTAAAGTGTCGAACATATCTGCTGAACCGAAGCAAAAACAGAACAAAATGCTCGCGAGCATCGAGTGCTGATTTACTCGCATATGTCGTGCTCGCGAGTGAATGAAGCATTTAATTTAATTGTCTATCAAAATCTTTATAAATCAAATCTTGTACGGCTACTCGCGAGAACCTTAATGTTTGCGAATTTTTTGCCATTTCCTTTGGAATGTTCACCCGAGCAGACGGGTGCGAGCTTACTCACTCCAAGCCTGTTCGCGAATCTGTCACGTTTACATGGTGTCTACTCAGAAATTAAATTCCCTTAAATCTCCAAGTTTTTTTTCAGGTTTGACAAAAAAAAATACCGTTTCAAGAAAAATATAAAAGATCAGCGGAAAATAAACTTAAGATAATAAAACAGAGTTATCAAACAACTTCGAAAAACTTGAACATCCAAATTTAATGACTTGTTTCAAAGTGTAAAACAAGTCTTTTATTATTTCTTAAATGCCGCTATTACCTTATTTAAGAGTTGATGCATCCATTGCTGTTTTCAAAAATATCATAGCACGTCTAGTTTTTGAAAAATTTACAAAATTTGGCTATTTCATCCAACTTGCATGCAAGTCTGCCAGCTTGGATGGCAATTTAATTGCCTAATTTGCTACAGAATTCAAACTTCATGTGTATAACAACCAACAAGGTACTGGTACTGCAAGGGTTAAATTCCGCGATTATAACCAGCGCCGAATAAAAACACAGCTATTCGATGTAATAGTATACGGTAGGTTATAATTTTACTGAGCGAGATAATGATTATACATAGCATATATCAGTTTATGTCTTAAGTAAGAAAGTTATGTATATGTTCGTATTATAAAAGCATAATGGTATATAAACTTGTTTGTCCGAATGAAGTAAGGACTGTTCATTTTAAAAAGTGGACACCTTGTGCATGCTGTATCTTTTTAATTTATCAATGAAATTTCAATCGGTTTACTGCACATCGTTTGACTAGTATTGTACAATGTTGTGATAATAAAAATTCTCTAAAATTAATTAAATTTCACACGAATATGGAACAACGATTAGAACGGTCCGTTTTTGGAGGTTATCAAAATCAATGATTGTTAGAAATTGGCTGGAAAATTCGACAATTTATATTTTTTATTTTCAAAAAGGGCTTGTTCTTCGAAAGTATCATCAACTAGAAGCCTGATGGAAAAAATCAAGTTATTTTTGGAACAACAATTTTACAGATATAATAACATCATTTTCCCCCTATATTTTTAGAGAAAACCATTTTAAAATTGAAGGGGATCGGTATGAGTAGAATTTTTTTGTTAAAAGTACGTCCTGACGGAAGTCCTAATATAGTATTAATATGAAAAATGACTTACGCCTTCATAGAGTTACTTATTAAGTCCCCAGGTGACATTTAAAGCACAATAGATACACAATTGCTTTATTCTTAGAAGACCTTTCAAAGTTCATTGATAATCATCAAAATTGGCAACACTGCTGTAATAAAATCGACTTCATTTTGCACCTATTATTTTTGTAATATGTTATTCTGAGATTACCAATTGAAGTTTTCGGAGAAAACCATTTACAATTTGCTGCAGATCGATAAATATGCGTACACGATTTTAAAAGTATGAGACTTTTTAGTAAAACTACCATAAACAGTAAAATTTGTGCTTAGGACTGTGGTTTAAACGCACGATTTGGCTCTCGTTTGCACAAATATAGTTTATTTAGTAAACCAGACCAGTTTTGAACACGCTTTTTACTTTCCTCTTTTGCTGGGAGTGAAAGGATGGAGTATCAGCAAATTTGGCCATAAATGGGTGCATCACTAAAGTTACCTAATGTCAGAGAATGGTGGAATATAGTTGATTTTTTCTAAAGCTATACCTTTTGTAGAATAGTAAAGGATACAAACATACAATATGTTCATAAAAATTAGGATTTTTGTTTTGCGAAAAATAATGTTAAACTTTGACGAACAGCTTTTCTTAGGAGTTTTTGGAAAAATTATTTGGCTCTTCAACCAAAAGCATTTTCTAAGATCTTATATTTTAATAGTATTGTAGAATAATAGTTGAACGATGCACAGAAAACCGATTACGATTTTATCAATAAATAAAAAAGATATAGCAAAAACAAAGTGTCCACTTTATAAAATGAACAGTCCTTATGTGTCTAGTTGACTTACGTTTAGTCCCCTATGGTCAGTCGTATGTCCTCGTCGGTCGTATACCAGTTTACGCAGCGGTTCATATAGCTAGATCACAGACAAACTGACGTCACACTCTCACCGATGTCCATCGACCACCTTTTTAACGGCCGATTCAAATATATGGTAGGTGGCCAATCCACCACCCGCAGCGCTCGCATCGTTTTTGTTCGCGTTTGACGTTTACACACTACCGCCATCTGTTGGTCCATCGGCCAAACACACCGATTTTAGCATTGGGCGTACATGTCATCGTGACTATGATTTTGATCGGGATTTGTTCTAAGTGTTACGTCTGTTTGTCTGTGGCTAGATTGTTACGCTGATGAGTTATTGGAAGAAAATCTACTACAAGGTTCCTTACTGTTGTTATGTATCTGATTAACGACTGGCTTATGTGCAAGGTACAAATCTACAGGAGCGCTGGATAAACCTAATATGTAGGCAAACTTAGTTTCATATAGAATGTAGATTTCGATAGAATTACCTGCCTCTCATCAATATTTCAGCACGAATTCAATTAATATTCTTAACTTTAGTTATAAATTCACTTAACTTTATAATGCCAATTCACTGTTTGCTATCAAGGATTATTTTCATCTTCTTCTTACTCATATTGATTTACTCACCGGTCTCGACAACCGTGGATTTCACCTGTTACCCGGTGCTGTTGATGTGTGTGGATCAAAGTTGCTGTAAAAAGGTACGCGCTGGCAGCAAGGGATTTGAACCCAGGATTCTTGTATGCTAGACGAACGCTTTACCATTTAAGCTACCGAGCCACTTGGTGACCTAATAACTTAGATGATTACAAGTTTCGAATTAAAATCCCCACAGATCACACGGACCCTTTTCATAACCCATATTAATCCATCTCATTAATACTACACACGCGCGCAGAGCGAGTGCGATTTATTTTGTGTTGAAACTGTTTGCCTATCATACCGTCATCGCTTCCACAACAACTGTATTGTGGAATAGTAAAGATGCGGGAAGGCCATCAACGTGTCGTTCGCATTCAAGTGACGACATGATTATTACAGAGAGGCAGTCACTCTAATATATATTAACCCGTATAGGCCTGAGTGAAGGAAAAATTACTAAAACTCTCACCGCTCAGCGAATACTTAACGGATTTCGATTTTTTTTTGTCAGTATACTCGTACACATATCTAGTTTCTAAAAGTAGTCAAAGAATCACGGAAATGTTCCTGTGGCTAGAGTTGGTGCGGTGGATCACTGGGTCAGGTCGGGTGACAAAGGTTTTGTGCTTCTGTGTCCCTTGAGGTAGGCAAATTTCAAGTCACAGATAATTTCCAGAATCGGATATAATGTGGCCACTATATCAAGGAGTTTTAAGAAAAACGCATCAGCGTAATCCTTCTGTTAATCGATTAAATTGAATAATTATGTCAATTGCATTTGATTGATTCTACAAATGACCATTTTCGGGTCCTCGGGATGCCTCAAATTTATAAAATGCACAATTTGTATCTTAACATCTGTGTCAAGCTTATGGGAATGCATTTTAGTGAACTATTATGTTCGATCTATACTTTTAGGGATTTGAAACGGTTTAATAGCTAACAAATCTAGAGCCGGTTCTTCAGGACATTTAATTCGATCTGGTACACTGTAAACAGTGAAAAACTATTAATTTATAATGTTGAATATCAGATCTTAATGATTTATACAAAATAAAATGAATGCCATTGGAAATAAATAAAGATAACTTGGCATGTCCCAAAAAATCGCCTTTTTCTACCCGACTTGACCCAGTGACCCACCGCAATAACTTCGGCTACATGGGTATTCTCGAGTTCCTCCGGCCATTTCTAGAAACTAGATATGCGGGCCAGTATACCGACAAAAATTATTTGAATCCGTTAAGTATTCGCTGAGAAGTAAGGGTTTTAGTATTTTTGCTTTCACTCAGGCCTATACGGGTCAACACATATATTGAGCTTTCCGGTGATCCAATCCGCATGGTTATTAAATTAATTAACTCATTACGCGTGGTAAAGCGCTCGTCTAGCATACAATAGTCCTGGGTTCAAATCCCAGCCGAGCACGTGGCTTTTTTTTCATTATTTCACCAATAATGTCGAAGATGTGGCACAATCATTTTTGTCTTCCTAGATATGGCTTTGGGACCAATGTGCAGTCGAAGCTCGTTATAACAACAACTTTTATAACGACAAAAGCTCTCTATAGCGACATTTTTCGGTCCCATGAAAAACATTCCGATGTCATAACTATTCTCTATAACGACTTTTCCCTATTGCGACGGTCCCTTGCGATGTCGTTATAACGCGCTTCGACTCTACTTTAAACATTTCAATGGTGTAACCAAAATGTCACTTACATCCCTTTGCTTTGGGTCCGCCATTTATGAAAGGTATCTTTAAATCTATATAAATGTTTTCAATATTTTTGAATTTATTTTCAAAAATTGATCATCTTTTTTCATTTATCCAGAACTGTTCCGCGGACCGCATTGTGCTTCGAGAATCCATGCGGTCCGCTGTTACTAGAATATAATTTTATACTCATCAGACTCATCCAAAAGTTAACGAACTGGTAAAACTATTGATAAACAATCAATTTATTATTGGAAAACAACTTTTTTTAAACTAATTTCAGTAAAACTAGCCCATTTGAAACATTGTTTATTCAAGCACTTTTTATAAAAAAACGCTTTTCTCGTAACGGAATAGTCGAGCAAAGTTGTGGGAAAGGAAGGGTTAAACTTATTTGCTTTAGAGAACTCTTCATTTTCATGAATAAAAATCGAATTATAGATGTTGAGTTGAAATTGCTTCAGTTATCAAAATAAAAAACCGGGAAAACCAGTAAAAATGGGAATTTGGTGGCCCCCCTTAGATACGTATTCTGTTTTAATCCAACAGTATTTTAATGACAACCATTGGAATATTGGCTATGATCATAAAAAGGCCCGGAGATTCATAGAATACAAGCGATGAGTGACGATCTTGCAGTTGTGTG
Organism: Aedes aegypti; assembly: GCF_002204515.2. Classification (NCBI taxonomy): domain Eukaryota; kingdom Metazoa; phylum Arthropoda; class Insecta; order Diptera; family Culicidae; genus Aedes; species Aedes aegypti. The sequence goes on along the minus strand of NC_035108.1, from coordinate 200,535,789 downwards.
AATTGCATGATAATCATCTTTTTTTTCCTTTTTCTCTAGGTTACTCGCACCGGCATAGAAGAATGTTGCTTCCTGGGAGTGTATTCGCAGTTTGAAACACTAGCAGCAATCAACGACATAAGAGTACCTAATCCAGGACGAGCCATTGCCATCTGTAGCCGGCTGGGAGCTTCGCGGCTACTTATTTGTGAGAATTCACGCAACGATATTTATCAGAAGATTCTCCTCAACATCAGCGCTGACGATGTGCACTTTGCATTGCAGGCAAGTAAGCTAATTTGAATTGAATTATGTTAAACAAAAAGTCTGACACAATATTAAGTATGTAACAAAATGTTTATTCTTATTAAACCGACAAATTATTTAAAGGAATACTGGTTGATTTCTCGTTTTGTTGTATCTATCCGAACACCTTTATCATCCGACTTATTTAAACATACAATTGATTACTAAAAATTGAACTATAACCATCACAGTGTAGAAACAGTCGTAAATGATTTTTGGTGAGAACACAGTCCAAACGAAAATGTGGTTCCGCATCACCGCAACTACAATGATGTAGAACGTTAACGGCGCCATATATAACAACCCCAAAAGCTTTAGTAGATGTTGCTTTACAATTGGACCTCTTCGTTCGATTGGCGTTGACATGATTATAGGCTTTCGTTTGACACCACTAGCTAAATGATAAACAAGCATTAGGAAGCTGATAATTTGCCCGTTGAATGTGTTCAAAGTAAGAAACAATCCCACTCGCACAAAATTGAAACTGCTCAGTCCCACATATCCTGCGTTGAGATCAACTGTTGCCAAATTGTTGGAATTACCCTAAAATAAGTTTTTGTCAAAATTACATCATATTGAATACTGCTATCAACTTACCTGATAGAAATAAAACAGTTTTCCCAACCAAACGTGTGTCACAATTTTGAGAAGTAAATTTTCCGCTTTGCTCTCCGATATACGATCTATTCTTTTAGCCACATATCGACTAGAGGACATAATTGCTCCGACTAGAACAACATTGTGTGGCTTGTGAATCAGCGCTGAAGTCAGTGCGGTGCAACACAAGACGCTGACTAGCACTTGATTGGATTTGCGTTCTGATCTACGCATTACTGCTCGATACACTTTGGGAAGGAAAGCTATTAGAAATATTTCTAGAAGATTTATCCAGAAAATATTGATGCAGCTATTTATCCTGGCAAAAAAAGAAAATGTTGAAAACATCGTAACAATAGTCTCTTTGGATACTTACTTTGGCGGGACGATATTCCAAAGACTAACTGTACCGGTCATAGATCTGTAGTAGTATATTAGCAAGCATGCAGTCATACTCAGAATGCCAGTAAGAAATCCACAAAATTGTAAGATGGAAAACATAAGATAACACAATCCTGGAAGTAAAGAAGAGTTATTGGAAAAATAACATTTTTAGGGATTATTCATTGGCGAAACAGAAGGCTTTGCACAGGCTTGGGAACTGTGACCACTATTTACAACAGTTCATCGATTCTGCCAGTCAACCAAACCACAAAGCAGAAGCAGCATCAATGGGGCTCTGCACAAATATATACCTCTCCCTTTCACTCTTTCATGAAATTTGTAAACAACAAGGCCAGTAAAAGTCAAAATCCCATACAAAATCAAAACAGTGCAGAGGCCTATACCATCAGGCTTTGCGCTGCCAACGGCTCACACACTGCTTGAATGTTTTTGTCTCTCCACTATGATCGTTTTCGGGCAGCCATCTCGAGGTGAATGATTGAAAATGATGTTAAATAATTCAATCGATAATATTTCGCTTCTGTTTTCAACTAATTGAAATCTATTAGTGCTAACAGCAAGAGCACAATCATTCCGTTGCGATGCATATAAACAAGTTCAATTTCATGCTGCGTTTATAGAGCAAAAATTCAAAACTCCGAAAACTGGAAAAATCGTGTCACCTCGAGTCATTTCGCATTCGGGTTTGAAAAAACGTTGGGAAGAAGAAGATTACAGTTTTGAAGAGCCGTGACATTTTTTTTTGTTTTGAACGGTCATGGTTTGCATGGTTTGTTCTGGATTTTGATGGTCGTGTAGAAAAATGTGAATGTCGAGGTGGGACAACCTCCAAAATTGTCTTACATAATTAATGGACAGCCCCTGTAGACAGGAAGGGCAAATATAAGGGCAATGTTAACAATGTATGAAATGATGAAATACGGTTTCTACAGATAAAGCAAAAAAACGACATGGATTCTGAGTGATTGCAATGACTATTTTTTAAACTACACAAAATATGAGAAAGTATAAGTATTTTTTTATTTGAATCGAAAGTGTTGCCAGTAAAGGCATTCGTTAAAAAATAAGATATAAAAATAATGTAATTTAATTTCCAATTATACCAAGCCAATTGATAAACATCGTATAAAAGCAGAAATTAATTACATCACTTACATACTTTATCAAAAAATTATAAATGTTAAACTTTTGAAAAAAAAAAATGTTCGAGGAAAATCATGATTTTGTGTGATATTTATGGGTGGTATTGAAGTTGACACCAAACATATCCCAAGTAACCACAAGCATTATAACATTGCACGTATTCTATTGCATATCAACACCATTGATGCAACATTGCTCTTATTCAACAAATAAGCAGTCAAGCAATGAAGCATTAACCTCACATTACAAATGTATCAAAGCACTAACATCACTTTATAAATTGTACTGCTGCATTAATATTACTTTATAAGTTGCTTCATTGCTTTATCGTCCTTTTTGCATTAATTTAACTGTAAAAGTGCCCTTTTCCACTTTTAAACTACTTTAATGGTAGGCTTACGGCAATGCAGCTGCATTATATATGTAATTATATAATGGTCCATGGTTACTTGGGATCTTTCAATTCGAATGGATTCAAAAGTAAAAAATCGGTACATTAAGTACAAATAAAAATTTACTGAAATCGACTTTAATGGCTCGTGGATTATGTCTAGTTATATTACATCGACGGTACTTTATAACAAAGTATTTATATGAACGGAAGAAGTACACATCGGGCGTGTAGTGAGATCATAGTAGGCTGACATAGGGTACAGTAGTAGTTGTTTGACGTTAGGGATGATCATTGTATAATAAACCCCTGAATCATCAAGACGTATTCTATTACTACAGTTCAGAAGTGGGATAAGCCATGCTATTACGAAGCCAAAAGACCTCTGCAGAAATGGAACAGACAATTTTCTCAAGCCATGGTGCATTTGAAAATCGATTTTCCCGTGGAGAAAGTGGAAACGAAACCCGAAATTCAAATACTGTGGATGTTGGAGATTCTGTAAACTCTGTCCATCCTGTTACGAGTCCTTTACCTGAGGAGAGAATAGGAGACGTGTGCTTGGAAAGGACGTCGAGAATACGTAGAAATTCATTTCAAGAAAGCGGATCACAAGCTGCAGGTATCGCCGTGCCACACGCAATGAATGCTGCTGCTTCCGCTGCCCACATAGCTTCAGGGTCGGTGTCAAATCGCATCGAACCTGGAAGTGGAGATTGTATCAGTCAAGATTGTAATGTTCATCAAATTCAAGCTCAAAATTCAATCAAGGAAAATATTCCGTTGATTCAAAATAGTTCAAATTTCCATCAAATTCATCATTTTGGACCGGAAGAGATTTCTATTATGCTGCCATCCTTTGCTGGAGCTTCTGAAGAAGATGTCAATCATTTTGTAGCTGTTTTGGAGAATACGAAAAATGCGCTTAAAGTTAACGAGTTTATCATGAAGTTTGTGATCATCCGGAACCTTAAAGGTAAAGCTCTATCCTGGCTACATTCGCAAGCTGATTTTATGTTGAAGAGTTACGATGAAATACTGAAGAACCTCAAAGAATTTTTTGATCGTCCTGTGAACACATTTGAAATTCGCAAGCGTTTGGAGAATAGAACCTGGTCCCCAAAATTTGAAACTTTTTCTGATTATTGTCAAACCAAAAAAGTTATAGCTCAACCTTTGAAGATGCCAGAATCAGAACTACTTGAGTACATCGTAGAAGGAATAATGGATCCGATACTGAAAAATCAAGCAAGACTATCAAATTTCAAAACCCTTGGAGAAATTATTCAAGCTTTCAGAATGTTCGGAATTTCCTCAGCATCAAATTTGTCTTCTTGGAAACCAATCAAGTGCTATTCTTGTCATCAACCTGGACACGTTGCTGCATTTTGCTGGAAGAATCGTAATAATACTTCGAGGCCCAATCCCAACAGGAGAAATGTGCGTGATGAAGCTCCAAAACCAAAATTTGTAAATGCTGTTGTTAAAGATGACTTAGCTGTAGAAGATGGACGTTCAGGATTGGTAGATTTTCAGTTTCCTAGTCAAAATAGAATATTTAAATCTTTATATGATACAGGGAGTCCAATTTCACTAATACGTAGAGGTTTAGTAGAAAAATCTAGAATTTCCAATTATAACGATAGTAAATAATATAAAAGTATTAGTGGAAATAGGCTCAAAATTTTAGGAATTTTTAAGACTGAGATAATCATGCAAAACATTCATTTCAGAATTGAGTTTCATGTTGTTGCTGACAAATACTTAGGACTCGTCGATGCCATAATCGGAAGAGATGTGATCATGCGTCCAGAGATTAAAACGATCATTCAAAATGGAATCAAAATGTATGATGTCAATAAAAGGTATTTACAGTTTGAAAATCCTTCTAACGTTCAGGTAAATAATAAAAAAATATGTAATATCAGTTCCGAAATTTACGAAACTTTGTTATCAAATATTGGAAAAATATCTGATGACGAGATGGCAAAATTTTTAGAATGTTTCAAGAGTAAATATTATTTCAACAAAAAGCCACATAAGCCAGTTACAGAATATGAAATGACTATATCGTTAAAAAAAGAGGAATATTTTCATTTCAAACCTAGAAGGTTGTCATATGATCAAAAGAATAAAGTTGACGGGAAAATTAAAGAATTATTGAGAGAAGGAATTATTAAAGAAACTAATTCACCGTATGCCAGCCCTATTGTATTAATCCCTAAAAAAGATAATGATTTTAGGTTATGCGTAGACTATAGAAAACTGAATAAAAATACTGTAAGAGATAACTACCCATTGCCTGTTATAGATGATTTGATTGATTCTTTGAGAGATAAAGCTGTATTTTCAATTATTGATTTGAAATCTGGGTTCCATCAGATCAAAATTGCACCTGAATCTACCAAATATACTTCTTTCGTAACTCCAAAGGGTCAATATGAATATTTACGTGTCCCTTTTGGATTATGTAATGCTCCTGCAGTTTTCCAGAGATTTATAAATAGAATTTTTTTAAAATTGATAGATGATGAAGAAATAATTGTTTATATTGATGATATTTTGATAGCTAGTGAAAGTTTTGAAAAACACATAGAGACTTTAGGAAAAGTTTTTCAAATTTTGAATGATAATTTATTAGAAATTAATTTGAGCAAATGTCGTTTTATATTTGAAGAAATAGATTATCTGAGATATACTATAAATAAATTTGAAAAAAAATTGAACAAATCTCATATTGAAAGTATTTCTAACTTTCCAACACCTAAAAACTGTAAGGATGTTCAAAGGTTCTTAGGCCTTACTAGTTATTTTAGAAAATTTGTACTAAATTTTGCAACCATTGCGAGACCTTTATATAGCCTTTTGAAAAAAGATGCAAAATTTATATTTGGAGAGGAAGAACTAAAAGCTTTTAATTTTTTGAAAAACAGATTGATTTCATCGCCAATTTTGGCAACATATGATCCTCATGCAGAAACACAACTTCACTGTGATGCTAGCTCCTATGGATTCGGAGCCATTCTGCTTCAAAAAAATAAAAATGATAATAAATTTCATCCTGTTAGTTATTTTAGTAGGAAAACAAATTATTTAGAATCAAAACTGCATAGCTTTGAACTTGAAACACTGGCAGTAGTATATGCTATTAAAAGATTTCACATTTATTTGGCAGGAATTCATTTTAAAATTTTTACAGATTGTAATGCTTTAGTTCAAACTTTGTCAAAAAAAGATGTTAATCCAAAAATTTGCAGGTGGGCATTGTTTCTGGAATGTTATAATTTTGATTTAGAATATAGAGATTGTTCAAAAATGCAACATGTTGATGCTTTAAGTCGTCAAGACATGGTAGTTAAAAAAAATGTAGACAGTTTCAAATTCGACCATCAAAATATAATCGATGAAAATATAGCTGAAAGTATCAATGTTCTCAATGAAAATGATATAGAGCAAAACATAATAGTTGCACAAGAGCAGGATGAGAAAATTATTAGAATTAAAGAGCTTCTGGAGAGATCTCCTTTTCCTGATTTTGAGCTTACAAATGGCGTACTTTTCAAAAAAGATGGTAACAAACGTTTATTAGTTGTTCCGAAATTGATGATTGACAATGTCATTAAATTAGGTCATGGCAATTGTGGTCATATTGGAGTAGAAAAAACTATGCATGAAATAAGAAAGCAATTTTGGTTCAGTAGAATGAATAAGTTTGTTAAAAATTATATAAACAATTGCTTGACTTGTATTTTTTATAGCCCTAGTGGAAAGAAAGAAGGGTTTTTAAAAATTGTTGATAAAGGAGATAAACCTTTTACCACTATTCACTTGGATTACTATGGACCTATACAGCTACCTTCTACAAACAGAGCAAAGTATATATTAGTCATGGTAGATGCATTTACAAAATTTACTAATTTTTTTCCAACAAAAAGTATTAGCTCAGAAGAAACTATTGTTCATTTGACGAATTACATAAACTTCTATAGTAAACCGAATAGAATTGTTACAGATAGAGGATCCTGTTTTACGTCGAGAAAATTTAATGATTTTATTTCAAATAATCAAATTGAACATATAAAAACTGCAGCTTACACACCTGAAGCAAACGGTCAAGTTGAACGTATGAATAAATCACTTACCCCAATGCTTGCTAAATTATGTCATGAATCGTGTAAAAAATGGGATAAATTATTACCAAAAGTTGAATTCATTTTTAATAATACATATAACAGGTCAATAGGTAATTATCCTAGTGTGTTATTGTTCGGATTTCAGCAAAATAATTTGGGTAGTGAAAACAACAACATTGCAAATTATGTTGCTAACAGACAACCAGATCTAGAAACATTTAATTTAACAAATATTCGCGAAAATGCCCGACAACAAAATTTAGTCAATCAAAATTATAATAAAAGACAAATTGATAAGAAAAGGAAAAAATGTACAAATTATAAAGAAGGTGATTTCATTGTTCTGAAAACTGGTGAAACTCATAAATTGGCTCCGAAATATAAAGGTCCATATAAAATTCAAAAAATTTTGCCTAACGATAGATACGTGGTGACTGATATAGAAGGATTTCAAATTGCAAATACTCCATTTAATTCGGTTTGTTCGCCCCAAAACATGAGAAAATGGATGAGTGATCACATGTCTGAAGGTAGTGATATCGATGAGGTCATCGATAATGTCAGGATGCCCGAGATGTAGTGAGATCATAGTAGGCTGACATAGGGTACAGTAGTAGTTGTTTGACGTTAGGGATGATCATTGTATAATAAACCCCTGAATCATCAAGACGTATTTTATTACTACAGGGCGGTTGCACAATACCAGTACATTTAGCCAGAATCTATCTCTTGATGATTTTAAAGTTTTTAAGGAATGTCGAAAGGACATTATCTTCATTAGAGGTCTAAGAACCAATCAATAGAAGAACTTTTTATCTTCCAGTCAGATGCGATCACAGAACCTCATTCAGAAATACCATTAAATGTTGCTTTGACACGTTCGTTGTTTTTATGATGTGAGGAAACGTACGTTAAACAACTGCTGCCTCTATTTTGGTAACGGTGATTATTTGCCAGCCACTGAAGTATAGTACAGGTCGGACTCGATTATCCGGAGACTCGATTATCCGGGGACTCGATTATCCGGGATTCGATTATCCGGAATTTTAGACTCGATTATCCGGAATTTGTTTTTTGATGTTCTCGTTTTTCAATTGTTATGCATAAATCTGAGATAATTTGGTATTGCAATATACAACATGAATGATTTTGTAGTTTTGAACGTATTTAAGAAAAGGTGGGTTGAAAAAGTGGTTTTCTGTGTATGATGGTCAAAAAATTTTTACTTCTTGTAAAGACCCCTACTGTTTCTAGAAATAATTTCTGGCTACGCCACCGCATCATATAAATCAAACAACAAGAAAAGATAACATTTAAGTTCTTATATCGAAGATTTCAATTTTTTTCTTAGTGATTCGATTATCCGAAGGATTCGATTATCCGGAGTGAAAAAAAAATCGATACTCCGGATAATCGAGTCCGACCTGTAATTCAATCATCATCCACTCTACTGTAATATATTCTACCAGCAAATGCCTTGATTTTATGGCAAGCGATTAATTTATCTTTTTTATAATATTTTTGTATAAGAAATATATATCGAGTATATTTATACTCATACTTCGGGGCTGTCCATAAACCACGTGATCTTTTTTTTTTCTATTTCCAGACCCCTTCACCCTCTTGTGGTCTATTGTTATTGTTTTATTTCAATATGTGATTCATGGATGGCCCTAAGGCATTTTTCATACTTTGAAAAGTGTACTTTTGCAAAACAGTCGTAGGTCATCATTGTTTCCTCTTCTTTAGCCAGAACAAACCGTATTTCCTCATCTCCTACATTGTTAACATTGCTATTATCTTTACCCTTCCTGACTACACGACTGGAGAAATCATGTGGTATGTCTTCATAATCGTGGTAAAGGTGGAAATAGCATCCAGTGTTCGAAAATTGACACCAAAAATGTAGGTTATTATAGAATTGTACCTACGAGTTTTCACCCTGATTGCGCCTCTGGTATAATGAAAATACATTTTTCACATTACATAGACAAAATATACATTCTGTCTGTAACTACTGCAATCAGCCTTAAAATTACAGTTTTAGTTGAATAAGAAAATATTATTGTAATATTCGATATGAAAAAATTGGCACCGTTAAGAGCCCCTCCTGGCTACACCACTGGCCCATCACCCGAAAGGCTTTAGATTTTTCCATAATATTTTGACATATAGAATCCAACAAAAATAGTCTGGTTGAAATCCCCGGGGGCGCTATCGTGACCCTCCCTTGTAAGCATATGAAAACCAAATTTAGCACCATAATTTTACACTTCCATTCAATTCCACTAGAGTTTGTATCCTTTGACAGATACGCGTAGGAGGCACTCTACCCAAGTCCAAGCAAAGAGTTCGTTTTTCTCGCGTCGGCGTCGAAGTTTTTTTTTATTCGTTATTACTTAACCTAACTTAACCTAATCGTGGAAATAGAAGATTGTAACGATTTTTATCATTTCTTATATCTAGGTGTTCTGTGTTATTAGACATCATCCTAATTTGGTAAAACAAATTTAAGATTTTATTAACATTTTGTTAACAACATATTACATTTCATTTGCTGTAGCTGTTCAGATTTTTTTACAGGTGAGTTGATTTCACCTGCTTATAAGAGAAAAAAACGCTTTGAATATATTTAACCTAACTTAAGCTAAACATATGATGCATTAATCGTGGCAATAGAAGATTGTAACAATTTTTGCCTGAAATTATTAATTATTTTATTTGACATTTGTTCCAATGTTTCAACATTGGATATTCTATGTAACTCATTGGTACTATACCAGGGAGAAAGCTTCAGAATCATTTTCAAAATTTTATTATGAATTCTCTACAGAGCTTTCTTCCTGGTTTTACAACAGCTAAGGAGTGTATCGAAAAGTAGTCGCAAACATTGAAAACGGTATATCTCAGAGCATAATTTATCTTTTTAAAAGCTTTTTTCACGCAAATCCTCATCATGTCATCAAATATTGAAGCAGCTAAAAAAAAAAATATTGAATAATATGCAGTTTTAATATAAATTGAACAAGGTTTATAAAGCATGGAAAATACAATCTTGCACAAAATTACATTTTTGAAGTGTCTTCTGAAGATTCGATGTTTTGTATTGAACAAAATGTATATCAAACAAAATAGGATGTTAAGCTTATTCTATCGGAAAATATGTTTAATACACACAGCACGTAAAAAAACTCAAAAAAATAAATTATTGCTCTAAAAAAGCTCAATTATTGGAACAAGGTCGGTTTTAGAAAGTCACTTTTGTTTAATCAACTTTTGAAGCTCTATCATATACAGCGGTAATTATATAGAGTAAATTTTTTTGCTTACGTTACTTCATAAATATGCATAGAAACTTTTAGAATCAAAAAACAATTTTTTATTCATTACAATCGTTCGATATTACCATTAACGTGTAGAAATAAAACATCAAAAAACGAGGTCCTTAAAAATCGACTTTTTTCGATTTTTGTATTTGCTCTCAAATGCATGTTACTGAATTTTTCAACATATTGTTTACACTATGTCATGAGAGTTGTGGCACAGAATATATTAGCATGAACAAAAACTATTTTTTCTTAAAATTTAACACATTTATTAACATATCAATTTTTTCAGAGGTGTGCAAGATTTTCATCGACATCTGTTAGTGATTTGCTAAATTATCATGCAATCATCATTTTTTAATACATTGTAAAGCATTTCTGATCAAAAAATTGTTTGTAGGTTCGACCCATTATTTTTGAGAATGTTTTGAAAATTTGCGACTACTTTTCGATACACTCCTTAGTCCATATTGGTACTGCATACAACATGGCTGGCCTGAAAATTTGTTCGAATATCAAAAGCTTGTTCTTAAGACAAAGTTTTGATTTTCTATTAATAAGGGGATAGAGACATTTTACATATTTGTTACATTTGACTTGAATGCCCTAGATGTGATTTTTGAAAGTTAAATTCTTATCTAGCATGAGCTCTAGATACTTAACTTCATCTGACCAATTTATTGGAACCCCTTTCATCGTGACAACATGTCAACAAAGATTTTTGACATCCTTGAGGTAACTCAGGTAAGTCAGATGTGAAAATATTGTATAATATTGGTCCCAAAATGCTGCCTTGAGGAAAGGTTTCAAATAGGTTTCAGTAATAAATGCTATATGTACGTTATTAGCTGTAAGAAAATGAAACAGCTCGTCCTCTTTGCCATTCAAAGAACGAGCATTCCAATTTAAAATATTTAAATTATTATTTATTTATCCATTTAAAAACGTAATCCAATTACAGTTTGATTAGTAAATTTTACATAAACTTGACTGCTTCAGTCATAGTGGTGGTTTTGAACATTGCATCAATCATTTGATTCAATTGTTCAGTTAGCTTGCTGGAAATATTTTCGGCACTGCAGTCTTAAAAATAAGCTAACACGTGTGTTGCTCCTACGTCCGACGTTTCGGTTATTTTATTTAACCTTCTTCAAAGGGATAGGATTTTGTGTTTTTGTTATTGTGTGTAATGTCCTATATTCGGTTGTCTGTAATTTGGTGTAATGGCGTCCTCTATGGTGCATGCGTCGCGATTTGTTCGTACGGCACTGTGTTTCAAAGCTATAAAAGCTTAATCGCACAAAAGCTTGTTTTAGAACTATCTAAACTAATTTTTCCTGCCTAGGTTACGGCCTTAGGTTACGGCTTATCACTGCGCTTTCAAGACTGAGTATCAGTCGGCGGATGAGGGAGACGTGCCAACTCCCACAATAGGTGAAGTTAAGAATGCTATCAAACAGCTCAAGAACAACAAAGCAGCTGGGAAATATGGTATTGGAGCGGAACTTATTAAAATGGGCCCAGACAGGTTGGCCACTTGTCTGCACCGATTGATAGCCAGGATCTGGGATACAGAACAGCTACCAGAGGGGTGGAAGGAGAGAGTAATATATCCAATATACAAAAAGGGTGACAAGTTATGAAACGGGCGGGCTTCAACATGCGGGGCACGATCTTCAATAAATCCAGCCAGTTCATCTGTTTTGCTGACGACGTGGACATTGTCGGAAGAACGATCCAGATGGTTTCTGAACAGTATACCAGGCTGAAACGTAAAGCAGACCAGGTTGGATTAAAGGTAAATATGTCGAAGACGAAATATCTGCTGACTGGAGGAACCGAGCGCGATAGAGCTCGCATTGATAACGTCGGATAACAACTGCAGCAGAGAAATTCGAAGACGTATCATTGCCGGAAGTCGTGCTTACTATGGAATCCACAAGACCTTGCGGTCTGGTAAACTTCATTTCCGTAGCATGGTAAACTTCACTTCCGTAACATGGTACACGTACAAGACGCTTATAAGATAGGTAGTCATCTACGAGCATGATACGTGGACAATGCTAGAAAAGGACCTGCAAGCGTTAGGAGTTTTTGAACGACGTGTGCTTAGGACGATCTTTGGCGGAGTATGGAGGAGAAGAATGAACCACGAACATGCGCAACTCTACAGTGATGGGCGAGACACGTTGTGAGAATGCCGGACAACGAAATGGTGTTCATCTCGAATCCGGCCGGTACAAGACGAAAGCGATTGCAACGAGCTAGATGGTTTGACCAAGTGGAGCAAGATCTTGGAAATGTGGGGCGATCGGGAAACTGGAAGTTAGCAGCCATGGATCGAGTTAGTTGGCGTAACATAGCGGCGCAGGTCATGTCTTAAATGACGTAGCACCATCAAAAGTAAAGTAAAAGGTCTTGTGTTTTTAATATAAAGAATTATTTCATCAAATGAAAATAATGTCAGACGACTTCATTTGAATGTTGTTAATATTGTTAGAATACATCCGTGCGAAAAATGTTGATTTTTGACACGAACAATCAATTTTTATATTAGTGAGCGGAAATAGGCGCATGAGCGGATGCTGGTGCACTTATGGTACTTGCAAACAATTTTTGAAAAATCTATTTTGAAATAAATATTTTGAACAATTTTTTTTTCAACTTTGAAGTAGGTATATAGCTTTCTGTGGAACGGTTCATTCTGGGGATTGGTTTTCTAGGGAATGGTACACTCTGGGGAAATGCTATATAATCGATATAATCATTTTAGCAGTAAGATATATATTTCGATGTTCAAAAAGATCAAATATGTGAAAGTTATCGACATTTCACATATGGCCGAATAGGAAACCACTATGGCCATAAATGCTACACTTTCTCTATAACTTTCTCACAACACCGTATAGGAACCTATAGTAAACAAAAAATATCCAAAGAACAAAATCAAACTTACCCAAAAACAATATCAAACTCAACCATGGCTTGTTCTCCACCTTTCCGAACCAATCTCCAATGTCGGGTATGTGCTGCCACTTATCGCCCGTTTGGTTCCACCGCCGAAGTATGATGTGTCCTATGAAGAACAGACCGGCACTAACGCAAAGTTCACCTCGTTTTCGTGTATAGTGCGATAAAAGCACCTCGTTGCTTCCTTCATTTTCAAAATGTATGATTGTGCAATTCATTAGCCTGATTTCGATCAGTGTGATTAAAAGGAACCACGAATTATTAAAGTAATACCATGTTTGGTGTTCTTCTTCGATGAAGGAACTGCTGGACAGTGATAAGGTGTGGAAAATGCAGCCGAATAGGAGTAGAAGTCCGGGTGAACTCCAGAGCTCTGCAACTTTATCTTTACACACTAGTTGGAAAAAAACATCTAAAAGACTCCAATGGATCACTATAATTGTGAATATGACCACAAATAGAACGTGACTAGTGAATGTGTTTCGCAAAATATTAGATTCTAGCCCAACGAATGTGTTCAGATAGTTTTTTCCCAAAATTGCGATAGCCATCAAAAGCATCCACCTGTTCAATCTAGGGTGAAATTCTATTAGTTCTCTTCCATATGGAATCATACATAGCAATGTAGCCAAGAGGGTAGTCTGTAAAGATGCATGTTAGTATAAAAAAAACAATTAACGTATTTAATTACATACCAGCACGCTCAACATGGTGCCAATCACTATACTTGGAATATCGTAACGAATATAGTGCTGAATCAAAAGTCTCGACAAGTTCCGGCTGGCAGAGTCGTATTTTCCTATTGCTTTTTGTAGTATTGTTAAATCATCCTGGTACTCCAGATACATTGAATGCAATAATTTTGCTTCTCTGAATTGAAGAAAAAATTCTGAAATATTAAGCATAATTTAAACTATAGAAAACTGGAAGTATGGAAGGTAAAACCTACCTTGGTCGTTGAGCAGATCTCCATAGAAGGCTTTCGATTTCTCAATTAACCTTTTAGTATTGTAATAGCTTGCATAGAGCCTGTCTGCTGGCGGTACGTGATTTAGAATGGGAATGATAAGCGATCCAATGGATGAGTATGGTATGGGAACTCCCATCAGTACGGCAAAAGTGGGGGCCACATCGATTTGCAGAAAATCTTCTTCACTTTTAGAACAATCGTTACCAACCACTATGAGCGGTACATGTGTTTCTGGGTACGTTGATCCTCCATGGCCCCCTGAATCACGCATGCCGTGATCGCCGGTTATTACCAGTACAGACTTGGAATTATATTTTTCGTCCTGTAATATGCATTTATTATAAATCTTTTGATCTTCTTAAATTAAACTAATCATTAGGGTGGGTAATCCGCTGTATGATAAAACGGAAAATAGCTTGAATTTAACCAGATCAAATATTTATCAGTTCCATTTGGACCCCAAACAACTGTGCAAAATTGCAACACAAAATATGCTTAAGTTTACTTGTCGAACAAATCAAGGTGTTGAAATGCCCCTGGCATTTCTATTGCCTCAATAGGTAATTTATCAAAGTGTTAGTAAGATTTGGGAGCCGTTCATAGGCCTGTCCATATGACAGATACGTCTATGCTTTAGTTTACATCGGCGGAGGACCGGTGCAAACACGAGGATGTCATTTCCCTAGAGGAACTGCAAAAGAGCTTCCCGATCAGCTGATTTGGAACGTCTTGTGAATAGGCCTATACTCGCGGTTACTCGAGGTTGGGAAAGGACTGTGGATAAGGTAATGTTTATTAAAAACTTCTCTGCTCTGGGGTCGGACCTGGTGTAGTGGTTAGAACACACCTCTCACGCCGAGGACTTGGGATCGAATCCGATCCCCGAGATAGTCACTAAATATTTTTCAGTGACAACTTCCTTCGGAAGGGAAGTAAAGCCGTTGGTCCCGAGAAGAACTAGCCCAGGGCTAAAAATCTCGTTAATAAAGATAGAAAAAAAAACTTCTCTGCTCTACTTCGACCATTTGCGTTTCGCTACTCCTCCTGAAATTTGGAAATCTGAGTTACTCAGTAGTTTATACATTATTTGTCACCACATTTGAGTTGGATTTCTAGTACAGCTTCATATTTGATGGATCAAAAATACCGGTGAATGGTCGATTTGAAACCTGATATTTATCAATGTCGGAAATGACATACCTGTTATGATCAAGAACATTTTTAATGACGTAGGAACCTTTATATTTGGGTTTAAGTTTTTGATTTTCTCCTACTGTCGCAACATTTCGAATCAAGATCAAATCTCCAACTTGATAAACGGTGTTAGCTGTGACCTTACTATCGTAGTATCGCTTATTGTACTCTTGTAAACGTTTCACTGAAGCATTTCATTCAAGTTACGTTTGTCGTCGTAATTCTTTTCTTCGACGAACTTGAGTAAGTTTTTATCTATGCATAACTTTTGAGTTTCACCGAACAAAACACGAGATGGTATGTCGCCTATCGAACGATTGAAAGGGTTATTCATCAGATATTCTGCTTTGTACAAAATATTGTCCCTTTGCAATTTATGTCCATCCTGAAATTTTGCCAAAAGAGGAATCAAGGTGCGATTATACCGTTCTATTTGACCATTGGGTTTTGGACCAGCAGTTGCCACCTGGACATGATAGAATCCGTGGTCTTGTGCAAATGATTCGAATTCCTTCGAAGTAAATGCTGATCCTCGATCCCCAAGTAACAATTTAAATGCTCTTTAATGTTAGATGTTATTTATTGAGGTTTTATTAGAGATGCATTAAATCCCAACAGATTCAATAATAGATTTAAAAGTGCTAAACGATTTTTTCAGTAAAAACCACTTTAAATTGCTTTGTAGATACCTATAAGTGCTTTTGTTAAAACTTGTTTGCTAGCTAAATTTGTTGATAATAAATTGTATGTTGAAGGAGCTGTATAGTGTCTATTAAAACCTATACTTAAAACCTCAGCTTGTTTGTCTTATAAAGACATCGATAAAACTCCTAAGACTGCTCTAAGTCACGTTAAAAGTTTTCTTAAAACTCAAATGTCTGATAAAAGTTATGGTCTGCGTTTGGTTATCAATATCATCAGTGGATAATGATAATCATGTAAAGAATTATGAAACACGAATATAAAGAATCATAAAACATATTAAATTGGCAAACAATCCGCTCGTAGAATTATCTAACTACCGTGTGTAGCATATTTTTCCCATGCTTGCCTGAACTTCCCGTTCTCGGGGGACACCTATGCTGCACACAACAGCTGAGCTGCTTGAAAAATGCTCAACCACGGTCTTTCTCACAATTTCTTCCATTAAAACATAATTAGATACATAACGGAACGAATGAACTAAATTAAAGTGTATCACAAAATCAAATCTTCCGCTTTGTTTACCTTTTTGACAGCACTAGCTTTCCTGAGTGCATTAAGTTCAAGCCAAGGCTCCCAAAAAACCTATTTGTCTTACTGCAGAAAAAATAATCTGATTTAAGTATATAATAGCCAGAGGAGGATTTTGTGCAAGGATTCTTAAGATCAAAACCTCTCATGAATGATTCTATTGTACAGAACAATCACCAATTGATCTTAAACCATCCAGACAAGACCAGCAAGATTTAACTGGATGGAATCCATTTTTATTGACGCCGTTTCGGGTTCATAATTACAATATGCGTGGTATTACATTCTAAAAATGTAATGGAATAAAATATTAGATAAATAATTATGATGTTGTAATTGTGGCGCGTTGTGGT
Source organism: Aedes aegypti (assembly GCF_002204515.2). NCBI lineage: Eukaryota > Metazoa > Arthropoda > Insecta > Diptera > Culicidae > Aedes > Aedes aegypti. The sequence continues at coordinate 200,518,789 of NC_035108.1, read as the reverse complement.
AAATCGAATTTTTTTGCCATTCCACCAGTAAATTTTCTTTGGCATGAGTTTCACGCGATTGCAAGAAAATTTACTGCCACGCAAAAATGATTATTTTAATTTATTGTTATGAGTCGGCAGACATCATGATGGTTTCAATGTTATAAAAAAAGTTTTGATTAATATACAACTTGTTGACCGATGATTGTTAGATCGTCAGCTCTTAAGGCTAAGTAGCCCGTCATTCGTTTTGGCAACAATGATGACTTTTCAGCTTGCACTTCAAAGTGATAAAACTCAGCCTTGATAGTTTATATTGACTTGAAAAAAGTATCACTGTACGTGCTAACATGCATAAAGTATGCTGATACTTTTTCAGGTGTGTCAGTGCAAAACCAACTGATTTTCTTTGATTCGAAATCGTGAGATGAATTAGCAACAATCATCAACGACGCGTACAAATTTCAATGACGGCCTACTTCGCCTTAACATCGGTTTTATTCCGTGTTTTAGGATATCGCAAAAGATTTAATACCGCTAGTTGAGCTCAACAAGACTATACAATAGCTCTTTTATGTATGTTTTAACAAGGGTATAGGTATTCATACTATACAAAATTAAGAAGTTTAAAAACGGTTTTAAGGTATAGTTTCAACAACCTCCTGTAGTGTGGGCCTCTTGGGGTTCAAAGGAGTTTTATCAAAGGTTTATTAAGGTTCTTAAATCTAATAAGTTCTAAAATGAGTTTTAACGATATGGTGGTAACAACAGCTTCTTCTTCTCTTCTTTCTGGCGTTACGTCACCACTGGGACAGAGCCTGCTTCTCAGCTGGTGTTTTCAACATGGTATGATCGTTGACAAAGGCAGTCACGTTAAAAGAGGATTTTATTCTGACCAAAGTCAAGAGTGAATGGTCAAAGTGGTAATATAAATTGATTAATTGAATGACAAAACCATCATTTGGAGGCACTTTTCTAAAATTGGACGCATGTAATGATTGCAACCATTTGCCGTCCTAGGTTCGAATCCCGTTCCGGCCACATCGGATTTTCAAGTGCCAAAAAACACCATTTAGAGGCCTTTTTCGAAAAATTCATACATGGTAAGATTGTCTTAAAATGCCCCCCAGAACCCAAATTCACCCTCAGGATGCAAATAAAAAATGCAAAAAGGCCAACGACACGCGACGTTCCCAAGCGGTCACCCATCTAAGTACTAAGTGTTCTGCATATGAGCACTTCCACAGTTATTAACTAAGAGCTTACTATGCCAATGACCATTTTTGCATGCGTATATCGTGTGGCAGGTACGAAGATACTCTATGCCCTGGGATGTCGAGAAAATTTCCAGTCCGAAAAGATCCTCGACCGGTGGGATTCGAACCCACGACCCTCAGCTTGGTCTTGCTGAATAGCTGCGCGTTTATCGCTACGGCTATCTGGGTTCCTACAAACAGCATACAACAACAGCTTGTAGTATGTGAAAATGAAAAAAACTAAAAATGTTACTTGGTCGGATACTACAACTTTAGGAACCTTGTAAATTCTTATCCTTCGTTTTCTCTAACGAACCTAGGTGTAGAGATGGTCGGGTTTCACATTTTTCGAACCCGAACCCGTCCCGTACCCGACTTATTTTATTTCTTCAAACCCGGACCCGACCCGAACCCGAGACAAAAATTGATAAGCAAACCCGTACCCGACCCGAACCCGAAAAATTGTCGCTGTTCAAACCCAAACCCGACCCGAAACCCGAAAAAGTTTTCTAAGGAAAACACGAATAGAACCCGAGCTCGAAAAGATGATAAATTCACAGACAAACAGACGTCACACTCTCATCATTGTCCATCGACACCCTTTTTAACGGTCGATTCAAAAATATGGTAGGTGGCCAATCCACCACACGTAGCGCTCGCATCGTATTTGTTCGCGTTTGACGTTTACACACTATCGCCATCTGTTGGCCCGTCGGCCAAATACACTAATTCTAGCATTGGGCGTACATGTCCTCGTGACTATGATTTGGATCGAGATTTGTTCTAAGTGTTAAGTCTGTTTGTCTGTGATAAATTTATCGTTTCTGAAGCATAGGGAAGCTTTCAGGTTGTTACTTTGTGAACAATTCTCACCAAACCCGATCCAAACCCGACTTTTTTCAAGCCCGAACCCGACCCGTACCCGATAATTTTTAGCCTTCAAACCCGACCCGAACCCGAACCCGAAAAAATAAAAAAAATTAAACCGAACCCGACCCGAACCCGTCGGGTTCTGGTTCGGGTTGGCTTTCGGGTTTGAAAACCCGCGACCCGATCATCTCTACTAGGTGGTCAATGTGAATGGTTTGAAAAGGCTTATCTGGTTTTTCATAAACATGCAAATAACCGTAGGTTTTTCTTTGCTTTGGATTGTAGCTGATACACGTGATGCTCTCGCTAATATGTTTTTTTCAATTTTTTTTGTTAAACTCGGTATGTAGAAGTTGCGCATAATCATATCGGCCACCTTGTCCACCCCAAAATGTCGTTGTGATATTTGCACATGACAGAAGCTTCCATAACTTGCGGGACAAAAAGAAGGTTTTTCTTTCCTTTAACTTTTTAGACAATCTGATCAGTGCTTTGCGAAGACCCAAGCAGTTCGACTCATTTTTGCGCGCTCGGAGTATTTTTTCGGTGGCTGCGTTCGTTTGCCCAGTGCTTTGCGAAGACCCAAGTAGTCCGATTCATTTTCGCGCGCTCGAAGTGTGTTTTCGGTGGCTTCGTTCGCTTGGATTCGCTTTGCGAAGACTCAAGCTGTCCTATTTATTTTTTGCGCGCTCGGAGTGTTTTTGATTTTCAGTTTGCACTTTATTCGCGCGCCATCGGAGTTTTTTTTATATTCCTGCTTATACGTGTTGACGCTGCGATTGTGATTGTTCAGTCGAGGATGGATTACTAATTGGTGAGCTCGTTTCATGCTTGTAATAACACATTTTTATCACAACATGTATTTTTTATGAATTTGTTGAACAAACTATGAATAGTTCGTCACTTTAAATGTTGGCATAAGCGCTTATTCATGTTTTATAAAATTTCGAGATTCAAACCTTTGAATAGTTCGATGTTTAAGATGTCGACGCATTGATAGATAACTTTTTAAACAGAGGTTACATAAATCGCATCCCTTACCAAGGTGAATCCTGATCATGTAGCTTTGAAGCCCTCCCACTAACAAAACTCCTTCCCGTGGCAACCATGAAGATGCAGAGGTATACTCGGTCTTTAGTAACAAAGGATGTCACACTAAAATTCCTTCCCTTCCCCGATGACCGTAAGGACGTGGCCGGCGCCGTTATTAACATTACTAATTTCAGAGTCCTCGAAAATGTACATTGAAGATGGTATGCTACTCCCAAGCTACAATTTCGATGATTCTTGTTAATCACGGAGGAATAAAAATTATAACATGCGGGCCGCATCACATTAATATTCAAAATCCATTCGCGGGCCGTACAAAACCTTACCAAGGGCATTTTGGTGACCACTGCTGTAACTGTTAACAAATGCCTCGCATGACATATTCTTACCATTTGTGTGGCACGAGGAACGATTTCGAAGTATTGTAAGTTTCACCCTTGTTGGAAGATACTCCATTTGACGGTACCGTAATCCGGGTGCAAATTGATCACTGGGGTGAATTTGATCAGGTCGGTACCCAAAAACATTTCCTCCCAAGGATGTTGAAGATTTTGTTGGCACCACAGACGTTCCATGTTTTCTAGTTTATAAATGTCTAATGATGATTTTGAACTATTTCATTTTTATTACGGTCAGTTTTGCATAGAAATATTCACAGTTTTTGAAGGTGTAAGCAATACAGTTGGAAATGTCTGTGCCAAACAATCCGCTGGTGCAATGCCTACATGTTAACTTTGAGTGTTCAAAATGATGTGTAAGCTTAAGTATCAACTACTGAACTTATTTTTGATATCATACAGCGTAGCAAGTAAAGTTTTTTTGCACATAAAACCGTTTAAACTCGAATAATGTGCTAATTTAAATGGAAATTGCCTACATTTAGGCGTATTAGTAAGATTTTCAAAGTTTAATTTTGCAATAAACTGATGAAATACTTGAGTTATAAGAATTTTGACATCGTTTCCAGATTCAGGAGACCCAAATTTAGTAGACAGGGAAATTTTTATTTCTAACATCTACTTTGTTATATGGTGATCAATTTCGCCCCAATGTGTCATTTTAATTTTTTGATATTACAACTATTTTTATGATATGTTAAATATTATTTCATGAAAAATCAATTTCATAAACTGAGAAAGATCAATGGAGTACTGGTTTTGTCGAAATCTATTTGACAATATTTGAATTCTGAAGGATAACACAACAACAAGTTGTAAAATAGTGATCAATTTGCCCCCGGTTTGCGGTACAAGGTTTTATTCATGAATTAACTGATTAACCTGAACAGGTTTAGACATTTTCACCTCAAATATTACTATTCGTTGGCGATCTGTTAAATACGATTCAATCCAGTAGTATTTTACTACGAATTACTGTTTCACAATAAAGACCCTGAAAATTCCAGGTTTCTCCTGTTTGAATAAAATTCCATGAATTACAAGTGTACAAAAAGCAGGTTTTCCATACAAAATCCAATACAAGTTTCAATCGCAATTTGCACACCTTAGACGAAACCGATCATGGTCATATACTGAATAGTTGTTTGGGACCTCTAATGAATCCATGACCTGAAAAAATGGCCACGATTACCCACCTTACTAATCATGCTAACCCATACTTTCATAGCCTCATAAATCTCTTCGATGACACTGTCCATTTCCAGTAGCTTTCCCGGTACCTTCTCACTAAACGGCCCTTCAACGTGGCCGATGTGGTCCAGGCCCAGGTAGTGAAGAATCATCAGCTTCCAATCGAACTTTCCGAATTCAGTTCGCATCTTCGTGGTGATATTATTGTCGCCCTGTAAATATTTTCATATTATTTTCATGATAAATGTTTCGTGATATCATAAAACTCTCACCTCGTAAAAGTCGTTAACATACAATGAATCCACATTTTCACCTTTGCGGGAGAATACATCGGGGAACATGTTAGTCCACGTATTATCGCCGTAAAACACGATACGTCGTTGCAATTGATCCATTTGATACAAAAAAGTGTCTAGCGTGACCTGTGGGCTTCCCAGATTCAGTATTACATCCAGGAAGCTTGGAATGGCTCCCGATGTCATCGCCTTTATCCGGGGCATCGTAACAGTTGGTGGGTGAACCTGTAGCTGATACTGACAAGCTCGGCCATCATCGATTAACTGATTCAAAAATGGCACGTTGCTCTTTTGTGATACGAAATCCGTTCGAAGGGCATCTATTACCATCAGCACAGCCCGAGAGTTACGTGGCTTATATGAAGATGCGTTGAGCCTGAAAACAAACTTTATTGAAGGGATTGCTCCGGTGCTAAAGTCTTCAATTAAAACTTACCTCACACTGTCCAACGATCCCGGGAGTTCATGAATGCTCGATTTGGTGGCAGGTGAGAAGGATAGAGGAAAAAAGCCATAGCAAAACAGACCGAGAGCGAATATAAAAACTAGGAAAAGATACACCAATATGTGCTTGATACGAGCAATCATTTTGGTAGTTTCACTTCATTTTTATAAATGATTTCAAAAACCAATCTATCTATGCAGCGCTAACTTTAGTGAATACCTTTGTTTTGTTTGAATAAACTATGGTGACTGATACCGGGCATTGTTATCAAAATGATATCGCGAGTCACTCAGTTCCAGAAGATCCGATGTACCCTTTTCAATGACTGCTACCCAGCACTATCTATCATCGAAGATGGCCACTCTGTGCATGATGAGCACCCTCTGTTTGAGAGGTTCTTATCGGAATTTTTCAAAAAAATTTTTGGCGCTTCCTTAAAAGAGAACATATTCACCCCTATTCTTGTTTACGTTCGAATGCTCTTTCGATCGAAAACCGTTTTGCATTCTCGTTTACGCCAGCAAAATCAAGTGGGCCGTGGATTCGAACGAACAGGATTCGATCGAAAGTTGGATACGCCGTAAACAAGAATGAGGGTGATTATCATGGGGCTCTGCACTGTTTTGATTTTGCATAGGATTTTGACGTTTACTGGCCTTGTTGTTTACAAAATTCATGGTAGAGTGAAAGAGAGAGGATGATTTTTGTGCAGTGACCCATTGGAAGTGCACATTATTTGCATATAGGGTAACGTATATAACATGGACATGCATATAATTTGGACAGGCTAGTCGTTCTATGTTCATTTACAATGGTTAGGAATATAAGTAGGTACGGGAAATCATGTATTGCATTATTAACGATCAACGCTCCGTCATCGTAATCATCGTAATCATCGAAACTTCAAAAGCAGTTTCTCTGTTCAAAACTAAAATATATTCGAAGAAAATGTGTTCACTGTGTTTCGGTTGGAGAATGGAATACAGTGAACACATTTTCCTGTAAATTTGCTTGATTTTGAACGAAAAAACTGCTTTTGAAAATTCCGAAATCAATGACGGATCCTGCCCCCTTAATACACTATGCTACTTATTAATGATGACCAGTTTCATAACAATTACAAATTGGCTTCAAAAATATCAAAGTTGTAAATTGCATCAACAAAACATCTGTGAAACCTACGAATGTAAGAGAATGTACATTTCAAGAGCATACATTTTATGCAATAATAACGCTCAAAATTGGCATTCATAAAAGTTTAAAAGTGGCAATATGATAAAATATATCTAAAATTGAAGCTAAGTTCATCTAAAATCTTAACATGAGTATATAAGGCATAAATCAGGGGATGTCCAAAATAGATTACGGTTTTTGTTAACCCTCTCTTTCCCACGACTTTGATCGACTATTTCTTTACGAAAAAAGCGTTTTTATCAAAAGTACTTGAACAAACAATGTTGCAAATGGTCTTAAGTTTTCGAATTCGGTAAAAAAGTGTTTGGTTGTTTTTCAATAGTAAATTGATTGTTTATCAATAGTTTTAATATTGAAACAGTTAGTTTACTTTTGGATTAATCTGATGAGTATATAAACATATTCTAGTAACTATTACTAAGTATTCATCTAATTCGGGTTGTCTCCAGTTCGTCGAAAACTAGTGGAGCTCTGGAGCTACCATGGGAAAGAGAGGGTTAAGTTGATATAATTTGGCCATCTGATGAAATACACTGGAATGTCGCATGCATGCATACTTGCAGGCGTATTTCGTGTTTCTGATTATATTTGCTTGCATTAAATGAAAATAATGATTACCACTAAAATACACATCCAAATACCGAAAGAATGCATAAGTCACTTAAACTCATAAAACTTTATGATATGACCGTCATTTTAAGAAACCATTGTATGGATGTTGAGATAACGCCCCTGTCCAAATTTTATTCTGAGGGTGTCAGACATACATGATTTACCCTATATTGAAAAGAAGAGTACATTTTATGCCTTTTGTAAAATGGGACTTACTTGATCTTCACTCCCAAGGGCTTTTTCCTGCTCCACATATATGAAAAATAAAGAAAATATTTGTTTGAAATTCTATAAATAATAAATAACCTATAGGGTTATGTAATGTCACAAATTTAACCGCTCTTATTTCATAAAAATAAAATAAGAGCTAGCGGGATATGGGGCAAGTGTGCCACCTTAAGCAAATTGTTCTCTAACTTTGTTTAAAGCTTAAAAAACCCACCAATTTAGCCTCATGATGTTAGTCTCACATCTCTTCACAAGCACTGTGCCATTTAAAAAGAAAATAATTTGAAAAAATATTAGTTTTTGAGCTGGGGCAAGTGTGTCACCCTTATGGGGCAAGACGGCCACCGAATGAACATTCATCTAATTCTACTTTTAATGAAATTTTCTTTATTTCATGTTAATATTGCTAACAAAGCAGAGCCTAATTGATAATTTTAAAAATATTTTTAAGTTTACCATCATAAGCGGATGCTTTATAACAAGGCTCATCACATGCGGAACCCTCTACTAGTCAATTCGATATTTAATATCATTATTTTTGTCTCCATTCAATACGATATATGAATTATCATTTCATTACGGGGGATCTGTATAATATTACGCTAGATCAGAACTAAATAACGGTAAAATATTGATGAATATAAGTAAAACAGTTCTTAATACGCCTAAAACCATGTTATTATCGAATATTTGGAGAAAAAATCACTTCGGGAGCAAAAATGTTCGCTACTCCCCTTCTACACTTCAGAAACCACTACTGGTGCCTCATTTTGGGTCATTATTATGATTTTGTTGATGACGTTTACATTTTCATGAATTTCACTTCAACCATTTTTGTTTACCAAATAGGTGGCATACTTGCCCCAAAGAGTGTAGAGTAAGGTAGGGCAATAGTTCGACCTTAGTGGTATAATCAAAGTTTCCAGGAAAATAAAAGCAGATGAAACAAAACAAATACCATACAGCGAACCTTCAACATATTGGCTATAACTTTGCTGAACAAACTTGTGTCAACATATTTACCCATTTTTAGTTATAATAGTTTCAAAATTGATTGTCTTAAACGAACTTTTGCCCCACCGATGGGGCAAAAGTTCGTTGGCTAAAACACTAAATATCAATACTTTTATGCCAGGCATACTTTATACCAGCTGTAAACTTATGTTTGCCGAAAAATACACACTAAATTTTCATTAAAAAATGACCAAAACAGGGTTAATTGTAATACACCCAAAAAATAGCAGTTTTTCGCAAAACTAAGTGAAAATGTAAAATTTTTGTGACATTTTTCGCACGATCAGGCAAATTTCGCTAAATTTGAAGATACTATGTAGATTTAAGGAAATTTGAAAAATTTTCCGTGGGTTTATACATGGGTCGAGCTTTTGCCCCGCAGATTCGAACTTTTGCCCCGCTATGGGCCAAAAATTGATTCCAATTATTTATGGAAAAACTAATGCACGTCAAAGCATTCTTATGATAGGCCAAGAAACGCCCTTACATAAAATATTGAAAAATATTTTATCTTCATTTGGTTCCATGCATCGAAAGTTTGACCAAATATTATAATGTGTTATAATATTTACGTCGAAAAACAACAAATAACCATAACTTTTCCAAATCTTAATCGATTTTTATGATGTTTGGAGTGAAAGTCTCTTACTTGAATAGCATTCGAACCACCATGACATTTCTTAGTTTTGATTTAATTTGAGCTAGAAATATTTAAAAGAAACTCTTGCCCCACTCGAACTTTTGCCCCACCTTACTCTATATTTCAACCAAAATGGATTTCGTATGTAAAACTAAATACTTCGATGTCGATGTAAATACGTGAAAAATAGAGCAATTTTCCTCATATTTTAATCATTGTATTATGAACTACAAGGGAACATATTAATAAGCTCAAAAAAAAAAAATAGTTTGTAGTTTTTATAAAAATCAGGGGTGGCACACTTGCCCTTATGGCACACTTGCCCCAAATTTCGCTATACAATAAAAATGTTAAAGAGCATAAACAATTACACAAATTGGTTGAGTTGATTCTAAGAAACGCCAACATTATTAAATGTTTTTTCTTTATGTTTAATGCCAAGAAATGGTCAATTGGTAATGGTAACATAAACAAAGAATGCTTATTACTCAAAAACGGTTGCCTTAATTTGCTTCACTTTTTTTGTTTCACAACATACTCTTTTGAAAAGCAAATAATCGAATATGAGTAAAATTCTGAAGCCTGACATGTTCACTAAAACTATACCTCGGTCTCCCAACCAATGTTCAATCGACAAATGCTCTTAAAATACAACAGTTTTTTAGAATAAAATATGTTGAAGAAATATCGAAAAGCAAATAAAATTATTACGATTTAAATATGTTTCGATGTAAAAATGCCGATAGAGGGGATAAAGGGAGAATCCTGTACAACCGGACAGTCTTTGTGCCCGGTTGTACAGGAGTAATTTTAAAACTTTAATACCATAATACAATACTAGTAGGTAGTTATTGGTTTAGACAAAATATGACGTTTTTGTGTAGACATGTCCTCTATGGGCCAAACACTTACATAGACGTTTTGTATCCAAGGAAAAATGTTTTTGTCGGTAAGTGTTTAAAACATCAACCAATCGGTGGAAAACACATGTTATATCTACATTACGCGGTACTGTTTTGAATTTACATCAACTAGTTCACTTGTACACGCAGAGAAAACAGACCTTTTTGTTTCAAAAATAAATATTATTGAAATATTTTTTAAAAACTACAATTGTTTTTGTTGAATACAAACATTTTAAATTTTATTGTTCCAAAAAAATAATTGTTGTTTTCACACCAAACTGATAGGAACACAAGTTGCTTAGATTCAATAAAATATTTTATTGACTATTGACATAATCTGTTTCGTTTTGAAAAAAAGTTTTTTGGTTTCAAAAAATCCTAATATTGTCACACATACATATGTATTATATGAGAGTGTATGTGCATGTTCTTTGCTTGCACGGCTTGTCAGACGCCATTTCCATGATTAGAAACAAAACTCAAATGGATTCAACAGAAGAAGTACTGGCTATGAATGTTGAGGAAGCTGGTGGATTTATTGCTGACTTTCGGACTCTGAAGAAATTATCAATCATCTTCTGGGTAAGAAATTGTGTTGTTTCCATGTAGTTATCTGATAACGAACTTAGACGCATTTAATTATCTTGAGAAAATCAATATACTCTTGAAACCATGCAAATCCTGGAACGGAAGGATATTAAAGAATTGATAATGCCGCCATTTTTGGCTGAACGGACGAAATGCGTGCATGGATTGTCCAGGTATAAATTAACGGAGGAAGTGTTAAAAAAATGTATTTTTCTATGTATCATAGGTATCTCCACCGTTATCCACAGATTGCCTTTCAACCGCATCACCGGTGGTAAGAGAAAGTAATTCCGAAGCCATCACTCGTGAACGGTACATTGTTAATTACGTGCTGACCGCGTCAACAAAATGCCGAGTTATTTGCAGAAATGGCAAATGCATTTTTTTAACTAGAGCTTATAAGAAGGCAATAACTCATTTGATGATTATGTGTAAATGAGATGTAAATAAAATCTAAATCGAGAGAAAATAGTCTGTTTATTTATTATTATTTCAAATGAAATATCCGGCTACCAGAAAAAATAAATAAAAATATTGGATCAAAAATGAATATATTTGAAAACAAAATATATTATTTTTGTTTTAAAAATCTTTTTTTTTTTGGTTCAAAAATTATAAATTTTAAAAGCAACACAGTTATTTTTTGGTTCAACATAAGGTTTTGTATCAACAAATATATTTATTGTTCACGACTGATTGTAGAAACAAAAAAATATTTTTTTAAAACAACAAAATTTTGTTGTTGAATTCAAAAAAATATATTATTAGCCGAGAAAAAATATTTTTTTTGTTGATTTCAATACAGAATATTATTGATTTTAAAAATCATTCCTCTGCGTGTACGTGCTTAGTGAATTCACTGTGCGGGTTCATGCAACTTATTTTTTTTTGTCGGTTCACAGTTTTTCCGACTTCAGTTGAGGATGGATTACCAACTGGTGAGTTCATTTCATGCTTGTGAAAACACCAATTTGTATTGTGACAATTTTTCATTTAGTCAATTATTAAACAAATTATGGATGGTTCGTCACTGTAAAATATCGGCATAAGCCCTTATTCCCGCTTTATAAAAAAAAATAGCTGCACATAGAAATTCAAATTAGCACTGATAGATAACATTTTTAATTTGAGGCTACATGAATCGCATCATTAACCATGAAAACCATGGAGATGCAGAGGTGATCTCGGTCTCTTGTAGCAATGGACGTTACACTAACATTCCATCCCTTCCCCGATGACCACAAGGACGTGGCCGGCGCCGTTATTGAAATTACTAAATATGGAGTCCTCGAAATTTTACATTGTAGATGGTTACTCCCAAGCTACTGTTGGTTCATTGTACGATTTTGATTATTCCGATCAATTACAGACTACCAACTACGAATTGTACGGTCATCAATGCCTATTCTTATGCTTTCAATCATATTACTTTTAAAACTTTTAATTAGTAACGTCAAAAATACTGTACTTTTTGCAATACAAATTTGAAACACAACGTGTCCGTGCATAGTAGGACTCTCGGGTCTACCCCGTTTTGCATAATGCCGTATGGCACAATGTCGTTTGGCATACAGTCGTTTGGCATAACGGTCGTTTGGCATAATCGCCATTTGGCATAACGGTCGTTTAGCATAATTGTGAAAAACATTGAATTTGATCAAATTCCTCCCATTAAGCAAAGGGGTGTGTATAAACTGCTCACGATAGTACATTCCGTTGTCAGTTAGTGATAGGACATACTTCTTATCATCATTTTTTCAAGGAAACCAATATCCAATAAAGCTCTTTTGGAATTGTACCATACATGACTTCCGGGGTCATTATGTCCGGGATATTATGGCGCATTTTTAACAAAAATATATCCAACGCCTAAGTTATTCCATGTCATTTGAAAAAAAAAGGAACATGGAATTTTATGACGCACCTTATGGTACGGCATATTACTGTACCACTGCAGTATCTTCCTTTTTCAAATTATGCCAAACGACCATTATGCCAAACGACTATTATGCCAAACGACTTTATGCCAAACGACTGTATGCCAAACGGAATTATGCCAAATGGGGTAGACCCGGACTCTTCTATAAGAATAGCAACTAATTTCACCAAAATAAAAATGTTTAGGCATGCTTAAATCGGGAGCAAGCCGTTAGATCGAAATTACTTTTGACTAGTTAAACTAAAAATGCAAACTACTACAGTCAACTCTCGATATCAGTAAAAGAACCATAGTAAAAATAGGATTTAATGGCTACTTCGATGGTCCCTTGGATCATATTTGCAATGGCCCCTTTTTCGGTCTAACAACATTTTCGGCCCAATGACCTTCAGCTTAACGACATTCGGCCTTACGGTTTAGAACCATTTGAATACAATTTTGAAGATAATTCTCAAGCTGCCTCAATCATGGTGTTCATTCAAAATGTATTTTCCAATTCCCGGATTTTCCCGGATACTGCTGATTTTCAATTAAATTTATTAAATACTGTGAGTTTAAGGCGGTTTACATTGCGGAAAACTTTTGGGCACAAAAATATAGGGTTTCAATGCTAGTAATGGACCCCTTAGTAGCTGAAATTCATTCTAGACGCTTTTCCGCAATGATATCTCAGACGCATATACGTTTTGTGGAGTCTAACAACAAATTCAATGTCTTTACTTCATAGTAAGTCTATGAAACATACATAATCATTCAATTTTTCCAGCGAAATATGCATTTGAAAAACTGTTGTCCGAATGCCTATTATGGACCCTCCCGGGGTCCATAATAGGATTGTTTACAAATTTGACGTTGCGTATTATGGACCCTCCATTTGATTCCTATGTAATCCGGCTCGCTGCCGACGAGCCTATTATGGACCCACCTGGAAATGCGTATTATGGACCCTCTTGTGTGATTTCATTTACAAAACTGTTCAAATATGAAGAGACGTATCGAAGGAGCAGTTGATTTTATGACCACCTTGGATACTGGGAGTTGTATATCCTCTATCAACTAGTGAAAATTTAATCATTAATAAACCAACCTTGCTACTGAGCACACGTCTTTCTCTAAAGGTTATGGGCCCAGTAGCGTCTGGCCGTTGAAGATCAATTCAATTCAAGTTTGTGAAGATTGTTACGGATTTACGGAGAAGACGGAAGGATGTCGAGTGCAGCCAAAGTAGGAATTGTTCAGTTTGCTGGCGAAGGATACGACGTATGGAAGTTCCGGGTAGAAACGCAGTTGTCGGCCCATGGCGTAAAGGAAATGATCACGAAGGATGAACCCACGGAACAACAGCAGCGGGAAGCTTTTCGGGAAAAGGACGAAAAAGCGAAGGCGCTTCTGGTGGCATACATCGCTGATTCTCATTTGGAGTACGTGCGCGACAAGAACACTGCAAAGGAAATGTGGAACTCCCTGGCAAGTACGTTCGCGAAGAAGGGTTTTGCGGCGCAAACCTATATTCGAAGATCTCTGGCAACGCTGAAGATGGAAGAAGGAACACCGTTAATGGACCATTTCCGCCGATTTGATGAATTAGTTCGACAGTTGAAGGGAGCTGGAGCTACTATTTCGGAATTGGATGCCGTGAGCCAGCTGTTCATTTCGTTACCATCGTCGTATGATGTAGTAACAACGGCTATGGAGAACCTGGAAGATGATCAGTTAAAGATGGACACGGTGAAGGCGCGTTTGTTAGCCGAAGAGCAGAAGCGATCGGGAAGAGACTGCGGTTTCAAGGTCAATGGTGTTTCGGATGGATCAAGTTCAGCGTTAGCAGCGAAGCCTTTGAGAAGCAAGGAGAGGAACTCGGAGAAAAGTAAGTTTCAAGGAAAATGCTTTATTTGCGGAGAAGTGGGACACAAAAAGTTCGCATGTCCGAAGATCAAGAATCGGCGCGACAAGGCTCAAGTGGCGACCATCCCGGTGGATAGAGAAATTGCATTAGTACTATCTCAGGAAGAAAGAAAGGATCTGAACGAGGAATTAAAAATCGAATGGATCCTGGATTCGGGAGCAAGTCGTCATATGGCGTATAACGAAGAGCTGTTCCAAGATTTCAAGGAGTTCGATAATCCGCTGGTGATTGAAATTGCGAAGAAAGGTGAGAAGCTAATTGCTACGAAAGAAGGCACAGTGAAAGGAAAGGTGGCTGGTAATGGACTGACGCTGTCCTTCGGAAACGTGCTATGTGTGAAGAATTTGAAATTCAATTTGCTGTCGTTATCGCGTTTGCTGAAATCCGGTGTGAAGGTCGAATTCAAGCCAGATCGAGCAGTTCTATCGAAAGATGGTGAAATTATAGCCGTGGCGATGTTACGTGGAAGCCTATTCTATTTGAAGATGAACTGTCTGGCGCCTGGCTCGGCAATGCTTGCGAAAGGAACCGAAGGTGAGCTGCAGTTATGGCACAAACGATTTGGACACTTAAGCTACAAGAACATTCGACGGCTGAAGCAGTACGAGATGGTTGATGGACTAGGTGAAGTCAGCAATGAGGGAGGATTTTGTGAACCCTGTGCGGAAAGCAAAATGATCCGGATGCCGTTCAACAAGACTCGACCGAGAACAACAAGACCTTTGGAGCGTGTTCATACAGATGTCTGTGGCCAGATTACACCGAAGACGGCAGATGGGTATCAGTATTTCGTGTCATTTATCGACGACTATACCCATTTTGCTGTGGTTTATCTGATGAAGCGTAAGGATCAAGTTTTCGAGTACTTCAAGGTATATGAAGCCATGGCGACGGCGAAGTTTGGATTGAAGATTGCCAACTTAAGATGTGACCTTGGAAGAGAATATTTTTCGAACGAGCAGAATGCGTATTATACGAAGCAAGGAATCCAAGTGGAATCAACGGTTGGCTACACCCCTCAACACAACGGAGTGGCAGAAAGGTTCAATAGAACAATTGCGGAAAAAATGAGAGCAATGCTTGCAGAATCCGGAGCACCGAAGACGATGTGGGGAGAAGCAGTATTGAACGCGGTGTATGTAACAAATCGAAGTCCTACTGATGCACTGAAAAGCAATACCACTCCCGCTGAATGTTGGCATGGTGAGAAACCGGATGTTGGAAAGCTGAGAGTATTTGGAAGTCTGTCATTTGCATGGATTCCGAAACAAAAAAGAAGCAAATTGGATGCAACTGGTCTGCGAAGTGTGATGCTCGGTTATGCACCGACTGGCTATCGCCTGTGGAATCTAAAAACCAGAAAAATGTTTGTGGCCAGAGATGTGAAATTCGATGAGACAAGTTTTCCGTTCAAGACACCGGAGAAAGAAATGCCTTCAAATTTGGTTATTCCGGAAGTTATCCCTGCTCCTGAACCGGCCGAGGTAGAAGATGTGCTACAAACTGTTGAAGCTGAGAACGATGCTACGAATGACGATAGTCCAGTGGTTTCAAGCGCTGATGAAGATGAATTTGAGGACACTGCTGATAACATCAGTGAAGAAAATGCATCAGCGCTCCCACCACAATTGAATAATGGGAACATCTGTGAGGAGATTGTTCCGAGGTCTAGTGGTCGGGAGCGCAGGACCCCAGGTTGGTTTACTGACTTTATTGCTCCATATAGGGCGCTTTCTGCTGCTGATGAATCCCAACAGGTACCCACGTGCTACGCTGAGGTCAACGGGCATCCGAACGAGTTAGAATGGAGGAAGGCAATCGATGACGAGCTGAGGTCCTTGGAGAAAAATCAAACCTGGACGATGGTGAGGTGTCCTGATGCGGTGAAACCTGTACCAAGTAAATGGGTGTTCACATTGAAAACTGATGCTGATGGGAATCCTGTGCGCTACAAAGCCCGTTTGGTTGCCAAGGGGTACCTGCAGCGGAAGCACATCGATTATGAAGCGACATTTGCACCAGTGGCCAAACTTTCGACTATAAGGACAATTTTGGCTGTCGCGACAAATCGGGACCTGAAGGTTCACCAAATGGACGTAAAAACGGCGTTTTTAAATGGCATTCTACAAGAGACGGTGCACATGCGAGTTCCAGAGGGGGTATGCAGTCAGCCTAATGAAGTATGCTTGTTGAAGAAATCCCTGTACGGCCTCAAGCAATCGCCTCGCTGTTGGAACGGTAGGTTTAATGAAGTGCTGGTGAACATGGGATTTGTTCGTTCCCGCCATGACTACTGTGTATACGTTCGTGGACAAGGAAGGCAGATCGTCTACATCGTGATTTACGTGGATGATTTACTTGTGGTTGCTGGAGATATCCGGACGATAAACGAAATCAAGATGAGACTGAAACAAGAATTCGAGATGACAGATATGAACGAACTCCATCATTTTCTGGGCATCAAGATAGAACGAGATGAAGATGGTGCTATGCATTTTTCCCAAGAAGCACTGATTCGGAAGATACTGATGCGGTTTGGAATGGACAATTGTAAACCTGTCAATACACCTGCTGAAACGAAGCTGCAACTTTGCCTATCGACTGAAGGTTGTAACCATCCATATCGAGAACTAATTGGCAGCCTAATGTTCCTGATGCTGGGATCAAGACCAGACCTGTGCTTCATTGTGGGTTATTTAGCACGATTCCAAGATGCTGCAGGAGAAGAACACTGGAGGCACGCTAAGCGAGTGCTACGTTACCTTCAGGCTACCAAGGACATGAAGCTGACTTTCAAGAGGAACCTGCATGAACCACCAATCAAAGTATTTGTAGATGCTGATTATGCAAGTGATGAGCTGGATCGCAAATGTGTGTCTGGATTCCTTATTAAGGTATTTGGCTGTACAACCGTTTGGTCATCGAAGAAGCAGCGTACAGTAGCTATGTCGTCAACAGAAGCTGAATATATTGCGATGAGTTCTTCAATTAGTGAAACCATTTGGCTCAGTGGACTTTTGGCGGACCTGAGAGAATCAAAACTGTATCCTGTAACAATTCACGAGGATAATCAAGGTGCTATTGCTATGGCAGAGAAGGAAGAAACAAAACGCGTCAAGCATATTGATGTCAAGTTTCACTTCATCCGAGAAGCTGTTGCAGAACGAAAAGTAAAGCTCGTGTATGTACCAACCCAGAGGCAGGAGGCGGACATTCTTACAAAGCCGTTACCTGCTCCAGCACTAATTACATTGCGGTCAAAGATTGGATTAGAGACCATCAACTGAGAGGGGGTGAAGAGACGTATCGAAGGAGCAGTTGATTTTATGACCACCTTGGATACTGGGAGTTGTATATCCTCTATCAACTAGTGAAAATTTAATCATTAATCAACCAACCTTGCTACTGAGCACACGTCTTTCTCTAAAAAATATATGTATTTATGTGTCTCAAACCAAATATTTTGCCTGAAACTATTGACTATTGATGTAATCGAAGTTCCCCCGGTGGATTTTCATAGGAATAAAGTTGCTTTGAGTGTTAATTTTATGTTTTTCTGTAGGGGGTCCATAATACGCCAAGGGTCCATAACCGGCATCGACTCCCTAACTTATTTATTGAAATATCTAAAAAATAAACATCAACGCACTAGAATTCATAGGAAGCTCAGAGAGATGTTGGAAGTATATAAACAATTTTCTGCTCTGTATATTTAAAATTGGACTGTATTTTAACAAAAGCAGCAAACCATTACCTTCTAAGAATGCCTTCGAAATTTGATTTTAGACATAGCCCATGGCTGGTTCATTGAGAAATACTTGATTTGTGAAACAAAAACGCTATATCCAAATACATTTTATTGTTCTCCGATGAACTGCCCATAAAAGCATAACTGTCCCATATGGATTTTCGAACCAACACGTTTTTTCATCGCAACATCCATGTTCAAACATATACTTTGCGACGCATATAAAATTTACACATTTTGTTTGAAAATGTTGTGGAAAAATATGATGTTGGTACAGTCCCATATTGAAAAATAAAGGCATAACAGTTTCTATATGAACTTCCAATCCAAAAAGCAACTGGAAAACGTGAATTGTGTTCAAGTTTATATTTTTTGCTGATCAATAGAAGCATAATGAGTTATCTGTGCAGTGATGCCAATTGAAAATGACATGTAGAAATGTACTAGAAAATTTGGATATTTGTTTGAGAAGACAAACTTCAAACTTTGTGCGCTATTTTCTCAATGCCTACTAACTTCATATGGGACTTTTTTATGGGCAGTGAAGCTGACTAACACTTATGACATAGATTCAAAAAGCATTCTATTAAATATTCGGCCAAGAATCTCGTCAAGAACTTAACAAAGTTCTGGCTAAGAACACCTTAAGGATCTATCGCTATTTATTTATCCATTTGGGATCTTGGAATTCATTCATGAAAAAGAAATTTGATGGAGATGATTCGAAGAATTCGCTGTAAATATGCAAAAATCCATACAAAATCTCGTCAGGCGCCTCATAAGAACTTTATCATAGACCAAGGACTAGTCCAACTAGTAATCCAGACAAGGATTCACCAATAATTAGTATTATCATTAGCCCGGGATAACCTCCAAACGAAATTCTTAATGAATCTGTCCAGGATATCAGTATATCTCCCAATATTTTTTTTTTGGCTCAGCTTTTCGCCAACCTCTACAAATCTACTAAGAATTGCTAGCAAAATTAACCAAAGAGCTTTTCTAAAAACCTTATTAGCAATCTACTAATAACCTCTTCAGTGATCTGAAAAAAACTTTCAAGAAACTGGTCGATAATCGCTTCGGTTTTCATTAAGATTCCAGTCTTTGCTGGCGATCTTTATCTCATTAAAAATTTGTCATTAATCTAAATTGAAATCTAGCATGAATCTTGTCAAGAACCTTTCCAGGAATAGCTAAGTTCGAAGATTTCTCTACCAACTCACCAACAGTTATTCATCACGCAGAGGAAAATATTGTAAAAACTAAAGAATTCTGTATAGAGTCAACAAATTTTATTGTTGACTCACGGCTTACCAGCAACTTTTTTTAATTTAATAAATTTGCTTATTTATCTTGAAAAATAAATTTGTTGTTCCTACAAATGCTAAAAAAGGCAAGCTGTCAAAGACAAATGTGAGGTATTGTATTCAATTGCATGTTCAATAATGAATGGACAACAATTGGAATTGATGTAACATAAGTTCAAAAATTATTTTAAAATTTTATGGTCGAGGAGATTTTTTGTCACAAAAATCACATATTTTACCATCTATTACTGTTTCAAAATAATTTCCCTGAGTGTAGCCGAAACTCCCTGAGAATTCCAGGTTTCTCCAGGTTGAATAAAATTCCCTGATAATTCCAATTTTTTTTCAGGTACACACCCAATCTGTTCGGTAAAAATGGTAAAAATAACTGGGTTTTGGAACTACCGGAAAAGTCAGTAAACTAAATAAATAAAATAAACTAAAATAAACAGAGATTTTTCACTGGATTTTTGCAGAGAGCTTTCTTTTTATATCATATATCGATAAAAAAACAAACATGGTGAAATTTGCTTTTCAATTACGCGTGGCGACAGATTTCATTTTACAGACTTTTTCGGTAGTTCCAAACCCAGTAAAATTTTACCGACCCCAGTAATATAATCTAAGTGTGTAGTAGACACCCTGAAAAAGAAAATATGTGAGAGGTATTCAAACTTTTGTAGGGATGGAAACGATATAAATAGGCATATTGTGATAACCATAAACAAAACAATGCAGGATGCATTTTTACCGTATACCTATGATATATTTTTTTGTTGGCTGAACCTACAAATATATTAATTTTCATTATATTTTAATACCTTTCAGCGAACAAAGTGGTTTCTATTTAAAATATTCATTCAGGTTCTCATTGACTCAATGACATTGAGTTCCAGCACTACGTCAGGATTATTCAGTGACTTTTCCAGTGATTTACAATTTACGCGGATAATGAATATTTTGGTAATACAAAGTGCTACAGTGTTTCTGCACTAGTACAAGGTTTCCGGAAGAAAATAGCTCCAATGGCAAAGTTCAAGAACATTTTCACAAACATCTTTACAAAATCGAGCTCAAAATTGGAAACAGACGCAGCAATCATTCCGCGAAGGGCTGGCGATTGTGCTGATGATAAAATTGAAGGCACAAACAGTGCGAACGATGTTTCTGCGCTCACGAGACCAGAAGAGACGCAGCTAGTTCCCAGTACATCACTTTCTGGTGGAATTTCGTCAAACTCGGTTTTCCTCGCAAACACTGCACCAGATCAACTTCTAAGTCCAACAGCAAATGCTCTGACACAGAACATCGTCAACAATGTTCAAAACAATGCTCTAACAGCTCCACAAACATCAATCACCAATGCAACAGGTGTCCAGGTTTATCAGATTAAAAATGCTAGAAACGTTCATATTGGCAACAGCTTTACCTTCAACTCCGCCAGTACCGAAGAAGACCGCACAAGGCCTTCTACCAATGTAAATGGACCGGTTAAATGGGCCAACCTAAAGTTGTCGGACACAATTCGGCAGATGATGGAGTGTGAGGATGAGCTGGATACAGATATGATGATTACCATATCCCGACATCTGGGATATGAATGGAAGCATTTTGCGAGGGTTTTGGAATACTCGGAAGGAGAAATAGAAGCATTTGAATGTGATAATGATACGTTATCGGAGGTTAGCTAAAGAGAAGATTTTGTCATAATTTAGAATAGTTTGTATCACATAAAAATAAAATTAATTTCCTTATTTTAGCGAATCTATCAGTTCATTTTGGACTGGTCGCGCAATGACGACGAACCAACGCTCGGCAAAATGGTCAACCTGTTATGGCAACACTTGCACAAGGAAACAGTTTACCACATGAAGTTACTTTGGAAGAAACGACGACAAAGTCAACCCGAATGAAATATCCAAAGAAAGTCTAAAACACTGTGCAAAAGAAGGAGCTTATCTCCCATTAATTATCAGTGCCTTAACTTTTTTAACAATGTAAAACACCGCATTTCAGAACGGTATAGTCGTAGTTCCACAATTCAAGGGAAAATATCGAGAACATTGAAAATTGTAAATATTTTAAATGTTGATTAGGGACCGTCCATAAATGACGTAGCATTTTAGGGGGGGGGGGAGTCTACGGTTTTGCTACGAACCATGTATTAGGCATGGGAAAATAGGCTACGATGGGGGAGGGGGGTGGCAAAAATTGGCCAAAAAATGCTACGTCATTTATGGACAATGCCTTAGAGTGTTGATGAACACAATATGAGAATGATAAAATTATAAGCTTCGAAAATGACGTACGTATTGCCATTTTTTGACAACATACGTGGAATTAAGACACTTTACGGTACAATGTTAAAACCAATTTGTTACAAAGCTCTGACTAATAGACTAATAGACTAATAGACTCTTTCAAATAGGGTGCAGAGCTACTTGGGGACCTCCTTGATTCACTTTGGTATGGGGGGTTTTTCTCGGTTTTAAAATTCGTTCTACCAAATAAATGAGATTAGAACGACAATATACCATATTTTGTATCCATTCAAATGTTTCTACAGAACTTGTGGGGTAAGTGAAAAGTAGGGATACATTTTTCAACAAAAAATTCCTAATTTAATTTCCTTTAGTTTTACTTAAACATCAATTTCAGCATACCGCTTATATTTGGTGGGAATCAAGCTAAAAAATATACACGACCTCATTTATTTCAATTCAAAGTCTTAAGAATATGACGAATCTCAACTAGGGTCGATAGGGGCAGTATGGTCCACCTAAACAAAAGGCCTTGAAAAGCATAGGAACATGATGCAATTTAATCATCCCATAAGGTTAATTTGTAGTTCGAAGTATGTCCTTTCATACCACAGTTGCAATTTGTAAAGAAGAACATTTAGAACATTTACATTTTTGTGTGTGATTTTACACTATACGGGGCGAAATGGTAGGGGGCAACGGGGCAATATGAGCCACAATACTAAATTTTACTATTTGGTTTAGACCCTCATAAAAAGAAACATTTTTACAAATCCCAAATAAACATGTATTTTTTATATGATTGGAAACCATCGATAAGATCATTTAGAACAAGATGTGAGCTGTATATGGGCACATTGGAATAATCTTCAATATTTGTGCTAATCGGCCATGATTTTAATCGGTATATCATAAGGTGTCCTTCTTGCCCCCAGCCCCCATAAGGTATGGCATTAAAAAAATAAAATTCAACTCATTCCAACAACCTTTCATTATGAAAAAATCCAATTGGATTTGTAAATGTACTATGATGCCAGACTGTAAATAAAGTGAGTGTAAAATGCATTCATTCCTTATATTGTGAGTGACTGTTGTTATCGGTTTTTGTTCGGAGCTCAGTGCGACGTACAATCAAATCTCCTATTGAATACTGCTACCCACTTAACGCCCACAGCAATTGAGTAAGGAACTAGCCAGACGATTAATATTAATATTAAAAAAGCACACCGTAATTTATTATCTCTCTTTTAACCGATGAAATTCGATATCTGATAAAACTCATATTGCGTCTCAGCTAAAGATGGAAAATCTGCTTCCTCCCAATGAATACTGCTGAGCAATTGGGGTAGGAAGAAAGTGGGTGGAAGAGTTCAATAGCAGACCTGACTGTATAGGCCAGGGGAAGTGGTTCACCTAGAGTGAATTTCTGTCAAAGAAAAAGTAGATTTTGTATGAGATTTGACAGAAAAATGAATGACAAGTTCATCCACTTCTCCTGGCCTATAGGAGTTTGAGAAGACTATTTTGATCAACATAAATATGGAGCTCTCTGAAATTGTTCAAAACGATTTACACAATTTAGTAAAATTAGATAACTCTGCAAAAGTAATCAATAAAGCCTTTGAAACGATTGTAAATTCAGGAAAAGGTATGATTGTCACACAACATTTTGAAATGTGTAATAGCTTTAACCATTGTTGTTTTTGATAGAACCCATCGCAGGAAGTGAGCATTATGCTTTGACGACCGTTCTCGTGTTGGCATGCAAGTACGATTATGATGATCATCAACTGCGGCAACTACTCGAGACGTACATCCAAAAGTCAGATGTTGTGGAAAAGATAGTAGCAAAATATTCATTGTTTCGAGATACGTATACCCCAAAGAATGCAGAATACGGCATCGCGCTGCCTCATGTAACCGATGCCAATTGGACGCTCCGATCCGATTTATCATCATCCAGTCATTCGGTTTCGGCTGGAAATCTAAGTTTTAGTATCGAACTGGAGTCGTTCAATCGGGAGAGCAATGAAAAGGAGCCCGCCATTCGGTTTACTTGTACACCAGAAGAGTTGCAATTGTTTATCAATAAACTGAAAGACATTGAGCTGAATTGTGATAAACTCACAAAACAGTAAAGTAGTAATGGTTTCATTTTTTATAGTTAGAAATCTTCTTAGAAAAGAAGAGTTCAAGAAAACAAACTTAGTGTTTGAAAAGTAATAAAATTTGCCTTGTGCGATACATGTTATCCTCTAAACACTGCTGATCATGGTGGTTCAAAAGCTCCATTAATTTATAACAAAATTCGAGAAAACCTAGTCACACAAATAGGGCTGAGGAAAAAAAGTTGAAAAGCATGCTTTGTTTCAATTGGGATACAATTATCAGCAAAAGAAGATCACTATCAGGAAGTCCTAAATGTAAGAAAAATGTTTGTCTAAGACACTATTCTAACAAAAGAACATTCGATCACCCTAAACCCTTTTTACAAGATTTTGATAGACTAGTTCTAGAAGTAAAAAGCTTTTTCGAAAAAGTCTCGAAGTAATCGAAAATAATGGAACTCTAGTGCTACCGTAACCGTCTAATACCCAAATTTTATTTTCACACTAAATATCATTTTTAGTTACCTGGAATCGTTCTAAACACGTTTTGGTCAAAGATTTATTTTTATTCGCAAATTTATGAATAATGGTTTTTGATTTTTATAATTTTTATTTTTGAACATCCCTATCCCTTTTTCATTTTTTGTTCAAGCCTCTTCTAGTTACTGATTTTTGGCAATAATAAAAATTCAAGTTTTTTTCGGTAATTTTAAAAATATTTAATTTTTAATATTTTTCTGGAAATATTTTTATTTTCCGTGTAATTAACAGTTTTGAAATTATTTTAATACTACCAAGCTGTTGTTCTTTGATAGGTTGATAGTAGGAAAAATATAAAAGGTACGATTTTTTTTCACACGTTAAATGAACCCCATGTATTTGTAGGTTATATAAGAATACAATTTTTCAAAAAAATTTCAAAAACACAAAGAAGTTTTAAAAGTCATAAAAAACTTTTCTTATATGCGTGTAATGAGTTACGGTTTAAGCCAGAAATAAAATCATTTTTATTTCTAAGCTACGAATAAATACACAAAATTCCAAAGTGAACACCGTCTAAAGGTGGGATTTAGAGGGTTAAGGAAGAAAAGGCTAAGTACCTTATAAGCAACATCTACTTTGAAAGATCATAACATACAGTCAAATTTCTATGGCTCGATGTTTCATTATTCGATATCGACTCTTGGAACCATACCAAAAAAAAAATCATTGGGCCTCTCAAATAGCTTCTCTATGGATAACTGTTCCAAGACTCGAAATCTTAACGACTCGATGGTCCCTTCAATATCAACGCATGAAGGTTTGACTGCTTTCACTGGTTTTACTTTTAGGTTCTTCCCAGGGCCAGATTTACAAATGTGGGGTCACCGGGCCAGTGTCTTGAGGGGCATTTTTCTCAGAAAACAATTTCGATGCTATAGTATGTTCTCATTGATAATTTTCCTTGAGAATTTTATGCTTAAGGCCGCACGGGAAGTCATTGTAATCACCCTACTCATTTCAAGTAGCAAATCTCAAGTCCACTCCATACATCGGTGTGAACATGTATCACTAATTCTATGTATATAGTTTACAACCCATTAGATTTGCAATTCCATCGGTTTGCTCCTGCAGTTTTGATTATTGTTAAAATGAGACAAAAGATAGAAACAATAAATCTTCTAGAAATTATGATATTTTTTGGGACTGTAAAATCACTTATAATACTGTTGGAAAACTTTAAAACAGTACAATGTTTCAGTCTAACTTAAAATCGACCGAAATGTCACTTTCACTTAAGTACTTTGGCTCCCTCAATTACAATTCAATAGAATTTATTTGAAATATAGCAAATTAATGTTGGATTTCCTTACTTTTTGACGTATTTGTTCATTAAAATTCAAAAAATATGGTCACCGTAGTGATCCATTATTATTTTTTAATTTATGTGAGAGTATCGAACAAAACTCTTAGAAACAAACAAATATTAAAGCTCTAATTTATAATTTTCTTTTATTTCAAGATTTATAAGAATACCAAACTCTTAGCACAACAAAACTTTGAAGTGCTCAGATCCAAAACAATATTTCAAATATACTGCACACTACAGAAAAGCCTAAAAAGTCTTTAGATTGCAAGCTAAAGGATTATAGGGACCGGATCCTGGCACTCCCTTCACTTTGGCAGTGGGGTTTTTTGGGCTCATATGCGTCGTGTAGAAGTGCTTCTTATTGCAAAGTTCCAGACATATCGGCCGAGAAAAACCCACTATGCCAAAGTGAATCACGGAAGTGCCCAAGTAGCTCTGCACCCTACATTAATTTTAAATTGAAAGCCTTAAATTTTCAGAATTTCGATGTGATTCAAAAAGCAGGCTCTATTTCATCGGTTTTCAATAATTCTTAAATGTTCAATAATATTTAGTCGTATTTTGTGAGGGCCCCTAAAGTGTGCAAACCATGGCCTCTTTGGAGCATCCAGTTATATGAACTCCCCGCCTCGCCGTCTACGAATATATCATTTTAACCCTTTAATTCTCACAGATTTGTTCCTCAATTAAACTATCAAAATGGCGTTTCTAAAGCCTGTATTAAACAAAACTTTTTGCAAATTAACTAAATTATTCAAAATTATTATAAAAGTGATTAAAATGTTTGAAAATCAATAGTTAGTTGAATGTATTCTAATAGCTTGACCCTTATAGGTCACTTATTTCGATATTTTATGTGACAAATAAGTGTAAACATTGGTCAAATGATGATTGAGCTACTCGTACTAAATCAATTCGGTTTAGGTAGCGTTCGTCGAAAATAAAGTGGGAAAAACACTCTGATCAGCATAACGAACAATAAGCCCGATGACATGAAAGATGAGTTCTAGGTTAGTCTAGATAAGGCCTACGGAGAGTGTCCAAAACAAGATGTGAAGCTAGTCATCGGCGACACAAATGCGCAGATCGGGAAAAAAGATATTCCGTTACCAACGATGATGGCCGGCAGCTTGTAACCTTTGCTGCTGCTAGAGGGATGGCAATTATACCTACTTCGCACGCAAGAATATCCGCAAACACACCTGGCGCCACCCGAGTGACGATGCCTGCTCCCAAATATACCAGGTGCTGATTGATGGGCGACATTTCTCAGATGTCATGAATTTCAAGATCTTTCGAGTCGGGTCATTATCTCGTTGTAGCCCATAGGGGCCCAGATAGCCGTAGCGGTAAACGCGCAGCTATTCAGCATGACCATGCTGACGGTCGTGGGTTCGAATCCCGCTGGTCGAGGATCTTTTCGTAAAGGAAATTTTCTCGATTCCCAGGGCATAGAGTATCTTCGTACCTGCCACACGATATACGCATGCAAAAATGGTCATTGGCATAGTAGGCTCTTAGTTAATAACTGTGGAAGTGCTCATAAGAACACTAAGCTGAGAAGCAGGCTCTGTCCCAGTTGGGACGTAATGCCAGAAAAAGAAAGAAGAAGCTAACGCTGCGCTTCAATATCCAAAGCTTGTCGACTGATGGGGTAGCTGCCCAGTACCGCCAGCAGCTAGACGAGCAGTTGGGAAGATTCAACAGACTGTGGGACAACATTCACGAAGCTGTGACAACAACGGTGCGGGAACCGTACGCACGTGGCCGGTACCCGACAGAACAGAGAACAGGGCAGCGAGGGCCGAAGAAAAGCGAATCCACCGCAAATAGAAAAGGCAGCATGAAGAAAGTGTAGTGGTTGAAGCTCAAGATAGCTTTAACCGGAACGATATGCGGAGATTTTATGCAACGGTCATTGACGCGCGGCACAATACCGTACCAGTGCCCGCTACACACTTAATTCAGATTGCCGAATCTCGGCTTATTATTTACCGAGATCCGCACAGCCGAGTAGTCGGCAAACACATTTCCTGGGATCTCAGCAAATAAAAGCCGAGTATCAGTAAATCGTGCTTCGTTGCTAAGCAACCGGACAATCTGTTAGCTCAGTCTCGGTTAAAATCGGAAACCGAGATTCGCACAGCCCAGCTGGTGAATAAAATCTAAGTGTAGGTATATCTGCAATGATCAAGAAGAGAATTTGCTGATCGATAAAACAGCGGTGACTGCAAGGTGAAATGAGCACTTTCAGCAGTTGTTAAACGTCGAAAACGGAAATGTAGCGAGAAACAGGATGAACATTCATGATGACGATCAAGCTTACGCAAGAATGTGAGCAGCTTTAGGACGAGGACGAAGAAATGCCCACCGTCTGGTTCGATGACCTCATACGCCCAATCTACAAGAAAAGTCAGAGACTGGAGTGTATCAATCACAAAGGAATTACCCTGCTAAATTCGACGTAATAAATACTGTCGCGCATCCTGTTTAACAGACTGAGAACGCTCGAGGAGTCCTTCGTGGGCGAATACCAAGCTGATTTCAGTGAAAAGAAATGAACTGTGGTAGATAATATCTGAACAAAGTTTTCCGGCGAAACTAATTAGGCTGGTATTGCTTCGATGGATGGTTCGAAACCAAGTATTCGGATTGTAGACAGGGTGTCAACCTCGTTTGTGACGTTATACGGATTGAAGCAAGGAGAAGCAATTTCGAATTTACTGTTCAACATTGCACACGAGGGTGCTATTAGATCTGGCGTACAGAGAAACGGCACTATCATCACACAGTCGCACATGCTTCTTTTTCTTTGCGGACGCTATCGACCTTATTGGAACCGATCGCAGATCAGTGGAGGACGCCTTCGTGCCTCTGAAGAGGAAAACAGCAAAGACAGGCCTGACCATTAATTCTACCAAAACGAAGTCAAAAATATCGTATTGATTGCCATTTTATTTGCTCAATTTAACACTTCAGTTGTCGCGCTGTGGTGGTTCTGACGGTGACAAACCGCGCGACGACTGGAAGGTTAAGGCTAAACTTAACTTATTAAGGTACCGCGGGGCAAGTGGGTAAATGGGGTAGGTGAAAATAATGTATATATTGTACTGAATATATTAATTAACGTTTCAAAATCATGCGTAAACTGTTGAGGCCATTCAGAACATTACGGTAGGGAAGAGATTCCTGCGATTTTTCAACCATTATTGCATAATAGAGCGAAAGATTGTTAACCTGTTGACTGGTACTCCGTAACAAGTTGGCGGCGTGCAATCTTATTTTAATATTTTCAGTGGAAAAAAGTTACGGAAAAAAATATTCTGTACCACTTCAGAGTTGTCCCCTCTGACAATTTTAAACTGCAATAAAAAAAGTTTTAGAATTAATTCGACATAGACCTAAAACTAACTAAATTGAAACACCGTCAATTTTCCAATCACGTGGGGTAAGTGAAAAGTTTCTCATTAGAGATTGAATTTGTGTTTTATCTCTAGGTAGCTATAAGTATACAATAGACCGATTCATATTTTCAAAAATGTCTGGAAACTCCCCAGTCAACTAATACTTTGATTTTTCATTGCGAAATGAGCTTCTGGCCAAAATGTCATTCAATTTAGAGTACATTTAGTTGTGCTTCAAATCAATTATGTGTTTTTAAGCTATTTTCAAGCTTTAAAAAATCATAACTACCGAACGAAACATCAAAATTTATCGGAAATACCTCTACATAGTAGTTTATCCAATTCTACGAACTTTTGCCAAACACGATTTTATGATTGGAGCAAGTTTTAACATAGTTTGGTTGAGGTTTGTATCTCGAGGTTCTTGAAAAACACTATTTTTGGGGAGTTTTCTCTCTGAAAAACATACCTGCATGAAAATTTCGTATTTTTAATTTCCAGACATGATGACAATGCATATCTAAAAGTCAATCCCGTTCAAAGTTACCATTTATCTTACGAAAATAAATTGTAAAAAATAAGTCATTATAAAGCGCATTTGTAAATCCACTGTGGGTGAGCCAAGAGCACCACCGTGAGCTTCAAGGAATACAGAAATTGAACACGTTAGCACTGCCTTTTCTCAGTCGATCATGATGATTGTTTACAAATCGTTCTTAATGATCAGTGAAATGTGATCAAAACAATCATCACTCGAAAAGAAAAAGCAATGCTAACTTGTTCAATTCATTCGTTTCCGGCTGAGACGAGACTCGCGAAGACGGTCTTCTTTTTCTGTGATTACTGAGTTTTTTTCTTATTCCACTTTGTGTTTATACCAATTATGCGCATGCTGTTCAAATCCTCACATGAACCTCTCAGCAAAAAAAGATTGAATTTGCATCACATCGAATCATAAATAGCCGTATGAGTGAAATTTCATGCCAGCAAACGTAGCAGACATTAGAAATAATTAATCTTCTGCTTAGATTTATCAGCAACTTTGGAAAAAACTGCTCCGCCGACTGAGGTTTTTAATAACAGTTTACTTTGAACACAATACTTTTCACTTTTTCAGCCATTAAAACGGTGGGCTGCATTTGACGTTTCGTGAGAGGGGAATCTGGGCTGCATATGACGTTGATATTTTTCCTCTTCGCGAGTCTCTCTCAGGTTTCCGGTACATGTGTCATGCATGATTTGATTATCATCAGGTTGCGACGCGGTGCTCGATCTTTGGGCATTTATTGTAATTGATTGCCTTAAGCAACATGTAGTCTTTTGATGGTCAATGAATTCAGAAATGTATTTTGTTTTATTCCCGTTGACTAGGGCCTGGAAAAATAATGCCAATGGGTGTTTTATATGGTGTCCGGCCATTTGGCCGAACGGGTCGTTTGACCGAATGCCGTTTGGCCGAATTACGAACAAAAAAATTATCAAATTACTACAAAACTTATGTGTAAGATTCTTAGGTGTTACCCAATAATTGATCCGCTAATTAATTGACATTAATGATGTGACGGTACGTCATGTTTGTCACTATATAAGTACTCCAAGAAAATGATAAAATTGACCCGTTAATTTAGGACTAAGTTGTGAACTCCACTCATTGCATCAAGAATCAAAGCTCATGGTTGTTTCATCTGGGGCTACCAACGGTATGATAAGGTTCCAGTTTTTTAATGATTTCATTATAAGTTTTACCTTCTTTTAAGCATAGGCTATTCTTACGAGTTATACTGGTTTCATTACTATTGCCAATAATTCAGCTTATATTCTAATTGAGAATTTTACCTTCTATAAATCATCGGCAGTTCTTTGTAGTTATACTAATATAAAAATTGATTGCATTGCAATTGCTTAAATTTTCATAAGAGATTTTTCCTTCTTTTGATCATAGGCTGTTCTTTCTGTTTATCCTCCAATATTAGGATTGCAACGTGTGTACAGAGCTCTGCATCGTTGCTTGCATATAGCAGTAAACCCATTGACTCGGTAAACAATTACGTGGAAAAAGCTCACAATTTCTCCGCTGGGAAAATAAGAAGCCAAAATTCGAGGGATCGAAGCAATCCAGTCCTGCAGCAGGTGTCGTGAACCGATTTAATTATTGTCAAAAGCTGACTACAAACACAATGCAAAAACTTCTGCTGGCAGCTATGGACCAATACACGCGTTCACTCGTTGACGTTTGAGCCGTGCCGTGTTATTTACGTGACCATGGCAACTAGTGAATACGGCACCGCTCAAACGTCAAATTAGTGAACTCGTGCATTGGTCCATTATCGCTAGCAGAAAAGTGAATATTTGCTTACATTTAGGATGTTCTTCTTTCAGCACTGACTGTTTGTTGAACTAACATTACACTCAAAATAATCCAAACGTCATTGTTACGTGAAAACATACGTGATTTTTTTCCATCGCACTTTTCACGTAGCTCCTACGCAAACCATAGGTAGCTCAGAATGAACGCATGAACTTTGGAAGTTCGTCCATTCCACCGTCGCTAAACGTAACAGCTACGTGGATTTTCCGGTAGCCTTTACGAAGCGTTTCAATAGGACCTAGATGGTTTTGCATTAAATTTAACTGTAATAAAGACCAATCTTATTTCTAATAGGCTTTGGAAGAAAACTAATTCCCAATTAGTGCCCAAGTAGCTCTGCACCCTACATTAATTTTAAATTGAAAGCCTTAAATTTTCAGAATTTCGATGTGATTCAAAAAGCAGGCTCTATTTCATCGGTTTTCAATAATTCTTAAATGTTCAATAATATTTAGTCGTATTTTGTGAGGGCCCCTAAAGTGTGCAAACCATGGCCTCTTTGGAGCATCCAGTTATATGAACTCCCCGCCTCGCCGTCTACGAATATATCATTTTAACCCTTTAATTCTCACAGATTTGTTCCTCAATTAAACTATCAAAATGGCGTTTCTAAAGCCTGTATTAAACAAAACTTTTTGCAAATTAACTAAATTATTCAAAATTATTATAAAAGTGATTAAAATGTTTGAAAATCAATAGTTAGTTGAATGTATTCTAATAGCTTGACCCTTATAGGTCACTTATTTCGATATTTTATGTGACAAATAAGTGTAAACATTGGTCAAATGATGATTGAGCTACTCGTACTAAATCAATTCGGTTTAGGTAGCGTTCGTCGAAAATAAAGTGGGAAAAACACTCTGATCAGCATAACGAACAATAAGCCCGATGACATGAAAGATGAGTTCTAGGTTAGTCTAGATAAGGCCTACGGAGAGTGTCCAAAACAAGATGTGAAGCTAGTCATCGGCGACACAAATGCGCAGATCGGGAAAAAAGATATTCCGTTACCAACGATGATGGCCGGCAGCTTGTAACCTTTGCTGCTGCTAGAGGGATGGCAATTATACCTACTTCGCACGCAAGAATATCCGCAAACACACCTGGCGCCACCCGAGTGACGATGCCTGCTCCCAAATATACCAGGTGCTGATTGATGGGCGACATTTCTCAGATGTCATGAATTTCAAGATCTTTCGAGTCGGGTCATTATCTCGTTGTAGCCCATAGGGGCCCAGATAGCCGTAGCGGTAAACGCGCAGCTATTCAGCATGACCATGCTGACGGTCGTGGGTTCGAATCCCGCTGGTCGAGGATCTTTTCGTAAAGGAAATTTTCTCGATTCCCAGGGCATAGAGTATCTTCGTACCTGCCACACGATATACGCATGCAAAAATGGTCATTGGCATAGTAGGCTCTTAGTTAATAACTGTGGAAGTGCTCATAAGAACACTAAGCTGAGAAGCAGGCTCTGTCCCAGTTGGGACGTAATGCCAGAAAAAGAAAGAAGAAGCTAACGCTGCGCTTCAATATCCAAAGCTTGTCGACTGATGGGGTAGCTGCCCAGTACCGCCAGCAGCTAGACGAGCAGTTGGGAAGATTCAACAGACTGTGGGACAACATTCACGAAGCTGTGACAACAACGGTGCGGGAACCGTACGCACGTGGCCGGTACCCGACAGAACAGAGAACAGGGCAGCGAGGGCCGAAGAAAAGCGAATCCACCGCAAATAGAAAAGGCAGCATGAAGAAAGTGTAGTGGTTGAAGCTCAAGATAGCTTTAACCGGAACGATATGCGGAGATTTTATGCAACGGTCATTGACGCGCGGCACAATACCGTACCAGTGCCCGCTACACACTTAATTCAGATTGCCGAATCTCGGCTTATTATTTACCGAGATCCGCACAGCCGAGTAGTCGGCAAACACATTTCCTGGGATCTCAGCAAATAAAAGCCGAGTATCAGTAAATCGTGCTTCGTTGCTAAGCAACCGGACAATCTGTTAGCTCAGTCTCGGTTAAAATCGGAAACCGAGATTCGCACAGCCCAGCTGGTGAATAAAATCTAAGTGTAGGTATATCTGCAATGATCAAGAAGAGAATTTGCTGATCGATAAAACAGCGGTGACTGCAAGGTGAAATGAGCACTTTCAGCAGTTGTTAAACGTCGAAAACGGAAATGTAGCGAGAAACAGGATGAACATTCATGATGACGATCAAGCTTACGCAAGAATGTGAGCAGCTTTAGGACGAGGACGAAGAAATGCCCACCGTCTGGTTCGATGACCTCATACGCCCAATCTACAAGAAAAGTCAGAGACTGGAGTGTATCAATCACAAAGGAATTACCCTGCTAAATTCGACGTAATAAATACTGTCGCGCATCCTGTTTAACAGACTGAGAACGCTCGAGGAGTCCTTCGTGGGCGAATACCAAGCTGATTTCAGTGAAAAGAAATGAACTGTGGTAGATAATATCTGAACAAAGTTTTCCGGCGAAACTAATTAGGCTGGTATTGCTTCGATGGATGGTTCGAAACCAAGTATTCGGATTGTAGACAGGGTGTCAACCTCGTTTGTGACGTTATACGGATTGAAGCAAGGAGAAGCAATTTCGAATTTACTGTTCAACATTGCACACGAGGGTGCTATTAGATATGGCGTACAGAGAAACGGCACTATCATCACACAGTCGCACATGCTTCTTTTTCTTTGCGGACGCTATCGACCTTATTGGAACCGATCGCAGATCAGTGGAGGACGCCTTCGTGCCTCTGAAGAGGAAAACAGCAAAGACAGGCCTGACCATTAATTCTACCAAAACGAAGTCAAAAATATCGTATTGATTGCCATTTTATTTGCTCAATTTAACACTTCAGTTGTCGCGCTGTGGTGGTTCTGACGGTGACAAACCGCGCGACGACTGGAAGGTTAAGGCTAAACTTAACTTATTAAGGTACCGCGGGGCAAGTGGGTAAATGGGGTAGGTGAAAATAATGTATATATTGTACTGAATATATTAATTAACGTTTCAAAATCATGCGTAAACTGTTGAGGCCATTCAGAACATTACGGTAGGGAAGAGATTCCTGCGATTTTTCAACCATTATTGCATAATAGAGCGAAAGATTGTTAACCTGTTGACTGGTACTCCGTAACAAGTTGGCGGCGTGCAATCTTATTTTAATATTTTCAGTGGAAAAAAGTTACGGAAAAAAATATTCTGTACCACTTCAGAGTTGTCCCCTCTGACAATTTTAAACTGCAATAAAAAAAGTTTTAGAATTAATTCGACATAGACCTAAAACTAACTAAATTGAAACACCGTCAATTTTCCAATCACGTGGGGTAAGTGAAAAGTTTCTCATTAGAGATTGAATTTGTGTTTTATCTCTAGGTAGCTATAAGTATACAATAGACCGATTCATATTTTCAAAAATGTCTGGAAACTCCCCAGTCAACTAATACTTTGATTTTTCATTGCGAAATGAGCTTCTGGCCAAAATGTCATTCAATTTAGAGTACATTTAGTTGTGCTTCAAATCAATTATGTGTTTTTAAGCTATTTTCAAGCTTTAAAAAATCATAACTACCGAACGAAACATCAAAATTTATCGGAAATACCTCTACATAGTAGTTTATCCAATTCTACGAACTTTTGCCAAACACGATTTTATGATTGGAGCAAGTTTTAACATAGTTTGGTTGAGGTTTGTATCTCGAGGTTCTTGAAAAACACTATTTTTGGGGAGTTTTCTCTCTGAAAAACATACCTGCATGAAAATTTCGTATTTTTAATTTCCAGACATGATGACAATGCATATCTAAAAGTCAATCCCGTTCAAAGTTACCATTTATCTTACGAAAATAAATTGTAAAAAATAAGTCATTATAAAGCGCATTTGTAAATCCACTGTGGGTGAGCCAAGAGCACCACCGTGAGCTTCAAGGAATACAGAAATTGAACACGTTAGCACTGCCTTTTCTCAGTCGATCATGATGATTGTTTACAAATCGTTCTTAATGATCAGTGAAATGTGATCAAAACAATCATCACTCGAAAAGAAAAAGCAATGCTAACTTGTTCAATTCATTCGTTTCCGGCTGAGACGAGACTCGCGAAGACGGTCTTCTTTTTCTGTGATTACTGAGTTTTTTTCTTATTCCACTTTGTGTTTATACCAATTATGCGCATGCTGTTCAAATCCTCACATGAACCTCTCAGCAAAAAAAGATTGAATTTGCATCACATCGAATCATAAATAGCCGTATGAGTGAAATTTCATGCCAGCAAACGTAGCAGACATTAGAAATAATTAATCTTCTGCTTAGATTTATCAGCAACTTTGGAAAAAACTGCTCCGCCGACTGAGGTTTTTAATAACAGTTTACTTTGAACACAATACTTTTCACTTTTTCAGCCATTAAAACGGTGGGCTGCATTTGACGTTTCGTGAGAGGGGAATCTGGGCTGCATATGACGTTGATATTTTTCCTCTTCGCGAGTCTCTCTCAGGTTTCCGGTACATGTGTCATGCATGATTTGATTATCATCAGGTTGCGACGCGGTGCTCGATCTTTGGGCATTTATTGTAATTGATTGCCTTAAGCAACATGTAGTCTTTTGATGGTCAATGAATTCAGAAATGTATTTTGTTTTATTCCCGTTGACTAGGGCCTGGAAAAATAATGCCAATGGGTGTTTTATATGGTGTCCGGCCATTTGGCCGAACGGGTCGTTTGACCGAATGCCGTTTGGCCGAATTACGAACAAAAAAATTATCAAATTACTACAAAACTTATGTGTAAGATTCTTAGGTGTTACCCAATAATTGATCCGCTAATTAATTGACATTAATGATGTGACGGTACGTCATGTTTGTCACTATATAAGTACTCCAAGAAAATGATAAAATTGACCCGTTAATTTAGGACTAAGTTGTGAACTCCACTCATTGCATCAAGAATCAAAGCTCATGGTTGTTTCATCTGGGGCTACCAACGGTATGATAAGGTTCCAGTTTTTTAATGATTTCATTATAAGTTTTACCTTCTTTTAAGCATAGGCTATTCTTACGAGTTATACTGGTTTCATTACTATTGCCAATAATTCAGCTTATATTCTAATTGAGAATTTTACCTTCTATAAATCATCGGCAGTTCTTTGTAGTTATACTAATATAAAAATTGATTGCATTGCAATTGCTTAAATTTTCATAAGAGATTTTTCCTTCTTTTGATCATAGGCTGTTCTTTCTGTTTATCCTCCAATATTAGGATTGCAACGTGTGTACAGAGCTCTGCATCGTTGCTTGCATATAGCAGTAAACCCATTGACTCGGTAAACAATTACGTGGAAAAAGCTCACAATTTCTCCGCTGGGAAAATAAGAAGCCAAAATTCGAGGGATCGAAGC
Organism: Aedes aegypti; assembly: GCF_002204515.2. Classification (NCBI taxonomy): domain Eukaryota; kingdom Metazoa; phylum Arthropoda; class Insecta; order Diptera; family Culicidae; genus Aedes; species Aedes aegypti. The sequence goes on along the minus strand of NC_035108.1, from coordinate 200,481,813 downwards.
AATCCAGTCCTGCAGCAGGTGTCGTGAACCGATTTAATTATTGTCAAAAGCTGACTACAAACACAATGCAAAAACTTCTGCTGGCAGCTATGGACCAATACACGCGTTCACTCGTTGACGTTTGAGCCGTGCCGTGTTATTTACGTGACCATGGCAACTAGTGAATACGGCACCGCTCAAACGTCAAATTAGTGAACTCGTGCATTGGTCCATTATCGCTAGCAGAAAAGTGAATATTTGCTTACATTTAGGATGTTCTTCTTTCAGCACTGACTGTTTGTTGAACTAACATTACACTCAAAATAATCCAAACGTCATTGTTACGTGAAAACATACGTGATTTTTTTCCATCGCACTTTTCACGTAGCTCCTACGCAAACCATAGGTAGCTCAGAATGAACGCATGAACTTTGGAAGTTCGTCCATTCCACCGTCGCTAAACGTAACAGCTACGTGGATTTTCCGGTAGCCTTTACGAAGCGTTTCAATAGGACCTAGATGGTTTTGCATTAAATTTAACTGTAATAAAGACCAATCTTATTTCTAATAGGCTTTGGAAGAAAACTAATTCCCAATTAGTGCCCAAGTAGCTCTGCACCCTACATTAATTTTAAATTGAAAGCCTTAAATTTTCAGAATTTCGATGTGATTCAAAAAGCAGGCTCTATTTCATCGGTTTTCAATAATTCTTAAATGTTCAATAATATTTAGTCGTATTTTGTGAGGGCCCCTAAAGTGTGCAAACCATGGCCTCTTTGGAGCATCCAGTTATATGAACTCCCCGCCTCGCCGTCTACGAATATATCATTTTAACCCTTTAATTCTCACAGATTTGTTCCTCAATTAAACTATCAAAATGGCGTTTCTAAAGCCTGTATTAAACAAAACTTTTTGCAAATTAACTAAATTATTCAAAATTATTATAAAAGTGATTAAAATGTTTGAAAATCAATAGTTAGTTGAATGTATTCTAATAGCTTGACCCTTATAGGTCACTTATTTCGATATTTTATGTGACAAATAAGTGTAAACATTGGTCAAATGATGATTGAGCTACTCGTACTAAATCAATTCGGTTTAGGTAGCGTTCGTCGAAAATAAAGTGGGAAAAACACTCTGATCAGCATAACGAACAATAAGCCCGATGACATGAAAGATGAGTTCTAGGTTAGTCTAGATAAGGCCTACGGAGAGTGTCCAAAACAAGATGTGAAGCTAGTCATCGGCGACACAAATGCGCAGATCGGGAAAAAAGATATTCCGTTACCAACGATGATGGCCGGCAGCTTGTAACCTTTGCTGCTGCTAGAGGGATGGCAATTATACCTACTTCGCACGCAAGAATATCCGCAAACACACCTGGCGCCACCCGAGTGACGATGCCTGCTCCCAAATATACCAGGTGCTGATTGATGGGCGACATTTCTCAGATGTCATGAATTTCAAGATCTTTCGAGTCGGGTCATTATCTCGTTGTAGCCCATAGGGGCCCAGATAGCCGTAGCGGTAAACGCGCAGCTATTCAGCATGACCATGCTGACGGTCGTGGGTTCGAATCCCGCTGGTCGAGGATCTTTTCGTAAAGGAAATTTTCTCGATTCCCAGGGCATAGAGTATCTTCGTACCTGCCACACGATATACGCATGCAAAAATGGTCATTGGCATAGTAGGCTCTTAGTTAATAACTGTGGAAGTGCTCATAAGAACACTAAGCTGAGAAGCAGGCTCTGTCCCAGTTGGGACGTAATGCCAGAAAAAGAAAGAAGAAGCTAACGCTGCGCTTCAATATCCAAAGCTTGTCGACTGATGGGGTAGCTGCCCAGTACCGCCAGCAGCTAGACGAGCAGTTGGGAAGATTCAACAGACTGTGGGACAACATTCACGAAGCTGTGACAACAACGGCGCGGGAACCGTACGCACGTGGCCGGTACCCGACAGAACAGAGAACAGGGCAGCGAGGGCCGAAGAAAAGCGAATCCACCGCAAATAGAAAAGGCAGCATGAAGAAAGTGTAGTGGTTGAAGCTCAAGATAGCTTTAACCGGAACGATATGCGGAGATTTTATGCAACGGTCATTGACGCGCGGCACAATACCGTACCAGTGCCCGCTACACACTTAATTCAGATTGCCGAATCTCGGCTTATTATTTACCGAGATCCGCACAGCCGAGTAGTCGGCAAACACATTTCCTGGGATCTCAGCAAATAAAAGCCGAGTATCAGTAAATCGTGCTTCGTTGCTAAGCAACCGGACAATCTGTTAGCTCAGTCTCGGTTAAAATCGGAAACCGAGATTCGCACAGCCCAGCTGGTGAATAAAATCTAAGTGTAGGTATATCTGCAATGATCAAGAAGAGAATTTGCTGATCGATAAAACAGCGGTGACTGCAAGGTGAAATGAGCACTTTCAGCAGTTGTTAAACGTCGAAAACGGAAATGTAGCGAGAAACAGGATGAACATTCATGATGACGATCAAGCTTACGCAAGAATGTGAGCAGCTTTAGGACGAGGACGAAGAAATGCCCACCGTCTGGTTCGATGACCTCATACGCCCAATCTACAAGAAAAGTCAGAGACTGGAGTGTATCAATCACAAAGGAATTACCCTGCTAAATTCGACGTAATAAATACTGTCGCGCATCCTGTTTAACAGACTGAGAACGCTCGAGGAGTCCTTCGTGGGCGAATACCAAGCTGATTTCAGTGAAAAGAAATGAACTGTGGTAGATAATATCTGAACAAAGTTTTCCGGCGAAACTAATTAGGCTGGTATTGCTTCGATGGATGGTTCGAAACCAAGTATTCGGATTGTAGACAGGGTGTCAACCTCGTTTGTGACGTTATACGGATTGAAGCAAGGAGAAGCAATTTCGAATTTACTGTTCAACATTGCACACGAGGGTGCTATTAGATCTGGCGTACAGAGAAACGGCACTATCATCACACAGTCGCACATGCTTCTTTTTCTTTGCGGACGCTATCGACCTTATTGGAACCGATCGCAGATCAGTGGAGGACGCCTTCGTGCCTCTGAAGAGGAAAACAGCAAAGACAGGCCTGACCATTAATTCTACCAAAACGAAGTCAAAAATATCGTATTGATTGCCATTTTATTTGCTCAATTTAACACTTCAGTTGTCGCGCTGTGGTGGTTCTGACGGTGACAAACCGCGCGACGACTGGAAGGTTAAGGCTAAACTTAACTTATTAAGGTACCGCGGGGCAAGTGGGTAAATGGGGTAGGTGAAAATAATGTATATATTGTACTGAATATATTAATTAACGTTTCAAAATCATGCGTAAACTGTTGAGGCCATTCAGAACATTACGGTAGGGAAGAGATTCCTGCGATTTTTCAACCATTATTGCATAATAGAGCGAAAGATTGTTAACCTGTTGACTGGTACTCCGTAACAAGTTGGCGGCGTGCAATCTTATTTTAATATTTTCAGTGGAAAAAAGTTACGGAAAAAAATATTCTGTACCACTTCAGAGTTGTCCCCTCTGACAATTTTAAACTGCAATAAAAAAAGTTTTAGAATTAATTCGACATAGACCTAAAACTAACTAAATTGAAACACCGTCAATTTTCCAATCACGTGGGGTAAGTGAAAAGTTTCTCATTAGAGATTGAATTTGTGTTTTATCTCTAGGTAGCTATAAGTATACAATAGACCGATTCATATTTTCAAAAATGTCTGGAAACTCCCCAGTCAACTAATACTTTGATTTTTCATTGCGAAATGAGCTTCTGGCCAAAATGTCATTCAATTTAGAGTACATTTAGTTGTGCTTCAAATCAATTATGTGTTTTTAAGCTATTTTCAAGCTTTAAAAAATCATAACTACCGAACGAAACATCAAAATTTATCGGAAATACCTCTACATAGTAGTTTATCCAATTCTACGAACTTTTGCCAAACACGATTTTATGATTGGAGCAAGTTTTAACATAGTTTGGTTGAGGTTTGTATCTCGAGGTTCTTGAAAAACACTATTTTTGGGGAGTTTTCTCTCTGAAAAACATACCTGCATGAAAATTTCGTATTTTTAATTTCCAGACATGATGACAATGCATATCTAAAAGTCAATCCCGTTCAAAGTTACCATTTATCTTACGAAAATAAATTGTAAAAAATAAGACATTATAAAGCGCATTTGTAAATCCACTGTGGGTGAGCCAAGAGCACCACCGTGAGCTTCAAGGAATACAGAAATTGAACACGTTAGCACTGCCTTTTCTCAGTCGATCATGATGATTGTTTACAAATCGTTCTTAATGATCAGTGAAATGTGATCAAAACAATCATCACTCGAAAAGAAAAAGCAATGCTAACTTGTTCAATTCATTCGTTTCCGGCTGAGACGAGACTCGCGAAGACGGTCTTCTTTTTCTGTGATTACTGAGTTTTTTTCTTATTCCACTTTGTGTTTATACCAATTATGCGCATGCTGTTCAAATCCTCACATGAACCTCTCAGCAAAAAAAGATTGAATTTGCATCACATCGAATCATAAATAGCCGTATGAGTGAAATTTCATGCCAGCAAACGTAGCAGACATTAGAAATAATTAATCTTCTGCTTAGATTTATCAGCAACTTTGGAAAAAACTGCTCCGCCGACTGAGGTTTTTAATAACAGTTTACTTTGAACACAATACTTTTCACTTTTTCAGCCATTAAAACGGTGGGCTGCATTTGACGTTTCGTGAGAGGGGAATCTGGGCTGCATATGACGTTGATATTTTTCCTCTTCGCGAGTCTCTCTCAGGTTTCCGGTACATGTGTCATGCATGATTTGATTATCATCAGGTTGCGACGCGGTGCTCGATCTTTGGGCATTTATTGTAATTGATTGCCTTAAGCAACATGTAGTCTTTTGATGGTCAATGAATTCAGAAATGTATTTTGTTTTATTCCCGTTGACTAGGGCCTGGAAAAATAATGCCAATGGGTGTTTTATATGGTGTCCGGCCATTTGGCCGAACGGGTCGTTTGACCGAATGCCGTTTGGCCGAATTACGAACAAAAAAATTATCAAATTACTACAAAACTTATGTGTAAGATTCTTAGGTGTTACCCAATAATTGATCCGCTAATTAATTGACATTAATGATGTGACGGTACGTCATGTTTGTCACTATATAAGTACTCCAAGAAAATGATAAAATTGACCCGTTAATTTAGGACTAAGTTGTGAACTCCACTCATTGCATCAAGAATCAAAGCTCATGGTTGTTTCATCTGGGGCTACCAACGGTATGATAAGGTTCCAGTTTTTTAATGATTTCATTATAAGTTTTACCTTCTTTTAAGCATAGGCTATTCTTACGAGTTATACTGGTTTCATTACTATTGCCAATAATTCAGCTTATATTCTAATTGAGAATTTTACCTTCTATAAATCATCGGCAGTTCTTTGTAGTTATACTAATATAAAAATTGATTGCATTGCAATTGCTTAAATTTTCATAAGAGATTTTTCCTTCTTTTGATCATAGGCTGTTCTTTCTGTTTATCCTCCAATATTAGGATTGCAACGTGTGTACAGAGCTCTGCATCGTTGCTTGCATATAGCAGTAAACCCATTGACTCGGTAAACAATTACGTGGAAAAAGCTCACAATTTCTCCGCTGGGAAAATAAGAAGCCAAAATTCGAGGGATCGAAGCAATCCAGTCCTGCAGCAGGTGTCGTGAACCGATTTAATTATTGTCAAAAGCTGACTACAAACACAATGCAAAAACTTCTGCTGGCAGCTATGGACCAATACACGCGTTCACTCGTTGACGTTTGAGCCGTGCCGTGTTATTTACGTGACCATGGCAACTAGTGAATACGGCACCGCTCAAACGTCAAATTAGTGAACTCGTGCATTGGTCCATTATCGCTAGCAGAAAAGTGAATATTTGCTTACATTTAGGATGTTCTTCTTTCAGCACTGACTGTTTGTTGAACTAACATTACACTCAAAATAATCCAAACGTCATTGTTACGTGAAAACATACGTGATTTTTTTCCATCGCACTTTTCACGTAGCTCCTACGCAAACCATAGGTAGCTCAGAATGAACGCATGAACTTTGGAAGTTCGTCCATTCCACCGTCGCTAAACGAAACAGCTACGTGGATTTTCCGGTAGCCTTTACGAAGCGTTTCAATAGGACCTAGATGGTTTTGCATTAAATTTAACTGTAATAAAGACCAATCTTATTTCTAATAGGCTTTGGAAGAAAACTAATTCCCAATTAGAAAATGTAAACAAACTTAAAATATTGTGATATTTTTATTGTCAATCTGAGCATTTTGAATCCTGTTTCCTCAATTTTGTGCGTTTGATCTGTCTTGTTGTAGCCTTCGCGTGCTATAATTGATAAGAGGTTATAATTCACGTGTAAAATATGAAGTAATGCAGGGATTCTTCGATATTCAAAGCATATTTACCTTGAAATCAATCTTACACAGAGATTAAAGCAGCAGCAGCTTCTGAAGTTCTTCACAAATCAAGCGGGCGCCATCTTAGGATTTGAGCTCAACACCGAATGTACGTACAATATGCAGATGTCAAAATGAACTTAGGCACCTACGTGAATTCCACGTAAGTGCGATAGGTAACCTCAGTAAACATTACTGAGTCACTGTTTGGTGGTTATTAATGGTTTAGTAATCTTTATCTTAGTCAGGTGAAGTGGAGGTAAAATGAATTTGGAATGATCTACGTGATTTTTCACGTAGCAATGACGTTTGGATTTTTTTGAGTGTAAAGAGCCAGTTATGTGTAGGGCAAGTATACCATTAACGGTGCACCTAAGGGAAAACTGCTAAAACATGGTGATAAATCCATGAAATATATGATTTTAATGTATCATTCGATAGATCTCAAATCCTTCTATCACTCAAATGTATAAAAATCGCGATAAATTTGGAATATCCCCGCAAAAAGCCTTGCACCAATAATAGCAACACTGTTCCTTTAGTGGAGGTATGTTTTAAGAATGGTTCCTTTAGTGGAGCAAACCATTGATTTCTCATGGGACCCTCCACTATGGGTACTGATGCACCACTATAGGTGCAAAGGAGCACAAAAAAATTAAGCAAAATACCGAATAGTTTGAGTGTGATATATTTAGAATGGAAGATAGAAGCAAGTGAAAGATATACAACTACAAAGTACGAGGAAAGGGACGGGCCTGGGATTGAACCCATGACCTTCTGCATATGAAGCAGAAGCGGTAGCCATCAGACCACCAACCCCGTCTTCGGAGCAGTTTTTCCAAAGCTGCTGATAAATTCAAACACAAGACTATAGATATTTCAAATGTCTGCAACTTTTTCTAGCATAAAATTTCACTTCAAAGGCATTTTATGTTTCGGTGTGATGCAATCGCAATTGCATATTTGCTGCGATGTTCATGTGATGGTTTGCGCATGATTGATACAAACACAGAGGAATAAGAAAAAAAAACTCAGCAATGACAGAAAAAGAAGACCGGCTTCGCGAGTCTCGTCTCAGGAAAAGACTATAACAAATGTTTATCCTTATTTCATGTGATAGTCAAAAAATTATAAAAAAGTCTACGTTACGGCTCATACAAAACATTACTTTATTTTCATACAAAAAGTGTTATGGAGGGGGGTAGGGGGTTGAAAATGTTCAATTTCAGCGTTACGTAATGAATGGATGCTGCCTTATACAAAATTAATGTTAATTTGATTGTTTTGCAAGTGCGCGGAATTAGGCATTTTTCTGCGCGGAATATGGAAAAGCGTGTAAAAAATGCGCGGAATTAAGCAATTTCAACGAGTGAACTATTTCAAAAAAATCACAATTGTAACGTGTGAATACAGTCTAGTTTATATTTTTGCCATAATCTAAAACAGATTTGTTAGCGATCCACCCATAAAGCTTTTTTGTTTATGCAATACTAATTTTTAATTAAGCATTTGCAATGTTTTATTCGTTAACTGCGCTGAATTACGGCACTTTACGGTAATTGTTTTAAATAGTTTTACGGTTAAATTTCATAAATATTTTTCGATTACTTGTATCATTTTGGCATCGTGCATCATAGAAAAATATCACATAATCATTTATTAGTACGAAACATGCCAAAACACACTACCTCCACTATTGGAGCTACAGTACTGGACAGAATAAAGTACGCATTGGCCGTTTGTCCACACAAAATGATCAAGTTTGGAGTCTTATATCTCGGTTTCTAGTTGTCCGATTGACCTGAAATTTTCACCGCAGCTTGAAAGAAACCTCAAATTTGCTAGGCTAGAAATTCATAGTTTTTCATTAACGAACTTTTAAGTTATTGCAAATCTCAAATTTTGATAAAAATGACAAAATTTTAAAGTAAAAACAATTTTTAAATGAAAATATTTAGAGCAATATGTCCTTCTGCAAAAATGTACAATTCGATAAGACACACAATTTTGCAGAACATAATTTTTCGGTAAAACTGATTGTTTTCAAAATATTTTCAAAATTAAATTTTGCAATTTTTTGCAAATTGAGAAATTTTCAATAATTTAAAAGATTGTGTTTCAAATGCAGTGATATTTTAACTGAGTAAAATCTATGTTATATCTAGGCTGTGGTGAAAATTTCAGATCAATCGGGCCAATAAAAGCTGAGATTCAGATCTCCAAACTTGACCATTTTGTATGGAAAAACGGCCAATGCGTACTTTATTCTGTCCAGTACTGTACCTCCACTAAGGGAGCGTTTGCCCTATATCGATGATGATTAACCTTCTTTAAAAATAAGTTGAATAAGTTCTTTGAAATTCAGCTGCGAAACTCACTACAATAACATCTTCTTATTTTCTGGCGTTACGTCCCAACTGGGACAGAGCCTGCTTCTCAGCTTAGTGTTCTTATGAGCACTTCCACAGTTATTAACTAAGAGCTTACTATGCCAATGACCATTTTTGCATGCGTATATCGTGTGGCAGGTACGAAGATACTCTATGCCCTGGGAAGTCGAGAAAATTTCCAACCCGAAAAGATCCTCGACCGGTGGGATTCGAACCCACGACCCTCAGCTTGTTATGTAAGTTGAAATGATTCGACAACATTATAACTGCAACATTTCCAATGTTAGTTCTTACATTATAGGACAGCAATTGCATTTCTGCTCTGTAGAATTTCCACCGCTCGTTATTTGTTTTTGAGAAAGTCGGATATGACGTCGGATAACTCTTCGGGAGAAATCAAACGGAATCCTTCAATAACGTATTTAGAATCTTTTTTATGTGGATAGACCTATACCTCATTTTTATGTTTTGAACTAGCTTTACATACACATTCCACGAGATTTCCGTGTGTTCTCTAATATTGCAACCTTTCAGTCAACGTCTTCCTTTTAACACTTCAGTCGTCGCGCTGTTGTATTTTGTACAACACTGGTGGAAAAACCTCGCTCCTCGTTCCCAATAGCAGCGTGGTGGTTCTGACGGTGGCAAACCACGCGACGACTAGAAGGTTAATTGGCTGCCCGAAGTAGACATATTAATATTGTAATGTTTGGCAACATCTTGTAGAGAAGTTCAATGATTTCTAATAGCTTTTAACGCTTTAGTATAGTGTTTCTTGAATAGCACGTTATGTTTTTCTATGACAATTGCGAACCATGTTTACTTATGGCTACTTAAAGAGAAAACACAAATTCAATCTCTTATGATAAACTTTTCACTTGCCCCACCTGATAAGAAAATTGACTGTGTTTAAATTTAGTTATTTTTAGGTCTACGTCGAATTAATTCTAAAACTTTTTTTTATTGCAGTTTGAAACTGTCACAGAGGACAACTAAGAAGTGGTACAGGAAATTATGTTACGCAAATTTTTTCCACTGAAAGTTTTAAAATAAGATTGTACGGCGCCAACTTGTTACGGAGTAACAGTTGACAGGTTAACATTTTTTCGCTCTATTATGCGATAATGGCTGAAAAATCTCAGAAATCGCTTACCTATCGTAATGTTCTCAATGGCCTCAAAGGTTTACGCATGAGTTTAAAACGTTAATTCACATATTCAGTAAAATATATCAATTGTTTTCACTTACCCCATTTACCCACTTGCCCCGCGGTACCTTAACAAGATTTTTTTTTGTACACATGTTACTTATGTTATTGTTCATTGGGACGCCTTAACAAATGTTAAAGGTAATAGAAATCGTGAATGTAACTGTTAATTTTTGGGATTTATTGTCCAAAACAATGAACTTTTCACTTGCCCCACCTGTGGGTCAAGTGAAAAGTAAGGAGACTTTTTCAAAAACTTTTTCTGTATTTTTTTTTTCAATTTTACATAAAAATCAATTTCAGTATACTGCTTATATTTGGTGGAAGTCAAGCTAAAAGCTATACACGACCTCATTTGTTTTAATTTAAGGTCTATAGAATTTGATGAATCCTAACTATGCAAAATCCATTACCCACTTGCCCACGGTACCTTATTTATGTCCATAGTCTCTCGCTATGAATGCACTAGCCTGATGTTGATGTGATAAAGAATTATCCGAATTGTATCGCAGTCGGTTGTACAAATTATCAAATTTTAAAAGTTGATAGTGACAACGAGCATCTCTGGTAGTGAGCTGAGAGTAGTGAGGTAGTGTTTGACGGAGATGTTTTTGAAGTTGTTGGAGAATTTGTTTACCTTGGAACACTTGTGACAAGTGACACCAAAGTTTCCCGCGAGGTAAAAACACGAATTGCGACTGCGAATAGAGCCTTATACGAGGTAAGAGAAGTATCGCCCAAGCAGTAATGCCACAAATACAGATTTTAGCAAGATACATATCTTTTCATAGTTTTTGGTACATATTCTATACGGTACAGTTTAGAGATTTCCACGAAAAGATACAGTTTGGTTCGGAATCGATCATTTTTTTAACATAAAATCCAAAAGATGCGTTAAATTCTAAACTATTTTTGGCAAAACTATTATTGAAACATGCTAATGTTAGTCAAGAAGTAAAATTATTTCAATCCACACCCAGTTGAATTTTCAAATCAATTAAGCTATGACGGGTTCATGTGGGGTGTGGTACAGATTTTTTTTTTAATCTCTGGTAGGTACAGATAGAAAAGATTTTCGCGCACAGATAGTAATGTGGCATTACCGGCTCAAGACCGACGAAGATGGAGCTCCCGACAATGGCGTGACGCCATCAAGGTAGGTGTGATCAAGAGAAGGCTTATGAAGTTCTCTAATAGAGGCAATTAGAAGAAGTATTATCAAAAGAACGATTTGAAAGTACCGTGAAGGCCCCTAACTCTGCGCACTTTTTTTTTTAATTTTCGTTCAAAATTTATTTTTTATATATTGCGACAATAGTAATCAAAAAGTACGCGAAGAATTTTCTTGACAAATTTACGCTTAATACTTTAAAATAAAATAAAATAGCTTTGGAAACATTGAAAAACGTCCAAATTTACTGGTCGTTAGCAAAAATGCTAAAGAGTACCCCATCACTAAAGTCATTTGAAGCAAATTGAAAATAATATATTTCAGATTTTTAGTACGTAGACAATTGTTCATTTATTGAGCAATCATAACTGGTAAAAGCAACTTATTTTCATTTCATTTTCTTATTCTTCTTAAGTGCGCATAGTAAGGAACCATTTTTCCACAACGTTCCTTACTATGCGCAGCAGTTATAAAACGTTATTTTCAACATACAATCATACGATATTGAAGGAAATCATCGACTTATCGGACCATCGAGATATGGAATACAAATGCTTTGGAAAATTGATTGAGGGGACCATCTTGGTAAAAGAAGATCTCTCCCCTGTCTCGCTTTTTACAGTACTTAAGGGGACAGGATCCGTCATTGATTTCAAAATTTTCAAAGGCAGGTTTTTCGTCCAAAATCAAGAAAGTTTACAGGAAAATGTGTTCACTGTATTCTATTCTCCAGCCGAAACCCAGTGAACACTTTTTCAACAAATAATGTTCAGTTTGGAACAGAAAAACTGCTTTTGAAGTTGCGATGATGACGATGATTACGACGACGGAGCGTTGAACGTTAATGAATGCATTGTCACATTTTTGTAGAATCCCCCTTCCTCAAACTATGGACCTTATTTTTGAATGCTCCCTAACCATGCAATAAAGTAATTTTGATTGTTTGTTTAGTTTCATGGGTCAATATCAAGTAATGGAACATCGACTCAGGAGGTTTGATCGTACTTGCAAAATAGAAACGCCAATAAAATACTGTTATTGCTATAAAAAAATAAATTTGCTATAGGAATCGTTCATTAATTACATCACGCTTATACAAAGCGGCGATACTTCTTCATTAAGTAATGAACAATACATTAAGAATACGAAAAATCCATACAAATAACGAAGATGGATCGATATACCCTCTCAAATAACATTCACATATAACAAGCCAGAACCCGGCTCTTACTTATATTTTTTTTCAAATCCGGTCCCGACCCAAATCCAATTTAATACCAAATTCGAACCCGATCCAAACCAAAGAAAATTTCGTATTTTTATTTTTTCTAGTGGAAGTTCATAAACAGTCAAAGCAAGTAAAAAGACATAGTTTGTACCCTTTTCATATTTTGGGTTAGATTTTAGAAAACTAAGTTAATAACATATTTTGAAAACAGAGTTAGGAACCTTAATGCGTAGACTAAGGAACCTTGCAAAAATGAGTGCGCAGAGGACGCAGGAACACGTACTTTCTTGAGAAGATTAAAAAAATTGCAATAAAAATCATTACTTAGTGAAGCTTTTATATTTTTGCCTTATACATAAGATCAATAGGTATGTGCTACCAAAATTTCAGAGTATTGTGTTTTGTTTTCAATTAATTACAGCTGATTGAAATTTGAAAAGCCTTAAATGCGCAGAGTATGGGGCCTTCACGGTATAAGAGTTTTTATAGTTTCAGGATTGAATTCCAAAGGATTTCTCATTACCTTCTTATACGTACATATCCGATTTACCGAACAATGTATTCACATATTTGGAAATGAAAATTGAACCGATTTAAGTTTAAATGTGTGTCTTACTTTTCATCCGGAGTTCCTTACTTATCCGACTTTTGCGCCAACTTTTCCTTCTTAGCCGCTTCGGCTTCAGCTTCTGCCTTCTCGTACTTGGCAATGAGCGCATCCACTTCCGTGCTGGAGAGGATTTTGATTACGGTTTTGTTGTTTTCCCGCGTTAAGACTGCCATTTCGACTGAAGAATGTAATAGTTTTAAAATAATTATTTTACCTAAATTATCATAGATAAAATCTTACTCTTTTCCGACGTCAATTTCGTCATATCCAAAGTTTTTGACAGGACTTTAACCGCAAGATCTTGTGCCTGAACCAATGTAATTTCACTGTCTCCCAGTTCTTGTTTCAACGCAGACACAGCTGCCTATTTGAAGAAACAGCACATAATCCTTAGCAAATTTATAGTTAAGAATGCTTTCAAATTTTGATTACTTACAGCTGAGTTGTTACCGATGCAAGTCGCCTTCCATCCACCATAGTTTCCGCTGGGGTCAGACTGGTATAGCTGATATCCGTAATGTTTGTCCCATCCCATGTACAAAATGGATACACCGAAAGGACGTTTGCCTCCGTACTGGGTATAGGCTTGCTTCACGTCGCAAAGATGCGAGACCAGTTGCTCGCAGGGCATTGCTTCTCCATAGTTCAGTTGGTAGCGTTGTGCAATCACTCGAAGTAGATTCGTCAGCACGTTGGCATCCGAAGTGATTCCGGCCACAGAGCAGACCATGTCACTGAAAGTTCGTAAGAAAAAAAATGAAAACCTAGAATGATACTGGGCTAGAAACAGAATTTAGCAAGACAAAACCTCTATTGACAAATAAAAGTTAGGTTATGTTTCTGAAAATTTGTAAATTGAATTAAGGCGACAGAATGATAAAAAAATTGTCAAAATTCGAATAAAAATCATTCTTCCTACTTTTTTTGAGCTGCCTGACAACTTAACTTGTCAAGGCTGAACCCTCGGTATGGCTTTTGCCAAGTTTCCTCTCTACCAGGACCAATTCTCAGACGGACTAGGCCATGGAGCCCACATGAACAAAAATACCCATATCCCCTTGCTTCTGAGAAAAGGAAGCATTGTGAAAATCAGCAGCTCCATCAGAATTTGTTTGAAATAGTAGTGTAGTAGTGTCATTACTAATACTGTCCAGCCAAAATGGTTTTAAATAATTTGTCATTTAAGTACTATTCTGATTACTCCTGTCTTTTACGTAAGACTAGAGTCTTAAATGTCAACTGTCGTGAAGTCTTAACAAAATTAGGCTGTTTAGTAGTAGTTCTAGTTAATTTCATTTTTTATTGTTAAAAGTATTTATTGGTCATTGCGTTCATACACTCCCGTGCATAAATTTGGGTTCACCTCCTAAAAACCATGCAAAAGTGTTCAGTCCATATCTCTGTGATTACACGTCCAATTCAAACTCTTTAAGCCGCATTCAAAAGGCAAAGAGTTATTCTTACTTCGTATGTATTTTTCCAAAAACATTCTTTGAACTTTGTATTCTAAATTTGTACTTAAAGTTATGACATTTTTAAAAAAACACACTGAAAAAACATTACTAATTTCCTCAGCATTGGATCGACCAAAATTTTAAAACAAAGTGTCTTTAGAATTGTAATCTTATATTCTTTAAAGAGCTCTCATGATTTTTTTGCGGAAAAATCTGAAAAGTATTCAAAATCAATGAAACAGTAAGTCAAGTCATCGTGCAAAAGTTTGGGTTCACCCCTCAGTATGGTGTATCGTGCAAAAGTTTGGGTTCACCTGAACTTACTTAAATCTGTGAAATCTCAAACCAATCATGTACGAGCCATTATTTGCGCTTGAAAAAGCTTTAAACTATTAAAATCGGTTGAAAAATGGCAGAGATATTGACAAAAATGATGTGCGTGTGATTCAGGTGAACCCAAACTTTTGCACGATTTGCATCATACTGAGGGGTGAACCCAAACTTTTGCACGATGACTTGACTGACTGTTTCATTGATTTTGAATACTTTTCAGATTTTTCCGCAAAAATTTCATGAGTGCTCTTCAAAACATATAAGATTACGATTCTAATGACACTTTGATTTGAAATTTTTGACGACCCAATGCTGAGAAAATTAGACATGATTTTTCAGTGTGTTTTTTGAAAAATGTCACAACTTCAAGTATAAATTTAGTATACAAAATTTAAAAAAAGTTTTTGGAAAAATACATACGAAGTAAGAATAACTCTTTGCCTTTCGAATGCGGCTTAAACAGTTTCAATTGGACGTGTAATCACAGAGATATGGACAGAACACTTTTGTATGTTTTTGACGGGGTGAACCCTAACTTTTGCACGGGAGTGTATATCCTCAACCCCTCTACCGGCAGCTTCATTTTTTACCGCAACATAAATATTCAAATCGCTATAACTTTTTTGTTTTTCAATATTTTTGCACCATTTTTTCACAAGTTCTCAAACAACTCTTCTGGTTTAAGGATCTATGTCGATAATAATTATTGGTGATCTGGTTTTAAAGATATTCCAATATTCCTTGGGGGACCGACATTCTCCATATAAAATGCATTAGGCGGCCATTGTGTTTTTGATCAATTTATCAAAAAAAATAAAATGTGGGCTATATAATGCCAGGTAATAAGGAGCATCTCTGAAAAAATCATACAAATCGGTTCAGTATTCTTGGAGATATCTGAAAATTACGATATGATGTTGTTTGAAGTTTTTATGATCTTTATTTGACCA
This sequence comes from Aedes aegypti, assembly GCF_002204515.2. Lineage (NCBI taxonomy): Eukaryota > Metazoa > Arthropoda > Insecta > Diptera > Culicidae > Aedes > Aedes aegypti. Next base: position 200,466,035 of record NC_035108.1, on the reverse strand, counting down.
GCGTGGTTCCAGAAACTTAAATGGTCATTACTTAAAGACGGCTGCATCAAATTGCTTCATTTTTTCACAACATACTCTCATTTATGTATTGTTCCGAATAGTGAATATCCGAATACGATTCAAATTCTGTAGCCTGAGAAATTAACGGGAGGTTCTAGTTACAGGTCGGTCCCCCAAGGAATTTTGTAATATCTTCAAAACCAGATGACCAATGATCAATATCGACACAGATCATTAAACTAGAAGAGTTTTTTTGAGAGCTTGTGAAAAAATGGTGCAAAAATATTGAAAAACAAAAAAGTTTTAACGATTTGAATTCGAGTTTTGCGGTAAAAAATGAAGCTGCCGGTAGAGGGGTTAAAGAAAAAAGTCACTTTCCTAGTCTGTTCAACAATTTCTCGAACCTAGCAAGTGAACCCTAATGATCGATCTCAGCGTCTTACTTCCCATAGTCGTTTTTATAGTGATTATTTAAGAGTAAAGTTACCTTAGGCTTCTATAACAGTCTCCTACAAGATTCACTTTTCGGTGGCAAATACAATGCTTCACAACGCCTACTTTCTACTTGTGAATTTTGCGAAAATGAAGCTGGAATTAGATTATTTATACAGTTGTTACAAAAGAGGTATTTCTTTTTATGGCAATGTAAAAACCATATTAAAATAAGATTGTTGTCACTAAATACTCAGTGAATCTACTAGTCATTTTCTTCAGAGTAATATTCCCTACGTCGTATATGATAACGATGTGTCTAGCTAGCTAATAGTAAGAGTGGCTACGAATCGTTCTGGTCTGCAAAATGCAAACTGATCGTCGTTAATAGTATTAATGTCCACTTCGAATAGATTAATTATTTGAAATGAGCATCATGAAAGCCGACGCAGAACGTCCGTTGGATCGCATCCGAGATATTATTGCGTCTATGCCATATAAATTATGACGCGGCTTTAAACAAGAATGCCAAAATGTGATACCACCAGTACAGGTTACGCCTTTGGTTTCCATCTCATGGGCTAAGGGGTCGTCCATAAATGACATAGCTTTTTTAAGGGGGAGGGGGGTCTTCACGAATTTGTGACGAAATGTGACGAGGGGGAGGGAGGGGTCCTAGCTAGTGGACGTAGCATTTTGAATCAAGTCCGTAAAAAGAATGGCGCTGAAAAAATTGCATACAATTATTTCTTATGAAACTTCTTGTTTTTTCATATAAACTTGGGTTATAAAATTATGATTAAGCTTCAAAACATTCATATGAAAAGATTGAAAAATATCTATGAAACTTTAGATTTTCTCGATAAATGCAATCAAACAGATGTTTTGAAGCTTTAAATAATTATGTGAATATTATATTATATTCGTGTCTAAATTAATAAATTTATATATACACAAAATAAGTTTAATAAATTGATTAAAAATCAATGCTCTAGCTACTTGAAGTAGGGGGAGATCCCCCAGTACCGGACAGCACCCAATACCGGACAGAGTCGATAAATTGAGAAATCATGGTCCAATCAAGATGGTTTATTAGAAGAAAAGAAACCTATTATGGAAACTAATATTTGCATAGAATAACACTTCCTTGAAATATGCAAGCTTTTTTGAAAAAGTAGGAATGTTTGAAAATCGTCAAAAATTTGACGTATTGCCTTAAATTTGAGTCTATTCAGTAATTATTTGGAATATGACAAAATACTTTGGATCACGCAAGCATAATCCAACATAATCATAATTTCATAGTGTAAATGTATGTTGTACTATAATTGAACAAACTGTTAACAAACTACAATTTCTGTCAAGCACCTCCTGTCCCTCAGTTTCGGACAGCTTGATTTGTTACATGATATCTTTGTAATATTTGAACCAGTGTCTCAAAATACATCCATTTTTCATGGATTCCGTCGATCATGGTATCAAACATGCAATAAAATTAACAAGAATGCACATTTAGAACAACTTCGTAAAATGTGCTATTTTTCATCATATATGAAAGAAGTTTTTAATAAACATCTTGCAAACTAAGAAAAACACAAATCGTTCTTGTAAATGTTGCAAATGCATTGAATTGGCAAAAAAATACTATTCCAATAATAAAAACATTGAGCGATGTTCAAATTTACAGAATTCGATGCATTTTCAGATCGTGTCCGGTATTGGGTGCCAACTTTTAAGATCGATAAATTTGGTACTAAAATACATCATCAAAATGTCATGTCAAAATTTACATTTTTATTTTCAAATTTATTTTTGTACTCTATAAAAATGATAATATTTATCATAAATGAGTAACAGGAGCACATGAATCCAATATTTTTTGAATTATGAATTTAGTGGCTTAAGTGTCCGGTACTGGGGGATCTCCCCCTACCTTTTTTTTGCCATTTGTTAACATGACATAAAGTCAGCCGTTTTAGTTTTATCCATACTTTCTGTTGGGGCTTTATTTCTTCAAGAAAATAAAATATGCTCTTCTTGGCATATATTGCATTTAAAACAATATATTTATTCCGTGAATTATGCCTTCAACGTTGCAGGAGATCTCCACCCAATCAACTCATCATTTGTTATGATACATCAATGCTCTTGATGGAATAGCGTGAATATTAATGAATACTTAAATTTTCTTAATAACTCGGTAATTTGAAGAATTTTTATTATTTAACTGTTTAATTATAGGTTGTGTAAGATTATTTCAGTATGGAAACGATAATGAAATTCAACTGAAATATTAATAGAGATTATTGTATTTGTATAATAATCGCTAAAATTTTCTTAACATTCCAAATATTTCAAGTGTAATCTTTTATGTATCTGGCCATTTGCTAAAATGAAATTGGATAATATTAACAATGGTTCATTCACAAGCGGAAGGTCATGGATTCAATTCCCAGCCCCTCCAAAAAAATAACCCGTCCAGCCACCAGAAGACGCCGCACGGAGGACCGTGCTTAGGGGGAGCACATCCATCCTCCGTCAGAATCAGATGGTGACTGAGACAAACTGACCCACTTCGCAGGCAGCCTAGCCTCAAACGACTCAGGAACACGGCCTAACGAACCACCACAAGAGCAATGGACTATGGCTTATGGAAATCGATTGGACCAACAGCAGAGCACTCTCCTACCTGCTCGGTGTGAGAGCAAAAAAGCAGAAGAGAGTGAAAGCAGATGTAAATATAGATTAGTTAAAAATAGAACTGTATCGGTAAGGAAGATACAGATAAACTGATTCTGGCACAGTAGAGGCCACGAGCACGGAGTGCCTTAAAATAAAAAAAGCACTGCTTTAAAAAAAAAGAAAAAAAAATGATTCATTTCAAATTAATACATCTTCTTGATCATTTTCATTGACATCTATTTCCTAACAACGAATAATTAAAAAACAATCCTCTAATATAACGAAATTTTTGTTCAATATATCATAAAATATGTTGGACCCTAACTCGACAGTAACGAGCTTCATCAATCTAATCAATTTTTTTTTCGCATTTTTTATAGTAAACTTGTTTTTGGTACGAACAGCTAAAGTAATATAATTTAGCCTATATGAAACTGGAAACCAAAATCAAGGAAAATGTTTATTTAAAACAGTTCCAAATTACTTTTGAGCGCTACTGTATATCAAACTGTTAGATTAGATTATCCTTTCATTTCAGTCAGTAATTAATATCAAACTTTGTATTGTATTTGTATTTCAACAAAAAAAAAACAAATAAAAAAATATAGGGGGGGGGGGGGGGTTCTTGATATGCTTCCAGGGGGGAGTACCAGCATTTGTGACGAAAAGCTACGAGGGGGGAGGGGGTGTAAACCATCAGTGAAAAAATGATACGTCATTTATGGACGGCCCCTAATGGATTATGCCCTCCCTCCCATCGCGGCAAGATCGCATAACCTAGGGGAGGGATTTTTCCTACATTTTCATCACAATAAGAGTTGTCTGGCAAACACCAATTTTGAGTTTTCAAAATAGATTTTGCAAAATTTAACCTCACTCTTATTCGACAACCGGAGTATATTTTTCCAGGCTGATGTCACTGATTAGCCAGACATCGCACGCGTCAGACGTATTTCTTTGCTCCTCGCTTTCGTTCGCCGTTTGTAAAAAATGTCCGGTGCGCGTAAAAATACTTCAGTAATTGATTTTAGTGTTCTCCCAGTTCACCCTGATTTGACAAAAGTACAGCAGTTTTTGGAGAATGGAATAAAGCTCCAATATATTGTCCGTTCAGATTAAATTTAGGAAAACAGCTTCGGTCAACATGACGTTCATATTACACCGAAGTTCCATAGTGTATCTTCGGATGGTAGTCGAAACTGAAACAATCGATTATTGTATTTTCTCCCGACATTGAAAGCATTGACAGATGCCCATTGCCCATATATAATATTTTTTTAAATAAAAATAATGAAATTAGTAAAATAATAAAACGACTTAACACTTTTTTGATCAAAGTATGAAAAGACTATTGTGATAGTTTATTATAACAGAGTGACGTCAGACAACATAGAATACCAGTTCAATTATGGTTTATTTATTTAGGTAATAGGGTAGGTGTACCAGTTATGGTTAATTTGATCATTTTCTATTTTTTAATCATTCTGTGTGTTCTAGAAGTTTGATATCAAATGAATCTTGAAATTATAACATTCAAAAATATTCAAAATGTGAAAGTATTCGAGAAAACACATATGGCCAAATAGGGAACCACTATAGCCATAACTGGTGCACTTTCCCTACACTCAAAAAAATCCAAACGTCATTGCTACGTGAAAAATCACGTAGATCATTCCAAATTCATTTTGCCTCCACTTCACCTGACTAAGATAAAGATCACTAAGCCATTCATAACCATCAAATAGAGAATCGGTAATTGTTACTGAGGTTACCTATCGCACTTACGTGAAATTCACGTAGGTGCCTAAGTTCATTTTGACATCTGCATGTTGTACGTACATTCGGTGTTAAGCGCAAATCCTAAGATGGCGCCCGCTTGATTTTTGAGGAACTTCAGAAGCTGCTGAACTTTAAACCCTGTGTTAGATTGATTTCAAGGTAAATATGCTTTGAATACCGAAGAATCCCCGCATTACATCATATTTTATACCTGATTTATAATCTCTATCAATTATAGCACGCGAAGGTGAAGGCTACAACAAGACAGAACCAGCTCACAACATTTGGGAAACAGGATTTACAATGCTCTGATTGAATATAAAAATATCACAATCTTTTAGGTCTGTTTACATTTTTCAATTGGGAATTAGTTTTCTTCCAAAGCCTATTAGAGATAAGGTTGGTCTTTATTCCAGTTAAATTTAATGCAAAACCATCTAGGTCCTATTGAAGCGCTTCGTAAAGGCTACCGGAAATTCCACGTAGCTCTTACGTGTAGCGCCGGTGGAATGGACGAAGTTCAAAAGTTCATGCGTTCATTCTGGGCTACCTATGATTAACGTAAGAGCTACGTGGAAAGTGCGATGGAAAAAAACCACGTATGTTTTCACGTAACAATGACGTTTGGATTATTTTGAGTGTACTCTATTTGAATCCTGATTTTTTTTTTGCTGATCTCAGTGAGCGGGATTGGTTCTGGGATTCAATTCCAAAATGAAATCCTTGTGATGAATTGTCATTTTTTTTTTGGGACGGACCTGGTGTAGTGGTTAGAACACACGCCTCTCACGCCGAGGACCTGGGATCGAATCCCATCCTCGAGATAGTCACTAAAAAATTTTCAGTGACAACTTCCTTTGGAAGGGAAGTAAAGCCGTTGGTCCCGAGATGAACTAGCCCAGGGCTAAAAATCTCGTTAATAAAAATAGAAAAAAAAAATTGTCATTTTTCTTTAGCTTAAGTGAGAGTGTCATGACGGTTAAGTAAAGCAGTGCTTGTGTTTCTTTATTTTCTATGAAGAAACATCTACCGCGTAGATTTGAATTGCCCGGATGCTTAGAATCCAAGATACCGGCCTTAATTCATCCAAAAATGTTTTTTCGTCAACTTTTATGAATAAAGAATGTAGCATAAAGGAAATAATCGGAATTTAGACCAAAAATATGGTTAAAATGCCAGTGTCCGGCTTTTGAAGCGTTCGGCTAGATGGAGCAGCACGGTACTTCCTACTCCCTAGTCATTCCGCTTTGAAGGAGAAAAGAACAGAATTTTCAATTTATAAGGATGTAAAACAGGAAGCCAATTGGTTTAGCATTCAAAACGCTTGAAACTATGATAATTATGATTGCCAGAAAGTATCTCTGAAATAGGCTGTCTGGGGGAAACGGATTACATTAATCCGTTTGAAACGTAATTGATAAACCTGAGAGTCCCAATAAAAATTGCTTTATTTTACATAAAAAAAATGTTCGTCTTGACCTGCTTGGAAACAATTTGAAAAGTGAAAATTAAGCAATTTTCTTGCATGTTTGACCCGATTATCATATTCAAAGCTTATTGCACCTGTTTGGGAAGTAAGCAATTGCGCTTTTTGTGTTTGGAGTTCCCTTCATGAGATTTCACCAGGGCCTGTCGAAGTCCGAATCCGACATTGCATCTGTATTATAGATTGAAATAGTTGAAAATAAGACAGCATACTGAGAAGGAAGATTGTGCAAGTTCATATCACTCTATTTCTACGAATCATGGGAAATATGATCTAATAATTTTCTAAGAATTTATCAAGGAATATCTTGCAAGGATTCGGGCAAGAACTTCTAGGGAGTGTGGTTCGGGAGTTCTGTAGGGATTGCTCAACAGATCTTCAACAAATTCGTCCAGGACTGCCTTGAGAAATCAAGTGCATCATCGGCCATCGCCAGCAGCACTACACTCGTGCTGTTTAAAACAAGCAAGCTTTGTTGAAGATGCGAATATTCAGTACACGATGCTACCGGTCTTGGATTAATCCATGAATAAATTGCTCCAACGATTCTTTAGCAATCTCTTGATAGTTTCCCATATATATTCCAGTTATTTGTCAAGAAAAACTTCCATGAATGCTCATGACAATTTATCCAAAAACATCTACATCTGACTATAGTCCCATTTGAATAAGGCTTCTTAAGGCGAAGTAGGCCGTCATTGAAATTTGTACTGGGCATCGATGATTGTGGCCTGGGAGGGAGACACAGATACTACACACGAACTTTGAAGCAAAGTTTTTTCAAACTGCAAGAAAACTTAAGCTTGCCAACGCCAATCAAGGTAGACTTGATGAAAATCGCTCGTTTTCTTTTGTTGAAGGTATCTTTTCGGACATACATGAAAAAAGGGGCAAAGCTTTCTATGCATTACACTTCCTTTTTTATTGAAAAAAAAAAAGGATGCGTATTTGAATACTTTATATTCAATCATAATAAAAGGTGCTATCGTGGCATTACTTTTGAATAAGCATGAATAGTTTATTAATAGATTTTTTGTCACATTGATGAAATGCAAAAATATGTTTTGCTGAATTACGCGCTTTTTTAATGTTAGTCCATTATTTAAGATCGGGGCTCACAGTGATAGTTCGTAAAGAAATCCCAATACACAGCATAACGGAAAATTTGGATGAGATTTTTAAAAAAAAAAACTCAGAGAAATATTGTCACAGAATCCTGATCATCACCGAATCCGTGAAATTATTTTGGGAATAGTTCTTTTGAGCAGATTACTGCCGTGAATCGAAAGTCAGTCCCATCTGTTAAAGGTAGGCATTGAGAAAATGGGGTTTGAAGTTTCCAAAATTGTTTTCCATACGAATGTTCAAAAAATCCAGAGGATTGGAACATATTAAAATCTTAATGAAACTTACAAAATTTGCTTTTCACTACGGTATGTTTCTGAGAAAAATATAAGGATGATCAAACACGGTTCTTTTTTGTGTTACACGGTGCGGAAATTTGTAGTGGGACTGCTATGCGGTTACTTTTCATTATGGGACAATTTGACTTGCTGTTTTTCCTACTTTTTCCGAACAAATATCATTATCTTAGGCGGCATCCATGAATTACGTAACGCTCTAGGGGGAGGGGGGAGGGAGTCGGTTCAAGCGTTACGGCTCATACAAAAATTAAAAAAAAAATGTTTTACAAAAAGCGTTACGAAGGGGGGGGAGGTTGTCGAAAATTTCCAATTTTAGCGTTACATAATAAATTGTTGCTACCTTATTAGAACAGCTGAAAGAGCATTGGAAGATATGTTGAAAACTGAACTCATCTCAATTTTGACGAAAATGCAGATGGGACTGACTTGCTATTCACGGCAGATTATAGAACAGGATTTTTAGATGAGTCTTGGTGGGGTTTAGACGGAATCCTAAGGACGATTTGGACAGAATCCTGCGCAGAATTCTCGAAAAAAACGCTGGGCAAAAATTCCAAATAATACTCAAATGAGATTCTGGTAAAATCGATAAAAAAATTGGCAGAATTCTGAAAATGATTTTCTTAAATCATGACCAAAATACTCACAGTGTTCAGGGCAAATCTTTTAATAGAATCTAGGTATGATTCTGACAAAATCCTGAACAGAATTTTCGCAGGATCTTGTCCAAGATTATCAGAGAAACAAATATCTATTTTCAATCTTTCCAAACGCCATTCTTATCACTTTCATTTGATTTAACAAAAACTTTCAAAATTTTTTTATTTGTCCCGATTAATAGTTTTATAACTGACAGGATACCGTATGTTTAATAGATTACAATTACAATTTTACCCAAATTTTTAGAAAATGCTACGAATATTTCGTCCCCTTAATGCTACAACTAGATAACTCGAAAATCAAAATTTTGAGATGTGTAACTTTGAAAGTATGACCGTTTAACAAGGTGATGGTTAATCGCAGAGATTATGATTGAAAAATAATCTTTAACTTGTATATTTTGAATCACACGCTTAAGACCTGTGGATATTTTGTAGATCTAATTAAGAAAACTGTTTTGACAAATTGAAGTCAAATATTTCAAATTTCGAGTTATCTAGTTTTAGCATCAAGGGGACGATTTGTCGCCCTTAAACTATTGTATTTAATTCAAAAAGTTTGGCTAGGCCTGCGCTAGAGGATTTTTCTGCCTAAATTTTGTTCCTGGCCCCCGGTGTGGAATCGGCTAGGAAGATTGCTTTACTTACTCATTCAACTTGTAGATTTTCTCCGAGAAGATTACACTATCGAGCAGTTTGTTGGTGTTCCTCCTTTCGGCCGCCAGCAGAATGCCGTCCTTAGCCAGTATTCCCAAAGAGGTGCCGGCATGCGAAATGGCTTCCATCGCATACTCGACCTGGTAGAGACGGCCCTCGGGCGAGAAGATAGTAGTTCTGGAATCATACCGACGAGCCTACCACGGAGAGAGATATTTGCCGATTAGTGATGAAGCAGAAATACCAAACATAACCTCAAATGCATTGGTTTATGTTAACTTTGATATTGTATGGAAAACCGATGTTAACAATACAAAATTCGAACACTTGTTGTACATACCATTTTGAAGAATCAGTAAATCGTATCACAGTGTGGAAAAATAAAGTATTTCACTGAATTTTTCAATAGTTTTGCTCGGAAAACTGAACGACCCGAAATATAAACAGTCACTGCCAGTCGCGAAACTTAAAATCATCGCATTTCTGCGATGTTTTGTTGGAAATGTCATCTTTTAATAGGGATGTCAACATTTGTTTTACTTTTCGGAAAAGCCTTTTTTAAGAAAAATAGGCCTATATCAATGAGAATATATACCGAGGTGAGGAAGACGACATTTAGTGTGCGTGACATCCGTGTACGGTGCAAAATGTTTCACAACTACAAGCGGGCGAGCTCCCATAAGAAGCCGTGTAAATTAGTGACGTAGTTATTTTTGTTTACGTTTTTTCTCTTTACTAATACATAGCCATTGCTTCTTTTTCCACACCTTAGTATATATTCTCATTGGTTCTATATGAACTAATTCACAATGACGTCACGCTGCTTCTTCCACTGGGAAGAAAACCTTTATTAATGACTAATAAAATTGTTCTGTTTCATGGCGATAAAACAACTATTTATACTTATATATGACTGAAAAAGCACAGAAGGTGGAGCTTGTGCAACATATTTTTGTTGTCAAAATTAAGTATCATATGAGTTTACATAGATCATCATATGAGTTTACATAGATATGTATTATACTTTGTTCAATTAAGAAAAAACGCAACAAAATGCGGAGAACATGTATTGGAATGTCCGCAATTAAAAATGTACAAGTGAAAACAATGGCAAGTCTTCTTATTAATTACATAATTACTACTGAATTTACGGCTGTTGTTTAACAATGAATTCATATGCGAATCAAAATTTATCGTGAAATACGCAAGTTTGCTTCGAATAAAACAGCTCGCCTTATTAAATCGTTTAATCTGCCTTGTGTGAAATCAAACCTAGTAAACATTTTGAAATGATGATCATCAAATTTAACAAATATATTCATTGATTTTGTTTTATACTGAAACACATCAATTATATTAAACTAAATTTATGAATTCAAAATCTTCAGAACGAATGTCTTTTTGGTTTTCGTAAATAATAGAAATAAAATAGAATAAAAAAGATGGTCCCTTAGAAACACTGCATGTCGAGTGTTTTTTGAAAAGACAAAAAATACTGAACAGCTGGACTATGTCTGTATAAATACGAGTATCGAAAGCAACATTCATCATTATCATGTTTTGACTTTCACTCACAATAAGTAAAGATATATCTATAGTCTAGATCGATTTTGAAAAAAACAAAGTATGTAAAGTATCTTAGTTTCACATAGTCTTCACACCCAGAAAGTTTCATTGAATTCTGAAGGGGTGCTGCCAATCCCTTTGTTGAGTTGGCGTGAAATCCGTCATATATTCATCACAGACAAACAGACGTAACACTTAGAACAAATCCCGATCAAAATCATAGTCACGATGACATGTACGCCCAATGCTAAAATCGGTATGTTTGGCCAATGGACCAACAGATGGCGGTAGTGTGTAAACGTCAAACGCGAACAAAAACGATGCGAACGCTGCGGGTGGTGGATTGGCCACCTACCATATATTTGAATCGGCCGTTAAAAAGGTGGTCGATGGACATCGGTGAGAGTGTGACGTCTGTTTGTCTGTGTATTCATCTTTTTCACTTGAATATTATTCAAATTATACTAGCTGCAACGTGCTGCAACTGTAACAGCATCCTTATTTGACCGAAACGAAAGTAAATTTTCACCCTTTAATGGGTAAACACCTGGAACGTCAAATTGAGCAAAAAATACCCTGTTTGGAAAATTATAAAGTACCCTTTATTTTGACAGCTTCATACAATAGAAAAAAATGGGTGAATTTTGCACTTTAAAGGGTTATGCCGAGTTTACAGTGTAATGAACAGCTGGAAAAATCAACAGCTAAAAATCACATTGACAAAAATTTAAAAAAGAAAAATACAGCGGGGATTCGCTGTACAGTATTTCGATCGGCCGAAATCGTGAACTTAATTCTATAGCACCTTTAAACGTGATTTTTTCGGACGAAAATTTTCTAAAAATATAGCGCATATATTGACGGTAAATGTTAGTTCTCAACTTTACCACGGGCGGCGCTGCGAAACTTTATTTTTTGGGCTTCGTAGCCGTGCGGTTAGCGGCGTCAGTCGTTTAGGCGTATTGTGCTACAGAGTGTGGGTTCGATTCCGCCCCAGTCGGAGAAAACTTTTCGTCAAACGAAAAATTCTTCATTGGTCCACTGGACGTTCCGTGTGTCCGTTGTCTAATGTAAGTTATGTTCAGTCTGTGCAGCCTATGGCTGAAGACGGTGTAAATTGTCTTTTAAATGACTATCTTTAAATATGATGTTTTCGGCAAAGTTGTAGATAATTCAAATACAAACAACTTATGTCGAATTCGTTTTTGAACCTAGGTTGGAACTGGCGCAACCCGTTCTGAATCACAGTTTCAACCCCAACCCGATTCAGGTTCGACCGAACTACAATTTATTTGACATTGGTTTGTTTATGTGTTGATCACCGACCCAGTTCCTAAAAACGAAAACGACATTAGACAAAGACACCTAGTGTGTATTCAGCCGCATTTCCAAAATACGACCCCCTAAAACTAGTTTTTCTCGTATATTTTGAAAATGCTAAGTCTCCGGTAGCAACAATGTTCTACAAAATTTTGTAAACAGTCAAAATGAATCATTCTCTAGAAGACACTAGGTTCTAAAGATCAAGGAAAAGCAGTTATAACAATTTAAGTGCAAAAATCAGTCATTTTTGGGGTCCGTGTATTTATTCGGTGGCAGATGAAACCTAGTACGATTCATAATACATCATTAGTAGTTGTAAATGTCGATAGTGTCATTAGTATCCACGAGTATCCCTTTACTTAGAGGAAGTTTCATCAATGACTCTTATTACCCTGTAGTACTTAGCTATATGATGGGTAGAGGGCTATGTGGCTCCATACTTCTTCTTTTTCTTCTTCTTGACACATTCTTCATCATTACGCACAACCAAAAGTTTCCAAATACATTTTTGAAGAAAGTTCTTTCTTATTTTTCCTAAATGCAAAAAAAAGAAGAATAAAAATGAAGAAAATAGAAAAATCAACTAAATTAAAATCAAATCTAAAAAGTAGGTTGAATAAACCACCGTAATTGTTTATTTTGAATCAATTCTTGTTTAAATCAAAACATTTTTCCTAGTTAAAATAAATCTACATTCTTGTTTGTTTCAAGAACTGTCAAAGTGAACAACACAAATTTTGGCTGTGTCAAACTAGGCTTTGTTGAACTTATCTAGAAAACCGAGAAAAAACATGTTATTGATTTAAAGCATGATTTTGTTTGTGCATATTTCAACCTTAAGTCTAGTTTGAAGTCAACTAATAATTGGTCGTTTTTACTAATTATTTTTCTCCGTGATGCTTTAAATCAACAACAAGCAAATTTGAAGTGTTTGGAATATTCTGTAAGCTTACGTGTGAACCACGGGTTAATAAATATTGATGGTATGAACACTATGAATATTCACACCATATGACCAAGTACAAATTAAAGATGGGGGTCTTGCAGTTGCTTAAAATTTTATGGCTCAAGCTAAGTATGCTGTTCAGCTCGCAGCGTACTGCGGTCAAAGAAAATTGCTTATCTTGAGCATTTCTTTCAAGAAATTTCCCACGCATCGAGATAGGCGACTACTTTTCTGTTGAAGTGCATACTTCCCATCATAAGGTAATCTAGAATGCCGTTCAAAGTGTACTGCGATCTGTCAAACTTGGGTACCTTTTACACTACCGAGGGACCAAAAGCAGTACTAGAAGTGGTACCCAATCTGAGCCCGAGTGGGACAGACCTGATATGACCATTTTTGATACCCACCCACCCTATAGTAACGCTTTTTGTATGAATATCCTAAAAAAATGTATGAGCCGTAACATCGTTAGGACACCCACTTACTCCCTTCAGCATTATGAAATTTGTGAATGACCCCTACGGAATAATTTTCAGAAATCATATACACCTTAACAAGCGAAATTGCTTACATTTAGTATTCCTGTTAATTTATTCATCTTGTTTGCGTTATGTCCCAACTGGGACACACTATGTTAGTCAGCTGAGTTTTCTTATGAGCACCTCCATAGTTATAGAATGAGAGCATTCTTTGCTAATTAACCATTTTCGCATATGGGCATTCTTTTAAATTATCGGACAGGTTTGGGCCGGAGGTTCTCCGATTTGCATGAAATTTTCACCAGAGGTAGAGCTCGTGGATACATGACCAAAAGTGAAATTCAAAAAAATTATGATGGCCTATTTTCCCGGAAAACTCTAGATGAATTTTCACGATTTCTCTAAATACTGAGGTAACTTTGAAAATTCATATCTCCCAAGGGGGTGGTCACTCTACACACTTCATCGGCGCATATTTTTTTCATGCTGTGCCTTCAGAGCGCCAAAGTGCGCCAAGGGTACCAAGCTTGATATTATTCCAAATGCTATAAAAATCCTATGAACTGAAATTACAGGAAAACATTCTCAGCAAACATTGACATCACCTGAGACGAGACTCGCGAAGACAGTCTTCGTTTTCTGTGATTGCTGAGTTTTTTCTTATTCAACTTTATGTATATACCAATTATGCGCATGCTGTTCAAATCCTTACATGAACCTCTCAGCAAAAAATGATTGAGTTTGCATCACATCGAATCATACATAGCCGTTTGAGTAAAATTTCATGCCAGCAAACGTAGCAGACATTAGAAATAATTAATCTTCTGCTTAGATTTATCAGCAAATTTGGAAAAACTGCTCCGCCGACTGAGGTTTCTAATAACAGTTTACTTTGAACACAATACTTTTCATTTTTTCAGCCATAAAAACGGTGGGCTGCATTTGACGTTTCGTGAGAAGGGGAATCTGGCTGCATATGACGTTGATATTTTTCCTCTTCGCGAGTCTCTCTCAGGACATCACTAATTTTCTTTTTGTTTGCATCTCATTCCGCAAATTTCAGAAACCTTAGGTAGGGTTAAGATCCCTTGGGTAGGATTGCACGGTATTAGTTACGATTACTTCGGAGTACCATCCGTTTTCGCTTCACAAGGAAATACTTTTTATTAGACGAGGGCATTCCGGGATACGTTCTACATAATCGACGGAGAATATTACGGGAAGGCCAAATCACTTGTGTGACACATATGTTACTTTAATGGGAAGGTTTGGGAAAGGCCCTGTTGTTTGTAGAGTTGCCCCAAACAGTAGCACTTCCCGAACACAATCCAGAGATATTAAATACGTTTAGATATCTTTAACACGCGTTCACTTTATTGATCCGATCTCGGAAAAGGTTAACACTCCACTGCCTATACTAGGAAATACCCGGTCATACGACCCAAGCTGTTTCTCTTTCTCTCTGTCGTTTTCGCTCTTCTAACATTATTCTTACGGGGGGTGCTACAATGGTTATAATATATACTACATCCCTCCTCTGGTCCAAGGTTTGACTGATTACATTTACGAAACTTGATAATAACAAAATCATTGTTTATAATTAAGTATCATAACGTGCTGGCATTTTCGAGGATCTCTTGGGCCGCTTTGTAGGTGGGGTCTCCCGTGATTTGGTTTCCTCAGTCATCGTGTCCGCCATGGTCTCACGTTTATCGGAATCTGTCTTGGCTGCTGATTGTGGTGAATCCCTGTTGACATCTGAGATGGGTGAGGCTGGTAACTGTGGAAAGTCTATTAAGAAAATAAATCGATTTTAAATAAAGTGTTACACATATATAAATCAACTCTGCTCCGACGCAATGACCATACTAACCATCTTGACCATGTGAGACTGGCCACTTTTTTAAATGAGCTACTGGACGTCTATATTTGGCCCCGTCTGCGCTCAAAACAACTACGTCACTTCCGCTTTTGTGAATCACTGTATACTTCTCCGATCGGAAACTAGGTTCCAATTTTCCCATTTCATAGTTTTTAATCATGACGCTATCTCCGACAACTATATCGGATTCTTTGGCGTGTCGTTGTTTATCCGCATACAATTTTCCTTGCATTTTCTTAATAGTGTCCTTATCACGCGTTGCTTCATCCCGTTTCCAGTATGGCTCAGTCCTTAGCGAAGGCAATAAATCTTTTACCGGTCTTCCGGTAAGTAGTTCCATTGGTGACTTGCCAGTGACGGAATGCGGAGTTGTATTGTAAGAATACACATATTCGTCAACCGCTTTTCTCCAGTCTACCTTCATCGATTTAGCAATTCGTAGGGCGCGCAGAATCCCCTGGTTCTGTCGTTCTACTAACCCATTCATTTGGGGCCAGTATGGGATGGTGCGTACGAGTCGGATGTTCTTGCTGGTACAGTAGTTTGAAAATTCTACGCTCGCAAAAGGAGGTCCATTATCCGTACGAACTGTTTCAGGGTAGGTGTGCTCCCTGAAGATACGCTCCAAGGCCTCGATGGTCTTCAATGCAGTAGTTGTTTTCATCTCAATCACAGTCAAAAATCGGCTGTAGTAATCGACTACAACTAAAAACGTCGCACATTCTTTTGCCGAGAAAAAATCCAAAGCCAAATCTTGCCATGCTCGGTCAGGCATTTCCTTACGGATCATTGGTTCTGGCGGTCCTTGTTGCCTAACTGAAGCACATCCAGCACACTCTTGTACGTGATTCTCAACGCTACGATCCATATACGGCCACCACACATTCTCCCTCAGATTCCGTTTCATCGATACCACACCAGGATGGCCTCGGTGAGCAATGTCCAACGCTCTTTGTCGTAACTTCGAAGGAAGAATGATTCTATCTTCTCTCACCACGACGCCATCTAGAACACCAAGCTCTTTTGCGAAAGCTTGATAAGCAAACAGGTGTTTGGGCCATAATTGCGTTTCAACTGCCCGTGCAACTTCCTTAAGTTCATCATCAAGAGCGGTTTCTCGCTTAATCTCGTCCAAAGTGATAGCCGATAGCCCATCTCTGATTTCGCAAACGTAGTGTTCTGAAGCCTCATCGAACGGCGCATCAGATTGAGAACATAATCTTGAGAAGACATCGGAAATGTTGTCTGAACCAGGAACGTGCACCACTGTAAAATCATAGGGTTGCAGTCGCAACGCCCATGCCTCAGCACGTGAACATGCACGCTTTCCTTCTTGATGTTTTCCGTTAAAAATATACTCCAGTGTCTTATGGTCCGTATACACCGTGAAATGTATACCGAACAAGTACGAGTAGAATTTTTCCACAGCCCAAACAACAGCCAAGGCTTCACGCTGGGTTTGTGGATAAATTCTTTCCGTCTTCGTGAGTCCCTTTGACGCAAAGCTGATGATCCTTGGTTGATTCGTACTATCCCTTTGCGTCAAGACTGCACCAAGGCCCACTGCAGATGCATCAACGTACAACTCGGTTGGGTCTTTTGGGTCGAAGAATCCCAGTCGATGAACGGCACTCGCTAACTCATTTCGAAGGTCATCAAATGCGTTTTTCTGATCAGCACCGAAAAAATCTACCTCGCCTCTAATAAAACTCCGCAGTGCTTCAGTCCTTGAGGAAAGGTGAGGAATGAACTGCCCCACGAAATTTATCAGTCCTAAAAAACTACGGACTTCCTCCTTTGACTCTGGTTGCCTGAAGTTACGGATGGCTGCTACTTTGTCATCTGCAGGACTGATCCCATTTCCACTGATTTTGAACCCTAGTATCTCAAGCTCCTGGACCTCGAATACGCACTTGTCCTTATTTAGCAATGCGTGATTATCTTCAAGGATTGATAATACTTTTTGAAGACGCTCATTATGCTCCACAGGCGTCGCACCCCACACAACAACGTCATCGATGTAAACAATCACGCCTTCGATACCAGCCAGCATCTCGCACATGATTCGCTGAAATATCTCCGGTGCGCAATTTATGCCAAACATAAGTCGCTTAAAGCGCATCAAACCTTTACCTGTCATAAAGGTCGTTATTTCCCGTGATTCCGGATGTAACTCAACGTGGTAATAGGCAGACGTAATGTCAAGCTTAGAAAACACAACCGCCCCTTTAAGCTTGTTCAGAAGAGTGTCAATGAGTGGCAAAGGGTAGTGTTCTCTTTGTATGGCTTGATTAGGGTATCGCATATTTATGCACAATCGAATATCATCGGTTCCTTTTGGAACCACCACCATAGGCGAGATCCACTCAGAAGGGCCGATTACGGGTTCAATTATATCAGCATCCAACATTTCTTGAAGTTTTCGATTGACCTTATCCTCCATAGCTACAGGTATTCTGAGATACGCCAACTTCCTGGGTGCAACCGTGTAGTCAATGGATAACTTTAAAAGCACATTAGGAAACTTCGGAAACGCGTTTTTCTTCGGTGCAATGCTGAAAACCTCTAGCCCTACTTTCAGGACTCTAAGATCCTCAGCGGTTCTTTTGCTAAGTAAGCATTTTTGTGCTCCTTGAATTACAAAAAATTCAGCATAGGTTCTGGGTTTTGTTTCGTTGATAGTAATCCATGCTTCGAAAATAGCGACAACTTGAAGAGGTGTGTCGGAAGCATATGCAGTAAATTGTCGATCGCATTGGAATTTCTTTTTAAACAATCTTGCCTCACTAGAGCTCAGTTTTTCCCATATTTGTTCCGTAACCGTGTTGATCATTGCTCCAGAGTCGATCAGAAATACAACTGGAAGCTGATCAATAAATCCCACAATAGTTCCATTGTTCATGTTTGCCTGGCCGAATAAATAATTCAATACAAAAATATTAGTTGAGTGTAGTTTTATTTGATTGAATTCATTTTCTAATTCAACAAAATAATGAATTCATTCGTCAGCATATAGTGAAATCATGAATGTAACAAAAAAAAATAAAAGTTCATTCTACCTTTGATGGTCCATTATCCTCATAGCGGGTAGAATAGCTCGGTCCGGAATCAGGACTGCTTCCACCCCTCACGGCATTGGCTGCTTCGGACTTCTTCCATGAAAAACGATTCTTCGTTGGGGCATATCGGCCTACTGGGCACTTCCTTGCAAAATGGCCGAGATCCCCGCACTTATTGCACGTGGCACTTCGAGCAATGCAATCCTTCGAATCACGCAGATGTCTCCAAGAACCGCAGCGGCTGCATTCGATAGTAGACCGATCGCGGCCTGTCCACTTACGATCGCGCTTGAACTGCTGTGCCGGATTTCCTCCCCTTGACATTGTCCTCTTGTTCCACTCCTGTTTTACCAAGGCTACGGAACTGGACTCCGATCTGAACGGATACGCTTTTTCTTTCTGCTCCCGCAATACTTCTCGGTTGATCGCATAGTTCACTAGCTCATCCAATTTCATGGTGCCTTCGAGGCCTTTGTCTCTCACCCTTTCGTCGACTGCACCGACGGTTATCTGCTGCAACAGTTCCTTTTCTTCACGGTCGCGAAAATCACAACCGACAGCTTGCGTGCGCAATCTCAGGATGTATCGGTTGAAAGATTCTCCAGCCTTCTGGCGAAGCGAACGAAAAACTTCAAGCTCCACCCTCTCATTGCGTTTTCCCACGAAAAACGCATTCAAACGCTTGACAGCGTTGTCATATTCGGGAATTTCTTGCGGAGCGAACGGGACTTTAACGGGTTCTGGATTAACTTCCCCTGCCACTGGTGCGAGATGATGATAAATTCTCTGCAGTCCTCTTCCACCACGAGCCAGCATGAAAAGCAGTTTTTGGTGCTGCGATTCAATGTTTTTAAGCTCCAGAACGATCTCACACGCTCGATGCCATTCCTCCCACTCTCGTCGTAGATTGGAAGCATCGGCAGCGTCGTTGAAGGGATCCAACTGGAAATGGTTCTCAGATTCCATCTGCAAATTTAGAATTAAAAACAAAATTCGTTTTTTCCATCTACATCATACATTGGCACACATCAAAAATCATCAATGATAGGGAATATAATTGAACTACCTCCACACACGTTCTGTTAAAACCAAAAACTGAGTGAGTTTACTTTCACTTTTTACAAATCTATACAAACTCACTACATGTATGTGTAATTAGATTGAAAGCGTTTGGAGTCGTAAGCACCAAAGACGTCACTCACACTAATAAATCGCTCTCAAACTAAATTTTCCAAATTAATTTTCACCTTATGTGCTACCGGTCGTCAACTGGGCACACTTCTTTTCTCTTTTTCATCGTCACTCGATACAACGTATGCTTCTCATATCACAGTGTGCACTACAATCAGCCTACCTCGCATTCTTCCATACTCCAATGTGCATGTTTTCCTCTCTCACATTCACTCGGCATGGTGTGCGTTGCGGCTTTGAACGGCCCTCAGCCGGATTCACTGTGCTCTCAGATATTTTTTTCTGTTTTTAATCTCCTTATGTACAACCGGTCATCAACTGGACACGCATCTTTTCTCTCTTTCATTGTCATTCAACACAACGTACACTTCGTTTTTTTTTTTTCCTGTTACAGTGTGCACTACACGCAACCTACCTCACATTCTTCCAAACACCAATGTGCATTTTTTTCTCTCCCATTCACTCGGCATGGTGTGCGCTGCGGCTATGAACCGGGCTCGCATCTTTTTTTTTTTTTTTTGCTTTACGGTCTTTAGCCGGATTCGCTTTTTTTTCCTCGAACACTGGGCGCTGCAGTTATCAACTGGGCTCGCATCTTTTCCTCATATTCGTCATGTGCACTAGGTGTAGCCTTTCTCTTCTTGATTGTTTTTTTTTTTTTTTTTTTTTTGCTTCATATACAATCTGTGCGCTACGGCCATCAACCGGTCTCGCATCTTTTATTTCCATCTCTTTTTTTCTCAATCGATTCAGCTTCCGCCATTTTGTAAACTAACTTTTGATCACATGTTCATCACTTTGCGGTAAAATTTTGATTTTCAGCTTTTCATAATATCGTACACGCATCTTTCAAATGATATCTTACACCACAAGAGCACAAAACAGGTTATACAGTACAATTCAACCAATTTACCGTTAGGAAAAAAAAATCACGTGGCAATAAAATTAACTATTTCACTTTTTCCGCATGGGTTATTGATTATTCAACACAGTCCGTGATATGGAAATACTCACCATGAAATCGTACCGACTGCGCCAAATTGTAGAGTTGCCCCAAACAGTAGCACTTCCCGAACACAATCCAGAGATATTAAATACGTTTAGATATCTTTAACACGCGTTCACTTTATTGATCCGATCTCGGAAAAGGTTAACACTCCACTGCCTATACTAGGAAATACCCGGTCATACGACCCAAGCTGTTTCTCTTTCTCTCTGTCGTTTTCGCTCTTCTAACATTATTCTTACGGGGGGTGCTACAATGGTTATAATATATACTACATTGTTTTGGGCCGATGATGAAATATGGACAGGCATTGCAGAATTCGCTCTCATTTGAGTATGAAGCACGATCAAAGCAAGCAAAGAAAAACATCCCATCTGTTGCGGTCCACGATCGTTATTGTATCGCAAGGTGTAACAAGTCTGATAAATGGAAGCAGCGAGCGAGAGCCCCAAAGAGAGAGCGATGATAAAATCCATTTTTCTCGCTTGTTTACCGTTGGGGATAGGTGTTTTTCTTTACTGGCACGATAAACAATCCACGAACTTCCAATAGCAATAGTGTCCCCCAGGCTTGGAGCATGTTTAGAGGGGTTTTATCATGCATTACTATCCCCCCAATCTGATCAAAGTTGTAGCAGTATACGATAAACAGTCTCTCATAATGTGCAGCATGTTTTGATAGTTACAGAGAGCGGTACGTGAGAGATTATCTCAATTTTCTCAGGATTCAATCCCTGAATATGGAGCATTAACGGTTATATACGGGTTAGGATAATTATATGTACGGGAGGTGTGGTGGAAAAGGAAGGAGTGTATGGGGAGCTGTGAGTAAATAATTGAATGATATCTCCTTTGATTGAGGAACGCAAAGAGACATAAGTTCTGTTGGACCACTGAAAACCACTGGACACATGACGACGTTGAGATAAAATTCTTAGAGAGGCAAACGAGGACATTCCCATAGATTGATGGTAATATTTGGACGTTCGCCAAAGTATTTTGAGTTTTCACTTAGTCTTAGGTTTCCCAATACAGTTTTAACTCATTCTACATTCAGTCATTCCCAACACATTTTTACTCCGTCTTCGGGATTCAATGAGTTTTATTAAAAGAGAAATAAAGACTATAGGAGAAAAGTGCAACTGGTTTATCTTTTGTTCTCGTCCTAAAACAACTTTTTCACGTTTTAGCCCGCCTATCTCTGTCAGCAAAACATGTTTCAATTGCGTCGCCTGCGGTATTCTTCTTCTATAGTTTACTATATCTATTGGTCTGTTACGTCGATCTAAAATAACAAAAAAAAATGATAAATGGGAAATATATTACAATTAGCATAAGTAAGATTTTCCTGCGCAAACCAGTATGTTTTCCATTATTTGACGGGAAGCAAACAACAAAGAAATATCAATGGTTGCTAAGAACAACATTTCAGTTCACTGTGATTTTTATAGCGACCTGTTATGGAAAACTATTTTTTATGGAAGTGCGCCTGGGTGTGCCCTGAGAGAGACTCGCGAAGAGGAAAAATATCAACGTCATATGCAGCCCAGATTCCCCTCTCACGAAACGTCAAATGCAGCCCACCGTTTTTATGGCTGAAAAAGTGCAAAGTATTGTGTTCAAAGTAAACTGTTATTAAAAACCTCAGTCGGCGGAGCAGTTTTTACCAAAGTTGCTGATACATCTAAGCAGAAGATTAATTATTTCTAATGTCTGCTACGTTTGCTGGCATGAAATTTCACTCAAACGTCTATTTATGATTCGATGTGATGCAAACTCAATCATTTTTTGCTGAGAGGTTCATGTGAGAGTTTGAACGGCTTGCGCATAATTGGTATAAACACGAAGGGGAATTAGAAAAAAACTCAGCAATCACAGAAAAAGAAGACCGTCTTCGCGAGTCTCGTCTCAGGGTGTGCCTAAGCAGCGCCTGGCACATTGTGTAGAGTGACCACCCCCTTGATATCTCCTGAACTATGCATCTTAGAACAAAAGATTTTTAGTGAAATCGAAAGGAAATTTTCTCAGCAATCTATTAAAAATATAAAAAGAAAAACATTTCTCGGAAAATTTTTCACCATGGAGAATATTGTCAAAAAAACAGCAAAAAAAAAAACTATCGTCTGTATCATGAAAAATTTTCAAAAAAATATTTTTTGTTTCATCAATCCATACTCTAACTTTCGTCCATAGACGCCAAAGTGGTATCTTTTACCGTTTAGGCGATAGAACTGAAAAACCGATGACCACCCGCACGCTTCCCATAGGAAAATGTGTTCTATTGTGGGCCTCATGACCGTGCGCTAACGGCGGCAATAATTTACACGCATTTTAAGTGTAACACAGTAAATCATCCTTTCATTTCCAGTCAGAAGAAGCTTTTCGTCAATCGGAGCACTCTCCTTTGGTCTGTTGGGTGTTTTGTGTGCCCTTCATCAGCAAAGTTATTTAGTATTAAAGCTAACAGCCTCTATGAAAGCCGCACGGGAAGTTCTTGTTACAATCAATCATTATGGTAACGTTTGAAGTATCAAATCTCAAGATCCACTTTCTTTGAAAACTTATGAATATATTGTTAATATGTTGTTTCGGCCAGGACGTCTTTCCTACGTTGTGTCTTTTACGATACAACGGACGGCAAATCAAGCGAACGGCTTCACCACAGACAAACAGACGTAACACTTAGAACAAATCCCGATCAAAATCATAGTCACGATGACATGTACGCCCAATGCTAAAATCGGTGTGTTTGGCCAATGGACCAACAGATGGCGGTAGTGTGTAAACGTCAAACGCGAACAAAAACGATGCGAACGCTGCGGGTGGTGGATTGGCCACCTACCATATATTTGAATCGGCCGTTAAAAAGGTGGTCGATGGACATCGGTGAGAGTGTGACGTCTGTTTGTCTGTGGCTTCACTTTAACAGATTTTTACCACTGAGAGGCAGCATGCCTACTCGGTGGAGAAACGAAAGAAACTACATTACGCGCGTACGCTTCTCAATACAGTTTGGCGCGCTGTTGGGTTGGCGCCAACTGTAGAGGCTGCACGCTGACTGGCAGTGGAATATTCCACAGCAGCCATCAATGGAACAATAGATAGCGTCCCTGAGTGTTATACCACAGACAAACAGACGTCACACTCTCATCATTGTCCATCAACCACCTTTTTAACGGTCGATTCAAAAATATGGTAGGTGACCAATCCGCCACCCGCAGCGCTCGCATCGGTTTTGTTCGCCTTTGACGTTTACACACTGCCGCCATCTGTTGGCCCGTCGGCCAAATACAATAATTTTAGCATTGGGCGCACATGTCCTCGTGACTATGATTTTGATCGAGATTTGTTCTAAGTGTTACGTCTGTTTGTCTGTGGTTATACAGTCCAAGGGACAATCAGAATTTCTATCAAATATATCACTTTGTATAGAAAACAAAACTGAAAATTTATTCGCGCGCTTTTAGTTAATTATCTAATCATTTGATAAATTGAACAAAATTTGAAAAAAGCAAGAAAATTACAAATAGCACTTTATGTATGCATAAATATCCTTTTTGCTAGGCTGAGGGTCAAGCATGGGAAACACTCACTCAGTTATTGTGTTTCCCTCACTCGCTTCCACGCACAGTCGGGAGCGAGAAAGCCGTTTTTTAACCCTTCAGTCGTCGCGCGGTTTGCCACCGTCAGAACCACCACGCTGATGCTGTGTATGATAAGCGAGGTTTTTTCACCACTGTTGTACAAAATACAACAGCGCGACGACTGAAGTGTTAACCAAGCCTAACGTTTCAAAGTCCAGTGCCCATTCTGCTTCTTCGGCGAGCACTAAGCAAAACAAAAAACGGCATCTGATCAGTCGAATGCAATACTAAAATTCGGACAAAGGACAAACATTTGAAAAGGGCCCAAGAGGTCTTGAGCCTTTATTCAGAAACGTTGCTGTTGAGCCCTTTTTAACCCGCCCACGCAAACTAACCTCACTATCAGAAAGATTGGTGTTAGCTCTTCCTGATAGTGGTATTGGTGAGCGTGATCGAGTTGAATTGGGTTCAACAGCGGCTTGCAAAGCCAATGTTTACCAATGTCGATGTGCCCTTTTGAAATGTTTGACCAGGAATGATTGTTTACATTCTGATTCCGTTCGAATGGCATTCGGGTTTGAGTGCTAATGAGCGTTCACTGACTGCTACACCACGGAATGAATCAGTGAGAAGGAATCCCCTCAGTCAGTTCAATGCACTCGGCGAATGGATGCTAAGTGCATTAACTCGTGCCTCGCAGATACAAGTGTATTGGTATTCACTTCTCTTCGCGTTCTTCCGATTGTCGCTTTTACACAATCGGTTTCGACGCTTTCACGCTACACTCCGCCTAGGACGGTTCAGCTATCACTGAATGTTCGATAGCAGCAGATTTTTTGCTATTTTTCATCGGTGGCATTCGGGTGAGTGAGTGAATTTTCCCATGCTTGCTGAGGGTCAGTTCCTATTACCTATATTATTAAATGTTAAAATCGTTTTCAATTAAAGACTGTTGGTCTCAATAGTAAAGGTTACGAATAAAGGACATACAAAACACCCAACAGACCAAAGGAGAGTGCTCCGATTGACGAAAAGCTTCTTCTGACTGGAAAGGAAAGGATGGTTTACTGCGTTACACTTACAATGCGTGTAAATTACTGTCGCCGTTAGCGCACGGTTATGAGGCCCACAATAGAACACATTTTTCTATGGGAAGCGTGCGGGTGGTTATCGGCAGTGATGCCACATACACAGATTTATCTGTAATTACACAGATTTCTTCCTGTTCTTGCCTAAAGATATCTGTTATCACAGATCACAGATTTTTGAGATAAAAAAGATTTTTAAGATTTTAGCATATTTCCCGAGTTAAGGACATGGTTTTGGAACATATGAAAAAGAAATGCTACTTCTCTGTTTAGTTTTTTTTTCTCAAAAACTTAGATATTTAAATATTTTAAAAACAATTATGCATTTTTATTTTACATTTAGGAGAATAAAATCGAATTAAATATGGTTGACATGCCAAGAACAGCCAAAATACGTTTGCAAAGAGTCTTTTTGATCTAAAAATATTAAAAAAAAAAATTTTTTTTGGGACACAAATTTTTACCAAGATTTTTGGAGGTTGACTTAAGATAAAAAAGATTTTTTCGATCGAAAACACAGATGAGAGTTGGAAAAAATGTGGCAACACTGGTTATCGGTTTTTCAGTTCTGTCGCCTAAACAGTAAAAGATAGGGTTTTGTTCTACTTCGTCGTAAGCGTTACTATTCGTCGTATCAAACTTAAAATGTTCCACTACGGTGGATATTCAAACTTACCTGCAACATAGATTCATTATCCAAGTGTACTTTTGTGAAAGCTGTTATGGTTTGTAAACTTGTACACCAAAAATGCAATAAACCTACTGTATTTCGGTAAATAACTTCAGTTCAATTATCCACTTTGCACTTTTTCACCGAAATCGCATGGACGAACACGATTTGAGAGAAATGCTTAGCGATCGACTGAGCCACACCACTTTCCAACACAAGTTTCTTCCCGCCTCCGTGGGTGACTTACTTCGCCGGGCACTTATTTTCACTATGGAAAACCTTCGTACTTCTTCAATGAAGGATTTCATTCTAATCACAACGCCGCAAAACTTCAATAAATCATCAAATTTTATGAAATTTCCTCAACCGCCGCGTAAAATTGAGAATGTAAACAAAGTTCAATCCGTCGTACTGAGAAAAAAAAATCTTGTGCGCATCAATGTGTGCGCGATGCTCGACGTAAAAATATGGTTCCTTTGATTGTGTTGTTTTCGCTGTGCTGTGAGAAAATGCCATAATTGTAAGGTCAAAAGGAATTGTGTTCATATGTTTGGGCTGAATTTTGATGACGAACAATTAATTTTAAAGATAATTAGTATATTGCATCATGCTGAAGGAATGGAGGGAGATGCCCGTAGATCTATATATTCTAGTAAAACATTTTATTATAGCGTTGATATGTTGTGTTTTAACCACTCAATACACACAGTGAGCCGTAAGTTGTGAGACAAATCTGGAAACTGATTGCGACAGAGTTGAAAACGATACGACGGATTGAGAATACGGTAAGATGCATTTTCTTTGCATTATTTCCAAAAAGTGATCAAGATTTATCAAAATGTTACTGTACAATGCTAAAGCCGTTTTGAGAAAGCATTGTTTGGCATCGGTTTGTATCAGCATCATTCACTGCAATACTGGGAAAATTGCAGTTCTCACTGATCAATGCTTAAGGCCGCACGGGACGTCATCATAATCACCCTATCCATTTCAAGAAGCAAATATCAAGAACCACTCCATATATCGATGCTAAAATGTATCACTATGATTCTATATATGTAGTGCACAACCCGATAAATTTTCAGCTTCATCGGTTCACTAAAACTCGAGATTTGCTTCCACAAAGTTTTGATAATTATTGTTAGAGTGAGACGAAAGATAGGGAAAATAACACGGTCTCCCGTGTCCCCTTTATACGATGGATACTAGCACATCACCCTACCACTTTGACGTCTATGGACGAAAGTTAGAGTATGGATTGATGAAACAAAAAATATTTTTTTGAAAATTTTTCATGATACAGGCGATAGTTTTTTCGCTATTTTTCCGACATAATTCTCCATGGTGAAAAATTTTCCGAGAAATGTTTTTCTTTTTATATTTTTAATAGATTGCTGAGAAAATTTCCTTTCGATTTCACTAAAAAACTTTTGTTCTACGATACATAGTTCAGGAGATATGAGTTTTCAAAGTTTGAGGTATATAGAGAAATCGTGAAAATTCATCTAGAGTTTTCCGGGAAAATAGGCCATCATAATTTTTTTGAATTTCACTTTTGGTCATGTATCCACGAGCTCTACCTCTGGTGAAAATTTCATGCAAATCGGAGAACCTCCGGACCAAATTGGCCGATAATAAAAAAAAATCCCCATATGTATATCGTGTGGCAACCACAAACATACAAAGAGCATAGATCTATGCCCTGGGAAATCGTGAAAAATTCCTTTACGAAAGAAACTCGATCGGGTGGATTCGAACCTATAACCCTCAGCTTGTTCTTGCTGAATGCAAAAAGTAACATGAAACAATTATTCGTATAACGGCAGCAATATCGAGGCATACTGAATTCAATTGTTCATTAAACATGTAACCGAAAATGTTTGTTACATATTCTGAACTTATTGTATAACCTAGGTCAAAGATGATATCACAATAAAGTCACCACACTTCGTGAATGCACCAAATTAGATTAGGCTCATTTGTATAGGTTGGTAGATGGAGCGCATCCAGTTGCCAACCAAATTGCATTCAAAGCGCATCTATCCAAAGCCCAGAGCCAGATGAGCACTCGCCGCTCACCATGTCAGGGCTGGTAGCGGTCAGAGAGCAAAATAACAGTGACTGGCGACTAAAATATCAAAATAAGGCTGATACAAATATTAATTTTCTTTTATGTCACCCCCCCCCCCTTCAAAAATCCGAAAATTTTGAAGGGGAGAAAAAAAAGAGATTTATCATTTTTTGACATCAGTGTGGTTTTTTCAATTTTTAAAGTTAAAAACAACTAAAATAATTAACCAGAGGACGTTTGATAAAAGTTTAACAATTATCGTTTAAAATAAAAATTCTAAAAAATAACTTTTTTTTTCCTTTTTATTTTTTTGTTCCTTATTTATTTTTATCCCCCCCCCCTCGTACCTTCCAAGTGGGCTCGGACATAAAAGAAATTTAATATTTGTATAGGCCTAATGAAAAAAAAATATCAGTCAAAAAATATGTTCAAAACAAAAAAAAAAGTCTTTATTATCTGTAGTAAATTTAAAGTGGGAAAAGCTCCCACTAGAGTCATATTGTAGATAGTTTATAGAGGAACCTGGTCCGATTCGGACCCTGTTCTAATTCGGACCATCAAGTATTTCTCAATGCTAGCGCTGTGTACCGTTTTTCTACCCACCCTCTGGCTAGGATCTAACACAATGACGCCTTTCATTTAACTTGTTTGATTTTTATATTAGTTCGTTGGTTTGAAGTGCTCTAGTTTGAATTGAATTAATGTTTATGGTAGGGATTTTCTGTCGTGGGCAGGCTCATCCCCAAGTGATCTAGTGTGCTGTCGGTTAGCATTATTTCCAAGCTTCTTTAAGTGACTTTTTTTTTAATTCTTTATTAGTATCATTCCAAACATTACATTAATTTATTATACCTACAAGGCTAGTAGCGAGTCACTTCATAGTGACTTTTTTTTTAAACCAGTCACTTGTCTCTTTTTTGGAGCCATTTCAACTTAAGTAACTTTTATCGTCAAAAAGTAACTTTTTTTCAACTATTTTGAGCTTAATTTTCGAAAGAAAATTACGAAATGACCTTCTTTCAATTAAACTTTATGTCAGTATGAAAACATTCCCTCATGGTTTTCTTGTGAAAAAGAGTTAATCTTTCATAGAGTTCCACGTAATTTGTAATAGTATCTAAGTTATTATAAGTATGGTGTTATAATGTACATTTGGAAAATTTCAATTTCGGGGATCGTCCATAAATGACGTAGTATTTAAGGGAGGATGAGTGGTTTACGAATTTGTGACGAGGGGAAGGGAAGGGTCCCAACTAGTGGACATTTTGAATAATTTCGGTGAATACAGTAGCACTAAAAAAAAAATGAACAACCGTTTTTTATCAAACTTTTTTGTCTAACTTAATAAACTTGGGTTATAAAACGATGATTCAGCTTCAAAACAAGTATATGAGAAAAATCAACCATTTTAGTTTTATTCATAATTTATTTCGGAGCTTCAATATTTCAGAAGAATGCGATATGCTCATTTAGGCAAATATTACGGTATTATCATAAAACAAGATATTTATTTAGTGCGTTCAAAGTTGGAGATCTCCAATCATTCAACTCATCGATTTGTTTTGATATGGGACGATTCAAAAATAACGTCCATAATTTTTTGGGGTTTCTAGACCCCCTTCCCCTCCGTCACGCTTTTTCCAATACTTAATATATGCACTGTCACACTTTAGTAGAACCCCACCTCCACCATATGAGGGACGTCATTTTTGAATCAATGCTCCTGATGGAACAACCTGATATACAAATAATATACGGAAAAACAGTTTACCTAATTTTTAAGTTAACTTTACCCAAAATTAAGTATATCGATTATTGTCTCAACCCAAAATCTCTCGGTATTCTCTCCCTTTTCCATCAATATTGTTAAAAATGAAGAGAGCTGCACCTACCCAATGGCGGTAGTTCGGCCCAATAAGCCAAATTTGGGTAAACGCATTATTCTCAAGCTTGGGTTGAATGAACTCAATTTTGCGTTGAATCAAACCAAATTTAAGTAATTTTTTCTTATGGCTTTAAAGGCAAAGTACCTAATGGAGGCCGGCCTTGGAAGTTTAGCAAAAATTTGGGTTATTGAGCTCAACTACGGTTACGAGTTGAAACAACTCAGATTTGAGTAGATCCGCGTTGCCGTGTAAGGATATTAAATTCAAGTATTATCGAGATTGTCCTATCATTCAGTTTTCTAAACCACTCGGTAATTTAGCGAAAGAACATTTTTATTATTTCATCATTTCATCATTAGGAACGATGATGAAGTTTAGTTGAAATATGAATAAAGGTGAATGTATAAAAATCGCTGGTTTTTGAAACATTCCACATTAGACTGGCCCTAAAACAAAAAAGTTGTAAAACTCAACGGGGCACTCCCTAGATATGAATCTTAGGGTAAGAAAAAAGCTCTCCTAAAATTTAAACTCAATCGGTTACTCCACCAGCTGGCGCATTCAATTTGAAGTTTGTATGGGCTATTTGCTTCAAATATATCGGAAATTGACCTTATGTCACTTTTTTGTTCCGTATACTAGTTGTTCAATTGAACCCAGAATGACAAATACACTAGTTGACACCCTAATAAACATAATTGCAGAAGGTTGTATCTGGATTTAAGCTCATTTTCATTACCCTTTCAGTTGTTTAAAATTAGGTTTAGATCATCACCCCCGCGCAATCACATATATGCATGCGCCATGAGAAGCAGCTCGCCCAGCGTCATAGGTGGCAATGATGCGCTTGGAGGCTACCACCAAGCTCTGTTGAAGAAATGCAAAGCAGTTTTGCATATCTACTTCAGATAGTTTAAACACTAACTTTTTCAATTTTAACCATGATATAACCTTCTACAGTATTGTTCGCTATGGTATCAACTATTGTTTTTGACATTCTGGGTTCAATTGAGCGCTATCCACAATTTCCATGAGTTAAACAGTAATGTATGTCATGTTTCCCATATGTTTGAGCTTAAAATCCCATGTTATCTTCAATTCAAACGTGCCAGCTTGTGGCACGACCAAATGAGCTGAAATTTCAAGGAAGTCCTGTTTTAATCCTAAGGCATAGACCTGGGGGGTGCCCCGTGGAATTATACAACTTTATTTTGCTCCCATACTGAGGTGGACCAGTCTATTCCACATATTACAATTGTTATTTTTTCTCTATCTGGCCACTATTTACTAAATGGATTTAAATTTAGAAAATAATGACGAAGATTCATTCCAAATTAAGCTATTTTGTTGATCATTTTCACTGAAATCTGTTTCCTCACTATGTATAATTAAAAAAAATCCTCTGATCTTACAAAATTTCTGTTTAATATATTATAAAATGTCATGTCTACCTATCTCAAGATATTAATTATTCTACCTTTTGACGAGGAGCATAGAAACGTGTGTTGAAGATAAACGATTTTCTTTAGGGTGGCAAATTGCCAATTGTATCTGTACTTGAAAGTGTGGTGAAATTGCCGATTTGAGTTGAACCTAATTGTTCTTCAGAGCTGACGAAATTGTCGTTTATTGTGAACATAGTTGTTCTTTTGTGAAGCGATTGCTGTATTGAGATGAACGAAATTGTTTTTTAGTGTTGACGAATTTGTCAAATGTAATGTTGAGCAGTAAATCCAAATTTGCGTATTTAAGATAAGATCGTGGAATTCTTTGGATACATTTTCGATTGTTCGTTGTATGAGTTGTTGCAACTGTTGTAGGTGGCTTTTAAAGAGTTATTAGAAAGTTTCTAAAGGGAAAAGGACTGTCATGTGTCTACCTATCTCAAGTGTTATTAATTATTCTACCTTTTGACTTGGTACCTACGGTATTTCTGAGCCATAAGTACTGGCTGCAGTTGGCGCAGAAGGGAGACTTCCAGAACTGTGGACTGATTAACATATTATTTTATTCTTTATTTACAAGATATAAAATAAAACATATTGAACTCTCACTCTTTGCTGTTCTTCTTCTTTCTGGCGTTACGTCCCCACTTGGACAGAGCCTGCTTCTCAGCTTCTTATTAGCACTTCCTCAGTTATTAACTGAGAGCTTACTATGCCAATGACCATTTTTTTGCAGTTTGTTTAAACTGTTTTCCAAATGATTTTTGAGCCTTAAGGTATATTACACTATGTTTTGAATTTCTGGATTTTTGTTTGTTTTAGCCCAATTGCTGACGAAAACAAATAAACAAAAAAAATAGGGGTAGAGGTGCTCGGTATGCTACGTATTTTCCAAGAAGGGTTTCAGCATTGGTTACTGAATACTACAAGGGGAGAGGGGGGTGTGAAAAATCATTGAAAAATGCTACGTCATCATTTTTAATTTGAAATATTGATTAATGGCCAAATATTATATTTTCAGTAATCTGGATCTAGTTACACAAAACAAATCTAATATAAAGTATCCTCCTGTGAATATTATATTTGATCCTTCTTAATCTAAGATGTCATTTTTTGGGAGTTTGAATAATTCAATAATAATAATAATAATAATTATTATTATAGAAATGTGAAATTACAAAAAAAAAAAATAATTTCACAAATACGCCAAATTCTTTTTAAAATTTACAACACAAAATAAAATACCTTGGTGATATAGGTTAAGACACAAACCATGATCTTCTTTAAACCATCTTTCTAAAATTTTGAAAAAGTTGGAAATATCTGCCAAAAAAAGGATTACTTGCGTAAATGTTAACTTTTCTTTTTTTTCAATTGTTGGCAATATCTTGAAATTTTGGAGGTACAATATAAATTTCTATGTAACTCATTAGTACTATACCAGGGAGGAAGCTTCAGAATCATTTTCAAAATTTTATTTTGAATCCTCTGCAGAGCTTTCTTTCTGGTATTACAACAGCTAGTCCATATTGATACAGCATACAACATGGCTGACCTGAAAATTTGTTTGAAGATCAAAAGCTTGTTTTTGAGACAATGTTTCGATTTTCTGTCAATAAGTGGATACAGACATTTTATATATTTGTTACATTGTTACAACCAGTGCTGGGAATGGTAATAGTAGTAGGCTTGAATTTTCGCGAAAATCACGTGCCTCTCCAGTACAGTAGTTCAAAAACGTGAATCTCATTAAGTAGCCTATGTTGGATGCACGAATTTTCTAAATCATGAGTGTCATTGAAGGCTCTAAATGCGGGAAATGCAGCGGGAAATAGAACATTTTTCTACAGTAATTCTGGGTTGCCCTTAGCAACGGGTGTTTTGCTATTTTCAAGGCTTTATGCCTACAGCAGCGATGGGCATGAGTTTCACTGGCTTCGCTGACTGTGATTGGCTTTGCTTGGCTGCTGTAGAGTGAATTTCATGATTTTTTCCAACCCTGGTTACAACTGATTGGACGATAGCTAGAAGCTTCTGCAGGATTTTTTTCTGGTTTCAAAATTGGTACAACCTTAGCATTTTTCCATTTGTTAGGAAAATATGCTAATTGAAAACATTTGTTAAATATATCAACTAAGAATGATAAGCTACTTTCTGGAAGTTTCTTAATGAGGATGTAGAAAATTCCATCATCGCCAGGAGCTATCATATTTTTGAATCTTTTAATAATAGTTCTCACTTTTTCCAAATCAGTCTCCCAGGAATTTTTATAAAACGTTTTCTTGGTTGAGAATATTTTCGAAGTCCTGAGTAACTTGTAACCGTTGTTACAAGAATTCAAATACTTTTTTTAAATTGCACCATGTGGTCGAGTATTCAAATATTCAAATAGCATAAGCAGTCAAAACCACTGGGCAGTTCGACATAACTATATGTAACGGTCGTAAAAGCATGGCGTAAAAGTTACAGCAAAATGGGGACACGGTTTCACGAATGGGCTGAAGGGTTCGAAGGATGCTTGCTGGGCGGCCATCGCCCACTTTTAATCAGGCGAGCGTGTAGACCAGAAGTGCTCAGTGGAGAAGTAAATTTGATAATAAAGTGCACTACTCGCACAATCGAGTTAAGTTGGAGAGACCGTTCACCGCAACTCAGGTAAACCATTAGCCCAATGGCATAAAAGGGAGCCAGGACCTTTTTTGTTCTTGTGATTTAAAGCAATCTGGTTGGCGCGTCCTTAGACCGCCATTGCACGCTACGGTCGAAGTGACTTTTGTAGTCACGAGACCTAATAGTCAAGGACCATTGTTCCTCTGGCCGAGGGCCATCAACGCAAAGGAGGACACTACTCGGGCAACGGCCCTAAATATCAAGGAGTATTCCCTTCACGGTTCGACAGAGGGCGGCCATGCCGTCGTCGACCGGTTTCGTTCGAAGGAAGCGCCTGTGCATCCGAACCAACTCCACATCGCTGAAGACCGTCATTCCAGCCCATTCATATCCGCCATTGCCCCAAGCTTTGTCCGCCGGTATCGGTGCCATCTTGCCGATCGTCGCAGCGTCAGTAGGAGAGACCGTCAACGCCGGAGTGAATCCGGTAAATCGTCGCGAGCGCTCGCTGGACTGCAGAACACCAGGTACGTGCCCGAAAATCCAGTGTGACCCACCAGAACAGTTTGGCCAAATACATCGTTAAAATTTGAACCGCTCGTGTGTGTGATTATTTGAATAGTTGAGTGCCCTTTGAATCCGCGAAGCCCCTCCGGTTGCCCGGTAGTGCGCCGACCCTGTGACTGTGTCCGAGTCTCGCGCTGCTGAGTTGTTGTCGGGTAGAACATTAGTTTCAAACTTGATTTTCAATTGGACTAGTAAGTCCTAAATTAAAATTGTGCGCGCTTTCAAACTGCATAGCAAGTTTGTGAGCTTTTCGCAATTAGTTAATAATAATTTGTTTTCTTCTTTCAATGCCGGTATTGGATTTAAGGATTTTTCAAAATTTTAGATAATTTCCAAAAAGGCTTAAAGCCCTGGTCCAATTGAAAAATGTTATTTCCAATTTTTTTTTCTTAATTGTGAAAAAAGTTTTTTTAATTTCTTTCTGCAGATTCTGCCATATAATTTTCATAGCAGGATCGCGAGTGCGTTGAATTTGCCTTCTCCTCGCGTTATTAAGACGGAGAGTTTAAGATGGTCGTCTATAACCACGTATTTAAATTTTACTTCATATTTTGGAATTGCAATGTCCCTGGCATCAACAATGGAATTTGTTAAAGTTTCGAGAGCACTGTTTGTCAATATCAAGTTTTGTTTGCAGAGAAATGTTAACATCAAGATTAGAGTCAATATATGTTTCATTTATATTCCAGTCAGCTCGAAAATAATTGAAAGTGGAGCTGATAGGATTGAGAATCGTTTTATGGAATATTTCAAATGTAAGAGGAACATGATCAGAATTAAAATCAGCATGAATGATCAGTTGGCTACAAAGGTGACTAACTTCGGTTAAGAGCAAATCAAATGTAGGGCTAATACTATTTATTTTTCCATTTGTTTTGCTTAACTGATTAACAGAAACTTTGTTATTTCGTTAAGTATGTAGTGGGTCTCGTACTATCAAAGTTAGACTTATGATTGCCCCCGCGATTTGTGCATAAGAACTTATCGGTATCTTCCTTCACAGGACATACGTCAAATCATGCATTTAGCATGCATGCGGCAATGTTTTGTTCTATATTAATTAGACCCCACTTTTGGCACCGACGGCACTGAGTGGGGTTTTGGAAAGTTCCTCCAGGTTTCTGGAAATGTTCCCATGTCACACGGGCATCGAACATAAGTCTTGCTTTTTCTAAAGCTTTAATATTATTTAGATCCTTTTTATTAAAGTGAATTAAACAGTATTCTTGAGAAGGCCCTTTCCGAACAATGCCAGATTGGGTTCTCTTTTTCATAATCATTACTTGGACTGGGGAAAAACCACGCAAATCATTTATTCCAATTTTGATCTCTTCAGGTGACTTATAGGCACTTGGGAGACCTTTGAAGACGACTCTGAACAAACGTTTAGTTTTGTCGTCGTAAGTAAAAAAAATGTGCTTCTTCTCTTCAAGATGTTTGAGAAGAAGTTCGCGATCTTTAAGAGTTTGCGGCAAAACGTGACAGTCTCCTTTCTTTGCGATTTGGAAGGAAACCTTGATTTCCGTGATGGAGTTCAAGATCTCCTGCCTAAATCCCCCAAATTTGGAACAACTGACCACGATAGGCGGCACTCTTTGCTTCCTCAATTTCTTCGTTTAGTGACAGTTATAAATCACACTTTTTTGGAAGGAAATTGTGAATTCAGAGATTCATCCTTCCTTTTGTTTGTAGTTGCAACCATGTTTAGTGAATAAACGAAAGAAGACGAGACTTCCTAAGAGGTTTTTTACCAAGACGGTGTCCAAGAAGGATTACCACTTGCAACAGGGGTGAAACTTGCACCTCTTTAAAATGCAACCGAATTATCGTTTCGTTCAGCATTGACTTAAATTATTATGTTTTATTATGTCATTCATTGACGTTAGGTATACAGCATAATATTTCGGCGAGGGTTTGGATATTGTTTCTCT
The DNA here is from genome assembly GCF_002204515.2 of Aedes aegypti. NCBI lineage: Eukaryota > Metazoa > Arthropoda > Insecta > Diptera > Culicidae > Aedes > Aedes aegypti. The sequence goes on along the minus strand of NC_035108.1, from coordinate 200,429,613 downwards.
TTTGGTTGGTTTGCTGGAGGTGAAAATCATATTACACGTTGGATTGTATGAAATTATTTCTAAAAAAAACGTTCCTCGTACCACACAAACGGTAGAAATATGTCATTTGGGTTATTTGCTATCAGTTACAGTACTCAGTAGTGTACAAATTGACAATATAAAAGTTTTGATAATTTGATGCAAAAAATTCAAAAACGTTTTTGACTACCCTTGTGGGGTAACTTGCAACAGCAATTTCGATCTCAATTGTTTGATATTTCTTGCCGTTTGTCATCGAAAACACATGAAAAGGCAAAAATTAACAAATATTTGTTCAGTAACATTGAAATTGTTATACCTCAATCAATTCAATACGCGTTTGATACTAAATATTAGAAAATTTACATGAATGGCATTATTGTTAGATTTTCATGAAATTAACTTGAACTGCTATTGGGATTTTTCTGCATAAAATAAGATGAAAGTTATGTCAAAACATCAATAGATGCCATTTTAAGACATACATATCCAAATGTAATACGCCGCTTTGATTTATATATGTATAAGAAAAATATTTATGTGAAATATAACCTAAAATACCACTATATTAGAAGAAAAAATACATTAAAAAGTTTTATTGGCTTTCCAATAACTGTGAAGACTTATGATATTCTAGAATTTTTCCCGTGTCAATGTCAATGAAGTTTTCAATCGAATTCAATTCGAATCATAATTCAATCAATATTAATTAGTTTTCTAAAAGTAGAGTACCGTAATTTCGGGTGAAATTGATCACTTTTCACTGTTTTCCATGCCTGTTTTCTATGATGTTGCCAATTCCAAACAACTTAATGCAGGAAAACAAGTACGACAGTGAGCCTCATTGATTTATATACACAAATTTTCATACAGTTGTGATTTTAGTGCTGAAAATCGTCTCTAAAATAAAAAATCAAGTAATTCCATTTCGGGGTGAAATTGATCACCTGTCAAAACCATTATTGTTAGTTTTGAAAACAACTTTAATTATTTAATTTGAGCCTCCTGAATCCAAATATGCTTGCCAAATTCTTAACAATGCATAATTTATGGAAATAATAAACAATTAATTTTCAACAATACCGCAGAAAACGCCTAAATGTAGGCAATTTCTGAAGGAATCTTCTGATATCAATAAAAAAAATCAATTATTACAAAAAAAAAAACGAACAAACTGGTACGAATTTTGATGATTGGGGATATTTTTCAAGCATCCTTACAAATTTTCAGGTTGACACCATGTCCAAGTCCTTGTTCAAAACTTTAAGTTTATTGATGTCTGCCAATACCACACAGAACACGATTATGGAATTTTCATTTATTTTCATAGAAATTAGTATTCCTTAACACAAAAAGCTTCACAACATGCAATTCGACAATAGTTAAGACAAACAACGTTCATACATACAACAATACATAGGTTGCATTTCTGTGCTCTATTAGAGGGAAATAAAATCGTGTACACAGTGATCAATTTCACCCTACTGATCAATTTCACCCGAATTTACGGTAGCCTATTTCTGATTATTGTCATGCTTTTACTGTAAAAAGTTATTAAATGATCATAATAACACGATATAAATAAAGTTTTTAATAGTATACTTTAGGTAGCACTGTGTGTTGCATGTTACCCCACATCAGGGGTAGCATTAAAAATGTATAATTTTTCGTCTCTCCTGCTCCCAGAATACCAAATACTGATAAAATTAATAATACGTGGTATTCTTTACATGTCGATTAGGGTACCAGATGATTTTTGTCTCATCTGAATCCTCAAAATATTCATCCATAAAGCTTTGAAGTTGACAATTGTTGCAAGTTACCCCGTTTGACGGTACCGTAAAACGGGGTAACTTTGATAATGCGGGTAGCTTTGATAGTACGAGACCCATTACATACTTAACGAAATAACAAAGTTTCTGTTAATCAGTTAAGCAAAACGAATGAAAAAAAAGAGTATTAGTATGACACTTCATGCCAAAGCTATTTTCATTGGAATCAAGTACATTTGAGAATTTATATGCAAATATTAATTATTTATAAGATTTTAGCATTTTTGAAACGCTCAAAAACAATCTGTTCTACGATCACTATCTTTGACAGCCTAGTTGTAGTAGAACATGAATTCTATCTCAAATCTCTCAGCGGAAACCATTTTTACAAACTGGAACCATTTTTGTAATCTACGTCAGAAATTTCCATATAACGTTTAACGCCTAGAGGTATGCAACGCTCTATAAATGTTCCGTAATTGATTCAATTTTGTGCGATTTATACTTCATTATCAAAGTTACCCCAAAACAAAAAACCGACTTTCGATTATGTGAAAAATTATATATCCATTCAGAATAAATCTTTTGGCAATCTATCAACTGCAATCGATAGTTAATAGTACTGGTGCTTGTTTTAAAAATATAAATTATTATTCTTTGAAACAGCATGCCTAAATATTCAAGTTTTATTCGAAAGAACTATCAAAGTTACCCCGTTTTACGGTACTGTTTTTGTAGCACTGAAAAGTACTGTTTTATTGCTTCAGGTAGTTTTTGAAAAACTTCCAAGAGCAGAGAGAATTCGTGTACGCACAGCACAAAGGTACGGATGCGCACTGTGACCAAGTCACTTAAAAGTGACCAACTACCAGCCCTGCCATGTATACTCTTCCTTTCGCTGGGCCCATGCTGAACATAAAAGCTCATTCACAATTATCTGTGTCGCTTATTAGTTCACACAGTAGCGATTCAAGAGTGGAGTAAAGCAAAACCATGCACTGAGTGATGGCACTGTAGCTATCATTGAAAATGCTGGTAATTCTTTCGGTCGCTGCCATTCGTTAATACTACTCGAATCGAGGGAGGATGCGGCTTTGGCCAACCAGCTGAGCTGCATGCAGAACCATTTTCCAACGTTTATTTTAGTTAAACACTAACCACCGAGGTGTTCGAACGCTTTTCCAGCTTTGCTCTGAACAGACCACAGCATTCAATGGAACTGTGGCTCAAGAGTGGAAAGCTCATCGCGTTGGGCTCTAGTGATTCTAAACAATAATAATTGCCGTTTCAGTGACTAACTATCTAATATGTTGGGTATTTGCCAAAAAGTTTAGCATTGAGAATTTCTTAGATAGTTCTAATCATAAAAGTGCGCGCTTTATACTTATTTACTGAGGTGTATAATTCCGAGTGGTTTGTGAATTTCTTCAGAGCATTGAGACGTTGACATGAGGCTCACAGTTTAAACCCCTTTTAAGCATACGTAACTGCCGTTTCCTATGGATAGTTGAATTGGAGTCGCGTGCAATTTCCCCGTATAAAATGTGGTCGTAATGCTGCAGTGATTTTGATTAATGCTCGCCGGTAGATAACGATACAACAGAGAAGCGTACACCATACGAGTGACAAAATGGGAATTCAACAACGAGTTTAAATATTTTCAGCCTTCGCGCATGATACAATGCAGGAAAGAGTGAAGAGTTCCGAAATACCAGATTTAAGAAGGTAGATTATGTGCTGCAACGGAAAATGCTGCTTCGATATCGGTGGTTACCACAACGTCTCGTGAGGCGCCGCCAGTTTTGCCCGACATGGGATGGCTTTAGTGTGAAAATGCTTTGCATAGTTGTTTTTCTTGTGGCGATTCGCGCAGTGGATCATCGCGATGTTGGAGTAAACTGTTTTCACTTGGATGTGCAAAAAGTAAATCACATTGTGTTAGATAACGAAAAGGTGAGAAAACTATGCATATAATTTAAATAAAAGTAATATACAACAATATCTACACTCCCGTGCACACGTTTGAGGTCACCCATTAAAAGCATAGCATAGCATAGCATAGACGGACTGTACATGTCAATTGTTGCTACTCCTGTTGCTGATTGATCGGAACTGGTAAGAATTGCACTACGATCCAAACGAATAAGGGATGGGAGTTTCCGCTTACTCTCGAAGTGCAATTTTAGCAGATCTAATATTATTGATCAATAACGGCGCCAGCCAAGTCCTTACAGTCAGTTGGAATGGGGAAGGAATGTTAGGGTGTAATGATTGTTGCTTCTAGAGACCGAGAATACCTCTGCATATTCAAAATCACCACGGGAAGGGTGTTTATTAGTGAGGGAGGAAAAGATCTGGGAGTCACCTTTGGTCGGTGATAGAGAGGAAAAATACAACTTAAACTTAAAGCTAGTTTTGCATATTTGTCTCGAGAAGTTTTTGGTAGAAGATTAATAAAACGGCAACATCCATAATGTCGAATCATTCAAAAGATGTGGATAATGCTGACAGTTGTAGTGACGAACCATACACAGTTTGTTTGAATATTTCATAAAAGTAACGCCGTCATGAAAAAATGAATGAGGTACAATAAGCATGAAACGAGCTCACCAGTTAGTAATCCATCTTCAACTGATTACACATCTAATTTGACCTCTTCATGGCTCATTCAAAAATCAATGAATTAATCTTACTGCTTAAACATTTCTTCTACCATTTTTTTTAAATTTTGTTTAAGAAATCATTACTTAAGGCGAAGTAGTCCGTCATTGAAATTTGTACGCGTTGTTGATGATTGTTCCTAATTCATCTCACGTGTTCAAATTAATGAAAATTAATTGCGTTCGCACGGACATACCTGAAAAAGTGTCAGCATACTTACAGTATGTAAGCGCATATATTGATTTTTTTTGCGAATCCATATTAGCTAAAAAATCGTAATCTTCAAATTCAAATTAAATAGAAATATTCAACAATTATATTTTATTTACACTTCTGAAATTTAATTAAAAACCAGTGATAAGGATAGTATCAAAAAAATAATTAGCAACATTCATGGTGATTGCTCTACAATCTGAATTGAATGATGTTTGGCAAACCTTCAATATTATATATATATATATATATATATATATATATATATATATATATATATATATATATATATATATATATATATATATATATATATATATATATACATATATATATATATATATAAATAGTTTAAGATAGGGCCATAAGTTTCTTCTTATTTCAAATCTGATCATAATTTTGTTTTTAAACATTTTGGTGCAATTCATAAATTTATTGCAGGCTGGCTGACAGGTAAAATACAATCCAGCTAGTTTGCGATCTGAGAATTTAAAAAAATGTTTTCAGTATACACAGTTATTCAAAATTGCGTCATGATAAACTAATAATACAATTCATGGAGCTCAATCTTTCCAAAAAAATGGTCGTTGCCTCGCCTCACCCTGGCCGACGGAAAAATTTCGTCACGGAAATTAATGTTGTATTTGAACTTATCGAAACTTGTCTTCAATATTTATCCAGAACCCGCAGGAATCTACCAAAAATCTAATGGGCAGCGTCCATTTGTTACGTAACGCTAAAATTTACAATTTGACGACTCCCTCCCTCCATAACGTTGTTTGTATATACAAAAAAAAAACAATCATTTTGTATGAGCCGTAACGCTTGAGCTGGCTCCCATTACCCCTAGAGCGTTACGTAATTTGTGGATGGCATCTTATCGAACTCAGAAGCACAGACAAACAGACATAACACTCTAAATATTTTCATCGCACAGCAGAATAGCGCCCAATTCTAATATTTGGTAGTTAGCCGACGGGCCACTCGTAGCGCTCGCATCGCTAAAAAAAATCTTTGGTGTTAAACATGCGATTTCCCTTAGAAAACGTCTATTGAATTTTCTAAGGATTTGTTGAAATATTCAAACAGATTCAAAGATGCGTAAGGAATAAATTTAGATATTTTTTTAGGACGTCTTCTTATGTTTAATTCAAGTGTTAATACCATTTATCTATGAATACCTTCAAGAACACCAAAGTATCAACTGCAAAATTCAAAGGAAATCTCTCAACATAACGCTCACGGGATTTCACAAGTTCCAGCATTGCACATTAGAAAAAAAAATCATAAAGAGATCCTTGAAGGAATCCCTAAACAATTTTCTGAAGTATTCTTTTAATAAATTCCATAAGAACTGGATGCAATTTCAATGCATTATTGGGAAATTTTGTATGGATGAAAAAAATTAATTATACATAAACAGATGCCAAGCAATTTTTTCTCAGATATATCTCTCATGGAAAATTGAAGGTCGAGTACCAGAAAAAATACGAGGGGTAATGTTCAAAGAAATATCTTAACGATAACTCAAGAAAAAAAAAGTTAGATAAAATTTGACATGGTCTTAAAAAGTTAGATAAACTTTGACATTAACTCCTGAAAATCTTCAATTAATTTCTGAAAATACATTGACTGTTCATTTATTTAGTTAACATCTAGACAAATAACACTGAATCAACAATTTCACGCCACAATACTCGGTTTGTGGCCGCATCTCTCCATCCTCGGTTCTGCCCCACGCTCGCCAAATCGATACGCACTTGATCCGCTCACCTAGCTCGCTGCGTTCCACGCCTTCTTGTACCGACCGGATCCGAGGCGAACACCATCTTTGCAGGGTTGGTGTCCGGCATTCTTGCAACATGTCCTGCCCATCGTATCCTTCCAGCTTTGGCCACCTTCTGGATACTGGGTTCGCCGTAGAGTTGGGCGAGCTCGTGGTTCATCCTTCGCCACCGCACACCGTTTTCCTGCACACCGCCGAAGATCGTCCTAAGCACCCGACGTTCGAAGACTCCAAGTGCTTGCAGGTCCTCCTCGAGCATCGTCCACGTTTTATGCCCGTAGAGGACTACCGGCCTTATGAGCGTTTTGTACATGGTACATTTGGTGCGGGCGTGAATCTTTTTTGACCGCAGCTTCTTTTGGAGGCCATAGTAGGCCCGACTTCCACTGATGATACGCCTCCGTATTTCACGGCTAACGTTATTGTCAGCCGTCAGCAAGGATCCAAGGTAGACGAACTCGTCGACCACCTCAAACGTATCCCCGTCTATCGTAACACTGCTACCTAGGCGAGCCCTGTCGCGCTCGGCTAGCATGTATTTTGTCTTGGTCGCATTCACCACCAGTCCAACTTTTGCTGCCTCGCGTTTCAGGCAGGTGTACAGGTCTGCAACCTTTTCAAATGTTCGGCCGACGATGTCCATATCATCTTCGAAGCAAACAAATTGACTGGATCTTGTAAACATCGTACCCTGGCTGTTTAACCCGGCTCTCCGCATAACACCTTCTAACGCAATATCGAACAACAGGCACGAGAGTCCATCACCTTGTCATAGTCCCCGGTGGGATCCAAACGAACTGGAGTGTTCGCCTGAAACCTTCACACAATTTTGCACACTTTCCATCGTCGCTCTTATCAGTCTCGTGAGCTTCCCGGGAAAGCTGGTTCTCGTCCATGATTTTCCATAGCTCTACGCGGTCGATACTGTCGTATGCTGCCTTGAAATCGATGAAAAGGTGATGCGTTTGGACCTGATATTCACGACATTTTTGGAGGATTTGCCGTAAAGTAAAGATCTGGTCCGTTGTCGATTGGCCGTCAACGAAGCCAGCTTGATAACATCCCACGAACTCGTTTACTACAGGTGGAAGACGACAGAAGATGATCTGGGATAATACTTTGTAGGCCGCATTTAGAATGGTGATCGCTCGATAGTTCTCACAATCTAACTTGTCGCCTTTCTTGTAGATGGGGCATATTACCCCTTCCTTCCACTCCTCCGGTAGCTGTTCTGTTTCCCAGATTGTGCCTATCAGCCGGTGTAGACAAATGGCCAGCCTCTCCGGCCCCATCTTTATGAGTTCAGCTCCGATACCATCCTTACCAGCAGCTTTGTTGTTCTGGAGTTGGTGAATGGCATCCTTAACCTCCCTCAAAGTGGGGGCTGGTTGGTTTGCATCCTCCGCAGTACTGACCAAGGCATTTCCTCCGTTGTCCCGACCTTCATTGTCTGTGCTCTCAGCGCCATTCAGGTGTTAGCTAAAGTGCTGCTTCCACCTGTCGATCACCTCACGCTCGTCCGTCAAAATACTCCCATCCTTATCCCTGCACATCTCGGCTCGCGGCACGAAGCCGTTGCGGGATGCGTTGAGCTTCTGATAGAACTTACGCGTTTCTTGAGACCGTCACAGCTGTTCCATCTCCTCGTACTCCGTCTCCTCCAGGCTGCGTTTTTTCTCCCGAAAGAGGCGGGTCTGCTGTTGCCGTTTCCGTCTATAGCGTTCCACGTTCTACCGGATCCCTTGCTGCAGCATGACCGCCCGCGTTGCATTCTTCACCTCAAAAACCTCCTGGCACTCCTCGTCGAACCAATCGTTCCGTCGACTCCGTCCCACATACCCGACGTTGCTCTCAGCTGCATCGTTGATGGCTGCTTTTAATGTTCTCCAGCAGTCCTCAAGAGGGGCTTCATCCAGCTCACCCTCCTCCGGTAATGCAGCCTCGAGGTGCTGCGCGTATGCCGCTGCGACATCCGGTTGCTCAAGCCGCTCTAGGTCATACCGAGGCAGCCGTCGGTACCGTACGTTGTTAACGACGGAGACTTTTGGGCGCAGTTTGACCATCACCAGATAGTGGTCAGAGTCGATGTTAGCGCCACGATAGGTCCTGACGTCGATAATGTCGGAGAAGTGCCGTCCATAAATCAGAACGTGGTCGATTTGCAATTCTGTCTGTTGTGGTGATCTCCTGGTGTATCGATATGGAAGGCTGTGCTGGAAGTAGGTGCTACGAATGGCCATATTCTTGGAGGCGGCGAAATCAATTAGTCGTAGGCCGTTTTTGTTCGTCAGCTGGTGAGCGCTGAACTTTCCAATCGTCGGTCTGAATTCCTCCTCCTGACCAACCTGAGCGTTTAGATCTCCTATGATGATTTTGACTTCGGGTCTATTTTATTGCTTCAGGTACGCGAGGTACCAATGGTACGCCATGCCCAGCCATTTACCAACATTAACTGTATTCCTGTATAAATTCTTAGAGGGATTTAGGTGTAATTCCTAAAGAAATTTAATAGGAAATATATAAAGGCATCTAAGTGGAAATTCAGGAAAAAAAATATCAATCTTAAGAGTGGTTTACGGTGAAATCTCTGCAACAAATGATATATAAAACTCATGCAATTCATACACTTTGTCTTTAAAGCCATCAATTTAAGGAATGTGTTGAGTAGTTTCTGAAAGAACTCTGGAGTTTCTGAAAGAATAAAGCAACAATCTAAAAATAAATTCTCGGAATGTTGGATTCATTGGAGGAGTACTTGCGAGATGCCTGGAGAAATTCGGGAGTTACACAGTTAAAAATAATGAATATTACACGTCATGTAAACTTCATTTATGCGATGTAAACATAACGTCATGTAAATTTAAGTCTGGAATCATGTAAATTTGTGTTATATGTCATGTAACCACACAGAATCCTGCTGGATTACATGACATATAATTGAAGTTTACATGACATGTTATGTAAATATCCATTATATACCACGCTCCAATTATGTGCATTATATGTCTCAGAAATTTACACGTTTCGTTCGAACTGTGTATCCATGGAACAAATATCATTCTTGGAGGAATTATAAGTATGAAATCCTTGTATTAAATCTGTCATTTTTCGCTACTCAGCCAAAAATTTGAGCCAAGATGCGTTTCGGCTCACTGTGAAAGAAAGAAGAGTGTGGATGTCCTCCATAGTTTAACGTTTCATACAGAAAGGGTGCATAGCTTGTATATAATGAAAATTTTGACTGCATGGATTCCTTCAGTTTTTTTTTATGTAATGCTCGGAGAAATTCCAAGCATACAAAGCATACACGAAGAAGTAATGCTTGGAAAATGGTTATCGAAAATCTAAAAAAATACAATTTTCTGAGGTATTCAGCAAGTTACTTTGTGGAAGTTCAGAAAGCATTCCGGAAAAGTTTCTTGAATGATACATAAAAACTACTTGAAGCAAATTACCGAAAGAACTCCGGGAGTGATTATTGGTGTAACTCAAAAAGGAATCCTTCCATCAAAGTATTATAGAGTTATTTTTGGGAAAGTCTCGAGAAAAATTCTCTGAGTAATGGACGATGTTCTGGAAATATTCTTGGAGACATTCAAGATAAGGGAACCTTCCTTAGCCGAACGGTTAGAATCCGTGGCTACAAAGCAAAGCTATGCTGAAAGTGTCTGGGTTCGATTCCCGGTCGGTGCGGGATCTTTTCGTAATGGAAATTTCCTTGACTTCCCACATAATATACGAATGCGAAAATGGCAACTTTGGCAAAGAAAGCTCTCAGTTCATAATTGTGGAAGCTCTCATTGATCACTAAGCTGAGAAGCAGGCTCTGTCCCAGTTAGAACGTAATGCCAAAACGAAGAAGAAGAAAATATGACAAGCAACAATATTTTTCTAGAGTTAAAAATAACTTTCAAACATAGAAAATATTATGAAATTTAAGTTATATTGAGTGGAATCCTATGAAAAGTTTCTGGGCAGTATATGAGAGTGTAAACATTTCTCAGAGAGGTTCCTTATCTTTTAAGTTGCGAAATAAATTTCTGGCAGATTCCTAGCAAGATATTGAGGACTGTTGATAAGGTTTTCGAATAATTTCTGGTAAGATTTTTTTTTTCAGAGGCCTGATAGTATGTGTATTCCAAAAATTCTGCATGAAATCTAGCATGACGTAATTATTTTATGAATATAAGATTGTGAATAATATGGAATTCCAAAAATATTTTAAAGGTTAATATGGAATACTAAAACTCAAGACTAATTCCAGAAACGATTTTTTCTATCGGACAGTACATTTCGTCTACGCACTGAGTTTTGTGATCAATCCACCTAGCAGTGAGATAGTAAAAACTATTTTTTCATAACATTTAGATAGATATATGGTGACTTCGGCAAAGTTGTAGATTTGGTCATTTGTATGTTAGGGGCCATTCTCAAAAAAAATATATATATTTTTTATCATACCTTTTTATCCAGATTTTTAACAGTTTTTGTGTTTTCTACAAAGTTGTTGGTCATGAAAAACCCGTGTTTTTGCTAAACATATCAAAACGCTATCTTTTGAAGTAACAAAGTTTTTTTTTATGAATTACTATTTTCTCAAGGAATAGTTTAGGCCTCTATAACTGGCTTCGGCGCAAAATGGCGCAGACAACTCTTACAAATCATGAAAGTGCCATGTCTCCCCTTTCGACAGTTGATAAAAACTTTTGTCTATAAGCGTCTTTGCATTGGTCTTTACAATCAAACAAATAAGCCTTATTTAAAACGAATTTGACCTATAATTCCTTTATTATAACAAATAGAGAGGTACAATGTTTAGCAAAAACACGCGTTTGGAGATATCTAAAAACTTTGTAGAAGATATGAAAATGAAAAATGATTTTAGGCGAGTTTTCTCAAACAACTTTGTGAACATTCTGTTAAAAAATCATAATTCTTTATCAAGATTTTTTACATAACTCATAACTCATAACTTCTACAAAGTTGTTAGATATTTTCAAAAGATGTGCTTTAATATACAAAGAAACTTCTCCGAACAAACTATACCCCTAAAATCAACGGTTTGAGCGCTATTCACAAAGCGCATGAAATCGACAAAACGAATCGTAGTGGCTTTGTGCACTGTTATTTATGTGACCATGGAAACCAGTGAATTCGGCACCGCTCAAACGCCAAATTCGTGAAATTCGTGATCAATGTTCAATTAAAATCAAATAAGTTAAGGTGAAACATCTCGGAATCCAAAGATGGCCGGCATAATGGCCGACTTGTGCCCCTACTCACGTTTTCAAAGGCACAAAACTGGAGAAATAGTTAGAAAACGTTTCTGATCTTCTTATTTTTAGCTTTCTGACAGTGCACAAAGCCAAAATAAAAAGTGCACGGTTGATGGATGCTTTTTTCGCTAGATTTGTGCCTTTGAAGTTTTAGTGCAATCTTAGAAGTTGATTCCAAACAGTTTCACCTTAAACACTACATTTTTGGATCTCTATGGAGTTTCCACAAAAAAAAAATTAATCAAATACGTGGAAATTTATTATACGTTAGCACTTTTCCTCAACTACTTAATTTAGTTTAGTAATATAAGTGGGGTTCGTATAGCCGTAGTGGTAAAAGCCCAGCTATTCAGCAATACCAAGCTGAGGGTCGTAGGTTCAAAGAGTATTTTCGTACTTGCTTCACGATATACACATGAAAAAATGGTCATTTGTCGAAGAAAGGTCTCAATTAATAACCGTTGAATTACTCATATGAGCTGAGAAGCATGCTATGCCCCAGTGGGTATGTCACACAAGAAAGAAGAAGAATATAAGTAATATGGGGCCTTCCTTCGCCGAGTGGTTAGAGTCCGCGGCTACAAAGCAAAGCCATGCTGAAGATGTCTGGTTTCGATTCCCGGTCGGTCCAGGATCTTTTCGTAATGAAAATTTCCTTGACTTCCCTGGGCATAGAGTATCGTCGTACCTGCCACACGATATACGAATGCGAAAATGGCAACTTTGGCAATGAAAGCTCTCAGTTAATAACTGTGAAAGTGCTCATAAGAACACTACGCTGAGCAGGCTCTGTCCCAGTAAGGACGTAACTGCCAAGAAGAAGAAGTAACATATTTTGTATATATTTAGTTCAAAGTTGCTATATACAGTTGACATTAATCTAAATATGGCATGTTCATGACACACTATCCCATGATTTTGTTCACTGTTATCACTGCATCGCTCTTTGCCTATGATCAGCATTGCGTAAATAACCATCACACTCTATAATGTCGGTCTAGGTGGTCAAGCCCACCATCATTCATACATTAAATCATTGGAAGCTGGACACAAATGACATTCATGATAATCAATTCAGAGCCAGATCACAGTTTTTTATATACTTACCACACAACCTCCACAATTGTGTGACATTAGCCATAGAGAGTTCAACGACGACCTGGATTCTAATTACATGCTAAGTTTGACAAGAACAATTTGTCGGATATTTGCCGACGCCCCCGTTTCCCACCGAACGATTTGACTGTGATATAGTGTGTAAGCATCACCGCTCATCGAACCATCGATAATTGTGAATTGTTATGCGTGCAAATACTGTACGGTTATCCACCAAAACGCAAACTATTTGAACAATCGCCGGTAGTGGCAATTTTGCATGCCTGAGATCGTAATGTAATGTGACTTTGGAAACAGCTACAGAACACTGATTACTCTTCTATCGGCAGGATAATATTTTCACTGATTTTTTCTTAAAAGAGCAAGAACATCGCTACTAAACTTTTTCGAGTAGGGGCATGCCAATCAATGTTACCCTACTGATCTATGATACCCAATTTTATGGCACATTTTCATTTTTTGGCGCGAATATTTCAAATATGGATTCAGTGTATGATGTATTGTAGGTATGCTACATGTTCAGGTCTCGATGATCATTCGAATTTTACTGACCAATATATTTTATTTTACCCTTAGAGTCGATCATCGCGTTGTGTTGTAGGTTGGAGGTGAGAACTTTTTTCATTCTGCTTCCACACAAATGCGTGCGTTGACTTTAAAATTAAAAGTGCGAAAGGAAAAGCTGCTAGTCCCAGCCGCAGAACGCTTCGTCCAAAAACAATGTCGTATGAATAATTTGAATGTCAGAGACACCAATTCGTCACAGTTTGTGATGCGTTGATTTTGGTGGATTCTATTCATAATGGTTGTTTTGTGAGGTGCAAGCAACCGAGAACATTTTTAAACATCATACAAAACCGGTGGAAAGTGAAGGTATAACTAGTTTGATATGTCATTTCGGGCATATCCTTCTTATTGTCAGAACGATAATAACATGTTATACCCGGAAGGCTTGAGAAATTACCAGAACTTCACTCAGTGCTACAAAACAGTGGTATCAGGTATCAGAAGGCCGGCTCCAAAGGCACGTTCCCCACCAGTTGGGAGATTTGTGCCATCGCCATATTTGAGCCTATTTCATCATCTACCCGATGGGAGAGGAAAGGGAAGGGAAAGATGGGAGGAAATAGGAGTGGGGTCCCTTGAAGAGGGAAAATCGCATAAGCGAATTGAGAGCATGTAGCTCCATACCACAATGGGTTCGAACAGCGCCCTAAAAAGGACACTGCAAAACGCATGAGCGTAAAGAGAGCATATAGCTCATTACCACAGCGGGTTAAGAATAACAGAATGTCCTGAAGATTCAGGCTTCTGAATTCAGTTTCACTTAATAAGTGTTTACCAAGTAATTGGAATCGCATTTGCGCAAAAACTGGACAGTTACATATCAGGTGATACGAAGTTCCATAATCGGAGTTACAACTATCACACACAAATGAGTCAGCACGCTGAATATTTGCCATGTGATAGTTGAGTCGGCAGTGGCCTGTCAACGCTCTGACTAAGAGACTGCAATTCTGCTTTGACAGATTTGTTAAATACTTCGCCACCCTTGGAGATGGCTCAGTAATGTACAATTTTGTTTGACGACATGACTCCAAACTATTCCAATATTGCTTGTGCTGAGTTGCCGCCCAAGAATTTATCTGAAGCTTCACCCAGCACTTCGAAATTGGAATAGCCGGTTCAGGGCCAATGAAGTCATGCGATGCTCCATCGCGAGCTAGCTCATCAGCCAATTCATTTCCAGCGATGGAAGAATGGCCAGGTACCCATACAAGAGTTACAGAGTTGACTGAATTCAGTTCCTCAATTTGAGTTCGACATGCGATAACAAGCTTCGACCTTGAGTTGGCCGAAGCGAGAGCTTTTATAGCAGCTTGACTATCTGAACAGAAGTATATGACTTTACCCATTACGCGCTGTTGAAGTGCTGATTGCACTCCACACATAAGGGCAAATATTTCCGCCTGAAAAACGGTGCAGTTTCTACCAAGTGAGTAAAACTGATTCAGCCTTAGCTCACGAGAATATACTCCTGCACCAGCTCTACCTTCAAGAAGGGAGCCATCAGTGTAACATACTATATTGTTTGATATACTTCTTTCCAAATAGCCAGACGTCCACTCTTCCCGTGAAGGGAATTGTGTGATAAATGTCCTGTAAGGAAAGTGACAAGCAATTGTGAGATCACTTGGAGCAAGGACAATTTCGTCCCAATTCACCAAAAGTGGAAGCAACGAAGTGTGTGTAGATCTACGATTCACTGGATTTTTCTCCAGTAGATCCAGTACCCATAAACGGTAAGAGCAAGAAAGTGCTTCTTGTTTAAGATATATGTGTAGTGGCGCAACGTCGAAAAGGGCCTCGAGCGCTGCTGTGGGAGTTGTAGAGAACGCACCAGACATCGCCATCAAGCACATCCTTTGGAGATGGCCCAATTTTGATTGGATTGTTCTCACTTCGCCCTTTTGCCACCACACAAGACATCCATATGCCAATATTGGTCGAACAACTGTTGTGTAAATCCAGTTGATATATTTGGGTTTGAGGCCCCAAGTTTTACCAAAGGTTCGCCGGCATTGACCGAAGGCCATGCAAGCTTTTTTGATTCTGAAATCAATGTGAGGTGTCCATGAAAGTTTGGAATCTAAAATAACTCCGACATACTTTACTTGATCAGTCACATTAATCTCAGTGCCAAAAAGACGTAAAGGTCGAATTCCATCGCGGTTTCGTCTTTCCGTAAAAAGAACAATAGATGTTTTATTCGGGTTAACCGAAAGGCCATATTGGCGACACCAACTCTCGACTACCTGAAGAGCACTTTGCATCAGGTCGAATAGGGTGCTTATGCACATACCAACTATCAGAGCTAGATAGTCGTCGGCAAATCCATATGTTGGAAAACCGCTATTATTGAGTTGCCTCAATAGCGTATCTGCTACGAGATTCCACAAAAGTGGTGACAAGACTCCCCCTTGGGGGCATCCGCAAACACTCAATTTTCGAATCGCTGCTTGACGCAATGTCGAGAAGAGATGTCGGTTTTTGAGCATTTGATGAATCCAATTGGTAATCATTGTAGGTAGCCCATGGTTTCGTGCTGCTTCCAATATGGCATCGAAAGACACTATATCAAAGGCACCCTCAATATCCAAGAAAACACCCAAGCAGGATTGCTTCTGAGCGAATGCTTTCTCGATATCGTATACAACTTTGTGTAAAAGAGTCACCGTGGACTTTCCAGATTGGTAAGCATGTTGATTCACATGAAGAGGCATGTTTGCCAAATAAACATCACGGATGTGATGATCGATAATGCGTTCCAGACATTTCAGAAGAAAAGAGGTCAGACTGATTGGTCTAAAACTCTTCGCTTCTTCATACGACGCACGGCCTCCTTTCGGGATAAACTTTACAGTAATATCACGCCAGGATCTGGGAATATACCCGGTAGCAAAACTGCATACAAGTAGCTTTTTCAAAACATGTTTGATAAACTCAAACCCCTTTTGGAGCAGAACAGGATAAATCCCATCCGCTCCTGGAGATTTGAAAGGAGCAAAACTATAAAGTGCCCATTGAATCGATTCAGTAGTTACGATACTGCGAGCCGAGGCCAGAGACTCGTAACTACATGAAAAGACATTTGGTTCATCCGTAGATGCTATGTCCACACATCCGGGGAAGTGTGTATTGAATAGACATTCTAAAACTTCTTCATCGGAAGAAGTAAAGTCACCATTAGGTAAGCGAATTTCGTTCACTTGGAAATCCTTAGATTTTGCAAGGATTTTGTTCAGCCGACTGACTTCACTCAAACTGGAAACATTTGTACAGAGGTTTTTCCAGCCGGATCGTTCAGCAGAACGAAGAGCCTTCTTGTAAGCCTTGCGAGCCGACTTGAACGACTCTGATCCAGCTGAACGGCGTCTGTTCCAACTCCTTCTACATTGTTTCCTGAGTCTAGTCAGATCGGAATTCCACCATGGGGTCCCTCTTGTAGTCTTTACAGACCGCAGAGGACATGCTTCTTCAAAAGCTTCCATAATGTAGGATGTTGTAGTATCAACGGCATCATCCAGATCACTTGGATTTTCAATGGACGGAGAATATCCATGAAATTTGGTCGCAACCAATTCAATATAGAGTTCCCAGTTTGTTGATCGGGGATTCCTAAAACGCAAAGTCTGCGCAGTTACATTTGAATGTTCAAAGAAGATGTAGCGATGATCAGATAATGATTCCTCATCTGATACATGCCAATTCGTCAACTCGTGACTGATTCTATTCGAGCAGAGCGTTATGTCTAACACTTCTTCTCTATTAGAAACCATGAAGGTTGGGCGATTGCCTATGTTAAGTAATCCAAGGTCTGTACTACTTAAGTATTCCATCAGACTGGAGCCTCTCAAATTGATATCTGAGCTGCCCCAGATGATGTGATGAGCATTGGCATCACTGCCTACAATCAGCGGAAGGCCTTTTGTTACGCAGTGTACGACAACTCGTTTGAAGTCATCCGTTGGGGATGGTTCATCATGTGGTAAATATACCGAACAATAGACGTATTTCCTGTTGAGGTCACCAACAGAAACATCGATTGTAACAGCACATACATCTCTGGTCGTCAACTCAGAAATGAGTGTAGCAACGATTGCTTTATTTACGAGCACGCATGCGCGGGGCATGGAGCGCGAGTTTGCCATTTCAAGTTTGCTGAAAGTAGCAAAAACTGGGTCCACAAGGTTACCTAGATAGAAGTTTCCTCTACGAAAGTAGGGTTCTTGAACTAGCGCCACTTGGGCTGCACCATTTTGCATGAGTCTGCAAAGATTGATCGTTGCTGTTCTTTTATGCTGAAGATTGATCTGAGCTAACCTAACCGTAGCCACTACCCAAACTAGGCAGGATTAAGCTTTTTGCAATCTCAGCACGAAAAAGACCAGCAACGAAAAAACCAGATCGGTATCTATTTAAAGTCGCCAAAGGCGAAAGAGCACAGAATACACTGTGTAAAACGCATAATGCGAATCCATATAGGTGATAATTTAAATTAAATGTCAACATGTTCATAATCCCACCCTTATTAAGCCTCAGGATAGAGACTGAAGAAGGGCAGCCGATTATCTCGGAGAAACACAAGGTCACCTGCACCATTGCTCCGGGTAGCACAGGAAGGACTCAATACTGTGGAGGGCGCCCTGGTACCCCACAGGCTCCGTTTGCGGTTAGGTTTTATTTAGACCCCCCTAACCATTCATTCCTAGGCACGGTACGCATCACACCATAAATTAGGGGCCACCTGTGAGGTGGACTTTTACCACCGGAACAGGCAGTCCGTAGTGTTAATTCTTAGCCAGTTGAAACAACCGCTACCGACACTACGCGGCTATCTAGGCTGCTCGGGAAAAGGAGGTTAATATTGATGATTAACTCCTGACGTGCCCGAGCAGCCGATGAAATTGTTCTTCTTCTTATTGTCAGAACGATAATAACATGTTATACCCGGAAGGCTTGAGAAATTACCAGAACTTCACTCAGTGCTACAAAACAGTGAGTTAAGGTTAAATAGAGTAAAGTGGGGTAAAAGTTGAATTTTCGGATCGAAAACGACCCCAAGTTACAATTTGTAACTTTTTTTAAGCTCCCTAGGGGTCATTCAAAATAAAGGTAAAAAGAAAGCGGTGTTTTGAAAAAATAATATGTTAAACATAAATAATATATGAATAAGATCTCGAGTTTATGCCGACACTCAAAGTGACGAACCCTTCATAGTTTGTTGAAAAATCATATTTACGTCCCACCTTTGTAACGAAAGAATGTGCGGTCATACATATTTTACAGATTAGAAATAAAATCATGAAACGAGCTCACCAATTGATCTTTCATCCTTGACTGAACAGCCATAATCCACCTTCGCATACGAACTAACTGAGAAATAAATACAATTTTTGCTTTTCATACAAAAATCACCCCTGCTTTTTATAAAAATTACAAAATATATTTTCTCTTTGAGCTTAACAATATGTTCCCTTATAGTTCACAGTACAATGATCAAAATATGATGAAAATTGCTCTATTTTTCACGTATTTACATCGACTTTTGTAAAAGCAACCAAATTTCGGTGGATTTTTATAAGATTTCGTTGTTTCTAAATAGCATAGTAAAATTCAAATTAATAACAGATTTTCCTAATAATAAACCAAAATGAGGCACCAGTAGTGGTTTCTAAAGAGTAGAAAGGGAATAGTTGACATAGCAGTAGCTCCCAAAGTAATTTTTTTCTCCAAATATTCAATAAAAACATGTTTTTTCGGCGTGTTAAGTACTGTTATACTTATCGACATCAATATTTTACCGTTATTTAGTGCTGATCAATTGTAATATTATTCGTATCCGCCGTAATAAAAGAGTACCACATATCGTAAAAGGGTAACACATATCCCATTGAATGGAGACTAAAATAACCATATTAGTTATTCGAATTGACTTGTAGAGAATTCCGCATGTTATGAACATTTTTATAAGCATCCCAGCAAAGGCGGTAAACTTATTTTTTGAGCTTGAGCTTGAGCTTGAGCTTGATCTTGATTGGCCGCCCGTGGATGCACTCCAGTATCGCCAGATCAGCTGCACTTACACAAGGAACCAACCGAATGACTGCTTGGGACTAACAGGCATCCTCAGTGTATAAGTGCTGGTGATCTTCTATTTTTAGGCAACAATGGCACCTGCCACGTCAGAATGCAGACCAATGAGGGGAAGGGGGAGGAATTGATGATGCATTGAACTGGTTCCCACGTAGACCGTATATTCCACTGCATCCACGCCAGTTCATGCGGGAGTGTATGGATTGGGGGAAAGGCATGGCAGAGAGGTTTGCTTTTGTGGTTAGCAGACTGCCTATATATCAGGCGTAAGAAAGGCGTGCGCGTGGAAGTAGGAAGCGTTAGGGAAACGGTTTCTTGTCCGTCTCTGGTTCTAGCGTTTGCTATGAACGAATAGTTTTTGAGTGTGATATATTAGGAATGGAAGATAGAAGCGAGTGAGAGATATACAACTACAAAGTACGAGGAAAGGGACGGGCCTGGGATTGAACCCATGACCTTCTCCATATGAAGCAGAAGCGGTAGCCATCAGACCACCAACCCCGTCCAAAGGCGGTAAACTTATTTTTTGCCGCAAAATTCAAATTCAAATCGTTTTTATTTTTCAATATTTTTGCACCATTTTTTCACAAGTTCTCAAACAACTCTTCTAGTTTAGGAATCCGTGTCGATATTCATTATTGGTGATCTGGTTTTAAAGTTATTCCGATGTTCCTTGGGGGATCGACATTTTCCATATAAAATGTCTTTGGCGGCCATTTTGTTTTGATCAATTTATCAAAAAAATAAAATATGGGCTATATAATGCCAGGTAATAAGGAGCTTCTCTGAAAAAATCATACAAATCGGTTCAGTATTCTTGGAGATATCTGAAAATTACGATATGATGTTTTTTGAAGTTTTTAAGATCTTTATTTGGCCAGCGTGGTTCCAGAAACTTAAATGGTCATTACTCAAAGACGGCTGCACGAAATTGCTTCATTTTTCCACAACATACTCTCATTAATGTTTTGTTTCGAAGAGTGAATATCCGAATACGATTAAAATTATGTAGCCTGAGAAATTAACGGGGGGTTCTAGTTACGGGTCGGTCCCCCAAGGAATTTTGGAATATCTTCAAAACCAGATGACCAATGATCAATATCGACACAGATCCTAAAACTAGAAGAGTTTTTTGAGAGCTTGTGAAAAAATGGTGCAAAAATATTAAAAAAAAACAAAAAAGTTATAACGATTTGAAATTGAATTTTGCGGGAAAAAAATGAAGCTGCCGGTAGAGGGGTTAATATCAATATAGTCAACTTCCCATAACTTAATAGGTATTGAAGAGTGTTAGGCAGGCATCGAGTTATAGAACACAAATCCAGTGAAAATGCGAGCCATGGGAATAATCAGGTAGACATGAAAAGCAACTTTTACTATTGTTCTCTAACATTATATCGAGTTAGGGAGAGTTGACTGTATAACTAATTAATATTCTGGACATATCATTGGCAGAAATCTTTTGATTTTCATAACAGAATTTTGGCTAATTTCTCGCAAGATACATTGCGGAATCATGTATTTATGATTTATGGAGGTTCTTGTTACGCTGTTCAATGAGATACGGAAAAAAATAGATGTGCAAATTGTAGGGGTTGCCATCAATCCATGTTTTCGGACTTCCCCTTATCCAAATACAAATGATTTGTATGGAGACTGTACCTGTGCCTGATAGATGAACAGGTATGTTTATTGTACCCGTAGTCTGTTGGTAGAAACTTCATTTTTATTCTTCGAATAAAGATTAAAATGAATGCATGTTTGTTAAAATAATTAGTAATGATTAGGCAGTTCGGAATAGTAAAATAAACTACAAATGCGAAACGATTTACGAACAGAATTGATTCGAACTCTAGTGATCGTTTACTGTATTGCAGAACTTGGAAGGTCCCAACCAACCAATGCTAAGCCATTCACCAGTTCCCATAACTCACAAACTGATCTTAATTAATATTTTGGTCGGCTAAGTTGGTTTTAATGAAATTAGTGTCATCTTATTGCACCTTCAGCGATAAATGTTGCTTAAAGTCGCCAAAAAATCAACTTAATATATGCAGATGATTGTCTCTTTCTCAGTCATAAAACACCATACAACGAGCTTGGTGTAGGTGTATCCGCACCTGCTTTCATGAAGTAGAGCAAAATAGTAACGATTTTCGCGTGATAATGTCGGTCTTCTGGCATTGTGGCGTGGAAAACTTCTGGTATAAAAGTGCCAACGCTGAATTTTGTTCATTCCATCTTTGATGTTACATAATGACAAAGGCGAAAACAAATCTCTGGCAGGGGTGACGGAATGCAATGTAGCTACACCACAATGCCGGTCATGCTTGCGAGATTTTCGTAGTGGAATCATTAAGAGTGTCTACGCGCGATATCCCAGAACCACGATGGTTGTGTTTGCGGTTTTAATGATCTAAATGTTCGGGCGCAAGCAATAATGTTGCACAAATGGTCATTCTTTTGTAAGCTTTTGCAACTTTTGGGTCCATCAGATTAGTTTAATTGGTGACCTGATGCGATGCAATTTACCCTGCCAGTGTCACTTTAGTAGTAGGCATAAGAATTATCATAATGAGAAGGTACAATAATTTCAGATGGGTTATTATTTTAAAATACAAATTATCTCAACTTATCTTTAGCTATTAATCTAATTATTACAATTTTCAACTTCCTTTTTACTGCCCAACTGAATTGATATAATTGTCAATTGAAAAATAAGTATTAGTCGAAACCTTGACCAAATCTCTTTTAAAAATCATAAATGAATACTTTGAACAATTAAAAATAAGCTGTGTTTGTTCTCATAAACTTTGGTAGTTTTGTTAGAATTTATTCAAGGAATTGAGCATAGGGTAAGTGTTCTCTAACTATTGTTTGTCAAATTGCAGCAGTTGTATTTAGAATAATGGTAACGAAAGCCGACACAAAATGCATACAAAATTCAAGTAATTTCTCCTATTAGACCCTGCCACCCACTTTTCAGCTGGGTTCATAATAGGCATTCGGACAACAATTTTCTAAGTTTATATTTCGCTGGAAAAATCAAATAGTTTTGTATGTTTCATACGCGTACTATGAAGTAGAGACATTGAACTTGTTGTTAGACTCCACAAAAGATGGAATTAAACTGATTTCTTGTTTGCTACTGCGACATAGGGTTTCAATACTACACAGCTAAAAATATGTTGTAAATTTAAGTTTATTTTCATGCACATATTTGGAGCATCAAAATAAACCTAAATTTCAACGACCAATCCATTAATTTTCAATCGAATTCACTTTAAATTTACACGATCAAGTAATATTCAACCATTTTTAGTTGAAAATTGAATGTATATTTATTTAAATTTACATGACGCTGCAACAACACACGAATTTGATTTATTTTTACAGTAGACTTCAGTTTACATCACATTGAAAATTAAATATTTTTTTCTGTGTAGTAATGGACCCCTTAGTAGCTGAAATTCATTCTCAACGCTTTTCTGCAATGATATATCAGACGGATTTACGTTTTGTGGAGTCTAACAACAATTTCAATGTCTCTACTTCATAGTACGAGTATGAAACATACAAAACCATTTGATTTTTCCAGCGAAATATACACTTAGAAAACTGTTGTCCGAATACCTATTATGAACCCTCCCAGGGTCCATAATAGGAATGTTTACAAATTCGACGTTTCCTATTATGAACCCTCCATTTGATTCCCATGTAATCCAGCTCGCTGCCGACGTGCCTATTATGGACCCACATGGAAATGCTAATTCTGGACCCTCTTGTGTAGTTTCATTTACGAAACTGTTCAAATATCTGTATTTATGCACCTCAAACCGAATATTTTACCTGATACTGCTGACTAACAATGGAATCGAAGTTCTTCCGGTGGATTTTTACAGGAATAAAATTGCTTTGAGTGTTAATTTTATGTTTTTCTGTAGGGGGTCCATAATACGCAAAGGGTCCATAACATCGACTCCCTAATATGAACTTGTTATCTATAAAATTTCACCTGTATCGTTTGGAAGGCAACCGAAAAATTGTAATGTGCGTAAATTGGGTGGACGCGACTAATGGTAGACATGACTGTATACTGAATTTTATTAACACCAATCTTAAAAGTTTTCGAAGTACCTCACAGTGGCGCGCCTTCTTACAAAGGTCGGAAAAAACCTCAAATGCGTTTCAAGTCGGTTGGAAATCATAATCTATGAACTTTTTAGATGCCCGATACCATCCCGTTGAAAATACACCAAAAATGGTGTAGGGGAAGGGGTGGTTAAATGAACACCTTAAAGATCATCTTGTTTCAGATGAAAAAGCGATGAATTTGTATAGTTATATTGCACAACTTAAAAATAGGGATGTTATCTAAAGTAACGACACGAATGCAGACTTCTTCTTCTTCTTTCTGGCGTTACGTCCCCACTGGGACAGAGCCTGCTTCTCAGCTTAGTGTTTTTATGAGCACTTCCACAGTTATCAACTGAGAGCTTACTATGCCAATGACCATTTTTGCATGTGTATATCGTGTGGCAAGTACGAAGATACTCTATGCCCTGGGAAGTCGAGAAAATTTCCAACCCGAAAAGATCCTCGACCGGTGGGATTCGAACCCACGACCCTCAGCTTGGTCATGCTGAATAGCTGCGCGTTTACCGCTACGGCTATCTGGGTCCCACGAATGCAGACTATATTAGTTAAATTTTCACATATTTTTGTCGTTAGCAATAACCGATAGAAATATTAAGCTGTTGGCAAAATGAACACCATGCAAAATACTTGAGCAAAACAAATATTTTTGTGAATTTCAATTGCATTTCCGAAAATATATCCATTAATGATTGTAACCTATTCAAAAAATCTAAAGGTGTCAGATTTGATATCATATCATAACGATATTCACCTCACTGAAAAACCTCAAGACCTCCGAGCTAAAAGTTACGTCAACAATATATAGAAACTGAACCGCGGAATATGCCTAAAAGTAGACCATTCATTTATTGAATATGTTTCATCATAAAGTGTTAATAAAGTGTCAATCCGATCAATGTTACCCTGTTTTACGGTACCCATTTTCTTATCAGCAATTTCTTCATCCTCGCTAAAATTGCCTTACTTTATATGTTATAATATAGGTTCTCATTGAAATTTAATAAAATTGAGTTGAAAAAATTGTTACCTCGTATCATACAAAATGATATAGGGTAAGTGTTCCCTTAGTTGTGGGTGTTCCTATAGTTGCGGTAGTGCCGTTTTCACTGATTTTATTACATTAGCCACATAACCGACACTGCCAATTGATGTATTGGCTTGTTGTTACACGAAATAGTTGAAAAGAGCGTTCAAATTGCTTTAAAACTGATGAAATATCTCTGAAATTGCTGAAGCTTTTCTTACTTGTACCAATAGTTGCGGTAAAATGTGCCTATAGTGGAGGATCCCATAAGAAAACAACGGATACCGCAACTATAGGAACACAAATTAAAAATATACTGCAACTAAAGGAACAGTGTACCAATAGTGAAGGTACCGTTCTGATTCAAATTCCGGACAGCTTCAAATTCCGGACACTCAACTTTGTATGGGAAAGGTTTCAATTGAAATGTTTCAAAATTTGCCGTTCAAAAGCTCACAATTTGGAGACTCGTTTTATCAAGCTTTTTACATAGCAAACCATGAAAATTTACAATGCTCAACTAGTTTTGACGTTTTTCTAATGGCTGGTAGTGTTTATTTAACGATTTAACATTTCCAACTTTGCTTTTCACGAGCTGTCCGGAATTCGAATCGAAGCGTCCGGAATAAGAAGCAAAAGTGAGGTGGTGTCCGGAATTAGAAACACGAAGAGGACACACTTTTCTATGTATTTAAATTTATTGGAGTTGTGGAATTTAAATCTTCTACTACCATCCGAGAGGTAAGGGTCCTGATAGGATAATAACGCAGAGATATCTTATAGATTTATTTAATTTATATGCTTTCAGATGACTCACACTTCGAATTGGGCTGAAGTGTCCGTAATATGAATCAAAACGGTATTATTTTTCACTGACATGCCGTGGATTACTGCGATGAAATCATTTTTCTCATTAAGTCAATGGTCGTTGCTTTCCGTTACAACATTAACATGTACATTAATTGCGCTTATAAAATTTAAGCGGTTAAATGAAGTTCGATCGTCTTTAGTACCGCCACTATTGGTACATCTACCCTATCGTTCTTCTGTGATGAGCTTTAGTTCCCAGGTAATTACAATTTGAATAATATCTATGTCACTTGCATCTAATCTGCATCCTACTAAGGTCCATCGACCTCTCCACGAACTCCACATAAGTGAAAATTGTAAATAAGCTAATAAAAGTGAAAACTTATATATGACATGTGCAGACCGGTAGAAGCATGAGAACCAGCATGCTCATCGCGGTAATTTATGCATCGTTCTCAGCTAGTGGTAAATACCGAGCATAGATCACCCGGTCGTGGGTAATGCGGTGGAAATTAATTCTCAGTGCCCTAAACGAGTCTTCATGTAAATTTTCATTACCACAAAAGACGCATTACAATGCATCAACTACTGACGTTAACCGTGATCACAACTATAACGATCGTACTTGTAGTATTTCGGTTCTAGTTTGGTCTTTGTTTTGATGGTCAACTAACGAGAAGCTGAGCACCAGGAAGGTCTAATCTCTAATGAGATTTATTGCCTGACCGGGCTAAATTTTGGGAACTACGGAAA
This sequence comes from Aedes aegypti, assembly GCF_002204515.2. NCBI lineage: Eukaryota > Metazoa > Arthropoda > Insecta > Diptera > Culicidae > Aedes > Aedes aegypti. Next base: position 200,403,369 of record NC_035108.1, on the reverse strand, counting down.
GAGAAATCGTTTTAGAATGCTATTGTTTTCGTTCCCGCATGGTGGATTTACTTCCTGATATACATATTTTTATTTTACTTGGATGTAAATGATAAATTTATTTTCCTTACTAATACTGTTCACTTAGTATTAGTTATGTGTAACTGATTAACAGACATTTTGTTATTTTGCTTTTAAATAGTGGTGTACCCCGTTTAACGGTTCTGCTCACATTTTCATACAGAGATGTTTCCTCTTGTCAATCATGGTCTGATCGGTGGAGACAATCTGCTGCCCGTAACTGCATATTTGTAACATTCGACAAAAGTAGGTATTGAGTAAATGGAGTACAAAGTGTGCATTTTATAGCAGTATGGGAAGAAACTAATATATCTTAAAATTACCTATAACTCAAAAGTCCTTATTTTAGACTGAAATTTCGTACAGCTCTTATCTCATATGGGGTGAATAGTCAGAGAATAATTCTCATACAAATTTCGTTGCTAATAAATTACGAGGCTCATCTATAATCTCAATGTGACTGTTATGCGGTTATATTCTTCAATGTGACAAAACAACTTGGTATTTTTTCGAGTTTTCTAGAACAATCTCACAGATTTCAGTAAGTGGATCGAAAGTGTTCATTTGATGAGCCTTCATGGTATTAAATCGAAATTGTTAAACATGTCGAATGTGACAAATATGCAGTTATGGGCAGATCTGTTCTGATAGATATTATTTGAAATATCTCATTTTTTGATAACAACTTAACACACAGGTGTATTTTATCTAACTGACTTCCTTATTCTGCCTGACAATTATGGGAGTTTGCATGAATTTGTTAAAATACGGCTATAAAAGACGAGAAAAGTTTTGCTGCTTTCACATGATAATCATGCATTTTTTTCAAACTGTAATTGTAATAATATTGATTAAAAAAGTTTTAGCATGAATGAACTCTCAGTGTCAGGGCCTCCCTCAGAATAGTTGTAACGTCCGCGCCTACAAAGCAAAGCCATGCTGAAGGTGCATGGGTTTGATTCCCGGTTGGTCCAGGATCTTCTCGTAATGTATATTTCCTTAACTTCCCTGGCAATAGAGTATCACCGCACCTGCCAAGTCTTATTTCACACATAAATTTCGGTATTTTTTAACAGCTTTACTGCCGTGAATCGCAAGTCAGTCCCATCTGTAAAAAGTAGGCATTGAGAAAATGGGCTGTGAAGTTTCCAAACTCGTTTTCCATACGAATATTCAAAAAATTCCAGAGTATTGGAACATTTTGCAATCTTAATGAAACTTTCACATATTATGTTTACGGTGCGGTAATCTGTAGTGGGACTGATTTGCGGTTACATTTCATTATGGAGCAATTTGACTTGCTGTTTTTTCACAATTTTTCCGAACAAAACATATTATCTCATTAATGCAGCTGAAAGAGCATTGGAAGATATGTTGAAAATTGAACTCAGCTCAATTTTGCCAAAAATGCAGATGGGACTGACTTGCGATTCACGGCAGTTTAGAACATGAAAAAGTCAATATTCAAAGCGTAGGGGTAGACGGGGTAGGAGCGCCCACCGGGGTAAGACGGACCACTTTCAGTTCGGCATGGACATTTTCTTAAAAGTTCACCAAGCACTTTCTATAAACACAAGATTTTTGTCATTTCGAAACATTTAGTGTGATATCAAATTTTTCATAATAAATGTCAAAAACAAAGTTTCTGCTCGTCGATATTGAATTTGATCCAAATTTAACAGATGCTCACTTAAGGATTTCGGAAGGGATTTTTTTGGAAAAACAGAATAAATTACCCGTCCATGCTTTAACAGAAATGTGAAATATGCTTCGGTGAAGTGAAATATGAATTGTAAATATTAAGCTTTGAAATAAGGCCATAGTTGTGAAATTTGCGCAAGTGGGGTAAAACTGACTACTGTTGACGGGGTAACACCGCCACCCCTAATTTATACCAAATAACTGTATAAACCAATTATATAAGCGGTTTTACCCCGTCGCTAAAGAAAATCATGATAAGACATCACTTTTTTAAAGCTTCAAGAAATAATTATTTTTTTTTTAGAAATACAACACCTGTGATATTTTTTGATCATGCCTAAGGCTTCAAAAAACGACATGCGGCATCGAAAAAGTATTTATTGATTCTTGATTTTGACATATGAATAAAATTGCTTAGGCGGGCGGTCTTACCCCGTCTTCTCTTAGATACTGAAGGCCTGATTGTAATGTATCTGCTACTCGCAATTCTTAAATACTATTTGGACAAGTACAGGCGAAAAAGAATCATTGCATTACTCGCCATTGATTCCGCAGATAATTTGTAGGGTAAAGTGGGGAAAAAGTTTCTTTTCGAGATTTCTAGCTCAATTCAAAACACTCTGGGAGGGAGGCACCGATACTACACACGAAATATAGAACAATGTTTGTTTGAACTGCAAGATAACTCCAGCTTGCCAACAACAATCAAGGCAGGCTTGGGGAAAATCGCTAGTTTTCTTTTGTTGTGTACTTTCAATTTTTCCTGACAAACATGGAAAAGGGCCACAGTTTTCTATGCACTAAATATTCATTTTTATTGGAAAAAGTAAAACGATGCGTTTTTCAATGCTTTATATTCAATCCGATTGAAAGGTGCTCACGGAACATTACTTGCATTGTGTGCATGAATTGATTTTCATTCTATTTTTGTCACTTTTGATGAAATGCGAAAATGTGTTTTAATTAGTTACGCGCTTTTTCTATGTTAGTCCAATGTTTGAGATCTGGGCTCATAGTGACAGTTCGTGACAGCGGAATCCCGGCTCACTATGACGTACAGAAATTTTGTATTGGTTTCTCCCTCCCAGGTTCGACTGCTATTCAATTTAGAGACTTTTACTCCAAATGTCATAGAAATCGATTGAGATTTAGGAAAGTTATTGTAATTTGTGGTTTTAGACGTGAAAATTGTAATTTTCAGTTGAACTTTTATTACATGTAACAAAATAAAAATAAAAATAAAATATTTACAAGTTTTATTGATGTTTTAAGAGCATGAGCATGATTTACCGTCCGCAGTTGCTACTCCGTTATTGCAAGAACAGTTGTACTTACACAGGGTACCAACAGATGCTACTCAGAATCAGTAGCATCCTCAATGTGTAAATACTGGTGCTCTCAATATTATAACAAACAATACCAGCGCCGGCTGCGTCCGAATGCAGGTCAATTTGGGGATGTCAGGGAAATGTTGACGTGTAAAACACATAAAGCAAGTATGGTAGAAGCCGAGGAGTTTTCTGCACTTCCACAAGAAAAACTGAGAGTTTGGATATAGGAAAGGATTCGTTTTGTTAAACGATAAATATCAAATTTGAAATGAATACTTGAGCATGGACCAATCCACGCGTTTATTCTTTGACGTTTTAGCGGTGCCGTATTATTTATGTTATCATTGGAATGAGCTAATTCGGCACCGTTCAAACTTCAAATTAGTGAACCGCTCAAACTTAGTGAATTTTACACTAATCAAATTTTGACGTTTGAGCGGTGAAGAATTCTTCGTTGCCATGGCCACGTAAATAACAAGATACCGCTCAAAAGTCAAAATTTGATTAGTGAAAAATTTAATTTAATGGTGAACTCGTGCATGGGTCCATACCGATAATGCGATTGCTAAGGGAACAAACACGATCCGGATTCCGTCTCTCGCCCACAAAGGAGCATAGAACAGATTAAACGGATCAAACACTATTGACACTCGCATGCTTTGTTTGTTTCACCCGCCCAACGCGAACCGGACACAATTGATCCGGATTCCGTCGCTCGCCCACAGAGGAGCATGAATAGATTCAACGGATCAAACACTTCTGTTTAAGGTTTTATTGATGTTTCATGAAATATAAACAAGGATTTGTTTTAATTTTTGGGTTTTGATCCAACAAGCATGCTAAACTTAACTTAAATTTTTGCATGAGACATAGTTTGATTGAAATTGCATGATTTAGTATCGATTTCATCAAATTTTGTACAAACTTGTAACCCTTATACAAAATTCATTTATTTTTTATTTGGTCAAATACATTTTTTTTATAAATCAGGGATTGTAATTAAATTATGTCACGCTAAATTAAGGATTTCCCTTTGAATTTTCCCCCTCCAAGCTTTTTGTTGAGTTTCCCAAAACAAATGTAAGGCTTGTCACGACCCCCCTGACCCCCTTTCAGAAAGTACCTTTTTAATATAACGAAAGTATCTCAAGCGACCCTGATGCTTATGATGCAATTTATGAGCATGAGCATGATTGACCTCCGCAGTTGCTACTCCGTTACAGTAAGAACAGCTGTACTTACACAGGTAATCAACATACGCTACTCGGGATCAGTAGCATCTTCAATATGTAAGTACTCGTGCTCTCATTATTATAACAAACAATAACGCCGCCGGCTGCGTCCGAATGCAGGTCAATTTGGGGATGGGAGGGAAATGTTGACATGTTACTTGCTTTATGGAAGCCGACGAGTCCTCTGCACTTCCGTTTCGTTGTTCGCTTCATAGGAGCATGCAAAAGATTTGACGGATCAAACACTACTCCATGCTCATAATGCAATTTATGCATGGAAACAATTAGAGAAGATTTAAAGTTGGAAAGGTATTTAGGTGCTTAGGACCAAAATTTTCATAGCTGTGTCAATAATGTTCTTGTGACATTGAAACAACTCATTCACTATAACCGAGCGTACTCTACTGCTTGAAGAATGTCATGTATAAGTTAGAATGGTATAAAACTTATAAGTATTGTTTTATCGGTGACATCTAAATGTAGCATTTTCTTTACTCATAAAAACTTATTCAAAATTTACAATCTCAATACGATTTCAACAAGAATGTATAGCTTAGGTTCGACACAGAGCCAAGTTAGTTTTTGAATTTATCTTGTTTCATACCAAAAAACAATTGCCCATCACCACGCTAGGTCATGGTGTCACACAATGTTAGATTTAATCTTTTTAATGCCGCAGTAAAAGGATGATGTTGGGCTGGCATTGACAGACCATTCCACAGCTGAGTGACCATGAACAAACAAGATGCGTACCGTTTTTTGTGCTTCGGAGGATGAGCCGTATGCAAAATTTGACCGTGTAATGGAAAACAAAACATGGCATAAGTGTCATAAATTTTCTTCATGCATAGAAATTTCTAAAGGCACATTTCGTTCTACACCGTTGAGGTTGTCTTCAAGACACTGACGCTTAGTGCTGCATTTGCAATTGCAGCAATAGCGTTTTTGTTCAAATCATGCACCTGAATCGGGGTTAGGAAGTGCAGGAGATAAATTTTACATAGCTAAATGGGAAATAACACAAAAGATTTCGCTCTTCACCCACCACGGCCACATGACATGAACGGACGTCTGCTTAACAGTGCAATGTTTCCGAAAACGTCCACCAGCGTGGCATTGTTTGCTAATTTGGCTATTAAGTGGATAAAAGCATTTGATCGTCTTTGTATCTTGTTTCATTGCAGGTAGATAAAAGCAATCTGCATCGGTATCTGCGGGAACATGAGCACAGTTTTCTATTCGGAAAGGAAAGTACAAGTAAGTATTTTTTATTGTCAACTGTATATTTCATACTTTTTTTTTTATAAAATATATGTTCCCTATGGTACATTGAGTGTTACGCATTTTATTGCTTACGTTCTTGATCTATTCTACAAATCAGATATTGAGCTCATTAATAATACAGATTAAGAATTCCTCTGTTCCTGAATCCAGTTTTTTAATCCATATCTACTCTTATACAGTCACCCCACAGTTATGGATAACCCACAGATACGGAACAATGTTTGATTAAATACAAAATTTCTCATAGGATGCATTTTCAGTTATGCAAAAATAATGACTTTTAATCTTTTTAGACTCGCAATAAATTAAAATATAATCACAGACAAAGCGACGTTACAGCTTACAAGCGTTTTTTCTTTTTGTTTTCTCTTTGGGTTTTCGGCTTAGAATTTCATATAGATCTTGAACCTTAATTGAACTGATACATTTAAAATTTTATATTGTTTATTTTATAACTCTGCTAAAAATTCTAGTTCAAATCGTAAAAAGGTAAATTTGTTTCCTGATTATGGTCTGCTTTGAAATATTTGTATTTCATTCGAGATACATGTGATTGGGTTGAATACGTCATCTTGGCAATCTAAATCAAAATAATAGACTTTAAAAAACGTTTACTATTTTTCCATAAAAGTGAAATTTACCCAGGTAACCATAAGCCGTATATCGGGCCCAATCCCCCATATACGGCTAATATAGTGCTACTTAACGTTTTATTGGCATTATATCAGCCGTAAATCAACATTTTGGTCCAATATACGGCTTATTGGTTACCTGGGTAGTATTAAAAAGTTGATCAATCGATTTTGGGCGATTTTTAGGTTTTGATCTACCTCTGTATGGAAGTGCGCCACTATAATCGGTTCGCAAATATTATCGAAACGAATCATTTACGACTTTTATCTCTCATGAGAAGGGACCATGGCCCACCTCAGGTCTGATGGCATTAACGCTCATGGGAATCGAGCTACAGAACACAAAACCATGACAACCAAATTTTACTATGGTTTTAAAACTCGATATCGTGATATGGATTATCGAGTAAGAAAGAGTTGACTGTATTCAAAATTCCACAGTAATTAACACTTTTGTCCAAATTATCGTGTATTTTGAAATAATTAAAAAAAATACTTATGTTTTGCAGTGTAAGCGGGGGAATTTGGTCTTGTATATAACTTTGCGTAACCATGATTTTCATTCGTATTTGCTTCAAAAAAGTTAATATTAAGTTGATTCATAACTGTGGGGTTACTGTACCTATAGGTATTGGAACGCAAGGCATTTGGCGCAAATCGTTTTGCGCGCTTGGGCTACCACGTGCTTGCATGATGCTCTTCGTTTTCATACTACGTTACGTTTTTGATCGGCATTCGGTCAAACTGAATGTTTTGGTTAACCATTCTGTCTCTCTTTTTAATTTACCACGCTTCGCACCTTATAGCCTTTGCCCATTTGTCACACGAAACACCAAACACAATCAGCTGGCTGGTCACAAAGCGCACCGGAAGTCGATCATTTCCCAGCCCAACCACCTCGCGGTTGTTGCTATTGGCGTTATACCTTGCTATATGGTGAGGCAGTGAGTTCGGTGGATGGGATTGAATTCGGTTTACCAGTTTTGCAGTTCACGCACCGGCGCTTGTCGTTTGTTTTTAGATTAAGTTGTTTTTTCGTCCATCAGATTTAGTTTGCATTTAGCGCACTAATGAATACCGAAGGTGTGCATTGCATCTTGTTGTCCTATGATATTGGAGTAAAGTTCAAGTTCATCATTAAGTTTAGCTTGTGGGTACCTGTACTACATAATAGTTGAATTTGCGCAGGTATATTTTTTTTTAATTTCTGTATTAGTATCATTCCAAACATTACAATTATTTCTTATATTATCCTAATTTGGTAAAACAAATTTAAGATTTTATTAACATTTTGTTAACAACATATTACATTTCATTTGCCATAGCAGTTCAGATTTTTTACAGATGAGTTGATTTCACCTGCTTATAAGAGAAAAAAAAACGTTTTTAATATACTTAACCTAACTTAACCTAAACATATAACGCATAAATCGTGGCAATAGAAGATTGTATCGATTTTGGCCTGAAATTATTAATTATTTTATTTGACATTTGTTCCAATGTTTCAACATTGGATATTCTATGTAACTCATTGTTACTATACCAGGGAGGAAGCTTCAGAATCATTTTCAAAATTTTATTTTGAATTTTCTGCAGAGCTTTCTTCATTGTATTACAACAGCTAGTCCATATTGGTACAGCATACAACATGGCTGGCCTGAAAATTTGTTTGAATATCAAAAGCTTATTCTTAAGACAAAGTTTTGATTTTCTTTTAATAAGGGGATATAGACATTTTACATGTTTATTACATTTGGCTTGAATGCTCTCAATGTGATTTTTGAAAGTTAAATTCTTATCTAGCATGAGCCCTAGATACTTAACTTCATCTGACCAATTTATTGCACATCGTGACAATAAAAAGCTTGTTCTTAAGACAAAGTTTTGATTTTCTTTTAATAATGGGATATAGACATTTTACATGTTTATTACATTTGGCTTGAATGCTCTCAATGTGATTTTTGAAAGTTAAATTCTTATCTAGCATGAGCCCTAGATACTTAACATCATCTGACCAATTTATTGCACATCGTGACAACATGTCTACTTGAAGGTTTCAAATAAATTTTGGTTTATGTGGGAATATTATTAGTTGCGTTTTGGAAGCATTAGGAGAAATATTCCATTTTTGCAAGTATGAAGAAAAAGTATTCAAACTTTTTTGCAATCGACAACAAAGATTTTTGACATCCCTGAGGTAACCCAGGTAAGTCAGATGTGAAAATATTGTATAATATTGGTCCCGAAATGCTGCTTTGAGGAACACCAGCTCTTACAGGAAGTCTTTCAGACCTGGAGTTCTGATAATTAACCTGAAGTGTACGATTTGACAGATAACTTTGAATGTAGGAAAATTATTTTTTTATATTTTACAATCAAGCCTTCGTGCCAAACACTGTCGAATGCTTTTTCTATGTCTAGAAGAGCAAGACCAGTAGAATAGCCGTCAGATTTGTTGGAACGGATCAAACTTGTTACACGTAAAAGTTGATGAGTGGTCGAATGTCCATGGTGGAATCCGAACTGTTCATTGGCAAAAATTGAATTTTCGTTGATATGGGCCATCATTCTGTTCAAAATTACCTTTTCAAAAAGTTTACTGATGGAGGAAAGCAAACTGATTGAACGATAGCTAGAATAGATAGCTAATGGAAAACATTGGTTGAATATATCAACTAAGAATTATAAGCTACTTTCTGGAAGTTTCTTGATGAGGATGTAAAAAATTCCATTATCGCCAGGAGCTTTCATATTTTTGATTTTTTTTATAATATTCTCACTTTTTTCAAATCAGTCTCCCAAGAATTTTCGAAAATGTTCGGCATAGCAAGTTTTTGAGCTTTTTCGCAATTGGTTAGTAATAATTTGTTTTCCTCTTTCAATGCCGGTATTGGCTTTTGAGTTTTTTTCAAAATTTTAGATTATTTTCCAAAAAGGCTTAGAGCCGGGGTCCAATTGTGAATTTCTTTTTTCAAAATTTTTGTTTAATGATTTTGCGTTACGTTGCGTGGTAACGGAGTATTTCGTAGATTGCATACTGAAAACTGTCATGTGAGTTGCTTTACCACTCTTATTCCAATTGCTCATGGAGAACTAATTCGGATGGAATAGCTATCCAATTGGAAGTCAGAAATGAAAAGACATGACAATGTCCATTGCCGGCCACGCCCATCTTCTCCGTTACGAGTAAAGGAAAGGAAAATGATGATATGACACCTACTTGAAGAGAGGCCAGCGACTCACCGACGCCCTCATAGATGTCAAGAAGTTGGATGAAGGGAAAGGTGATGGTCTAGGATTCACTATAAGCGAGTGATGCGACTGGGTTGAAATTTAGTGTAGGTGTAGTTAAGTACACTTTTTGTAATTGGGTGTAAGTGTGAATGTAATGGTTTCATCATTGTTGGGAGTGACGCAGCTAAGAAAGTTAATGTCACTCCATGCGCGTTCGTCTTCCAGGGATGGGACACAGGTATTTCCACCTAGTGTCCTAGCTAAAAAGCTTTGGTTTGAGCGCCATTACTCGCTCTCTGAAACGAGAAAATAAATTGGCCTGTCCCCATGATACAGAAAAAGTCCAGATTGCATTAATATATGTAGTCTAATCGGAACAAACTCACCAAATACATTCATATGTCTAAACGCCGAGTAGAAAACCGTTTTCTCAAAAAACTTCAACGATTCTATAGGGAATTTGAATCGACATCCTCTGAATGGTTTCATTGTAAATAGAACTTAACGGCATGGAACTATATGATTTTTCTTCTTAATTTGTCAGAATCACACTTTTCTCAAACGAAACAAAAACTATCCGGGTGGCGCCACAAGCCATCTTCAAAATCTTCCCTCAAAAAATACACTTTGATTACAGCACAATCAGCCAATTCTATTGCAGCTATTTAGCGTTGCACAAAGCACTATAACTCGGATAACATTACACCTGGCAATATCGGCGGAATCGCGACCAACGAGAACACAAAAAATATGTTCAGGTGGCAAAGCACCATCAGCCGAATCTACTTTTCACTATCCGAAAACACGGAGCAGAGGTCTTTGTTTAATGATTGTGAAAAACGTTTTTTGATTTCTTTCTGCAAATCCTGCCATATAATTTTCTTAGCAGGATCGTGAGTGCGTTGAAATTGCATTCTCCTCGCATTTTTAAGACGGACCAAGAGTTTAAGATCATCGTCTGTAATCACGGATTCAAATTTTACTTCACATTTTGGAATTGCAATGCTCCTGGCTTCAACAATGGAATTTGTTGAAGTTTCAAGAGCATTGTCAATATCAAGTTTTGTTTGTAACGAAATGTTAACATAAAGATTAGAGTCAATATATGTTTCATATATTCTAGTCGGCTCGAAAATAACTGAAATTGGAGCTGACAGGATTGAGAATCGCTTCATGGGATATTTGAAAAGTAACAGAGACATGGAGTGCTTCGAAAAGCCTAAACAAGACGGTTCGATTTCGAGACGCCGGGAGTTGTGTTTCGTTTGCTGGGCAGTGCTTTGAAAAGCCCAAGCAAGACGGTTCGTTTTCGGGACGCTGAGAAGTTTTACGGTTTGCATTGTGTGAGTGCGAAAAGATATCCGTGTTAAGTCGAGGATGGATTACCAACTGGTGAGCTCGTTTCATGCTTATAATGACACATTTTTTCATGACAGCGTTAATTTTATGTGATATTCAAACAAACTTTGTATGGTTCGTCACTACAAGTGTCGGCATTATGCCTGTTTTATATAATTTCAATTAACATATATTTTCTCTCTTTAACATTAGTAAAAACATTTTTTGAATGGTTCGACATTATGGATGTTAACGTATTTTTTAAATCTTCTACCAAAAACTTCTCGAGACAAAATGCAAAACTAGCTTTAAGTTTAAGTTGTATTTTTCCTCCTTATCCATGGATCGCATCACTGACCAATGATGACTTCCAGATCTTTTCCTCTGTCACAAAAAAATCACCTTAATAAAGAAACAAAGAAAAAACTAAAAAATACCCTTCCCATGATCATTGTGGAGATGCAGAGGTATTCTCGGTCTCTAGAAGCAACAATCATTATACCCTAACATTCCTTCCCCATCCAAACTGACTGTAACACATCGACACAAAAAATCTTAAAACCAATGGATCAAATTTCTGCATTTCCAATACTGTTATGATCACTTTTGTAAGAAAGCAATATTATTTTGTTGATAGCATTTTGAAAAATCATATTTGAACAACTTTTTTTTCAAAAAGCTCGAGAAATCACTTATTGTTACTGAAAATCAATATTTCTATTTCCATGTTTATTAACTTTCATTACAACTTGCAAGTCTTTATTTACTTCCAAACCAAAAGTTGTTCGTTTTTCCTTGTATTGAAAGGATTTTTAGACATATATCGAGTTATGAAGGGAAATTTGCCTCACACGGGACATCGACTAGTGGAGACATCGAGTTATAGAAATATCGACTAATGGAGAGCATGATGTATGGGAATTTGAAGGGACCAAAAAATCCATCGACTTATAGAGTATATCGAGTTGTGGAGAGTCGACTGTAGTTAGTGAATGAGCATGATTATGATCTTCCTGATGGGTATGATTCTTGATCAAGCGATCGTTAACTGAAAAATTAGTATTGTTCGATACACTACCAGGCAAATTCCAGGAACGACCGTTATCGTAACGGATGGCAAGAGCCTCGACGACTCGCTTACGCGAAGGGCAAGCCCAAAAGTTGGACTTATGATTGCCCCCGCAATTGGCGCATATGAACTTATAGGTATCTTCCTTCACTGGACGGACGTCCTTGGAGTGAGAAGAACCTCCGCAAATCATGCATTTAGCATCCATGCGACAATTTTTTATACCATAACGCCATCGACGGCACTGAGTGGGGTTCTGGTAATTTCATCCAGGTTTCTGGAAATGTTCCCATGTCACACGGACATCGACCATAAGTCTAGCTTTTTTCTAAAGCTTCAATATTATTTTACATATTTATTACATTTGGCTTGAATGCCCTCAATGTGATTTTTGAAAGTTAAATTCTTATCTAGCATGAGCCCTAGATACTTAACTTCATCTGACCAATTTATTGGAAGCCCTCTCATCGTGACAACATGTCTACTTGAAGGTTTCAAATAAAGAGCATTTGGTTTATGTGGGAATATTATTAGTTGAGTTTTGAAAGCATTAGGAGAAATCTTTCATTTTTGCAAGTATGAAGAAAAAATATCCAAACTTTTTTGCAATCGACTACAGATGACACGCAGGCTTCGTCCTTTGGCGGAGAGGCCTGTGTCATCCGCAAACAAAGATTTTTGACATCCCTGAGGTAACTCAGGTAAGTCAGATGTGAAAATATTGTATAATATTGGTCCCAAAATGCTGCCTTGAGGAACACCAGCTCTTACAGGAAGTCTTTCAGATCTGGAGTTCTGATAATTAACCTGAAGCGTACGATTTGACAGATAACTTTGAATTCTAACAATGTATGTTGGAAAATTAAAGTTTTTTAATTTTACAATCAAACCTTCATGCCAAACACTGTCGAATGCTTTTTCTATGTCTAGAAGAGCAAGACCAGTAGAATAGCCTTCAGATTTGTTGGAACGGATCAAATTTGTTACACGTAAAAGTTGATGAGTGGTCGAATGTCCACGGCGGAATCCGAACTGTTCATTGGCAAAAATTGAATTTTCGTTGATGTGAGCCATCATTCTGTTCAAAATAACCTTTTCAAAAATTTTACTGATGGAGGAAAGCAAACTGATTGGACGATAGCTAGAAGCTTCTGCAGGATTTTTGTCTGGTTTTAAAATTGGAACAACCTTAGCATTTTTCCATTTGTCAGGAAAATATGCTAATTGAAAACATTTGTTAACTATATCAACTAAAAATGATAAGCTACTTTCTGGAAGTTTCTTGATGAGGATGTAGAAAATTCCATCATCGCCAGGAGCTTTCATATTTTTGAATTTTTTAATAATAGTTCTCACTTCTTCCAAATCAGTCTCCCAGGCATTTTCGAAAACGTTCTCTTGATTGAGAATGTTTTCGAACTCCTGAGTAACTTCATTTTCAATTGGACTAGTAAGTCCTAAATTAAAATTGTGTGCACTTTCAAACTGCATAGCAAGTTTTTGAGCTTTTTCGCAATTAGTTAGTAATAATTTGTTTTCCTCTTTCAATGCCGGTATTGGCTTCTGAGGTTTTTTTCAAGATTTTAGATAATTTCCAAAAGGCCTCAGAGCCAGGGTCCAATTGAGAAATTTTATTTTCAAAATTTTTGTTTCTTAATTGAGCAAAACGTTTCTTGATTTCTTTCTGCAAATCCTGCCGTATAACTTTCATAGCAGGATCGCAAGTGCGTTGAAATTTCCTTCTCCTCACGTTTTTAAGACGGATCAAGAGTTTAAGATCATCGTCTATAATCACGGATTCAAATTTTACTTCACATTTTGGAATTGCTATGCTCCGGGCTTCAACAATGGAATTTGTTAAAGTTTCAAGAGCATTGTCAATATCAAGTTTAGTTTCTTTTTTATTCCTTGTTGAGCTACCGTGCGAGACAGTCGATAGTTCTCGTGTGTCCGGGTTCACCCCCGTTTTTCCAAATCTTTGGTATTTCGACGCCTATTGCAAAGTGTTTTTAGTGCAGTGAAGAGCCTTAGTTCGGCTTGGAAGCGGAACACTTTTGGCGAAGCCATTGTGTTGCCGTTTAATCGAGTTTTGCGCAAAAGTATTGAACGTTTTCGCCATTGCGTGGTTATTTTCCGATCACGTGTATCGTAGAAGACAGCTTGCACCTCGTCCCGTGTGCTACCTGAGTGATCATCGTTTGTGGTGTGCATATAGCGTGCACAGCGGTGCGCTCTCCACGCCGACAGTGGTCACCATCGTTATCGACGCCTGTGTTGGTTGGTGGCAGGCAGTGAGAGACCAACCACACATACACCGTACCAGCGAACCAGGAACCAGACCGTCCTTTTTTGATCACGTGTATCATCGAAGGCAGCTCGCACCCCGTCCCGTGTGCTACCTGTGTGCAGTGCAGAGTTCATCAGTGCGATCATCGTCTGTGGTGTGCGTATAGCGTGGACAGCGGAGATCAACCACACATCTACGCGTCCCAGCGAATGGTCGTACGTTACTTGCTACCTCTCCCCAAGCGTAGACGCCCATCGGTTACAGCATCGACGACGCCAGCGTGGATAGAGTAAAAGATAAGTACCTCTCGTTGTTCTTCTCCTCTTCACGTCTTTTTTGATTAGTTTTTACTGCGTGTGAAAGTTTTCCCTCTTCCCTTTCCCCTTTGTATGTGTTTTTTTTTCAGTTTGATTCAATTTCCATTTCTGTGAATAGTGTTAGTTTGAGTTATTCGTGCGCCCTTTGCGGTGTTAAGCTACCGCAATGGGTGTAGATGATGATGGCGGGGGAACGTCGTATCCCCTCACTGAGTCTTCGAATGTGTTGAACCAACAAAACACAAACACCTCTATGCCCAATCCATGTGTGTCTCCTCAATCTGATGTGTCTCAAATGGACACCAATATTCTACCATCTCCGACGTCCCCTCGCCTCAAGGCCTACCCGCCCGACTCTGGTGGGCCTTTTGTTGTTTTCTTTCGATCCAAAGGCAAACGGTTGAACACTATTCAGATCAGTAAGGATCTGACTAAGCGATTCTCTTCCGTTGTCGCCATTGACACAGTGGGTTCTGGTAAGCTGCGCGTCACCGTCAGTGACCGTAAACAGGCCAATGAGATTGTGGCCTGTGAGCTCTTTACTCGTGAGTATCAAACTTATCTGCCAAGCCATCGGGTTGAGATTGCGGGAGTGGTCACCGAAGGCAGTATGACCTGCGAAGAATTGATGCAGGGTTGTGGTCGCTTCAAAAACCCTTCTCTCCCATCTGTCCCCATACTGGAATGCAAGCAATTGCATTCCGTATCCCTGGTGGGAGAAAAGAAGATCTATTCACATTCTGAATCCTTCTGTGTGACCTTTTCCGGATCTGCTTTGCCGAATTTTCTTGTAATCGGCAAACTTCGTTTACCTGTGCGGCTGTACGTACCGAAGGTAATGAATTGCACAAATTGCAAGCAGCTGGGCCATACTGCCCAGTATTGCTGCAACAAACCTCGCTGTGCTTCTTGCGGGGAGAGACATGTGGATGGTGCATGTAGTATTCCGCCAAAATGTGTTTATTGCAACGAAAGTCCACCACATGCCCTCGAAAACTGCCCGACGTACGTACGCCGGCAGCAACATCAGCGACGATCATTAGAGCAGCGCTCTCGGCGTAGTTTTGCCGAGATGTTGAAAAAGGCTGCTCCGTCTGCTGAATCCCAAAATATCTACTCTTCTCTGTCTCTTGATGATCAGGGCTCCGACTCTGAGGTTGGTGAAGGAATTTCCTTCGTTTTCAAGGGTTCATCGAGGAAGCGTGTGAGACTCCAGAGACCCACAAAAAAGCCTCGGAATCTGTCTAGCAGTGATGACCCACCAGCCATGAAAAATACTAAGCCTGTCGCGAAAGTCTCAAAGCTTTCACCTCCTGGATTCAAACTCCAAGAGGAAAGAGACTTTCCGCCACTACCGGGAAAATCTAAAATCCCAAATATTCCAAAATTTCAAACTGCTCAGCCAAAAGAAAGTTCGCATTCGGAGCCCCTAGGGCAACCTCAGGGCGTTCCAATGTTTACGCTTTCTGGCATTGTAGATATCATCCTTAATTTCTTCAATGCTTCTGACCCAGTGAAGAACATTGTCAAAGGATTGCTTCCATGTGTGACTCCTCTTTTGAAGCAACTGGCTTCTAGAATGCCCCTCCTTGCAACGATCATATCTTTTGATGGATAATTTATCCACAGAGGTCGAAGATATGATTTCTGTTCTACACTGGAACTGTCGTAGTATTATGCCTAAATTAGATAGTTTTAAGTTTTTAGTTAGTAATTTACAGTGCGATGTTTTTGCGTTATCAGAAACATGGCTAACACCTGATGTGACCCTTCCTTTCCATGATTTTAATATTATTCGCCTGGATCGATCCGACTCATATGGAGGAGTGCTTTTGGGGATCAAAAAGCATCACTCGTTCTACAGAGTCGATCTGCCGCCGATGTCAGGCATTGAAGTCGTTGCATGTCAGGTGACTATCCGAGGCAAAAGCCTCAGTGTCGCCTCCATATATCTTCCTCCGAGATCGGCGATATCTCGCAGAGATCTCTCTCACATCTGCTCTGTTATGCCTGAACCACGGTTGTTCATTGGGGATTTCAACTCCCACGGAACAGGCTGGGGGGAACTGTATGACGACCACCGATCAACGTTGATATATGACCTCTGCGACGACTTCAATATGACAATTCTCAACACTGGGGAAGTTACACGAGTGGCACCTCCAGCTCAAGATGGAAGTCCTAGGGATAGCCGTTTAGACCTCTCAATATGTTCAAGCTCGTTATCGCTGGATTGTTCATGGAGGGTAATCCAGGATCCCCATGGTAGCGATCACTTGCCGATCGTAGTTTCAATTTCCAATGGAACACAACAGTCTTCATCCATCGATCTCGCCTACGACCTCACAAAGCACATAGACTGGGGAAAGTACGCGGAAACGATCATTGATGGAGAACAAGCGGTAGAAGTACTTCCTCCGTTGGAAGAGTATCGCTTTTTATCCGAGTTGATTCTCAACAGCGCTCTTCAAGCCCAACGCCGTCCTGTGCCTGGTCCGTCGGTTCGCAAGAAGCCTCCCAATCCGTGGTGGGATGAAGAGTGTAAGGCACTCTATCGCGAGAAATCCGCCGCGTTTAAAGACTTCCGGAAACGTGGTTCAATTGACGACTATGAGCGCTATTCTTCCCTTGAACGCAAGTTTAAAAGCTTGGTCAAAGCGAAGAAAGGCGGTTATTGGCGTCATTTTGTGGAAGGATTATCACGTGAGACCTCGTTGAGAACGCTTTGGACCGTCGGAAGAAGAATGCGTAATACATCGTCGGTTAATGAAGATCGAGAGAGCTCTCCTCGGTGGATTATCGATTTCGCTAAGAAAGTTTGTCCGGATTCCGTTCCTGTTGATCGCGTGCGACGAGATATTCCGGTGGATAGGGACGCCATGGATAGACCTTTTTCGATGGTTGAATTCTCACTTGCTCTCCTTTCATGTAACAATTCCGCTCCAGGAATGGATCGAATCAAGTTCAATTTGCTTAAGGGCCTACCTGACGTCGCAAAGAGGCGCCTATTGAACTTGTTTAATCACTTTCTGGAGTGTAACATTGTTCCGGATGACTGGAGGCAGGTGAGAGTAATAGCCATCCAAAAACCCGGGAAACCCGCGTCGAACTATAATTCGTACCGCCCAATTGCGATGTTGTCGTGTATTCGCAAGTTGTTAGAGAAGATGATTCTCTTTCGGCTGGATAAATGGGTTGAATCGAATGGCATGCTGTCAGATACACAGTTTGGTTTTCGCAGAGCCAAAGGAACGAACGACTGTCTTGCGCTGCTTTCTTCAGAAATTCAACTTGCATTTGCCCAAAAGGAACAGATGGGTTCAGTGTTTTTGGATATTAAGGGTGCTTTTGACTCAGTTTGTGTTGATGTCCTTTCAGACAAACTCCACGCAAGTGGCCTTTCATCAGTTTTGAACAATTTTTTGTACAATTTGTTGTCCGAGAAGCATATGAGTTTTACTCATGGCAACTTGTCAGTTTCACGAATTAGCTACATGGGTCTCCCCCAGGGATCATGTCTGAGTCCCCTTCTTTATAATTTTTATGTGAGAGACATTGATGACTGTCTCATGGAAAATTGCTCGTTAAGACAGCTTGCAGACGACTGTGTTGTTTCTGTCACAGGACCAACAGCAGCCGAACTACAAGGACCCTTACAAGATACTCTGGACAATTTGTCTACTTGGGCCTTAAAGCTGGGTATCGAATTCTCTGCGGAGAAAACTGAGATGGTTGTCTTTTCAAAGAAACACAAACCTGCCAAGTTTCCGCTTACACTCATGGGTAAGACAATCACTCATAGCTTGTCTTCTAAATATCTCGGGGTCTGGTTCGACGCCAAATGCACCTGGGGGAAACACATTGTGTATCTGACACAGAAATGCCAAAAACGAATCAACTTCATGCGAACTATAACCGGAACATGGTGGGGAGCCCATCCGGAAGATCTGATCAAGCTGTACCAAACAACCATCTTGTCGGTCTTAGAGTACGGTAGCTTTTGCTTTCAATCCGCGGCGAAAACACATATGCTGAAGATACAGCGGATTCAGTACCGCTGTCTTCGCATCGCGCTAGGCTGCATGAACTCGACTCACACAATGAGTTTAGAGGTACTTGCAGGAGTACAGCCCCTGACAGATCGTTTCGCGGAGTTAACACTCAGGTTCCTCATCCGTTGTGAGGTTCTCAATCCATTGGTTATTGAAAACTACGAAAAGCTGCTTGAACATAACCCTCAAACTCGTTTCATGAGTGTGTACTACTGGTACATGACGCTGGAGGTTAGCCCATCTTCGGTTAACACCAATCGTGATAACTTCCTAGAATTCGACTGTTCCTCTGTAGTATTTGATTTGTCCATGAAGCAAGATATCCATGGTATACCAGATCACTTTCGTTCAAAGTTTATCCCTCCCATGTTTGCAAGTAAATTCGGGCATGTCAGCGAGAGCCGACAGTTCTTCACTGATGGGTCAAAAATGGATGATATCACTGGTTTCGGTGTTTACAACGTTTCTCATAGCGCCTCCTTCATGCTTCAAAAACCATGTTCTGTATATGTTGCTGAACTAGCAGCTATACATTACACCTTAGAGTACATCAGTTCTCTCCCACCCGAGCACTTCTTCATTTTTTCCGACAGTTTAAGTTCTCTGGAGGCTGTTCGGTCAATGAAGCCGGTGAAGCACTCAGCGTACTTCCTGAATAGAATACGCCAGGCATTGAGTGCTTTGTCAATTCGCTCTTACACTATTACCCTAGCTTGGGTCCCTTCGCATTGCTCCATTCCTGGCAATGAGAAAGCGGACTCTCTGGCTAAGGTAGGCGCTAAAGAAGGCGATGTTTACGAGCGTCAAATCGCCTTCGAAGAATTTTTTGCATTGGCCCGTCGGGAGACCTTGATCAGCTGGCAACAGAAATGGAGAGACGGAGAAATGGGTAGATGGCTGCATTCCATATTTCCACAGGTGTCGAAAAAGCCATGGTTTAAGGGGTTGGGCATGAGCCGTGATTTCATTCGTGTCATGTGTCGGCTTATGTCCAATCACTATTCGTTAAGCGCGCATACCCACCGTATTGGGCTCTCAGAAAGCAATCTCTGTGTTTGCGGCGTGGCTTACCAGGATATCGAACATGTTGTGTGGGGATGCATTGAGCATCGTGGCGTCAGATCTGAGCTGACTGAAACTCTCCGGATCCGAGGAAAACAGCAGAAACCTGTCAGGGAAGTGTTGGCGGGCCTTGATTTAGAATATATGAATTTAATCCATCTGTTTTTGAAGCGTATCAATATCCGGGTTTGATTGTGTTCGTTCCCTGTCTTTCTTTTTCCCATTCAAATTGTCCTCTTCTCGTCGTGTCTCCCACAAACCGTTTCTGTTCAGTTTCAGCTTAGCAGTCTAAGTAGCTTAAGTAATTCCAAAAAATCCTTTCCTTCCCTATTTCAAATGTATCCACTAACCTTAAAACTTCCGCAAACTAACATAGTTTTTAAAATAAGTTCAAATTTCAAAATGTAAATAATGTAAAAAAAAGAAAAGATTTCGGCTCTGTTATGCCCTACGGCGCCTGAGCCTGCCAAATAAACGAGATAAGTAAAAAAAAAAAAAAAATCAAGTTTAGTTTCTAAAGAAATGTTAACATCAAGATTAGAGTCAACATACGTTTCATATATACTCCAGTCGGCTCGTAAATAATTGAAAGTGGAGCTGATAGGATTTAGAATCGCTTCTTGGGATATTTGAAATGTAACAGGCATATGATCAGAATCAAAATCAGCATGAGTAATCAGTTGGCTACAAAGATGATTAGAGTCGGTTAAGACCAAGTCAATCGTAGATGGATTTCTAGTAGAGGAAAAACATGTAGGGCTATCAGGGTATTAAATTGAGAAATATCCTGAAGAGCACTCATCAAACAAAATTCTGCCGTTGGAATTACTTTGAGAATTATTCCATGACCGTTGTTTGGCATTAAAGCCACCAATGACAAAAAAATTTGACTTATTGCGAGTCAATTTACGCAAGTCAGTTTGGAGCAAATTAACTTGCTGTCCAGAGCATTGAAAAGGCAAATAGGCAGCTATGAAAGTATATTTACCAAACTGTGTTTCAACAGAAACACCTAAAGTTTCAAAAACTTTAGTTTCAAATGATGAAAACAGATGTTTTATACGCCTATGAATGATGATTTCAACTCCCCCACATGCCCATCAAGTCGATCATTACGATTAACAAAAAAGTTAGGATCTCTTTTGAGTTTGGATCCAGGTTTCAAATACGTTTCGGTAATAACTGCTATATTCACGTTATTAGCTGTTGTAACGTTCTACTCTGCTCCTCAAGCAACGGCTTTAGCGCCACCTTCGACTTCCGAAGGACCGTCACTCTGTCTAAGCCCGGTATGAGACCACCCTTCTCAGGGCAGGTCGCAAATAGTTCAATGCAGAAGCAAAAACTCTCCAAAATGGCACACACGAAAGGACAAATGAACGGAAATTTAACTACAAACCAACTGAAAACCGGAAACTAAACCAAAAAGAAAAGAAAAAGTCAACCAGAACTGAGCGGCAGAAAAAGTCTTAACTTAAGGAACCAACAAATCTAGATATTTACAAAAAATAAACGTAAAAGAATGGTAGAGTCGTTTTCAATCCGAACTCGAAATAAATATTATGAAACAAAGTCAATTTAAACGAATTTATTTAAAAAAAAATGAATTTAGAGAGTTATTTGCATAGGACCTATTCAAAACGTATGCAAGCTCTCAATTTATTGTGAACATTCAAATAAAACCTAGTAACTTGTCTGGTGACGTCACGCATTTAACTCATTTAACTTATTCTATATATACAATTTGCGGATACAATCAATCTGTTCAAAAGCTAGTGTGGATCTGACCTTAACTGCATCGGCGTGGTGCTCCAACGGCGATGGCTTGATCGTCCCTCGACGGCAGGAGAGCTTCGTCGGATTCTAATTGGAACGTGTGCTATACGGTAGACTCGCGCGTGGGCACGATCTTCAGGGTAGAGGCGTCCCTGGCGGTTGGTGGAGTTAGAGCGGGTTGATGTTGCTCTACGCCTCACGCTTTGGCGAAACGAGTCGAAATACTGCTCGATTTTGGATCAACGACTCGGGCACACACTTTGGGCACAAGCTCACGTCCGAGCTTATCTAACCGGTGGAAAGCTAACTGATTTTCCACCCACAATGGCCCACTAGTCGGAACAGTCTTCGATCACACGCAGGAAAGGACTTCGCACGGGAACACGTGGTACTCAGGTCAATCCAGGAAATCTTGCACCAGCCTGGACAAGCTGCCCACGTTGGATGGGCTTGACGCTGCCTGACTAATCACAATAAATTATTCACTTTATTCAATTTACCGGTCAAACTATTTAAACTCTGAAAATTCAAAATATTCGAGTTCGGATAAAAGTTCACCAAATTATCTAAAAGCTCACTTTATAACTGTGGCTTCACTTTACTTTCAAAGCTTCACAATCTCGGAAAATGATCTTTTCGCTTTCACTGACTCCACCAGAATAAAATGGAAAGCGCATAATAAACTTGTTCGAGCCTTAAAGCTACGACGCAATTTCCACCTTATCGTGTACTCTCTTTTTTGTACGATGATTTTTATTGGTCAGCTCTGGAGAACTTCGAAGGAATCTAAAAATTTTCCACTGGTTCGCTTTCCCGATTGGTGATTTTAGCAAATTCAAAAGGCCAGGTACAAATTAATTAGTGGAAAATTCCGTAACTTATCGAATGTTAATAAGCGTCCAGTTCATTCGCCTTTGGTTATGCACCGTGCGCAACACTTACTTTAGCTTAAATCTTCGGGCACAAAAACTACACTGAAAGCTTGCTAATCTTTTGGTTATGAACAAAAAGGAATATTCTTAGACTGGCACAAAATATTTAAGTGTTACATATTCGCCTACACTAATAATAATAAAAATTTTGAAATTAATTTCAAAATTTTTATTAATTTCACAGATTAAAAATCAAACTCTAATTTAATTCAAACTACATCGAAGAACATACAATAATTCTGAACTAGTAAACTAAACAAATACGACAAATGATTGGTCCTGCTATGTCATATTGAACTCTCACATGCTTTACAAACAACCGTACTTATTCAACCAACTTATCTTAACCGAAATGACCTCAGAGACGTCTGAGAAAACTAATACCTAAAACCGAATTTACCTCAGAAATGTCTGAGCATCTTCAACTAACGAATTACTGACTAAAACCGAATTACCCTCAGAAATGTCTGAGCATATTTTCTTCCGAATAACCAACGTACTTCAGAACAATGGTCTGAAAATATACATGATTACTTAATAACTTATCATACGCGAAATCACTCATTAATTAATTAACCGCAATCATTCATTTCGAAATGTCATAGCAAAAACACGAATCACGAACGCATAAACATCTCGACAAACGCTTCACACATATCCCGAACTTTCAGTACCGGGTTCTAACACGAAAGCTTTTTGACGATCTGTCAAAAACGAAACACGAAATCGATCAACACAAAAAACGAACGCGAGCTGTGCTGATGGGATAGAGGTAAACTAATTCTACCTAATTTCTTCAAAATTAATGATTTTAACTGCGATTCGACGACGGAAACTACTGTGAAACGATTTTATGCTAACTATAAAGTGAACTGTGGATGAAATCTATGGTTAAAGATTGGAAATATTGAACAGATTTTGTGATTCCGGGCTATTGCAATTTGTAAACAAAGTGAAATTATTCGATTTGGGTCAAGGTCAACGAAGTGCATCATTGACCCATATAAGTTGCAAGCAATGCAACACAGCTCAACACGAATATAAACGGAACGAGATAAACAAAATTCTAATTGGATTTCTATTCTAGGTTTGTTTGACTTATTCTACTGCCTAAAAGTGGTCTACGATGTGAGGAAACCTTTAGGATGACTTCTCGAACATCGGCAATATGTATTTTTCACCTCAAAGAGTGTTTCATTGCAAACTTTTGGTTTATGTGCCTATTAGGATGCACCGTCATAGCTTGTTGTTTTCAAGTTGCTTACCAGTTCGTCAACGATCGAGGAAACACTAGGACGTCTCAGATCGGACTGCATCGTTGCACCACAGATGTGTATTTTAGATTTGGAGTAGTATATGCATTACGCGGCCGTAATGCAGTCATAGCTTGTGTTTTTGGACAGAATATTTTTAGTCGACAATGTGAGGAAACAGAACTAGCTGACATCTCGAACATTGGACGTAGTTTAGGAACCTCATTGAGTATTTTCAGTAATAGTTTCGTTGTTTATTGACCTTCTCGCGAAGGACCGACATAGCTTTACGTACACGCATTTCTTCGCGAATTATGCGATCCCGGTTGGGATTGTCATACCGCATCTTAAGATAAGATTCTAACATTTCCCACGACGTAAACTTTTCCTCATACGTTGTGTACCACACATACGCGCCATCTTTGAAAAGTAGGTGGGCGTGCATTCGTAACTCTGGTTTTGTAATATCATACGATCTACATAAAATGTCTATTTGTCGCAGAAAATCCGTGACAGGGACCGAATTGGTATCGCCAGTGAACTTCGGCCACTTCTCGATTATGCTGCACTGCTGATGCGGCAAACGTCTGGGGTAACCGCTAGCTGACGACCTGCTAGAATTCATCTGGTTCATCGGAGCAAACGTGACGTTTCCTGCACCAGAGTTAGCTGCGGATCGGAAATCATTTCTTGGTCGACTAGTGGAATTCATCGTATTCCAGCCACTTAGATTTGGATCAGGGGTACTACGATGTTCCAAAGTAGGACCAGATAACTGCAACGGAGGCGAAGGATCAGGGAATCTGAATGTCTGATTTACACTGGTATTCCGATTGTCACGTAGAGCTTGAGTCCTAGGATGGAAATTCATTTCGGCCAGATTATTCGAAAGTGCATCAACGGCTGGGTCCAACCGAACCGTTGAGAACCTCTGGCGAACCAACTGATCGAAGCATCTCTGGACGTACGTTGAAATCTCGGATACATGGACGTACTCATTATTCTGCAAATTTACATTTTCAGGTACGGCATTGGATACCGGACTAGACCGGATAGGGTTCGGAACTGGCGTTGACAAACCAGACCTTGAATGATCGATGGTCGCCGACATTCCCCGCAATGGAATGGTAGGACGGAACACGTTTGGTTTAGTTACGGCTCCAGTCTCCACTCCGTGGACATTCGGTGTATGGTCCAATGTAGGACCATCTCCATGTACTATTGAGGAAGGATTACCACACTGCTCTGGGGAGGCATCCGGTAGATTAGCTTGACGCGGAACCGCTCCGGTGGTCTGTGTTCGATCCTGGTTCCGAAAATTCAAAAGATTTTCAACAAGTGCTGGTATCACACCCGTCGTATCATCCGATCGTTCCATGTTTCCTCCAACCGCTTCTTCTGCCTCATTCCAGGTCATCAACCAGGGAGACTCTCGATTACGCTGTGTAATCTCATGTTCAACAGCGGTATTTTCGGAAATGGATTGAGGTCCAATGATCACACTGAACGGTGCACCTGCGGTATTTTCGTCTGACCGAGGTACCCGAACTGTGGATTCAGCAATTGGTACTGAACGCACTGTATCGTCAAAGTTAAGGCCATAATAATGCATGGTTATCCTTGCAATCAGATCGAGCAAGTACTGCACGTCTTCTTGCTGACGATGAGTACGAGGCTGGTAGCGTCGAATCCTTTGGTGGTAGTGCACCAAGCGAGAAAGGCATGAAGGATCAGATCCACGAAACAGAATGTCCGCAATCTCCTTCAACTTCCTTGGTACTGTGCAGAGGTCATCAACCATCATGTGCTCCGTTACTCGCACTAATCGTTCCGATTGTGGATCACGAAGTAACGCACGGAGATCTCGTCTACGTTCTTCGAGCGATCCTCGCGTAGAATAGTCACGTAACAAAAGTTCATAATTAAGTTCACTTTCGTCCAAGTAACACGCGTTTATTTTATATCACTCCATTGTCAAACAAACCAAAATTCAATTCAAAAAAAAAAAAATTAAATTAAAGATTTTTTTTTTTTTTTAACAAATTCAAACACAATTCACTGAAAATTTTACACAAAACCGATAATACTTATAACCGAAAACCGACACTAATAACCGAAAACCAAAACTAATAACCGACCGAACTTAATCACTAATTACCGAAATTATCAATCAAACTTAAACCTAGCCGCGCATATACTGAAAAAAACAAAATGAAATTGACAGAATATGTTGAAAAAGTAACTGAAAATACTATGTAAGAGTTCAATTCAGCAATGAATTCAATTTAATATGTACAAAGCCAGTCAAAGAAAAATAATTAATTAAATTTGAAATTTGAAACTATTGCTTTCCGAAGGCCCCACGTTGGGCGCCAAAATGTAACGTTCTACTCTGCTCCTCAAGCAACGGCTTTAGCGCCACCTTCGACTTCCGAAGGACCGTCACTCTGTCTAAGCCCGGTATGAGACCACCCTTCTCAGGGCAGGTCGCAAATAGTTCAATGCAGAAGCAAAAACTCTCCAAAATGGCACACACGAAAGGACAAATGAACGGAAATTTAACTACAAACCAACTGAAAACCGGAAACTAAACCAAAAAGAAAAGAAAAAGTCAACCAGAACTGAGCGGCAGAAAAAGTCTTAACTTAAGGAACCAACAAATCTAGATATTTACAAAAAATAAACGTAAAAGAATGGTAGAGTCGTTTTCAATCCGAACTCGAAATAAATATTATGAAACAAAGTCAATTTAAACGAATTTATTTAAAAAAAATGAATTTAGAGAGTTATTTGCATAGGACCTATTCAAAACGTATGCAAGCTCTCAATTTATTGTGAACATTCAAATAAAACCTAGTAACTTGTCTGGTGACGTCACGCATTTAACTCATTTAACTTATTCTATATATACAATTTGCGGATACAATCAATCTGTTCAAAAGCTAGTGTGGATCTGACCTTAACTGCATCGGCGTGGTGCTCCAACGGCGATGGCTTGATCGTCCCTCGACGGCAGGAGAGCTTCGTCGGATTCTAATTGGAACGTGTGCTATACGGTAGACTCGCGCGTGGGCACGATCTTCAGGGTAGAGGCGTCCCTGGCGGTTGGTGGAGTTAGAGCGGGTTGATGTTGCTCTACGCCTCACGCTTTGGCGAAACGAGTCGAAATACTGCTCGATTTTGGATCAACGACTCGGGCACACACTTTGGGCACAAGCTCACGTCCGAGCTTATCTAACCGGTGGAAAGCTAACTGATTTTCCACCCACAATGGCCCACTAGTCGGAACAGTCTTCGATCACACGCAGGAAAGGACTTCGCACGGGAACACGTGGTACTCAGGTCAATCCAGGAAATCTTGCACCAGCCTGGACAAGCTGCCCACGTTGGATGGGCTTGACGCTGCCTGACTAATCACAATAAATTATTCACTTTATTCAATTTACCGGTCAAACTATTTAAACTCTGAAAATTCAAAATATTCGAGTTCGGATAAAAGTTCACCAAATTATCTAAAAGCTCACTTTATAACTGTGGCTTCACTTTACTTTCAAAGCTTCACAATCTCGGAAAATGATCTTTTCGCTTTCACTGACTCCACCAGAATAAAATGGAAAGCGCATAATAAACTTGTTCGAGCCTTAAAGCTACGACGCAATTTCCACCTTATCGTGTACTCTCTTTTTTGTACGATGATTTTTATTGGTCAGCTCTGGAGAACTTCGAAGGAATCTAAAAATTTTCCACTGGTTCGCTTTCCCGATTGGTGATTTTAGCAAATTCAAAAGGCCAGGTACAAATTAATTAGTGGAAAATTCCGTAACTTATCGAATGTTAATAAGCGTCCAGTTCATTCGCCTTTGGTTATGCACCGTGCGCAACACTTACTTTAGCTTAAATCTTCGGGCACAAAAGCTACACTGAAAGCTTGCTAATCTTTTGGTTATGAACAAAAAGGAATATTCTTAGACTGGCACAAAATATTTAAGTGTTACACTGTAAGAAAATTAAACAGCTCGTCCTCTTTACCATTCAGAGAACGAGCATTCCAATTCAAAATATTCAAATTATTATTTGGATCCATTAGAAAAGCGTAATCCAATAACAATTTGATTTGTAAATTTTACACCTACTTGGACTGCTTCAGTCATAGTGGTGACTTTGAACATTGCATCAATCATAAGATTCAATTATTCAGTTAGAAAATTAAAATCTGAGGCAGACATATCACTTGAAGTGGGTACATTTGATGATTTCCCATTAGAATTTCCGGTAGACGAAGATGCGGAGTTACCTGTGGCGGTAGGGTTTTTTTTTCCATTTGATTTGAAACAAGTAGAATGGGTACCCATGGATCGAGCAGGGGAGGAGTTCGAATTTCCTGCTACGATATCGGCAAAGGATTTACCGTGGGTAGATACATTCGAAATTGAAAGATTCGAACGGCTACCCGACGAATTAAAATTAGTTAGTGAATGAGCATGATTATGATCTTCCTGATGGGTATGATTCATGATCAAGCGATCGTTAACTGAAAAATGAGCATTGTTCGATACTCTACCAGGCAAATTCCGGAAACGACCGTTATCGTAACGGATATTATCCTTCATCTGCCTGGCACGAGCCTCAATGACTCTCTTGCGTGAAGAGCATTCCCAAAAGTTAGCTTTATGAGGGCCCTTGCAATTGGCCCATTCAAACATTCTGGTATCTTCTTTCACAGGGCAGACGTCCTTAGCATGAGTAGAACCTCAAATCATGTATTTAGCATCCATGCGACAATTTTTTGTACCATGACCCCACTTTTGGCACCGACGGCACTGAGTGGGGTTCTGATAATTTCCTCCAGGTTTCTGGAAATGTTCCCATGTCACACGAACATCAAACAAAAGTTTTGCTTTTTTTAAAGCTTTAATATTATTTAGTTCTTTTTTGTTAAAGTGAACTAAATAAAATTCTTGAGAAAGCCCTTTCCGAACAATGCCAGATTGGGTTCTCTTTTTCATAATGATTACTTGAACAGGGGAAAATCCAAGTAAATCATTTATTTCATTTTTGATCTCTTCAGGTGACTTATAGTCACTTGAGAGACCTTTCAAGACAACTTTGAACAAACGTTCAGTTTTGTCGTCATAAGTAAAAAATTTGTGCTTCTTCTCTTCAAGATGTTTGAGAAGAAGTTCGCGATCTTTAAGAGTTTCCGGCAAAACGCGACAGTCTCCTTTCTTTGCGATTTGGAAGGAAACCTTGATTTCCCTAATGGAGTTCAAGATCTCTTGCCTAAATCCCGCAAATGCGGAACAACTGACCACGATAGGCGGCACTCTTTGCTTCCTCACTTGAATCAAAGAGCCTGGGCTAGAGGCTGCTTCGATTTGGTGTTCGGAAAATTTGTCTAGAGCACTGATTGCTCATTTCAATACAATTATTCATTTCACCCTTGGAAGAAACTTCGCATTGCGGAGAAGCGTCCTTTCTTCCATTCTTGCCACGTGTAGTGACAGTTTTAAAACCCACTTTTTTGGAAGGAAGTAGTGAATTCTTCCTTTTGTTAGTTGTTGATACCATGTTTAATTAATAAACGAGAAAGACGTGACCTTCGAGAGGTTTTTTCCCAAGACGGTGTCCAAGAAGGATTACCACCGCTAGCTTTCGCCAACGGGTCCAACGAAAAATCGAAGGCACGGGTCCAAACAAGGATCGTAAAGGGATCAATAGTAGAAAAAATAGTACTGAAAAGTACTGTTTTAGTAGCACTGAAAAGTACCGTTTTTAATTTTAGCACTGAAAAGTACTGTTTTTGTAGCACTGAAAAGTACTGTTTTATTGCTTTAAGTAGTTTTTAAGAAAACTTCCAAGAGCAGAGAGAATTCGTGTACGCACAGCACGAAGGTACGATGCGCACTGTTAATTTGTTTCCTATATTTCAGATGACTTCAGCATTGTTAGCGTGCGACGGAGAAAACGTACAACGAGATCAACGGAAAAGCTTATTGAGTTCAATATCAGTGATAGTACAGGTAAGGAAAAACATGTTACTCGTGCGTATTTGATTCTAAATATTTTCTTTTGCTTTACAGATGAAAGCTTTTTGATAAAACTAAGAAAATCCAATATTTTAATTGATGATTCCTTTGCGTTGATCGAGAGTTACGACAATTCAACGCAACTGTTGGATGATTCTTATCAGTTAGTTCAAAAGTTTGCTGACTGTTTTTACAGAAACGACTATGCTGCTTTTGATCTTTGTGAGGGCGAAGCCCGAGGGTTAATCAAATTGAACAATTCGGACTTGATATTACATCCACTGCCAGAACGATTCGGAGCTAATAACCACGTACTTATAAATAAAAATAGAACAACTAATTTAACTACCGCTCATGTAAACCAGACTGATAAAAATGTGATATTTGAACCAGATATGTCTCATTACGAACCCACCTATTTTTCAATGCCGAGCAAAGACCGAAGCAAACGACACATTGGCAATATAAAAGTTCCAGATACACTCCACGTTGAGACTGCAATATTTATCGATAAGGATCTCTACCAACATATGTCGAAGAATTTTCCTAAAAACACCGAAGCTCATCTTATTCGCTTTGTCCTTGCTATGGTCAACGGTGTCCAGCTACTCTACAACCATCCCTCATTAGGACATCCGATCAACTTCATCCTAAAGCGGCTAGAGATACTGCACAATGATCCAAAGGATCTTCGTCGATCTAGTGATATCGATGTGTACCTGAACAGTTTTTGCGGCTGGCAGCGGAAATTGAATCCGATCTCGGATGCCGATCCGGTACATTTCGATCACGCTGTGATACTTACCGGGCTTGATCTGTACGTGGTCAGTAAAACTGGAAAAGTGAGCAACCAAGTCGTTGGGCTGGCACCGGTTGCTGGCATGTGCACGATGACGTCCAGCTGCACGATCAACGAGGGAAAACATTTCGAAAGTGTGTTCGTCGTTTCACACGAAATAGGCCACAAGTGAGTCATTGGAACCAAAACGTGTCTGTTTATTTATATATTTTGGAAAATATAAATTCAAGCCCTTATCATATGAATGCGACAATCAAGATCTTCGATGGCAGTTAATTATATTGGCCTGGATTTCGGCTTCTAGTACTTCTATTGACCTAAAATATTCAATGAAAAATTTCTGTACCGTTTCTTTATTGAGTTAGGAAGGAAAAGTTGAACAAATCTTTGATAGGTATATTGTTTTGGGAAAACTATGCTTAACCCTGCTTAGTGGAGGACCTAATGAAATTCCCTGTCGAATCCTTTAAAGACTCTCTAGGAATACTTCAAATATCTAAGAAGGAAACCCTTATAGAGTTTAAAAACATATATCAGAGCATACTTCCAGAATTCATACATGATATTCATGCAAAATGTTTTTACAAATTCATTAGTTGCATGATAGGAACTGCTGTTAATATATTATTAGCTCTACTACACATTACTTGTGTTTTTCTATAGGTTTTTAGAAGAATTTCTTTTAGGAAGCTTCGTAAACATTTCTGGCAAAATTATACAAAAAAAACTCTTAGAGAATTCTTAAAGCCAAATTAGTGGAATTACAGAAGGTTTATCTATTTAGAAAACTTCCTTGATAATCTTGGAAATACTCTTAGAACAGCTGAAAACGGGCCCTGTCCTAGTTGGGACCTAATGTATAGAAGAAGAACTCACGGCATGTTGATTCATGTAAATATGGGTGGGAGCGAAGAAACAGTAAGCTGAGAAGCAGGCTCTGATCTGGTTCAGACGTAAGAAAGAACAGGAAGGATACCAGATTATGTTACTTCTGTGCGATAAATCATGAAATTCAAGTTGTCATACGACAATGGCAAGAGTTTCCAAAATTAGCCATATAAAGCCCTATCAGAATCTGTGTCCAAATATGGTCAAAACCACTTTATAACTCATGTCTTGTCATTTAATAACTTCTGGTGAAAAAATTAAGAATGTTTAGTAGTCACAGTGCATGCTATTCTGGAGGTCTTTTTTTAAAGTCCCTGTCGGAACCGATATCCGGTGACCATGTTCCCGAAGTATTCCATAATATATTCTATCATGTAAATTATTTCATTGATTTTTGAATGTTTTTGATAAGCTTTCATGCATTTTCCCCATAATTTCTATTTCAAAATACCCTATGTAGCTCTTCACTTTTCCTGAAAACTTCATCAGAATCGATTGAACGATTTCAAAACTAGAGAGCTTTGAAAATTTGATGTCGGCACTCAGTATAGACTTCGATCATAGATATTTCCTGAAACAATTCAGACAATTTGACGTTGCCTCGGCTCTTCCTGGCCGATGGAAACATTTTCGCCATAGATATTAGTCTGCTTTTCATTTTTTTGAAAACAGCCTTCAGAATTTTTGTTCATAAAAAAATCGCTTTCTTATTTGTTTCTTGAAATTTTTTTGGAGCTCATCAATGTCTAATTTTCCGCCTAACATCTAATCAGAATCATTTGAAGGTTTTATTAACAGTCTGCAATATACATCATCTTGAAACAAATTTGATAAAAAAAACTATTGCGATTTTTTTCACCACTTAGACTTTAGTGATCTTATTGACTTCGCAGCACCAATCTGGAGTTCGCCGGTTGGACTTCCGAAGCGAAGTTTTGAACGAACTAACTGTCATTGCTCTGCCGGCTCGGCTTTTATCTCGACTGTTTTAGAAAACTGTCCAACATCACGTCGACGGAAGAAGTTTCACCACAACGGAGGATTTGTCAGTTCGAGCGCGCCAAAATCCTTCCGATTGAAAATGTGTTGGCGGTGCTTAAGGTGCAACTGTTTGCTATCCATAAATGATGATCGATTTTGTAGTTTTGGGGATGTGATATCGGTTCTACCGGACATAGATGAACTGAAAGTGTATCAACATGCCTGTTGTTAGCAAGCATATGATCCGGATAGATCACCGAATGATCGATATGATATACACCAGAAATATTTTCTTTTCAACGATAGTTTGAACATAGATTGTTCATGGATGCCACGATGAGTCTATCGTGTGTTACCTTAAGTTCGTTGATAAAGAAGAGGAAAATGAGCGAAGTTCTTTTACTGAATTTTATCGGGATGCACAATAATTTCGTCTTTCTCAGATTTCGCCTTCAATTTCGCTGCCCCTTTTCGATCACCGCCGCCCATGGAATTACCCTGATGTTCATGACAGTTTTCTTCGGCCGGCTCAGTGTTTACCATTTTCTCTTTGTTCTCGACTCACCAGCTGATCCTGTTTACACAACAATTGTTACAATATTGTAATTTTCACGAATGATTAGACATTCATGACGAATTTTAGAAGCCGCCAATAATGTACTGATGGTACATTTCTAAACACCATTCACCTTTCATCCTTGATTTCAATCACTACCAGCTGGGTTTGACACGAAAATATGACCAGCTGAAGCTTGAGAACAATAGCTGTGTTCAATGACTTTGATCGAACTTGCTCGGGGTTGGTTGTACTAGCTCGTATTTTTTGTCAACAAATAACTGTCAAAGCTACTTCGAGCAACTCCAAGCTGCTTTCTCAATGAACGCTCTTTTTACTCTTTTTACTAATTTACCGGAATTCCACGTGAAAAAAAAATCGTGCACTTAACAATCCGTATCGCTTCAGAATTTTGCTTTTTTTCTCAATGTTTACGTTTTTAAACGTCAAAAACACGAGCTACTGCGAGCTGGTTGAACTAGCTCGGACTCTAGCTTCCAACCTGTTTTGAGCGACTCGGAGTTGGTTGGACACGGCTCAATGAACACAAACCCGAGCGACTCGAAGTAGGTTGGAGTGGCTCAATGAACACCAAAAGCTGACTCGCAAGTGGTTGCAACCAAGTTCGAGCAGCTCGTTGAACACAGCTAATGACGATGACTGTAAACATCGGAAGGCCAGCTGGTTTTGTTGTGTAAACAGGATCAGCTGGTGAGTCGAGAACAAAGAGAAAATGGTAAACACTGAGCCGGCCGAAGAAAACTGTCATGAACATCAGGGTAATTCCATGGGTGGCGGTGATCGAAAAGGGGCAGCGAAATTGAAGTCGAAATCTGAGAAAGACGAAATTAAGATCACTAAAGTCTAAGTGGTGAAAAAAATCGCAATATAATGGAAATTAAAAGGTTGGTGCCAACCAGTGCTGTAAATATTCGACACTTTTCGCGACGTTCGTTTCATTGTCATGGTCAGCATTCATTTAATTTGTCTGCATTCATCCGCTACCGTCACCTCCCACACACAGCACGAACGGTAAAATGAACATCAAAAAACAAAAAAAAAGTCAATTTAATGTCGTCTGACATGATGACATTTGCATAAATCTTAAGTTTTGCATAGAATTCAGACATATCGGATCATAAACAACATAAATAGTTTGATCTTACTTGTTACGTCCAGTGTGACACACAAACAGTGCAAGCAGCGCCTATTACGAAAAATGACTGAAACAAATAAAACCGTAACGTTACTCAGCGAAGCTTTCGTGGTCAGAGGCATTCAATTGACATTTTTCTTCCCGACATTGGTTGATCGCCTGTGTTGTGAATGTTTAAGGGAAGCGATGCTGACTATCGGCAAAAATGTGTCGGATTCGGGAATTTTTCGAAGAATACGGCAAAAACTTTTATACAAGAGGAAATCTACATGGTATTCTTTTAGATGTTTTTCTTTCGATTTGTAAACAAATTTCCAGTTCCAGACTCCAGTTTTCTCTTTCGATGTTTTAGTTATTTAGTTAGAAAGTACCCAAAAAATCCCCTTTGCTTACATTTTCTCTGAAAATCCTTGATAAAATGCAACTTTAGACTATAAAAAAAATCTGGCTTACTTCTGAGAAGTGTTTTCACATCATACTCAATTTTTCTTGATTATTTTGAACCAGAAACTTAGTTATACTTGGTTGAATACTAGGGAAATATTAGGAAAAAATCAATTCATAATTCGATAAAAATTAAATTCACAGTAAAATCTTCCAGACAGATATATCTTATCAATGTCACAAGCCTTTTTAATTTCCAAGATGTCGTAAATAACCCAACGGTACACGCAAAAAAATGTGCGTTAAAAGCTACCATTTTAGGGGGTTATTTTAAGCGCTCGCACCGGCAATTTTCAGCAGACCAGAAATGCGCTTGATTTTACCAAGTCTGTAGTCGGAATCAGATTGTTGTAAATTATTTCTGTCAAATGTACCAGTAATGCGGTGAGGTGTACCGTAAACATAGTAAATTGGTCTGAATTTCCATGGTAGTTTCAAGAATGGGCGTAGTCAGCTAAAATAGTTATTTTTACCGCAGAATTTCGTTCCGTGTATTCTTGTACTCAGTACAAGGGTATACAAATTATGTCACGCTAAATTTCAACAATTTCGACAACGTCCCTTCCTCACTGTTACGTTTTTTGTGTGATACCTCAGAAAATTTTGTGAGGCTTGTAACACTTGGCATGAGCCCCTCACCCAGCGTGACATAAT
This sequence comes from Aedes aegypti, assembly GCF_002204515.2. Taxonomy (NCBI): domain Eukaryota; kingdom Metazoa; phylum Arthropoda; class Insecta; order Diptera; family Culicidae; genus Aedes; species Aedes aegypti. The sequence continues at coordinate 200,368,305 of NC_035108.1, read as the reverse complement.
TTGTGCATGAACACCAAGCTGAATTGAAGAAGGCTCCGTGGATTTCCTGGAAATTAAAGTGATAACAATGATAAAAACATGTGTCTTCTAGAATTTGGCAACGCCCAGATTTGGCAACAATTCACGCCTTGCTGCCAAAGTCGTTAAATAATGTATTATCTCAAAATTTGTACTTTTTTTAACTCCTCAAATAAATTTTCAGAATACCTCCAATAATAGGAATTTATTAAGGAATTCCCTACATATATTTTTTTCGAATATTCTTTCCAGGGTATATCTAAGAATTACTCTAGGTATTTCATAAAACGACCGTTTGGTGATTTGTGGAAATTTCTTCGAACAAATCTTTGAGATTTCATCAGAGATTTTTCAACTATTTAATCTTAGAATTCTCCATGGAGTTCTCTCAAAGACTTTTAAAAAAGAATTGCGAAAATTCTAAAACTTTCAAAAGTTTGTTCGAAAAAAAAATTCCACCAAAATTTTCTCAAGTAATGCACACACTTTGATTTCGTACAGGATATACATCTAAACTTATCACAATAATCAATCCTGTGATTTCTCTAGTAATAAGTCCAATATTTTTTTCTCAGAATTTCGCCAAAAGCTCAAACAAGATTTTTTTCCTAGATGGATTAGGAATAATGTCAGAGATGTCTTAAGGCCTTCACCTAAAGACTGGAACGCGCAAAAAGAAGTCGACAAAAAAAATCGTATCTCTCAGTCAAATTTCATAATACAAAATACATATTTTTTCTTTTAATAGCTCAATCTGAAGGAAAATGTTTGTTTATTTTTTTTTTATTAACGAAATCCGAACTGCTGTGCCTTTAGGTTAACTCCTTCCATTAAATTTTGTACAGTGATCTTATCGACCTTATTCGCCGTAGAACGCCAGTTTGTTTCCAACTGCTGCTCGGTGGCTATTTTATTTGAAATAATATACTGCTTCGCGACTAAAAATGGGTGAACCAACGTGCGAAGTTCGATTTTTGACCAACTTCGCCGCGTCGCAGCTCGATTCTCAATAGTGCGCATAATGCACACGGCGGAGGGCATAGATGCGCTCTATAGCGTAGCGACTCGCGACGCGGCGAAGTTGGTCAAAAATCGAACTTCGCACGTTGGTTTACCCATTTTTAGTCGCGAAGCAGTATATGTGACCAAGACCCAATACCTTTCGACAGGGCGAAGCTCTGGCTGTTGGAAGGATTGTGTTTTAGGGTACCAAAAACACGTTGTTCGCATCGTACCACTCGATTGCCTTTTTCCCATAGTGGCAGCTCGCCAAGTCTGGTCAAAACCGCAAAAGGTCTATTATGTTGCTTCAGGAATGGTAGCAGTCGCTTTTAGGACACTACGAAAATGTAGATCTCTTGATTAGGGATTCCCGTATGGGGCTCTGCACAAAAATCATCTTCTCTCTTTCACTCTGCCATGGAACTAGTAAACAACAAGGCCAGTAAACGTCAAAATCCTATACATAATCAAAACAGTGCAGAGCCCCATTGATGAAAATATCACTTTTTAGACCACACGTGTATATGGCATGTCTTTCGAGGTATTTTTTCGATAATTTCATGGTTTTGAAAACTTCGGAAACTTCCCTTTTCCAAATGCAGTATAAAACTCCTGTCCTAGAAGTTGCTTAAAATCCGGCTTCACATAAGTTTCATTTCAAATTTATTTAAGAACACGTGTATAAAATTCAGGATTTTTTTCGAAATTATACTTAAAGTAGTGCTTCTGTGGAATTTATTGTCACTATTTTGGATAGAGATGAGCAAAACGGCTCATTTCAGTGAACGGATCCGATCCGAATCACTCGTTTTAGTGAACCGGATCTATTGAACGGTTCAGTGACTTAGCGGCTCGCAAAGGAAGAGTGAACTGAACCGAGCGAACGGAAAAAAGAGCGGATCACTTCCAGCTGCACGACATGCGTCGTATCTTTTCCTCTCTCATTTTTCGTACATTCTTCCCCAGAAACTCACGACATCTTCGGCCGAATGTGCTTTGCCATACATGTGGGTGCTTTTTCGCTCAATCTTTCTTCTTCCTGTATGCAAGTGGGCGGAGCAAATTAGTTGTTTGGCTGTGTAAGTTGTTTGCTGAGAGTGAGGAGCTACAGCAAACAGTGCTTGCATGTGTGCAGTGGCGCACAAAGCAAGGCATATATCAAGCGTTATAATAAAGCCTAGAAACGAACGAAGGAAAAATCGGTTCATTCTTATCCCGGATTACTTTTTGTCTGATCCGTGATAATCGAATGAACCGACTCTCTTCAAAAAAGAGGCATGGATCACTCCTTCTTTTGAATGATCCAGATCATTCAAACGGCTCCGAATCTTTTTGCCCATCTCTAATTTTGGAGTTAGTTTCTATATAATTCCGTGGAGAAATTTTCATATGATTCTCAGTCGGTTCACCAGAAATATCGGCATATTTTAAATCCCAGCAATGAGCAATATCGATACAGATTCTGAAAATAAAATAATTTCTTCAAAACTCATGGAAAGACGATGAAAAAATATCGAGAAACAAAAAAAAACGTGATTTGATTGTTTTGTTGTGGTATAAAATGAGACTTCTGACATAATAAGAAATAGGGTACCGGTGCCATTAGTGGACTACCTAAGCTATAAAAAATAACAATAACAAAATAACGAAACTTATTTTTTTAACATAAAATCGCTTGAGCCACTATTGGTACACGTGTTCCAGTAGTTGCGCTAGTGCTCCAGGAGTACACGTTCGGGACTGATAATAGGAATTTTAAACTAAATGGTATTTTTTTACACACACTCCCGTGCATAAGTTTGGGTTCACCCCCTAAAAAACATAGAAAATTGTTCGATCCATATCGCTGTGATTACGCGTCTAATTGAAACTCTTTGAGCCGCATTCGAATGGCAAAGAGTTATTCTTACTTCGTATGTATTTTTCCAAAAACCTTTTTTGAGTTTTGTATACTAAATTTTTATTTAAATTTGTGACATTTTTCTAAAAACACACTGAAAAAACATTTGTAATTTCCTCAGCATTGGATCGACCATAATTTCAAAACAAGGTGTCATTAGACTCGTAATCTTATATTCTTCTCGCTCACGAAATTTTTGCGGAAAAAATCTGAAAACTATTCAAAATCATTGAAACAGTCATTCAAGTCATCGTGTAAAAGTTTGGGTTCACTCCTCAATATGATGCAAATCGTGCAAAAGTTCGGGTTCACCTGAACCGCACGCAAATATTTTTTGTCAATATCTCAGCCATTTTTCAACAGATTTGAATGATTCATAGCTTTTTCAAACGCAAATAATGGCGCGTACATGTTTGGTTTGATATTTCACAGATTTTTCGTGTTTTAAGTAAGTTCAGGTGTACCCAAACTTTTGCGCGATGAACCCAAACTTTTGCACGATGACTTGAATGATTGTTTCATTGATTTTGAATAGTTTTCAGATTTTTCCGCAAAAATTTCGTGAGCGCTCTTCAGAGAATATAAGATTACGATTTTAATGATACCTTGTTTTAAAATTTTGGTCGATCCAATGCTGAGGAAATTACAAATGTTTTTTCAGTGTGTTTTTTGAAAAATGTCACAACTTTAAATAAAAATTTAGTTTACAAAACTCAAAAAATGTTTTTGGAAAAATACATACGAAGTAAGAATAAGGGGGTCGAAAAAGTTGAAATTTTGCGTGACTTAATTTGTGTACCATCCCTAATAGCAGGATTGATTAAACCACTAATTTAGTATTTTGCATTGGATAATTTAGTTTAGGAATGCGCCACGATACATCGGAAAACAACTGTGATCCCAGCCAATACATAATGTCGCCAACTCTTGGAAGTGGAAAAATCACGTGGTCAACATGCAGTCGAAATTACTTGAGTTCGTTTTTAAAGTATGACATACAACAGGAGACTTAGAGGAGACATTATAAGTTTGTTCGTCTTTCTAGAACTAGTCAAGCGGTTTGCCTGTTTGATCGGGGCCATTTTGGGCCCAGTTTGGATCACGCTGCTCAAGGAATGCTACCGGGAGAGCGCTTCGATGCAGATCAACAGTGCATGCTCAAGTATGGAAAAGACAGCATTCGATCACAAGCACAACATGTTGCCGACATTTGTCGAGATCTACACTGCCAAAGGGATCGATACACGTGGACGTCTCACCCAGCACTGGAGGGTACTGCGTGTGGAACACTAATGGTAATATAATGCACCAATTATACTATACAATCATCAGTTTTACCAACAACTATCTTTCAGTGGTGTCGTAGTGGAGCATGTGTTTCGAAGATACCGGGTCTTACGATCCAATCTAGTGGCAAACATATTACTGCTTTCAAGACCATCGATAAAAAAGCTTTCATTGAGGGTTTGAAATTTGCCAGTTTAAAACAAGACACTGCCAGAACTTTGAACACTATTCCAACCTGGGACGCCTGGGGAGATCCGACCGAGTGCGAGTCAGGATGTTTGTATGGTGAATCTGGGCGCCTCAAAGAGGGTAGCGTTGGATTGCGTCAATATAGTAGGATTTGTCTGGATAAGAGGTTGTCTCACTTGAGTATTCTATGGCTGATTAATTGAATAACTTTTTTTTTGTTTCGCAGAAATAGTTGTATTGGCTCCAACAAAAAATACGAAACATGTATTGCCAAACAGGTATGGTGCTCTTCCATTTTGGACTTTAAACAAGCACATAGAAAAAAATTATTCCTTTTAGTGTTACAACATTGCCCGGACTACTATACTGGATTTCGCAAATCAAATATGCGATCGTGCCAAAGCGTTTGACTCCGATATTCGAGGCATCGGCATTCAAAAAGTTGCTGAAGATCCGGAGGAGGCGTGCAAAATATTTTGCGAAACAAAGTCTGGGGATCCCAAAACGAAAAGTTGGATTTTCCCAGATGGGACGACCTGCCGCGTTCGAAGTTCTGATTTTGATGATTATTTTTATTGCATCAGTGGAAGATGTCAGGTGAGATTACCTTGAATATATTTTAAGAGATGAACCAAAAGCTTAAAAACACCTAATGATCTGACTAGAAAATACTTTAAAATAAAAAAAATGAAATCAATGTAGAACTAAAAGAGCTTTAATATTGACAAGAACTAAAAATTATTATATAATCTGGAACAATTTAATTCTTTTAAGAGACCAAAAAGTGCTGAAAGAACTAAAGTAGCGAAAAAAACTAATTTTTAAATTGTTCGTTTTTTGGCATGGTTCGATTTTGTAACATACCGTTTGATTTTGGCAACGTTTGTTTTCGGCTCCATGCAAAAATATATTGGCTCTCAAAAAATGTTAGGCATTGTCATCGATGACCAACAAATTCTGTAATCAAAAATAAAGCTGCAGGCTGGATGATTTTCTTAGTCAATTCACGATGAATTGTGTAAAAATTTGTCATCACAAAAAGACCGTTCGATTTTATCACTTATTTGGCAACAAGAAATTATGAAATTTCCGGACGTGTTGCTTAAATCAATGAAAACTGTAACACAAATAAACAAGAGATTTGAAGATTTAATGAACTAATACACTGAAAGAACTAAAAGAATTGAGAAAAAAAAACAAACTTTTAAGAACCCATGACTGGAAATGAGATTAAAATAAGGCCAACCAGGAAGCAAGACAAACTCTTAATAAGGATTCCTCAGAGAATTGAACATTTTTGTGAGGTTATTTCTAAGAATTTCTGCTGATTTCCGTTGTAGGATATAAAATTTCAGAAATAATTGCTGCATTTTCCAGTATGAGTTCCTAAAATATTATAGGACTATCCTAGAGGCTTACTGGAGAATCCCTGAGAGTATTTCTGGGAGGAATTATGAGGTTTTCCTTATGGAAATGAATCTGTAAAAGACTGCTGAAGGATTTCGTAGAGAGTATTCTGCAAGACTTACTGGAGGAATCTATAGAGGTATTTTTGGGGAATTCCCTAAAGGTGTCTCCAACATTTATTCCTGAACAAATCTCTGCCGAATTCCTAACTGGAGATCTTTGAAAATTTACCTCAGAATTTACTATATGGAGGGAAAAACACTGATTTTAAACTTCATTTTGTTAAAAAGAGATCTTAAAATAAAAATTGAGACTTGTATTGATCGAATGATCAAGTCTCTCAAACTAAACCTGCAATCATCCATGGTGTTGTAGAATTTCAACAGAGTTTCACAATGAAAACATGTGTTAATTCGGAGATCCCTATGGGACCATAATGCCTTTTTTAAAGTTGATTTTGATGGTTATGGTTCGAAGGTCTGTTGAATAACAGTTGCACTGATTTTATGTTCTATAACTCGATATCTCCATAACTTTTTTTTTAGTATCCAGTAAAGAGAATTGGTTCTATAAGAATTAACAATAAAAATTACTAGACACCAAAGAACAAAAATAAACTAAAATTGACAAAAACTAAAGATTTTTGTTTCTAAAAACAAAAAAAAAAGAAAGAGGACAGTAAAAACTAAAGAACTTAAGAAAAGCTATTTAAAATAGATACTAATTTTTGATTTTTTAGAAATTCTCATGCAATGGCTCATTGGAAAACTTCTATCGAATAGATCCCATGTTCTGCCCGGAGAGTTCCATATCACCGGACAGAGCCAGTAACAGCATCCAGCAGGAGAATGGACGAGACTACAAAAGCCTCAATCTTGTACACGACGCTCATCAAACAACTCGCAAGTTAGAAAATGTTACTCAAAACTCTGGTAACAATTTAAATTGGAATCAAAGCTGTGAATGTGATTTTAAAAATGTCCCTTATTTTTAGTTTTCTACAATTACCCAGAGAGAAGGCGCATTCCCGAAGCAAACTTCTACAAAGCCGATAATTATGGCCGTTGGAGAGTAAGACAGTTCGAACCGGAAAAATATGACAAACTGTCACAGTTACAATCGCGGAAAAATCAGTGGGATATAAAGTCCGGCTGTCACTTCAGTTGCATGGAAAAGTCCAAAGGAATTCAAATCGTAGCCTCAAGGATGGACATCCGTACCAGCATTCAGCTGTGCACCCCCAATACAATCGTTTGTTCCATTTCACATTTTCACCTTCATGTCGCTTCAAGAAATTGAATGTCATTGAAGTCTTTGTTCATGTTTCAGGCTTGCGACAAGGTTCTCACTACGTACGAATACGCGACTAGACTGTGTAAACGATACCAGCAAAAGGTTCGTGGCCTCTCTGGCGTTGGAATGCAAATAGCTCCAAGTGTGGAGGATCCGGATCGCAGCTGTCGCATCGCATGCCAGGACAATTTCATTCGGCATCGGTTTTACCTTGTGAATGGAGAACAGGGACATTTTCCGTTTGGAGCTCGATGCAACCACGATGAGCCGAACCGATATTGTGTCAATGGAAAGTGTTTGGTAGGTTGAGACATGCGCCTTAGTTTTGTTGAAATTGTTGCAACCGAAGACAAATGATTTTCTCTTTCAAATTTAGCGATTTGGCGAGGACGATACACCTTTGAATGAATCATACAATAGCTTAGCACATTTGCGAACAAAACGAACTGCCAGAAGAATCAAAAGACATTTCGAATTCTTCTCGCCTATCAACGTAACCGAGCGCATCAGCCAAGAGTATATCGAGAATTTAATAGCAAACATGAATTTTGCAAGGAATACTGGTAATTTTTTATCAATATGATCTTGAACAGTTTTGCTTATTTTTTACCCTATTTCAGACGAAATATTTGAGGACAACATCGATTTCAGAAACCCAATCTATTTCAGTCCGTAAAATACGATTTTTAGACGGAATGCAAAATGATATGTCGATAAACTTTTTCTTCTGATAACTAGGCATTTTGATGGCAAATCTTTTGTAAACTAATTATTTATTATACTATAAATTATAACCGGTGATAAACGAATAGCAATACATAAATGTAGCTGAACTATAATTTTGGTCTCTGGTGGTTTAGAATTTTATTTGTATATCACTCTCCTTTACATCGAAGTATCACTTAAATTTAGTTTTTTGCTGTACCTAAATCTACCCAAGTATCTACTAAGCACTGTTATAGGCGGTATATAAGCCTTTCAAAGGTTTCTAACTGTTTACTAGCATCATAAAATATTTTAAAGTGCTTTTAGGCACTGATACCTTCAAGCTCTGTTATAAGCTGTATATTATTATATAAAGCTATAAATATTACAGTGTTTGTAAATCCTGCGCATATACACGGCAACACAGAGCTACTCAAACCTGAGCAACGCAAAACCGCAGTTGAGCCCCATAAAGCCAAATTTGGCTGAATTTCCAAGGTCTCCATTAGATGCTTTTCCTTTGAAGTCATAAGAAAAAATACTTAAATTTGGTTTGATTCAACGCTAAATTAAGTTCATTCATCCAAGGTTGAGCTTATTGGGCCAAACTTCTCCCATTATGTAGGTGCAGCTCTCTCTATTTTTGACAACATTGGTGGGGATGGGAGGGAATACCGTGAGATTTTGGGTTGAGAGAATAATCGATATACTTAAGGGAGCAGGATCCGTCAATATATGGAAGTGGCCAAATTATATACGCGTAACGCTCTGTTCAAAATACATAAAACACCCTACTCAACAGATAGTATAGGCAAAGCAGGTCCGTCGCACTCGGGCTTAAATTGGATACCACTTCTAGTACTGTATTTGGTCCCTTAGTACTGCCCAAGTTTGACAGATCGCAGTAAACTTTTTACGGTATTCTAGATTTTACTCTTTTACCTTATGTGTCAAATATTTTAGGGCATCTGAAAGGGACATGGAGGTCTTTATTTTGTCTTTGGGCAATGTTCACCATCACGACGGTGAAGTTCAGTTTGTCCAAAGCATGTGCAAAAACTGTCAACTTAAGTTATTTTATTGTGAAGTTTTGCATGGTATGCCATAAAAGTGTGAAAATTTGTGACACTCATTCCACAGCCTACCTGATTGGAAAATACTGAGTAGCTGCTACACATGGACACTAGCCTGGGACACGGTTATATCGAAAAAATTAGATTCTCGCTCCAGTCCACTTTTTGGATTGCATTTAGGTCCCATACCAACTGTGCAAAATTTCAGCTCGATCGGAGAAACTATATTTTAGCGCCAGCCGTTCAAAGTTTGTATGGGATTTACTATGGGAAAACTTACTTTTGCAAAGAAAAATCGCCAGAAGTCGTCCATTAACCTCTATAAAAATTCTGAACACAGGCCTCGATAGGTATTTTTACAATGAACAGCATTGTCGAAGACCGCAAAGCAATCCGATGCTTGTGAAAAAAGTTATTAAACATAGACTATTCGGAAATTTTGCCAGATTTTGTTATTATTGTTATTCCTTTACGTGTTAATCAACGTCGCCTTGCCAGTAGGTTTTCATTAAATAACTTTTTTCTCAAATGTCGGATTGTTTCGCGTTCTTCGGCAATATTCTTCATCGTAAAAATACCTATCCAGGTATGTGTTCAGATTTTTTATAGAGGTCAATGGGCGACCTCTGGCGATTTTTCTTTGCAAAAGTAAGTTATCCCATAGTAAATCCCATACAAACTTTGAACGGCTGGCGCTAAAATATAGTTTCTCCGAACGAGCTGAAATTTTGCACAGTTGGTATGAGACCTAAATGCAATCCAAAAAGTAGACTGGAGCGAGAATCCGAATTTTATCCCACCCATGCGTTGTTTTTTTTTTAAATATCTCCAAAATATAATACAGTTTTATCGCCATTTCTCGATTACTTTTTCAAATCGACGTAAGTAACTTTCATACGGTTTTGAGAAAGTTAATTAAGAAGAATCATAACCTTTCTTCTAAAACTGTTTTAAAATTAATCATATTTCTAACTTTTTCTTACCGTGTATATGGCTTAAATTTTGCATGCAATCAGCTCGCATTCAAACACTAGATAGTTCTTATTATTTCCCACAAAAATTGTATGATAAAATCACAGACAAACAGACGTAACACTTAGAACAAATGTCTATCAAAATCATAGTCACGAGGACATGTACGCCCAATACTAAAATCGGTGTGTTTGGCCGATAGGCCAACACATGGCGGTAGTGTGCAAACGTCAAACACGAACAAAACCGATGCGAGCGCTACGGGTGGTGAATCGGCCACCTACCATATTTTTGGACCGACCGTTAAAAAGGTGGTCGATGGCCAATGATGAGAGTGTGACGTCTGTTTGTCTGTGATAAAATGATAAGCCGTTTCAAGACGTTTTTGTACAAGTGTACAATCGACTCAAGTAGTATTTTGTTTTGATTCGTGGTTAAGTCACTTTGTCTCCCATACAACGGAGCGGCGAAAGTACTGGTTAGGTTGCGAAAGTGGAGAATCTTACTTTCGTCGTTTTGTAAATTCGGAAATTAAACGTTCTAAAAGTGAAAAATCGAGTTGGTTTAAAGCGGAACGTGTAGAATTTCGTCTATGAAACACGTAGGAATAATAAAGTAAGTTTGTTAACTTTTCTGACTTGAGTCTGTTTGAATAAGTCTTCGAGATTTTTCGTTTTTTCAAAATATGTCATACATGCATGTCATGTCAATGTCATGTATGCAACTCGTTGCAAAACTCATTTTTGTTCAGCACTCATCGTATTCTGAGAGAGAGGAGACAGCTGGCTTAGATTGCGAGCTCCCAAAAGTCATGGAAACCTGTCATCAACTGTCACTGGAAAACCGCACATTCGAAGGGCAGAACGTGAAAAACCGTCAAAATTTAACCGAACTAAAATTGGATGTAATTGAAAATTTAGGTTGTTTTCCTGTGCTATCGAATATAAAATAGTTGAATATTTAAATATTGTCGATTGGACTCCATTTGCTATTGCAAATTTGAAATTTTATGATCTTTTTGATATCAAATGGAATGTGAAAATGGTTTTGACCCAGTTTGTACTCTCCGAACCATTGTGCATAGCCCAAACATGAGAAGAAGAAATCAAAGAAGCCAAGAAAACAAGCCAGTTGTCAGTGAGCTGTCTCCTCTCTCTCAGATCGTATTTATCCATCTCGGCGAGCCTCGTTCGATAAATGTACAACTTGACCTACAAAGAAAAAAATCGACATTTTGCAACTTGTTGCATAAATAAATCATTTTTGTTCAGCACTCATCGTATTTATCCATCTCGGCGAGCCTCGTTCGATTAATGTACGACTTGACCTACAAAGAAAAAAATCGACATTTTGCATCTTGTTGCATAAATAAATTACGTTGTCTATATACCTACTTTATATCAAGGAAATGAACAACATAATGGCCTACTTTTCCTAATCTAATCTAATCTAAGCGCTGCACAGCCAATATTGAAAAGCATGCTGGAAATACCTGAATTTATTCAGGTATTTTCTTGTCCCTATTAATATTTGCAGAATATCAACGATATGATACAAATATTAAAATGGCCAGGCCCACTGTGCAGACTTTGGGGTTGAAGAAGATTGAAAAAATCACGACGATTAGGTTATTCACGCATGAATAAACTGATACCTAGAAGAAAAATTTTCAATTTTAAGAAGGAAGAAACGGGGACAACCGTTCCAACCGTTTCGGTTCAGGGTTATAGGTAAAATCGTTGGAAGTGGCGTTGCTAAGAAAATTAATGCACACTTCATTGTTGTACTCCTGGGATGGGACATAGGCATTTCTTCCTTATGTCCTGGCTCTAGAGCCTTGGTTCAAGCGCCTTTGCTCGCTCTTTGAAACGAGATAAAAAATAATTTTGTCGCTTCCCCGCTATACAGAAACGGATAATGTTACCCATACATTTAAAATCCTATGTGCAATGTAATAAACATGATTATGACAATAATTGTACAGAAGGTTAATGCAAAAATAAAATTGGAATAACAAGAATATGAACACACCAAAAATGAGATCATGTATGCAATAGGGTCCTAAAGCCCTGTCTCAATTTTAGTACCAAACGCTTAAGTTTAGGGCAGAAACACATGTTTACTCAATTTTTAGTTGATTTTCATTGGTTTAAGTACAAAAAACATTTTTTTATGATTTTGTCACACCTTTTGGTTTAAACTCAAATGTTGGGTATATTTTGTTTTCCGTGTCCCTTCCGAAATGTCAGATAGGAACAACCCCAGTGTTCAAACTATATGCCCTGTGGCATTTTTGTCGAAAAAGTGAATGTCAAACAAGATCACAAGTGTCAAGGTTCTCTTTCGTATTATTAAATAAAAACAAGAATTCATTAAACATTTTAGGACCCAATTTGTACAAAAATGATAATATTTACAAATTGTGTGATAGTTCAATTTGGGGAGAAGTGCGCAATTAGTTGGTGGACATGTCCACCACCACCATGCATGACTGTTGCCCTTTCAAAATTACCACGGCTGTCCCTTTTTTGCTGCTGAGATTTTGTTTTGTTTTCATTGTGTTGGGCTAAATCTTCACGTTTTATGTATCGTTTTAGCATCTCGGCACATTGAATCGTCGATAGCCGTGTGGTGTACGCACGGACCTATCAAACGTGTAACTCGCTAGCTCACCGGCTTATGGGATTGGGATCTTCAGGGTCGTATGGACATTCAATTCACCCAATACGCAAGCAGGGGATGATTGATTCAAGCAGGAGTCAAATTTCAACTCTTCACAAAAAGGATGAATACAGAATAGGCAAACCTATTACATATTAGAAAAGGGGGGGGGGGGGTTCTTGAATGCTTAGTGATCAACAAAGGACAAGGCTTGATGGTTCCTTTTGAACCCGGAGAACGACACAAAGAGAACTTGGTGAAAGGCCTTTAGAATTCAGGGCTGGTCTCTCTACGGATTTAGCTACACCAGAGGCTTCAACATTTTACAACAATTTATTTGTGACGTCACATATTGGGTACTTAGCTTTTAGGTGTTCTCACGGATCCGGAGTTTTGCTGATGGTGTTGATGGGTTGGTGCATGGTAGAAGGGTGGCAGGATCGCGATGGCCGACGCCGGTGACGCTATTCTTGGCGGCCAAAGACAATGGCGGCACGCACTCGGGTTGTAACACTTCCCAACGGTCACATCATCGAGGTCAACAGAACCGGGTCAACGGAAGCTGGCTTGATCTTCCCGGAAGGCACATCGACGGCACTGCACTGACGATCTTGGAATAAAGTACAAAGAAAAAGGTCCCTTGACGTGGACCTGGACACCAAGAATTATCACCCTGCGACGTCACTACCTAACCTCTACTTTTACGCTGTTTCACTGATAATTACCTTTTTCTATTATTTTTGCTTGTTTGTTGTATTCGTCATTTGTTTGTATCACTGTTCGAAGCTAGTTTCACTATAATTTTTAATTGATTATTATTTTAGGTTAGATTTCAGACACTACAATACTAACCATACTAATTACGTTTCAACATACTGTTTCTTCTAACAAGTATAACATAACTTTACTAATTTTAACAAATAACATTTTCACGTAACCTAATTTAAGAAAAGAAGCAACACAGAATTAAAAGGAATTTCACCAATAAAGAAAAACTATCACCATTAAATATACTATTTACACACGCGCGCGCACTCTACTTCCTTCTTGGATCACTATTTGTTAAAAGAGACCGAATTTCTGTAAAACGGCTTCTTATATAGAATGCCGTTTCGCATAATTGTGTATTTGACATCTATGTTTTATGCTTTCATGTTTGCACATCCTGTTATATTCAGCACCCTCTATGTGTGAAAACAAGGCTAACAGGGCTGTGATTATTTTGCCCGAACTCAAACTGCTCGAATGTATATCACATCTTGTCTACTTGGTACGGTTATGAAATGGGAAAACGCACTCACTCATGACATTTTCGTCGACCAGTGAGTGTGAAAGTTCAACATTTGAAAAGGTCTCATTAAGGAAATAGAAGGAATAAACCTTGTGGTGGAGCCAACAAGTTAATCTTGGAACCGAACGGTTACAAACATAAGGATTTTGGTTCAATTCCAGGTTGTTGCTTATTTTTTTGTTTTCAAATTCTGGTTTCTCGTAGGACAAATCTACGAATTTCAACAAGATTTTCATAAGTATTTCTATAATCTATTTGTCTGAGTGAGGGAGGGATTGACGATAAATAGAGCAATAAAATCTTGTCATTTTTGTTGCGATGAAGTATTGAGATGATACAATAGGCCAGGGGAAGTGGTTCACCTAGAGTGAATTTATGTTAGAGAAAAAGTAGATTTTGTATGAGAATTGACAGAAAAATGAATGACAAGTTCACCCACTTGTCCTGGCCTATGAAGCATTGAATGGTGACCGTATATCACCCATTGATGCATATTCCATTGCAACAATATAACAATGCTGCATTGCATTCATAAAATTGAATTAAAGCATTACTGCACGCATATTGCAGAATATAAGCAATGATGCATTGCACTCGTTGAATTAAAGTTAAAATACGGTAATACCTTAATACTTGTGGTTACTTGGGTAGTCTCTGTCACTCAGCCCTCCCTATCGAGCTGTTTGATGACAGCTCAAACAGAAGAAGTTGAACAATGTTTATTTTCAATTTATAGGCAATTACCTTCAAATGTATCGGCAGCTGTAATTCGTAAATCACGATATCGCGGAAACTTTTTTCGGTATCCATCTTTGTTTTCACTGTGTGGTTCGAGATGCGAACAAGTTCAAAGTCTGCACATACTATAAATGTGACCATGATGACTCAAATGACTTGTATGGTCTTTGATGAAAATTTGATAAGTAGCTAGGTATATGGTACACATTAAATCAATGAAAACGCAAAATTAAGCAACGTATGTGCAAATGCACCTGTTTTTAAGGAGGCGGTTTTCTTGAGTGTAGCATTAACTACCGAGAATGAAGTAAACTTTACTACATTTTATTCATACCGCCCACTGTATTGAGTCAAAATTAAAAAAAACATCGTCAATGTTGTGATTACGTAAACGGCAGCACTGCCGTTCGATATTTTCGATCATTTTGATTCCTCGCTCTTCGCTCGTTTTCGCCGCGCGATCGCTCGCTGCAACAGATCGTAGGTACGGCAAACAGAATCGTGCTCTCTTTTCCTCTTCCACATTGGAACGGAAAGTGTCATCAGGGTTTTACCCTTCGATAAGGGAGGCTAAAAGAGACAGCACAAAAATTTCTCCGAATCCGCCATCTGCTCTCTGTCTGCTGCTCTCAGCTGCTGGCTGCACATTTCAAACGGCTTTATTTTCTTTCGCACCGCGAGAGCACAAAGTTTCAATCGCGGGCAGAGTTCAGTTGGCCGTTAAATGGAGTGAAATTTTTCCCCAGCGGTTCGCTTGTCGTTTCCAGAGATTTGTACAGGAAATTTTGCTGTTTTTGTGATTTATTTTAGTTGTGATTTGCTTCAGGTGAACGTTTAATTATGGCCACACACTTCCGCATTGCCAAAACCGACGAGGTAAGTTCAGTTGAGCAGGAAAAATGGATTTTGATGAAACACCTGCTCTGATTTGTGTCTTCCAACCGACGCCATTGAAATTTAAAGGGACTGCTTCTGCTCCTGCATATGACCGTTTTGTGTCAAATTCCGAACACTCCACGTTTTGTAGCGATTTTCAAGAAAAGCACTGAAATTTCTGTACATAATGGTCAACATTCCTTTATGATTCAAATCCTCTACATTAAAAAGTTGTGAAAGTTTTAATTCTTCCCTTTGAAATCGCCGCTATTCGGAATATTAGACAAACAGAGATTGCCTTTGTTCTTTTGCCACGCAAATCAGTTGACCGTTATGGCCGGTGAACCATTTTGGATTTAGCTGGGCTCTATATTAAATTTAAAAAAAGTCTAGTTTTAATGCATGTCCTCTAAAATCGTTTGGGTAAACGCTTCTTTAGTGCAGGTAGTGTGTTTTGACACGTTTCGCACTATTTAATGACTAGGGTAGATGTACCAATTATGACTCAGTGAGCACAAAGATTTATTTTATTGTTCCACTAAAAATAACGTCTGATATTCATAGGAATGATAGAACTATCTGTTTTCGATGATAAATCCGCCTTGATAATAATATTCGTGGAATACATTTTGAAACATACATTTTGAAATCTCGTAAACCTAGGGTTTGTTCATAAATTTCATAACGCTAAAAATGGCCATTTTCGACACCAACCCACCCCCTCGTAACGCTTTTTGTATGAATATTTTACAAATTTTGTATGAGCCGTAACAGCACGAGGACACCCACCCACCCCCTTCAGCGTTATGAAATTTGTGAATGGGCCCCTATTCAAATAGCCGTAAGTCAGAAGAGTAAACAAACTTAGTTTAACGATCCTACGTGTTTCGTAGACGAAACTCTACTTACACGTTCTAGTCTGAACTAATTAGATTTTTACTCTTATAACGTTCAAATTTCGGAATTACAAAACGACGTAAGTAAGATTTTCAACTTTCGCAACATAATCATTACTTCACCGCTCTGTTATAATTTGTAATTTATTTAGTAACAACGATACCCTGGCGGTTTTACCATTTTTCAGGTCAAGGAAAAATTAGAGACAAAATGATTTAACAACGAATCAAAACAAAACACTACTTGAGTTAATCTTACATTTGTAATTTATTCATTCATTCAACGTAAGCCTTGATCCTTGATCAGGTCAAGGAAAGGTTTAAAGGAAATTTAAAGTAATCGGAAAAATTTGGTGTTGTCTAGAGAATTTAAAAGGGAATCCGTACAATTACAAGTAAGATTTCTAGTTCCATAAATCTACGTGAAGTCTCTCTTAAACGCTGCAAGCGTCGATTGTTGCCTAAGGGCGTAAGCAATAGAACAAAACAGTGTATCATTATATGATTAAGTCATAAGGTTTTTGTGAGGTAACGCAAATCGGGGCGATAATTGACGTTTCTTGAAAATTCTTTGAAAAATTATTGAAAAGGTAATTAGTGCGTTGCTCACACGCAGAGAAAACTATTTTAATATCAAATATATTCTGTATCATTACCACAATATATCTGTATTATTTGCCGGCTTATAATTGCCTTTTATTGTTTCAATAACAACTCCTAATTTATTTAAAAAATAAAAATTGTTGATTTTGACAGCTGCGTCAAACGGGGTACAACAAAATATATTTTTTTTTTCAAATATTTTTTTCTTTTGAAACAACAAATTTTTGCATTGAAATAAAACCTTTCATTTTTTAAATTAAATTACACTGTTTTTTTGATGTGACAATGTTCTTGTTTGAAATAAAAACACTGTTTTGTTGGACCCAGTCCCTTTATTATTATTTTTTTTAGGAAATAAACAATAAATAACGAAAACGAAACGTCTACTTTACTTTTATTTTATGAAAGTAGAAGTATTGGAACATGCACCAAAATCCATTTAACTGGAGAATGTTCTTTATCCGCTTCGCGACAAAGTGACGGGATGAAATAACCGGCTCGTGTAAGAGTTGACTGCAATACTGGAGAATGCATTAGTGGAATTAAAATTTTAGAAAAGATGGTTAATACTCACCAGAAATAATTCTGATTCTGGTTTTCCTTACTCCAAAACTGATACAAAAATCTATGACCTGAACTTCTCGCACGAACATTTTAACAACGCCATGTACTTCAATTTAATATAATGTATCGGAAACATTCGCTTTTTCACAGGTTCTACTAAGCAACAAAATGGCGAGACAGTTTTTATGCTACGTGCATAATTATTAGAATCAATAATAATGTAAATTGAAACAAATAAACTTTCATTTGACGTAAAGTTTTTCTTTTGTTGTTTCAAAAATAAATCTAGTTAAAAATGTACCCAGTAAATCCAACAATACTGTTGCTTTATTCTGATAAAAATGATTGTTGTTTCAACGCATTTTTGTATTGCAACAAATTGAACAAGTTTATTGAGAACAACAAAGTTATTTATTGTTTTGAATAGCTGGTATTTCTCTGCGTGTATATGAATTTTTGTGGATTCTGTAGATAGGCCAGCTCAACCTTTTTTTAGCCGCGGGCCAAATTGACAAAATGAAAAAATCAATCAATCTTTTCATATTGCTCAGAAATTGATAAGAATCATTCAATTCTCGCGTAATTATCGATTGAAAGACAATGTCCTTGGTCAGCGTTTCATACAAAAACACAACCGAAGAGGCTAATTTGGCTTAGTTATTGATTAAAGAGAAAGTTAAGAAAAAGAGCCACTCAATGTTAAATAGGTCCTTTTAAAATGTTACGCGACAATTATACGATTCTTTATAAAAAATCACTGAGTATAATGCCTATGATTTTGTTAGACTCGTTTTCGTTAGTTTGATCAGAAATTTGCACTCATTTTTTGTCTGGGTTCAAGATGGTATTATTTGAAAATCCTGCTTATGAGAATAATGCTCTTGATTTTGTCAAAACCTTTAATTAAAAAAAACTCCAGAATGCTGTCCGGTTTTTTAAAACAATTCTCAATTACAGAATTCTTTAATAAATCCAAGCAGTATTACGCGAGTTTTTCAATCTGGCTTGCAAACTATTGTATGAGAATACTCATAAAGTTTACCGAAAATCTTAAAAAATCATTGACAAATTTTTCTCGTCTCTCGTTTTTCTCATAGAATTCATATTATGTAAATCGCTTCCAGAAATGTTTGAAATTCATGTCCAAAACTCTGAGTGAATCCAACCTAAGATTCACTCTGATTGTGATTTACTTTTTTGAAGTAACTTTTGTCCAAGCTGGATAGAATTTCAGGTTTGTATATCAAATTGTGAACAAAGTATTGAAATTCTGATCAAATTAAACAAGTTACTTAAAATGCTCAAAATAAATCTAAAATCGATAATCATTAGTCAGATTTATGTATGGGCGTTCCTTAGCCGAGTATGGTTAGAGTCCGAGGCTACAAAACAAACCCATGCTGAAGGCGTGTGGGTTCAATTTCCGGTCGGTCCAGGATCTTTTCGTAATGGAAATTTCCTTGACTTCCCTGGGCATCCCTGCCACACGATATACGAATGCGAAAATGGCAACTTTGGCAAAGAAAGCTCTCAGTTAATAACTGTGGAAGTGCTCATTGAACACTAAACTGAGAAGCAAGCTTTATTCCAGTGAAGACGTAATGCCAAGAAGAAGAAGATGTATGGAATAATTTTCACGGTTAGTCAACCCAAATACAAAAGTGCTTAAAATCAACCTGCTAAATGTTACCATATGTTCATAATTCAAAGTTGACTCATTCTGAATAAGTCATAACAAGAGATAAGTGCATAAAAAAAACATTAAAACATTAAAGAATGACCAAACCAAATTTAAAGCATAAAATTAACTTGGAAGTTAGAACAGTTATGGCTTGGTATGTTCTAAGCTGAAGTTTGTAATTCATTCAACAGGCCAGATATGAGGAGAATCTTCAAACTTTTCGCGGCCGTACAAAATTAAAGTACTTTGGGCAAATCTGTTGTAGGCCAATTTTCTGGAAATTGCTATCGGTTGGTAAGAAGCCGAGTTAATAGATTTTTGGAGAATTTCATAAAAGATCTTAATGAAATTCCTTTTCGGATTACTAATTTGACATTCTTGGCTTTGTATCGTTGATGGATTGGTTTCCTTAAAGATGCTTGGATTTAGTCTCGGCCTTTCTATTGAAAATAAATTACTAGAAGGATATTTTTTTATATAGGGTGCCGGTACCAATGGTTGTAATGTACCAGTAGATTGGACTATGGTTTAAAACGTACATTTTTCGATAAAAACGACATGTGCTATTTTTAATGGATAGATCGCCTCTAGTTTAGTCGATTTGCCAAATTTCAGCTTTTTATTTAATCAAAAAGTCATATAAATAATTAAGTTTACGCAAAAAATTTGCTCCCTTGCACCAGTAGTTGCCGTCGTGTTCCAGTAGTGGATCAACGGATGGAAGCAGTTTTTAAAATGGATGTATAAAAATGAAGATAAGTTCTAGAGATGGTCTTAATGCTTCATTCGAAAGATATTTGTTGCTGTTCCGAGGGAAAAATGTTAAACCTATGTAAAAATTTATCATTTTGTTTAAAATTCCTTGTATCATTCCCGAACGTCTACTATTGGAGCACTAGCGCAACTACTGGAACACGTGTACCAATAGTGAGATCAAGCGATTTTATGTTAAAAAAATAGTTTTATCACTCTTTTTATATTTTTCCTATATCTTCTTCTTCTTCTTTCTGGCGTTACGTCCCTACTGGGACAGAGCCTGCTTCTCAGCTTAGTGTTCTTATGAGCACTTCCACAGTTATTAACTGAGAGCTTACTATGCCAATGACCATTTTTGCATGCGTATATCGTGTGGCAGGTACGAATATACTCTATGCCCTGGGAAGTCGAGAAAATTTCCAACCCGAAAAGATCCTCGACCGGTGGGATTCGAACCCACGACCCTCAGCTTGGTCTTGCTGAATAGCTGCGCGTTTACCGCTACGGCTATCTGGGCCTTATTTTTCCTATATAGTAGAGGTTGAAATCTTTCTGTTAACGCCAAAAGATCTCAGTTAAGGCTTGTCGTTATTTTGTTATGATTTTTTATAGCTTAGGTAGTTCACTAATGGCACCGGCACCCTATTAAAGATATTTTTATGCCAAATATTTTCATCTACTAATTCGAAAGCTTATACATTATTCAAGGAACTCCTTTGGACCTTAGTAGAAAATTCGTTAAGTAATTTTGATTTGAATTCATTCTAGTTTTTTTTCAGTTTGGAGTTGGAGAAATGAACAGTTCACTAAAAATATCTGAAATTGATCTTCAAATTTCAATTCATCAGAAATTCATCAAAAAACTTCTATAGTTGATCGGGTTAAGGTGAAACAGCTTGGAATCAAAACTCAATAACGCACCAAAGCTTTTAAGGTACAAATCTTGCGAAAAAAACAAGTTCAGTACAATTTCTATTTTTGCTTTGTGTACTAAACGAAAGTTTAAAATAGGATGATCTACATTGTACATTCATTATTTCAGCAGTTTAGTGCCTTTGAAATTGCGAGTAGGGGCGCAAGTCGACCATTGTGCCAGTCATGTTTGGATTTCCGACATGTGTCATCTTAAGTCAGACCGTGCTCTACGTGCTCTAAACATTCGGAATAACAAAATATTCGCATTATTTGCTGTCTTATTGGAAATAATCTATTGAATGAAACATCTGTATCAAAATGGCATCGAAAAGATACAAAATTATGAAGCTTTTGAATTATATTTACTAGCTCAAAATATCATCTAGCTCGTTTCTGTCTGACCAGTTTTTGATAAAAATTTGTCCTTTAAGGCGAAGTAGCCCGTCATTCGTTTTGACAGAAATGATGACTTTGCAGATGCAATTTCAAATTGATAAAACTCAATCTTGATACTTTATAATGACTTCAAAAAAGTATCACTGTACGCGTCAACATGCATAAAGTAGGCTGATACTTTTTCAGCTATGACAGTGCAAAACCAACCAATTTTCTTTGATTCGAAATCGTGAGATTAATTAGCAACAATCATCAACGACGCGTTCCCTGGGCTTGAGATTATATTTTCCAGGGAGCGATGAGTTTTGATAATTGATCGCTGTTGTTAGTAGTTTTGATTAGATGTTGGGTGAATTTCAAAGCAATGGCAACCTCTTTATTACAAAATTTAGATTTTATCTTCTGACCTAAAGATTCTGGTTAAAGTACTGTACTATGCAGTTGGGCTGCACTACGCTATCACTCATCAAAATTACTTTCACTTCGGGAAAATATAATTTCAAACTGGCGAGAAGATTACAGACTGAGGGTGGGTTAGGAGCACAATCAGACCCTTGAATGTGCAATGTGGGTTACTAAATTGGGAATGCTATTGACGGTTTGTAATCTTCTACGAGGTTTTCGAAAACCAACAGGGCGCGTGCACCGGGTTGCGGATAGGAGCAAAGGGAGATCAATAGCATCTACCTAAAATAATAGAGCAAAAAGCCGTTCCATGATTAGGTAATGTTTAGCGATCTTCTATGGTGTTCTAGTACTATAAAATTCTTCACTCACTGGAAATTCTGGCCTTGATAATATCAATAGTGCTAAACATAAAATAATACCTAATACTCAATAAGTACAATGTAGTTTCAATGTAGTAATAAATGAAATAAAAACAATTTTCTATACATGACAAGGTTTTGAAGACAATCAATGAGTGAAAGAACTACCTATTATAAAAGCCACATCAGCTAAGGCTATACATATACAAATGTTGGTCATAGGGTCATGGCGAGCATTCGGTATGTATGTCTATGACTGATTCTGATCTAATAGGGGCACTAGAAGACCACGCGGACAATTTCGAAACAAATTATTTTTATACATCGGTCTTATGATCCGAAAGGCTCAGCTATGCTGTAATGTCATTTTTTAAGCTATTCATTAGTGCTGTTTAATTGTTTATTATTCTAACAAAACTACATAATTATTCATTACTAATCACTGTTCCTAATTCTCTCTTTCTCACCTTCTTATCTGTTGCATGATTATGATCATTACTAATATAATGCATGAGCATGCACAATAAGAATAATTTCAGAATTGTAAGCAGTCAATGGATAACTGGATAGAATAGCTTCGAAAAGGATGCTCAAAACAGAATAATTCTGGTCAGGGAAGTATGACCATCATGAGTAAGTAACACATTTTATTTTAATAATATCAAATATTTTTATATAAATCAGCACCGCATATCAGTGAACTGAATTATAATTTTATATCTGTACATGATAAAAACAGATAAAGTTTGTACAGTTGTCACCAACGATTGAATCGCGTTCTTTATAGTAATGTTCAATCATTATCAAAAGCTCCTAAAGCGTCGCATCGTGCCATCAGCAGTTCTTAGCATCACTCTCATATTGTTATTACTTTATTGTTTATTAAATTTATATAAAGCGATGAGCTCATTCTTTCTTACTTGTACAATTGTTTGAAATTTTACTAAATCAAACAAAAATTCAAAACTTAAATTAAATTTCTCTCAGCACATTTACATTTTGCAGCATTAATCGCATTACTGTGTCAAGTCTTCTCCAATTTCCTATACCCTACCCTAACCCTTCCTATCATTTCCGATGTTGTTCAAGTGGTCCGCATAGACTATTACGGCCATTACCTATCCCTGCCCCCGGCTTTGGACTGACTTGCGCTCTCATTGCCCCACCAAACGCTGCAAAATGAAATGAAAATGAAACAATCATCAACGACGCGTACAAATTTTAATGACGGCCTACTTCGTCTTAAGGCTAAGTAGCACGTCATTCGTTTTGGCAGCCATGTTGACATAGCAGCACGCAATTTTTAAGTGATAAATCTCAGTCCTCATATATCATATTGATCCGGAAAAAAATCACTATAGGGTAAAATCACCGGTTTTGGCCAGCCTAAGAGAAAATGTCAATAAAATTTAAATGTAAAGCCGTATTTACACTACAAATATGTCAAATGCAAGCTTTCAATCCATGTTATGTGTGTAAAATATCAAAACTGAGCTAAAACCATTTTTTCGCTTTGAAAATCCCGTTGGTCAATATAGGCTAATGGAACCAGTTTCGGCCAGAGAGTTAACTTCAATTCCTAAATTGGCCAATCGCATTGATTTCTCATGAGAGTGGCGAAATTAGGAGTGCCCTGGCCAAATTAGGTGTATGGGAGTTCTGAGTTGAATTTCTTATGTTTCGAACCAATTTGAATGAGTAAATGAAGGTAGCTGTATCATATGAATGTGATCTACTGAACACAAAAGGTTTCATGCTGATTGGCTATGTAAAACGGTGTATAATCCACTATGGCTACAACTGACGTATGGTCAAAACCGGTACTTCTACCCTATGATGCAGTATGCTGATACTTTTTCAGATGCATCAGTGCAATACTAACTGATTTTCTTAATTCAAAATTGTGACATGATTTAGCAACAATCACCAACGACACGTACAAATTTCAATGACGGCCTACTTCGCCTTAATTCCTCCAGGAAGATGTCCAGAAATACCAAAAGACATAACTTTTGGAATATTTTGAATTAATTTCAGTTCGTTATAAACACTTCAATTGGGTTGCTTAGTGATGAAAAAGTTGCAGTTTTCTGTAACTTCTAAGGCTAGCACAATTTTATTGCGCTTAAAAAATTTAACAACTTAAGACCTTAATTTTTCTGAGGTTTGCTCAAAATACTGATGCAAATCTATAAAACAACAATGAATATATGAACATCGGTGTCAACTGTTGGGTATTGACACTTTTGAGTGCAGAAGGTCTATAGCTCAATCAGTGTACAGCTAAAAAGTTTTGGTAGGCAAAATTGATTCACCTGAAATTATTGCTAATCTGTCAATATACGCATCAGAACGGTCACTCCGTACAAGAAGCTCTCTCGGACAGTAAATTACGGTTTACATGACCCTATTCGATACATGGCAGCAGACTTCAATGATCACTACCACCTCTTCGATTTCGGCTTGATAACTTTTACATTACGACAACGGATTGAACGAGTGTTACGAGAGGAAGAACGGGAAGGCAGATAAAAATGATTTGGATGTGCTTGATATTTGACGTATTTTTAAAGTGTTAGAATTAAGTTATTCATTGTCTTTGTCTTCACTATGCGTTTCTAATAGTTAATGGTTATTGTTTTACTTTAATTGTTCATTAAGACATAGGGTCAGATGAATCAAGAAATTTACAAATACAAATGCAAAAATAATAGAAGTTCTAATATTGCGGTTCTTTTGAAAATTTTCCATTCTGCGGTAGCCGCAAAAATCTACTGCAGCTGTCAAAGTTCTACCATAGGCCTGAAAATCAGTTCTTTATTGAACGAAACCATCTAATCAAAGTATGCTACAGTCCAAGCTCGTTATAACAACAACTTTTATAGTAATAAAAGCTCTCTATAGCGACATTTTTTGGTCCCTATATTCTCTATAGCGACTTTTCTCTATTACGACGGTTCCTTACGATGTCGTTATAACAAGCTTTGACTGTAGTAGAGTTCTTCTTCTTGGCATTAACGTCCTCACTGGGACAGAGCCTGCTTCTCAGCCTAGTGTTCTTTATGAGCACTTCCACAATTATGACTTGAGCGCTTTCTTTTCCAATGTTGCCATATTCGCATTCGTATCTCGTGTGGCAGGTACGATGATACTCTATGCCCAGGGAAGTCAAGGGACTTTCCTTTACGAAAAGATCCTGGACCGACCGGGAATCGAACCCAGACACCTTCAGCATGGCTTTGCTTTGTAGCCGCGGACTCTAACCACTCGGCTAAGTAAAGGCCCCCTGTAGTAGAGTCTGGCATTGAGAAACATCCAAGGTATTATCGCAGCCGATCGATGATGCTTTGTGAAAATCAGTAATTGTGACAACTGTGGTAGCTTTCTGTTCAACCGTAGAATGGAAAGTAATTTCTAAAATTGCAATAATATAAGCGTGACAATTCATAGAGAAATACACACCAGAGCATTGTCAAGAACACGACTAACGTAATTGTATTTTTTGCTCCTCTGTTAAATATATGGAAAACCCCAAATGAAATTTAGTTTTCAAATATGAGCACACACTCGCACACATGTGACACTAGTCTTAAATTGGAAATTTTTCAATCAAGTTTTGGTAAATCATAGACTCATCTTGCGCAAACTTGCGCAACAGAGGTTTTCTGTAGTTTGACTAACCAGTTAGAATGTGACAATTCTGTTGAATGTGTGTTGTTGGCGTAAATCGGAAGAAAACACAGTCTCGTATTACCAAACTGGGCTGCTTCAAAGCTGCAAATATATTTGATTATTATTAAGAGTACCAATTCATAAACGAAGGTTAACTCCAATTTCTGTGCACTCCTAGTGACTTGATCTACGCCACCCTATTTAAATATACTGACTTAATCACTGACTTAATAAGCTCTTTGCTACAGAGTACTTATGCCGCGTACATACTGCGTACACATCAAATGCAAACTGACTGCAAAACAATAACTGCATCAATACCTATATTGGAGGATTGTTTTAGGAAGTCAGTAAAAACACTATGTAAACACCAAAAGAAATCTTCAGAGTAATGTCTTTAGAAAACTTTAGATCTACACCCATATTAATTTCTAATGAAATTCCAGGATAAAATTGTGAAAAATTGCATCCAGTGAAACGGACAATCATTCTTGTTGTTATGTCACGATAGATTTTCAAAAACTATTCAAAAAATCCTTCTTGACACTACTTCCTCACTTGGACAGAGCCTGTGATTAGTGTTTAATGAGCACTTCCACAGTTATTAACTAAGAGCTTTCTTTGTCAAAGATGTCATTTTCGCATTCGTATATCGTGTGGCAAGTACGATAATACTTATGCCCACCCAGCAAACAATTTTGCTGAATAAGAGTTGAACAAATTACTCTTAAGCATACTTCTGCTGAAGAAACTGTTATGTAGCAGTCAAGAAAATTTCCATTACGAAGAGATCCTGGACCGACCGGCAAACGAACAAAGACACCTTCAGCATGGCTTTGTAGCCGCGGGCTCCTATTCAAAAAGTCTATTGGTTTATTTTTGACTCCTGGTTCCGGTTTGGTCTCTTTTTGATTCCTGTCTGGTCACGACACACGTTCGGGAAATTAACATGTTTTCCTTTTTCCGTATATTTCAGAATGACGCAGCCCGTGTTCAGGCGAAGAAGGTCTTGAAGGAACCGACTCTGGGCAAAAGAGCCGTGCTCGGAGAACTCGGGAACAAAGTGCTGAAGAATGTTGTGGAGCATGGCAAGGGAAAGGACACAGGAGGAGCAATATTCAAATCCAACGATGCCACCTTCAAAAACATTAAAGCCCGAGTGGACACCCACTGGAAGAAATCCGACGGCCAAATAACGGTTTTCCCGGTGTCCAAACCGGTAACTCGATCCGATTCTCTAAAAGGCTTGAACCATGTTGGGCTCGGAAAGCAAATCAAAAGCACAACCGTTTCCACCGTCGCCGTTCCTGCCCAGAAAAAAGTGGTCCACGTTACGAAGGGTGCCGAAGTTAAGAAAGTCAAGGTGGTCAACCTGAAACGGGAGGAAAGTCGACTGACTCGGCGGTCGCTTACCAAACTGAAGCAGCTGAAAAAGCAGACCACAAGCTCCTCTTCCAGCAGCTCGTCGCTAGCAACGAATTCCGACGAGGAGGAAGACTATAAAATAGAGGTAAGTAACTAACTACCGTTAACTGTTAACGGAGGGCAATTGTTCATGAACCATCTGGACCAACTTTTTTGGCATCTTACTACTTTTACTTAGCTTTACTTCGAGCAAGATTAAGATTTACTTCATTATAAGCGTAGATCTCAAGGAAAATTCCATCATGCCTAAAAGTCCACCTTTACGGGAAAAATAGCTACCGTGGACGTACCATATTTGACGCGGTTAAGAAAATTCTAAATTCAAACACTTGTCAAATCGTCTAAATCTTTCCGATTTTGTTGAAATTTGAACATATGCTAGCTCAACTATTATAGAATTCAGGAAAAATCAGTAAAAAATATTAAACGTTTTTTCTTTATGTTTGATTGACTTTTTGTGGAACACATTAGGTTCCTTAATTGACGCATCAATTCTTCAATGTGCCTAATTTGACGCACTATGTTCCTTATTTGACGCACTTACAAAAAAAAAAATGCTAAAGCTTAAAATATACAAGAGTTTCAGTATTCAATAGTTCAATTAATTGAAAAAAGCGCTTTAGAGTGAACATAAAAGTTAGAACCTTTGGAAAAAGTTTTGAATGACGTCATCCGGTAGTACTTTTGCTATGCGTTTAGTTAGTGTAGAAAATAAAACCGGCGATTGAGTTCAATCCACAGTTAAGCATTATTGTTTAGTAATGAATTTTCGTCGCGATATCAGACAAGGGCAAGGTTTGAAAACTACGTTGCGCTGGAACGGGAAGGTAGTTGCTAAAATAAGGACACATTGGTCAAAAACTAGAACGAAAACAACCGGTTCCAAAAATGTCCGTTTTAGAATCTTTGTTACTTATAACACGTGAACTACGCCTACTTGGCCCATGTTCTATGTCACCCTTATGGACCGCGGGACAAATATGCGTAGAACTAACGGCAGTATGGGCCTCGAAATAGATCGAAGAGATCGGCTCCATATAAAAAGCGTGACGTAGGGCGGATGGGCGGGGTTTTTCTAGAAAATGGTATTTTTGTGACACGTATCTCATGGACACCCCCTATTGTATAAATTATACGAAACAAACCATTGAACCTACACCTCAGCTCCTGACGCATTTATAGAAGCTTCCTTGAAACATTAGGGGACGTCCATAAAGCGCGATAAATTGTTCAATTTTCAACCCCTCTCAACCTTGGCCACATTTATTTTATGAAAAGTGCAAATATTTTGTATGAATCGTTGCGTTTCCCTGAACCTTCTCCTCTTCCTAAAAACGTGACGTAATCTATGGATGACCCTTTACATGTGATTACATAAAGCATTGGGTTGTTCTGCGGACGGATTTTTTGAATGCAATCACCATAAATATTTATTTTCCTATTTTCGATTCAACAAAACATGCTGAACAAAATAGCAAATAATTAGGAACATTGTGTGCCTAATTTGACGCACAAGATTTTCATACAAAAATATGTCTTAACCCTTAAAAATAGAAAAATTTCGACGTCAATTTATGAATAAAAGAATATTACTGACTGTTGTTGATGATATTGCTGTAAAACAGCACAATATTTTCATGAAAATTGATTAACAGTATTTAGCACATTCACTAAGGAATGAAAAAATTGACGCACTTGTCGGATGCATTTTCAAATTATTTTTATTGTTTGCCTATTTTTACTCAAAAATAAACTTTTTTTGATTGAAATCTTACAATAACATGTAAATGAAGATTAAGGAATATATTTTTCAATGCTATTGTGAACTAGAATTAATTTATAATAAAAATAATTAGAAAATGCGTCAAGTTTGGACCCGCGTCAAATATGGTACGTTCACGGTACACCATGCATAGAAAGCAAAAACCTTTATCAGCGTAAATCCGGCAATCATTAGAGAATTCTGTGTGAAGCAACTATTCATGGAAGAATATGTTCAATAATGCCATCCTCTAATACCCTAATTTTTATTTTCGATCCCAATATCATTTTTCGTTATCTAAAATCGATCTTTGAGGAATGATTTATTTTTACCGATTCTTTACAATGATAAACGCATAACCATAAAACAAATTTTGCTTGAGTATAGTTTACAAAGCGCCTAACAATTTTGCCGAAGAAAGTAAGAAAAGCAATGGTACATGTTTTAAGGTTTGTGGTTCATGAACAACTCCTAATTGCGATTGATTTAATTTTGTCTAATAATCTTATTCCCTTTAGAAACCGGACTCTCCCGACACCCATTCCCACAAATTAATTGAGGAAGTTGAGAACATTGACATCAACGATGCTTGGAATCCTATGTTGGTTTCGGAATACGTAAACGATATCTACAACTATTTGAACAGCTTGGAAGAAACGTTTGCAATTCGGGAGAACTTCCTCGATAGCCATAAACAGGTAATATATTTTGCTCGAATTTCACAGAAGCTTTTTTAAATTAAAAATAATTAAATCACTTACAGATTAATCATAAAATGCGCACTATTCTCATTGATTGGATCAATGAAGTGCAATACCAGTATAAGCTCGAGATCGATACTTATCACATGACCGTTTCGATCATCGATAGATATCTCCAGGTAATTTCGTTGATTCATTCTCTTTCAAACAAACATGACTTTATAAACGTATCTTTCTCATCCCCAGCTTGTGGTCGATACTCCTAAAAAAGAACTGCAGTTGGTCGGCGTGACGGCAATGTTCATCGCATCCAAGTACGAGGAACTGTTCCCACCAGACATCGATGATTTCGTGTACATCACCGACGATACCTACAAAAAGAAACAGATCCTCGATATGGAGAAGCAGATCGTGAAGGTGTTGGACTTTCACCTGGGCAAACCGCTGCCCACGCACTTTTTGCGGCGCTATTCCAAGGCTGCCAAAGCCGCTGACAAGAACCATCTGTGCGCAAAGTTCCTAATCGAGATGGCCAGCATCGACTACAGCACGGCGCACTACAAGCCGTCCGAGGTAAGAATCTACTTATGAAGATGTTTTAATTTGAACAGCTGGTTTTGGACTCAATTTGTCTTCGTTGGCAAAATCCTTCCTTTGCACATCTCTGTTAGACTTGTTAATCTTGTGAGCCTCAATCTAACTGATTATGTGGGCCACGTCAATACTTTCAAATCTTTGCGCGGGTCGTAAGACTATTTGAAGATAGAGATGATACTGTTTTTGGGGCCTTTTGCAAAAATCCCAAGTTAGCATCAAGAACTTGACCGTCAAAATTGGTTACCTATTTCTAGCGCAGAGCTTGGAGCCGTTCAATAGTTATAGATTAGAACTATATGCCCAATGTGTGATGAAATATAGGACACCGCGTGCTTACTGTTTACCTGAGGTGGTTAAGGCTAAGTAACCCGTCATTTGATTTAGCGGCCATGTTTACTGTACAGCTCGCAATTTCAAAGTAATAAAACTCAGTCCTCATGATTGATATTCTATCGAAAAAGTACCACAATACACCCGATTCGGTTTTTCACGGATTTTTTTTTACACGGCCGTGCAAAAAAAGTTTCCATACATTTTTTTTCACCAAAACCTTATTTTTGCATGAAACGTCGAGAAATGGTGTTACTTTTTTTGCACGGTTTTTGAAATTTTGAACTGAAAACTTTTTTTGCACGGTACGCATCCCCCGTGCAAAAACAGAATCGGGTGTATGCAGATTCTATAACATTCCCCAGAAAACCATTCCCCCGAAAACCATTCCCCAGAATTCCGTTCCCCAGAAAACCGTTCCCCAGAATGTAACATTCCCCAGAATTCCATTCCCCAGAATGCACCATTCCCCAGAAAGCTATATGAATATCCATTTTGATGGAGAGCCCATATAGCATAAGGTCACTTGGCATAAAATGATTTGGTATAAAGCCATTTGCCATTCAGCCATACTTATGCTCCTTCTTTTCAAAAAGGATGTTCTTCATGTCATGCCAAATGGTCATTAGCCAAATGACCATTATATCAAATGGTCCTAGATCATTTAATCAATCATGCCAAATGCCTTCTTGCCATTTGATATCCTTACGGAAAATTTTGTCTATATCGTCAACAGGATAAGACTGAAAGAAGGGTGTATCACTATTTTATGCAAAATTAAACAAGTCATTTGTAATTTAGACTTGACGCAAAGAAGGGCGTAACATTTTAATGTGTAGAATAGTAAGTTTTTATTCTGCCGAGTTTACGTAATCATTATATCGGAAACTTATAATATGATACTACGAACGTCTTGATTCTAATCGGTGTAGCCCTAAAAAGTAAGAGATGATGCACCTTCTTAAAACATTGATGAAAAGCTGCATACATCACTACATTTGATAAAAATTGGACATACATATGAAATTATACATTTGTAAACTACTATACCGAAAGAAGGGTGTAGCTCCATTTTGTGCAGAGTAGTGATGAGTTGTATATTCTTTTAAATAAATATTGGATACTGTGTTTCCCCATTGACTGATCTATCAGTCTTCATAAGTGCCAATAAAAGTGAAACTTCTGTGATAGTTCATTTGCAAATGAAATTTGAATTATTCGTAAAGTGTTCATAATTAGCAGCACCAATGCTAATCTTCTCATGTACTTGTAAACAACTTTGTATGCAGTTTAATTTTCAAGTTTTTTTTTTAAATAGATTATTTCAAAACTTTAAAGTAGGTATATAATTTTCTGGGGAATGGTTCATTCTGGGGAGTGAAATTCTGGGGAATGGGTTTCAGGGGAATGGTTTTCTAGGGAATGTCATAGAATCCAATATGCACTCAAATGCATAAAGTTCATATAATATGTTGATACTTTTTTCAGCTATGTCAGCGCAAATGCAACTGTTTTTGTCAGCCCACTGCTTAGAAGCCATGTTTTTGTAGTGAGCATCGAAGTCAAGAGTAATAATTACTCACTTTGGCCAAATCGTATCAATAATAATTTTCCATTTCATCAAACTGTTTTCGAAGCTCACAATAAAAAAACGTTTTCGTTCAGAATAAAATATTTCAAGCGTTTGCAACTGTGTGTCTGTTTAAATCACCATAAAGTAGTATTTAACAAATTTTCCCCACACAATTTTTTTCGCCATTCTAGATTGTTTGTCCCGAAACGACTATTATTTTACTAACATTGAACTGTCTTGAGGAACAACTTCGCAGAGGGAAAGAAGAGGTGGCTCATTTTTTTTTCCCATGGGGTAGTATTGTGGTGCCAGAAGCCTGATTTTTGTAACTTCGAAATCGTAAGATGAATTAGAAGCAATCATCAATGAATAAACGTACACATTTCAATGACGGTCTACTTCGCCTTAAATCAATTCAGAAAACATTGACGACATGAAAATATTAAAGTTTTCTCAAACTTTACCGATGGTGAGAAGCGTTCTTATTCTGCGCGCCTGTCCACAGTGGTGCGATCAAGAACGACCTTACCTTGATATCTTTGTCCTTACCTTGATATCTTGGTGGCTACAGCGTAGCGTCACGCCATTGCCGGGCGTATTGTAGAGCTCCATCTTGGTGAGTCTTGGGCGAAACTTCTCCAGTTTCTCCAGTTGCCCCGAACGTTTAGGGTCGCCAGGTCCTCTTCCACTGCGTACAGCCAGCGTATTCGTCGTCTTACCCGAATCCGCTGACCTCTACCTGGTTCGCTGCTGAATATTATTTTCAAAATTCTTTCTTCCGACATTTGCACCAGCCCACTGAAGTCTACCGTATTTTACACGCTTGATAATATTCGAATCTTTGTACACTTGATACAACTCGTGATTCATGCGTCTCCATCACACACCATTTTCGAGTTTCCCACCGAGTATTGTCCGCAGCATTTTACGCTCGAAAACACTGAAAGCTTTCCGGTCTGCCTCTTTCAACGTCAACGCTTCGTGCCCGTAGAGAGCCACCGGAAGAACCAATGTTTTATACAGGTCAAATTTTGTTTCCGTTTGCAAGCTGCGGGACCTAAGCTGGTTACATAGTCCGTAAGCCCTATTCGCAGCGTCACGTCTCTTCACTTCGCGGGAAACGTCACATTCGTTCACGTGTTCCAAGCTAAACAAATTCTTCAACAACTTCAAACGCATCCCCATCAAATACTATCTCAGCACCTACACCGCCAAGCCTGACTCAATATCTACCTGCAACCATGTACTTCGTTTTGGTAGAATTAATGGTCAGGTCTATCCTCGCTGTATCCCTCTTCAGAGGCACGAAAGCCTCTTCCACTGACCTGCGATCGATTCCAATTAGGTCTATACCGTCCGCAAAGCCAAGGAGCATGTCCGACCTTGTGATAATAGTGCCTTTTCTCTGCACGCCAAATCTTATGATAGCACACTCGAGTGCAATGACAATGTTGAACAGTAAATTCGAAAATGCGTCTCCTTGCTTCAACTCGTCTAACCCGTAAAACAAATAACGAGCGGTGGAAATTCTATACAGCAAAAATGCAGAACTAACATTGGAAATATTGCAGTTATAATGTTGTCTAATCATTTCAACAAACATAACTGAACAACTTTTTTATTGCGGTTTGAAACTGTCACAGAGGACAACTAAGAAATGGTACAGGAAATTGTTTTCCGCAACTTTTTTCCACTGAAAATATTAAAATAAGATTGTACGCCGCCAACTTGTTACGGAGTAACAGTTGACAGGTTAACAATTTTTCGCTCTATTATGCAAAAAATGGCTGAAAAATCTCAGAAATCTCTTACCTATCGTAATGTTCTGAATGGCCTCAAAGGTTTACGCATGAGTTTAAAACGTTAATTCACATATTCAGTAAAATATATCAATTGTTTTCACTTACCCCATTTACCCACTTACCCCGCGGTACCTTATTATTGTACAAAGATAACAGCCAGCGTATGAAAGTAAAAAAATTAAATAAGTTATTGAAGGATTCCTTTTGATTTCTCCCGAAGAGTTATCCGACTTCATATCTGATGTATTTAAAAACAAATAACGAGCGGTGGAAATTCTATACAGCAGAAATGCAATTGCCCCATGATGTAAGAACTAACATTTCAACAAACATAACTGAACAGAAGAAAATTCAAGTAACAAGAATAACATTTTCTTTGCTTACATGTTACTTATGTTATTGTTCATTGGGACGCCTTAACAAATGTTAAAGGTAATAGAAATCGTGAATATAACTGTTAATTAGTTAGTTAGCGCCACTTGTGGGGCAAGTGAAAAGTAAGACATTTTTCAAAAAAAAAATTCTGTATTTTTCTTTTTAATTTTACATAAAAATCAATTTCAGCATATTGCTTATATTTGGTGGGAGACAAGCTAAAAAATATACAAATGTACTTGTTTCAATTTAAAGTCTCTAGAAATTGAAGAATCCCAACTATGCGAATTCCAATACCCACTTTCCCAACGGTACCTTACTGTATTCGATAATGCTCTAATTGGAATGTTTTCCAATTAAAACGTTTAAATATTTCTAATTTTGCGCCATATTTTCTTTCAGATTGCTGCTGCTGCACTGTACATATCCCTGACTTTGTTCCCACTGGCTAATAACACCGAACCCAAGGTGTGGACCAAAACTCTTGAACACTACACACATTACACTGTGCAACATCTGATGCCGATCGTGCAGCGGTTGGCCAAGGTGGTCAAAAACGCCCCCAATATGAAAGTTCACGCCGTTTACCACAAATATCAGTCCAGTAAATTCGAAAGGATCTCCGTTCAACCGGAGTTCCAAGGACCTGTGATGGACAAGCTGATAGACGGTGAACTGAACCTGTAGTGTAGTTCAATTTT
Source organism: Aedes aegypti (assembly GCF_002204515.2). Taxonomy (NCBI): domain Eukaryota; kingdom Metazoa; phylum Arthropoda; class Insecta; order Diptera; family Culicidae; genus Aedes; species Aedes aegypti. Next base: position 200,333,377 of record NC_035108.1, on the reverse strand, counting down.
ATGAATCGATATATTTAGCTATCATATTACTGAAAATAGGTGACTCGATTTGCCACTAGACAAAAAATCTTACAAGCCTAGGCTATTCCAGTTTATATCCTCTACAACATTTGTTTTTTTTTACGCGTAGTGTATTGATTAATCGTTTAAGAAGATTTTAACAATCCTAAAATATTTTCTAATTGTAGTTTTTTTCGGCAATATTGCTAATGCGAGAGGATAAAATGGTCTTAGGCTAGATCAGGAAAACAAATTCCCATTAGTTGTGTTTTTTGCTACTAAACCGAGCATAATAAACTTTTGACTGATCAATTGTAACAATTTGATGTACTTTACGTGTTTCACTCATTATTCCAATATTCACTTCACACCATCATTGTGTTTCCGAATCTAGCGTCGGGGTTCTCATCATCATTGCAGCTACCGTTTTGTTATCTACTCTAATCAACCGAAATTATGAATGTTTCCATACATTTCACACAGTGCGGTCGTTTGGGGCGAGCTCATTCACTCATTGGACACATCCCGTAAAATCCGGACTCGTTAAATAATCAACACTTCGGTCTCGCGCTACTCCTCGCGTTTATGCTTCAGCGCAGAGTCGGTAAAAGCAGTCTGACGTGGCCCTGATTTTATTTAACGAATAACAATGCTCATGATAATCCAACACGGTTCTGATTCAATATCGTCGAGCACATTCGTTGCTTGGCTCGTTGTTCGTTAATATATATGAAAACTGTCACCCATTATGGTCATTATCTCATTTAAAAATGTAGATCTAATTAGGGGCCGTCTCCAGCTTTGTACCCGCAGATTTTGCTGGTACAGTCTTTCTTCTTGACTGCAACAATCGGTCACTTTATCACTTATCGTCTCTCGAGAGCAGACGGGACGGATCGAAAGGTGGTCGGGTGAGGAGAACCAACTTGTGGATAAATCAAACCCGAGTGTGAATTATAAGCCATATACATGTGGTCCTCTCGTGTAGGTAAATTTTAAGTAAATTATATTTCCCCGAGTAGCAATGTGGAACACAGTAGGTAGCTTAATAACAAGCAAAGGGTTATAGAATCTGTGGTTTGCTTGCGCTTGATCAGTACACTCAATTTAATGGCTGATAATGGTTTCTTTGTATCGCTATGGAGTAAATTGCTATTTATTACGACGGATGAGTTGAGTACGTAATGATTTAGATGCGTATTAAAAGAAGATTTAATGTATTCAACTGCAGAAATGATCTATAGAATCTTAATTCCCGAAAATAACAGTTCCTAAGAAATGATAACAAATTAAATGTATCGTGGAAATGTAGAGGCCATTTCTCGCTGCACTTTACTAAAGGACCTATGTAACAATGAGATATTCTCTCCTCTCCCGCTTGTAACGTCGACAAATCAGGCGTTTACTGTTTGTCAGAGAACGCTGAAATTTTGAAATTAATTAATCACAATTAACTGTGTGTAATTGGGCAGCTCGAATGTATAACAGAAAGATTAATCGAATGGGTTACATGTAGGCGTGCACAACAAACACAGACAAACAGACGTAAATTATTTTCATCGTACATCGAAATAGGGTTTAATTTTAATATTTGGTAGTTGATTAACGACTCATCCGTGGCACTTGTACAATTGTTTTAGTTTTGACATGTAGGTAGGACTACCCATGGTTCGTCAATTTTAACGGACGGATAGTAGTATAGTTCGCAAGCCAATTCTATCTATGAAAATGAGAGAGACAACTCTATCAAAGGTATTTTAACCGATGCACATGTATTCCGTAGCGTCTTATGTGATAATATATTTAAACAAACACTCAAAACAGTGGGCTCATCATAAATCAGCTTTTTTTTATTGATTATAACTCTTTCACATACCCTAATGTTCTGGGTGATCATCTTGTCCCATAATCCCGTATTCAGGTATCTTACCTTACAATATATATAAAGATGACTATTCAAATTTGTGTTATAAAGTGCGAAAATCTATAGCTCATCGGTTCTCAACCTTTCTGAAGCTGCGGCCCCTTTAAAGTTCTACAAACAACCCGCGGACCCCCAAAAATTTGATGCTTTTGGGCTTGTTTACAAATTTCATAACGCTGAAGGGGGTGAGAAGGGGTCCTCAAAATGCTACAACTCTCAAAAAATTTGTGAAATATTCGTACATAATGCGTTACGAGGGGGGTGATGGGTACCAAAAATGACCATATTTTTTGCGTTATGAAATTTGTAATTGAACCCTTTGAAATCAATGTTCATGCAGTTTGTACGACATAAACAACATTTGGATTTTTATAAGATTTTGTTGTTTTTGTTGTGTTGGAGCCAAAAATAATTGTTTTCGCTATACTAATTGACCAGTAGAGAGTTGATGAACGCATGCGCATGCGATGAACTTTGCTATAAAGCATCCCCTTATGACGTTAAACTCAAAAATATATTTTAAATTACCAATAAGCCTCTGCTTTGTAAGTAATGTTAATAGGTAATAAAAAAAATCATAACAAGTAGAATTACAAGCGATGTTTATTAGGTGGCCGTCTTGCCCCATATGGGTGACAAACTTGTCCCATAGTGTTGGAAAAATAGGTTATTTTGGATGATATTTGAGAAGCTCCAAACCTAATACTTTTCGAAGTTATTTTCTTCCTAAATGGCACAGTGCTTATGAAAAGATGCGAAACTAATATGAGGCTAAATTGGTTTTAAAACTTTTGGACAAGGTTAGAGAACAATTTGCTTAAGGTGGCACACTTGCCCCAAATTCCGCTACCTATTCTTTTATTTGTCGCAATTATTAGAAATAACCTATGAATAGTTCAACATTTAAAATGTCAACGCACTGATAGATAACTTTTTAAATAGAGACTACATAAATCGCATCACTTACCAAGGTAGCGTATCACGGAGCTTTTGAACCCTTCCTCTAACAAAACTCCTTCCTGTGAAAACAACCATGGAGAATCTCCATTTCGGTTTCTAGTAGCAATGGACGTCACACTAACATTCCTTTCCCCCGATTACCGTTAGGACGTAGCCGGCGTCGTTATTGTTATAACTAAGTTTGACGTCCTCGCAATTGAACATTGAAAATGGTATGCTACTCCCAAACTACTTCTGTTGGTTCCCTAGGGAGCTAAGATATTACATTAATCCATCAATCATGAAAAATGGCATTCATTCTCAATGGCTTCCCGGACCCTTTTCATTAGGAGTCGTCCATTTATAACGTAAGACGATTTTTCAACCCCCTCCCCCTATGGTAAGATTTTTGTATGAAAATCAAAAATGATTTGTATGCGGCGTAAGAAATTTCAAATACCCCCCTCCCCCCATAACCCCTTACGTAGCTAATGGACGACGCCTTATAAGACAACTGACTCGGTGGTTTTCTCGAATATTTATGTTACTGATCAAATTGTGTTGTCTCGTTAAGGTGAAGATTATTCGAAGCCAGAACTCAAATTTTCAAGAGCATAAATCTCGCGTTACTTATGATCCTGCCCTAAAAGCCATTGGTAACCAAGTGTGTAGCTTATTATTACGAATGAATTTACACGTTATTTCAGAATGCTACGATGAAGAGAAGATCCTCGCCAATCTCTCAGTGGTGATAGTTTTTATTTTGGTTCATTTATTTGCTTAAAAACATCGAGCTGCACACTCGGTTACCAATGGCTTTTAGGGCGAGATCATAAGTTATGCGAGAAATCTAAAGAACCGTACATACTTACATCCATTAAAGCTGAAAAGATAATCGATTGGTTACCATGAGCGAGTGACCGCCGATCAATTAAGTTTTCAGCTTAAACGGATGTTTGGTTCTCCAGATTTGTGCTCTTGAAAATATTAGGTTTGGCTTTGATTCATCTTCACCTTAAGGTGAAACAGTTTAGAATTCATATCAAATATTGCACCGAAAATTTGGAGACACAAAGCTCGCGAAAAAGCATCAAACGACTGTGTAATAAAAACAAACTAAAATAAGAAGATCGACTTCGTACGTTCATTATTTTTGCAGATCAATGCCTTTGAAATCGAAAGTTTCCCCTTAATGCAGTTAAAAACTAATGAATTCGCATTCGTTTATCATGTTGCAGGCACGATAAAACTCTATGCCCAGGGAAGTCAAGGAAGTCGATTCCATAACATTTTCCAGAAAATCATTTCCCGAAAATCATTCCCGAATTCCATTCCTCAGAAAGATGTGTATATCCAATTTTTTAAAATTATTATTGAAAAACATCTAGGGTAAAATAATAAATGAAAAACATCTAGGGTATGCACCAAATATTGATATTCGGCTAGGTATTCGGTGCTTATGGAGTCAAACTTTCTAATAATCAAATTTTTTGCGACTTGTTCCAACATCTCTGAATATTCAGTACATCAATAGTATACAGCTTCTTGGACACATCCATGCTCCATTTTGGTAGATTTCCTCAGTCAAATTATTTGAAATTTGGCGGGAAGATGTGCTTTATGTGAATCATATTGTTGCAAAACATTTATTTCTTTCCAAAATAAAACAAAAGTGTCGATTATAGGATACGTCTTCCAATATGAAATTACTAGTTGACAGACATACGCCATACGCAAAGATGAAAAAAAAAATCGTCTCTAGCGACTAAGAGCACAGTATTTGAACTGACTAAGAGGGCCGATGCTCTTGCAAAAGCATGATTTAAACATCTTAGTGCGCGCGCTTCATACAGATAAATGGAGCATATGGTGAACTGTTTGTTGTGGGACAAACCGTTTGTCGGATGTTGTAACGTGTTGCGATTAACGTAAATCAGAGCACATTCTCGGAATTAATTTTCATCTAAATCATACCGATAAACCTTGGAATAAAGAATTACATTCCGGGAGTAAAATCCCGGAGTAAAAGCATAAAAATCCTTCAAAAAATATGACTAATTTGAAGCCAGAATGTTTTGATATACACATCATATTTTTATGAAATGCTTTTGAAGAGAAAAGATATCTTATGAAACATTTAAAGTAGTCTGGAACAGTGATGGGAAATGTACTGTCGCAAATATTTACCACCTCGACATTCACATTTTTCTACACGACCATCAACATCCAAAGCAAACCATGACCGTTCAAAACAAAAAAATGTCACAGCTCTTCAAAACTGTAATCTTCTTCTTCCTAACGTTTTTTCAAACCCGAATGCGAAATGACTCGAGCACAGTGGTAACACGATTTTTCCGCTTTTCGGGGTTTTGCATTTTTGCTCGATAAAGGCAGCATGAAATTGAACTTGTTTATATGTATCGCAACGGAATGATTGTGCTCTTGCTATTAGCGCTAAAAGATTTCAATTAATTGAGAACACATGCGAAATATTACCGATTGAATTATTTAACATTTTTTTTAATCATTCACCTCGAGATGGCTGCCCGAAAACGGTCATAGTGGAGAGACAATAACAGTCAAACAGTGTGTGAACCGTTGGCAGCGCAACGCCTGATGGTATTGATGCTGCTGCTGCGTTGTGTTTTGGTTGACTGGCAGAATCGATGAACTGTGGCAAATTGTGATCACAGTTCCCGAGCCTGGCCTGGAATTCAAGATACGTTTTTGGCAAAATGAATTTGTATGAAATTTTCACCAGAGTTAGAGTTTGTGGATACATGATCAAAAGTGAAATTAAAAAAAATATATAGTGGCCTTTTTTCCCGGAAAACTCTAGATTTATTTTTATGGTTTCCCTATATACCTCAAACTTTAAAAATTCATATCACCTGAACTATGCATCGTAGAACAAAAGTCTTTTAATAAAATCGGAAGGAAATTTCCTCAGCAATCTATTAGAAATATAAAAAGAAAAATTACTGTCGTCGTTAGCGCACGGTTATGAGGCCCACAAAAGAATACATTTTCCTATGGGAAGCGTGCAGGTGGTCATCGGTTTTCCAGTTCTGTCGCCTAAATGGTCGATGAGTCGATATCGAGTCATGGAACATCGACTCATGGAGGTATCACTGTGTGTTACAGACATTTTATATCTTTGTTTCATTTGGCTTGAATGCCCTCAATATGATTTTCGAAAGTTTTTTTTATCTAGCATGAGCCCTAGGTACTTAACTTCATCTGACCAATTAAATAAATAAAGAGCTTTTGGTTTGTGTGGGAATATTTTTAGTTTTGGAAGTATGAAAAATAATATCCAAAAACTTTTGCAATCTACTACAGGCGACACACAGGCTTCGTAAGTGGCGGAGAGGCCTGTGCCATCCGCAAACAATGATTTTTGACATCCTCAGGTAAGTCAGATGTGAAAATATTGTATAAAATTGGTCTCAAAATGCTGCCTTGAGGAACACCAGCTCTTACAGGATGTCTTTCAGACCTGGAGTTCTGATAATTAAACTGACGTGTACGATTTGACAAGTAACTTTGGATTATTTTAACAATGTATGTTGGAAAATTGAAGTTTTTAAAATGAACTTGACAAAAAGTTTACAGATGGAGGAAAGCAAGCTAATTGGACGATAGCTGGACTATGCTAGTCTTATCATTCACAACCTGCATGGTTTGATATTCGAATTTAAAAACCTACCACGCGCCTCCATCGACGGTTGATTGAATTGCTGATTGCCTGCTGCTCACGTTTCAAGAGAAAACTCTCTCGCTCTCTTTTTATGCTGATGATGTTTTTATCTGGCGTCGCGTTCGCGACACCTCAAAACATTTGCATGTGTTTCTCTTTCCCACTACCCACACACGGAAGAGTTCAGCCTTTTATCATCGCTTCGTTTTTGATTCGCTCGTGCTTCTTTCGATCTCATGCTCTCTCACGCAAAGCGCCTCTTCGGGCTGCCTTCATTCATAAACAAACCGCCATCGCGAGTGGATTGGTGCACGAGGCGTAGTTGCACGATCGCGGTAGGCGCGCGTGTCGTCGCTCCCGCTTCGTGGCGGGGGTGGACCAGACATCGTCGTCGCGTGTGCGTTCGCTATTCGTACTTCCGGACCGGCGGCGGGGCGCGAAGACAAGGAATATCCCATACCTACAACTCCGGCCGTATCCGGATTCCGCGTGTGAATGTGCATGAAAGAAAATACACAAGACGGAAAACATGGCTTGAAGATAACGCAGCTCGAACCTAAACAAACCCTTCGATTGTTGTGAACATAAGTGCTAGTAAGATAAGAATGATAATAAGGATAATGTGTTGCTAGAATGTAATTATTTTATTTCTGTACTAATATTATACGGTACGTATTGAATGTTTTCGTATAATTTAGAATGCTTTGAATTGAGTTGTCTAGTGATGAAAAAGTTACAGTTTTCGTGGTTATACTCGAAAGAGTTTATTTTTTTAAGATAACACAGTTTTATTCCACTTAAATATCATGAGTTTAATATTATAAATTATCAAAAAAGATTTCAATCTATTGACGCAATGCCATTCTTTCCCGAAGTGAAGTTTGCCGAAGGGCGATTAATATGTGCTTTCCAAATTAACTTTCAACGCATTTAAAACATATTTTCAGGACATCAAACAATTTGAAAGCTTGGATTCTGGATTTAATTCTATACGCACATTTGGAACTAAAAATAAAACGGTTTCTAGTTTCTAGTTCCATAAGGTGAAGATGCATCGTAGCCATACCTCGAATTTTCAAGAGTCCAAATTTTGAGAACATGACAACCGTTCGTGTTGAAAATCGATTGATCGATTGTTCACCACTAGCGAGTGATCAATCGATCAAATTTTCAGCCCAAATGGTTGTCCGATTATCTAGATTTGTGCTATTGAAAATTCCAGATGCATCGATGCTAATCTTCACACTAAACAACTCAATTGTGTCTAGTTTAAAATTTATTTGAATGTTGCGTTTCATTAGCCATTAGTGGTAGAAGCGCGTTATTTAGAAAGATTATGCTAAGTAACGCATTAAAAATTCATGGGAGACGATCTTATGGATTTTGGAACTTTGCCTGGCACACGATATACAAATGCAAACAATTGACCAATTGTTAAAAAAAGCACTCATTAATACCTGTGAAAGTGCTCATGGAAAACTAAGCCAAGAGATAGGCTTTTTCCTAGTTGAGCAGAATGTTGAAAAAAAAAACGAAAATGACTTTTAGAACCAACTGTTGTGAATCGAATGCGCTGAAAATCGTTGTAAAGTGAACATAGTTATCTTTCTTCGACCGTAGAAGAACCACGGACAGTCAAGTCTATGTTAAAAAGTGATACACATAATTGATTAAGAATGGATAGCTGATACCTACGGGAAACAACATTTTTCTCTGCCAGTTAGTTTACGATGAACGTAAATAGAAGATACGCATATCTACAATTTACTCTTTTGCGGATTGGGGAGCGAATCTTTCCGGCGGTAATCTGTTTCTGATTCCTCCCTCATAAGTTTGAAAGACAGAACAATCCAATGGAATCCCAGAAAATGACAACAAATGTGTGTGTGTGTGATTCAGAGACAAGATGAAACCAATTTAGCAGGATGTGAAATAATTTCTTTGTAACATGAAATGAATTGTTTAATTGAGGTGTCACGTGTGTAAATCTTGAACGTTATAACGTTATACACCCGATTCTGTTTTTGCACGGGAGATACGTACTGTGCAAAAAAAGTTTTTAGTTCAAAATTTCAAAAACCGTGCAAAAAAGTTACACCATTTCTCGACGTTTCTTGCAAAAATAAGGTTTTGGCGGAAAAAAAAAAATATGGAAACATTTTTTGCACGGCAGAAATCCGCGCAAAAACAGAATCGGCATTTTGTATGGGACAACAACATTTGATTACTTACTTTTATCACTAACATTGAGTGGACGGGGAGATTCTACTTTTTTTGGAATCTAAAACCACAGACAAACAGACATATCACTCAGATTCATCGTACAGCGAAATAGCACTCAATCATAATATTTGGGCGTTAATGTTCGCGTTATTATTTTTAAAAGTGATAATTGTTCTAACTGTTAGGTCTGTTTGTCTTTAACAGTTTACTCCGAGAAATTCTGTGCACTACTTTGTCTATACGAAAGACAATATCAGATGAATAACTATGTTTCACCAAAACGTCCTCAAATTTCTCAACTTGTAGATTTTGACAAATAAACAATTTCCTTTTTATATGTGTGTTTCTGTTCAGTTTTGATTTCAAACATATAGGCTGGGAACACTTAATTCCTCAAATAATACGCAGGCAAACGGTAGTAATAGTGCAATACAATTCATTTGGAAAATTTATAATTTCTTAGAAATGTGATATTTTTGATGTCCTTCGCATACCTTGGATCAAGTCTTGGCAATTGAAAAAAACGTATTTTATAGAAATGTTTGGCCATATTTCATTTATAACCAGATGAATTTCATTGAAGATTTGAATTAACAACATGAATGTTATATTACAATAGCTGTTTATTAGTACTTCTGTTCCAAACAGGATCAAGAGTAGCCAAGCTTTTTAAAAACACAACATGTAATTGGATAAACGAGATTTCGAACACATAATTTTATAACTATGTCTACTGCAAGCCATTTCATTTATCAGCGGAGTTACAGTCGTTTATGAAAAATCAAGACTCTCCATTGGTGAGTCTCTAGTTTCTTTACGTCAATTTGCTTGTTTCTTACATAAATATACTATTTATTTATTTATTTTACTTATTCTCAAATAAGTTTAACAACTGATGAAATTAGTTGATTCTAGAGCAAGAATGCTCATACTCAATGAATCTATGACAAATGGTCGAAAGACAAAAGATCGAAGGGACAAAAGGTCGAAAGACAATATGTCGAAAGGACAAAAGGTCGAAGAACAAAAATGGAGAGACAAAGGGTAGACAATGTATTTTTAAAGAAGGAAAAATTTCCTACCAAGCAAATCATTTTCAACCTTTTGTCCTTTAGACTTTTTGTCCTTTCGACCTTTTGTCCATAAACCAGGCTGAAATATCTGGCCGAATGGATCATTAGGATGAAAAGGTCATTAGGCCGAATGAGTTAAAACATGATATTTGACATCTGATTCTATAATTGATCATTCAATACCACAGTTTTTACTTGAAATAAGAGAACGGTGATGAAAATATGCTCAGTTAAGAAAATAGTTCTGATTTTATAGTGCGAGCAATGCCTTTTACCAATATAAGAACATTGTCTGAAAGAATAGCTTTAAAAAAAAAAAAAAAAACAAAATACTTCATATAGCTTCGATGTCAAAAACTATTCACTCTAACAATAAGTGTGAACGTATAGCTCTAAATAATATTCAATGTTCAAAACAATACTCTAGGACTAGGATTGTAGCAACAATGTGAATCGATGGTCCTTCGAATATCAACAGGAAAACGGAGAATCTCTAATGAAAACGTTTACGCTGAGATACTATAATGAGCAAGACCAGTCTTGCGCTTATTATTCAGCGTTTTTTTTTATTTTCTTTATTAGTATCTGTTCGATAGCGGAGATGAATTGAATAAGTCGTTTTGAGTTTGTTTTAACTTTGGATGTATTCGCTTTGGTGGTTAGAATAACAATGACCTTTAGTTTAAATTAGAGCAGTATTTATAGCAAATTTGGATGTTAGTTTCGTTGTTTCTGGACTACTAGGACAGCTGGTTGCTATAATAAACATAGTGGGTTACTGCGATGCAATGAGCAGGAACAGTATCATTCCAAACATTACATTCATTTCTTATATCTAGGTGTTCTGTGTTATTAGACAACACTATCATCCTTATTTGGTAAAACAAATCTAAGATTTTATAAACATTATGTTAACAACATATTACATTTCATTTGCCGTAGCAGTTCAGATTTTTAACAGGTGAGTTGATTTCACCTGCTTATAAGAGAAAAAAACGCATTAATATACTTAACCTAACTTAACCTAAACATACAACGCATTAATCGTGCCAATAGAAAATTGTAACGATTTTTGCCTGAAATTATTAATGATTTTATTTGACATTTGTTCCAATGTTTCAACATTGGATATTCTATGTAACTCATTGGTACTATACCAGGGAGGAAGCTTCAGAATCATTTTCAAAATTTTATTTTGAATTCTCTGCAGAGCTTTCTTCTTGGTATTACAACAGCTAGTCCATATTGGTACAGCATACAACATGGCTGGCCTGAAAATTTGTTTGAATATCAAAAGCTTGTTCTAAAGACAAAGTTTTGATTTTCTATTAATAAGGGGATATAGACATTTTACATATTTATTACATTTGGCTTGAATGCCCTCAATGTGATTTTTGAAAGTTAAATTCTTATCTAGCATGAACCCTAGATACTTAACTTCATCTGACCAATTTATTGGAACCCCTCTCATTGTGATAATATGTCTACTTGAAGGTTTCAAATAAAGAGCTTTTGGTTTATGTGGGAATATTATTAGTTGAGTTTTGGAAGCATTAGGAGAAATCTTCCATTTTTGCAAGTATGAAGAAAAAATATCCAAACTTTTTTGCAATCGACTACAGATGACATGCAGGCTTCGTCCTTTGACGGAGAGGCCTGTGTCATCCGCAAACAAGGATTTTTGACATCTCTGAGGTAACTCAGGTAAGTCAGATATGGAAATATTGTATAATATTGGTCCCAAAATGCTGTCTTGGGGAACACCTGCTCTTACAGGAAGTCTTTCAGATCTGGAGCTCTGATAATTAACCTGAAGTATACGATTTGACAGATAACTTTGAATTATTCTAACAATGTATGTTGGAAAATTGATTTTTTTTTAAATTTTACTATCAAACCTTCATGCCAAACACTGTCGAATGCTTTTTCTATGTCTAGAAGAGCAAGACCAGTAGAATAGCCTTCAGATTTGTTGGAACGGATCAAATTTGTTACACGTAAAAGTTGATGAGTGGTCGAATGTCCATGGCGGAATCCGAACTGTTCATTGGCAAAAATTGAATTTTCGTTGATGTGGGCCACATTCTGTTCAAAATGACCTTTTCAGAAAGTTTACTGATTGAGAAAAGCAAGCTGATTGGACGATAGCTAGAAGCTTCTGCAGGATTTTTATCTGGTTTTAAAATTGGAACAACCTTAGCATTTTTCCATTTGTCAGGAAAATATGCAAATTGAAAACATTTGTTAAATATATCAACAAGAATGATAAGCTACTTTCTGGAAGTTTCTTGATGAGGATGTAGATAATTCCATCATCGCCAGGAGCTTTCATATTTTTGATGTTTTTAACAATAGTTCTCACTTCTTCCAAATCAGTCTCACAGGCATTTTCGAAAACGTTCTCTTGATTGAGAATATTTTCGAAGCCCTGAGTAACTTGATTTTCAATTGGACTAGTTAGCCATAAATTAAAATTGTGCGCACTTTCAAACTGCATAGCAAGTGTTTGGGCTTTTTCGCAATGAGTTAGTAATACGTACCTTTGTATCGCTTCGATTGTATCTTTTGTCGTGTACCGCCTGTTTTGCTGTGAAATTTGCGTGAAATACGTCCTTGAAATTTCCGATTCTGGCGTGATTTACTGTGATTTACTGCTATGTGAACCTCTATTCCGCAAAGTAAATGTTTCCATCGAAGTGAACAATTCAACAGTAGCAGCCTTCATTATTTTCACGATCCGTAATCCGGGCAGAGCAGTCTCCATCGATCACAACAACGAGCAACACAATCGCCATCCTGCACATTCTTCTATTTTCACGTCGTACCTACTTAACGCATCGTTCTGCCATCTGGTTTTGAAATAGTGTAATTGCACTGCACGGTTAGGGTTGACCAAACCGAAAATGATTACCTACTGCGATACGTGCAAGGCTGAAATTGTTCCCGAAGATATAGTTGTTTCATGTGAGGGACTATGCGAAGATCAGCGTTATTTCCATGCAAGATGCGTAGGATTGTCGTATGACGAGGGGTGTGCATGTTTACATCGAAATATTTTCTGGATGTGCGACTCCTGTAGAGATTCCATCGAACATTCGCGTTTTCGAAAGGCTTTACACGAAAAAAAGGAGAACGAATTGGCAACGAAAACTGATGTAGACTGTTTGAAGACAGAAGTGAACCGGCTAAGCGAAATGATGTCTCGAATGATGACTAATAGCGTCGCAGTGACAAATCAACCATCATCATCTCCGTTAAACCCAAACATCGTTTTTCATCAATCTGATACTTTTACCGATGAAAGAATTTCTCCGTTATCTTCAACAAAAATTGGAACCAATAGCCTAGTGGCAGCACCCGATCAAACAAATCTCCAATTATACGTTTCCAACATCGCACCAGACGTTACAACGGATGAAGTGCGGAAAATGGTCTGCGAATCCTTAGGAGCAAAGGATGTATTTGACGTGAAATGCTTGGTACCCTCGTGGAGGATCGTGCGCACACTTAACTACGTTTCGTTCAAAGTTACTGTCAATGCTCAGTTACGAGATGCCGCTTTAAGGACTTCGAATTGGCCCAGTGGAGTACGATGCCGAGTTTTCAGAGATTTCTTCGATACAATGTGGCGACCATCTACACGTGCAGCTCAATTATCAATATGATTTGTTATATTCAGTACAATGTTCTCACTTTGACTGTAATTTTCATTTTATGATTGTTAACTCTCGTATATCAATATTTTCTCTATTTCGTCGTGTAATTCGTTTGTGATGATGTACGTATTGTATTTTAATGGCATATCCAGTAGTCTGTGCGACCCAGTCGGTCGAAGATGAAAGAATTAAAATAAATAAATAAATAATTTGTTTTCCTTTTTCAATGCCGGTATTGGCTTCTGAGGTTTTTTCAAGATTTTAGATAATTTCCAAAAGGGCTTAGAGCCGGGGTCCAATTGAGAAATTTTATTTTCAAAATTTTTGTTTCTTAAATCTGCAAAACGTTTCTTGATTTCTTTCTGCAAATCCTGCCATATAATTTTCATAGCAGGATCACGAGTGCGTTGAAATTGCCTTCTCCTCACGTTTTTAAGACGGATCAAGAGTTTAAGATCACCGTCTATAATCATGGAATCAAATTCATATATTGGTATTGCAATGCCCCTGGTTGCAACAATGAAATTTGTTAAAGTTTCAAGAGCATTGTCAATATCAAGTTTTGTTTGTAAAGAAATGTTAACATCGAGATTACTATCGATATATGTTTCATATATATTCGGCTCGAAAATAATTGAAAATGGAGCTGATAGGGATGATAATCGCTTCATGAGATATTTGAAATGTAACAGGGACATGATCAGAATCAAAATAAGCATAAGTAACTAATTGGCTACAAAGATGACTAGAGTCGGTTCAGACCAAGTCAATCGTAGATGGATTTCTAGAAGAGGAAAAACATGTAGGGCTATCAGGGTATTGAATTGAGAAATATCCTGAAGAGCACTCATTAAATAAAATTCTGCCATTGGAATTACTTTGAGAATTATTCCATGACCGATGTTTGGCATTAAACTCACCGATGACAAAAAAATTTGACTTATTGCGAGTCAATTTTCGCAAGTCAGTTTGGAGCAAACTAAATTGCTGTCTAGAGCATTGAAAAGGCAAATAAGCAGCTATGAAAGTATATTTACCAAACTGTGTTTCAACAGAAACACCTAAAGTTTCAAAAACTTTAGTTTCAAATGGCGAAAACAGTTGATGTTTTATACACCTATGAATGATGATTGCAACTCCCACACATGCCCCATCAAGTCGATCATTACGATAGACAAAAAAGTTAGGATCTCTTTTGAGTTTAGATCCAGGTTTCAAATACGTTTCAGTAATAACTGCTATATGCACGTTATTAGCTGTAAGAAAATTAAATAGCTCATCCTCTTTACCATTCAGAGAACGAGCATTCCAATTTAAGATATTTAAATTATTATTTATTGAATCCATTAGAAAAACGTAATCTAATATCAATTTGATTAGTAAATTTTACACCTACTTGGACTGCTTCAGTCAGGGTAGGAGTTCAAATTACCTGCTACGATATCGGCAAAGGATTTACCGTGGGTAGATATATTCTAAATTGAATGATTCGAACGGCTACCCGACGGATTAAAATTAGTTTGTGAATGAGCATGATTATGATCTTCATGATGGGTATGATTCCTAATCAAGCTATCGTTAACTGAAAAATGAGTATTGTTCGATACTCTACCAGGGAAATTCAGGAAACGACCGTTATCGTAACGGATATTACCTTTCATCTGCCTGGCACGAGCCTCAATGATTCTCTTGTGTGAAGGGCAATTCCAAAAAAATTACATATGTTGGCCCCGAGCATATAAACTTAGCGGTATCTTCCTTCACTGGACAGACGTCCTTGGCGTGAGAAAAACCTCCGCAAATCATGCATTTAGCATCCATGCGATAATTTTTTGTACCATGTCCCCACTTTTGGCACCGACGGCACTGAGTGGGGTTCTGGTAATTTCCTTCAGGTTTCTGGAAATGTTCCCATGTCACACAGACATTATGTTCGAGTTTTGATTTTTCTAAAGCTTTAATATTATTTAGTTCTTTTTTGTTAAAGTGAACTAAATAATATTCTTGAGAAAGCCCTTTCCGAACAATGCCAGATTGGGTTCTCTTTTTCATAGTGATTACTTGAACTGGGGAAAATCCAAGTAAATCATTTATTTCATTTTTGATCTCTTCAGGTGACTTATAGTCACTTGAGAGACCTTTCAAGACAACTTTGAACAAACGTTCAGTTTTGTCGTCATAAGTAAAATAAATGTGCTTCTTCTCTTCAAGATGTTTGAGGAGAAGTTTGCGATCTTTAAGAGTTTCCAGCAAAACGCAACAGTCTCCTTTCTTTACGATTTAGAAGGAAACCTTGATTCCCCTGATGGACTTCAAGATCTCCTGCCTAAATCCCCAAAATTCGGAACAACTGACCACGATAGGCGGCACTCTTTGCTTCCTCACTTGAATCAAAGAGCCTGGGCTAGAGACTGCTTCGATTTGGTGTTCGTAAAATTTTTCTAGAGCATCGAACTGATTGCTCATTTCGATACAGTTATTCATTTCACCCTTGGAAGAAAGTTCGCATTCCAGGGAAACGTCTTTTCTTCCATTCTTGCCACGTTTAGTGACGGTTTTAAATCCCACTTTTTTTTGGAAGGAAGTTGAGATTCACCCTTCCTTTTGATTGTTGTTGATACCATGTTTAGCAAAGAAAACGGAAGAAGACGTGACCTTCGAGAGGTTTTTTTTCCCAAGACGGGTCAATAGTAGAAAAAATAGTACTGAAAAGTACTGTTTTAGTAGCACTGAAAAATACCGTTTTTAATTTTAGCACTTAAAAACACTGTTTTATTGCTTTAGGTAGTTTTTAAGAAAACTTCCAAGAGCAGAGAAAATTCGTGTACGCACAGCACGAAGGTACGATGCGCACTGACTATTCAGTGTTTCGTTCTTTGCAAACAGCTTTATTGAAGAAAATATCTTTTTTTTTTAATGAGTTCTTTTAGATAATTACCCAAAATGCTGAAAACCATAAACAAATCATTGCAAGAACTGCTCAAATTGAGCTTTGAAAGTTTTGGCCTAATGACCCATTTAGCCTACTGTTTTCACATAACATGAAACAGTATTTGTTTTCATGTAAATATTTTTCTGTGAAACTGATAGAACAAATCTCTTATGCTGTAGGGGGATAGAAGATGATATAATTGTGCATAACTGCTTTAGTTAGCAAAGACTTCACATGATCAAACTTTTATAATTCTAGTTTATTTTGAGATAAATCGTTCTATTTCTACTAATGGAGTGCGTGTATCCCCAATGAGAAGCTTAACAATTGTATGTATGATATCCAATATTTAGTTGATTTTCTTCATTCAAATTTCAAGCTCGTTTAGTTCTTAGAGTTGCAGAATTCCGCTCAAATTTTCACAGTAGTTTTTGTGGGTCCAAAAGAACAATTTTATAGGATGCAACTAAAGATTTTTACGAGTTGATATTATGTTCATATTTCATCACTTTGCATTAAGTGAGCAGGCAGTTGCTCATTTTAAATTTTCTTTAATTCTGTTGAGAACTGTAATTGTTTTAATTAAGTACAGAAGGGTACTTTTAATGAAGTCTCTTCTGGGGTTCTTCTTCTTGGCATTACGTACTCACTGGGACAAAACCTGCTTCTTAGCTTAGTGTTCACTTTCACAATTATTAACTGAGCTTTCCTTACCAAAGTTGCCATTTTCGCATTCGTATATCGTGTGGCAGGTACGATGATAATATATGCCCAGGGAAATTAAGGAAATTTTCATTACGAAAGATCTTATACCGACCGAGAATCGAACGCAGACACCTCCAGCATGGCTTTGCTTTGTAGCCGCTGACTCTAACCAATCGGTTATGGAAGGGCCCTGGTGGAGTATACCTTTGAATTTTATTTTTGTTATTATTCGGAAAGACCTGAGTTTTTATTTTTGAACTAGTGATGCCGATTTTTTAAAGGACAGCGCTATAAAAAAACACATGGAGTTATATTCGTTTAAAGATATTTAGGTGTATCCCATCCTCCACAAACTCCAAACATTACACGACCATTACAGTTAAACTACGTTCATGTTTAAAGATCTCTACATATGAATGATCTGTGACGCAATTGTTAAGGCATGATCAAATTACAAATGGGTACCTACTCTAAAATAGCTAACCAACCAAATGTTAGCCCCCACTGCTCCAATTCAAATCAGAACAAAAAGTGTGTGAAAAATTAACGAACGTTAATCGATGGATAATTTTTCGTCTTTTCTTTCCCCCGTCTCTTCCCGATCCAGGTTATTCCCGCTGTTTGCCCTGGCAGGAGCAATTATCGCCAATGATCATTTTGAGAACTAGCGGCCAGCGGATATACATCGTTAATTTGAAAAATTTTCGGTGTTCTCCCAGGTAATTGTTATTGTGTTTCCTTAATTTGAGCATGGCGTAATTATATTTCCAATGAAAGCAGCAGCAGCAAAAAGATCATGATTAGGGACCCGGGCGGCGAAACTTGGTGGTGAAGTTCTTCGGTTGACTCATGTCCTTAGGGTAAAGTGGGGCATGAGTTTGAGCCGGGCAAAGGTTTATTGTAAAGATTCTTTGAGAGTTATTGGATTTTGCATAAAAGTTTGAAAATAGTTTTTTGCCAATAGTGGGCCCAATTGAACCATTGAGCCATATATTAAGGACTGTTCATTTTATAAAAAGGACAGTTCGTACATGCTGTATCTTTTTAAGATATTAATGAAATTGCATTCGGCTTTCTTTTCATCGTTCAACTTATTTTAGTAACTATTATATTTCTACAACATTGTATCATAAATTATTATTAGAGTTAAGTAAAAAATCTTTCCGAATTATTGAGGGTCCGCATGTTCAACATCCTGGCGCTGCAGGAGGTTTGCTGGAAAGGCTCGACGGTACATACGTATAGGGATGGTTATACCATCTACCAGAGCTGCGGCAACAGATATGAGCTGGGCACAGCTTTTATCGTGATGGACGAAATGCATAGGCGCGTGATTGGGTGGGGGCCAATTGACTACAGAATGTGCAAGTTGAGAATCGAAGGCCGTTTCTTCAATATTAGCATAATCAACGTGCACAACCCTCACCTAGTAAGTGATGATGACGATAAGGACGCTTTCTACGCGCAGCGGGAACGTGAATAGCTGCCCAAGCCATGATGTCGTTATCTTTCGTTGTGAACAACATTCGATACCGACGCCAGCCACGGTACAATCTGGAACGACTCAAGTTACTCGAAGTCACAATTGATTACGAGCAAATCCTTGAAGCAGTGTTGCCGGAAGAGGGAGAGCTCACCGAAGCCCCTCTTGAGGACTGCTGAAGTAGTGTCAAAGTAGTCATTAACAAGGCAGCGGAAGGTGTCATTGGGTTCGTGGAAGGAAATCGATGGAACGGTTGGTTCGACGAGGAGTTTGTTTTGGACCAGAAGAATGCAGCGCGGGTGATAATGCTGCTACAAGACACCCGTCATAACGTGGATCGATACAAACAGAAGCGAAGACATCAAACCCAAAGCAGCCTATGATACCATCGACCGCGAAGAGCTTCTCTAGCTCTTAGGTTATGGACGACAATGGTTTTCCCGGGAAACTGACGAGACTGATGAAGGCAACGATGGATAGTGTACAGTGCTGTGTGAAGATATCGGGTGCGTTATCGGACTCGTTTGAAACACGCAAAGGACTTCGACAAGGCAATGGTCTTTCCTGCCTCGTGTTCAATATAGCGCTAGAAGTTGTTATGAAACGGGCGGGCTTCAACATGCGGGGCACGATCCAGCCAGTTCATCTGTTTCGCTGACGACGTGGACATTGTCGGAAGAACGTTCCAGGTGGTTTCTGAACAGTATACCAGGTATAGTATCTGGAACTATTTAAACACTCACTTTCGGCTGGTTCCGCCATCGGCCGTACAAGTGCATGCTGGGTACAAACCAGCACAACCATTCGCCACAAAACCTTTCACTAAACTAACTTCTCGACCACGCGATGTGGGCTTCGTAGCCGTGCGGTTAGTGTCACCAGGCTTTTAGCCGGATCGTGCTAAGGAGTGTGGGTTCGATTCCCGCTGCAGGCCGGAAAACTTTTCGTGATGAATGTGCTCCGACTGTACCACTGGGCGTTGCATGCTAGTCCGTTGTCTAGTGTGGTGCTTCCTTCAAAGGGCAATATGCCCACTGGAAGCATTAACGTGTAGGTGTCTTAAAAAAAAAATCGCGCTCATGCTCTTTCGAGCTGTCAATTGAAGAGAACACGCTCAAAAGATTCTTATCAGATGAAATATATTGTACACTGACAAACGAATCTTACACACTGAAATAAATGCATGACGTAATATAATCTTCACTGACATAAATTATTCAACATATAAACTCTAGCTACCACACCAGGCTCAAACGTGAAGCAGACCGGGTTGGATTGAAGGTAAATACGTCGAAGACAAAATATCTGCAGGCTGGAGGAATCGAGCGCGATAGAGCTCGCATTGGCAGACGCGTGATGATCGACGGAAATGAGTTCGAGGTGGTGTACGAATTTGTCTACCTCGGATAATTGGTAACATTATCGGAAGTCGTGCTTACTACGGACTCCACAAGACCTTGTGGTCTGGTAAACTTCACCTCCGTACTAAGTGTACCGTGTAGACATTGATAAGACCGGTAGTCGTATACGGGCATGAGACGTGGGCAATGCTCGAAGATGACCTGCAAGCGCTAGGAGTTTTTGAACCTGCTTAGGGCGATCTTTGGCGGAGTATGTTAGAACGGCGTATGGAGGAGAAGAATGAACCACGAGCTTGCGCAACTCTACGGTGAACCCAGTATGCAGAAAGTCGTCAAAGCTGGAAGGGTACGATGGGCGGGACACGTTGTGAGAATGCCGGACAACAATCCCGCTAAAATGATGTCGGATCCGGCCGGTACAAGATGAAGAGAAGCGCAACGAGCCACGTGGTTTGACAAAGTGGAGCAGGATCTTGCATGTGTGGGGCGATCAAGAAACTGGAGGTTAGCAGCCATGAATCGAGTTAGTTGGCGTAACATTGTGGCGCTGGTCATGTCTTAAAGGACGTAGCGCCAAAAAAAAGTTGAAACAAAATACGTCCAACTCGGCGAGCCTCGTTGGATAAATGTACAACTCATGCTGAAAAAATCATCATTTTGCAACTTGTTGCACAAATAACTATTTGTCGTTCAATACAATCAATATTAAAACTGTAATTACTAAAAATGGATGATTATTTTGACATAAGTTTGTTCAGCGAAATTGTAGTCAGACGAGTCGAAGTCCACTATGTGATATTCATTTCTTTTCAATTACTGTTGTTTTTTTGCAAATCCCCTAATGCCAAACTTTGCCCCACCTTACTCTATATGTGGGTAATTCTTAATGAAGCGATGATGTGTGAATGTATCAAACCTATTAGGCATTTCACAGCGAAATTAGCTCTCTTTCGCTCTTCAACAAAACTTGAAAACGATGGTGCCAATACCTGTCATCTTTGACAGGTACTGGTACCGTTGTTTTCAAATTTCTCGAAGGAGGAAAAGAGAACGATTTTCTGATGACGTCACCGTGAAATGGACAATTGATAAATATAGAGTTCCATTTTAACCGTGAAGTATTAATTTAGTCATAATGTGTTAGTGTTTGAGAATTACTGATTGAAACGAAATGTAAAGCATACTCTTTCCAATCCATAACATTCCAACTATTCACCAATCACAGCCAGTCAGAAAACGATGATAGGTCTTCCGACAAAAACTAGGAGCAAAAAAAAAACGTGAATAATACTAACGCGCCAAATTAATGCTCCTAGACTTCTAATCATTTTAATAATTTGTTTTGAGCATGAGCGGTAATTATACTCCACGCCATTGATGAGTTTTAAACGTGCGGTTTTCGAGCCTGGTCTTGAGTTGGTCCGAGTCCAGCCAAAGTCCCTTCTCTTTTGGTCGACACAAAAAAGCTGATTTGTCTGGTCGTTTTTCTCCCTCCAGTTTCGGGATAGACCGGCGTCGCACTGAGGGCTATTTGGCGAATCTAACTGGCCAGAAGTCGTTTTTAGATTTTGCTCATATTTTGAAATTATTTTCTAGAATGTGAAGTAATACTTTATACTTTTTTTTATTGAAGTCTATGTTAGTACAGTGCTGACCCAATTTTGTCAGTCCCCGATATTGTCTGCCTCCGATTTTGTAAGCTTATGACCCGATTTTGTCAGCCTATTCTGAGTACAATATTTTTCGTCATGTTTTCCCATGATTACATTGAAACTGATCTCATATGGCAGCGACCATCTATTACGTAACGCAAAAACTTACAACTTTCTACCCCCTCTCCCATCCGTAACACGTCTTGTATGAAAATTTTAAAATTTTTGTGAGAGCCATAACGCTTAAGCTGGCTGAGGTCTACAGTCCATACATTTGTTGTTGTATGGGAAAAATACCACACGGGGTGGAAAGGGGGTTTTAAAATTCTAGAAAAAATGACACATGCAACGGGGTTAAAATAGTATAAAAAATGACAAATTGCGGAATCAAAATCATCCCCACCATTCGAAAAAGAAGTGTTTTGAAGGCTCGATAACGGGGACGAATCATACAAAATGATTTATTATGTATGTTTTTTGATGAGTTATACTTCACTGAGGCTTTAAGTGTCCGTAATATGAGTCACAACGGTATTAATCAGGAAAATGCATACGATCCCGAATTTTAGACATATACATGATAACAATTTCCTTTGATTAGTTGATGGTTGATTTATAAACGACCACTGTTTTAAATATTTCCTAATCCAAAAACGTACATGATGACAGATGTCCGTTACTCACTGAACTAAACGGATGCAAAAAATGTCTCGAAATACTTTTGTCCATTTAGATTCTTCAAATGTCTCTGAGTGCGTCGTCGTCAGCGTGTTGCCGTAGATTTTACACTCATGCTGGACTCTCTGGTATGGTTTTGCCTATACACTGTACCAAACATCTCAATTAAATTTGTTCCTCCGAGAGATAATTATTAGTAATTATTATTTTTGTATACCCTCTTTTTCACTTATAATTTAATCCTCTCTCACTTGTGGCTCTCACTGTTGGATAGTTTTTCGTTGTTTCTGAATGGTAGTGTGCGTTTGCCCATTTTTTATCAATCTCTCTTCGCCCATTGATCCTCCACTTTTTGCTCGACCGGTGGTTAGTTTATGATGAGGCCCATATTAGACGAGTGTTTTGCGAGAAAATTGTGATATTGGCAGTTGTTTGGAAGCGTGAATGTTATGTTGGTTTGTTAAATATGTATGGGGCAGACTATATTCGGTGGTACCGTGATCGTTTTTAATGACTGTGAGAACCGTTTATGGCTTGGTTTGTTAGGAAGATTTGAAGAAATAATTTAAAATAAATTACTTTTCCACAGGACCAATTACAACATTTTACCTCATTCCCATAGTAATATTAACGAGAATTCTCCAAATAATATAATTCAAAATGTTTGTTTGTAAATTTGGAATATACGATTGTTGGCGCTTGATTTTTTTTTCTTTTGGATAATTTCAATTACATATTACATTAATTGCTTCGTCTTCTTCTTTCAAACTTGTTTTTCAGCTTAGTGTTCTTATAGGCACTTGCACATTTATTAACTGAGAGCTTTCTTTTCCAATTGACCATTTTTGCATGTGTATATCATGTGGCAGTTTCGAAGATACTCTATTCCAGGGAAGTCGAGAAAATTTCCTTTACGGAAAGATCCTTTATTGGCGGGGTTTGAATCTACGGCTCTCAGCTTGAACTTGCTGAATAGCTGCGCGTTTTCCGCTACGGATATCTGGGCCTCTAAGATTTTCATTTTTTATATCTTAGTATTCTATCACAGACAAACAGACTCGTCGTTGCCCATCAACAACCTTTTTAATGGTCGATTCAAAAGTATGGTAGGTAGTCAGTCCACCACCCGCAGCGCTCTTATCGCTTTTGTTCGTGTTTGACGTTTGCACACTATCGCTACGTGTTCTCGCGACTTTGATTTTGGTGGCCTATTGTTCTAAGTGTTACGTCTGTGTGTCTGTGATTCCGTGTTAGACAACACTATTATTATATTATGGTGCATATAGATCTTTAACACCCGTAGCAGAAGTAGTCCCGGCAAACTGATTCTCCTATCCGACTTAAAAATTGTTACAGAGGACCAGCCTTGACTTTCTGCAGCTAAACTAAAAAAAAACTTTTACGAATATTTATCACGACCGATTTAAATTAGTGTTTCCTAAACGTTTTAGACTTTTCATTGTTTTGAAATCTTTCAGGTGATATGTGATTTAAGTGTTTGAATTAATCACTATTCTACATTGTTATTTGGATCAGTATCTTATCAAAAGCGTACTGAAACTATCAAGTTTACTATTTGAACTACTATTCATGGTTTAATAATGATTAGACGTTGGTAGTTTTCAAATTATACAATAACTATCATCTCTATTAATTAATCTGTATAAAAAAATATATCCGATATATTTTCTTGACTATCGAATATCGTGAAGTATTTAAATAATTTGATGGTCAGTATTTATACAAGCATATGTAATTATTCTTAGTGACTCCTGGATCATCAGTTTACACTCAACAATTGCTTTAGTTTGTAAGTATCGGTCAACCAATCGGGAGCGTCTTAGAGACTCCCCGACTCAACTGCCTCAGGGTCGGCACGCTCACCTAATTTACCGTGGACAGGGAATCTTCGCACTAGAAATTTAGGAAAACCCACACCACTTCAATATGCAAAATTCCTACTTTATTGCCTTCAATCTAACAGTTTTATTTGGGCTACAAACTTCTACGAAGCCCACCAGAACGATTCTTTTATTTTTCACTATTTTACATCTCAATTTGTCCAAATTGACTTTTGTGTCGGCTGGTTTAAGCTGTAATGGACATGACAACCCTAGTTGAGTAAAATTGAGTGGCGATATGGGTCGATATGACGAGATACGACCACGTCGAAAGCCGAACCCATACTACCCATAGGCAACAGTACTTAAGACGCTAAAAATAAAATCTCTCACTGTTGTTCGTAGGCACGCTTATTTAGGAGAGTCGAACTGGGCATCTCAGTGGTTCTTAGCCTCTGCCAATGTGGAGGCTCAAAGGCCGGTTCTTCGGCTTCAGCATAATAAACGTGCACAGCCCTCACTCCGGAAGCACTGATGATGATAAAGACGCTTTTACGCGCAGCTCGAACGCGGGTACGACAGCTGCCCAAGCCACGAGGTCAATATCGTCATAGGATATCTGAACGCTCAGGTTGGCCAGGAGATGGAATTAAAACAGACTATTGGAAAGTTCAGCGCTCACGACCAATTGATTTCGCCCCCTACTAGAATATGGCCAGCATAGTCTTCCATACCGATACACCTGGAGATCACCACAGCAGCCAGAATCACAAATCGACCACGTTCTGATTGATGGACGGCACTTATCCGACGGCCGGCTTAAACAACCGGAATTCGCAACTGCGTACGCGCAGCGCCTCGAGGCTGCATTATCGGAAGAGGGTGAGCTGGATGAAGGCTCTCTTGAGGACTGCTGGAGAACAGTGAAAGCTGCCATAAACAATGCAGCTGAGAGCAACGTCGGGTACGTGGGACGGAATCGACGGAATGATTGGTTTGACGAGGAATGTAGGCACATTCTGGAGGAGAAGAATGCAGCGTGGGTGGTCATGCTGCAGCAAGGGATCCGACAGAACGTGGAAGGTTATTGACGGAAACGGCAACTGCAGATCGGCCTCTTTCGGGAGAAAAAAAAACGCCGCATGGAGGAGACGGAGTGCGAGGAGATGGAACAGCTGTGCCGGTCTCAAGAAACACGAAAGTTCTATCAGAAGCTCAACGCATCCCGCAACGGCTTCGTGCCGCAAGCCGAGATGTGCAGAGATAAGGATGGGAGCATTTTGACGGACGAGCGTGAGGTGATCGAAAAGTGGAAGCAGCACTTCGACGAACACCTTAATGGGCAATGGAAACTAACCTGCCCCCACTTTGAGGCAGGTTAAGGATGGCATTCACCAGCTCAAGAACAATAAAGCTGCTGGTAAGGAAGGTATCGAAGCTGAACTCATAGAGATGGGTCCGGAGAGGTTGGCCACTTGTCTGCACCGGCTGATAGGCACAATCTGGCAAACAGAATAGCTACCGGAGGAGTGGATGGAAGGGGTAATAATGGGGTAAGAAAAGTGACAAGTTAGATTGTGAGAACATTCGAGCGAATACCATTCTAAATGTGGCCTAAAAAGTATTGTCCCAGATCATCTTCGGCCGTTTGTCACCTGCAGTAAACGAGTTCGTGAGAAGTTATTAAGCCGGTTTCGTTGACGGCCGATCAACAATGGACCAGATCTTTACTGTACGGCAAATACTTCAATAATGTAGTGAATACCAGGTTCCAACGCATCACCTTTTCATCGATTTCAAGGCGGCATACGATAGTGTCGCTGTAGTGAAGCTCACGAGACTGATAAGAGCGATGATGGAAGATGTGCAAAATTGTGTGAAGGCTTCAGGCGAACACTCCAGTTCGTTTGGATCCCGACGGGGTCTACGACAAGGTGATGGAATTTCGTGTCTGTTGTTTAATATTGCGCTAGAAGCTGTTATGTGGAGAGCCGGGCTTAAGGTGAATATGAATCGAAGCCAAAGTTCAAATTTTCAAGAGCACGGATCTGGAGAACCAATCACCCGTTTGAGCTGAAAACCTAATCGATTGGTCACCACCAGCTAGGGACCAATCGATTGAGTTTTCAGCTTAAACGGATGTTTGGTTCTTCAGATCCGTGCTCTTGAAAATTTGAAGTTTGGCTTCGATTCATCTTCACCTTAACAGCCGAGATACGTTTTTTACGAGATCCAGTCAATTTGTTTGCTTCGCGGATGATATGGACATAGTCCGCCGAACATTTGAAAAGGTGTGGCAGACCTGTATAAACGCCTGAAACGCGAGGCACCAAAAGTTGGACTGGTGGTGAATGCGACCAAGACAAAGTACATGCTAGCTGGTGGGGCCGAGCACGACAGGACTCGCCTAGGTAGCAGTGTTACGATAGACAGGGATACGTACGAAGTGGTTGACGAGTTCGTCTACCTTGGATCCTTGCTGACGGCTGACAATAACGTTAGCCTTGAAATACGGAGGCGCATCATCAGTGGAAGTTGGGCCTACTGTGGCCTCCACAAGAAGCTGCGGTTAAAAAAGGTTCACACCCGCACCAAATGTACCCTGTACAAAACGATGATCAGACTGTTGGTCCTTTAAGTGCATGAAACGTGGACGATGCTCGAGGAGGACTTGCAAGCACTTGGAGTCTTCGAATGTCGGGTGCTTAGGACAATATTTGGCGGTGTAAGATATGAAATTAACAGATTTGATGTTTTCATCCTATGAACATCCTATAATTTAACGGTGTGCAATGAGAACGGTAAAAGTCATTCCTACTTCTTCTAATTTCTGTAAGTACTCTGCAACAGATACAAAGCTAGCTTCTAAGAATAGTGTTCTTATGAGTACTTCTACAGTTATTAACTGAAAATTTTCTTCTCCAAATGATCATTTTTGTATGTGGTATATTGTGTGGAAAATTTCAAACTCGCAAATATTCTCGACGGATAGGCTTCGAACCCACGACCCTCAGCTTTGTCTTGCTGAATAGCTGCGCTTTTACCGCTACAGCTATCTGGACCAAATAAAAAAGTTATTCCTAAATAGTCTATAGATCAGATTCCAGTTGGGTGTGAATTGTGAAATTCCATGTGAATGGCATTCGATTGGTAATCTAAAGAAATAATAATTTATTTGCTGAAGCTTGAGCAAGTTACACGATACTGGAACTAACGTTTTTGCAATGAAGATTGCGTCGACTGTTTGCGTCATTAGCAAAAGTAATTGATTTTTGTCTAGCTAGAGCTGCATATTTAATAGATTGACAGATGTTAAATTCAGCAAAGCCGTTCCCTTGCTCGATCAACGTCTAACAAAGCACCTCACGTTGAAATTAATTCAATTTGAGGCCGATTCCAGCATGATATCGCTATCCAATAACTGCTCCGATTATGGATTATCTTGCGCTAAAGGTGTCGAAGAAAGGGTAACGGACAGCCTGTACGAGGGAGAGAGAGAGAGAGATAAAAAAGAAAGAATTTCAAATTGAAGACAACAGTACCTCACTCGCATCCCGAAGTTCAATTCCTGCTAACGATACAGGCTACAAATGAGTGAGTTCGTTCCGTGAGGGGCTTTGGCTCTCTCATTTTCTTCCACTGCTGCGGCAAACCAACACGTTCAAGATCATCCCGCGAGCTATATAAAAAAGCTCACTCTCCCAGCTCCATTCAGCCGATCGCGGCCAACCAGCTAACCACCCACCCACCGTGAAGATCTTCATATCTGTGATCATGGTCAGGTTTGCCCATCGTCGGCCGCGGCCCCGTGGTGTAAAAGAGTAACAACCGGCATCGAAAGAAGCAAGAATAAAAACAACACCATCTCTTGAAGCGTAGTTTCCCAAACTGCGGGTCGCGGCCCCCTGGTCGGGGGAAATATTTTTGAATGTCTCTCTGTAATAAATACCAAGACATAATGTTTCGATGAATTTTTAATCGAAGTTCGAATACCTCATTTATAAATACAAAAAAATGTTAATGAAGATTCGTTTCCTTTAGAGTGATTCCAAGCAACAGCACCAAAATTTGGTAAATTTTTCAATTCATTTTTTTCTATTGAGCTGAAACTTTGCACAGTTTTCCAGTTCCATCTAAATCGTCATTTTCCGATATCAAATCTTCAAGTTGAGTCACGACTAACTTTTCAAAAGGGTGTATGTGAAAATGGTTCAAAAATATTCAAAAAGCTGCACAGCAAAAACGGTTCGTTCGATTGTTAGACAACTAAAGAAACAAAGTTAGACAACTAAATAAAGATTCCAAAAAAAATACACACAGTAAAAAAAATTTTTTTTTGCATTAAAAAACATAATTTTTGACACAAAAACTCAAATATCTCAAAACCCTATCGGAATACCAACGTAATTATTTGAGGGAAAATGGTCCATTATATTAGCTATCTACCATAAAAATTTGGTGATGGTAAACCAATAAACAAAAAAGTTATGACATTTCAAACATGTCACAATTTTCACATTTAGTAGAAAAAAAATTTTTTTTTCGTTGTAAATTATTACGGGAACCGCAGTTTGTTGCTGATTTTATTGTTAAGGGCCTTGCGTGAATTAAACAAGTCGTTTTCATGTATTCATTAGTATTATGTAAATTATATGTATAAATATTATGTATATGTATAAATATTATATGTATATGTATATATGTATAAATTAAAATGAATTAACAGATTACACGAAAATATTTTTTTTTTACCAGGAAATTTTTTTTTAGAGTATGATCGATGAGTTTCTAAATGTTATATATAAACTTTAAAAGTTTTGGATTTGGGTATGCGTTATGAGATCATGAAAACATTTTATTAATACTTATTTATTTATTTATTGTCATTCATTTTTTTTACAATATCGAACACTTTTGCATCATTATCAGTACAGTTCGAGTATAGTTTTGCTTTAATTTTATTTTCTGACAATGGAATGAAACAGTGAAATTTTTGGGTTCCTTGGATCGTTTTCGCGTTATTATATTGCTCGCTGAGCTCGTTAATTCGTACTCTTCAGTAGTGGTAAAACAAAATGATAATTTTGTTAAATCTTCTTCTTTTCTGCGATTCGCCCAATCAAATAGTTCTTTTGCAGTTTTAATTGGATGCTCACGTTCTTTGGCTAAACTTGCTCTTGTGGCCATGCGCTTTATGGTTCCCCCAATAGCATCACAAGGACCTTTGCCATGTGACGTAGCAAAGAAATGCCATTCTGCATCAATTCCGTACTTTGATTTAAATTGACATAGGCTCGAAAAATTCTTACGGTTTTTGTACTGCGATGCTGCTCCATCAGACATGAAATATATCTTTCTGATTTCTTTATCCTTATCAACGCGTAAAAAGTTAATCATTTTGGCAATGAACAAATTTACAGATACTGAGTCGTGTCTTAAATCTTCGGAAATTACAATAAAACTAAAATGTTCAATTTGCGTACTTCCATTGAAATAAATAACGAATGGATGAATTGTAGCTTGTTGTACGTTCCAGTGATGGGACTGCACTTCATCTTGGAATACAAAGCTATAGTTTTTAGAAAAATCACAAATGACTAAAAATTCACCATCTTGTAATGTATTTTTCGTATTTTTAAAAAAAGCGGGATTGCTCTGTTTTAATAAAGTCGTGAGGAATTAAACTTTCTAATTTCAAGCAAAAAAATGACACAAACTCATCTACAGGTTTTACAATAGTTTCTAGGTCACACCTATCCGTGGTCACCCATTGCTCAAATGATAACTGATCAATATAATTTTCTTCAAACTCAGCGAATAAAGTATTTTCCAATGATGAAGAATCTGGACAATCCGAACAAGATCGTAGATAGCAATTTGATGTTGTATTTTCACACAAAAGACTACCAGTTAACATTTTAATATCCTTTGATAAATTGATTCTTTTCAAACCATGTAAGATTAGGTTAATATTTTCGTGTGTTGTGCACACACAAACATTATGTGTTCCTGAATTGGATAGAAGCTTGCATTGCCTTGGACGAAGACTTGCAAATGAGGAAAAACCTACCTTAATATTTTCGTTAATTTCCTTGAAGCGTGTATACGCTTCTTTCAAAGTAGTCATCATTAATCGTTTTTGGATTGCTTGACGCTTTCCATCTTTTTTTACAGATACATAATCTTTTTGGCCAGGCATAGCTCTACTTACTTCATCGTCTTCAAAATATTGAATTATTTTTTCTTTTGTCTCATCTGTTAATGAAGTACTCGACCTAGCATTTTTGGTTGCAAGACAGTTATTTTTGAATTGTTTTGCCTCTTTTGCTGTATTTCTATTGGTTTTGAACTCATCAATGGCGTCTTGAATAGACCACGAGCTTGGCAGCATCGACAAAATCAATAATTTTTCTTTCCTTGTCGTGGCTAGATTCGAGAACCTTTCCTTCATATTCATAATTACCTCATCGTAGTCTGTATTTTCCACATCCTCAGGTCCTAATTTGAAGAGGTTTCTTCGTACAGCTTCGTTGATTTCACGGTATTTTTTCTCGGGATAATTGACGTAACCCATCTTCGTCCATTTAATCGGAGTCACTTTTATTCCAGCTATCCCTTCGTTGAAGCGTTCTGTGGAGCTCAGAATCGAAGTGGGCAAACAGGAGCACCACCTAAATTACGACGCGCTGCTTTTGACGTTACTGGAAGAGTGGCGTGTTGGTTTACGCTATGCCTACTAGATTGTCTGATTTACGATTGGGCGTCATCTTCACATTCTTTGGCTACTATGTTGTCGCTAAGAGTTATCATAATGCCATTGGGAGCAAAGGGTTACAATACAGCGAATCAATACCACACATCCTCCCTTTTCTCAGGAATAAAAAATGTTGAAAAAAAACATGATCATATTCTCGAATCAGTACATATTACTTGCTTTCACAAATATATATGTAGAATTGTCATTTTGATCTATTTGTTTTTTTTTTTTTTTTTTATTAATGCTCTTTTTGTTCTTCCAATATTAAAGCATGATTGATTGCAGTAATCCTTCATAAGCATTAGCATGCGCATATATGACTGTATTCTTAGTTGATACTTCATTATATAATTTTATTATGAAAGTCAAGGGAAGGAGTGTTAGTTAGATAAACATTCTTGCTAGAGACATATATATTTCTTTGATGTCAATTATGAATTAAAGGTCCACGACTAAGCTATGCCCATCATTTTAAAATATGTGAACGTTCCATCTGTGATGGCTCTTCAAAATGATTTTGAGACTCTTCAAAATGATGTTGATGCTCTTATTGGAATGTGTACTTTGAATCACATAGCAAGGAATCCTAAAAAAAAGTATTGTGTTATCGTTCTCTCGGAGAAAACACCCTGTCTAGTTCAACCACCAGTTGTCTGAAGAAAATACTTCTCCATGTGTATTCACGTGAAGGATTTGGGTACCATTCTGGATTCCCAACAAACACTCATGCATTATATATCCTACGTAATCGTGAATGCTTCTAGGATTATAATATATCTTACGCATTGCTAAGGACTTGTATACTGACTCAAATCTCTCTACTTTTCTCTTGTACATGCGATTTTGCAATATTGTTCCACTGTATCGTACCCACACTAATAGAAAGGCATTAAAATATTCGTAGCACTGTTTCACTTTTATTAAATGTTTTAATTTATCATATCTTGATCTATTTGATTGTGAATTTGAATTATCACACATAGTTGGACTTATATCTTCCATTCTTTGGAAACATTTACGACCACCGGTCGTGATAACAAGTGTACGCCTCCTTTGATTGAAACAAATATGCGACCACCAGTCGTGCTAGCAACATCAATAACACTTGCTAGCAACAAATTTTCGACCACCAGTCGCGGTAGCAAGCGTACACCACCATTGCTTAGAACAAATATGCGACCACCAGTCGCTCTAGCTACATCAATAACACTTTATTGGAACGAATTTGCGACCACCAGTCGCGGTAGATACATTAATAGCACTTGCTAAGAACAAATTTGCGATCACCAGTTGAGCTAGCAACATCAATAACACTTGTTAAGAACAAATTTGCGACCACCAGTCGAGCTAGCAACATCAATAACACTTGCTAAGAACAAATTTGCGACCACCAGTCGAGCTAGCTACATCAATAACACTTGCTAAGAACAAATTTGCGACCACCAGTCGAGCGAGCAGCACCAATAGCACTTGCTAAGAACAAATTTGCGACCACCAGTCGAGCTAGCAACATCAATAACACTTGCTAATAATAAATTTGCGACCACCAGTCGAGCTAGCAACATCAATAACATTTGCTAAGAACAAATTTGCGACCACCAGTCGAGCGAGCAGCACCAATAGCACTTGCCAAGAACAAATTTGCGACCACCAGTCGAGCTAGCAACATCAATAACACTTGCTAAGAACAAATTTGCGACCACCAGTCGAGCTAGCAACATCAATAACACTTGCTAAGAACAAATTTGCGACCACCAGTCGAGCGAGCAGCACCAATAGCACTTGCTAAGAACAAATTTGCGACCACCAGTCGAGCTAGCAACATCAATAACACTTGCTAATAATAAATTTGCGACCACCAGTCGAGCTAGCAACATCAATAACACTTGCTAAGAACAAATTTGCGACCACCAGTCGAGCGAGCAGCACCAATAGCACTTGCCAAGAACAAATTTGCGACCAC
The DNA here is from genome assembly GCF_002204515.2 of Aedes aegypti. Lineage (NCBI taxonomy): Eukaryota > Metazoa > Arthropoda > Insecta > Diptera > Culicidae > Aedes > Aedes aegypti. The sequence goes on along the minus strand of NC_035108.1, from coordinate 200,300,490 downwards.
CAGTCGAGCTAGCAACATCAATAACACTTGCTAAGAACAAATTTGCGACCACCAGTCGAGCGAGCAGCACCAATAGCACTTGCTAAGAACAAATTTGTGGCCACTAGCCACGTTAAGAACTTATTTTCGTTGCACCCACAAGTCGGGTTAAGGGCATATTTTTTTTTTTTTTTGCAACCACCAGTCACATTAAACACATTTTTCTTCATCGCAACCATCAGTCGCGTTAAGAACATTTTTTTTTCATAGCAACCACCAAACTTAATTTATTTTTAAATAAAATTACTATTTTTATTGTTTCTGGATTATTACATTTCAACAGCCACTGTATAGTAGTATTATTAGTAGAAAAGTCTTTTATTTGCCTCAAAACATTAGTCATATGATATATGGTGCTAATTAAAAAAGGACATAAGCCAATAATCAGCTCGATCTTACCGATTATCGATGCAACTTTCATAAAAAATCCACCGAATCAGTCAGCCTTATATTCAAGCTGTTAGGTGAAACATTACTGTATACGCAATGTACTGAAGCAAGGGTTAAAGACAACAATCCCTCAGACTCACCAACATTCAATTTTCATTCGATTCATTTCAATTCTATAGAAATATAACCACAAAAAGCAAACAAATAATTTCTTTCGAAATAGTAAATACGAAGGGATTTGTAATTGTGCGGACCTTTCGGACATATTCCGTCCTGCAGTAGCTGCATAGATCTATCGCAGGCTTGAGAATCTTTCCACCATTGAATTAAATCATTCAATCACAACAAAGTAGTATAACAAGATGCGCATAAAACAGCAAAAAAATAACAAGAGTCATCGGTGTGGTTTCCAAAGTATCATTGCATTCGATTGATGATGCTACGTAAAAATCAGTAATATGACAGCTGCGGTAGCTTTCTGTTCAACCGTAAAACGGAAAGTTATCTTCAAAATAGCAATTGAAATGAATATATTAAGACAAAATCGACGATAAAAACAACAAAAGAATTTCAAAATGCTACGAAACATATCAAATTTATTTTACAAATTTTGCACGGACATATCCAATCGACTCCTTTGGAAAAATAATTCGGCTCTAGAACTCTCTTTCCATTAAGCTTACCATTTTTTTCAATAAACCAATGCTATAAAATACGTTCCCGTTTTTAGCAGAATGTTTACTTCGTATCTGATGTGAATTTGCCCTAGGGTTTTTAAAATGAATATCATTTTTAATTCATTAAATTGGTCTGAAATAGTGTATGTACTTTTGTCAAATATGTGTATATTCGACTATTTCAATCTGTTTGATTTTTTTTTTTCAAGTACAACAAAAGAAAACCCTTCGAAAGCACTCTTGCGCAACTGAAACTGTTGAGAAGATGCTGGTTTAGAGCAAGAAATACTGGTTCAACGTGTAGTGCAGCGGTTAAATAATTTTCTCACCTTATCTCCTCAGTCAGCCGTAGTATTTTTAGAACTGTTCTCAGAAAACAATAATTTTCCCTACTTACAGAAATCCTTCTTTTTTCAAATCTTTCCTCAGGCTGAAAATTCACTCCACAATCACTCCACAGACACTGACTTTCACACGCGGTGTCGAAACAAACACATTTTCCTGTGGACACTCCCGTTTGCTAACAAATCCAGGCTCTCGAGGAACACGAAAATTAGTTTTAAACTCCTGGCAGGATCGCCAAATGTGGAGCTCAGAATCGAAGTGGGCAAACAGGAGCACCACCTAAATTACGACGCGCTGCTTTTGACGTTACTGGAAGAGTGGCGTGTTGGTTTACGCTATGCCTACTAGATTGTCTGATTTACGATTGGGCGTCATCTTCACATTCTTTGGCTACTATGTTGTCGCTAAGAGTTATCATAATGCCATTGGGAGCAAAGGGTTACAATACAGCGAATCAATACCACACACGTTCGATGTTGACCTTCTGGATGCACTCATCTTCTGATTGATTTGTTGAAACAGATGTCGCTGATGGTACCGTGGCAAGACTATCTGCACTTGGTACTTCTGGTAACTCCTCAGTTGTTGTCGGTGCATCTAGTAATTCCTCAGTTGTTGTTGTTTTCGAACTTTTTGCAACCTGATCCACCGATGATGTACAGATTGCCCGTTTGTCAACGTTTAAACGGCAGGACATACAAATGCGTAAATTTGTATTCAATGTAGACATTGGAGCATAACCAGCCGCTTTCAGTTTATCTATGGTGCTTTCGGTGAGATTTCGTAGCTCTTTCGAACACTTTTTTTCTGCAAACGGCCTGCAACAGTTGAGAAAGCGACTACTCATGTTGCTCGTTAGATTTTAATAAACAAAATCACTTTTAAGTTTTTACTGACTAGTTTGGTGTCGTTTGCTTGACTGAAGAAAAATTTTACAATTAAATCTTTTATAACCATAGTGGTAGTATATTTTTAGCTTTTTCGTGAGTATGTTCATGGTATGTACCTATCATGTTTTTGATGTTGTTGAAGTTACTCGCTTTCTCCCAAATATGATTAACAAAGTCTATTCTCTACCAAGGCGGGTCTATACCCAGGTGTAATCAGATTTTAACTTTGTGGAGAAAACCGGCGCCGAGAAAACCGACCTGCTTTACGTATACTAGATCACCTGGGTATAGACCCGCCTTGTTCTCTACGAGGTAAACTTTTTGCAGGTAGACTAGTCGTATACCTGTATAGAAAACTTTTTTTGTGGCTTTTGTCTTCAATATTAGATTTCTTATAGGTTTCTTTTATCAAAAGGTTTCAACACAATAAAAAATATGACACTATCAAGGCTTTAGATCACAACACTGGATCGCGTCTAACTTTCTAATAGATGCTAAAATAGTTATGAATAATTAAATAAAATATCATGAAAACAACTTGTTAACCTCATGTGGTACCCTTAACAAAAAATTCAGCAACAAACTGCGGTCCTAAAAAAAATTAACAATGAAAAAAAAAATTTCACTAAGTGTCAAATTTGTGAAATATTTGAAATGTCATAACTTTTTTGTTTATTGGCTTACCATCACCAAATTTTTATGGTAGATAGCTAATATAATGGACCGTTTTCCCTCAAAAAAATACGTTGGTATTCCGATAGGGTTTTGAGATATTTGAGTTTTTGTGACAAAAATGATGTTTTTTAATGCAAAAATATTTTTTTTACTGTGTGTATTTTTTTTGGAATCTTTATTTAGTTGTCTAACTTTGTTTCTTTAGTTGTCTAACAATCGAACGAACCGTTTTTGCTGTGCAGCTTTTTGAATATTTTTGAACCATTTTCACATACACCCTTTTGAAAAGTTAGTCGTGACTCAACTTGAAGATTTGATATCGGAAAATGACGATTTAGATGGAACTGAAAAACTGTGCAAAGTTTCAGATATTTTTGAAATGGTCGATCAGAATCGACTTGCATGCCTCCGTGGAATCCCTCTTTATCAACTTATCATAAATTTTCAACCCTTGCTGCAAACAACTTGCAAATTCTTCATCAATTTTAGAATATTTTTGTGAGGTTTTTTTTTTTTTTGATATATTTTTATTACAGTCGAAGCTCGTTATAACGACAACTTTTATAGCGACAAAAGCTCTTTATAGCGACCATTTTCCGGCCCCTTGAAAAATATTTTTATGTCATAACTATTCTCTAAAGTGACAATTCCCTATTACGATGGTCCCTTGCGATATCGTTATAGCAAGCTTCGACTGTACAAAGATTACGATTCGATTCATAACTTCGAACTATAGTGTTACTTTGGGTTTTCTGAAAATTCTGCCATAATATGTACATAAAATTCACTTAAAGTACAACAGCCTTGACAACAATCTCAGTTAAGTGATAAAAAGCTACAGTTTTTTTTGTAGTTTGATCAAAAAAGAGCACATTTTACTAAGAATTTCACAATTTTATTGTGTTTCAATATCTTAATGTTGATATTATAAATGATTGAATTCACAGACAGCTCATTCCGAAGAAAAAATTGCCTAGGGATGATTCAAAAGTGGTTGTCATACTAACTTTGATCGCGATTTAAAATTAGATCCAAGCACTTTCGCTGGTTCAGTTTTGAATATAGAATCAGAATGTTAAAAAAATTGCGTACTTCTGAACTACCTAATTCTCGATTATTTTTTCGAAACGACGTAAGTAACTTTTATATGGTTTTGAGAAAAATAATTGAGAAGAATAAAAACGTTTGTCCTAAAATTGTTTTTGAAATGATGGGATTTATTTTACCATTTTTCGTCTTGTACATCGCCTAATTTTGCATACAATCAGCTCGCGTTTAAAATAATGGGATTTTGTTTTATTTTCCTACAATAGTTTGATGAAAAAATAAGACACTGTTTCATCCAATTACTTACGACTTTTCTGTACCGTAAGATTGATTCAAGTACCCAAGTAACCAGTAAGCACGATAATGCGGCACGGTAACAGCATTATATGCGCATATAGGGTAATCATTTGATGCTTGTCAGTTTACGCATATAATGCTATTATAATGCCAGAAAAGGCGAAATAGCGTGCCATTATAATGCGAAGATATAACCGTGCTTCTCGGCATCACTAGTGCTGATATAAGACCACGTCTGAAACGTCAGTTGTTTTCGCCAGGTTTTTCGGGCGAATATTTTGTGCTTTCGCGTACGCAGCCAGAGAGCTTTCGCGTATGCGGCCAAGCAGCTGGTACACGAGGTAAATAAATAAATGAATGAAAATGGAAACCTCGAATAGTATGCAAAATGTAATAAAATGATTGAGATAGTACTTCTCCGTATCAGACTTATTCATTTTGGTGGTTTTAATCCTTTTGAGGACTTGAAATTGCCACATATTGATCCTTGTTTTATGATGATGAAATTCCTCATTTTGCGTCTCGAACCTGCGACACCTGTATTGTTGAGATGTTGAAGTTCTGCTCCTTTGCTCCTTCGCCCACATAAGATGAATAGTATTGGAAAGAAAAGTGACCAATTTAAACCACCACTTTTCCCCGTCATAAAAGCTGCAATTGTAGTAGTGAGAAGACTTATGTTTGACTCCCTCTCACCACTATATGTAAACACAAAGCACGTGGTATATCTGTCAAAACACTGGATGGCATTTAAACAGGCCCTGTATGCGAATATAGAGCCAATATAGTGCTTATTTAATGCCCGTATGCATCAGGCTTAGAAGCATTAATGATGCTGTAATAGGGTTTCTATGCAGCGGAAGTGCTGTTATAGGGTGTGTAAGCATTTGTGGTGCTAATATAATGCATGTACGCATTTATGATGCTGATAAAGGGCTTATTATTAGTGCTTATGGTTACTTGGGTAGTGTTTTGTTTTGATTCGTGATTAAGTTTCTTTCTCTCTCTCTCCATATAAAAGATCGGTAAAAGCAGTGGTTGAGATCCAAAAGTTAAGAAATCGACTTAATTTGTTTTGTATATCCAGAAATTAAACCTTTTAAAAGTAAAAACTTTTGCACGACGACTTCAATGACTGTTTCTTTGAATTTGAGTAGTTTTTAGATTTTTTCGCAAAAAATTCGTGAGTGCACTTCAAAGAATATAAGATTACGATTCTAAATATTGACACCTTGTTTTAAATTGTTGGTCTATCCAATGCTGAGGAAATCAGCCAAGTTTTTTAGAGTGTTTTTTGAAAAATGTCACAACTTTAAGTAAAAATTTAGTATTTCAAATTCAAAATATGTTTTTGGAAAAATACATATGAAGTAAGATTAACTCTTTGTCTTCCGTATGCGGCTTAGAGAGTTTCAATTGGACGTGTAGTCACAGAGATATGGACTGAACACTTTTGTATGTTTTCTAGGGGGTGAACCCAAACTTTTGCACGGGAGTGTATGTGCAGAATTTCAATCACCAGACACGACCTACTTTTTCTGAATCACTAAACATGTTGGAAATCGAGATTTTCGATTTTGCACTGCTGAAGGGTCGTAAAGCTGATGTGGAACATCATCAGTATTCGGTTTAGGCATTATTTCTCACAAATGTCAGTTCTCCATCTACTTTTGTTACTCACGGTGCTCCTGTTAGTCTTGTTGAAATTAGAAACATTATAAAATCAATGTTCGTTGTAGTTAGTCAGTTGCTATTGACAAATTAAAAACTTTATTAAGTTCTCATGGGAATTTATAAAATCGACGTATATGCAACTTCAAAACAAACACCGGTGTATCTGATCTGACATCAAGTAAGGTGCACAGAAAAAAATATTTAATTTTCAATGTGATGTAAACTGAAGTCTACTGTAAAAATAAATCAAATTCGTGTGTTATTACAGCATCATGAAAACTTAAATGAATATTCATTCAATTTTCAACTAAAACTTGTTGAATATTACATGATCGTGTAAAATTAAAGTGAATTGTAAAATAATGGATTGGTCGTTGGAATTTAGGTTTATTTTGATGCTCCAAATATGTGCATGAAAATAAACTTAAATTTACAAATTTTTTTTAGCTGTGTGTATGTAACAATCAAGGTATTATATCGACGAATCATCATGCTGTATGTGATTTAAGATGCTTTACAATTTCACGTCATTTTGCTCGAATCCTTGCCATTGTTTGATACGTCGTTTTGAAAAACTATGCTTGAGTTATACTATACACGCAAACAAATTTTGTTGTATAATCTACCGAATCCATGGTAGAATTAAGAGCTGCAACAACGATTTTCAACCAACTACAAAATCCGTTAAGTTTACTATAATCTGGTAAAAATCACTGAGCAGTGCAGTGTCACATTCACTGTCCATAGTAGCATCCACTACAGATCATTGTACAGTAATGACCCGATTTTGTCAGCCCTGTGAGATGCTGCATTTAGGGTTGACAAAATCGGAAAAGAGCTAAAATCGACTGGTTTCAAGTTTTATTTTCACACCGAATTCTGGCGTTCATAGCGATTAGGCGCATATTGCACGAAAGTTTTGGATAGATTCAGTTTCTTCGCCACATATCGAACTGAACCGTTGGGATTCCTCTTGAAAGCTTAAACTACCCGTTTGTGATCCTTAACACTATATGGAGATCCATTTTTGCCACTTTTTTTTCTTTCCAATCGATGGTCAAACATTCGTGGTACCGATTTAAAACACGAGACATCGTTGACTGTACCATTCCCAGCTTTCTGCTGATGGCACGATGAGATTGATACGGATTTTCGAAGTACGTGCACAAAATTTCTTTGATGATAGATCATAAAGTTGAAACGGTGAAAGTGGTGATTTTATGTGTAACTTAATAATTTTAACAGCAAAAATATGCTGTCCGACTTTTTGATCCAGTTGTTCTTTAGCCGGACATAACGTGATTCCTCCATATATCTGCAGTGTAAACATAATTGGTCAGGAATATTTGTCGAAAATGATAGTTATTCTATTCTATTCTAATTGCTTGCACAGCCAATTTTGAAAAATCATCCTGGAAATACTGAAATTTTTTCCAGTATTTTCTTGTCAGCATTAATATTTGCAGCATATCAATGATTTGATACAAATATTAAAATGGCCAGGACCACTGTGCAGACTTGGGGTTTGAAGGTAATTCAAAAAATTCCGGCGATCAGTTTATTCACGAATGAATAACATGATAGACAGAAAAATTTGAAATATTGTGAGGGAAGAAACGGGGACAACCGTACCAAGCGTTCAATTTAGGGAGATAGGTAAAATCGTTGGGAGTGGCGCACAGTGCTTCGTCCCTTGGATAAAAGTCAAAAAATCAACTTTCATATTCGACCGAATCAAGTAGGCCATGATGTTAACATATGTTTTGAGCGTGTAGTACAGATATTAGAAAGTTCGCGCAGTTTTCAAAACAAACCAAAACACCACGTGTTGACAAGTTGTTTCATCGTTCTATATTATTCATTGTTTTCGTGTCAATCCAGTCCCTCTACAATTCGCTTAATTCCCATCCTTATTATATTTTCAAAATGAAACAAAACAAAAACAAAAACAAAAAAGTACATCAAAGTACCTTTCTAAAATCCACTTAAAAATAAAATTTGAAGTATTTTTTAAAATCTGGAAGTGATTCCAGTTGCATAAGTTTGCCAATTGTATGTCATCTTATAATTGTTAGGATATGCTGCCACATCCTTCAATAAAGATTGTTTCGAGCAGTAGTTTTCTGCCGCTCCGCCCAATCGGAAAAATCATGTTCTGAATTTCATGTACAGTTGTTATGGCACTGATTCTTTCTCCAAGATATTTGAGAACGAACTAAAGACGTTTTGCACATTTTATTGTTGCAAAATAAACCAAAAGCAGGCTAAATGTAGAAGATCAAACAAAATTTTCATGTAGCAAAACTCTGAGTGGTTAGCAAAACCAGTTCAGCTCCTGCGCAATCAGGAAACTGACGATGCAGATATTTCCAGCTTGGCTGCAAAGGCTGGCATGGGGCCTCACAAACCGTTCAATGAATGTTCAAGAAAAACTAAAAAGGGACGTGTTGCAGATCTTATCAACGAAGAGCTCGCATTTGCTGACAATTTATCAAATTCTTCGAGTGGGGATCAAGTACAGGTCATGACTGCAGCACAGGCATTAGCTTTGAACATTGATTTAGATCTGTCAGAACGAAAGTACAATTTGCTTCGAACCACTTTGAACAAATTACATCCGAATTATATGCGCTAAAGCAAGAAAAGCAAAAAATACTTCCAAAACCGATTTCTGCATCAGAAACAGCTGCTACAGTCGATCTACAACAGCTCATGAATTGTACTGCATCCAGTATCATGAAGGATATCTCGTTTGAAGCTTCTACTGCTGTAAAACTGGTTTGCAAGAGGGGTTTCGATGGAAGTTCAAGACACAGCATTAGGATGCGGCTTATTTTTCAAAAGTTCTCAAAACCAAAAATTCGTGTGCTCTACTGAATTCAAATCAAATTAAAAGAGATCCCTCAAAATCTGAGCCAAAAATGTTAACATTTAGAGGTGGCGCAAGCGTCTTGAAGTTGAATTTTCAGGTTCTAAAAAATGACCTTCAGTGAAGTACACATAACTTTGGTATTTTTCAACAGATTTTAAAACTTTTAGCATCAATACCTTCAAAATTAAATTTGTTAAAACTTTGTTAAACACCAAATTTGTCTAAAATCAAAACAAGTTTTAGTTAAAAGTAATTTATTCCAAATTTTTCCTCATTTTACTAAAAATTTCAACTTTGTTTGACCATAACTTCATGATTACTCAACCGATTCCAAATCTTTTACATGCTTTTGAAGCTAATTTAATTGTTTTTAAAGCTTTCATATATCACATTTCACTAAAAAAATGTCTTGACCAAGTTATTCAGCAAATGCTGCACAAAAACATTATTTTTTTTAACGAAAAATGCCAGTTTTGTCAAATCTTTGGCAGTTAAATATTGTCTCTTAAGCTGAAACTGATTTTTCTCATTTGTTAAACCTTCGGGAAGGACTTTGCAACAATTTTTAAATAATTTTGAAACAAAATTATGTTTGCATATGTTAAAAAATATATGCACTATTCAACTCGTAATTAAGGCAAGATGCTTTACATACCTAAATTTTATAGAAAAAATGCTATTTTCGGCAAAAAACCTAAATAATCCAAAGAAATTTGATTTTTTCATTGAAAAAAAAATGTTTTTGGGTAATTTTTGTCGAATACTCAAGACAAAAATATTTTTTAGAAAAAAATGTTGTATGTACAGTTTGAAAACAAATAAATTTTCTTCAAAAGTATGTCAAAAGATTTGGATTTGATTGAGTTTTAATGAAGTTATGGTCGAATAAAAATGATTTTTTTAGCGAAATGAGGAAAATTTTGGATAAAAGTATTTTTAACTAAGACAAGTTTTGACTTGAGACAAATTAGATGTTCTACAAAATTTTTATAAATTTAATTTGAAAGAAAATGGTGCTAAAAGTTTTGAAATCGGTTGAAAAATAACAAAGTTATGTCTACTTAACTGCCGGTCATTTTTTATAACTTGAAAGTTCACCTTCAACACGCTTGCGCCACCTCTAAATGTTAATATTTTTGGCTCAGATTTTGAGGTTTCTCTTTTAATGTGATTTGAATTCAGTAGAGCACACGAATTTTTGGTTTTGAGAGCTTTTGAAAAATAAGCCGCACCCTACACAGCATGTACAAACAAACATTTTCGGAAGCAGGAAAATCGGATGAAAGTTTGCTGACCGGAACCATTGCGACGTTCCGTTGAACATTATCGTAATAAAAGAAATAAAACCCTCTGGTCAAACGACATTTTAATTTTCTTTTGTAGCAATGATTCAGCTCTCGGATGATTAATAGCTCGTAAATGAAATGTGTTGCTAATAAAAAGAAACTTTATTCAATCTTTTTTATTGTATTTTATTTTATTCATTGGAATAATCCGTACTTCAATATTTTTATAAAAAGTTGGTTATTGAGACACTTTTATGGTTACGCATGTCACATACATCGTTCATGAAAATGACTCAAGTACTTTTTCATGCATTTTTATTTTGAACATTTCTTCCAAACGAGCACTGTTCTATGGTGTCAAATGTAAAATTTGATGTATAAGCCACTCATGCCATTACTGATGTAATATGTGTCATTTATGCCAATAATGAGTTTTTTTTAGTGTATAACGAGATCCTCCTCAACATCGTAGGGCAAAAGCGCATAAAACATCCTGTTATGACTTTTGTCCCCAAGTGCCATAAGTTCGAAGCACTGTGCGAACCGAGCATTGTGGCGTGAAATTGTTGATTCAGTGTTTTCTGTGTAGGTAGATGTTCCGCGGTTTGCTTAGTACTGATTTTTTTAAAGTACACCTGACGGTTTGGTGGGTCGCGCATCTATAATGTTTGGGAACCTATGCCTTGGAGCGTTCGGCCTTTACTCCTTATTTCTACACGTTGTCGCTGGTTGGTCCGATGATTGTTCATTGCTTCGTTCGTTCGTTGGGCCTCCTCTCAAGATGCCGCGAAAGAGCGCGTGTTTTGCGCCTTCACCTTCTTATATATATTGTTTGTATTATATCTGCATAAATAATTTTAAACAATAAAAAAAATTCTAGTTAAAAAGAGAGTCGTCCACACGGCTAAGGTGGTAAGGCCAGGTCCGCTCCGCACCGATCATGATCACGATCGGGAGATAATGATGATTCCAATATTTATTATTTTAAACACACATAAAATATCTGTATATACCAGATAGAACCTGGCCAGCGTCAGAGTTTGGTCGAAGAAACTCGGCTTAAGAAGGAGACAAAGCAACAATATAGAGTGTGCATGTGCGCTTGGAAAAGCGTGTTTTGGGTTTACTCATTTGCTGGTGACAATGCAAGATAACCACTGGCATGGAGATGAGAGGGGAAAGATTTTGGAAATGGGTATGTATCCTGAAGTGGCCTTTAATTCTTTGGGTCGGCGAGCTTTGTTTGTTGGATGTTTAGATTTCATACAATGGGTGATTAATTTTGAATTCAGAGTATCGAAGGTATTTAACGAAACCCTTTTTTGTGGTTTGGCATTTGGCACTTTTTTTTCTAATGAATACTACTTTCAAAGACACTCGGCTTAATTATAGGTTTAAGAAGACTCAAAAGTAATTTTAGTTAGAATGTAAATGGAAATGGAAGTCTACGCTTTGGTTTACTTGTGGAACTTGATTGTTTTCTTATGCATAAATTCTTTCAGGTTTGATAGCAGTGGTTTCATTGTTTCCAGCTGAATTTTATCTCGAACTAATTTCGGTTTTGCCAGAATATACAATTTAAATGTTATATCTTATAGCTAAATGTTTTCGTACCAATTTAGACAAATAATCGGTATTTTGGATTAATACTTAATAAATAAATATTGACCAGGAAATCCAGAACTCATATAAAACCTTTCAATATCTTATGTTTTTCACTATTTGGACTATTTACTGACTTTTGGAAACAAAATTAAATAAAAATCCATTTCTTGTCACAGAAAATAATATGGAAAAAATCCACTGTCATTTCATTAATTTTGCTGAGTTGATTGAATATTCTGTCGCATACATTTAATTTGTATGAGTTCAAATCTGTGATGTTTTTCTGATGCCGAAGATTGTGATAAACGTGCCAAGATGTAAATGCAATTCCATATTGATAAAGCAACTAAATGTTTCTTGTTTTGTCATATTTATCATTTCATGAAGTGTTCATGTCTCAAAATACTTTCGAAGCCCAACTCTTCGTACCAATTTATCATTTCACAACGGCAGCGATAGCTTTTATGTCTATCAGGAATGTTAATTTCCCTTGAAAATGAAGATCTCTCCTCACAATTTACTTAATCAGTTTTTGTGGGATTTCTTCACGCGCGCTGGCTTATTGGCGTTCAAGTCGCACATTGGTGGCTACGGTTTTGTAGCCTCATTCTCATCCTCACTCCTCCTCATGATGAAGGAGTATTATCTCAATAAGAATGTATGGACCTGGGCACGTGAGCAGAGTGGGAAGGGAGTTCAATTTCATTATTATTCCTCAATGTCTCGGAGGCATCTGGCCGCGCGAGATGAGTGCAAACTCATTTATTGGTTCTTGATATTGAAGGTGGAAGGTAAGACGGGATACGTAAGGGAGACTGGGTAGACTTGATTTCCTGGGAGACTTGATCCCATCGTTTTTTTTTTCAGGATCTAAAAATGTTTTGTCCTATGTGATTTTATGCAATAATTCGTTCACGCATGTCATTGGAAGAACGAAATTTATGGCCTTTACCGAAATCACCTCAAGTTATGATGGGATCAAATCTCCCCAATCTCCCCTACGCTTTATAGGCTGACCGCGGGAATCTCGAAGGGCGAGAGAATGCGATCGCAACCATATTGTTATTCTTCCGCACTGGAAAATTGTTACTGATGGCTACGGAGGCATAATTAACGTGTGTTGCATTCCGATGCAGGCGATCGCGGAGTTCAATTGCGGTTATTCATCAGCAAATGGAACGTTACCGTCCATTCGATATGATCTATGCAAAGGTTAAGATTATGCGAAAGTAATAAAACGCTTTATTCCATGGCATAATTTTGAACTCCTAACATATTTTTCATGATAACTTTAAATAGTTTATCGTTAATTAGAAACTTAAATAATGTAGCCAAAGTCCGACCTTTGGGTTGAATCGATAATTTTTGAGTTAAAAGTGACACTTCTAAAATTAATCCAAATGATCGGAAACTTCGTTGTTTTCCTGTTGCACCTGTTATACTTTTGTGATCATTTGTAGAATATATTACTACATTCGATTTTTTCACAAATCTTCAATTTTACCTACGGGTTTCCCTGTCTTTACGATTACACAAACAAGTGAGAGCCCTGGATAAATACAATAGGGAAATAATTGCAAAAATCAATCAACCCATTCTCAAGCTAACTCGTGAAGAGGAAGCCTCAGTACTTAAAATACGCTTAAGAAAAGTAAGAAAGATGCTTTATCATTTGGTTTCATAAAATTCAAAATCATAATGCAAGTGTTAACATAATGTTACATTTCTTCCTTAAAAATTGATACTCTAGATATAATAATCGATAATCACTCAGATTTTCCATATAAACATTCCAAATAGTACAAGAATCTATTTCCTAACAACGAATAATTAATAAAAAAAAACAATCCTCTGATATAACGAAATTTCTGTTCAATATATTATAAAATATATTGTAACCTAACTTGTTACTGTTAGCTTCATCAATCCAATCAAATATTGTTACTTCTTTTTCTAGCTGTAAAGTTGTTTTTCATGGTAAAAACAGCAAAAGTAATACAATTTATCCAATATGAAACTGGAATCCAAAATTATGTAACTTAAATGGGAAATAAATTTATTTAAGTTGAAGATAAATCGAAGCCAAACCTCAAATTTTCAAGAGCACAAATCTAGTGTCCGGTATAGTTCTAAGAGATGTATACATATGATAATAACAGAGTTGTTCGTGAATTCCGCGTAAATTCCAGTTTTGGCTACATGGTATACCTATCATAATACGATTAGAATTCTACACAAACTGAAGATTTTTTTTAACGCAAACTGTGTTTGTGAAGTAAATACTCAAGTATTCCTTGACGTATACTTCGTTTCGATATACAACAGATAGCAATGAGTTGCATGTGAAATAATCTGTATCGTGAGTTCACCAAACAAGCCAGAATATTGTGTTACTAGAACTTATTATGTTACATGATGAAATTAGCTCCGTAATGCCTTATAACGTATGAGCCTACGAATAATTAGTTGATTTTGAAAGCAGGATTGGGAAAAGTTCTGCAATTCACACTACGGTAGCCAAGCGTAGCAAATCACAGTCAGCGGAGCTAGTGAAACTCACGCCTATTGCTGCTGTAAGCAAAATGCCTTGAAAATAGCAAAACACCCGTGACGCTCGTAAACATCACCTTCTTTGCCGCCTACCTTAGCTAGTGAGTCCGCTTTCTCATTTCCCGGAATGGAGCAATGAGAAGGGACTCAAGCCAGGGTAATAGTGTATGAGCGATTTGACCAAGCACTCAATACTTGGCGTATTCCATTTAGGAAGTACGCTGAGAGCTTTACCGGTTTCATTGGCCGAACAGCCTCCAGAGAGCTTAGACTGTCGGTTAAAATGAAGATGTGCTCAGGTGGAAGAGAACTGATGTACTCTAAGGTGTAATGTATAGCTGCTAGCTCAGCAACATATACAGAACATGGCTTTTGAAGCATAAAGGAGGCGCTATGATAAGTTTTGTAAACACCGAAACCAGTGATATCATCCGTTTTTGATCCATCTGTGAAGAACTGTCGGTCCTCGCTGATATGCCCGAATTTACTTGCAAACATGGGAGGGATAAATTTTGAACGTAAATGATCTGGTATTCCATGGATATCTTGCTTCATGGATAGATCGAAAACTACAGAGGAACAGTCGAAGTCTAGGAAGTGTAGTAAATTATAAGCGTCTTTTCAAGCCAAGATTAATCCAATAACTGACAGTATGTTACTTGGTTTCTATCTCGTATTTTTCTACGCCTGCTTAGAATGCGTAGTTGCTTGAATAGATAACTTGAATAATCTTCATTATTTCCTTACATTACTCCCTCTTTCTATTCTTTTACAAGTATTTGTATTGCTCTTGTTTCTCTTCCTATGCTTGTACAAGTATTTGGTTGCTCTTGTTTTGAATAATATATGGATTTAACCTTTATCACTTTGAACGTATGACCGTAACTCAACCTGAAGCAACGTTTGTAGCATCGACAATGATTTTAATTTTAATAAAAGGCATGTGTCATAGTCTCTGACGAACTAGTCTGCTTACTTGGTTAACACTGACCACTAAGAATACACACAGTTTAAAAAAATTCCGCTTTTAAGTTATTTTCCGCTAATTCTAAAGCAAACGAAGGGAATACGTAAATTTACACGATGTTAAAAATTCATTTACTGACTTTTTATATTCATGTAAATTTCAAACAACGCGTAAGATTTTGGTTGTTTTAGCTACCAAAACGAAGTTATATATTCAGATGCAGAAATAACAAGACGTTATTCCACAGAAGATTCTTTTATTTCTTAATTGTTTTACATAGTTCCTTCAAGAAAAACGTAGAACATCAAACAGTACCGTGCAAATAGCTACTAGAAAATGTGTCACCGCCTTCTGTCGAATGGTTTAAGGCTGCAGAAATCACACAAACAGCAGTTATCAGCACTGTAGTTTGAATTATTTTCATACAAATGTCTATTTTAACACAGATTGTAGAGTCGTCTAGCAGTCAATATGGCGGAGACTACTGCTTCCAACTGATACTGTCTAAGCTGCGACAACCGCAGTCAGTGCATAACGTGTAAAATTGTGCTATTTATGATTGAATATCACTGCGGCAAGTCAGATTTTATTTCGTTCGTACGATACCATGCATATGCATAGAACAAATTCACATTAGAATCAAGATAACGCGTCGCAACATTGCACGATTCGTCAAATTACGCTTCTGTTAATATTCAAAACTTTTTTTTTTGTATATGCGGAATCTGATTTACAGAAATTGTCCCTATTGGGCTTTGTGAAGCAAAATTTTTACATTGTAGCCTTCTAGGGAACAACAATTTACAATCTCTGTTTTCACTCACTTGCAGAAGAACTCCATCAGCAATTAATGATCATCCACTACAAACAAACTTGCATGTTATAGGTAGATTGTAAATCATATTTTATTTTTAAACGCCAGTCTCCGTTTAAGCCGTTCCAGCTACACAGATTGCTCAATGACATCGTTTGGGAACTATTCTCACTAAAAGTTTCGAAAGCTGAAGCAGAGATTGAAACCATGCTCCATGACATGATGCGAAATACTTGAAACTCGAAATACTTTTATTTCCTGTTGGAATTTTGTTCTATTCTGGACTTTTTCTTCTATCTCAAAAAGCAAAATTTCTATTTATTGTTTACTCAGAATTAGATTCTGTTTAAGGTGAAGATGAATCGAAGCCAAACCTCAAATTTTCAAAAGCACAGATCTGGAGAACCAAACATCCGTTTAAGCTGAAAACTTAATCGATTGGTCACTCGCTGGTGGTAACCAATCGATTATGTTTTCATCTCAAACGGGTGTTCGGTTCTCCAGATCCGTGCTTTTGAAAATTTGAGGTTTGGCTTCGTTTCATCTTCACCTTAATCAAAGACCAGTTTTATTCTAGATATCTGCCCATTTCCGTCAGAATCTAGCTTTAGGTTCTCTGCCTTTGTCCATCAGAGACCTTTTTCTATGGATTTCTACCTATTTCCATCAGAAATCCATTCATAACTAGTGGTCCCGGCAAATTTCGTCTTGCCATCAAGTAGGCTGTTGTATACGCTATGGGTCGTCCCATACAAAATTACAGTTCCGTCCACTCTCGTTTTTTCGACTTTCCCGTTGAATATCCTGGAATTTTTATACGCACAAACACGTCGGAACCCTTGACGAACTAAACGGAGAAATAATCATTCAAATCCGTTAACCCGTTCGTAAGCCATTTCGTGACATACAAACACCATTCCATTTTTATTTATATAGATAGTCATCTCCGCCCATGTCCGTCGGAGACTACTATATTAAGGCTAAGTAGCCCGTCATTCGTTTTGTTAGTCATGTTTACATTGCAGCTCGCAATTCCAAAGTGATGAAACCCTGTCCTCATTGTTCATGATGATCCGGAAAAGTATCACTATATGCGCTGACATGCTGAAAGTATGCTGATACTTTTTCAGAAGCGTCAGTGCAATACAAACTGATTTTCTTCAAATCAAATTTATGACATGATTCAGCAGCAATCATCAACGATGCGTACTCATTTCAATGACGGCCTACTTCGCCTTAATAATTCCATATGAATTGCTCATCGAAAGCATAATTGATTGCTAGATAACTTAAAATTACTCACCTGTATTCTACCAACTACGCCATTGTAGCAAATTATAAGCGTCTTTTCAAGCCAAGATTAATCCAATAAATGACAGTATGTTACTTGGTTTCTATCTCGTATTTTCCTACGCCTGCTTAGAATACGTAGTTGCTTGAATAGATAACTTGAATACTCTTCATTACTTCCTTACAGGATGTTACCACGATTTATGTTAACCGAAGATGGGCTGACCTCCAGCGTCATGTACCAGTAGTACACACTCATGAAACGAGTTTGAGGATTATGTTCGAGCAGCTTTTCGAAGTTTTCAATAACCAAAGGATTAAGAATCTCACAACGGATAAGGAACCTAAGCTAACACTCCGCGAAACGATCTGTCAGAGGCTGTACTCCTGCAAGTACCTCTAAACTCATTGTATGAGTCGAGTTCATGCAGCCTAACGCGATACGCGGTACTAAATCCGTTGGATCTTCAGCATATGTGTTTTCGCCGCGGATTGAAAACAAAAGCTACCGTATTCTAAAACTGACAAGATGGTGGTTCGGCACAGCTTGATCAGATCTTCCGGATGGGCTCCCCACCATGTTCCGGTTATAGTTCGCATGAAGTTGATTCTTTTTTTGGCATTTCTGTGTCAGATACACAATCTGCTTTCGCAGGTGCAAACCAGACCCCGAGATATTTAGAAGACATGCTATGAGTGATTGTTTTACCCATTAGTGTAAGCGGAAACTTGGCAGGTTTGTGTTTCTTTGAAAAGACAACCATCTCAGTTTTCTCCGAAGAGAATTTGATACCCAGCTTTAAGGCCCAAGTAGACAAATTGTCCAGAGTATCCTGTAAAGGTCCTTGCAATTCGGCTGCGGTTGCTCCTGTGACAGAAACCACACAGTCGTCTTCAAGCTGTCTTAACGAGCAATTTTCCATGAGGCAATCATCGATGTCTCTCACGGAAAAATTAAGAAGAAGGGGACTCAGACATGAGCCCTGGGGGAGACCCATGTAGCTTATTCGTGAAACTGTCAAATCGCCATGAGCAAAACTCATATGCTTCTGTGACAACAAATTGTGCAAAAAATTGTTCAAAATTGACAAAAGGCCACTTGCGTGGAGTTTGTCTGATAGGACATCAACACAAACTGAGTCGAAAGCACCCTTGATATCCATAAACACTGAACCCATCTGATCTTTTTGAGCAAAGGCAAGTTGAATTTCTGAAGTAAGCAGCGCAAGACAATCGTTTGTTCCTTTGCCTCTGCGAAAACCAAACTGTGTATCTGACAGCATGCCATTCGATTCAACCCATTTATCCAGTCGAAAGAGAATCATCTTCTCTAACAACTTGCGAAGACACGACAACATCGCGATTGGACGGTATTAATTATGATCTGACGCGGGTTTCCCGGGTTTTTGGATAGCTATCACCCTCACTTGTCTCCAATCATCCGGAACAATGTTACACTCCAGGAACTGATTGAACAAGTTCAACAGGCGCCTCTTCGCGACATATGGGAGGTTTTTAAGCAAATTGAACTTAATTCGATCCATTCCTGGAGCGGTATTATTACATGAAAGGAGAGCAAGTGAGAATTCAACCATCGAAAACGGTCTATCTATGACGTCCCTAGCAATCGAGGTATCTCGACGCACGCGTTCAACAGGAACGGAATCCGGACAAACTTTTTTAGCAAAATCGATAATCCACCGAGGAGAGCTCTCTCTATCCTCATTAACCGACGACGCGTTGCGCATTCTTCTCCCGACGGTCCAAAGCGTTCTCAACGAGGTTTCACGTGATAGTCCTGCCACGAAATGGCGCCAATAACCGCTTTTCTTCGCCTTGACCAAGCTTTTAAACTTGCGTTCTATGAAAGAATAGCGCTCATAGTTGTGAATTGTACCGTATTTCCGAAAAAAAAAAAATAAACGCGGTGGATTTCTCGCGGTAGAGTACCGTACACTCGTCATCCCACCATGGATTTGGAGGTTTCCTACGCACCGACTGACCTGGCACAGGACGGCTTTGTGCTTGAAGCGCGCTGTTGACGACCAACTCTGACAAAAAACGGTATTCTTCCAATGGAGGAAGAGCTTCTACCGCTTGCTCTCCATCAATGATCGTTTCCGCGTACTTTCCCCAATCAATGTGTTTTGTGAGGTCATATGCGAAATCGATGGATGGAGACTGATGTGATCCATTGGAAATTGAGACTACGATCGGCAAATGGTCACTACCATGGGGATCCTGGATTACCCTCCAAGAACAATCCAGCAATAGTGAGCATATTGAGAGGTCTAAACGGCTATCCCTAGCTCCATCTTGAGCTGGAAGTGCCACTCGCGTAACTTCCCCACTGTTGAGAATTGTCATATTGAAGTCGTCACAGAGGTCATATATCATCACAGATCGGTGGTCGTCATGCAGTTCCCTCCCAGCCTGTTCTGTGGGAGTTGAAGTCTCCCATGATCAACCGTGGCTCAGGTATAACTGAGCTGATGTGAGAAAGATCTCTGCGGGAGATCGCAGTTCTCGGCGGAAGATATATGGAAGCGACACTGAGGCTTTTGCCTCGGATAGTCACCTGACATGCAACGACTTCAATGCCTGACATCGGCGGCAGATCGACTCTGTAGAACGAGTGATGCTTTTTGATCCCCAAAAGCACCCCTCCATATGAGTCCGATCGATCCAGGTGAATGATATCAAAATCATGGAAAGAAAGGGTTGCATCTGGTGTTAGCCATGTTTCGGACAACGCAAAAACATCGCATCGTAAATTACTAACTAAAAATTTAAAACTATCTAATTTAGGCTTAATACTACGACAGTTCCAGTGTAGAACAGAAATCATATCTTTGACCTCTTTGGATAAATTATCCATCAAAAGATATGATCGTTGCAAGGAGGGGAATTTTAGAAGCCAGTTGCTTCAAAATAGGAGTCACACAAGGAAGGAGTGCTCTGACAATGTTCTTCACTTGGTCGGAAGCATTGAAGAAGTTGAGGATGATATCCACGATGCCAGAAAGCGTGAAGATTGTAGCACCCTGACGTTGATCAAGGTGCTCCGGGTGTGAGCTTTCGGGCTAAGAAATCTGAAAAGTTGGAGCATCTGTGATTTTAGATGTGCCGGGTAGCGGCGGAAAGTCTCTTTCCTCTTGGAGTTTGAATCCAGGAGGTGAACGCTTGGAGACTTTCTCGGCAGGCTTAGAATGTTGCATGGCTGAAGGGTGGTCTCTGCTAGGCAAATTCCGAGGCTTTTTTGTGGGTCTCTGGAGCCTCACACGCTTCCTCGTTGTACCCTTAAAAACGAGGAAACCCCTTCACCAACCTCAGAGTCGGAGCCCTGATCATCAAGAGGCAAAGAAGATTAGATGTTTCGAGATTCAGCGGACTGAACAGCCTTTTTCAACATCTCGGCAAAGCTTCGCCGAGAGCGCTGCTCTTAAGACCACCGCTGATGTAGCTGCCGGCGTACGTACGTCGTGCAATTATCGAGAGCATGTGGAGGACCTTTGTAAGGAGGGCCTTAGTGGGGCCTCCAAATTCCTAGCTTATGCGCCAGACGATCTATGGTCGTCTGCTAGGAATTACAGATCGGTTTGCCCAGCTAGCCTAGTTATCCAACCCCACTATCAGACCGACCTCCGAGATTCGATCCCAACAACCTGTCAGACCAGCCAACAATATTCCCAAAGATTCAATCGAAGTAAGATAGTTTAATTAAAATTAAGTCCAATAATATTAGTAAGGTAAAATTTGAGTGGTAAAAATTTTATTCAGTGAAATTATTCTAAGTTTGCATGCTAGGCGATCGCGTTTTCAAAACATAATTAATTAAATCTTTCAGGGTCATTTCGTTTCTGTCTTGTTCCTAATTGATTGCTTTCGATCGATTTCTACAAAGTGCCTCCTAACAGTGACGTCACGCTTTCTGGGTTTGAATTTCAATTTTGGTTGTGTGATTTGGAGATTCTTATAGAATTTCTCTAGCCTAACAATGCACAGTGGACTTTTCTGCAAAAAAATGTTTTTAAATTCAATATCTCTGGATGCGCTGGAATAAAATCGATCTTTTTACCGCAAAAAAAAAGATTTTTCCATGGGCTAAACGATAGTGAGGTGAGTGTTCACTGCACGTTATTTTTCCGTACGGTTTTGACCTATTAAAGGTCATTTTACCCTATTTTCAATGGAAGCGATACTTTCATAATTCAATATCTCTGGATTCCGCGGGAATAAAATCGATCTTTCTACCGCAAAAGAAAGATTTTTTTCATGGGTGAAACGATAGTGAGGTAAGAATTCACTGCACGTTATTTTTTCGTACGGTTTTGAACTGCTAAAGGTCATTTTACCCTATTTTCATTGGAAGTGATATATTTATAATTCAATATCTCTGGATTCCGCTGGAATAAAATCGATCTTTTTACCGCAAAAGAAAGATTTTTTCATAGGCTAAACAATAGTGAGGTGAGAATACACTGCACGTTATTTTTTCGTACGGTTTTGGCCTATTAAAGGTCATTTAACTCTACATATTTACAATGGATGTGATACATTCATAATTCAATATCTCTGAATTCCGTTTAAATTTATAATTCAATATCTCTGGATTCCGTTAGAAAAAAATCGATCTTTTTACGGCAAAATAAGGACTTTTTCATAGGCAAAACTACAGTGAGGTAAGTGATTACTGCACGTTATTTTTTCGTACGAGTTTGACCTATTAAAGATCTTCTTATCCTATTTTCAATTGAAATGATATATTCATAATTCAATATCTCTGGATTTCGCTGCAATAAAATCAATATTTTTACCGCAAAAGAAAAATTTGTTTATGGGCAAAACGATAATGGGAAAAGCTTTCACAGTACGATACTGTTTCGTAAGGTTTTGATCTATTAAAAGTTACCCTTTATTAATTGGAATAACATGGAATGGAATAATATATTCGTAAATTAATATCTTTGGTTTGCGCTGGAATAAAATCGAAATTTTCACCGCAAAAGAAAGATTTTTTTCATGGGAAAAACGATAGAGACACCTCCCACCAGTGCAAGCCAAAGACGATCGACTAGCTGCTAGCAAGGCTATGTACACGCTAAACTTCATCCGCTCAGAAATGAGTGCCGAGTACACAAAATCGGCCTCTCTTCATGCAGCACAGATTCTGTGCAAAGGGGGCTGTACACAGTTTTGTGCAAACGGTGGTAAACAAACCGAATGAGTGAAATGCGCACAGAGGAGGAACGCTTTTCGCTTCCATGTTTGTTTTGCTTCTGAAAACATTAAAAAAAACATTCCGATTTTAAAGTTTTTCAGAGAAAACTCCCTATCTTACCAACGGCCAACTGTTTGCTGCCGCGCGGGAGATGACTGACAGTTCCATTTCCATCGATCCGCGCACAGCCAATGGCGAACACATCGATTACACATAGCATGAGTGCGACTTACACAGAATTTTCAGCCAGAGAGTCCTGCATTGTTTGCCTCATTCTGTGTAGTTTTAACACATGCGCTGCGTTGAGCAGGCTTAGCGTGTATGTGGTTGGACGCTCGCTGTTCTCTCTTCTGCTCTCTCACGGCCAACCACCGATGAACAGGGTCGTAACTCACTGCTGGAACTCATTGCTGGAAGTACGACGCGGGTCGTACGCCCAAGCCGCCCGAATGGGAAAGACCACGCGGTAATGAAAGTATGGGCCACACGGTTGGTTTTGCAAAAAACTAAAACTTTCAAACTACGATGGTACTATGGCTTCGCCAAAGGAGTAACGCTTCTAATCCGAGCTTAACACTTTCAACTGCACTCAGAATACTTTACTTGCACTCGAAAAAACCAAAACTTTTGGAGAAAAACGAGGTAGAACCCGGACAACGAGAACTGTCGACTGTCTCGCACGGTAGCTCGACAAAGAATGAATGTTAAACTTTGACGAACAGCTTTTCTTATGAGTTTCTGAAAAAAACTATTTAGCTCTTCAACCAGAAGCATTTTCTAAGATCTTATATTTTCATAGCATTGTAGAATAATAGTTGAACGATGCACAGAAAATCAATAAATAAAAAAGATATAGCCAAAACAAAGTGTCCACTTTATAAAATGAACAGTCCTTACAAAGGTATCGACCGTGAAAAATTATATTCAATTTTTCTACCGGCATATCGGTCTGTTTTGCTCAAAGAAATAGGGAGCATGGAGAAGAAAGCAATGAAAACTAGATGGATAGGAACCGTACGGAACGGCGAAATAAATTGGATTAGATGTTGAAGTGGACATACCATATGAAACACAGTATGACTTGAAAACGCTCTTTCTTGTGGCTAAGGTCCCCTGTGGGAACGGCTTGGCGTGTTGTTCGAATAACACTACAACCAAAAGGAAGGAGGTTTCAAGTGTCCCAATACTGTTTGGCGATCAAGCAGGTTAAATCGATCGGCGGCTTATATTGTTGTTTGCGTTTGAAACGCAAATATGAAATACGGGAACACCACACTCGGTAAGATTTTCTACAAGAAATGCGGTGTTATTTTTCTTGCTAGGTCAGCGGTGATTTACATAATCGTTGCTAGGTGTCCTTAGATTTTTAGTGTTACCGCATTTGGAGTACGTTTAATAAAGATTTGCACCTCAAAAGCAAACAACAATATTTGGGGAATCATTACACAGTTATGAATGAATTGTCCATATCATGCGTATTTCTCCCCGGTAAGCCACACACAAGATCATTCTTATATGAGCTGCGTTTTTCTTATTAGCCGTTTTTCTTATTTTCAGCATGAACGGTTAATTTGGTCTCGAAATTTGGCTTTTAAAAATTCCAGCTTTGTCTTAGTTTGCTACACATTTTTAAGTAATTTACAACGAATCTATAACATTTGGGCGAATGACATTTAGTCAAATGACGTTTGGTCGAATAACGTTTAGTCTAATGGACATTTGGTTGAAAAGCATTTAGTTGCCTTGAGAAGCATATGAAATTTGGTAGAAAGAGCATTTGAAAAAGATTTTGAATATTATTTTTCAGTGATGTTTTGCCGTTTACCCGTTAACGCCCAAAGTATCTCACAATTGGAATTCAGCTCCGATTTTGTTATTCATTGTCCTATTCCCATAAATTAAACCTTATTTCACCAAAAAATTTCTAGTCTTTGGTGGGGATCCAAAAAATTCTTGAAAGTGTGTCGTCCATATCTAGCTGTTCTATAAGTTTATTTTCGAGATTAATCAAATATATTTTCATGCAGTTCGACCCATTACAATGTAAACAAGTTGGAAAAAACTGCTGGTGAGGGGTAATTCATAAACTACGTCACGTACAGAAAGGAAGGAGGGGGTTACAATGAAACGTGACTACCCATATAAACATTGGAATCCATACAAAAAGTTTGATACAGAGGAAAATTGAGGAGGATAAATATGGCAATATTTGCGTGACGTAATTTATGGACGTACCTTGATAAAGAAATTGCAACATAAAGAATAAAACTTTCAGAGGCGAAAGGTGCATGCCAAAACTAAATCATTTAGTGACTTTAATTCAATTTTCTGCTCTACCACTTAAGTAAGATACAGACATACATACATTTCCATACATGTACATGTACAATTATGCACACTTAAACCATTTATTCCAAAACCTAAATAAAATCTCACATCAAATATTTTGATTTAAAAAAAAACCTACAGATGTTTCAGAATAGTCTTCAAAAAGATTATATAAAACTTGCCAGCTGATAATGGAAACATAACTATCAAAATATTTTTTTCTGGGTCAAGTTATTAGTATACAATGTGACTCGGATCTGACAGTGATCGAAATACATATTTGGCAATATCAAAATTTCGTTAGTGCTGCTCAAAAGTTAGTCCTTCAGTCCAATGACAGTCAAATATTGGACTCCAACTATTACATGCTTTACAGATGTGAATATTTCAAGCCACTATAACGTTGAAGTTACTGCATCACTGATGCATATAGCCTTATTCACCGATAGAACCGAATTCACACGGTCCAAGATTTTTGACACTAGAGCTGGCCAGAATATCTGAGGAGCATACTTAAGTGTGCCCGCTCAAATGTCACAAATCTTGGACCGAGAGAGTACAGCAAGGAAGACTATTTACTGCTACCTCAACGCGTCACTGGTTCTAAAAAGTAAACAGTAATCAACTTTCTCGAAAACATTCATTTTGGGAATTAAGTAGAATTTTCTGATTACATTGGCAACAACGCACTGCAGTAGTGCGTGGTAAATAACTGCTTGCAAACAATATCTTTCAAGCGCATTTATTACCTGTAGTTTTGCGAATAATAATTTTTACTTTTCCACGTTAAGTCATAAAACTGGTTCTGGACTTAGGTTGGCGGCTATTCAATTTTACTCTCATTTGACAGCCGCCCTTCACCCTTGGAGTTCAGTTCATGGATGGATAAGTCAATTTGTCGGTTTTTTCGTTCTTCACTCCCTTCAAAAGATCAAAAGATCTAAATGGTGTCAAGGTTCATCTAAAAATGTAAGGAACATTGCATCCGAAATAAGCGATTGTTGCTCGAATCGATAGTAAGTATCCATTGTTTTGATCTAGGCAGACCAATTTCTTATTGGTTGTTTCCTTGATGCTTCGCACATAAAAGCAATTCCAAGCTAAAATGTTTTTTTTTGCGCAAATATCTCCTTTAGTTGATCATGGTTTTCGAAGATACCAAATTTTTCATCACTGGACTTCAATATAGGCGAATAACATATTTGCCGACTAGCGCCATCATGAGAATGTCTTCCGAACAAAGAAAGTTTTAGGCGAATAACTTTCTTTGGATTTAATCAGTGGATTGATATATAAGCGAATAAAATGCGTGCCCAGTAGTGCCATTTAGGTTTGATTTCCGAAGTAATAAGTTTCCAGGCGAATAGGTCTCATTCAGTTCTCCAACTTTGTCAAAAACAATAACTTTGTATCCAATCTCTAGATTGAGATAAAAGCAAATAATATATTTGTCTACTAGCGCCATCTTGGGAAAATTTTCCAAACTACTTTGTTTCTGGGCGAATAGATCCCATTTAGTTGAACACTTTTGTCGAAGATACCAATTTCGAGAGTTCGATTTTTTTCAGTCTCATCGATGGACTGATATAAAAAAATAAAATATTTGACCACTAGCGCCACCTTGTGAGTGGTTTTCCGAACTAGTATGGTTTTAGGCGAATAGGATTCATTTAGTTGTTCATCATTGTCCATGACACAAACTTTGCATCTAATCACTTGACTGAGATATTAGCAAATAAAATCTTTGCCCACTAGCGCCATCTTGTGAGTGTTATAAGGTTTTATGTGACTAAGTATCATTTAGTTGTTCAACATTGTCGAAGACAACAATTTTGTATCTCAGAACAGAACTGAGATGCAAGCACATACAATATTTGCCCACTAGCGCAATCTAGTGAATGTTTTCCGAACTAATAAGTTTTCGGACGAATAGATTTCATTCAGTTGAGCACATTTGTCGAAGACACCAATGTTGTATCTCATAACTGGACTAAGATATAAGCAAATAAAGTTTTGACTCACTAGCGCCATCTTGGGAGTGTTTTCCGAATTTATGAGGTTCTATGCGAATAGGTATTATTTAGTTGTACAACTTTGTCGAAGACACCATTTTTGTATCTCATAACTGGACTAAGATATAAGCAAATAACGTTTTGGCTCACTAGCACCATCTTAGGAGTATTTTCCGAATTTGTTAGGTTCTATGCGAATAGGTATTATTTAGTTATTCAACTTTGTCCAAGACACCAATTTTGTATCTCATAACTGGGCTAAGATATAAGCAAATAAAGTTTTGGCTCACTAGCGCCATATTGGGAGTGTTTTCCGAATTTGTAAGGTTCTATGCGAATAGGTATTATTTAGTTGTTCAACTTTGTCGAAGACACCATTTTTGTATCTCATAACTGGACTAAGATATAAGCAAATAAAGTTTTGGCTCACTAGCGCCATCTTGGGAGTGTTTTCCGAATTTGTAAGGTTCTATGCGAATAGGTATTATTTAGTTGTTCAACTTTGTCCAAGACAGCGTTTTTGTATCTCATAACTGGGCTAAGATATAAGCAAATAAAGTTTTTGGCTCACTAGCGCCATCTTGGGAGTGTTTTCCGAATTTGTAAGGTTTTATGCGAATAGGTATTATTTAGTTGTTCAACTTTGTCGAAGACACCAATTTTGTATCTCATCGCTGGACTGAGATATAAACGAAGCAAATATTTGTACGCTGGAAAGTTGTTCCATATGTTGTTTATATATGCGACATTTGTTGGCGTCTGTGCGCCACCTGATGAGTTAATTCTGAATTAAATTAGCTACCAAGTGGAAGTCAGCAGTCCTGTGATCAACTTTGCAGAAGACAGTTTTCTCCTAAACCTCTTTATTTTCAAGATATTTGCAATACAAGTACTGTCCTATTTATAGGACGCTGGGCGTTCGGGGCTTCTGTCCTATTTTTAGGACGCTGGGCGGATATGGGTTAATACACAGTGATTGCTTTTTTACGTTTCTTACTATCATTTCTCTCATTCATGCTGATTCTCTAAGTCGGATAAATCGTGACAAGCTGATCTCAAATGGAAACAACTCAACTTTATCACCTCAGTTGATTCTGTTCACCTCACCGGTTTCCTAGATTGATTTTTTTGTTTGAATTATTTATTCAAAGTCATCGACACCGTCATCATATTTGCTATAAGAATATATTTTAGCTGGAAGTCAGAATAACCCGAGCACTCGTACTGAGTATCATTGGATAAGATCAGCAGTTAAGGAAATTTCAAAAGAATAATAAATTGAACAAAGCTTGATATTCTAATAACAGAATAATAACGAAACAATGACGAAAATAATTAGAAGGCATTTTTCCAAAGAATTATGGTATTGCTGTGTGCGTTTGAAATGCAAATGTCAAATGCGGAAACACCAAACGCGGTAAGATTTTTCACAAGAAATGCGATGTCAAAGATAGATTTTTCTTGCTAGGGCGGCGGTGATTTATATAATCGTTGCTAGGAGCAGTGCTAGGAATGGTAATACAGTGATATCGACTCATGGAACCATACTAGAAACAAAATTTCATGGTTGCTATGATGGTCCCTTCAAACAGCTTTCCAAGTAATTTACGTTCCATTACTCGATATTTCCATAAGTCGATGGTCCAAAAAAAAAAACAAAAAAAATGAACACCGGAGAATTTGAAAAAACTATTTTTTTATTATTTATCAGTTGAAATAAAACGGGACGTCTTTCTATCCATCAACGACTGAAGAATAATGTAATTGACAAGACAAGAATAATCTACCCTACATAGACAATAGTGCTTATACTAACCTAGTTTATTAACTACAAATAATTATCATCACCATTAATCGTTATTGACTTATGATTAAAGGTATGCTTCAAAAAGATTCGATGTTCTTCAAATGTGCAAAAATTTCGTTCGGTTCACGTTTTTCCGTTGGACCAAACGATTCTTCAACCAACCAACAACCAAAATCTTCCATTACAAATTACAACCATTACAAAATCTTTCAACAAAATATCAGTTCGACCAAACGTTATTGGAACAAATATCATTTGACGAAATGTTCTAAAACTTTTCGACCAAATGCACTTTCGACCAAAACTCATTCGACTAAACGTCATTCGACCAAATGTCTTTTGACGAAATATTCTAAATCTAAAGCCTTTACAACGTATTTCCAAGCAAAAGGTTCAGATATTCAAGAGCACTGGTTCAAACATTTGAAAGAGTAGCAGAGCACTTGCCAAGGCTTCGCAGAGCGCTCAGTGCTCCGGAGAGAACGATCTGAAAACCCGCTGCACTACATTATAGGTACTCCATTAGGGAATACTAGATGATAATAAGTTACTCATTCACAACATTCATCCAACTAATATCAGCAAAATCAAACTTCATTGAAGAATTGGCGGATTTTGAAGCCGAATAAAAAAACTCATTGTAAGGCCAAATAACGTGAATTGTCTGAACCATTAACGTTTGGTCCAGTCATGTGTACCACTTCAAATTGACCACATGTGTTCGGTTGATACATGGTGATAGCTTGAGTCTCACTCTATTCACTCACCTTCACAACTCTGGCCGGCCACTTGCATACGTTTCGCTCACTTATAAAACTTAATTTAAATTAATTGAACGTGTTTATGGGTTGTTATTATTATCTTGTTTATTTCTTTCTTTATTTGTGCCGTACGATCACTGATTTGCCCTAAAACCTCCGCTGCTGCGAGCAGTGAACCATATTATGTCTCTCTTTCTATCGTTCATTTCCCAAGTCGTTTATTTCTTTCTGTTTTGTTTTTGGTTCGATCTATTCGGATCTTCTTTCTAACGCTGCTCATGATAACCAGCTTTGATTCAGTTGGCCAAACCCCTCTCTCGGCATAGCGCCTGGGAGCGTTGCTTTGCTGGCTCCGCTTTTTTTATTTAGTTTTGCGTAGCGTTTTATGTCATTATTATTAAATTAAATATGATTTTTGTTCCAGTGGAACACATTCAAATTAAACGCAAATTACAGAATAATTACCGGCAATTTGACGTGCTGAAAATAATTGCTCATAATAAGGGTATTGTTCTTGCAGACTGTAGGTAAATAGTGGCTACATTGTAGATGCCTCGCCAACCACTTTGTCAAGCCATGAATTAAGAGTGTTGATGCGATTGTTGGCACCGCTGTATTTTTATTGGGGGAAAGTAAAAAACAGGAAAAATTGGAATAAATAACACTGCGAAACACGTTTTTGTCTTAAGCACCAATATACCGCTATTTATTAAAATAAGGGCTGCTGAATCTATTATTGTTTTCCAAAATATCATAGCACGTCTAGTTTTTGAGATATTGACTGTTGAAAATGTGAAATTTGGCTATTTCAACCAACTTGCATGCAAGTTTGCCAGCTTGTACGGCAATTTATTTGCTTGATTTGCCACATCATGCAAACTTCATGTGTATAACAATACTTATCAATAAAGTTGATAATATTTTCGATGGTAGAAAGTTATTTATTTTGGGATTCAGAAAAGCATTGTATTTTGCCACATAAGTGAAACGAAGAATTTTGTATGGAGACATCCTATTTTGTTGAAAAAAAAAAACAATTTAATCTAAATTTTTTCGTGCAATTTCACAATTTCAACTAAGTTATGTCTAAATTGAAAGTTTAAGTCCTATTTCGCATGCTTGTTGGATTAGATCACAAAAAAATTTGATAAATCATACTTTAAATCTCATGTAAACTCAATGAAATCAGCGTTTTACACAACTTTGGCGACATGTAGCTAAAAATTGTGACGTGCTGGAACTTTTCTGAGAACGGCATCAGATTCAGCGACCCAAAATCTACTAGAGACACTTAATTTGATTCTTGAGACACGCAAAAATGTCATTTTTGTTACGCTGTGTAACCTATAAAGAAACTGAACTGCTTCGGAGTTTTCTGATTCAATCTTTAATTGTGCTTTAATAATAACATATTTTCCTGGATAACAAAAACATTTGAGTAAACGAGAATGATGTGTACGGTTTTGTCTCAAATTTCGAACAGACTCATATTCAGAACACTTGGTTTTTGTATGGCTACTCGTACATAATGACAGAATGAGCACAGTGTTTGGCATTTGAATCAAAATGTTGTTCCATACTATTACGTAAAAAAATACTAAAACAGTTTGAGTGAACATTTTTATCGGCACACCCAACAGTAAACAGCTCGACTTTAAGTAGATTAAAAAACCGAATTTAATACTGTACCATTTAATTCCACTAGAGTTTGTATACTTGGACAGATACACGTATCTCGACCTCAACTGTAAGGTCGTCTTCAGTGTCGTGTACTAGACTCGACTTTTTCAAGCTCGACTTTGCCAGAAAATTAAATTTTTTACAAGCATCAGCAAATTTAAGCCAACCAATTGCATTTGAAGTCACTGTTGGCCTTAAGTGTTCGGAATATGAGTCAAAACGGTACCGTAATTCGGGGGAAAATTGATTACTGGGGCGAATACCAAAAAACATTTCCTCTCAAGGATGCTGAAGGCTTCGTTGGCACCACAAATATTCCATATTTTCTAGTTTATAGATGTCATATGATGATTTTAAAACTATTTCATTTTTATAACGGTTAGTTTTGCATAAAAATATTCACACTTGTATTGCTTAGGGTCGATGTACCTATAGTAGCATAGCTAAGAACAATTATTCATATAAAATCGAAAAATAACGCTAGCGTCATTATTTTTACATCATCCGAAATTTTTTTATCTTTGTTTTATTGGAAAAATGTGAAAACTACGAAAACTTATATGTTTGTATTTATTATCGCTTGTGCCACTAAAGGAACAAATGTGCCTATAATAGCACTATTTCTAATTTTTGTTCCTATAGTAGCACTAGCACCACGGCGTTGGCAAAATACAAATCAAAACCGTATTTTTACAAAACTTTTATATTTTTCCTTTAAGGTGAAGATGAATCGAAGCCAAAGTTCAAATTTTCAAGAGCACGGATCTGGAGAACCAAATATCCGTTTAAGCTGAAAACTTAATCGATTGGTCACTAGCTGGTGGTGACCAATCGATTAGATTTTCAGATCAATCGGGTGTTTGGTTCTCCAGATCCGTGCTCTTGAAAATCTGATTTTTGGCTTCGATTCACCTTCACCTTAAAGTGTAGATCAAAAGCTTTCGTTTGATGTATAAAAAGTTCTAAATTTATCAATTATTTCGTATAATAAAAAATAGTTTCTCTCAGTAGTGCTACTATAGGAACAATAGGTTTATTATAGGCTCAAGGGAGCTCAAATTTTAAGCAAAACTAATTATTTCGATCATTTTTTGAACAAAATCAAGCTGTGTATCAATGGTACTTAGATAAACAGCTCCTGACCTCCATGTCAAAAAATATTTTGAAACGTTTAATAGCGAAACGGCCGTCAAAAGCCACTAGTGCGACTATAGGGGACTGTCTACTAAGGGAACACTGACCCTACATACAGTTGGAAAAGTCGATGCTAAAAATACACTGGCGCTATGCCTACATGTCAACTTTAAGTGTTTAAAATGTTGTGTAAGCTTAAGTATGAACTACTGAACTAATTGTTGATACCAAATAGTAGAGCAAGTATAGTTTTTTGCTTATTTAAAAGGAAATTGCCTACATTTACGCGTACCATGCATACCACACAGTTACGGATCACCCACAGTTACGGATCACTTTGACGTTCAACACCGGATAACTCGCTCAAAACATAAACGTTGACGTAAAACATATTTTTCCTATGTCATACATTTTGTCTTCTACCATTTGTAATGTTAAGCACAAC
The DNA here is from genome assembly GCF_002204515.2 of Aedes aegypti. NCBI lineage: Eukaryota > Metazoa > Arthropoda > Insecta > Diptera > Culicidae > Aedes > Aedes aegypti. The sequence continues at coordinate 200,267,684 of NC_035108.1, read as the reverse complement.
ATTTGACAAATGTTTAATTGGTACCACACTAGGGCAGTTCAAAATTTAAAAATGTTTGAAATTCCAATCTCTCATATCTTTTTTACCATCTTTATCATAATATTAGTGTTCTGTGAAATTTTCAGCGTTCTAGGTGGTGATTTAAAGGTGGCCCAAAGACGATGTTTTTTTATATGGAAATTACTATAGAGAAATTTTGAGAAATGTTCCAAGCCCGTTAGTACTGGGATGTAAGAACAAACTTAACATCCCAAAGTGAAATCTTATTCTTCAAATCATAATGAAGAAGTTTGCTCAAGAGCGCAATTCAATCCGATGGATAAGAGAAGAGATATTAATGAATTTGTTTGCTATTGTTTAGCTTCGTATGGATTTATAGCCCTGCAAACATCTTCAAAAATCCCAAACAAAATTAACTCAAAGTGGATTTGTTCCTTCAGCAACATCCTTCATTAAGGTTTGAAGAATGAGTTTTCGCTATGGGATGATAAGTTTGTACTTACATTATATTCCTAACGTGTTTGGAACATTTTTCAACATTTCTCCATAGTAATTTCCATATAAACCTATATCGTCTTTGGACCACCTTTAAATCACTACCTAGAAAGCTGAAAATATCACAGAACACTATTTTTATGGAAATGATGGGATATCGGATTTTGAAACTTTTTTAAATTTTGAACTTCCCTAGTATCACACAGCTGTACTAGAAGGATATGGTCGTTTTCTGTAAGAAGTACCGTCAGCATTCTTAGCTCCCACAGGTGGTAAAATTCAAATGTTATAGCATATAATATAAATATTTTTCTTGTATGTTGATTCTAAATACCGAATATTAGCACTTCTAACTAGTGGTCCATAATATGGGCCAGGAAATTATTGTTCATAACGGTTATGGATCACCTCCAAAGAATGTAGATTTCTGCCATTTTAAGCATTGGATTGGACATTTTCAAACAAAAGCTCTAAGGATAAAACCAAACAAATATCAAGGTTTGTAAGTTTAATTTTTAGCAGACGAAAATGGGTGAAAACTTGGTGTGGAGCAAAAACAGTTCATGTCTCAGTTATTACAATGCAGTATCACAAAAAAGTGCATTTTATCTTTGTTTACAGCTCTAACACTGTTATTTTGCTGTAATACGCATTGTTAACTTTCGCGAAATCATTCAATACAGGTGCATTGAGTTGAAAATCTCTCGATTTTGCGCACTGATCCGTAATATGTCACAATTTGATCCATAATATGAAAATTCATTCATATTATGGTTTTCAGAAACCGATACAATTTTTAATTTTAAGGCAATCCTTAGTTAATATTACACTCAAAATAGTTAACTAACTGAAGTTTCAAATTGAAACGAATCAATTCGTGCTTTCAAATTACAATTTTACGTTTTCCATATTGTTTTATTGAATTTTATAGGTTGGACTCCACACTATTTAAAAAAAAAGACACTACACGTTAATGCTTCCAGTGGACTATTTGCCCTTTGAAGGAAGCACCACACTAGACAACGGACTAGCATGCAACGCCCAGTAGCACAGTCGGAAAACATTCCTGTCGAAAAGTTTTTCAGCCTGAGTCGGGAATCGAACCCACACTCCTTAGCACGATGCAGCTAAATGCCTTGGTGACACTAACCGCATGGCTACGAAGCCCACGAACATGAATAATCTCCCCGGATTACGGTATCTATGTAATCTTTGAGTTTTAATCGAAGCTGCATCAAACGGGGATAATCACGTCGTGCCAGCTAATATAATTTCGATCTAGCTAGATAACTTCGAAAAATACTCACAGCCAGGATCCAATCGCGAACCAAAGTCAGCATGAGTTACCAGATTGCTACAAAGCTGACTATAGTCCGTGGCACTGAAAAGTATTGTTTTTGCAGTCTCAGTATTGTACAATGGCGTAGCTAGAACTTTTGTAACCCTGTTCGGAAGCAAATTTAGGCCCCCTAAAACAGAGTTATGTACCGTAAAACCATCGTGAAAATTAGATAAAGAATCAGATCAATTATATTTTTGTCTAGCTACTGCAGTGGCCCTGCGCTGAATTATAATATATGGTTATAATCATTCGGAGTTGAAAAAATAAAAGTTTTTGGCGGAAACTGTTTTGTTTTTCGATATTTGGAACCAAATTTAGACACAAGAATCGGATATCCTTCAAGTTTGAGGGATTATCCAGAATTTTATTTAGGATTGGTCACCTGGGTCCGTAGATATTCCGGAATCAAAATGGAATTTACAATGCGAAATCAGCTAAATTTTTACAATTATTAACTTTATGGATGTCTAGAAGTTCACCATGGTCACTACATGGCGAGGATCAAAATTTTCGGATGTTCCGAGGAACCGGATCCAGAACCATTTTTTGGAAGCTGGTAAATACTATCATGCGACACATCAAACATCATGTTTGATTTCTGTGACTGAGCTGGAAAATACAGAACCCAAAACTAGTAAACATTGTCATGCAACACATCATACTTCGTGGTTTTGAAAGTTTTCACTAATTATGAGTGAGCCTGCAACCTATTTGGTCGCTTCGGAACCGATATCAGGGTCTCCTAGGAACCTGGTCCGAGGTCAATCTTCGAAGATGACTTAATACTATCATGTGACAAATCTAACTTCATGATTTTTCAAATTATTGCATTCTATGGCTGAGCAGCACAGTACAGAGCCCATTTGGCCTTTTTGGAACCGATTTTCTGATTTCCGAGGAACCGGTTCCGGGTCAATTATTGAAGTTCAATAAACATTGTCATGCGATACATCAAACTCCGTGATTTTCAAAAATACTACCTATATATGGATGAGCCTGGGACCTATTTGGCCACTCTGGAACCGGTATCCGAGCATCCGAGTACCGTTTCCGGAGTCAATCTTCGAAGGTGAGTTAATACTTAATCAAACTTCATGTTTTTGCAAATGATTGCATTCTATGACTGAGATGCACAGTACAGAGCCCATTTGACCACTTTGGAACCGGTATCCAGGTTTCCGAGGAACTGGTTCTGAGGTCAACTATTGAAAACAAGTAAACATTTTCATGTGACCCATCAAACTTCATGATTTTGAAATTATTTACGTTCTATGAGTGAGCTGCAACCCTCATGTTACGTTCAACAACTCTTGGAATACTCGTTGAACAGATTTAGGAAAAAATTCTAAAAAAATATCTGATGAGATAAATTTCTAAAATTCTCGCAAACAAATGAAAAAAAAAAAAAATTAGGAGTTTTTGGTCAAATTCTCCTTGTACTTTCCAAATTATTTTCCGGAAAATTCCTTGGGAAGAAGTACTGTGATTCAGAAATATAGTTTTGGAACATTATCGGAGTTCTTTAAATTCTTGGAAGATTTTCTTGAGAAACTCCTGGAAACTCTTAGAAGACATTTCTGGATAAATTACTGAATTGAAGAATTCATGTAATGAGTAAGTCTTGGATGAAGAATTTTAGGACGACTCCAGAAGGATTGACAATTATTTGAGGAATTCACGTAAACTAAGATTAATATCAGAAATAAATCCTCAGAGAAAGTCTATCTTAGCGTACCCTTGGGTCAAATTGCTTTGAGGTTTCCTCAGTAAAATTCTTGTTTGAATCCTTGGAATTTTTCTAGGATGATTCTGGATTCATGGAAAAAGTAGAGTTCTAATGAGATTTATTCAATTACTGCTTGTTTGTTGTTGTTTTTGAATATGTTTTTCCAGTGAATTGAAAATAAATACTTTTACAAAATTTATAAGAGTGTCTTTCGCCCAAAGCAATTCTTTCAGGAATAACTAGAAATATTGAAGCTCTTGAAAACTGAACTGAACTATGTTTTTGCATTACACTCTTTTGAACTGCATCGATTTTGTTTGCAATTATATGTTTTTGGAACGTCTCGTCCTTCAACTACGTCACAAGTTGGTGCATATGCCTGAAAGATTTCCAAAACTAATGCTTGGAAGTCTTTTCGCAATATTTCCACGATGTTTTGGAGATTGTTAATCAAAAATTGTTGGAATAATCTGCAATAAATTACCAGTAAGAATTTCCAAAGAAAAAATCTTGATGAAATACTTAAAGACACCCGAAGATGAATTTGAAAGAATACTGGTAGGAATTTTTAGATGACTAAAAAGAAATGCCTGAAAGAATTTCAATTTATGAATTTTTTTAGGACGAAATCAATGGAGATTTTTTAGTAAAATTTGTCGAGAAATCATCGAAATATATCCTCATACAATTTATCAAGAAAAGTGTCATAAGGAATTATTGGTAAAATGCATAGCAAAAACGCAGAAGTTATTTCTAAAGGATCAATTTTAGTAAATAAAAAAATCAACATGAGTATTGCTTGGTTCAAAGCTCACCAAGGCTCCAGATGTTTAAGGCATCCAAAGCAGGATGTATGAATTCAAAGCCGTAATTCTTATTCTGTAATCTATAAAATATAAAACTGTGCCTTTCTGAGGCGTAGAGCCATATCATACGTGAGTTTGATTAAACAACACCTGTTAAATTGAAAATCATTTATAAAACTATTGTTTGTGTGCATTCTCCCGGTCCCCTCGGCCCACTTTGAATGTGGCCATGAATGATCAAAGATTAGGAATAATCAAAGGGCCATTGTACATCTTCGATCTATGTCTACTCCAGAAACATATTCTTGCCGTGTTCATTTTCATTTTGGGACCTCACAAAATGTTAGTTTCTTACAAGTTATGTCGAACTTTTGTTATTATGGGAAATTCTTACCGCCATTTTGAGGCCCCTATGAGATCGGGGCCTGGTGCGGACCGCAAACCAACGCACCTCCCTAGCTACGCTACAGATACTGTATTATTTCTTCCAGTAGTCTCAGAACTACCGTCAGCAGCAAGTATTTGTGTACGCATAGCTCGAGAGTAGGAAGCACACCGTTTGTTGAATACATGCAAAAACAAGGTATATCCATCCTTGTCACAATAAAAATGTATGTTATAGAGTAAAGAACTACTTAGCACTTCCATAATTCACTTTGACAGGGTTTTTTTTTTCGACCGAATTGTCCGAAACTTTGCGCTCCAATGCAACGCATTATTTGTCTAAATATGAGACCTGTAGCTTTAAAAAAACCCCTGCCCGAGCGAATGAAAAGTGTCAAGATTAGGTTAAGAGTAGGATCCGGCTCCCTAGTAGACTCATTTGAAATGAAACCATGAAACGAGCTCATTAACTTGAAAACCCATCGTCGACCGAGCAGCCAGAACCAGTTGCAGGTACACTGGCCTGCTTGGATCATGACGAACAAACTCGCATGTCACAACTAACCTTTCCTAGCAAAACACGGGTTAACTGGAACAAATAATATTATTCAATATTATTCCGGAGAAGCATACTTCATTACTTGGACTACAACGAAGCACCTTTATGAACACTAGGATAATTTGAATCGATTAACATGAAGTTGAAAATACTTCTCCTCGTAAGTGAAAACTCTAAACATTCTTAAAATCTGGTTTACATAATTCCATTGAATGACGAACTAAACCTTCTAGGTCGGATCATGCGATGATGCATGTGAGTTAGTAATGCATGGAGAAATTCCCACAGAAAAAAAAAACGGATCGCAATTTCGTACTTTCGCACGTTTTTATGACCACCTACTAATTTTAATGGCAAATCGGTTTGATTCATACAAAACTTACCTAATCGTAGCCGCTGAACAGTAAGGTTGGCATACAGGTTTCAAGTGATGGCAACGATGATGGCTCGCTTCGCCAAATTAACCATTGTGTCTAACGGCCGCGCGGTTTTCTATAATTGCCATGGCTGGAATATTAATGAATATCACGTCAATGAAGCGTTCATTGGTACACTAGTTTTGCTGTAGTTGTTGTTGTCATCAGGCCGGTCCGGTCAGTCAGTGGTCTCCGTCGTCACTTTATTTCTCTCTGATTTGCCCTGCCCCAACTCAGCCCAACCCAACCAGCGAATCTGTGACAATCAAACGAGCTGGTCATAGAACTTAAGCAGATGACATAGGGGAGGCTTCCCTGTTTAGGACACTTAAGTTGCAAAATTAACAACTCCGAAATTATTTAGTTGACATTTTTGTATAAAAAATGAATTTGAAAATATAAACACACACTTTTGATTTTTTTGGTTCTTTTTTAGTAAATACAGTTAACTCTCCCTTACTCGATATTCCGTATCTCGATATCGAGTTAGAGAACCATAGTAAAATTTGGTTTTCATGGCTAACTCGATGGTCCCTTGGATCGCAGTTGCACTGGTTTCGTGTTCTGTAACTCGATGGTCCCTTCAATATACAGTCAACTCTCTCTGACTGTATTAGTATTTATTTGGTACTAGTGGTCCCGGCAAAGTTCGTCTTGCAATCAAGTAGGCTATTGAAAAACGCTATGGATCGTCCCATACAAAATGACAGTTCCGTGCACTCTCATTTTTCCAACTTTCCCGGTGAATATCTTGGGATTTTTATAGACACAAACACCCTTGACGAACAAAACGCAGAAAAAATTGTTCAAATCAGTTGACCTGTTCTTAAGCCATTTCGTGACATACAAACACCATTGCATTTTTATTTATATAGATAGATAAATAGATTTAGCTTTAATATTATATAGATCGCTTTTGTTAAAGTAAACTAAATAATGTTCTTGAGAAAGCCCTTTCCAACGAACGCCAGATTGGGTTCTCCTTTTCATACTGATTACTTGGACTGGGAGAAGATCCAAGTAAATCATTTAGTAGATTGAGGAATTTTTCAAGACGAACTTGCACAAACGTTCAGTTTTGTCGTCATAAGCAAAACAATGTTCCTTTTCTCTTCAAGATGTTTGAGAAGAAGTTCTAGATCTTTGAGACTTTCCGGCAAAACACAACAGTCTCTATTCCTTGCGATCTGGAAGGAAATCTTGATACCACTAATGGAGAATAAGATCCTGCTTAAATCCTCCAAATTCAGAACAACTGATCACGATTTGTGACACTCTTCGTTTCGTCACCTTAATCAATGTGCCTGAGATTGCTTCGATTTGGTGTTCGGAAAGTTTGTCGGGCATCAAACAGCTTGCTCAGTCCGATGAAATTAATAACATTAACCATTTCACCTCTACAAGAAAGTACGCATTCCTATCTTTCACAGTTTTGAAACCATCTCTTTTTAAAAGAAGTTGTGGATTAAGAGATTCACTTTTCTTTTAGTTCATGGTAGCAACCATTTTCAGTAAATATATTAGAGTGACCTTCTAAGAGTTTGTTTTTCCACGACGGTGTCCAAGAAGGATTACTACCGTTAGCTTTAGTTACCGGGTCTAATGAAAAATCGAAGGCATGGGGCCAAACAAGGACCGAAAAGGGGCCAATAGGTATAAAAATAGCACTAAAAAGTACTGTTTTATTGCTTTAGGCAGTTTAAAAAACTTTCGAGAGCAGAAAGAATGTATGTCCGCACAGCACGAGAGTTCGATGCGCACTGATCGATCAAGATTCGATGTCCGGTATTTGGTGCTGTCCGCTACTGGGCAATCGCCACCTATTTGGAGCGCTTGAACTGCTTTGACCAAGCAACGAACGGCCCAGTTTGAGCTCGGTCGAATGAACAATTATATTAATGGTCATTTTAATTAAATTCGTTTTGAATGACAGAGTCCAGAAAGAGAGACAGTAGCAGGGGAAAAATCTCAGACCGTTTGGAGAATAGCAATTATTTTCATTTGCATTTTATACTACGCCGGGCACATCGAACGACGAAAAGCTCGTCGCTCTACATTTTGAACACATTGTTATTTGCATGTGTGTTCTGTTTTTTTTTTGCTTCGCCGCATTTTGTCTCCTTGGTCTCGGTGGTAGTCCACTGAGTAAACCCGGGGTCTTCTCTTCGGTATGATGGCAGCACTGTGGGTAGAATTTTTGTATTGAATGTATAAAAAAAAACAATTAGAAACTGATTCGTCGTAGACTAGATATCAACTAGGTAGGGTATCCGTACTAATATTGAGAATCAATGCACGGTGTTGAAATAAAAAGTTTATTTTGAAATCAGACTTACATTTTTTGACACTCATTTAAAGCCTTCCTTTTGCGGTATTCCGTATTATTATTGCGAGAGTGCATTCCTATCATTGCGTAACACCAAAAACTTATATTTTATTACATTCAATTCCACACAATGTTCGAGCATTGAAATTATGTTCCCTCCATGTTAATGACACTGCACGGTACTGTCAGTTTGTGTGACATTGGACATAGGGTGCAGAGCTACTTGCGCACTTATATGATTCACTTTGGCATGGGGGTTTTCTTCGACCGAATTGTTTGCAACTTTGCTCTAAGAAGCACTTAACACGGCTGTAGGACAATAGGTCGAATGACAAAAGGTCGAATGGACAAAAGGTCGAATGGACAAAAGGTCGAATGGACAAAAGGTCGAATGGACAAAGGTTGAATGAACTCCAAATCGTACCGTTGAAAAGATTATCGTGCACTCAGTTGCTAACATTTTGACCACAAATTTCTCTCTTCTCTTCTGATATTTTTCCTTGTTTTAAATGATTTGTTCTTTAGAATTAACGTTTGAAGCAATAATTTGTATTAAGGTTATTATGTTCTAAACAAAAGATTCGTTTCCCGAACGTCGGTTTTTATTATTTTGATACTCCAAAGCATGGAATAATTATTATTAGCTTTTTATTTAATACATTTTCAAAAGAGATTTGTCCTTCTTTTAAAAATTGGCTGTTCTTTTGGAGTTATACATTATAGTAATTCTGTACTGTTGTAGACACTTGTATCGACGATAATTCCTTCGTTTATACTTCGGCTGTTCTTCATTTCTAACAAAGGATTTTCCTTCTTTTGAAGTTTTGCTGGTTTTTGGGCTATGCACTAGAGTTGGTTTCGACTGATTTGAATTACCACCAGGGAAAAATAATCATCCTTTTTCTGGAATTAGGTCCCAACTAGGATTGGGCCAGACAACCAAAAGTCGCAAAAAAATGAACGCAAAAACTCGTTTACTTGTACAAATAACATTACACCCGCACAAAACGATGACAGAAATCGTTTGAGTGACAAGTTTTTTCGCATAAAACGCTATTTTCTGAGTTCATCAGTACATTTTGTTTCGTCCCGTATATCCGTGCAGAGTAAGTCGGATCAATTCGTAGCAGCTGTCAAATCAGCCTTGGTATCACAAATTAAGTCGCATAAGAGTTCACATTAGCTTGCAGTAAAATCAACACACTCGCATTGCATACTGTTTTTCATTATATAAAATATGCACATATATCGCCTTCTATAAACGTATAAAGCCTTTTCGCGACATCTTATACGTGAAACTTTGCGTATATAAGCATCGCATAACTCAAAAGATGATTTTGTTATATGTACATTCTGGTTGTCTGGAGGGTCTGCTTCTCAGCTACTCAAGCATTTGCTGAGAGCTTTTCTGATAATTTGATCATTTTTGTATTTGTGCATCATGCTTTTCATTAGGAGATGACCTACAAACCGAACCGTTAGAAGATAATTCAAGGAATGCGGGTGTGATGTTTTACCAATCTACCCATGCGCTGAATCCTGGTTACAGAAAACACACACATTACTCTTGAGCTCAGACTCATTTCTCTTCGAAACCACCTGATGGTATTACTTCGAGAAGAGCCTATTGCATATAGCACTTTAACACATGCAGCAGAAAAAAAAACCTAAGAAAACTGCTTCTCCTAGCTGCACTCAATCTGTTCGGTAAAAATAACTGGGTTTTGGAACTACCGAAAAAGTCAGTAAACTAAAAAAAATGTCAGAAATCGAAAAACAGAGATTTTTTACTGAAATTTTGCAGGGAGTTTTCTTTTTATATCACATATCGATAAAAAATAAAACATGGTGAAATTTGCTTTTCAATTACGCGTGGCGACAGTTTTCATTTTACTGACTTTTTCGGTAGTTCCAAAACCCAGTAAAATTTTACCGACCCCAGTAATCTAATGAGTGTAATGTATCTCGATGCACTTAGAATTACACAATTACCAGGAGAACATAATAGTAGTTTACGGAACAAGTTGCCGAATGATGATTTTTACAGCACGAGTCGTAAATTTATCCTACGAGGCTTTCCGAGTAGGATAATTACGACGAATGCTTTTTTTTTGCAATTTCGTAGAAGATTTGAGGGTATCAGAAATTATATCAGACGTAATTAGAAAACGTTGCGTAATGAATCATTACAGCACTGGTTTCAGTTAGGTATTGACTATTCCCGCACTGCATACTTCAGTGCAGAAAAGTAGGCCGTTTCATGACAGATTGGCGTGATGAAAAACAGCCTATTACGATGAGAAATTGTAAAAATGAACTAACGAATCTCCAACCAAACCGCCTTTCAACGCATCAAAATTGTAGTGTGCTGCGCTTCACAAAAATTCTGAATGCGTGCTAGGGGAGATTCAACATATGCGCTGCTCGGTGCTACGCTCGCCATCGGTATCCAAGTTGTAAAACAACAGCTTAGTAACGAAGAGTCTCTACAACTATTTTTACTCCATTATGCAGGTGTCTAGATGGTCTACATAATACGGTCGAAGACGCGCGATCCGGTTGTTACAATTTCGATTCTCGTTTTAAAATTTTGTCTTCACATCAATTATTGTGCTGTTTTTGAACAACGCATGTGTCGGAGCGCATGAGACGCATTGACAAATTACCCTAAGAAAAAAGCGAGGAACATCAACATAGGTCTTAAAATGTACAGTGCATGGGTGAGCCTGGAAAGAATTTGGCTCTTGCACATAAGGCTACAGCACGTACCGTTTTGTTTCAAATTCCGAACAGACTCATATTCCGAACACTCGGTTTTTGTATAGCGATTTGGTTGAAATGTTTCGATTGAAATATGTCACCAAATAACAAGGAAATGGCAGTCAATTGCAATTCAATTTAACCTTCCCCAATATAATTTAAACCGCCGGAGTAGTGATGATTCTCTAGTTTGAGACCAGTAGAACAAGCTCAGATAAATTTATTTGCGAAATTCTTCATTGGAATACGATTTATTCATGCTGTTCGGAATTTGAATCAAGGTGTTCGGAATATGAGACAGAATAAAGACAGTGTTCGGCATTTTAATCAAAATGTTGTTCCATTTTTCTGCATAAAAACAATAGGTACACAGTAACTCTGGATGCACTACGACTTGAAAAGACTAACAAAATTTCACCCCGAAAAGATCGTTGATCAGCTGAAATTGAACCACCCTCAGCACGGTCTTTCGAAGATCTTTCGAAGATGTCGCGCTGGTGCTTGGTTTAGTGATAACTTGCTTTTTATCTAAAGAGTCATTCGACCGTTTGTCCATTAGAAATTTCCTTTACCGCTTTTCACTCAGTTTTTGTGATTTGTCGTTAAAACATTTTTTTTTGTAAATAAAAGAAAGTACAGAGTAAAGATAAAAAAATTATTTTTGTTTTTTGATTAAAAAAAAGGTATAATGACACAAAGTAAAATCATTAAATAATAATAATTGAAATGTTTCTAACATTTACATTTCGCATGAATATTGGAATTTCGATTTTTGCGTGTACATACACCGATACCACAATTAAAAGCAAAACGCTTCTTTCATTGTCCTATTATAGCAGTATATGTTTTTTCTCTGAAATGATGATGATGATGAATGTAGGTCTTCTTTGTGTATCACTTCAAACTGTTCTTCCAACGAACAAAATCGTTTCATATTAATACCAAGCATTTTGTTCAGCATGAGAATATTATAAGCTTTCATAATCATTAATAATATCCGTAGAAAATAGAGTTTTAGATTAATAATAAGGTTTTAATTCATATGCCGCAAATATATTTAGATTTTAATATATTTAGAATACGTCAATAATGGGCAAATTACCCTAAATAAAAACTAGTGATGCTAACTATCTGTTTTATCTTTCTTCTTGCAGGTAAATATCGACTTAACTCCATAAAACATCAACATCCGTATATCAGATTACATCAAGGTAAATGTTTCATGTAAATACCTCAACTTCTGCTTTTGGGCGGAGCGAAGCCTGCATTTCAGTTCAGTTTTCAAAGAGACCTTCTACAGCTATCAAGGGTTGAATTCTGAGAATAATGAGAGTATCTCTCACTTATCGCTCATTGGAAGCTTGATCCGCAATACATCATGAGAGTCTTTTTGTCGTCTACTGCAACAGTAGGGCGGTTCAAAATATAAATAAGTTTGAAAACCCAGTCTCACATTTCTTCCTCACCATCCTTACCATAAACATTGTTTTCTGTGAAAATTTCAGCTTTCATGCTGGCGATTTAAAGGTGGCCCAGAGACGATGTAAGTTTATATGGAAATTATTATGGAGAATTTTTGAAAAATGTTCCAAATACGTCAAATTATCTCATAATGAAAACTCATTCTCCAAACCATAATAACGAAATTTTATGAAGAGAGCAATTCAATCCGATGGATAGGAGAAGAGATATGCATGAATTTGTTTGTTATTATTCAACTTCATATGGGATTATAGCTAACGTGTTTGGAACATTTTAAACTTTCCTTTTTTCATCTTTAAATCACCACATAAAAAGCTGAAACTTTCACAGAACACTCATTTTATGGTAAGGATACTAAGGAATATATGGGAGAATGGATTATCAAACATTTAAAAAATTTGGATCGCCCTTTTGCTACAGCTCTGTTTAATTATAAAACCCATCTAAACAAGCTCCAAATCGGGGATCACACTTGCTTTTGACGAATAAAAGTGAGGTTAAAGTTCGCAAAATCTTTTATAAAAACTCAAAAATGGCGTTTGCCAGACAACTTTAATTGTTATGGAAATGTAGGAAAAATGGTTTTTATTAGAATCTTGGCAAATTTTACATCAATTAGGCGACAGCAAGGCAGAATTAGCTTATCAATTTCCAATTTTTCAGAAACATAACCCCACTACCCTTGGGCTTAGAATCTTTTCTTTCCGCCTTACTTTAGGAACCAAGTAAACAAAAAGAAATCAAAGAAGAGAAGTTTTCATAAGGACTTCTCATAGAATCAAACCAGACATTTCTTAAAGGATATATCCAAGTTATTTTTAACTTTTAGTGACGTTCGTATATTTATTTGTTTTGCAAACTTTCATAAAATATGAATTTGAGTATTCACCCTAGTTTCTAAGTGATTCTTTTACGGGACTCCCAATTAATTTCATCAATATACGATTATTTAAAGGTATCTTTTAACCTTTCATTATTCAATATACCTTAAAAAAATTGTCTAAAGGGTTTTTATCATGCACTGTTATCCCCCCGATCTGATCAAAGTTGTAGCAGTATACGATAAACAGTCTCTCATAATGTGCTGCATATTATGATAGTTATAGAGAGCGATACGTGTAAGATTCTCTCAATTTTCTCAGGATTCAACCCCTGATTTTAATTCATACACAGCTAAAAATATGTTGTAAATTTAAGTTTATTTTCATGCACATATCTGGAGCATCAAAATGAACTGAAGTTTCTACGATAAACCGCTTATTTTTTAAACGAATGCACTTTGAATTTACACGATCACGTAACATTCAAGCATCTTTGGTTGAAAACTAAACGAAATGCCGTAAAAATAGATGAGTTTGGTTTATTTTTACTATATGTCTCAGTTTACATTACATTGCAATTTAAATGTTTTTATCTGTGTAATATGCCTTACTTAGACTCCTATCGCTTGAAAAAAGTTATGTCAATAGTTCATAAATGGTTCCACCACCGTATAATATGATAAATCATGTAAATAAAAATCTAACAGAATGAGAATAATTTGGGCTAAATGAGCGTGACAAACAGTTCCTTCCTTCCTAGTATGCAAATTTGTCTAAATAAAAATGGAGTAGTGTTTGTATGCCATGAAATGGCTTGAGATCGAATCAACGGATTGACGTAAGTTTTTCACAGTTGCAATCGACAAGGGATGCGACGTGATTTGCGAGGAAAAAGTTTAGGAAAGTCTTTGGAATAATCTGGAAAACTGGATACTAATATGTCATTTTGTATGGGAGGCTACATGACGTTTAACAACAGCCTAATATATGACAAGACGAAGTTTGCTCGGACCACTAGTACCTAAAAAAAGTGGGGAATTTGGATTAAATGAGCATGCTAATAGTCATGGTAACACGATTTAATTCCTGCACTCACTTACTTAGACTGTTATCGCTGTGAAAATATTATTTTAATTGCTCATAAACAGTTTCCCTGCATATAATATAAGATATCCGGTTTGTGGACAAAAGGTCGAAAGACAAAAGGTCGAAAGGACAAAAGGTCGAAAGACAAAAGGTCGAAAAGACAAAAGGTCGAAAATGGTTTACTTGGTGGGAAATTTTTCCTTCATTGAAAAAAGATTTTCGACCTTTTGTTCTTCCCTTTTTGTTCTTCGACCTTTTGTCCTCTCAACCTTTTGTCTTTCGACCTTTTGTCATAGATTCCTCTTGCTTAGACTGTTGTCGATTAGACGACGTTATTTCAGCAGCTTAAAAGCGGCGCCCTGGATATAATATGATAAATCAAATGCAGGCATTGCAGAATTCGCTCTCATTTAATTTTGAAGCACGATCAAAGCAAGCAAAGAAAAACATCCCACCTGTTGCGGTCCATGATCGGCAATGTATCGCAAGTTGTAACAAGTCTGATAAACAGCAGCAGCGAACGAGAGCCCCAAAGAGAGAGAGCGATGATAGAATCCACTTTTCCCGTTTGTTTACTGATGGGGGTAGGTATTTTACCGTTTTACTTTACTGGCACGATAAACAATCCCCGAACTTACTATAGCAATAGTGTCCCACAGGTTTGGAGCTTGTTTAGATGGGTTTTATCATGCACTGTTATCCTCCCGATCTGATCAAAGTTGAAGCAGTAGGGTAAGATGGCAAAATACGCACTGATGGGGTAAAATGACCCGACTCATTGGATCATTCCTAGAACGTTTCAATTTGTATAATTTGCCAAACGATGCTCAGATATGTTCGCTCAAGAGTTGCTGCTACAACCTTGCGACATACACTCATAGAGTTTCCTTTAATTTTCCGGTGAAATTCTACAATTTTTCACTTATTTGCCTAAGTCGTAAGCTTTTCCGATGATTTTATTAACCAATAAGCGTTTCCATGTCACAGAGAAAACTCATGGAGAAGCATGGTTGCTGACTCTTCGATCTCCATATTAAATGGCATTCTACCCCACCCATTTGATCATTTTGAACCATTCCCATTTTTCAACCAATCTTTCGACACGATTTAAAGCTGTAAAAACACTCAAATTTGGGAAATGTTTTCATTGTGGTAGCTAGCAAATATTGTAAAGTTACTGTTAAGATTCCGAATGGCCTTCAAATATGGATCTAATTACACATATCCTTAAAATGTTTGACCATTTTACCCTATACGATAAACAGTCTCAGTAGTTACGGAGAGCGATACGTGAGAGATTCTCTCAATTTTCTCAGGATTGAATCCCTGATCAAATGAAAATCGCGATCGTCGATACACTGCTTTTGGAAACTTTGACATACAAATAGTCTTGTGTTGCAATTTTGGGCTTTTTTGCGAAAATCGCTCATATCTGACCCATAGTGCACAATATAGTGCAGTTCTTACTGCTTGGCTAGCAATTTGTATATCCGACTAGGTTCAATGCTAAATGCACTCAATAATCATCTCTATCACATAAGCGGAACATCATCGGAACCAATTATCAACCGGCGTTGCGACGGTGTTCGGTGTCTTTGCTCGTTAGATACTCATTTTGGGTAACAATCAACTGACATCAAGAGTATTTTTCATAACTTTTTTGCAAGCAAGTCTAAAGTTTGCAATTTTTAACTTTCTACGGGCATGTCGAAAACAAAGTTGACTTTCATGAATGGTAATGAGCGCCATCGTCGTCGCGCAACAATGTGCGCGTAAAACTATTGTCTAGTTAGACAAAATTAAGAGTAATTTGGTGGTTATTACAATTATATCATTATTGCATGATAATAGCGAAGACACCGAACCGAACAATCGACTGACAAAAGCCTTGCTGTTCATTCTCATCAGTCATGAAGAGAAGGTATAAAACCCCGTCAGCTGTTCAACCTCACTTCAATGTGAATGAGTAGGGGTTGCGAGCTGAACTGTTTACAATAAGCTTTGCATTTTGAGTCTAAGTGTTGGCCCATTAAAAACAATTTGCAATTATAACGATTTATGCATGTATGACATTTGTAGATTTCATAATAAATTAATCAAATTGAAAACGTCAAGAAAAGGTGGGAGTTAGCTCCCACATTTTATTCATACACTGCGAAAATTTCTACCTTTAGCAGCTATTGTTTAAATTTTCGAGAACGATTTTGTATCGGCTTGACAAATGATGTTTGTCTACGCTTAGTAATAAATCTCGCATACATAAAGCAATTTAAAACAACCTGGGCCATTCATTTGCTTAGAAACAAGGAGCTACACACTCGGTTACCAATGGTTTTTAGGGTGAGATCACAAGTTATGCGAGAAATAATGTTTTAATATTTTCTAGTGAACATATTTTTCGAATCTATGTTTTATGCACTGTTGTTAAACGAGAACACTGCCATAATTTTAACATCGCAAATACATAAAGCAAACTTCAAAAGTACATATTGATTTCAGCTTTCTAGCAAAGCCTTTTATTAGTGTTAAAACAACAAACATTTTTTTATTGTTCATAATTTGAGATTTTTTTCGAAAAAGTATCAAAAGATCCTAATGACCATTCAGTCTAATGATCTTCAGTCGAATGGGCGGACACTTTTATCAGATGACATTTATCGAATGAAGTTTGGTCGAATGGACATGTCTTGGAATGTGCATTTCGTCGAAAATCATTTAATTGCAATAAAAAGTATATGACACTTGGTCGAACGGACATTTTGTTGAATACAAATTGATTGGATGTTATGTGTAAAATTAGGTCCAAGTGATTCTTCCAAGTTATCTTAAAGATAACCAATTTGTCACAAAATGTTGGAAATATCAAAACTTTTCACATCTTTCATGTGTAGACGCTTATCAATTGTAAGAAACATGATCTTAAATAATTCTATTTGATGCTATTGTTTATTATAATTTATACCGATGCATTATCGAAATCATGACCCGACGGTTATGTTCTAGGAAGCTAGCCGTATTTATGGAAAATTCATAATTTTCACCCTCACCAGCGCGTTTTCCATCACGAACACGATCAGTTGCCATTGATCCCACTCATTGTCCCGAGCGCAGATCACTGCTTTGCATACAGGTAACCAAACCAGTGCAGTGCAGACCAACGGGCTCCTTAATCGCCGGCCGTATGGGCTCATACGAGATGCACATTCCTTCCGTTCATATATTCACAAACGTCCAGTCAGCAATAGGGCGACTCAAAACTCCATTGTAAAGGAAGTTGCTGAAGGAAACAATTCAATCCAATACATTAAAAAGGAGGTTTTCATGGACTTGCCATAATCCAGTAAACTTTTGCAAAAATCTCAAACAAAAGTTTAGCTAGAGGATTTGTTCTTCAGCAGTTTTTAATTATTATTCTAAGATGACAATTTTGTACATAAATTACAGTACTTACGTGTTTGGAACATTTTTTTTAAATTTCTCCATTGTGATTCCCATGTAAACCTATATCGTCTTTGCCACCTTTAATTTATTGCCGGAAAGCTAAACATTACATAGAACACCATTATCATTGTAAGGATAATGAAAAAATGTATGGGGCTCATTCACATATTTCATAACACTGAAAATGGGAATTTTGGACACCCAACACCCCCCTTATAACGCTTTTTGTAAGAATATTCTTCAATTTTTGTATGAGCCGTAGCAGCATTGAGACACCCACCCACCCCCTTCAGCGTTATGAAATTTTTGAATAAGCCCATGAGAGATTGGATTTTAGAACTGTTTTATATTTTGAACCGCCCTAGCCAGCATCCAATAGCAAAGATCATTAATTCTTTCTCACTTCATTTTAATATCGGTTGTGTGCCGAGACATTGCTCATTTCCATTGGGCACTTCTTCCCAGGCGAAGAGGTAATAACTAGCCCGGAATCGTTGAAAGCCCCATTTACGGGAGCGAGCGAGTGAGATAGAAAGAGAGAGAGATTACATGAGTGTGAGAAGAGTTGACCGCACAATGGCAACGGGTAGAGGTGCCTATATAGCAAAATTCGCGCGAAGAATATGAAATTATTACAGCCCGGCTTAACAACATCAAACAAGGAGCAGAAAGCAAAACTGCAGACAACTTGCGATCGCGAGAAATGGAAGTAATGCGCGAGCAGCTTGATCAAACCCTACGCTTCTACCCTCTTCCATTCAGTCTGGAATCAGAGATACAACTGCGGCGAGTATGGTCGAGTATAGTTTCTTGAAACGAATCACCAAAATAGACCCCCACTAGTGAATGTAAACCAGGTGTACTTATGAAAACACTAATGGTTTTACATTCGTGAGCTATGAATTTCTTCATAGTAAAGTTTAACAGATTCAGTAGTATCGTGAATTTCGAGAGTGAACCTGGTTTGGCCAGCCAAAACTTTAAAACATTTAGACGCATAAAATCATCCTATTATGTTTCATGATAGGTTTGACATCGAAAACAAAAGCAAATCGGTTTTTAAAGTTTATTTTTTTGTAATACGTTAAGACTCGTTTTTTCGTTGTAGATATGATTTTTATCAATCATTTACCTCTTAACTTACCTTCAAATTTCATCATACAGTCATCGAGTTCAATATCCTAGTGATGAAAGCTTTTAAAGCGTGAACGATGATGTGTGATTTTGTTCAAGCCTTGCCTCAAACATTCGCCCAAATCAAGTGAGCGCTGAAGACAAAAGCATGTTTGAGATTGAACTGCTTATTTTGAAGAACCACGATTCAGGCTTCATTATAATGCGATATGCGGCTCTGTCTTGCTGTGAAACTATGACCCGATGCTCATCTAAGCCAGTAATCACCACCTCGAGAAGGTTTGGTGCGGCCAGCGAATGTATTTTGAATTTTAATATCTAGTGGCCCACATGCTACAATTTCATGATAACGTGGCTTATATTATTATATTTCAGGGACATTCTAATTTGAAAAGTAAATTTAAAAAATCCTGAATCTTTCTTAAATCTAATGCATACACATTTCTTTACTTCACGAAATCTCTCCGATTCAATATTTTAATAATTGCAATAAATGTTAATTGTTGTGTATGTGACATTTTTTTTGTTTATTACAAGGGGAAAATTTGCAAACAGACCATTCACTCCGGTGATCGAAGTGTGCGGCGGCTAAAAACGGAAGCAAATATTTAATGCACCGTCAGTTTTGTGAAAATTTTGAAATTTTATTTGTGAAAAACAGTTGGTAAGGCTGTGCACTTATTTGGATATTCTGAAGACGTTCGTGATGATTCAAGTTTGTTCAATGCGGGAAGTGACATTCCAGCCATCGATTATGCAGCAATGCCTCCACTAGGAACTAACATTACAGGAGGATCATCGGCACGCTCATCATCCGTTTTGAACGATTCTGAGACGACGGAACGTTTCTTTTGAAGGTTGGATCCGGTGAGTTCGTTTCAATTTGGGTTTGCATTGTTTGTGATAGCTTGAATGTCAGGGACCAATGCACGAGTTCAGTCATTTGACGTTCGTGCGGTGCCATATTCGCTCGTTATTTGGCCACATAAATAGCACGGCACCGCTCAAACGTCATATGGTGAACTCGTGCATTGGTCCATTGGTGATCAGGTTTGTGTTTGATGCGGTGAACACAAGTGGTTTATGAGCTTTTCGAGAACCATGCAAGAGTTACTCTTCCAGTATATTTTATAGTAGAAAGGTCATCGTGGACTGAATGGGAGATGAAGATTAGTCCTGGTAAACGGAATGGCTATCTGGTAGTGAAAGTCAACGCTCTTTGGACAATGTTTGAACTGCGCGTAAAATTTGATTTTAAGAGCTTCTCTAGCTGTATGTTATGCATTTAAAGGTAGTGGTTCTCACGGCGTAACAAATCGCATAACATGATACGTAATGCTGAAGCAGATATTTTTTTCATTGCAAAAAGACTTATCTTGGATCAAATGTTGGTGAGCCATTATCAATCACATACATTTCGAATTTTAGAAACATTAGAATTTGTTTTTCACTTTTCATTTACAAGCATTTTAGATACAAAGTGGTTGATTCAGTTTTCAATATTGTAACAAAAGGTTGAATCTATTTTATATCACAGAAAGCTACAAAACGCGAGGGAGGTCAGATTTTCTTTCTTTTCAGAGAGCGAGTAAGGGCGCTTAAACCTAGGCTCTGTATCCAGAACATACGGGAGAAATACCTGTGTCTCATCCCAGGAAAAGGACCAAAAACAACAATGGAGTGCGCATTAACTTTCTTAGCAACGCCTCTCCCAACGATTTTGCTTATCATCCTAAATGGAACGTTTGGTACGGTTGTCCCCGTTTCTTCTTTCACAATAATTCAAACTTTTTCGTCGATCATATTATTCATTCGTGAATAACCTGATCGACGCTAATTTTTGAATTCTCTTCAAACCCCAAGTCTGCACAGTGGGCCTGGCCATTTTAATGTTTGTATCAAATCATTGATATGCTGCAAACATTAATGCTGACAAGAAAATACTGGAAGAAATTTCGGTATTTCCAGGATGCTTTTCAATATTGGCTGTGCAAGCGCTTAGATTAGATTAGATTAGATTAGGGGAAAATTTGCAAACAGACCCTTTGAGAACATAACTCAGGCAATGTGGGGATGCCGCACCAACGACGACCCACTAAACCAGCCCATGCACTGTACATGAGCAATTCTCGCTGAATTGCTCAAGTGGTGTACAGAGTGCACCGATATTACCCTGGGTCTCAGAACCTCATATTCCCGGAACCACCTTACGGTATTTCCTCCGGATGGGGCCAGTGCATATAGCTCAACACATGTAGCAGAAGTAGCCTAGGCTAACTGCTTCTCCCGACTTAAACAATGTTACAAGGGACCAGCCTCGGCAGGGCTAATCATCTGCAGCCAACTCTTGGTCGGCGCGCTATAGACGCTTCAATTCTAAGATAATGTGAGTGACAGCCGTAGTTACTGCATTCCAGCACTCGGCATCCGAAAACATTCTCTCTATTATATTGTCGTGGGACGTGTTCCCTCCGCATGTAGCGAGCATGCGATCTCTCACAACAATGAAACGGAGACAATCGAACACGACATGCTCCTCTGTTTCCTCCACACCAACACAATTGAGGCACGCAGGAGATTCTGAGATTCTGACCTATGCAGGTACTGCCTATAGCAACCATGTCCTAACAGAAACTGCATCAGGTGGAAGATTACTTCCCCATGAATTTTTTTATACCAATCTGACACATTTGGTATTAGCCTTTAGTGGAGTTATTCCATTCCTGTTGCCATTCTTGGAGCGTTGTCTCCTTACACGCGTTGCGGACTCCTCTGATACCTCTTTGGTTGAAGCATTGAACATCTTCCTTGATGGCTCATCATCATGATGGGCGTCATCCCGGCTATGATGCACACTGCCTCTTTAGAAACCGTTCGGTATGCGCTTGCTACTCTTAAGCACATGATCCTATACGTGCTTTCCAGCCTCTTTAAATTTCTGCCCGTTCTAAGCTCTTTTGACCAGGTTGATCACCCATACTTTAGTATGTTCAGCGCCACGCTTGCCAGGAGCATGTGTTTGCTGGCAATTACCGCAGAGCTGTTAGACATCATCCTCGATAGCGACGCTATAGTCGTAGATGCCCTTTTACAGGCATATTCAACGTGGCTAGCGAATCTGAGCTTGTCATCTATCATTACCCCAAGATGCCTAAGGGATCGCTTTGACTCTATGGTACAATCTCCTACCGAGATAAGCACCCATTACTCGGACTTATACCTTAGTCTTGTGACGGACCAATCCGAGTTTCCTAGACTTTATCCATTTTTCAACTATGGAAATAGAGTGTGCTGCTGTCAACTCTACTACCTCCATCGATTCGCCATAGACTACTAGGGTGATATCGTCGGCGAAGCCAACAATCTTAACACCCGTCGGAAGGGGCAGCCTCAGTACGTCATCGTATATCGCATTCCATAACATCGGGCCCAGGATTGAATCTTGAGGTACTCCCGCAATAATTCGAACGCTTTCCTGCCCCTTCTCTGTGTCATACAGTAGAATCCTACCATCAATAAAAAAAAACCTTCTAGAAGCTTACACAAGTGCACCGATACTTTGAGTCGGTGAAGTGCGTGGGCTATCGCTTCCCAGCTTGCGCTGTTGAACGCATTCTTCACATCCAGAGTGACAACCGCGCAGTAACGGATGCCGCTCCTTTTATGCTCGATTGCCACCTCAGCTGTCTGAACGACCGATCAGATAGCTTCCAGAGTAGATTTGCATTTCCTGTGAAACTAAGCGAGAAAATATACAGTGCCAGGCCAACTCAAGACACAAGATCTCCGGCAATCCCAGGGTCGGCTAGCTACTGGGTAATCAAGGGATTTTCGCGAAAATAAAAACTAATCCAGGAACTTTAACGTTTCTTACATTTTATTATAAAATTCCAAATTGTTGCGTGAGCGTGTTGTTCTGTGGTTTTCAATTAAGTGTAAATTTGTTAAGTGTTGTCTAATCTAGTTGTTGTACCAGTACATACCGCTGCCGTTGGTTGGTGGATGACGGATGGCCGACACAGCGACTCCAATCCTGCTGTGCGGCCGGAACTCTCGCCGAAATGGCGAAGCGGCCTGAACTTACTGAACTCCGTTGACGGGCCAGCGGTCGTTGCTGGACGGTGGGGTTGCAAGCGTCTTCCCTCATAAACGATAATCGGCCGGCCGTGGCATGGCCACCTTGGAAAACCGAGAGGGGAATCTCCTTTACGATTAGGGCCAACGGCGGAACCTATTAAAGGTCCGAAACAAAGACACAAGAAAAAGAGGTCCTGAGCCTAAATGCTCCCAAACTCCCACTTAGCTCCTGCTAAGGAAATGTATTGTTTCTTGGAACCACTGCACTACTTAAAAATACGTCTATTGCACACGGACGCCTGATATTAGCTCCCTAATTTATGCAATGGCTGCTGATTTTCAATTTTCCCACATTCCCTCATTCTATCAATTCTTATATTTGGCCATCCCTTCTGCCATATTGCAGCATTGCTAGCAACGAAAAACATTCACAGCGGTACAGGACCCTATCACTACTGTGGTATTTCTGCTGTATTTGCACAAGAGACGTCCGGGTCCCATATTCAACATATATAACAAAAACAAAAATCAACAATTTGTAACCAAACGGCCTCTGCAACAGGCAGCCTGATCGCCACCACCTGGGTACCCTTCGGGCCCTTTCTATGGTGGATGGCCTTACTGGCTATGTCGATCACACTACTGCTCTTTGAGGGCAGCCGAGACCTCCGCTGTGTCGGTGACCTCATCCAGATTTTTACACTGGAGAGTCGCTTCAGCAGTAAGGGAACTTACATCAACCTTGTCGCCAAGTACTTCTTGTGCCAGTTGCTTACAGACTGCAACCTTTTCCTTGGCGTCCTTCTTTAAGACTAGGATCATTTCACGCATTTCACCAATCCTAGTTCGCCTTATGCTCCGCACGTCTGCACCCAATGGCGATAACTTCTCCGTGCTTCGCATTGCCTTCAGAACCTCGGCGTATTTCACTTCCTCCGTTTTGATAACGAGGGCTTCGCCTAAATTCCTACGTTTCGCTGTTTTTGTTTTAGCACTCTTCTTGGGCTCCGTTTTCGGTTTCCTCTGTTTTTTTTTCTTATTTTCAACTCGTATCCACGGGTTGCTGTTGCCTTGGTTCCTGTGGATGCACTGCCTTGTTCGGATTATCCTTTTTCTTGGCTTCCGTGGCCTTAGGCTTGGTGGCTCCTTTTTCTTGGCTTTTTTGGCCTTAGGCTTGGTGTTGGCCTCTCCTTTGTTGCCATGTCCTCTGGATCGCGGGGCTTGGTTCGTGCCAACTTTTCCGCTCTGGAGGACGGCCGCGTAGTTCACTTTTCCTTTAGCAACCATACGTCTTTTCGCCACGTATTCATCCTCGGAAGGTCTCCTCTTTCGCATCGCGTATCGAATAATATCATTAGATATATTCGCGTTGCCTGTGAAGGAAAATACTTCGGTCTGACACGACTTAGTGTCTCTTTTGTCTTCTACCTTGCCAAGTTGTTCCTTGGCTTTCTCGTAGTCCTGCTTTGCAGCTAGGACTGATTATCGCAATTTTAGTAGCCTCATGCCTTGTCCGTTTGTATCACGACCAGTATACCATAATCAGGACCTTACAGGCATCAATCCTGATGTGCCGGTTGGCACTCCTGTTAGTTTGGGCTAGGGTGCTTTGTACTTTGAGTGCACCGGTCGCTTTGACAGAGTTGCATTCGGATTTTTGTGGTTTTTATGAAGGTTCATCAGAGCCTACTGCGAACTCCACCACATCGTGGGCAACTCCCCAACTCGTAAAGGTCCTGGGGGGGGTCCGTTAAGTCCCTGGACTTTCGTCCCTGCTGCCCCGACGATGGCTGGGTGAACGCAAACAAGCGGTGAACCCGCAAAGCGAGAATGATTCGCCCGATCGTGTTCACAATTCGACCGCTAATTCTCCTGTGGAATGCTTCCTCTTCTTCTTCTTGGCGGCGGCAGCGGTGATGGCTTTGGCTTCGGACGGCATCTTCTCTCGGTCGGTCGACGGTCAGTTTGATTTGAGCGAAGCAATACATTCGCTTTTGATGTCTATGCCTGAGAAGCACGCCCAGTCAGAGCCAGCCGATCGGTTGCCTGCTGATATGCGATCCAAACGGGGAGTGAAAAGCAAATGACGTCAACTTTTCTCTAGCACTCCTATTTATAGATGTGCTTGAAATCAACGTTCTCATTTAAAACAGTTATTAAACTATTTGGACAGGTTTGTGGGATTCAGTAAGTAAACGACATGAACCTTTGATACCTTGTCTTTCGATTGAGATGCTAATCAAGGAATTTCGTTAAGCAAGCAAAAAGTTATAAGCGTTTGAAATATGTCATGCCAACGTAACGCTCTTGGTTTTGAAATTCCAATTTCACTCTTGTTTAGAGAAGGGCTCTATGACACTACCCCGAATGCCACTACTCCGAATGCCATTATCCCGAAAGCCATTACCCCGAATGGGTCATTACCCCAAACGCCATTACCCCGAATGCATAACATTTTGAGACTTATTTTTGTTAGAGAGTTGGGAAATTGGGGCCTTCCTTAGCCGAGTGGTTAGAATTCGCGGCTACAAAGCAAAGCCATGCTGAAGGTGTCTGGGTTCGAATCCCTGTCGGTCCAGGATCTTTTCGTAATGGAAATTTCCTTGACTTCCCTGGGCATAGAGTATAATCTACTGTAACATGTAGAGAAATCTGTTCAGGAATTTAAAAGACATTATTTGCTCTGGTACCGTAAAATCGGGTGTAATTGATCAGAAGGGTGAAATTGATCATCGTATCGCACGATTTTATTTATTCGTAATGGAGCACAAATATCAATGTAACCTGCAGTAGATGAACGTTGTTTGTCGTAACTATTGTCGAATTGTGTGTTGTTAAGTTTTTTTGCGTTAAAGAATGTTTATTACTATGAAAATAACGTAAAATTTCAAAATCATGCACGGTGCAGTATTGACAAACAGCTATGAACTTCTATTTATAAGCAAGGATTTGAACATGGTATAAACCTCAAAGTTTGTGAGGATGCTTGAGATATATCTCCAAACCAGATTTCATCACCAAAACTCGTACCAATTAGCTCATATAGTTGAAATAATTAAATTTCTGTTAGATGCCATTGAATTCCTTAGGATATTGCATACTTTTAGGCGTTTTCCGCATAATTCTTGAAATTTAACTATTCGTTATTTATATAAATATTGCATTGTTAAGAATTTTACAAGCATATTCGGATTCAGGGAGCTCAAATTTATCATATAGAGTTGTTTTGGAAACTAACAATAATGGCATTGACAAGTGATCAATTTCACCCCGAAATGAGATCCTCTGATTTTTTTATTTTAGAGGTATTTGTTAACACTAAAATGACATTTGTTAGAAAATTTCGGTACATAAGTCGATGAGGCTCACCTTCGTACTTGTTTTCCTGCATTTAGTTGTTTGGCATTGTTAACATTATAGAAAACAGACTAGAAAAACCGTGAAAAATGATCAATTTCACCCGAAATTACGGTAATCCTATAAATTTGAAAAAAATCTTCTAACTGTTAACAACAACATGTTGCAGTTCTCTGAATGTCCTAGCAACCTCAAAAAAAAACACCACAATTAATCGATGTGTTGTGTGTACGAATCATATACTAATTCAAAACCGGTCAGACAGATACGGGAAATGTAATTGCAAAAACTATCCCCTAACTACAGTGAATGCCGCGAGCGCTCTAACAAACAGTAAAACTGTCCTGCCGTCGTCATGAATGCTATCAGATGACACCCATAAGCCGTGATATATTGGAATTCCATTAAATATTTGTTAATTGAATACAATAAAACAATTTATGCTGTAACCAACGAAATACATAAATAAATAAATAATCGTAAATAAATCGAGAGTCATGAGTTTCCAATTCTCAGACGAGTCATACCCGGCCCGGAGAGGTTGGTTGTTATTATTTTGCTTTTCATACATGTCGAGTGTACCATATATTTCCTCTGTGCTCTTATTCGGTTCTGGGGATATGCATAGTGTATAGGTACCCGTTAGAGTGCTATCTTTTTGCTTTATGGTGGGTCTGTTGACTGTCTCCACGCTGCCACATAGGGAACCGTGGACCAAAACGACCTAATGGGGTGAAATGGCCCGGCACATTGAATCATTCCTAGAATGTTTTAATTTGTATTTGTAATTTATTTGTATTATAACGTTGTTAAAATATGTTTACCAAAGGGTTGCCGCTTCAAGCCTTGAATATAAGCTCATAGATTTTCCTTGAACTTCTCGATGAAGTTTAACAATTTTATTATATTTTTTGTCCAAGTTAAGCTTATAACTTATAACTTCCGACGCCTTTACTAGCTAATAAGCGTTTCTATGCAACGCAATCTCATGGAGGAGCTTTATTTTGCTCTTAATACTAAATGGTGTTCTATCTCATTCGGTCACTTTGAACCACCCCTATTTTTCTACCAAGTTTTCGACACGATTTAAAACCATCGTTTTATGGTGTACCTGACAAATATTGTATAGTTACTGTTAGCGCTTCGAATGGCCTTAAAATGTGGATATTATTGATAGAAAACGACATCAATCCTTAAAGTGACATTTTGGACCACTTATCCCTACACGTGAGCGGACAAGGACTTGACTCAGCGTCAACACCAGAAAGTCTACCACGACCAGCCGAGTCGAGCTGTGTGATCATTTGTTTGCTCCAACGATGTTCCTTCTTCTTTGCACTAGAGACGAGACCAGTGCGAGTGGAGCTACCCTTCATTTTATTATCCAGCCCTCGGTCCACCATGTAGTACACCTTTCGTCACCCAATTGGCACGGCTCGCACAGGAGTAATTTCAGATAATTATGGCCAAAAATATTTTCTGCCTTTAATTGTGTTCTTAACTGATCCGAATTTTGAGTAAAAAAATAACGATTATGTATAGACTTTCGAATCATACCAGGACGCTAATCCACATATCAGTGAGTAATTGTAACGAAAACATGTTGTATTAGACAAACAGCTTTTATTTAATCCTCGATGACCACACGGTAAAAAATATGCACCATGCTATCAACAGTTCTGCACTTGGATTTGCACTACTGTTAAATCTTGACAAAATCGAGGTAACAAGCACTTGAATTCAACGTTGCATGTTTTGATTTGAAATAAAAAAAAGTTAAAATAAACAATTCCGCCTGACCCAGATTTGAACCACCAATCTTCGAAGTGCAAGTCTAGTATCTTACCTCGACACTAACTCGCATCTGTTGAAAGGGATTGAATTGATCTCAATCAGTTTCTACAACGAGCTGTCAATGATTGCTTTCATACAAAAGACATGATGTTTAAAATCAACGATTTTTCACTTCAGAGTCCAGTGCAAGAGACAGTAGAGCAAATCCAAAGTTAAAACTCTTCAAATCATGGTGATTGGTTCATTCAATCGACGGGCTGATTTTTTACCGTGCATTCATTAGACAATTGCTACAACAGATTAAATAGTTTTGTATCGCACAAATTAAAAAGATCCAACTTCAAACTTGTTCTTAAATAAGCAGGCTCATATTTTGACTCAAGATAAACGAATGCTCACTGCTACTTTCGTTTTTGGTGTGAGTTGTCAATGATTTAATGCCACATAATGGTATCTTATATTTTCTTTCTTAATTATTTTTTATGAAACATGGCAAGTCGATAGTTTTGTGGTGCTCCTAACATCTTTACACGATTTGCAAAAAAAGTCAAACAATGTTGGCATAGTAAATGTTTTAAACCTTGTGAATATTTGTCCAAAGATATTTTAAACATTTACCTCTTTATTCTTTTACTGTTTATTTTGTTAAAAAAA
This sequence comes from Aedes aegypti, assembly GCF_002204515.2. Classification (NCBI taxonomy): domain Eukaryota; kingdom Metazoa; phylum Arthropoda; class Insecta; order Diptera; family Culicidae; genus Aedes; species Aedes aegypti. The sequence goes on along the minus strand of NC_035108.1, from coordinate 200,239,024 downwards.
ACATGCTTGGTTGAAGACACAATATTGCTCAAAATAATATTTATGCTGCAAATAAAACCCCGTCTGATGGTATATCCAAAATATATAAATATCCAATATTTAAAACTTAAGTTATGACCACGAATTAGCCAAAGCTACTCCTCTATGCGACTGTCCAATATGTGCTCGCGGTTCTTTGCGCTAATGTATATCATCGTTGTCGTCGTCGGTCGTCTTCCCTGCCTTCGCGACCACGCGGAAGGCTTTCTTTCTTCTGCACGATGGCCAAAACCGCAAAACTCCCCCAGTCGACCAGTGAACCAACGGACGCGTACCTACTCCGTTATTGTTAGCGGGCCTGCAATGCATTCACAGCTCGGTCCGGTCCGAAGCTGGGCTTTGGCGTATACGGATAAATATTCGTCCATTCTCGCGCGCTACAGATTATAATGAACTTCATTAGGTATTTTCTGTATTCATAATTCATCTGTCTTTAATCTGATAATAAAAAAGATTTTCATTGTCTTTTTGTACCAGACCTGGCCAGGGCATGTACGTGGAGCGATGGTTTGCTGTTTCCAAGTTTTCTGTCCGGGCTCTTTTACATACATCAGTCAGAATATATTGCACAGCGGTGCATTTGCCGGTATAAGTCAAAGGGTATCGGCTCTTGCGGAAAGGAGGTGTTTTTCTAAGAATCCAAATGTGTTCAGACGGTTTTATTCATGAAAGTATGCATGTTGTACCTACTTGAAGATGGGCCTTTAATAAACAACGTGGGCTTTTTGGGAGCGGTGGACATGCACCAATTCCTTTAAATTTTACTAAGGGCACAAAATCCTAGCAATGAAATATGACTTTTGGTTGATGACAACAAGATATTAGTTTAAAATAAGTTTTTGGCGTTTCTTCAGGGACTCGTCAGGGTTTTTTTAATTTCTTGGATATCCTTTGGGTGTAATTTTGTATAATTTGTTTAGGATTACCGTCAACTGTCCTATGATTTCTTCAGGAAACTGTTAATTTAATATTACAGTTTCCACAAGCAAATTCTCCTTAAATTAAAATTAAAACATGCATTTTTTTTTTATTTACTCGCAGCTAACTGGACTATCGACATTCATACATTATGCATTATGAAAGATAGAACGATGATTCTACCTCATTACCCTGAATTCCATTTCCTAGAATGCCACTACCCTGAATGTACAATTACCTTGTATGACATTGCCTCGTGATATTGTAATGGTAATGAATGGGTCGTTCGGGGATATGGAATTCGGGGTGATGGGATTAGAGGTGATTGCATTCGTAGTAATGGCATTCGGGGTAATGGCATTCAGGGAAATAGTATTTGGGGTAATGGGGTAGAATCTATGCACGGGTCTATCGTTCGCAAGGTTATTGTTTCGAATACAGTGTCATAAGGTAAATCTATAAATTTCTACCCGATTTCATTTTTTTGGTCGTAGCCCTAATAAAATTGTTTATTTTCATAATTATCTACTATGTACAATGACTTAATTATAACATATACATATAATGCTTGAAATGTTTTTCAAATAGTTGTATGCTATAAAAATTATTCAAGTTACGGACGCGTATTATTTACCCACCATCCGAAAGTTAAGGCTTTCCGACGCTCGATAACGCTAAAAAATCATACAGAATCATTTATTTTGTATGGTCCAAGCTGGGTTATACTTCACTGAGGCCTTAAGTGTCCGTAATATGAATCAAAACGGTATGGTGGCTGCTATGAAAATAGCAGCGGCTTCCGCGGAAAAAACGGAGCATGTAGGAGGAAGACTAAGGCTTAGTGAAATGTCGGAGGCCGAAACTCCCAAACCGACGCCAAGGTTCGAGCTTTTTTTTTTTATTCAGCATCGTTTCTTATAAAAATATTGAGATCATCTGTGTATGCTATGACTCTAATAACAACATCGTCAATAAGTAATCTTTTGATATTTTTACTTAAACTCATCAAAAGTGACTCGATATATAATGCGAACAATGCCATGCTTAATGGACATCCTTGCCTCACAGATTTTCCTATCGGAAACGAATTTGTAAGAAACCCGTTGAACAAAACTGTCGATGTTGCGTTTTTGTATAATTTTTTTAAACAGTTGAGAAATTAATTTTTGCAATATGATCCACAGAAACTCGTGGTCTACTCTGTCGAAGGCCTTTTCTAGGTCAACAGAGAGAATTATTCCTTTGAACTTTTTACTTTTATTCGCTTTCACAATTACATTACGAAGTAAGGTCAAATTTTGAACACAAGAACTGTCTTCTACACATGCCGATTGTCCCACTCCTAATATTTTTTTCATTAAAGGTTTCAATCTGTTGCATAAGATTATCGTTAAAAGTTTGTAGTCTGTATTCAGCATGCTGCTCGGCCTTTGATTGTCGATATCGAATTTATTTCCTTTTTTGGAATCAACGTTATTATATCAGATGTAAAAAGAGCTGGAGGATATTCTCCATTAAGGAGATAATTATTAAACAACGCAAGCATTTGAGTTTTGATTAAATCATTTTTTTTTTATCTTTATTAAGGAGACTTTCAGCCAGTGCACTATGGGCCAGGGACGCAATCTGGCGGGACAAAATTAATAACTTGGTAACGAAGCGTTTTCCTAAGAATCATGTCATATAATATTTTTTGCTGATAAATATATAACAGACGCAAGCTCTGGTAGGAAATTTTTAATAATACGACGCACAAAAATTAAGAAACTATGAAAAAACTTCTAAAATAGATCAATTTTTGAACCTTAATATCTCCAAAAGCGCAAAAAATCGCAAGCTCAAATTTTCAGGCAACATAGAGCAATACTTGATGAAACGGATGTCAAAATTCCAGAGAGGTATATTTTGGTGTTTTTGAGATATTTCATTTTTTTACAATGATTATTTTACTCCAATACAGTTAGTTTCCATGAGGAATCTGAAGGGACGATCTACTTTAAGAAATAACGAGTCGTGGAACAAAAACTTTGGAATAACTGTTTAAAAAAGCCTACATAGTAGCCATGAAATTCAGTTTAAGAGCAGTTCCTTGAGTTGATATCGAGTAATGTAGATGAAAGTGTAGATTAAAACTGGATACATAATTTTTTTCTTCAATAATTCGAATGCATTCGAAAAAAAAAAATGGTATGTATGCCATGATAAACTTGATCATGTATCAGTTAATTGTTGTCATCATGGTTCGAGGTGAGCAACTTATTTTGTGAATGTGTTACTTTTAACACGGAAAATCAAATTTTGAAGCATATTCATGTCGATATCTCTAAATACTAAAATTTCAGAGCGCACGATCTCTTGTCCGGAGCTTGTATATTTGTTTCAAAGCGGAAAGAGCGTTGATCCTTGGATGTTTCGAAACAGAGAATACAGTTCAAAGGTATCAATTTGGAGATTCCTTCGATTTTGAGAACAGTTAGGTTGTTTAACCTTAAATATGTGTTTAATCAACGGATTTGCTTAAATTTTGAGCTTCCGGAAAATTGTAACAACGAATTCGAAATGAAATCCAAAGCCAGCTTGTATTGTGAGCAGATATAATAATTTCATGAAATAATAAAATATATTTTTCCGCTAATTTTAAAATACACTTAAATATTTGCCACGAAAATATGAATCGCGAAATGAAAAGAAAACCGTAAAAAAAAACAAAAAATCTCAAAAACACCAAAATATACCTCTCTGGAATTTAGACATCCGTTTCATCAAGTATTGCTCTATGTTGCCTGAAAATTTGAGCTTGCTTTTTTTTTGCGCTTTTGGAGATATTAAGGTTTAAAAATTGCTCTATTTTTCAAGTTTTTTCATGATTTCTTGAGTTTTATGCGTCGTATTATTAAAATTTTTCCACCAAAGTTTGCGTTTGTTATATATTTATCAGCAAAAAATATTAAATGACATGGTTCTCAGGAAAAATGTCAAATTCGGTAAAAAAAATCGTTTTTTCACTAATTTTCTCTAATTTTGCCAATAACTCGAAAACAGTAGGCTGTGGAATTTTGAAGTCTTCGAGAGAGTTATTTATTTTATCACAATGAACAACTTTGACGAACATGCCAAGTCTCTAGAACGTCACAGTGAAAAGTTAGATTGTGGCGCCACCTATGCGGACGATTTACGAACTATCCGTTTATGTCAGTAGATGGTCCTCGTTATTACAAAAAACTTTGCCGAAGACACCAAATACCGGAAACGCTTCGTTACCAAGTTATTAATTTTGTCCCGCCAGATTGCGTCCCTGGCCCATAGTGCAGTGGCTGGTTCGTCTCCGTTTGATTAAATCATAGAAAGTTGAATAAAATTGATAATAGGGTCCTAAAGGCCTGTCCCAATTTTAGTGCCAAACGCTTAAGTTTAAGTCAAAAACACATATTTACTCAATTTTTTAATGTTTTTCTTTTGTTTAATTCCAAAAAACATTTTTTTAGATTTTGTCACACTCCTTGGCTTAAACTCAAATTTTGGGTGTATTTTGCTTTCCGTGTCCCTTCCGAAATGTCAGATAGGAACAACCCCAGTGTTAAAAATAAAAGCCCTGTGGTGTTTTTGTCGATTAAGCGAACGTCAAACATGATCAAAAGTGTCAAGGTTCATTTAATGACTCAATTTTTAAATTAAAGTTTAAATATGATGAAGCCGTTATTTGAGCGGGAAAAATTGCTAAAAAAGGTTGCAGTAACATTCTCTTTCGTGTCATTCAATAAAAACAAGTTTTCATTAAACATTTTAGGACCCAATTGATTCCATCAAGTCCGGGAGAGCTATTCGTTTATCATCTTCAGTTAAAAACTGATCAATGTACCTAAGAGTCTCATGGAATTCGTCAAGTGGTCCAGAGTTTTTCTGGAATCTGCTTGAGAAGTACCGTTTTGAATCATATTACGGACAGCTTCAAATTCCGGACACTTTACTTTGTATGGAAAACATTTCACATGAAATGTTTCAATTTTTGCTATTGAAAAGCTCTCACTTTCGAGGCTCGTTTTAATAAGCTTTTTCCATAAAAATCTATGCAAACTTATAATGTCCAACTGCTTTAGACGTCTCTTTAGTGGCTTGACCACTTCAACTGATGGTTTGACTTTCCTATTAATGATTTCCATGAGCTGTCCGGAACTCGAATCAAAGTGTCCGGAATATGGCAAAAGTAAGGAAGCGTCCGGAATAAGAATCATGAAAAGTCCACACATTTTGATTTATTTAAAATTATTTAAGATGCGGAAGCGTATTCTTTACCTACCATTCGAAAGTTAAGGGTTTCCGACGCTTGATAACGCTGATAAATCATACAGAATGATTTGTTTTGCATGCTCTATGCTGAGTTATAACTCACTAAGGCCTTAAGTGTCCGTAATATGAATCAAAACGGTATTCAAAAATCTCTTGCTTTAAAATTGTGGAATTCTAAGTATTTTCACCATTCACTTTCAACTTTATCAATCTAGATTGAGAAGATCGGTATATAAAAGACGTGACTTGGAAAAAGATAGCTTTTCTTTATTGTGCAAAGAATTTGCCTTCAATTTACTCCAGGCTTAACAGATAGCCTGTTTTGTTACAGATCCATTAATTTTGATTTTGCCATGTTTAGCTCATCAGTGACGTCGATGTTTAATGTTCGATATCGAATAAATCTAACTCGTTAACTAACTTTTTCAAGCCATTACACCGGTTTTTCACAGAACTTGATGAGTTGTTTTTGTCAATAAATAATGCAATTAAAATCGCCTAGAATGATATTCTCCTTGAACTGTCCCAAGTGAATCAAAATTTCATGAGTGAACAAGGTTTCTCTCTCTTTCTTAAACATGGAGCCTGAGTGCGCATACACGTTTATAAAATTCACTTCGTTTATAACACAAGATAGCGGAATTTGGGGCAAGTGTGCCACCTTAAGCAAATTGTTCTCTAACTTTGTCTAAAGCTTATAAAATCCACCAATTTAGCCTCATGATGTTAGTTTCACATCTTTTCATAACCACTGTGCCATTTAAAATGAAAATTATTTCAAAAAGTATTAGTTTTGGAGCTTCTCAAATGACATCCAAAATAACCTATTTTACGACACTATGGGGCAAGTGTGCCACCCATATGGGGCAAGACGGCCACCGAATGAACATCGCATGTAATTCTACTTGTAATGAAATTTTCTTAATTTCATATTAATATTACTTACAAAGCAGACGCTAATCGATAGTTTAAAAAATAATTTTAAGTTTACCGTAATAAGGGGATGCTTTATAACAAGGTTCAACACATGCGTAACTCCTTATTATTCAATTCGAATAACTAAAATGGTTATTTTTGTCTCCATTCAATACAATATATGTATTACCCTTATATTACGGCGAATATGTATAATATTAAACTAGATCAGCACTAAATAACAGTAAAATATTGATGAATATATGTAAAACGGTACTTAATAAGCCGAAAAACATCTTATTATTGAATATTTTGAGAAAAAAATCACTTTGGGGGCAAACATGTCAGTTATTCCCCTACTATACTTCAGAAATTACTACTGGTGCCTCATTTTGGTTTATTATTATGATTTTGTTGATGACGTTTACATTTTTATAAATTTCACTCCAACAATTTTTGCTTACCAAATATGTGGCACACTTGCCCCAATAAGTATACATTTCAACCGAACTGGATTTCGTATGTAAAACTAAATAATTTTTTCGTTCAAATGCCACAATAACTTACACATTTGAATAGTTTCACGATGTACAGAACGTTAGAAAAATCTGGTAATAGTTTACCATCCACCATGCTATTTAGAAACAACGAAATCTTATAAAAAATCACTCAAATTTGGTTGTCTTTGCACAAGTCGATGTAAATACGTGAAAAATCGAGCAATTTTCATCATATTTTGATCATTGTTTTGTGAACTATAAGGGAACATATTGTTAAGCTCAAACAGAAAATAAACATTATAGTTTTTATAAAAAGCAGGGGTGGCACACTTGCCCCTATGGCACACTTGCCCCAAAGTCCGCTATCATACGACCATTAGTGTGCATAACTACATTTGAAAATTCAATATTCGATCGTACTAGTATACCCGTTCCTTTCCCGTCTGTACTGATGTTGATTAACGCTGTTGGTATGAAGGCGAAGTTTTCAAAAGCTACCTCTTGCACGAAAATAACGTCCAAGTCGTTATTCCACACGAACTCTTTGAAAAGATGCTGTTTGGCTTTACACGGAAAAAAATCCGTTGCCGGATTCATGAACAAAAAGTCATGAATTCATTTTTTTTTGTTTCATGATATCGTGACTAAAAGTCATGAAATCGTGACTATCATGCAACAATTCGTATGGTCAGGGCGTTACACAAATCCAACTGTCACTTTCTTCATCTTAGTCAACGTGTCTCATGGCGATTGGTGATGTTTTCTAGTGAAATTATAAAAAAAAAATGGTTTTTGAAAAAGTTTAAATTCTTTGGAACCTTGTCATCATATCGATGACATTCTTGTCGAAATTCCCGTGAGTTCCAACATTGTTTCACGACACAATTAATCTGCCGGAGCTGTTGGATGTTCCATAATGTACTTACTTCATCCTGACTATGGGGATTTCATTTCCGTACAAAGTGGACCGAAAGGTCTCAGATTTTCATGAAACTTTTTCCACAGGCAGGGCTCATCAATTGAGAAAAATTCAGGGTCGCTTATTTTCCCGGAAAACTCAGTTGGAATTTTTTTGTTTTCCTCATGACACTACTTACTTTGAAAAATCATAACTCAAGAACGAAGCATCGTAGAAACCAAGTTTTTTTTATGAAAATGAAAGCAAATTTTCTCAGAAATAATAAAAAAATATTAACTGGAAACAGTTTTCCACCAAATTTTCCACCGTTGAGTTCGTAAAGAAAATCAGAAAAAACTATGTTCCAATTAGTGGAAAACTTTCAAAAATATATTTTTGAGAAGGTAATTTCATAATCTTTAATCGCTGAAATTTTTGAAATGTACTTTTTTTTCGTTTTTGAGTTATGGCCAATTTTGTGAAAAATGACTATATAAGCCTTTTCTTTGAAAACCCATATTTCAATCGAAGCATCGGAAAAACAAAGATTTTTTATCAAAGCAATTGCAAATTTTCTAAAACATCTGAAAAAAAGATATGGGATTAGTTTTAATGAAGTATAATTCGGAATGGATGATATTTTTCATGAAAAATTACACCGTTAAGAAAAACTGGAAAAAAACTGTTTCTGCCTCAATTTTTCATTACACTGAAAAGGGATTCTTTCTTTTCTATGGAACAAAAAAGATTATTATTATTATTTTTTTAATTTTATTTATTCAATTATTCAGTATATAACTTACATTTCCATCTTAATACTATCTATTTTTTCAACCGGGAAGATTGTCTTTGGTTGCTAACACCAGAAGATTTTCGTTTCTTTGTATTATTAGAACAAAGCATGCTGTATTTTCTTGGTTTTCATGTGCATCTGAGAATTCTTTAGCAAAAATGCTTCGTTCGTCTTTTGGTATAAATTTTTATTCCAGCAATTGGAAAAAGGATCACACACTACTCTTGTTATGGGATCTAAATGCAATTCAAAAAGTGGACTGGAGCGAGAATCTAAATTTTTCATATAACCGTGTCCCAGGCGAATGGACACCTCTCACTCCGCTAAAAACAGGGTATCCACAGTCGGTTGGGTATTTCTCACGCACGTCTTGTCTGATTCTGCCAAATTGCCCTAGCACCGCTGCAATGTCCTTATCATCCGCTTCAGGGGGTAGATTGAAAATCCGTATGTACTTGAATTGCCGGCTGGCCATCTCAAGCTGAACTTTTCACCACCCGCATACTGGAACCAATATTGTTCCTCCATCGCACTACTGAATCTGTTGAAGCTTGTTTCGTCGATAAATTTCACAGAAAACCGTTGGTCATTTTCGTCCTTATACACTGAATGCACGTCAGTTGCTGAAATTTTAGGCACTCGCATCATGAACCGTAAAACATCCAGGTGAATTGGCATCTTTGCACCTTGCGTAAAAGCAAGTTTCAACGTGTTTCTCCTCGAGCATCGTCCACGTTTCATGCCCGTAGATGACTACCAGCCTTATGAGTGTTTTGTACATGGTACATTTAGTACGGGTGTGAATCTTTTTTGACCGCAGTTTCTTGTGGAGGCCTTGATGATGTGCCTCCGTATTTCACCGCTAACGTTATTGTCAGCAGTTAGCAAGGATCCAAGGTAGACGAACTCGTCGACCACCTCGAACGTATCCCCATCTATCGTAACACTGCACATTGGGGAATTCCGAACCCAAAGGTGGAAAAAATTGATAACTTTCACAATAGAAAGATAAAAAATAAGTTTTGTAGCTCATTTGAAAGGAAATTTTCTCAGGAATCGATTGGTGATGGTTTCATGAATGTGGGGCAACTCTGGGATAAGCTATGGTGCCCGTTTTGCCCCAATTCCTTGAAAACTTTAGATTTTCATGTTGTTTTGAATAAAACTGTTTTATTATGGACATTATTTCCCATGAAATCCATCATTTCTAGTCCATTCAACAATGTTTCACAGAGAAAGTTATAAAAAGATAGAGATTTAGGGGATTATGGGGCCAAATGTGCAATAAAATATTTTTGAAGAGGAATTTTTGTTTTAAATTTTTTCAACGTGTTTTTATATTGAAATAAATTTTAAAATAGTCTAATAATCATGAATATAGGTTGCAGAAATAAGTTGTATTAAAATTTTTAGAATATGTATGATCATTATTTATGCTCTATGCAAAATATTGTGAATAATTTACCTTCTTATATCACAAATTCCAAACATTTCCAAACGATGTGCGATAGTTTGGGTAAACGATATTGATCTAAATGATCGATTGTCGTCAGCCTCATTGATAGGAGATAGTGGGAGCATATAGTTTTTTGGCTATTTTTGCCCCAATTCCCCTAAACACGATTTCTTTCGTAATTCATTCAACCTTTTTTTCCCAAATCAAATTTATTATGTACTGAATTGTTTATTCTGTATCTGATACAATATTTAAATCATAAAACATAGGAGATTTTGGGGATCTTTTACACATAAACAAAAAAATAACCAAATAAAAAAAACAAAAATGAATCTATCAAGAAATCATTAGCCGTTTTTTTTCTGATAGTAACAAATTACTCAGGATCAGGTTAGTTATTCAATTATTACTGTAGCAATTTCGTGAGAGTCAAATTGCATTTTACAAGAAATTATTCGGGAAATAATTTTGTTTTTTTATGGATATTTGGTATTCAATATTCCAATTGCCATCATACACTACAGAAAAAGTTATCATTAAAGTAATAATGCAATTGTTAATAATGCTGAATTCTAGATTTTTCCAGAATCGATCATTCATTTCATTAGTATAATTTATAGTTACTATGTTTCTTATGTTGCCTCTACATTTGCTGTTAACAGATTGCTTGTTGGTTGACATCAATGTTGCTCATGGTGAACCACACTTTGTTTATATTGTAAACAGTAATTATGGTTACATCTGTTTGACTGAATTTCAAGCATGTTCAAGAGCCTTCTAAAATGCAGAACATGAAGAAATTTAAATTAATTAACTCATTACGCGTGGTAAAGATGGTCAAATTATGGGTGAAAATATGAAAAAAAATCCACGAGCTCGGCTGGGATTTGAACCCAGGACTCTTGTATGCTGGACGAGTGTTTTACGGGCTCGGTATCTTAGTTGGGAAAGCGCTCGTCTAGCATACAAGAGTCCTGGGTTCAAATCCCAGCCGAACACGTGGATTTTTTTCATAATTTCACCCATGATTTTTCCATCTTTACCACGCGTAATGAGTTAATTAATTTAATAACCATGCGGATTGGATTACCAAACAGCTCAATATAAGCGTCAATTTATTTTGAATTAAGCATTATTAACTACTACATCTTCAATCAAAATGTGCCATATTGAAATATATGGAAGACTTTGTTTGTTTATGATCACTTTTTCAGTAGTATGGTGCAGGCAGAGCTATTTGGGCACTTCCACGCAATTTTATTCTCATGAAATTTCTTCAGGTATGATTGTGTAATCAATTTAATTCTGAGTGATTTGTTTCAATCGAAAAAAAAAACTGCTGATAGTTACTTAATGGATCCATTTTTGAGTGTTTTCATTTGTTTTTTTTTATTTATGTGTAAAAGATCCCCATAATCCAACCTATATTTATGATTATTACACTATTTTAAAATTTATTTCAATATAAAAACACGTTGAAAAAATTAAAACAAAAATTCCTCTTCAAAAATATTTCATTGTACATTTGGCCCCATAATCCCCTAAATTTCCATCTTTTTATAACGTTCTCTGTGAAACATTGTTAAATGGACTAGAAATGATGGATTTCATGGGAAATAATCTCCACAATAAAACAGTTTTACTGAAAACAACATGAAAATCTAAAATTTTCAAGGAATTGGGGCAAAACGGGCACCATAGCTTATCCCAGAGTGGCCCCACATTCATGAAACCATCACCAATCGATTCCTGAGAAAATTTCCTTTGGAATAAGCTATAAAACTTATTTTTTATCTTTCTATTGTGAAAGTTATCAATTTTTTCCACCTTTGGGTTTGAATTTCCCCAATGTGCACTGCTACCTAGGTGAGCCCTTTCGCGCTTGGCCCCACTAGCTAGCATGTACTTTGTCTTGGTCGCATTCACCACCAGTGCAACTTTTGCTGCCTCGCGTTTCAGGCGGATGTACATTAGTGTGGGACAAAATTAAGATTCTCGCTCCAGTCCACTTTTTGGATTATATTTAGATCCCATACCAACTGTGCAAAATTTCAGCTCGATCGGGGAAACTATGTTTTAGCGCCAGCCGTTCAAAGTTTGTATGGGATTTACTATGGGAAAACTTACTTTTGCAAAGAAAAATCGCCAGAGGACGCCCATTGACGTCTATAAAAATTCTGAACATAGAACTCGATAGGTGTTTTTATGATGAAGAATATTGCCGAAGACCGAGAAATAATCCGACACTTGTGAAAAAAGTTATTCAATGAAAACCTATTGGCAAGGTGACGTTGATTAACACGTAAAAGAATAACAATAATAACAAAATCGGGCAAAATTTTCGAGTAGTCTATGCTTAATAACTTTTTTCACAAGCATCGGATTGCTTTGCGGTCTTCGACAATGTTGTTCATCGTAGAAATACCTATCGAAATCTGTGTTTTTTGAATTTTTATAGAGGTCAATGGGCGACCTCTGGCGATTTTTCCTTGCAAAAGTATGTTTTCCCATAGTAAATCCCATACAAACTTTGAACGGCTGGCGCTAAAATATAGTTTCGCCGATCGAGCTGAAATTTTGCACAGTTGGTATGGGACGTAAATGCAATCCAAAAAGTGGACTGGAGCGAGAATCTAAATTTTTCATATAACCGTGTCCCAGGCTAATGTACATGTCTGCCACCTTTTCAAATGTTCGGCCGACAATGTCCATATCATCCGTGAAGCAAACGATTTGACTAGATTTCGTAAAAATCGTACCCCGGCTGTTGAGCCTGGCACTCCGCATAACACCTTCTAGCGCAATATTAAACAATAGGCACGAAAGTCCATCGCCTTGTCGTAGTCCCGGCGGGATCCAAACGAACTGGAGTAAACAGCAACCAGTTGAAGTAGGAAGATTGTTGAAGTATGCTGATGTTGAACCCATAAAAATGCGTAAATAAGATCCCTTCGAGTGAATTATCTTGGAATTCAAACATTCAAGAAAGGCCTATTTGAGCTCCTACTCACAACTTAAAAAGCGTTAATCCAGATACGGACAACCAACAAACCAGAACTTCTTATTATTTCCTAAAATAAAAATCACATGCCAACCGTAATTTCGGGTGAAATTGGTCAATTTTCCGTGTTTTCCAGGTGTGTTTTCTATAATGTTGTCGATGTCAAACAAGCACGACGGTGAACGTTATTGACTAATGTACTATTTATCCATCAAATGTTAAAAAGTCTGAAAACTATTCATTATTAATAAAATAGTCATTCACAGCATAGTGCAAAAGTTTTGGTTCACCCCTTAGTAAGGTGTATCGTGTAATCCCAAGTAACATTTTTAGTTTTTTCATTCACTACAAGCTGTTGTTACCACCATATCGTTAAAACTCATTTTAGAACTTATTAGTCTTAATAACCTTAATAAACCTTTGATAAAACTCCGTTAAGCCCGAAAAGGCCCACACTACCACGGTGTCTCTGGTAGAACAACATTAATATAAAAAAATCAGTATCGCTCAAACATCTACCAAATGAAAGCTTAGGCTTTCCCCTTTTAGTTGAGACCGGTTTGAAAATGTTCTATTCGGGGGGTCCTGAACATTTTTTTCAAAACAGTACGATGCCGTTTGTTTCATTACTGATTTCTAGATTATGGTCTACACAGTCATTTTCGTTCATGTTTATCTAGGTAGCCATGAGAAATTTTGCTGCGAATAGTTAACCAACAAATAAAAAGGACTTAGCATTAAACCATTTTTTTTTAAATCCAATTATTTAATCCAAATTTTTATCCAGGTAAATACGGTTAATACGGTTTACAAATGCTCACTATTATACATTACTACAGCTCGAAGAAGCTGTCGATCATATGCTTCGGAGTTCTCCGAAACCTTAACACGATTCCAAGCAACTTGAAAATCAAAATGCACGGTTTCACTGGCTTGTTCACCGTATTTGCTCAAACCACTTCCTGTGATTTGACAAAACTCCGGGATATGAAAGCGCAATATATGGAACTTCGAGCTATTGGGTAAGCCTGCTTCAATCCACGTTTTCGAAAAGTTCTCAATCTTTTCTGTATAATCATCAGCCAAACTCTTTTGAAAACAACTTTTATGTACCTGATCAAATTGATCAAGCGCCTGAAATACAATTTTTCAATGAGAAGAGATAATTCAGGAAAATGTACGATAACTTACAGTTGCTAGCAAGCTGAGATCCCCATTCGCTTCCAAAACATGCCGATTTTTCAACAGCTTCTGACAGTTTCGGCCGGTGAATCCATATTTACTGTGGCGTAGACCCCGTAGACAGCTGCTCAGCTGCAACGTTCGTCTGGTGCTCAAGTCACACGTTTTTTTTAATCAAAAACAAGTCATCAGCGGACAAATGGGGTTTGTTTGGTTGCACAGAATTTGGAGTCGATTTCCAAGTGGATGGTAAACCGTGTAGATTGGACAGCTGGACTTGGCCCTCTTCATCTGTCGGTTTTTGTCTCATAAATTGGGCAACCGCGGATTCACCAGCGCGAGCAGTCTGGATGATGCTGACCAAGTTGCGTTGCGTTGTAGCACTCGTGCAAATATGACGCATGCCTTTGTGCTTCTCTGAGTAGCAGATCGAACACAAGTTCAATGGGCACTTCCTTTTAGCATTATCGGTAGTACTGGGTCTACCACGTTTTCCCTTTTGTTTCGGTGAGATTGTTGTTCTCGCAGCATTACATATTTCACACAAACAAATGCTATTGCTTCGTGTGGAAAGTTTTAGATTGTATTTATATTTGTACAGTGCTATATTCAAAGGTTTATTTTGGTTACTGCACGAATAAACTTCAAACGTGCAAGCTCGACATATTTTTGTAGGATAATACCAAGCTTTAATCCTGATGTCGTGAAGAATGTGCTTTTCAATAATATCAACCACTTTTGTTGATAACGGTTGCAGACACTGCTTCTTCAAACACAGTACGCAAACCTTCGAACGATTATCTTCGTTGCTTTTCGGTTTCATGTTTCAGGTCTCCTGACAGAGTTTAGTGTAAATATATATTTATAAATATGTGCAAAATTGTGATATATTTATTTCAATTATTAACAGACATACCTCTAATCAGCAAACCAAAATGTTGACACAAGCAATAAAAGTATAACTTATCACGCGACACAAGCACTAATTCTTCGATATATCACCTAAGAACGCGACAACTCAAGCAACACTGCCAAAACAAAAACAAATTTGTATCATGGATATATTTGTCATGGCCTTCTATGATTCGATTGAGTTGTCATCATATGGCACAAACGATTCGTAGTAGTATACTATTGGGGAATGAAGATTACCTATGGTACCTACCTCTTATTGAAATAAAAAAAATGTTCAGGACCCCCCGATAGAACATTTCCAAACCGGTCTCAAATGAAAGGGGAAAGCCTAAGCTTTCATTTGGTGGGTGTTTTAGCGATACTGATTTTTTTATATTAATGTTTTCTACCAGAGACACCGTGCTACATGAGGTTGTTAAGACTATACCTTAAAACCATTTCTAAACTTCTTAGTTTTGTATCGTATGAATACATCTACAACAACAAATGTGGCCAGCAAATAAGTTTTAACGGGAGCTCTTGTAGATATCTACAAAGCATTTAAAAGTGGGTTTTACCGAAAAGAACGTTTGGCACTTTGCAATGCTTTATTAAATCTGTTAGGAATGAATACATCTCTAATAAAACCTCCATAAATAACATCTAAGATCAAAAAGCACTGAAATTGTTACTTGGGAATAGTTTGGATTCACTAGAACGTAGTTAAAATACGAAAAGATTGTGAAATTCCACACCATACGGTTTTCATGACGCATTGATTTGAAATTTTACTAGATCCAATATAGTTTTGAAATAGGTATTTATGAAACAAGTTGCAAAATGATGATTTCTTCAGCACGAGTTGTACATTTATCCAAAGAGGCTCGCCAAGTCACTTCACTCTAGTCGAGAATTGTCACCTCGCTATACGACACCGACAATCGTCACCTCACGCCAGTCGTTAATAAAAACCCAAGAATCAGATGCAATTGTGTTTATTCTGTGTGGCATGAAAACCTAGACGAGTCGAGGTATCGACTCGCTCCCATTTGATTAACATTAGTCGCCTAACGTCACCCGAGGTGAGAACGACTCGTCTCGACTCACACGCCACGCAGAATAATCACAAATGGCATGAAGAGACTGGGTTATTCGGTTGGCGCCTATCAAAACAGTACCGAAAAGAGTGCTGAAATGTAGCACTTTTCGTCGTTTTTTCGATAGGAAAAGTAGGCCGTTATGTTGATCAACTTGTCCATGAAAAGTTGATTGATTCGCAACTGAATTGCAAAAATGTTTTTTTAATGTCACAAGTTGAAGTAAAAATTTAGTAAACAAAATTAGAAAATGTTCATGTCGAAATACTCACGAAGTAAGAATAACTCATTTTCTTCCGAATGCGTCATAACGAGTTTTAATTAGACGAGTAATCACAAAGAGGTGAACACTTTTGCATGTGATTAAGGGGGTGAATCCAAACTTTTGTATGGGAGTGTAATATCCTACATGTACTTGCACAAATTAGTTAGTCAATTTTTGAAATTTATACAAATTGTAACTTGAACTTGGAAAACATGAAACATACTCGAAACTGAGATTACTGTGGAATCTGCTGAATAACCCTGACTTATTTAGACTGAAGGACAAAACACCAGCATTCTGAAGCGCAAACCACCAGCAGTATGGACCTATGCACGGGTTCACTATTTGACGTTTTAGCGGTGCCGTGTTATTTATGTGACCATGGAAACCAGTGAATTCGGCACCGCTCAAACGTCAAATTAGTGAACACGTGCATAGGTCCATTGGACGATCTAAAACAAGGAAATGAACACTTGAAGGCAAGAGCCTCTCATCTAGTTATAGCAGTGCCAAACCTTGACCGCCATGCTTTCATTTACGACGGATGAAAGTGCTTATTTTCGTATCTGGTGGTATGTACTGCTGGGCGAAATGTGCTGCTTTTGTGTTATTATTAGGGGATTCCAGAGGCGGTCTCGGTCGGGTCAGTTGGCGGCAAGATGGAGGCGAAGAAGTCGATATGCGCTGCGCAAGCACACAGACTGATTAATTATTATTGAAATCACAGCCGCGTTTGCGCCCGACGACTGTTGTATGTCATTAACCTCCTCCTTCGTCGAAAGATTAATTGAATGACTTTTAATTTTATCTGACATCATTTACTTGTAAATTAATAAAAGCTCTCGAACGCGGTACCACATTCGTCTCGCCACCTTCCATTCGTCTTTTTCTCCCGTACTGGATGGACCAAACAATGATACGCAGCATTGCGAGCACAAGAGGAGGAGGTGGTGAGGAGGAGGTGAGCTGCGCGTCGTGATGACGATTGCCAACATTCATCCCGTACCAACAGTCTGTATTGAAGAATCAGTTCGGTTTGGTGTCTTGCGGCCCAATAAACTTGGTGTGCTGCTATAATCCTTAGGTTTATGGAGTATCAAATAACCTAGAGATGTTCATATTATTGCAATAATAATACAGTAATGTTTCGCCACATAAACATTACGACCAAAAATTTTTTGCCGTGACTTAACGAAACCGTGAATCTGACGAAACAAAAAATAAACACAGTAGACTCTCCACAACTCGATATTCAAGGGACCATCGACTTATAGCATTATCAAGTTATAGAATATACCGACACAAAAAATCTCAAAATCGGAAGAACAAATTTCTGTATATCCAATACATATATCTCGATTACTTTTTCAAATCGACGTAAGTAACTTCCATACGGTTTTGAGAAAATTAATTCAGAAGAATCACAACCTGCCTTCTAAAACTGTTTTAAAATGAATCACCTTTTTAACATTTTTTTCGACGTGTACATTGCTTTAATTTTGCATACAATGAGCTCGCGTTCAAAAACTATAGAGTTCCTATTATTTCACACAAGAATTTTATGACAAAATGATTAGCCGTTTTTTTTTCAGTTACTTGCGACGTTTTTCTACCAGTGTAAATCGACTCAAGTAGTGTTTTGTTTTGATTCGTGGTTAAGTCACTTTGTCTCTCCAAACAGCGGGGTGGCGAAAGTAGTGGTTAGGTTGCGAAAGTTGAAAATCTTACTTTCGTCGTTTTGTAAATCCGAAAATTAAACGTTCTAAAAGTGAAAAATCTAGTTGGTTCAGAGCAAAACCTGTAGTATTTCGTCTGCGAAACACGTAGGATCGATAAAGTAAGTTAGTATACATTTTTGACTTGAGTCTATATCAGGGATTGAATCCTGAGAAAATTGAAAGAATCTCTCACGTATCGCTCTCTGTAACTATCATAACATGCTGCACAT
The DNA here is from genome assembly GCF_002204515.2 of Aedes aegypti. Lineage (NCBI taxonomy): Eukaryota > Metazoa > Arthropoda > Insecta > Diptera > Culicidae > Aedes > Aedes aegypti. Next base: position 200,220,831 of record NC_035108.1, on the reverse strand, counting down.
TATGAGAGACTCTTTATCGTATACTGCTACAACTTTGATCAGATTGGGGGGATAGTAGTGCATGATAAAAACTCTCTAAACATGCTCCAAGCCTGGGGGACACTATTGCTATTGGAAGTTCGTGGATTGTTTATCGTGCCAGTAAAGAAAAACACCTATCCCCAACGGTAAACAAGCGAGAAAAATGGATTTTATCATCGCTCTCTCTTTGGGGCTCTAGCTCGCTATTTCCATTTATCAGACTTGTTACACCTTGCGATACAATGACGATCGTGGACCGCAACAGATGGGATGTTTTTCTTTGCTTGCTTTGATCGTGCTTCATACTCAAATGAGAGCTAATTCTGCAATGCCTGGTCTATACCCGACCAGAACCACATAACAAGATTATAACACATTCCTATCAGCAGCAGTTATAATAAACAGAAGTTGATATAATTTTGTTATCAAGATGGCTTTGTTCTCAACTTGTTATATTTTAAATAACACATTTATAACAACATTTGTTATATTTTTGACATCGTATTTATAAGTTTGTTGCCAATAACATCCGATGTCATAAACAGTAACATAGTTTGAAGAAATTTTGTTAGTTTGTAACATCCTTGTAACACATTCTGTAATAATTTTGGTATAGTTATAACAGGGTTTGTTATATTTTTGTTTAATTTGATGCAAATTTTGTTAGAATTTTTGTTATTTTAACTACTAACGGTACATGTTTTATAACAACTGGTGATACAAAAAAATCATATCAGGGGAACACATTCTGTTATAATCTTGTTTCTTCCGTCTGGTCGGGTATGAATAAGTTTTCGAGATATGATCACTTCTGTAAGAAAGCAATATTATTTTGTTGATAGTATTTTACAAACTATTATTTGAAAACTTTTTTGGAAATGTTCAAAAAATCACGTGATTTTTGCTGGCACTATTTTGTTTTTACTTCCATGTTTTTCAACTTTTAATTCAACTTGCAAGTATTTATTCAACTCCAAACAAGAATCAGTTCAAGTTCCCTCGAAAAAGAAGTTCTTTTTAAAATGGAAATCGAGTTATGGAGAGAAATTTACCTCTCGTGTGACATCGACTACTAGAGATATCGAGTTACAGAAATATCGACTAATAAAGAGTACGATGTATCTAAATTTGAAGGTACTTATAGAATATCGACTTGTGGAGAGTCGATTGTATATCATTTTGTTTCCAAATGACAAACACCGCATTATTTGAAGCAAAATGATTAATTTTTAAGGTTTCATGGAATCTTTTAAAGATCGTTGAATTACTTAGAAAAAATGAAAAAAAAACGTTTCTCGATATTTTTCTTTACAGGGTATGTCCATATATTACAATCCCGTGCAAAAAACTGGGTTACCTCTTAAAAAGTGATTTGTCTTTGATATGATATCTTTGTGAATATACGTCGAATTAGTACTATCGATGATTCATTTGAATTGCAATGAATTGATCTCTCGGCCAAGGAAGGCCCAATGGTCGGGCTCAATACAACAAGGCGGTCAAAACTACGACAAAAAATTCAGATTTTTCTATGTTCGATCATTTTAATATACACCTATTATATTATATTATATTATATTATATTATATTATATTATATTATATTATATTATATTATATTATATTATATTATATTATATTATATTATATTATATTATATTATATTATATTATATTATATTATATTATATTATATTATATTATATTATATTATATTATACTAGTGGTCCCGGCAAACTTCGTCTTGCCATCAAGTAGGCTGTTGAAAAACGCCATGAAACGTCTCGTGCAAAATGGAAGTTCCGTTCACTCTAGTTTTTTCAACTTTCCCGTTAAATATCCTTTACTTTTTATATCCACAAACACGTCGGAACACCTCAGGAACATAACTATGGAAGAATTTTCAAAATCCGATAGCCCGTTTTCGAGCCATTTCGTGACATACAAACACCATTCCATTTTTATTTATATAGATTATATTATATTATATTATATTATATTATATTATATTATATTATATTATATTATATTATATTATATTATATTATATTATATTATATTATATTATATTATATTATATTATATTATATTATATTATATTATATTATATTATATTATATTATATTATATTATATTATATTATAATATATTATATTATATTATATTATATTTTATTTTATTATATGATCGAAAAAACTAAATTTCGTTGATTTGTCCATTTCAATCTTTGTTCACAGTATTTAGAATGGAATTTCGGGTCGCGAAAAAAATAGAAAGTGGGCGTAAGTGAGAATAACTGAAAACAAAGATTAGATTGTGTTCGTATTCAATTCTCCAACCGAAACACAGTGAACACATTTCCATCGAATAATTTTTAGTTCTGAACAAAAAAAAAGGCTTTGAAGTTACTATGAGAACGATGACGGAGCGTTGAACGTTAATAGATGATTATACTTTATTAATCTGAGGAATAATTGATTCCATGTCTTACTAGTTTCCCCTTTTAGCGTGCTCAGAGCAGAAAATTCACGGAACTCTATTTTTATGATAGGAACGCTATTTGTATGGTAAGATATAGGTGATTGGATTTTCAAACATTTTTAAAATTGCTAAAAGAATGCTCTTAGTTTTTAAGATTTAGGATCTCAAAATCTAAAAGTGGTTTTAAGGGTATTTATGTGTAGCATTTTGAAACACTTCCCTCTTTGCATCATCTGTATCTATATAACAAAGACACGTTCTCCGAGAGGCAAAAAAGACAAGCGGCTCATAACCGATCCGATGCTGGTGAAGGCGCGAAAGAGTAAAACGAAATCACCGCATCAAGCTGACGCGATCACCACAAGCCAAGGGGAAGACCCCGGACCACCACACTTCAATCAAGGCGAATTAAAAATTCAAAAACCTCAAATGAAATAAAAACAGAGATAAAAATGTGATTCAAAAATCATCATCACGGGGGCCCCGATCGTCGCATTTGTACGTTTGTTAGGTCGGGTTTGTCGTATTGGCAGCTCTCGTCTCAGTGATCAACTCGGCGGAACGTTGAGTGGTCCAACCCGCGAACACAAAAGAAGAATTATAAAGGACACTCCTTAATTAATTAAATGTCACTCGTGCGCTTGCGTGCTTTTTCGTTTCAAGCTGCTTACGCGCTTGTGCGCACTTCTCTTCACTGGTTAACCCTGGCTTGCCTAAATAGTGATTTTCTATTTAGGTATGTTTGTAATCGAAGAAAAAATAGAATTATTACATCTTATTCTACAGTTTATGATCATAGCATAGATTGACTGTACATGTCAATGGTTGCTACTCCGTGATTGATCGTAACTAATAAGAATCTATAATGGCGCCGGCCAAGTCTTTACTGTCAGTTGGAACGAGGAAGGAATGATAGTGTGTAATGATTGTTGCCTCTAGAGACCGGAAATACCCCTGCATCTCCACAATCACCACGGGAAGGGTGTTGATTAGTGAGGGAGGGAAACGATCTGGATGCCACTTTTGATCGCTGATGATGGACAAGGAGGAAAATATTACACTTACTAGATTTGCATTTTTGTTTTGCGGTAAAAATGTATTGGTTGATATTGATAGAAGATTTAAGATTCATTGACATTTATAATGTCGAACTATTTTAAGGGGATATTTTTAGTCATGACGAAACACGAAAAGTATGTGTAGGGAAAGTGTACCAGTTATGGCTATAGTGGTTCCCTATTTGGCCATATGCGTTTTCTCGAAAATTTTCACATTTTGAATATTTTTGAATGTTTTAGCATCACGATCCATTTGATGTCAAACTACTAAAACACACAGAATGATTAAAACTTTGAAAATAATCAAATTATCACGTATGGCGAAATAGGGAACTATTATGTTCATAACTGGTACACCTACCCCATATTCAAATTATATGAAACACGAATCAGGGTTTATGTCGACACTTGTCGTGACGAACCATCTATAGTTTGTTGAAAAATTACATAAACGTAAAGTTGCCACGTTGAGAATGTGTTATCAATAGCATGAAACGAACTCACCAGTTGGTAATCCATTCTCGATTACAAACGAATATTTTTTCTCACTCGCACAACGCGAACCGGAATTGATTGGTCTTTATTCCGTCGCTCGCCTTACAGGAACATGCAACGGAATCCAAAGACCACACAGTACTCAATATCTTACTCTACAAAAGTATTTTGGACAGACCGTTACGCGTATATAATTTAGCCATTTACGGCAAAATCAAACGGAGGTGGCCAAATTATATACGCGTAACGCTCTGTCCAAAATATATAAAATACCCTACTTAACGCAATAAAGTAAAAATACGTATTTGCAGTATTTGTGATCGTTCAGCTTATGCTTTATCGAAATTGGACATTTCAATTGCCTAGTTTTTAGACTATTGTAGCCTAAGAAACTATAATGTTGTAAGGTTTTGACGTTTATATCTACACACAGAACATGTGCGAAATGTGAGAATCTATGTTGAAATTGCTCCGGTGGGGATCGAACCCACGACTCCCTATTCGCTAGATGGGCGCTTCAATCTATAAGCTGCGGAGCCTCTTGAGAGACCCCGACGCTCCCGGTTCCGAGGTAGGGGGTAATCGAATTCAGTTCGCATTTGTTGGATTTGTAATGATATGTGCCGAATGTGCACTGATTTCTGCGAGTGTTCCTTTCATTTTGCTTATTGCATGGAATTGTATATTGTGTAAAAACCATAATAAAATATTTTGATTAGCGTGGGACATTTTAAAAACTTCAATAAATATACCTAAAAACTGATAACACATCAAACAAATAGCATTAGTATCGCATAAATATAAAAATACTCGTAAAATTATTGAGATATGAACGGAAAATATCAAAATGATCTATGGTGATTCCAAATTTTTGAAAGACTTCCAAAATTAGTATAGGAAAATGAAAGTAGAACAAACTAAGGTCAAACTTGCACGACATCAACAGTGGACGCGAAAGGGTTTGATTAATTTATCTGACTGCGCACCATCGGAGAAGAATCCAACTTGGTAGGGAGTGAGTTGTTGGGTAGGCATTATGGTGTTCAGAATATGGCCGGGGAGCGGTCCATCCGCTTGCCTGCCAGCAGCAGTGTCAAACCCGGATACGCGTCCTCATTTATTTACATACAATCACTTAAATCCATAAACAACGATCCAAACTAATAACAACGTCCGATTACTTTTCGAGTTTTATATTACACCAGCGAGAGGCGTTGGTGAAAAGATGTCATTAATTTGGAAATTATCTGGCTGCTCTCGTGGTTGGGCTTGGGCAGTGGATCGCACGATTTCTTTATTAATGGATGTCAATTTTTCGGCGATAAATATGGAAACGAAATGAAAATACGAATAACTGCATTTTAAATATTTTTAATGATACTTTAGGATTACTCATGTTGCACGTTTTAAGCAAATAGTCCAAGACCACTTCGTTAATTCTCTGAATAATATGAATTTTTAGATGTTCTTGGAGGTTTATCAATATCGTTACTATGCAAACACAACAAATTAAAAAATATACATAAATCCGTACTGGGAAAATAAATTGAAGGGGTTACCATAGTGCAATGAAATTGTACACTTAATCGATTGTTGTCCGTGTACTGAAAAGTGTTTATCGCGTTTGTTTTGTTTTTTTTTTCTCACGTTCCGATGACCCTAGAGGGATCGCTTCTGCTTTGTATTTATTTCTGAACAGAAAAAAAAAGATCTAAATCATCATAACCAGTGTCTAATAATCAATTTAGTTAATAAAACAAATGTGCTCTTTTGATTGCCGGTATTCAAAAGAATAAATTTACAACATTTAAGGTGAAGATGAATCAAAGCCAAAGCTCAAATTTTCAAGAGCACAAATCTGAAGAAACAAACATCCGTTTAAACTGAAAACTTTATCGATTGGTCACTAGCTGGTGGTGACCAAACGATTAAATTTTCAGCTCAAATTCGGTTCGGTTCTCCAGATTTGTGCTCTTGAAAATATGAAGTTTGGCTTCGATTCATCTTCACCTTAACCACAAATGCTCTGTGTTTATCGCTAGTTTTTCAGGCTGACCTCAAACCTCCCCCAACCTACTCCTCCGTAGCAATTATGAGAGTGTCGCTGAGTCGATGGCCTCTCATTAAGTAAGTGCTACATCAACATATCCTTCCCCTATCCCAAGTTACGGTAAAGATGAGCGTGCCGGGAATAGGAATATTCATGCTTTTGATAATATTGTCCAAGATTGGGCCAAAGCCAAGGCTGTAATTGTTCCTAAAAGCAGTCTGGATAAAATTATCAAATTACACATAAATTTTGCTAGTATCCAATCTACGAAGTATACCGTAACTACGCTAACGCTAACGCTTAAAATTTTAATCTGTTTAATATTTTTAGGATAATTTTTAATTTTCCGAGATTTCTTCCTTCTGTCACGCTTTTTTCAATATCTAATACATCTACTGTCACACTTTCGTAGAGCCCCCCTTCTTTACATGATGGACGTAAGTTTTGTATGTTCTCTTATATATTTCTATAAATACCCATACATAATATTTTAATTTAGAAGACTCTGTGGCCGTGCAATTAGTATCGTCAGGCATTTAGCCGCATCCTGTCGTGGAGTGTGGGGTTTATTCCCGATTCAGCCAGGAAAACTTTTCGTAAAGAAGGTTTTCCATCTGGGCGTTGCAAGCTGGACCGTTGTCTAGAGTGGTGCTTCTTTCAAAGAACTTCAAAGTCCACTAGAAGCATTAACATGTTGTTGTCTATAAAAAAATAACTATGACAGTTGCTACTAGGTGTGGAAAAGGTGGAATGAAGCCTTATTTGAATTTTTTAAGGGTGCAAATATGTAGAACCAAACACTCGTTGTGTCTGAAAGCTTTATTGATTGATTACTTGCTGGGTTCAGCGTAGAATGACGTTCGAATATCTAGATTTGTGCTCTCGATGGTCTGAGATGTGGTTTCGTTTCATCTGTACCTTAAGAATAACTACACCCGATTCTGTTTTTGCACGGGGGTTGCATACCGTGCAAAAAAGTTTTCAGTTCAAAATTTCAAAAACCGTGCAAAACAAGCAACAATATTTATTTATTTATTTATTTATTTACAGCCTTCGATTAAAAAAAAAAAAATCGCTCAGACTAATTCTTAAAATCTAATTCTTGATTTGAAAGCTAGTTTACTTATTCTAAATTCATAATATTGATTCACATCGTTAAAAGATTGACAGCAAACATAAAGGGGACTATTCTGACCGTACTGCGTTCTATGCGTGGAGCGTCGAAAGAATTCCGTTCTGCGAGTAGTTCTTGCTGGGACATTAAAACGAAGTCGCGTCAACAATTCAGGACAGTCGATGTTGTTTTCGAGGAGATCAAAGATGAAAAGTCGTTGTAAATAAGTTCTACGGGTTTTCAATGTGGGCAGGTTGATCAGTGCACACCGGTGTTCGTAGGGAGGCAGATGAGGCCGATTCCTCCATGGAAGACGTCGAAGCGCAAATCTGATAAACGCCTTCTGCACTCGTTCGATTCGCTCTATATGCACTGCATGAAAAGGAGTCCATACAACTACACCATACTCGAGAATACTGCGCACTAGTGATATGTACAGTGTTTTGAGGCAGTAAACGTCTTTAAATTCACGAGCATTGCGTTTTATGATGCCCAATACAGCGAACGATTTGGCAACGACTGATGAAATGTGCTCGGTGAAACGTAGTTTACTGTCCAGCAGAATACCAAGATCCTTTACGAGTGAGACTCTGTTCAAAGAGCAATCCTTCACCGCGTAGCTGAAAACTATCGGAGAGCGAATGCGCGCGAAGGTGATTATGTTACATTTCTGTACATTCACCTCCATTCCGTTCCTTTCACACCATCTCAAAACGTGCTCGATGTCCTCTTGTAAAGCACAACAGTCCACTAGAGATGATATAACGCGGAAAATTTTCAAATCGTCAGCGTACATTGTTTTGGAAGACTTCAATTCACTGCAGAGGTCGTTCACAAAAAGCACGAAGAGAAGCGGTCCAAGATGGCTCCCTTGGGGGACGCCGGAAGTAACCTGGAAAGGATCCGACTTAACCGCCCCAAGCTTCACGGATGCAAAACGGCCGCTGAGGTAAGAAGAGATCCATTTTGTCAACCAGTCAGGAAATCCAATCCTTTTGAGTTTTTCAACTGCAAGCTGATGTGGAACTTGGTCGAAAGCCTTCGAAAAATCAATATACACCGCATCGATTTGTTGTCGTTTCTCTAAATTTTCGATTAGCGTTGACACATAGTTCATGAGATTCGTAGTTGTTGAACGTTTTTTAACAAATCCGTGTTGTTCATTCATAATGACGTTTTGCACCGCTGGGTAAACGAGATCCAACACTAAGCTTTCGAAAACTATATTTCTCGACGTTTAATGCAAAAATGAGGTGTTGACGAAAAAAAATATCTAAATATACACGACCGTTTAAAAAAAAATCCGTACGAACACAGAATCGAGCGTATAACGATGATAATCGAGTGTTTTGAAAAGTGTTCCACTAATGTTATAATTATTATTGTCTTCATTAAAGAGTCTTTCAGCTCTTGGCTGGTACGTTTCTATTCCACTACTGTGCTTGTTTATAGTTTTCTATGCCTGTATTACTAATGTCTCTATTATGTTTCTTTATTTCCAGGTAAACTAAGGATCTAACATAACACGTTTTTGCTCAGAAAGTTGGTACAATACTGGTAAGCTTCTGATTAGTTTGAAATGCAAATATTATAGTATGTTAATCCTCAATTTTCTTGTCACAGCATTGCATCTAAGCATTTCAAAAATGAAATAAAACTAACTAAAAATATTCATTGAAATGAGAAAAAAATCAACTTTGGGAGAACTATCTCCGGATTGAGAATACGTTAAATTTTATGGAACCTTCAAAATACTGATGATGATAACTTTCAGCCAACACCGGGGAAGGGGTGGTAAAATGAACACCTTAAGGATATCATCTTGTTTCTGGCAGAAAAATGAGGAATTTGTAAAATACTATCGCACATCATCAAAATTAGGGATGTTATCTATAGCAGCGATACGAATTCAGACTAAAATAGCTAAATTTTTCACACATACAGTACTGGACAGAATAAAGTACGCATTGGCCGTTTTTCTATACAAAATGATCAAGTTTGGAGTTTTATATCTCGGTTTCTAGTTGTCCGATTGTCCTGAAATTTTCACCGCAGCTTGAAAGTAACCTCAAATTTGCTAGGCTAGAAATTCAAAGTTTTTCATTAACGAACTTTTAAGTTATCGCAAATCTCAAATTTTGATAAAAATGACAAAATTTTAAAGTAAAAATAATTTTTAAATGAAAATATTTAGAGCAATATGTCCTTCTGCAAAAATGTACAATTTGATAAGACACACAAATTTGCAGAACATCATTTTTCGGTAAAACTGATTGTTTTCAAAATATTTTCAAAATTAAATTTTGCAATTTATTGCAAATTGAGAGATTTTCAATAATTTAAAAGATTGTGTTTCAAATGCAGTGATATTTTAATTGAGTAAAATCTATGTTATATCTAGGCTGTGGTGAAAATTTCAGATCAATCGGAACACTAAAAGCTGAGATTTAGATCTCCAAACTTGACCATTTTGTATGGGAAAACGGCCAATGCGTACTTTATTCTGTCCAGTACTGTATTTTAGCTAGCAAAAAACGATCCAAATGTTCATTTTAGTAGGTGGTAAAATGAACATCGTGCAAAAAAACGTGAACAAAACAAATACTTCTGAAAATTTTCATTGCATTACCGAAAATATATCCATTGATAATTGTAAAAGAATTCTAAAGGTATCAGATTCGACATCATATCATAACGATATTCACCTCACTAAAAAATCTCAAGACTTTCGAGCTTAAAGTTACGTCAGTTCTAATTTTCAAATGTGGTTTTCTAAAATCTTAGTTTTCGTTGATATTTTCACTTCAATTGACCTCCGTATTAACCCGAACACTCCGATTTATGCTCTAAATCGTCAGTGCGTGATAAAAATCCATCAAAATTTGTTTTTTTTTTCGACAAAAGGGACGGTGTTCATTTTACCATCCTGTTCATTTTACCACCCCTTCCTCTACTTTTCAATGCTGAAAACACACTAAAATGTGCAAAACTTTTTTGTATCTCCATGGATTTTATTAAAATTTTCAGAGCTTCTCGAAAAACTCTTATAGTTCATGATCCTGATAAGCAAGAAGCTTGGTGTCTTCGGTAAAGTTGCTCAGCATATCAACGGTGAACTGGCAGTGATGGTCATGACAACCCAGACAACCAAAATGTACGTATAACGAAATCACCTGGAGGCTTTATATGTGCAAAATTTCACTTATAAGATGTCGCGAAAAGGCCTTCTACGTACAAAAGTGGAGGCGATATGCGTTCATATATAATGTGATGAATAATAACATACAATGCGAGTGTATAATTATTCTACCGAATCAACCTGTGATCTTATGCGACTTAACGTATGATAACAAATGTTGATTTGACAGCTGCTACGGATTGGTGCGACTTACTTTGTACGAGTGTACGAGACGAAACAAAATGTATAAATGAACTCAGAAAAGAAGTGTTTTATGCGAGGAAACTCATCAAACTGACGAGTTTATCCACGGTGTTTTGCGGGTTTGATGTAATTAGTATGAATAAACGAGTTGTAACGTGAACTTTCATGCGATTTCTGGTTGTCTGGGAAACTCACAGATTTTATTAAGTTGATCGGAAGTATTTATCATTTGATGACTCTCCATGGTATTAACTCGAATTTGTCAAAAATGTCGAATGTGACTGTTATACAGTTATGGGCAGTACAATTTCCATGGATGAAATATGCCGAAAAAAGAATTTTTGCCATTACGTTGCATATAAGCCTACTTCATATCAAGGGAATGAACCACATAACGGCCTACTTTTCCTGACAACAAAAACAGATCTGAAAAGTGCTACTTTTCAGCACTCTTTTCGGTGCTAAAAAGTAGATCTTTTCAGTTCTGTTTTGGGAGTCACCAACTAAATATCTGCGACTCTTCAAACGCCATTTATTGAACTGCCATGTGAATCTCAATGACTAGTTCGACAATGCTTCAGCTTCTGCAACCGTTTGGCGATTCGTATCCGACTAAAGGGAGCCCAGGGAACCATTAATTTTGAATCAGGCCACCCAGTGTTTACGAAGGTTGCTCTAGAGTAAATTCCAAAATGTCCGGAACCTAACTCCACGCCTTTTCGCGGTGCGTGCAGGCAGGTTGATACATGAGGAAAAATTTAAATAATTCGAAAATTGCATCCGGCGTCTTATCTGGCCGTCGTCGAAATCAGATCAATAGAATATGGATTGAAGCGTGAAATTTTGTGATTGTTATACGCAAGATCAGGTTGCTGTGTCACAGCCTACCTAATTGAAAACTACTGAGACTATGCGTCGCATGGAGGGCCATGTGGATACTCTTGAAATATGTTTGTACTTTTAAAAATAATTCAATAGAACGGTATTTTTCGTAATTTGAAAAAAAAATTTGTATGGAACTCGTTGCAAAACTCGATTTTATCAGCACTCGTTGTATTTACCAAATCGGCAAGTCTCGTTGGATAATATAATACAATATACAACTCGTATTGAAATAATCATCATTTTGCAACTTGTTGTTTAAATAACTATTTTGAGTGATTTTAGTCCGGAGTCCAGGATTTAAAGCGTCCATGCAATTTTAAGCAACACGGTTTAAGCCATTTCCTAATCTAAGTATCTAGGAATATTTAACTTTATCATTATTTTCTAAATCATGCTTTGTAATATGTACGCAATACGTGCTAATTGATTAACAAATAACTATTTATGAGTTCATTTCACAACACCGTTGAGTAATGTTTACTCAACCAATCTACAAATGGTAACATGCGTAGTTTTTTTGACAAAAAAAGTAAATACAATTTAATATCATCAGCACATGAGCGAGACAAGTTACTGGCATTGCCATAAATGAGCCGTTAATTCATAAAACTCACAACGAAGTGCCGAATTCCGGGCGCCAGAAATTTACTTATTAATTTGAGTCAACGAGAAACTGCCCGCCGTGCCATCAGCAATGTAAAGTATCTACTTGCAGCCGCCCAAGCTCATCTAATTTACATTATCCGAGATCGAGATCGCCATCACATCGTCACACGCTAATTGATATGCGCGCAGTTTTCTGGCAAAAGACGCGGGATTCAAACCTGAGAGCCGGAACACCACGTGATCCGCATTTGTGGAACGCAGTAGAGGAGGATTGCGCGCTTGTCTGATGAACCGACCAGAGATATACGTCAATATGTTAATTGTATATTGTAAATAAAAGGTTTCACTGTCAACACAAAACGTGAATACAATGGTCTAGATTTTTAAGGGTTCCACCGGCCAAGAAGGCAAAATGAAGCATATATGCTGAGGAGAAGAGAAAAAAAAAATGTTGATGCGTTGTCCGATCTCGCATTAGGATTTATGCTAATTGAGAAAAGAGCGAATGAAAACAGATCACAAGTCAAGCCATCAGCAGTACATAATATGAGACGGGTTGCGAAACGGACCGACCAGGAATGCTTGAAGGATACGCGACCGAGGGGTCTCTCAAGGTTCAATACTTTTCTGACAAGATTCAGATGTAGGACAATTATTGAATTATCGATTGTTGTTATATGTTTAAATAAGTGTACTAAAATATGCACTTAGTATACTCATGAATAAGTATGAAATAAGGATGCTTACTAATTTTAAAACAATTATAAACATCAAGTTTCATTTCTTGATAAAACAAAAAATACTTTATCGCCGTAAAACCGTTCTTTCTTGTAACAAAATAACAAACTTTCTTAGATCTTCAAACATCCTGAGGTAAGTCAGATGTAAAAACTATTGTATAATATTGGCCCCAAAATGCTGCCTTGAGGAACATAAGCTCTTGCAGGAAGTCTTTCGCACTTGGAGTTCTGATAATTTACCTGAAGTGTACGTTTTGACTGATGGTGGGCTTCGTGGCCGTGTGGTTAGCGGCTTCAGTCGTCTAGGCGTATTGTGCTACGAAGTGTGGGTTCAATTCCCGCTCCTGTCGGTGGAAACATTTCGTCAAACGAAAAATTCATCACTGGGCTACTGGGTGTTTCGTGTTGTCCGTTGCCTAATGTTATTTTTTTTAATTTTCTTTATTAGTATTATTCGAAACATTACATTCATTTCTTATATCTAGGTGTTTTGTGTTGCTTAATGTTAGTGATTGTGCAGTCTGTGCAGCCTATGCTGGAGACGGTGTAAATTATCTTTTTAATAACTTTGGATTATTCTAGCAATGTTCTTCTTCTTCTTCGTTTTGGCATTACGTCCATACTGGGACAGTGACTACTTCTCAGCTTCATATAAGCATTTCCATAGTTTCTAACTGAGAGCTTTATTGCCAATGTTGCCATTTTCGCATTCTTATATCGTTTGGCAAGTAGGATGATACTGCCCAGGGAAGTCAAGGAAATTTCCATTACGAAGAGATCCTGGACCGACCGGATTCTAACCATTCGACTAAGGAAGGCCCCTCTAACAATGTATGTCGGAAAAATTGAAGTGTTTTTTTTTTAATTTCACAATATATTATGTCAAACACATTGGTTCATTAGCAAAAAATGAATTTTCGTTGATGTGGGCCATCATTCTGTTCAAAATGACCTTTTCAAAAAGTTTACTGATGGAGGAAAGCAAACTGATTGGACGATAGCTAGAAGCTTCTGCAGGGCTTTTGTCTGGTTTAAAAATTGGTATAACATTGAAAATTTCCCATTTGTCAGGAAAATATGCCAACTGAAAACATTTGTTAAATATTACAACTAAGAATGATAAGGCACTATCTGGAACTTTGTAGAAGAAGATGTAGAAAATTCCATCATCACCGAAGGCTTTAATATTTAGCATTTTTTTTTTATTAATAGTCCTCACTTCTGTCAGATCAGTCTCCCAGGAATTTTCGAAAACGTTCTCTTGATTGAGAATACTTTCGAAGTCCTGAGTAGCTCGATTGAACCAGTGAGTCCTAAATTGAAATTATGAGCTTTCAAACTGAATAGCAAGTTTTTGAGCTTTTCCACAATTAGTTAGTAATAATTTGCTTTCCTCTTTCAAGGCCGGATTAGGCTTCTGAGGTTTTTTTTTTTCAACAATTTAGATAACCTCCGAAAGGGCTTAGAGCCAGGGTCCAATTGAGAGGTTGAATTAGTTTCTTGGCTGAGAAAACCGTTTTTTAATTTCTTTCTGCAGATCCTGCCATATCATTTTCATAGCAGGATCGCGAGTGCGTTCAAGTTGCATTCTCCTCACATTTTTAAGACGGATCAAGAGTTTAAAGTCATCGTTTACCTATAAGCACGGATTCGAATTTTACTTCAATTTTTTTTTTGGTCCAAAGCCTGTTGCTTCAACAATGGAATTAGTTAAAATTTTGAGAGCACTGTCAATATCAAGTTTTGTTTACAAAGAAATGCTAACATCGAGATTACTATCAATGTATGTTTCATATGTATTCCAACCGGAACGAAAATATTTGAAATTGAAGCTGATAGGATTGAAAATCTCTATTTTTGGTTTTTGAAATGTAACAGGGACATGTAACTTGCAGGCCGTGTTACTCTCACGTGGTGACGGACTAGAGGTTTCAGTGATCCGTGGATTCATTGGAAAACCTGAGTTTCCAAGCGCACTCGGTTGTCGTTCTGGGGTACCTTCACGGACTCACTCCTTAATTAGCCGCCTAGGGTTAACCCAGGTAGGTTACGGTGGTAATGGCTCAAACTGCAATGGCGTTTTAAAACAAAAACGAGGTCCTGTGGACATGACGAGGATGCAAAATGGTGGAAATTAGAAGCGATACGGTCGAGCTAGGTTCGGGATTATTTAAGGCAGGAAATTTACATGGATGTCCAGTTTCACTATCACTTCCTTTCTCCTCTCTTTAAAATAGTTTTATAACATTAACTTTTTGGAAAGCACTACTGCTGTCTTCAACGATCACCAGGCTTATGAAGTGGCTTGCTGGTGAACGTTGACCCTGAACCTTTGGCCGTTGACTCATGTCCATCGATGACGTAATCCACCGTAACATGGCCACCCATTTCGCCACCCCCATGGCCGCCTATTCGTGATGTTTAGCGCCGCCCTGGTGGTGACTAGCGGCACTGCCGTCGTCCTGATATAGGGTGGAGCAATGTTGGCTGCGTTCGTGGGATCTTTCGGGACAT
Source organism: Aedes aegypti (assembly GCF_002204515.2). Lineage (NCBI taxonomy): Eukaryota > Metazoa > Arthropoda > Insecta > Diptera > Culicidae > Aedes > Aedes aegypti. The sequence continues at coordinate 200,205,487 of NC_035108.1, read as the reverse complement.
CTTACTCAAACCTATCTACAAACGTTTTCTTTTTTCACACATTATTTACGACACTACACACGATAAATCTCATCAACACTAGACATTACACTGACACTGGTTACAGACATGATCAGAATCAAAATCCAATTCTGTGTTTACGAATTATTTAGTATTGAGGTCACCAATGACAAAAAAAACTTACTGCGAGTCAATTACCACAAGTCATTTTGAAGCAAATTAACAACAAACACTGGGCAGTTTTAAAAAGGCGAATGGACAAATGTGCAAATTAAACAGCTCGTTCTCTTTACCATTCAAAGACGTAGCATTCCAATTTATAATATTTAAAAAAATATTTGAATCCATTAGAACGTAATCCGATAACAATTTTGTTAGTACATTTGACCCCAACTTGGACTGCTTAAGCCATTGTGGTGGTTTTTATCATTGCATCAGGGTAGATCCATTCGAAATTAAGAGATTCGAAAGTCTATTCGACCAAAGAAAATTAGCTTGTGAATGAGCATGAATATGATCTTCCTGATGGGTATGATTCTTCATCCAGCGATCGTTAACTGAAGAATGAGCATTGTTCGAGACTCTACCAAGAAAATTCTGGAAACGAGAAACATTACTTTTCATCTGCCTGGTACAAGCTTCGACGACTCGCCTACGCGAAGGTCAAGCCCAAAAATTTGACTTATGATCGCCTCCGCAATTCACGCCTATGAACTTAACGGTATCTTCCTTCACTGGACAGACGTCATTAGTGTGAGAAGAACTTCCGCAAAACATGCATTTAGCATCCATGCGGCAATTTTTTGTACCATGACCCCACTTTTGGCACCGACGGCACTGAGTGGGGTTCTGGTAATTTCCTCCAGGTTTTTAAAAATGTTCCCATGTCACACGGACATCGAACATAAGTCTAGCTTTTTCTAATGCTTTGATATTTTTCAGAACTTTTTTGTTAAAGTGAACTAAATAATATTCTTGAGAAAGTCCTTTCTGAAGAATTCCAGATTGGGTTCTCTTTCATAATGATTACTTGGACTGGGGAAAATCCAAGTAAATCATTTATTCCATTTTTGATCTTTTCAGGTGACTTATAGTCACTTGAGAAACCTTTCAAGACGACTTTGAACAAACGTTCAGTTTTATCGCCATATATAAAAAAATGTGCTTCTTCTCTTCAAGATGTTTGAGAAGAATTTCGCGATCTTTAAGAGTTTCCGGCAAAACGCAACAGTCTCCTTTCTTTGCGATTTCGAAGGAGACCTTGATTCCCCTAATTGAGTTCAAGATCTCCTGCCTAAATCTCCCAAATTCGGAACAACTGACCACGATAGGCGGCACTCTTTGCTTCCTCACTTGAATCAAAGAGCCTGGGCTAGAGGCTGCTTCGATTTGGTGTTCGGAAAATTTGTCAAAAGTATCGAAATGATTGCTCATTTTGCAATTATCAACATCAACGACCCTTGGAAGAAAGCGCGCATTTTGGAGAAACGTAGTTTTCACCCCTAGCTTTCGCTAAAGGGTTCAAGAAAAATATAACATAAATGTTAACTTGCTGTATTCATTTATTAACAGAAAACCGAAATTTAAATTTAAATAATTAATTAGGCTGATACAAATATTAATTTTCTTTTATGTCACCCATCCCTCCTTCAAAAATCCGAAAATTTTGAAGGCGAGAAAAAATAATATTTTTTTTTTTTGACATCAGTTAGGTCTTTTTTTATTTTTGAAGTTAAAAATCAGGTAAAATATTGATCCAGATGATGATTGAAAAAAAATTTAACAACTATCGTTAAAAATAAACATTCGAAAACTAAATGAGATTTTTTTTGTTCCTTATTTATTTTTACCAGCCATCCTCGTGCCTTCCAAGTGGTCTCGGACATAAAACTAAATTTATATTTGTACCAGCCTTAACAGAAAAACAAAATTTTGATCTTCAAACAAATTTTCAGGCCAGCCATGTTGTATGTTGTACCAATACAACACCGGAAGCACCTCCTATTGCATTCTGAGAACTACTATGGCATATGAAATGTAATATGTTGTTAACAATATATTAATAATAGCCTCATTTCGTTTTACCAAATTACCATGATAGTAGTGCCTAACACAGATCATCTAAATGTCAGCAATGATTGTAGTTTTTGCAAAAGATGCCAATAAAAGAACTTTAAAAAGGAGCATTCCTGAGACCCCTCGCTATTTAATCCAACCCCGACGAAAGCGAAGGGCTCTCTGATGAAAACGATCCAGCTCGTCTCGTCTCGATGCCAAACAAAAGGCGGAGGTGATAAGTGGCCAAGAGACAGAGGTAAATCAATAATTCCATCGTCACAAACCGGCAGCAGAAGACCACTCCAGTCAGCGAGAACCACACTTGGCGTTCGCAGAAGCGTGATGAGGTGGAAAAGGGCTCACACAACGCAACGCAACTTCCTCGGCCTCATCATCGTCATCTCAAATCCAAATGCGGTGCACCTTTTTAAGTAGACGAATTAACGATATGAGATCGGACAAGAGGCGGAGTGAATGAGGAACGGCTTAGCAGGACGGACCAACAATTGCTTGGACCGGGATAGGGGAGCATGGGTTAATACGCACCGATGGAGTAAAATGGCCAGACTCATTGAATCATTCCTAGAAGGAATCAATTTGTTTTCTTTGCCAAACAATGCCATTTTTTTCCTAAGAGTTGCCCCTACAAGCCTTGGAGATCTATAGTTTTCGTTCCCAAGTTATCGATAGTAACTTTGATTGAAATGCACTAATCACTATTCTAAGAAGTGCGTCACCGTGTTAGCTTTGCATTAGATCAAATCTCTGGAAATATTGATTATTCCACTAAGATTGAACTTTTTTACCGGCTTACTCTACAGTTTCTGTTACTGTTAGCACTTTGAATGGCCTTAGCATGTTGATCTCATTACAAGGAAACGATACCAATCTTAAAAGTGGCATTTTGAACCACTTTCCCCTGCTGGTCGCAGTGGTGGGTGATCATTCTGTGGCTGGGAGGAAGGCTTGGGCAGAAATAATTTCCAACAAAAGAAATCCAATTTTCCTTTTGCACATACATACGTCCTCGTCGATAGGGTGATTGTTCGTATTCTGTGATTTAGCCTGCTGTCGTTGCGTTGCTGTGGGTCGATCGGGATTATTGGCGGGGTTCGATCGTTCATACAAAATTCGTATGGATGTGCCGTTATCTCCGTTCCATTCCATTCGGATTTTTTGCCTCTCTGGCCATCAATTATCAAAAATAAATACTGAAACAAATCACAGCTAAAATATACCGTCACACAGCTGAGACGAATGCGACATACGTCGTCGTCAAGATAGAGAGGATCAGGCCAGGGAACGGCGATGAGCATGCTGATCATCAATGAAAGCGTAAAAAGACAGAGGGATAGAGGGAAAAAAATATACGCATTATGTCTCTTCTCCTTCATCGCGGGTTTTCTTGGCATAGCTGAGCGCTATAAAAGGTGGAAAAAGTAACAAAAAAGGCTTTGATAAAAACGAATGCCTTTCGACACTTTAATCGTTGTATAATTGATGTTTGTATACAGTTAACCCTCCACATTCGAGATTCAAGGAACTATCAACTCACAGACTTAGTTAGGTTGGGAGACGGACCCTATTCTTGGCACTCTTGACTCACTTTGATTTGGGGTTTTTAAAGCTACTTGGCTTATATTTTGCAACAATATGGTTCGTATACAAATGCATCTTATTTCCGATTTTAACACAACTTCACCGGATAGCATTTATGCCAAAGTAAATGATGGAAGTGCCAAAGCAGTTCCTAGCACAGACACTACCCAGTACGCCATTATCCCGAAAGCATACAATTTTGAGATTCATTCTGATTAGAAGGTGTAGAGATAGCATACTAATTGTGCTTAAGCTTGAGAATGATTTTTTCAATTATCCGATGCGGTATGGAGCTCTCGTGCAAAAGTTTGTGTTCACTTCCTAAAAACATACAACAATATTTTGTCAATATCTCTACGATTACACATCTAATTGACGTTCTCTATGACTCATTCGAAAGGCAATGAGTAAATCTTACTCGGATGTATTTTTAACAAATATTTTTTAGAATTTTGTTTACAAAACTTATACTTAAAATTTTAACATCTAAATAAAACACTGAAAAAAAGCAAAATTGCAAATCAATGTGGCATTAGAATCGTAGATCATTGTTCTATGAAGAACATATGCAGAATTAAGCGCAAACATCTTAAAAAGAATGCCATTCAAATTAAAAATTAAAAAATTAAAATTAAAATTAAAAATTAAAAAGATTGGGGTCACCTGAGATTCATTCAAATATTTTTTGTGGAATTTCCAACCAATTTCTGTAACCTTTTATTTATTCATTTGGCTTTACATCAATTATCTTGATAAAACCTTGCCAACAACATTTTGCCAATTCACTCGGTTCATGGCCGCTTCTCTCCATCCTCGATTGCGACCCACGCTCTCCAGGTCCTGGTGCACCTGGTCAAACCACCTAGCTCGTTGCGCCCCATGTCTTCTTGTTCCGACCGGATTCGTAGCGAACACCACCTTTACAGGGTTGTTGTCCGGCATTCTTGCAACATGCCCTGTCCAGTGTATCTTTCCAGCTTAAGCTACCTTCACGATACTGGGTTCGCCGTAGAGTTGGGCGAGCTCGTGGTTCATCCTACGCCGCCACACGTCGTTCTCCTGCACGTCGCCGAAGATCGTCCTTAGCACTCGGCGTTTGAAAACCCCAAGAGCTTGCAAGTCCTCCTCGAGCATAGTCCACGTCTCATGCCCATAGAGAACTACTGGTCTTATGAGCGTTTTGTACATCGTGCATTTGGTGCGGGTGTGAATCTTTCTTGACCGCAGTTTCTTCTGGAGCCCATAGTAGGCACGACTTCCGCCTTCGTATTTCCCGACTAACGTTGCTGTCAGCCGTCAACAAGGATCTGAGGTAGACGAACTCGTCCACCACCTCGAAGGTATCCCCGTCTATCGAAACACTGCTTCCTATGCGGGCCCTGTAGCGCTCAGTTGCGCCTACCAGCATGTACTTTGATTTCGACGCATTCACCATTAGCCCGACTCTTGTTGCTTCGCGTTTAAGGCGGGTGAACAAATCTGCCACTGTTTCAAATTTTCTCCCAATAATATCCATGTCGTCCGCGAAGCAGACAAATTGTCCGGATCTCGTGAAAATCATGCCTTGACTGTTAATTCCAGTTCTCCGCATGACACCATCAAGCGCAATATTGAACAACAGCCACGAAAGTCTATCGCCCTGTCGTAGTCCCCTCCGAGACTTGAAAGAACTGGAGTGTTCGCCCGAAGCCTCCACGCAGTTTTGCATACCGTCCATCGTTGCTCTAATCAATCTTGTGAGCTCCCAGGGAAAGCTGTTCTCATCCATGATCTTCCATAGCTCCACACGGTCAACACTGTCGTATGCCGCCTTGAAATCGATGAACAAATGGTGCGTAGGGACCTGGTACTCACGGCATTTCTGGAGGATTTCCCACACGGAAAAGATCTGGTCCGTTGTCGAGCGGCCGTCGTTGAAAGCTGCTTGATAACTTCCCACAAACTCGTTTGCTATAGGTGGTAGACTACGGTAGATAGTGATCGCACGAAAATTTTCCGGTAGCTGTTCCGTTTCCCAGATTCTGACTTTCAGCCGATGCAGACAAGCGGTCAACCTGTCCGGCTCCGATATCATCCTTGCCAGCGAACTTGTTGTTCTTGAGCTGTTGAATGGCATCCTTAACTTCCCCCATCGTGGGAGCTGGTTGATTTCCACTGTCTGCTGTGCTGACATAGCAATCCCCTTCGCTGTCCGGACCTTCTGTGCCAGTGTTCTCTGTGCCATTCAGATGTTCATCGTAGTGCTGCTTCCACCTTTTGATCACCTCGCATCCGTCCGTCAAGATGCTCCCATCCTTATCCCGGCATATTTCAGCTCGCGACATGAAGCCTCTGCGATATGTGTTGAGCTTCTGATAGAACTTCCGCGTTTCATGAGAACGATACAGCAACTCCATCTCTTGGCATTCCACCTCTTCCAGGCGGCGCTTTTTGTCCCGGAATAGGCGGGTTTGCTGTTTCCGCTTCAGTCTGTATCGTTCCACGTTTTGTCGCGTACCATGCTGCAGCATTGCAGCCCGTGCTGTATTCTTCTCCTCTAAAACCTCCTGCCACTCTTCGTCGAACCAATCTTTTCTTGAGCTCCGTTCCACATATCCGTTAATGGTTGCTTTGACTGTCCTCCAGCAGTCCTCAGGAGGGGCCCTATCGAGCTCGCCCTCATCCGGCAACGCTGCCTCAAGATGCTGCGCGTACGCATTTGCGACATCTGGTTGTTTGAGTTGCGCTAGATTGTACCGAGGTGGGCGTCGGTAGCGTACATCATTGATGATGGATAGTTTTGGGCGCAGTTTCACCATCACCAGGTAGTGGTCGGAGTCAATGTTAGCTCCACGATAGGTTCTGACGTCGGTTATGTCGGAGAAGTGCCGTCCATCGATCAAAACGTGGTCGATTTGCGATTCTGTCTGCTGAGGTGATCTCCAGGTGTACCGATACGAGAGGCTGTGCTGGAAATAGGTGCTACGAATGGCCATATTCTTGTAGGCGACAAAATCGATCAGTCGTAGGCCGTTCTCGTTCGTCAGCCGGTGGGCGCTGAACTTTCCAATCGTCGGTCTGAACTCCTCCTCGTGGCCAACCTGAGCGTTCAAATCTCCTATGATGATCTTGACGTCGTGGCTTGGGCAGCGGTCGTACTCGCGTTCGAGCTGCGCGTAAAATGCGTCCTTGTCATCATCAGCTTCCGGAGTGTGGGCTATGCACGTTGATTATGCTGAAGTTAAAGAATCGGCCTTTGATTCTTAACTCGCACATTCGTTCATTGATCGGCCACCACCCGATCACGCGCCTTTGCATATCACCCATCACTATGAAAGCTGTTCCCAGCTCGCGTGTGTTGCCGCAGCTCTGGTAGATGGTATGATTACTTTTAAACGTTCGCACCAATGCTCCTGTCCAGCACACCTCCTGCAGCGCTACGATACCGAAACCGCGGGTCTTCAGTACATCGGAGAGTATGCGAGTACTTCGAATGAAGTTGAGAGATTTGCAGTTCCACGCACCGAGTTTTCAATCGCTAGTCCATTTCCGCCGCTGTGGTCTTTGCCGATTGTTCCGGTCCGTATTCTCTCGTTGACGTTCTTGTGCTGATGTGTTTTAACGGTCGGCTTGCAGGACCTGACACCAACCCCCTAGATTTCCGGAGGACCATTCCCCCTAAATGTTCGGAGGACCATAATGCGCAGTTTAGCTTAGAGTCCTTCTCTGGCACTCGGACGATGATCAGCCGCCCTTGACATGGGGAACAGACGCTGTTGTGAGCCGCTCCTAACATGGAGTACAGACGTTCCAGGCTTGCAGATACCAGAATCATATATTAATATAATTGAGCTGTCAGCGATAAGCCACGAGCTCTTTGAAATTTCATCAAATAATGATCGTAGAACAGATTGTTTGTAATGGTTTATAAATGTCAAAATATCATCCATTTTTAATATTTGAATATAAAGCTTCAAGTGTTAGCGCCTCCAACGAAAATATATTTAACATGAAGTGTTATACTGGTACTCCTAACTTTTACATTCGTTTTGCTCAACTGTCTAACATAAATAATACACCACAAAAGATCAAATAAATGGTCGCAGTGGTAATATATCCCCGACACTGGAAAAAAAAACATAAATAATGTTATTTCGTTTAGTATGTTGTGAGTTACCCACATTATCAAAGATACCCCTAGAGTTTGTAGCCTTTGACAGATACGCGTATTTCGACCTCAACTGTAAGGCCGTCTTCAGTGTCGTGTACTAGACTCGACTTCGACTCGACTTCGAGTCTAGTACACGACACTGAAGACGGCCTTACAGTTGAGGTCGAATTACGCGTATCTGTCAAAGGATACTAACTCTAGGGGAATTAAATGGTATAGTACTAAATTCGGTTTTTTCATCTACATATAGATATTCTACTGAACAGCTCGAAAATCTATTATCAAAGATACCCCGTTTTACGGTAATCGATAACTATATTTAGAGACTATCTCGTAAAACGTCTAAATGTATGCAATTACCAACGAGATTTCCTAATACCTAACAGAAATTCAATTATTTCAACAAAATCAGTAAATTGTTTTGAATTATGATGACAGAATCTGTTTTGGGAATATATTTTTACCATCCTTACAAACTTTCAGGATGACACCATGTTGATGCGGCCATGCGCCTAAGTAACGGAGCGCATGGCCCAAAACAAAGAACACAATTCATAAAAGTATGAACTTTGTTCCAATTTTCGTGATACTCAATTCATCAACGGGTACTTAGTTCACAAGAACAAGAATTAAATTCATAAGAATAGAAACACGAGTCATAGGAACCAGAACAAAACTCATATTCTGTGATAATTTCCATATTGCCGAGACTGTTTATTTGGTGTGAGATGAGTCATAAATCTATCTATAAATCTATTCCATGGATGTATTCCAAAGTTTAAGTCATGTTTGTTAATACCAGGCAGAGTGATCATCTTGAAAGAAGGTGTTATTTTATAAGGAAATACACTCCTTGATTGGTATTCTTGTGCACACATTTTGCGCCAGAGTGGTTATTTCGATCAATTTTAATGGGAATCGACCTACGACTCACAAAAATACATTCTATTAGATCATCCGGGGTCTTCCTTATCCGAGTGGTTAGAGTTCGCGGCTATAAAGCAAAGCCATGCTGAAGGTGTACGGGTTCGATTTCCGGTCGGTACATGATCTTCTCTTAATGGAAATTTTCATTGTCTTCCCTGGGCATATAGTATCATCGTACCTACCACACGATATATGGATACGAAAATAGCAACTTTGGCTAAGAAAGCTCTCAGTTAATAACAGTGGAAGTGCTCAAAAAGAACACAAAGCTGAGAAGCAGGCTCTGTCCAAGTGAGGACGTAATGCCAAGAAGAAGAAGAAGAAAAATATTTGGATGAACTCAGACAGTAAACTTCACATTTTTCCAAATTGTTTTGCAGCAGCGATAGTTCCTTGGCAAGTATTCAAAGAAATAAGCACAACAGTTAATCAATATCTAACCATTTTTACATTTGTCCCTAGCTGTACCGAGTAGCTTTGTTGATAATTGAGTTTTTTCCTTCCAAATATCATGTTTTCAATATTCTATTTCACTTAGAATTTGACCGCACTATAAATGTAAATATGGTCAATTGGCAAAGACAACTTTTAGTTAATTACAGTAGAAGTGCTCATAGAACCGAGAATCAGGCCTTTTCCTAGTTAGATTGTACCGAAACAAGAATGAAGATAAATGCGCTTTTGCATCGAAAAGTTTGAATCAGTTTGCTATCCTGTATCGGATTATGCAGTATCATCATGTTTAATTTTGTTTTGCACTTACTGGGTCCATCTACATTCGATCGAATGCAAGCGATCCTCTATGTAGCAACAGCGCGAACTTTACATTGCTTTCCCCCCATAGATCATGCAAAGCATACCGGTTCTGCAGATCTACTCATTTTCTTAAACTACAGAGATAAAGCACCCCGAAGGGCTCGTCGCAGATTCTACACTTCAATTTCCTATAGGTTTCTCATTCTTCTGAAAGCGACCTTCCAGAGAGGCAAGGAATGGCGAATGTGAGCTTTTCAATCTTTGAAATGATATGCATAGTGTGCCAACCAATGGGATCGCACTGAAGACCGGTCAAAGTCGTCTACATAAACGCAGCTAGTTGGGTTGTGTCCCGATTCAAAGCATATACTAAAATACTATCATATTTTGTGCATTTCTGAAAGTCAATTGGGGCAGACGATTGAAATGTGTAATCAACAGTTGTTATGTTCGTCCAAATTGCGAACATATAATAACTCTAATGAGTCGCTATTTCCTAGATAGCCTTTGCAACATACAAAGGTATGACAGATTTGGTAAGCTCTCAAAATATCATAATGATACGTAGAGATAATTAAAAGAATTTTTTTTTCTTAATTCATGTTATTATCAATCCATTCTCGGGTGCACGTTTAACAAATCCAGGAAGATCCAGGTGATGCCGATGGACCGACTTTAACTCTATGGTCGGGAAGAAGTGCCCCAGCTCACCCTTCGGGCCTGTTACTTATAGCCAGCGTATGTTGTCCGTTTTTCAAGGAACAAAACAAAACGTGGGTACACAGCGTTCCTGCCGCTTTATCAGCATGTGTAACAACGCGGAATGCAAACTGATGATGCATAATTCTTTCGCTGTGCGCAAATTTTCAGTTGTTTTCATCGCTGCCTAATGTGATCATTGACTTTTGGAAAAGACACGAAAAAATGGTTGTCTAGTTGGTAATTGTGGTAAACGGGATATCTTTGAAACAAGTGAGAAATTTTTTTGAGATTATTCTTAAATTATGTCAGGCTTTATTTGACTATTTTGTGTAACTAACATTGCACCTGCTTAATACTTTTTGTATGACTTTGTATATTCTGTGAACCACCTTCCCCCTTAGAGCTTGCAATAGTTGATAGGTGACCTTTTGAGAGATCGTCCCTCGATTTTACAAAATGACTCATAATAGTGGGTGATCCGCAATAGTGTGACCACTGTACGTCAAAGTCGTAGAATATGTTTTAGTATGGCGTTCATAAGAAATATCTAAAATTTAGCAAAGAATGAGGCTTTTGGCAAATTACCAGACCAGTGGATCACAATAGAATTGTATTACAATTACATAAAAATTACTAATTACTAACTAGTTTTGTTTCATTTTTGCTTGACAAAATCTGAGTAGGTCAGCAAACCATAACACAATTACCAAAATCAGTTATAAGAAAAAAGTCTTTTCGAAATTTGTTTCTTAAACCTAATTATAATACTGTTTGCTATAAATAATCGAAAAGCAATTTGGAATCGAATGAAAATAACAAATTTTGTCATAAACTAGGTATGAGAAATATAGATTATGAGAAGATTCATTATAGAGAGTTCTATTTTTCTTTAGATTGAAACATAGTGAGTTACAATTTTGTTGAAATTACATCATTTGTTTTCATCTTTTATAATGTACAGGAAATTTTGTTATAATTTTCAGCCAAAATCATAAAAAAAAATTGTTAGAAAACACGTGCTTACTGAGTAACAAAATTTGTAACAACTCTGTTGTAATCCACTGGTCGGGTACCTTGCTAGAATACGAAGGGTACTCTAATTTGAGTTAAGACAAGGTGAATCGAAGACACACGTCAAATTTTCAAGAGCACAATCTGAAGAATCAAATATCCGTTCAAGCTAAAAACTTTATTGATGGCTTAGATTCGTTGTCACCTTAACCAAAATATTTGTCATTTTCTTTAAACATATTCGAGCAAATAATGACAAGAAATTTGAATTCTAACTTACTTTACGATTTTTGGTCGATTCTTGAAAGCGAATTTAGCGCCACGGGACATTTTTATAACTTTAAAAGGGCTTGCATTCCTACTCGCCCTTATAAACCGTTGCGATGCTATGTAGTGAAGCGCATATAGTAAAGCATTATTACACCAAGTGCAGGTTCTTCCTAGTCGTCCCTCGGAGCATTAAGTAAATTTGAGTGCATCAAACGTTTATAAAATGCACGCTTCATTGTGATCGGCCAGAATTACTCTAATTGCGAGCATGTTTATCCCGTGTTTTCTTACTTAGTCAATGTTAATTCATTTACATCACGCACTTGCCTAGCCGCAGCGCAGAGATCTTACCGTGATCGTCATTTGCCTGCCGCGGCTAAGCTTTTGGATGTCCGAGAATAATCAGATAATTCTTATAATAATGGAAAATCGTAGAATAAATATACACACTCATCGCCGCAAAATACAAATTAAATATAAAAGTTGTATCTCCGATCTTGCATCTCGTGTAGCGTTCTCTTCCTGCATGGAGCCAATACCGAAGATGGAGCACACTATGGGCGGTTTCATATAATGTGACGACCAGAAATATTTTTTTCCAATTTCTCATCGTAATAGGCTGTTTTTCATCACGTCAATCTGTCATGAAACGGCCTACTATGAAGTATGCAGTGCGGGAATAGTCATTACGCAATTGAAACCAGTGTTGTAATGGTTCATTACGCAACGCTTTCTCATAACGTAACTGTTTTGAGTTGCGTAATGAATCGTTAAAAATCGTTAAAATAATGGTGAAAGCATTCCGATAAATTTTCTGATACCCTCAAGTGGTCTTCTGCGAAATTGCAAGAAATGTTGTACGTAAATCGTTGCAGAACTCGATTTTTACAGCACTCGTCGTAATTATCCAACTCGGCAAGCCTCGTAGGATAAATTTACGACTCGTGCTGTAAAAATCATCATTCTGCAACTTGTTCCGTAAACTACTCTTTTCGTCTTATGTTACATTCCCGTGATGTCCGTCACACAGATAGTTAATAACTGTGGAAGTGCTCATTGGACACTAAGCTGAGGAGCAGGCTCTGTCCCATTGAGGACGTAACGCCAAGAAGAAGAAGAAAATATTGATGTCACACTCAGATAACATAAATATATCGAGAAATTACATCAATACCTCAATATATTGATATCGTCTAGGGGTCGTTACAGTTCCTGACTCAGGCATACTGTATCAGCTAAACAAAACTACAAAAGATCTTACTCCGACATTCCATGGACATTACTATGGAATGATTACAAATATAAACCTTTTTGTTCTTTTTGTTTTTTTTTTTACCACCTGATCACCCATAGTGGTATGGAGCGCGTGGTGTTCCACACTTGCACACGGACCACAAGCGAAATAATGCGCACCTCCGCATGGACACTACATCGACACGGCCGCAAGCCCCCAGCAAGCCTTAATCCATCGAATCGGATCGAAATAATACAACCCTGTAGGTGTAATTTATTATTCAATAATTATCGAAATAAGTTCACCGCTGGCTGTACGATGCGGTTTTCTTCCTGCACGACGAAGACGAAGTCGACGACGACGACGTTTTCTTCGGCATTTTGCCATTGTGTGTTCGATCCTCGCCTCCTCCATAGCCAGCCACCCACAATCCATCTTGACCCGACAACGATCATCGGATCTCCTCTCTGACCAACAGTCCTCTCGGCTCGACTCTCGGTGAAAAATATTTTCTTCATTTTATTAAGAAAATGAAACAAGGATCAGAGAGGCTGAGGGTAAGAAAAAAATGGTAACGAAACGACTCACGGCCAGTGGTGAAGAACAGGACACAAAGAAGCTCCGAATACAATAGGAATTAAATAATTCAATAAAGAATATAAAAAATAATGTATGAAAATATAAATAATCAGTGGTTATTTTGTGTCTGCTGCACGGATGAGCTATTTTACATACTAAACTTGCACACCAACTACTCTTGCACTTCAGCAGTAGATCAACCGAGTATGTGGATGGCGAGAGGATCGTAAGTGTGGTCATCACCAATTTCTGGATTCCTGTTAGCTAGGGGAAGCGTATCTTGAATTGATCCCTATGCTATGGGATTTATCGATCTCATAACTAGAGGAGACAGTGAAATTTACTTATTTTTAATTTTTTAGATGTGTTCTTTACATTACTATTGCTTTCATTTCTTAGAAGTTATAAAGCTTTATTATCACTAAAAGCTGGTTTTCAAAATACGTTACATTTAAAAGCGTTAGATGAAGAATGAAACAGTTACCGTATTTGCAAGAAATGATACGGAAAATTGCAGATCTAATGAGGTGATATCTTTCTCATGCAGACAGTATGTAATCGAGCATAACAGTTTCTACCTGATAACACTGCGGGACACGTTTTTGTCTCGAGCACAAAAATACCGGGTTGCTGAATCCATTGCCGTTTTCAGAAATATCATAGCACATCTAGTTTTTGAGATATTGACTGTTAAAAATGCTAAATTTGACTATTTCAGGAAACTTGCATACAAGTTTGCCAACATTTCTGAGAACGGCATCAGATACAGCAACTTCAAATCTACTAGAGACACAAAATTTGATCCTTGAGACACGCAAAAGTGTAACAATGAACTAAGGTTTGAATGTAACAAACCGATTTGTTGATTCAACTCTACTGAACGTGTGCGTGTATTCAGAAATTTAAATGAATCCGTTCATGATTTTCCTCAATGCAGTCAACACTCCATAACTCTATATTCAAGGGACCATAGAACTTATAGAATTATTCAGTTATAAAATACACTGACACAAAAATTTCTAAAATCAAACGATCAAATTTCTATATTTCTGATCACTTCTGTACGAATGCAGTATTATTTTCCTGACAGAATTTTGTATTAAAAATATTTGACTTTCAAAATGCTTGGAAAATCATATTATTTTTACCGACAATCAATATTTTTATTTTCATATTTTTCTACTTATTCATCTCCAAACAAGAATTAATCCAAGTTTCCCTAAATAAGTAGGATTTTTTAATAGTTATCGAGTTGGAGAGAAATTTACCTCTTACGTGGCATAGACTACTGAAGATATCGAGGTATGCAAATATCGACTTATGGAGAGCAGGGTGTATGGAAATTTGAAGAGAACGATAAATGCATCGAGTTATAGAATATCGAGTTGTGGAGAGTTGGCTGTATTTCATGTTAAAATCTTCATTTTGAACCACCTTATCTCAGACGGGTGAAAGAAAAATTCAACCTCTCGCACAACAAATAAAAAAACGGGGCCAATGAGCGGTAAACAACAATCATATTGAATATTACAGCATCATATCGATTTCCTATGGATTAACTTATCAATATAATTTCAAGAAATTTACATTTTAACCTATTTTATGTGTAACAAAAAAAAATTGATAGGTGTTTTCGAAAATATTACGTTTATGATAATATGTTTGCATTTTCAAAAGCATGTTGTAACAATTTGGAATCATTTACTTTTTAATTTTCCAACTTTATTACCAATTGCGATAATTATCACAAGGCAAATATAAAAAAATGTTGCCCCGCCGGGATTCGAGATGATGTTTTTTTTTTATCAAATTTAACACCACATCCTACTACCTGAACGAAAAGAAGGCGACATTCGGTAGTACCCCGACCAGTAGATTATAACAGAGTTGTAACAGATTTTGTTACTCAGCGCGTTTTTTCTAACAAAATATGTTATTATTTTGGCTGTTAAAATAACAAAAAAATATTACACTATTTCCTTTACACTAAACAAGTATGAAACAAAATTTGTTATAATTTCAACAAAAATGTTAACAAATTATGTTAAAAATCAAACAAAACTATAAGTCATTTTGTTTTCTTCCATAACTGAATTATAACAAAATTTGTTATAATCAATTACCCCAATTTTTTTATAACAAATTGTGTTATAATTATGTTTTAAATTGAAACAAATATGAAACAGCCTTTTGTTTTAATTATGTTATAATTTCCTCCATCAACTTAAAGTGCTTCTGACAAAAGTTGAACAAAATGTGTTGTTTGTAACAAATCTTGATATAATTGTGCTACAATTTTGTTGTAATCCACTGGACGTGACAGGATACCCAAGAAAAAGGAAAACGTGTAGAAAACTAGAAATTCAACTTCTCACTCACTTCTTAATGATAACATGTTTTAGCTGCTGCAGATCTCGTGGAAACATCCCTTGTAACCATAAGCACTAATAATAAGCGCTGAATCAGCATCACAGATGCATGTAGGTATTATAATAGCACTATAAATGCTTACACGTTTAATATCATCGCTTCCACCACAAAGGAACCATATTACTGCATCATTGGCTCTATATCCATATATAATGCATTTTTCAATGGTATCTAGTGTTTTGACAGATATACCACGTTCTAAGTGTTTGCATGTAGTGGTAAGAGGGTGCAAAACATAAATTTATCACACTATCACAGTCGCAGATTTTATAACGGGATAGAGTGATGGTTTAAATAGGGTACTAAAACTTTTGATAAAATCTTGATTTTATTGAATAACACGATAGAGCGTGTTCTCACTACTACTCAATTTCCCCGCTCAAATAACGGCGATATCATATTTAAACTAAAATTTTTAAAATGTTTCCAAATTTGAACCTTGACACTTTTGATCATGTTTATGTTCAACTTTTTAACACTAGGGTTGTTTCTATCTGACATTTCGGAAGGGACACGGAAAACAAAATACACCCAAATAATGAGTTTAATCCCAGGGGTGTGACAAAATTTAAAAACCCGACAAACTATTTTTGGGCTCCTGATTCAAAAATTAAGTAAACATGTGTTTCTTGTCTAATCTCAAGCTTTTGGTATTCAAATTGGGACAGGGCTTAAGGACCCTATTGGTCTCTTTTCTCCACAACAATATCCGTTCAAAAAATACTTTTTGCTTCACACTGCTCATTCGATTCTTTATCAAATTCTGAGTTTCGTGCCAAAATTTAAGTTTATTTGTATGGAAACAGTCTCAAGCTCTTCTAAAATTGTATGGAAAATATTGCCTATTTTTTCACCACTGGACTATCGCAGAAGTTTTCACAAGTGCGGGAACGCCAATAAAAGTGCGCGATTGCATCAAATCGAGTTGGTATTTTCAGCGGGGTTATTCATCGCAGTCCATAGAATAAGTGCTCCGAAGACACCAACATTATTCAATGCAATCCCGCACTTTTATTTGCATTTTCGCACATATGAAGCCGCACTTCGCAGTAGTGAAAGAAATACACAATACTATGGGAAAAGCAAGCAATTCACTCCGTTACAGTGTTTGCCCATGTGCCCATGAGGCTTGGATCTACGTTGATATTGTTAGATACATTCGTCAGATACAACTTTGCAGAATACCGTTTTTAAAACTGAACTCTCATTGATTAGTTATTGATTTTTTATATGAGTTAAAAATCTTTGGCTACAATAATTGAGGTGCTCTGTGGGCATCTTTGAATATAGGCAGCCGGATCCTATTCTTGGCACTTTTGATTCAATTCGGCAGTAGGGTTTTTCGAAATCCACCGAGCTCATGTTTGGCCAAAGTATGCGTCATATTAGCACTTCTTATTACAAAGTTTAAGACAATTCGGCCGAAGAAAACCCCCCATGCCAAAGTGAGTCATGGAAGTGCCCAAGTAGCTCTGCACCCTATGCAGTAAAACATAGTAACCATGATTTTTTTGTACTATGTATCTTTCGCGCCAGATGCAGCCGGTTCAGAAGATAAATGAGCACAGTTGACGAATTTCCGATTAGATATAAATCAATAAATACAATACAACTTTCAATTTTTATGTTATTTATAATATTATTTTTATCAAGGACTGTATCAGAAAACATATCATAGCGTAATTGTCAAAGGATGCAAACTCTAGTGGAAATAAACAATATAGTACCTAAATTACTAAATTCGGTTTTCATTTATTTATAAGGTTTTTTACTAAACTGCTCGAAGATTTATTATACATTACACTGTCGTTCTATTCATACTTATCTCACAATTGATAAGGTTAACGAAGGACACGGAACAAGTGAGCATAAATGCCTATTCAGCCAAACATCTTCAATACAAACTTCTATTCAGACAAATGAAATATCATCCAATCATTGCAATGTTGATATCTCAACAAGATACAAGTAACAATTCTCAACCTGGGACCAACCAGGTCTCAACCAGTCTTGGTTACATTAACTGCTTTGCGTTAACGATCATGGCCTTATTATTTTGCCCAACTAAATATTTAGATCATCATAAACTTTGAACGCATTTTGGCAAAATTACGTTGCCAATATCCAGAAAATACAGTCGATGGGAGCTACTTTGAGCGCTTTCATCATTAGTTGTTCCTAAATACCCACAGGCTATGTGGCATGATGCACCTTTCTGTATTGCAACTGCGAAAGCATTAATTACAAACTAAAAAACCATATCTTATGATAAACGTCCGCTAATTTCGCGCAAAGATCCTTCGGCACGAATCGAAAACGTATAAAGTGAGAACGAGGAATAATAACCGCCGAGCATAATTTGCGATCATCGTTGCGGTCACAACTCGAATTAAAAAAAATCGCCACTCTACCATCGTAGAGCCTTGTGGCATGATTCAGTTTGTGGGAGAAGAGTAAAGGAGGGCCTTTTTATGCCACAACAACGAAAAATCAAACCGATGCAGAGCACAAAATTCACGCACGAGTTTCTTTTAAATTGAAAAATAATTTAGCTTCAGCCAGAAAATTAATGAGTTTTTTCTCCTCGCTCGCCTTATTAAAGTCTTGACTCGTCGACGTCGTCGTCTTTGTTGACTGTGTGTGAAAATATGGTCTGGACAGGGCTCGGAGTTCTGCATGGGCGAGAGCTGCTAAAATTCTCCTTTAATTTATGCTCCAGGGTACCTCTGGGCCTACCCCAACGCCTTGCCACTCGTCATGTGTAAGAGTTATGATGGTGCACCGCAGTCTCGGTACTTATGGGAGCGCATACCTTCCGCGGCAGTGGTTTCCAATCAATCGGAGATTATCTCATGATGTGCTTGTTTGATATACATCTCTACACTAAGGTGGTTCAAAGAATCGTTTGTGGTCCATACCGCTCATTCGATTCTAGAACAAATTCTGAGTGTACTCCCAAAATTTGAGGTCATTTGGATGAAAACTGAGACTGCACAAGCCCTTCAAAGTTTGTATTAGGAATTACTAAGGGAAAGGCAAGCAATTCATTCAATCGGTCATAGTGTTTCCCCACGTGCTTTTGAGGGTTAGAACAACGCTGATACTTTTAGATACATTACTGCCCATAACTGCATATTTGTAACATTCGACAAAAGTAGGTATTGAGTAAATGGAGTACCTAGTGCGCATTTTATGGCAGTATGGGAAACAACTAAAATTTCTAAAAATCACCGAAAACTAAAAAATAATTATTTAAGGCTGAAATTTTGCACAGCCAATACATAACGAAACGCATTTAATCTCAATGTGACTGTTATGCGGTGACAATCACTAATGTGACAGAACAACTTGGTATTTTTTTCGAATTTTCTAGAACAATCTCACAGATTTCCGTGAGTCGATCGAAAGTGTTTATCATTTGTTGATTCTCCACGGTATTAACTCGTATTTGACAAAAATGTCGAATGTGACAAACATGCAGTTATGGGCAGATTAATCAGCTATAACTTTTCCGAAGACCGTATTCAAATCGGACGACTCAATGATTAGTTATTCCAAACACTCAGCTTTGAACGAGGATCTCATTCAAATTTCTCCACATGATGATCAATTCTTTTACATTACAAGTCCACAACAATACAAATTTGAAATAGCTGCTGTCCACAGGGATGAACCAGCCTCGAGCTGAATTGCCCCATAACAAAGAGTCAATTAATTAATAGCTAATGTTCAGAATATGAATAACGTTCAAAATTTGAGACAAAACGGAATTTAAAATGTCCTGATTTCGAATTTCTAGGAGATGGTCACTCTAAACCTATTGAACGGTCTGGGGTTCGGTGTCCTAAATTTAGATCTTACACCATTAGTAAGATCTAAATATAGGACTCTGAATCCCAGTCCGCTCGCTAGGTAAGAGATTGGACGGCATCTCTTGTGCTTTTGCCTGTGCAAAGCAGTTATTCAAAATATGACAGGACTCGATATCTCTCCCTGAAATTTGTCCTAAAGTAGATTAGGATTGTATAGGATTTGCGGTGTCTTCTACTAATGACGAGACACTATCTGTGTTCCAATCTATTCAAATCTTTCTAACTAGTAGCTATTGGACGCTCTGGCTATCCCTCGTCCAATACAGAGAAGAAGATATTTCTTCCGCAAATCTCGACAACCTGCAAGAAACCAATGGAAGCACACCTTCTAGAAAAGGGCAGTGGTCTGGTTCGAGTCTGAGTAGGTCTTTTCCAATTTGGCATGTTCGCGCCAATGCAAAACATCGCCACGGACATAATGCATCACTCGCGCTTGCATAATATGCATCTGGCCGGAGGATACAAGGTGGAAGAGTAATAAGCGAAAATCAAAGAGTCCAAAGGTCACGTCAACCGACGAGAGGAAGAAGGGTGGTGGGTGGCAGACGTCGTCCGATGGAAAGCGGATTAAATTATCCCCCCGGAAGGGATGATGGCAAAATAAGTCTCGCTCGGGCTTGTGGGATTATGCATAATTATCGAAATAATTGTTATTAACGAAGAGTTATAGAACGATATTGGAAAAAACGGGTCGGCCGCCGCCGAGGTGTGGTTTCTCACTGACTGTGGTGGAGCGAAAAAAAAAAATGTTCCGATGCGATGATGTATGATGGGGTATGAAATAATTGGTTATAAGCTTTGTTTCCTCGGGTGATGAAGCTGATGCAGAGCCGTCATCTTGAGAGGTCGTTGATCACGAGTGCGGTCTACAAGAACAATGCAACGGTAATGGTACAAATTCGCTCCAAATGAGTCAAAAACAAGGAAATCACAAAACGTTAATAGATAGAAATTTAATCAAGAATTACAGAAGAAAGCTGTTATTAATGTAATCGACCAAAAAACCAGATTAGCTTTTTAAGCGTAGAATATCACGAGAATTTTAAAACACTAACATTGCTGTAATTTAAACAATTTTCAATGAAATTGTATACATAACCTTTATTTATTCGTTTGGTCCGAATACACAGCGTCAAATGTACAAATTGAAGTTGAAATTGCGAAAAGAAATCATCGTCTCCGGTGGGGATCTTCTAACTTCTAACCCACTTCTAACTAAATATTTCCTACATGGGCACTTCGACCCACAAGCTGTGGAGCCCCTTGAGAGATCCCGACACACAGTGATGTCAAGGCGGAGAAAAGTTCAAAAGTTAACTAAAATTATTTCCGTATTTTTCTTCGATGTTCGAAAAGGCTATATCCAGGATTTCATGAATATTGCATAAAATATGTTTTATGTATTGTAATTAAGAAAGAACCAACGTGCTTAATATGCTTCGAGGCTGACAGCGGCGACATTCTACTCCCTTAGCAGGGTCGGGTGACACTGGCCCGAAACGGCGAGTGGGCTAATGGTGCAGGCTGCCCCGTCCCGTAAACCGTGGCAGGCCTTAGAGTACATTCCGAATCCGTTGCCTGGTTGTTCCAACTGGGCGGGAGTAGGCTCAGATGCCATTACCTGACTTGCACCGATCCGGCTCTGAACTTAGTACCCCATAAAGGACTATATCAACCCTAGCATGGCCTCCCTGCTTGCATAGATAACCATGGGATCACAAAGGCGACTATTCCAGAGGAGATGAATAGCGGCTCTTAGGGGGACCCATAAGAGATGATCCATCAAAACAAACAACTAGCGGAATGTGAAGGAGAGGCTTCTGGACCCATCAGTAACCGGCCAAGCTTCCCGCCAAGGAAGGAGGCGACCAACATCGACTTAAGTGAGAACAGTGTGGGCAAAAGCCTAGATACTGTGACGACGGCAGGTACTGGCCGCTCCAGTGCAACATGTGAGGTGACCGATGGCCCGGGACTAATCGAGGCCATGGATCGCAATTGGGAGTACCTTCTGAAATACCTGCTGCTGAGCAACTAGACTTCATCTTAGACTTTGTTAAGAGCAAAAGCAATATCAGCTTGAAAACAAGTCTACTGAAATTGTGACAATCAGTCCTATCTGCAAAGCAAGACTACGAGAAAGCCAAAGCACAACTTGGCAAAGTAGAACCCGAACCAGGCAGTGCATCCACAGCACAGTGGTCCAGATAGCAAGGTTACGCGGACATGAACTTTTCGACGTCATTTTGTGGTTCTAGAGTATAGGTTGCTTCCCAGAAGTGTCTCGAAATTAGTTGTACTACAATTCGTACGAAAACGATTTTTTTCTACACTGATCGCAATAGTGTCCTATACGCCAACTTTTTTAAGTTAATAGATAGCAAGTTGGTATATTCAGCAAAGTTGTAGCATATTTTAATACAAAAAACTTTGTAAAACATTTTTTTCTCTATCTCTTATATTTTATGAGATAATTAAATTATTATATAAAAAAATGAAGAAAATAATTTTCTCACTCATAAGTCATTTATTTACAAATTTTAGCAGCCTACTATGTTCTACAAAGTTTTTTGTACTATTATATTCTACAACTTTGGTGAATATACCACAGTTGTGTTTCTTCTGGTTTTCTTATTGTAGGAGATATTAATTTAAAAATCATGCCGTATTACAGGCCAAATAACTCGCAAAGATGCACTTGAAAATGAAACTACCTGTCACACCGTGGCTCTACATCCCTTAAAGAGTATTTGAGTGAAATTTGGTAAATACATTATGTTTATATATATTTTTAAGACTATTTTCAATGACGGGTGATTTGCAATTAAAACACATTAATTAGTCATCTTTTCTATAAAACACACAAAAGTCATGGCCGCCGCGATTCAGCATGAAATAATCAACACCTGATTAGATTTTGTAGAGTGTACTATACTGCCGTGAATCGCAAGTCAGTCCCATCTGCATTTTTGGAAAAATTGAGTTGAGTTAAATTTCCAACATATCTTCCAATGCTCTTTCAGCTACACTAATGAGATAATATGTTTTGTTCGGGAAAATTGTGAAAAAAAACAGCAAGTCGAATTGTCCCATAATGAAATGTAATCGCATTTCAGTCCCACTACAGATTTCAGCACCGTGTAACACAAAAATGAGCCGTGTTCTGATCATCTTTACATTTTTCTCGGATGGATATGGTAATGATAAACAAATTATAAAAGTTTCATTAAGATTGAAACGTGTTCCAATCCTCTGGATTTTTTTGAATATTCGTATGGAAAACGAGTTTGGAAACTTCACAGCCCATTTTCTCAATGCCTACTTTTTACAGCTTTTTTTCAATAATTCTTGCTCTTCTTCGTGCAATTCCGAATGCTTCTGTGCGATTTGACGATTTGTCAGTGAGATCACTGGATCTGATGTGAGTAGCAATCGCAATTGTATTTTTTTGACATGGTTACTATGACTGTTTTCAATACGACTTTAACTACTGTAATAATTACTGCTATACATAAATCAAAGACTCTTGCAACATATTATCATTTATGACTTTCAATACGGCATGATTTTAAATTAAAATCTTCTTTGGGACGTTACGCCAGGAAGAAGAAGAAGAAGAAGACAATAAGAAAACGAGAAGAAATACAACTGTGGTATATTCACCAAAGTTGTGGAATAGGCGGCGTCCATTTATTACGTAACGCTAAAATTGGAAATTTTCGACCCCCTCCCCCCCTCCGTTACGCTTTTTGTATGAAAATTTTCAAATTTTTGTATGAGTCGTAACGCTCGAGCCTACTCCCCCCCCTCCCCCTAGAGCGTTACGTAATTTGAGGATGCCGCCATATAGCAGTACCAAAAACTTTGTACAACATAGTAGGCTGTTAAAATTTGTAAATAAATGACTTATGAGTGAAAAAATGATTTTCTTTTTTTTTCATATAAAAAGTCAATTATCTCAGAAAGTATAAGAGATAGAGAAAAAGTTTGTTCTACAAAGTTTTTTGTATTAAAATATGCTACAACTTTGCTGAACATACCAACTTGCTATCTATCAACATAAAAAAGTTGGCGTATAGGACACTATTGCGATTAGTGCAGAAAAAAAATCCCTTTCGTACGAATTGTAGTACAACTATACTCTAAAACCACAAAATGACGTCGAAAAGTTCATGTCCGCCTAAACTTGCTATCTGGACCATTGTGCACAGGAACCACGCACAGTATTTCGATAGGCCGAAATCGTGAACTTAATTCAGTAGCACTGGGAGTGACCCAGACGTTTCGCATAAGGACATTTCGCATAAGAACGATTGGCATAATGGACGTTTCGCATAACACAGTTTCATACAAGAACAGGTAGCATTTCAAAGAAGGCATATAATTCTCATTATGCCAATTGTTCATTATGCCAAACGTCCTTATGCGAAACGTCTTTATGCGAAACGTCCCACCCCCAGTAGCACTCTTAAACGTGATTTTTCTGGAATTGTGTCTTCGGACGAAAATTTTCTAAAAACATAGCGCATATAGGGTAAATTGCCAATTATTGCACGGTTAAGGAAGCAGCGTGAGTAATTTGGCGTCAAATATGTCAGAATCCCTCAAACTTCAACTGATTTTCGCTCAAAACCAGAAAATTCCGTTTTGCTTCGAATTGCCGGACGCTTCGAAAGGCGGACATTATGATTATTATTTACATTTTTAATAATATAAATTTAAATTTTCTCTCTATACTAATACACAAAACCATTCTTCAACTTTAATAGTATGTTGTAAATATAAATGTATCGCAGTATGCTGGAGTATATTAAAAACAAAAATTAAAATCAAAATACCTTTCGATATTCTACAGACTTCAGTCCTTGTTTTACTGTATTTTACAGTTGCCTTCAAAGGAAGATTCGATTAATTTGTGCTGAAAAAAGTGTTATTGTGCCAGTATACGTTTAAAATGAAAAGTAAACTACAGTCGAATTTCGTTCGTTGCACTACGTTTAATTGCACTTCGTTTTAATTGGGCTCCCGTTAAGTGGGCTATAGCCCACCTAAAACGAAGGCAAGCGTCACTTTCTGACATAAACCGCAATTTGTCAATGTTGGTAGCCCTGAATTTCTATTGTAATCGGTGTTTTGACAGCTCAAATCTTAGCCCGATTAGTGAAAGTCTTTCACTAATCGGGCCACGGGTTTAGTGCAACGAACGAAAGTTGACTGTATTGTGTCCTATTAATGTACATCGGAATATCATCGGAAAAAGCACTTATTATTGGATATTTGTATCGAATTGTGTCCGGATTGAGAAGCAAATTATTTGACTGCTTCGGAAGCCAAACGCACATGATTATTGAATGAAAACGGGACTTAATGCAGATCATTAGAAGCTGTTGTGTTTAAATCATCAACGAACAATTATTTCTGAACATTATAGATGAGGAAATGTGTTTCTGGTAAGTTATATCAAGAGTATTACCGTGAATAGAAATATAGGTGGTGCATTGCTTTGTGGGCGTTTTCCAGGCGCTAGCATAAGGTGAGTGAAGCAATTTTGCCAAAATTTCTGTACCTTTCTGGCACTTTTTGTACGACTCGAGACTTTTGTGGTTACGTGTAGCAAACTGTTGAACATCAAAACATTAAGGGTTGGAGAGTTGAATTTTATACAAAATATGCAAATATTTAATCAAAACGAAGTGTCCGGAATTTGAAGCAACATAGTAATAGTGTCCGGATTTCGAAGCAAGACACATCTCTTATTTTTGCATATTTAAGTAATTTTCGCATAACTTATCGCTATTTTTACTAAACCATGTCAAATTATAAACATTTAACTTCATGATAAGTCACAGTACTTTATTAAAATGGATTCCATTAATTACAAAAATGATGTTTGAAGTTAATCCGGTGTTTAAGTGTCCGGATTTTGAGTCAAAACGGTATATTCGGCAATCAGATTTCCCATCGTTTTTTGTGCTTTTTAATTGATTTGATTGACTTTTTTCCAAATTCATAAACCTTTGCCAAACCTAATACACACTTCGAAAACATTCGCATCCTGTTGCACAGTTTGAGCCCAATTATTGCACACACGTCTTCTATTTTGCTTTTTGCGTGGAGTTGACCAGCTAGTGCAATTAAAGATAGCGTGATACAACATTCCAAACAAAAACATTAATGAATTACGATGAATTTGCATGATAATTCGATGAAATAATGATTTTATCAAAAAAAAAATGACAGTAGGAGTGTAAAACTGCATTTTGTTCTGTCTGAAACAATGGGCATTGCATACCACGCGGCGTTTACGCCATAGCCAATAAATTAGGCTACAGCTGCTGGCAGTGCGCCAATTATTGAACGCTTTAATTTTTTCAAGGAAAACCATATTTTTCTAATAATTTTTCCTCGCATTATGAAACGATAACATAAATCTCCATTCTCATTGAAAAACAAATGGAATTCATTTAGATTTGACTTCGGTAGAAGCTGGTAATATTTGATTCATTACGTAACAATTTTGGTGCCAATTTAATAGCGCTGCCGACGATAGTTTAAATTCGCTTCAAATGCATGATTTAAACTTTTTAATGAGAAACAAACTGCTGGTAGCTGGAATGCAATATTAATTAGTGTTTAACATAAATATTAGGGTTTCAATTCATTACCATCAGTGTAATATTCCCCGAATATTGGCAAGTGTGCAATAATTGGGTGGTGTGCAATAATTGGCGGTAAATGTTAGTTTGCAACTTTGCCGTTGGCGGCGCTGTAAAATTTTAATTTCTGAAATGTCGATCTTTAAACATGGTGTCTTTGGCAAAGTTGTAGATAATTTAGATACAAACAACTTTGCCAAAGAAACCTAGTCTGTATCTAGTCACATTTCCAAAATATGGAGGTGTTTTATGAATGACCCCCCAATTTGTTTTATGAAAACCTCCCAATTTCTCGCATATTTTTAAATATGAGGTTTTCGGTAGCAACATTGTTCTACAAAATTGTGTAAAATATAAGGGAAAGACATTATAGTAATTTAGGTGCAAATATCTATATATTTAGAAAATGTTCGGTGTCAGTGAAGATTATCCGGAAACATCTAAACATCTGGGCTTCGTTGCCTTGCGGTTAGCGGCGTCAGTCGTCTAAGCGTATTGTGCCACGGGGTGTGGATTCGATTCCCGCTCCAGTCGGTGAAAACTTTTCGTCAAACGAAAAATTCACCGCTGAGCTACTGGGTGTTTCGTGTTGTCCGTTGCCTAGTGTTAGTGATCGTTCAGTCTGTGCAGCCTATGTGCTGAAGACGGTGTAAATTGTCTATAAAAAAAAAACATCTAAACACTCACTTGCGGCTGGTTTCGCCATCGGCCGAACAAGTGCATGCTGGGTACAAACCAGCACAACCATTCGCCACAAAATCGTTCACTAAACTGATTTCTCGACCACGCGATCATTCTCTCGAAGTTCAAATCAGTTTTCGCGCTCATTCTCTTTCGAGCTGTCAATTGAGGAGAACACGCTTAAAATATTCTTACCAGATGAAATATGTTGTACACTGACAAACGAATCTTACAAACTGAAATAAATGCATGGCTCTAGCTACCAAATGATACTACGCTACTGAATTAAGTTCTCGATTTCGGCATATCGAAATACTGTGCCACGGGCGCAAGGCAACAGCAGCCCGTGGGTACGAGTTGGAAATAAGAAAAAAAAAAACAGAGGAAACCGAAAACGGAGCCCAAGGAGAGCGCTAAACCGAAAACAGCGAAACGTAGGAATTTAGGCGAAGCCCTCGTTATCAAAATGTAAGAATCGAAATACGCCGAGGATCTGAAGGCGATGCGAAGCACGGAGAAATTATCGCCATTGGGCGGAGATGTGCGGAGAATAAGGCGGACTAGGATTGGTGAAATGATCCTAGTCTTAAGGAAGGACGCCAAGGAAAACGGTGCAGTCTATAAGCAACTGACACAAGAAGTTCTTGGCGACGGGTTGATGTAAGATGTCTTACTGCTGAAGTGTAAAATCTGGATGATGAGGCAGCGTGACATTGACGTAGCCAGTAAGGCCATCCACCTTAGAAAGGGCTCGCAGGGCACCCAGGTGCCGGCGATCAGACTGCCGGTCGCAGATGCCAACAAAGCGAAGAACTTGGGCATACTCAAGGTAGGCTGGTTGGTTTGCCGGCTGAGCATACAACAGCCTCCTGAAGTTTGCTTCAAGTGTTTCGGGAAGGGCCATGAGTCGTGGAATTGCAATGGTCCCGACAGAAGTAAGGTGTGCAGAAAATGCGGCACCGAAGGTCATAGGGCAAGCGATTGTAAGCTAATCGCTAAGTGCCTAATATGTGTTGATAGAGCAGACTCAGGCGGACCAAAATGTCCAGTTACAAGCGGAGTATCAAAGCAGTCAAAACAGAAATAACACAGTTAAATTTAAACCACTGTGATGCAGCCCAGCAGCTGCTTTGGTAGTCAGTCTCGGAAACCAAAACTGACGTGGTGTTACTATCTGACCCATACCGCATACCAGCCAACAACGGGAACTGGGTGGCGGGTAGGTCTCAACAGCTAGCAGCTATAAGGGTGACAGGACGATACCCTTTCAAAAAAGTAGTTTCTATCTCGAATGACGGTTCTACGATACACTCTTAAAAATAATGAAAATCACTCCAGACGTAATTCACATTATGACTGAATGACACATGATGTAATTGATGAAAATGCGGAAAAATTGGTACTGAAAGATGTATTGAAAGAATAATGTAATTTTACATGATGAAGGACATGAAAACGATGCCGCTATAATTGACATTTCCCGAATCAGACACCATCGTATTTGAAATGTGACACAAATTCACGCCATTTGGCTCGCTTCTTTTATGTGCATCCAAAAGACGTAAAATCGCATGATTTTTTCGGAGTGTGTAGCAAACATCAACGGCGTATTAGTTGTTACGCGCCCCCAAGGTGGTCGATTGAGGAATTTTCCCACATGGTCGAAAGGATGATAGCCGAACTAGCTAATCGGCACGCAGTAGTGATAGCTGGCAACTTTAATGCATGGGCAGTGGAGTGGGGTAGCCGCTGCACCAACCCAGAAGGTCAACTATTGTTGGAATCCCTGGCCACATTAAATGTAGAGCTGGCAAATGTGGGTACTGTGAGTACCTTCCGCAGAAATGGTGCAGAGTAGATTATCGACGTGACGTTTTGTAGTCCTAACCTTTTAGGTACCATGAGCTGGCGCGTTAATGACGGTTATACTCATAGTGTTCATCAATCGATTCGCTATAGTATAATACCAGGCGGGCGGAAGGCAGCGCGATGTAACTCGACCCATGCCCGAGGATGGAAAACAGCGCGCTTCGACGGCGCAGTATTCACTGAAGCCCTGAGGCGCGAACGGAACACTCTGGACCTAAACGGTTAATAGATAGTTGCTGTGATATCACGAACTTGTGATGCTTCCATGTCGAGAAAGGCCCCTCCTAGAGAGAACAGGCCGCAGGTGGTGCGAATCAATTGCAAATCTTCGAGCAATCTGCCTTCGGGCCAGACGAAGACTGCAACGCACACGCACAGAAGCACAAAGAGAAAAACGCGGTGCTGCATTCAGAGAGGCAAAGTTAGCTCTCAAAAAGGAAATCAAGAGTCGAAAACGGTCTATGCCAGAATGCCAACGAAACCGTGGGGTGACGCATACAGAGTGGTAGCCATAGCGCCCCAAGAGAAGTCGCCCGAGTTGCTGCGATCGATAATCGATGTACTCTTCCACCATTCGCGTCAAACAAGGCACCGGGACCCGATGGTAGCCCGAATGTTGCCTTAAAAGCGGCAGTGAATGCGGAACCACGGTGCAACGCTGCATAGATCAAAGAATCTTCCCGGATGTGCTACTACCAAAGGCGGGGAAGCCACCAGGTTCCCGTCGGCGTATAGACCTATCTGTCTACTAGACACGACGGGCAAGTTATTGGACAGGTTGATCCTTAACAGGCTGGTACCGTATACGGAAGGTGCAAACGGCCTGTCCAATAACCAGTTTAGATTCAGGAAAGGTAAACTACTCTGGACGCTATCCAGATGGTCGTTCAGACAGCTGAGATGGCAATCGAGCATAAAAAGAGCAGCATCCGTTACTTCGCGGTTGTCACTCTGGATGTGGAGAATGCGTTCATTAGCGCAAGCTGGGAAGCAATAGCCCACGCACTTCACCACCTCAAGGTACCGGTGCAGTTGTGTAAGCTTCTAGAAAATTATTTTGATAGTAGGATTCTACTGTATGTCACAGAAAAGCGTTCAAATTACCGCGGGAGTACCTCAAGTACAGTAGAGTAAAGTGGGGCAAAAGTTCGAGTGGGGTAAGAGTTTCTTTTTAAGATTTCTAGCTCAATTCAAAACAAATCTTATAAATGTCATGGTGGTTCGAATGCTATTCAAGTAAGAGACTTTCAATCCAAATATCATAAAAATCGATTGAGATTTGGAAAAGTTATGGCTATTTCTTGTTTTTCGACGTGAATATTGTAATTTTTGGTCAAACTTTCGATGCATGGAACCAATTGAAGATAAAATCTTTTTCAATATTTTATGTAAGGGCGTTTCTAGGCCTATCATAAGGTTGCTTTGAGGTGTATTAGTTTTTGCATAAATGCTTGAAAACAATTTTTGGCCCATAGTGGGGCAAAAGATCGAATCAGCGGGGCAAAAGTTCGACCCATGTATAAAATCACGGAAAAAATTGCAAATTGCCTAAAATCCACATATTATCTTCAAATTTAGTTAAATTTGTCTGATCGTGTGAAAACTGTCACCAAAATTTTACATTTCCACTTAGTTTTGCGAAAAACTGCTTTTTTTGAGTATATTACAATCAACCCGGTTTTGGGCATTTTTTTGATGAAAATTTAGTGTGTATTTTTCGTCAAACTTAAGTTTACGGCGTGTGTAAAGTATGCCTGTCATAAAAGGATCGATATTTTGTGTTATAGCCAGCGAACTTTTGCCCCACACTAGATTCGAACTCTTACCCCACCGGTGGGGCAAAAGTTCGAATAAGACAATCAATTTTGAAACTGTTATAACTAAAAATGGGTAAATATTTCGACACAAGTTTGTTCAGCAAAATTATAGCCGATATGTTGAAGGTTCACCGTGTGGTATTTGTTTTGTTTTAACTGCTATTGTTTTCCTGGAAACTTTAATTGTACCACTAAGGTCGAACTTTTGCCCCACCCTACTCTACATACAAACCAATGGTTTATAGCGCAGTTAGTGCATACCAGACCAAAATAAATGTAAGCCGCCTGTGTCAATGCGGAAAATGTTTCCATTCAAATTATAGAAGAAGAGAATTGCAATTGCTTCTGTTATCAAAGTCAGGGCTGTGCATTTTCGAAAGCATTTTGTGAAACACGAAGGCTTGGCTGCGTCGTCTTGATGGTGACGAACAACTGCGTCGCTTCGTTCTTTTTTTGCCACTCATTCGTTTCGTTACCTTATTGAAAGCAGCGAACAAGAAAGGTGGAATGAAAGAGCAGGCTTTGCAGAATTCGTTCTCATTTGAGTATGAAGCACGATCAAAGCAAGCAAAGAAAAACATCCCATCTGTTGCGGTCTACGATCGTCATTGTATCGCAAGGTGTAACAAGTCTGATAAATGGAAGCAGTGAGCGAGAGCCCCAAAGAGAGAGCGATGATAAAATCCATTTTTCTCGCTTATTTACCGTTGGGGATAGGTGTTTTTCTTCACTAGCACAATAAACAATCCACGAACTTCTAATAGCAATAGTGTCCCTGAGGCTTGGAGCATGTTTAGAGGGGTTTTATCTTGCACTACTATCCCCCCAATCTGATCAAAGTTGTAGCAGTATACGATAAACAGTCTCTCATAATGTGCAGCATGTTATGATAGTTACAGAGAGCGATACGTGAGAGATTCTCTCAATTTTTTCAGGATTCAATCCCTGTGAAAGAGTAAGAATTTCGTTTCATTTGATTTCATTGAAATCTATCAAAATGTTTCAAATTGGATTTTACATATTTTTTGCAATAGTAATGTATATAACTGGTTAGGTAATAAATTAAGGTAGAGAAAGTATGCGGGCCACCACGTCGTTCATTTGAATTAATCAGCTCCTAAAGCTAGAGACTACCGATTGAAAGACTAGCTTGCTGCGGTGAGGCTCTGATAAATGACGCGCGACGCACAGGCGGCACGAAAGAAATGAAAGACTACGCTTGCTGCGATGAAAGGAAATGTTTGTCGGATTGAAACGAAACAGTTTCAATCGAAAGGGAAGCTTGAGTCAGTCAGTTGGGGACTGAAAATACTTTCGATGAATTGAAAATGGACAGCCCTGATCAAAGTATGACAGACTTCCAAAAAAGCTGTTCGATGAAGAAATGGTAGCTGAAGTGAGACAGCGCGGTGCAGAGTAGAGTACATGCACTCATCGACTGATCCCAAAGTGAAAACGTTGGTTGAGAAGAAGTTCGAAGAACTATAATTCTATTCCTGTAAGGCATCGAAGAGCATGAACTTTTCAAATGAGCAATATTTGATGTAACACGATCGATATACCTACGAGTTGTGATAGAGACGATGAACATCGCATTTCAAATGTGTGGAAACGAAAGCGACTGGAATGCGATGAGTAGCAGACCGGACCGCAGAGGCAATGGCGCGAAAACCAAAGCGTATCGATTCGCTGACTGTTTAGCACCAAGAAACAGATTACGGGGGAATTTTCTCTGTCAGCGGAGGTTTGGTCTACCGTCCACCGGGAACTAGTTAAGTACACCGCGAAGTAGCACCCGCAAATGGTCATCGGGCGCCTGTGAACCGTATGTTTCTCTCCACCTGAGAGAATCATTCCGGGAGATCCTTAACCGCCGAGAAACTCTTCGTTCTTCTTCTTTCTGGCGTTACTTACCATATGTAACAAGGCCTGCTTCTGAACTTTGTGTTCTTATGAGCACTTCTATAGTTCTTAACTGAGAGGTTTCTTTGCCGATAGACTATTTTTGCATGTGTATATCGTGTGGTAGGGATGAAGGTACTCTATGCCCTAGAAGTCGAAAAAAAGCCTGCTTCTCAGCGTAGTGTTCTTATGAGCACTTCCACAGTTATTAACTGAGAGCTTTCTTTGCCAAAATTGCCATTATCTCATTTGTATATCGTGTGGCAGGTACGATCATACAGGGTGTCCGCAAATTATCCGTACAAACTTTGAAGACATGGCTCTATACAATCAAGCATAATAAATTCAGTATTTGTGCTTGGTTTTAAACATTAGCTTATTATATTCTTAAGAAGCAAGTTTGACACATTTGTGATTTCAAATATTTGCAAAACCAAGCCAAATTTATTTAGGTGTCTTAAAGGGAGCTGTTTTTTGAGCTTCATGACGGAAGAAAAATGCCCATAGAACTCACTGGATTTGAACCGTATAATTTTCTATTTCCAGTCTAACTTGAAGCCACTAATCTATAGGTTACAACAAATAATAGTAGGACATTTGGATTCATCTCTTTTAGATTTTAGAGATCTCCAGTATGACTAGCGGCCCTCAGGAAAAACGTCTTCGAAAAATTTAAATTCGCCTATCTCAGTAACAAGCCATTATTGCGATTTGTTTTTTACTTGTATTTTGTGTTAACATATAGATGTATTATAAAAAGTACATGGACATTAATTCTTTATTGATTTCAATGCAAGATCATCTTTTCAATATTTTGCTGTTCGGATAATTTGCGGACACCCTGTACTCTATGCCCAGGGAAGTCAAGGAAATTTCCTTTACGAAAAGATCCTGGACCGACCGGGATTCGAACCCAGACACCTTCAGCATGGCTTTGCTTTGTAGCCGCGGACTCTATGCATTCGTCTTAGAAAGGCCCCTGCGAAAAGATCCTCGACCGTTGAAATTCGAACCCACTTTATCTTGCTAATTAGTTGCGCGTTTTCTGCTCTGAGAAGCTTTTCGTAGGAGAAGGGTAGATCCACGGACGCGAACTATTCCAAGTATGTAGTTCGTAGCTTATCGCCAGCTTGAGCCATCGGGCGCCAGTAAATTGGAAGCCATCCTTCACCCGGAATCACTGGACCGACTACCGACTCCGGGATTTAGCTGATGATCCTGTAGAGATCAAAAAGGTACGAGTAGCCATTTAATTGTTACAGAGTTATGCAACACATCAGTAGATGCACAGGGCTCAGAAGTGAAGTAGATCCCAAAAATATAATGCATCGCAATAGAGACACACCACATGAGCGAGGAGAGTGAACGGAAGCAAGACAAGTAGGTAGAAGCACCAACAAGCCAAGATTTGCATAGCAGCGCTCGTGAAACAAATCTAAGTCAATTTGTTGTTTTAATTGGGAATGATCAGTAAAATGATTTGAATCAAATCTAATCCAATAAACTCTTAAGTGACGAAATGCGTTTGTTTGGGCGTCTTGAAAAGGGTGGTTTTGAGGTGAAGAAGAAATTGTTTGTAAAACATATAACTCTATGATAGTTATCCTGACTTTTACACACTACCGATATAAAAACAAGTTGTCCTACATGGGTATAGATTATATATCATATCTAACTCTGCTGAAAAACGAGCAGCTTCCAGATGACGGGAAACCTGGTCAACAAATTCACATATCACTTTCATGAAGTAGCGCCCCATTAGCACATTTGGGTTCCACCCATGAGCCGCCTCCCTTTCGCCATCGCTTCGACGAGACAAAACGTTGAATGAAGTGCGTAAACTGCTAACAGGCCGAACTGGAAGAAGAAAACAAAAAAACTACAATAAACCAAACTCCAAAGGAACGGTTTACTCAGAATCCCGCTCCTGCCTCGTTCGGGACCCCAATGCTGACCCGAAAGCCGACGTTGGAAAGAGCACCCGGCTCAAACCCAAAGCAGAAATGGAAAAGAAGTGACCAAAAGCAGGACGACACAAACCGAATCGCGAAAATAATGCTGTGGAAGAGGAAGTAACACTGCGACTCCCAGCAAAAACAAAGAATTAAAAGAAACGAAATTAAATTTTTAATATAATAAATACTGCATTGGGGATGGTGAGGGAGGTGGTGGTAAACCGAATGAGAGACAAAAACCACAGAATAAAATAATTCGATTATTTAAAATTATTCAATCAGAGCTCAAGACTCATCTCATCAAGTGAGTCCGCGCGCGGTGGTGGCTGGAAGCAAGTTACCACAGATTCCATTCAAGTTTGCGTCAAGAAGTCTTTGGAAAAGGGCGGAGGTCGGGGCCGGATTTGGGCTTCGGAGGGGCCGGATCAGATCTCATAAGGGGCCCTCAATACAAAGTTCAGCGCTTTTCCCATCCCACAAACCTACTTAGGAATTCCTAATCGAATTTATTGGTAAATTTCAGAATTTTTCTGTAAAAATCTCTTGAAGTGTTCTTGGAGAAATTCTTAAAGAAACTGAATATGACTAGACGAATAACTGCAAAAAAATCGGCGTTGGAACGCTAGTAGCAGTTTCTCTGAAAGCTTTGAATAAATTCCAACAGTCGGATAAAAGTCTCAGAAGGTTTCTCTACAGCATTTAGAATTGTGCAGTAGGAATCTATTAAGCAGGAAAAAAAAGACTATGGTTTCTGAAATTCGTAAAAAAAACTCAGATCATCCCTTAATAATAGAGATTCTTCAGAGATTTTTTTCGAAATAGTGACCAAGTCTCTAAAAAGAGACCTGAAATCAGCCCTGCCATCATAGAGGCTTCTCTGATAGGGGAACCCGGGGCAATCGCACTCTTTGCTCCCCCATCAAATCCGCGCCTGGTGGAGGTTGCTCCCTTTTGTACAGTCACTCGGATTTTACTTTGTCTTTTCTGCAGACCGGAGGCCGGACCGGAGATCCATTGTCTGAGCCTGATCCGAAATGAAGGGACCTCGCTGGAGGTGCCGGAGGGGGCGGCAGAGTGCCCAACACACAATCGATGAGTGGCAGTGGTTTACAATAATTTTGAAGTAAGTAAGAAGTTGATGGATTCCACCATATACAACTTGACTGCCCATCACGTAAAACCAGATTTATCCGACACTGCAGAATAAGGAAATAGTCGATAATAAAGGTTTCTTATGGCATTGCTCCGAATACGTTTATGGTTTTGGAATAATTTATTTCTCTACTGTCGTGGGTTTCAGCAGTACATCAAGACGCAAGGCAGAGGAGAAAGATTAATGCAAAATTAAAGGATTAACTCCTTTTTGTTGGCCTTTGGTATTATTTTTTGCATCGTTCGTGATGCACTGCGCTCGACAATCGACAGTATCAATGCAATGATGCAGCAATTACACTCCGGAGAGGAAAATAGTGGCGATGGCCACTAACTGTCATCGGGAAGAACTGACTGACTGACAGGCTATATCTCGAGCAGTAATTTAAATTGGTGCTGAATTTTCACGTCGATAATGAGAAATAACACAATCGAATGCGAATGTAGAATATGCATTCTAGCTAAAGATTTACGTGAAAGATTTTTTTCTGTGATATTAAGCATGTACGCAATTATTTTTTTTTTGTTGATAACTATTAGCTTCTATGTGCATGCATGTTTATTTGACTGATTTTTTGATGATCGAATAAAATTCATTATCTAAGTATTTGAAATCTATCAAGAAATAAATTCATTTCAATCACAAACCAATAGCCTGGATATTCTCTTCGACTTTTTCCATTCATTATTATTGATTTGGTTTTACATCAGTTAGCTTGATAAAACCTCGCCAACAATATTCCGCCAATTCACTCAGTTCATGATCGTTTCTCTCCATCTTCGACTGCAACTCTCCAGGTCCTGATGCACCTGGTCAAACCACCTAGGGGCTGTCCATTAATTACGTAACAGTTTATGGGGGGAGGGGGGGTTTGAGATTTCTTACGTGCCATACAATTTATAATTTATTTTCATACAAAAAGTCTTACCATGGGGGGAGGGGGGGTTGAAAAATCCCAAAAATTGTCTTACCTAATAAATGGATCGCCCCCTA
This sequence comes from Aedes aegypti, assembly GCF_002204515.2. Lineage (NCBI taxonomy): Eukaryota > Metazoa > Arthropoda > Insecta > Diptera > Culicidae > Aedes > Aedes aegypti. The sequence continues at coordinate 200,168,873 of NC_035108.1, read as the reverse complement.
GCTCGCTGCGCCTCACACCTCCTTGATCTGACCGGCTTCGTGGCGAACACCATCTTTACAGGGTTGTTGTCCGGCATTCTTGCAACATGCCCTCTCCCAGCGTATCCTTCCAGATTTAGCCACCTTCAAGATACTGGGATCACCGTAGAGTTGGGCGAGCTCGTAATTCTTTCTTTACCACACACACCGTTCTCCTGCAAGCCGCTGAAGACCGTGCTTAGCACTCGGCATTCGAAAACCCCAAGAGCTTGCAAGTTTTCCTCGAGCGTAGTCCACATCTCATGCCCGTAGAAAACTACCGGTCTTATGAGTGTTGTGTACATCGTGCATTTAGTGCGGGGGTGAATCTTTCTTAACCGCAGTTTCTTATGGAGCCCATAGTAGAACGACTTCTACTAATGATGCGCCTTCGTATTTCCCGACTAACATTGTTTTCAGCAAGGATCCGAGGTACACGAACTCGTCCACCACCTCGAAAATATACCCGTCTATCGTGACACTGCTCCCTAGGCGGGCCCTGTCGCGTTCAGTTCCGCCTACCAGCGTGTACTTTGTTTTCGACGCATTCACCACCAGTCCGACTCTTGTTGCTTCGAGTTACAGGCGGTTGAACAAATCTTCCACCGTTTCAAATTTTCTCCAAATAATATCCTTGTCGTCCGCGAAGCAAACAAATTGTCCGGATTTCGTGAAAATCGTGCCTCGACTGTTAAGTTCGGCTCTCCGCAAGACACCTTCAAGCGCAATATTAAACAACAGACACGAAAGTCCATTGCCCTGTCGAAGTCCCCGCCGATACTCGAACAAACTGGAGTGTTCGCCCGAGATCTTCACGCAGTTTTGCACACCGTCCATCGTTGCTCTAATCAATTTTGTGAGCTTCCCGGGAAAGCTGTTCTCATCCACGATCTTCCATAGCTCTACACGATCAATACTGTCGTATGCCGCCTTGAAATCGTTGAAAGGGTGGTGCGTAGGAACCTGATACTCACGGCATTTCTGGAGGATTTGCCGCACGGAAAAGTTCTGGTCCGTGATAGACGACGGAAGGATAGTGACAGGATAGTGATTGCACGATAATTTTCACACTCCACTTTGTCGCCCTTTTTGAAGATATGGCATATAACGCCTTGACCACACTACTCCGGTAGCAGTTCCGTTTCCCAGATTCTGACTTTCAGCTGATGCAGACAAGCGGCCAACCTGCCCGGGCCCATCTTGATGATTTTGGCTTCGATACCAATCTTGCCAGCGGCCTTGTTGTTCTTGAGCTGTTAAAAGGTATCCCTAACATCCCCCATCGCGGGAGCTAGTTGGTTTCCACTGTCCGTTGTGCTGACGTAGCCATCGCCTTTACTGTCCTGACCTTCTGAGACCCATTTGAAATCTCAGTGTGACTGTTATGCTATTATAATTACTAATGTGACAAAACAACTTGGTATTTTTTTCGAATTTTCTAGAACAATCTCACAGATTTCAATTAGTTGATCGAAAGTATTTATCATTTGATGACTCTCCATGGTATTAACTCCATTTTGTCAAAAATGTCGAATGTGACTGTTTTGCAGTTATGGGCAGCATAGTTTTACAGTATTCAATATCTCAGCTTATTTTTGAAAAAAAAAAACATAACACATTCTTCTTCTTTCTTCTTTTGCTGGCTCTACGGTCTTAAAGACATGACCTGAGCCATAATGTTACGCCAACTAACTCGGTCCATGGCTGCTAACCTCCAATTTCTCGATCGCCCCACACTACCAAGATCCTGCTCCACTTGGTCAAACCAACTAGCTCGTTGCGCTCCCCTTCGTCTTGTACCGGCCGGATTTGAAGTGAACACCATTTTTTTGGGATTGTTGTCCGGCATTCTCACAACGTGTCCCATCCATCTAACCCTTCCAGCTTTGGCGACTTTCTGGGTACTGGGTTTACCGTAGAGTTGCGCAAGCTCGTGGTTCATTATTCTCTTCCATACGCCGTTCTCACATACTCCGCCGAAGATCATCCTAAGCACAAGTCGTTCAAAAACTCCTAGCGCCACGTTTCTCAACAGGGGGTCCGCGGACCCCGACCATGAAAAAAGCACGCTGAAACGAACACCTTACAGCGAGCCGTTTTTTCGCCGTTACCAAGGTTGAGAAACAGTGTCCTAGCGCTTGCAGGTCCTCTTCGAGCATTGTCCACGTCTCATGCCCGTAAAGTACTATCGGTCTTATCAGCGTCTTGTACATGGTACACTTAGTACGGAAGTGAAGTTTACCAGACCGCAAGGTCTTGTGGAGTCCGTAGTAAGCACGACTTCCGGCAATGATACGTCTTCGAATTTCTCTGCTGCAGATGTTATCCGACGTCATCAATGATCCGAGGTAGACAAATTCGTCCACCACCTCGAACTCCTCGTCGATCGTCACGCGTCTGCCAATTCGAGCTCTATCGCGGTCGGTTCCTCCAGCCAGCAGATATTTCGTCTTCGACGTATTCACCTTCAATCCAACTCGATCTGCTTCACGTTTCAGCCTGGTATACTGTTCAGAAACCACCTGGAACGTTCTTCCGACAATGTCCACGTCGTCAGCAAAGAATGAACTGGCTGGATTTATTGAAGATCGTGCCCCGCATGTTGAAGCCCGCTCGTTTCATAACACCTTCTAGCGTAATATTGAACAGGAGGCAGGAAAGACCATCGCCTTGTCGAAGTTCTTTGCGTGTTTCAAACGGGTCCGATAATGCACCCGATATCTTAACACAGCACTGTACACTATCCATCGTTGCTTTGATCAGTCTAATCAGTTTCCCGGGAAGACCATTCTCGTCCATAATCTTCCATAGCTCTTCGCGGTCGATGGTATCATAGGCCGCTTTGACATCGATGAATAGGTGGTGCGTAGGGACTTGATATTCGCGACACTTTTGGAGGATCTGCCGCAACATACAGATTTGATCTGTCGTCGATCGCCCGTCCACAAAACCGGTTTGATAACTTCCCACAAATCTGCTTGCCAGTGGTGATAGACGGCGGAAGATGATCTCGGAAAGCACTTTATAGGCTGCGTTAAGAATGGTGATCGCTCGAAACCCAAGCAACCAAAAGTTCGGATAAAATAGTATGTTTAAGCTTAATCAGCTTATCAAAGGATCATGAAAAGCATTCTATGCAGCTCCCTTTTTAAGTAATTGAGTTCACAAAACGTTCTCTTACACTGCTGCATAGAAAGCAGTTCAGCTCAAAACAAAACCCAAATGAGAAGGAGGAAAAAAAATCACTGTCATTGTGCATCAACTCCATATTTTGTTATGCATATCCTTATTCTTAGTAGGTATTGATTTAGTATTTTTGAAAGTTACATTTTTTTATATTTGCTGCAAGACTCGAACTCGAATTCTCCTCGTTGAAATCATGGTCCATACCGGTACTCCATATGCGCCAATGCAATTGTGTATAAATTTACTTGTTATGTTGATTTCTAATGCTTGTGCTTCGATCTAGTCATGTTGATACTATTTATAACTTCAAATTCTCTTCGAAATCATCTCTGAACCCATTATACACTTGTTAGTTCTATTAAGTTTTCTCCGAACTATTTCTGAACTTGTGGGATTTGACATTCTATAGTTTGTTTTGGTTTGCAGTTTTTTCTCTGAAGTGCAAGTGATCAAATGAAAAAATGTGAATTATGAAAAAGTTTACTGAAAGAATATTGAAAAAGAAAGGTTATTCACTGATTTACATTATAAATCAACAATTGTGTGTAGGATTGAGATATATGTACATTGGGATTCCCCAGGTGAGAACATTCACAATAACAGTAAAAATATTGCCTGGGGTGGGAACGACGGCGATGAAGTTTTCTGACGGACTCGACTCAAGTGCTAGCTGTTGTTCCTTCGAACCTGATAAATATTTGACGTGAACAGCATTTCTTCGATGCAGGTAGGGCAAACGCTCCCTTAGTGGAGGTAGCTCCAATAGTGGAGGTAGTGTGTTTTGGCATGTTTCGCGCTAATAAATGATTATGTGATATTTTTGTATTATGTACGATGCAAAAATGATACAAGTAATCGAATAATATTCATGAAATTTAACCGTAAAACTATTTAAAACAATTATTTTGCTTATTTTTTTGCTCCTTTGCACCTATAGTGGTGCATCAGTACCCATAGTGGAGGGTCCCATAAGAAATCAATGGTTTGCGCCACTAAAGGAACCATCCTTAAAATATACCTCCACTAAAGGAACAGTGTTCCTATTATTGGTGCAAGGCTTTTTGCAGGGAAATTTCAAATGAATCGTGATTTTTATACATTTGAATGATAGAAGGATTTGAGATCTATCGAATGATACGTTAAAATCATATATTTCATGATCTTAACACCGTGTTTTTGCAGTTTTCCCTTAGGTGCACCACTAATGGTAGGTAAATTCAACATACATTAAAGTGAACTTGTGAATATTTGATGAACATTCTCGAGCCGAAACAAAGTGTATCGATATGTTAGTCCCCTGTATTCCAGTTGAGGGGTGCGTTTGTTCGAACACGATTAACTTTTATTTAGTGTTGTCTTGCATTTAAGACGGTAAAGAGCCTTTTTTGCAAATAATACCGTAAAACTAATCAACCGAAACAATGCGTAGTGATAAAATCTCATATCGTATTGATTAACGAAAAAGCTTTTTTTGGTTCCACATAATGTTCGAGTTCAAAAGAAGTACGGTTAGCATTTTCAGTGAACTTGTATTATAAGTTCAAAACAAGTTCAACTCGAACCATAACAAGTGCTTCAGAAGTTCACATTCGAACTTTATTTCTGTTTTAAAGTCGGAAAACAGTTCACTTCAAGTACGGTTGACGCGTTCACTGAAGTCTTAATTCAAGTTCTAAACAGATTCTTTGCACACTCAATATGTACTTTAGTGTTGCTTTGGAGGGAAATAAACTACTTCTAACGTACCTTTAAGTTCCTAGTAAACATTTGCAGTACGTTTTAGAGAAATAAGTTCTGATAGTAAAATTGTTATCCTTTTAATCAGCATCAAAGTTCCATGTAACTAACTTGTCACCCTTTTTGTATATTGGGTATATTATTACCTCCTTCCACTCCTCCGGTAGCTGTTCTGTAACCCAGATCCTGGCTATCAATCGGTGCAGACAAGTGGCCAACCTGTCTGGGCCCATTTTAATAAGTTCCACTCCAATACCATCCTTTCCAGCTCTTTTGTTGTTCTTGAGCTGTTTGGCACGTCTCCCTCATCCGCCATACTGATGAAGCCATTCCACCTGCTGTCTTAATCTTCATCCTCTGCGCCGTTTAGGTGTTCATCGTAGTGCTACTTCTATCCTTATCCCGGCACATTTTGGCTCGCGACTCAAAGCCTTTGCGAAATGCATTGAGTTTCTTGTAGAACTTACGTGTTTCTTGAGAACGATACAGCTGCTCCATCTCTTCGCACTCCAACTCTTCCAGTCGGCGCATAAACAGACCATGTAATTCTAGTATTAAATTACAACACTTGGTTCAATCTGTTTTCTAGCAAAATGTTCCACTTGTGTGGCGGAAGATTTTGCTAGATAGTGCATCAAGATTACTAGCGCAGTAAAAAAAATCTAGTACCTATACTTAGGCAATGCATTTTTTCCTAAATCAAGGTGGCTCATTTTGCCCCACTCCTTCACTTTGTAAATAATATTCTGTTTTCCAACAATTTTGTTTACGACCAATTCTAATTTCGCGCACGAATTGTTCAAAATGATCAGAAGTTTCAATGGATTGGTAAAGTTTATCAGAATAATAAATATAATTGTTTTATAGCCTTAATTGAAAACTGTCAAAATTATAAGCTTTTCATGACATAAGTCAAATTTGTACAATTGTGAATAATTTGAGTGTTGACACGAATATTCTTACGGTGTTTATTGTGGTGGCAATTTGAAGCATCTTCTAGCAGATCATGATGACACTAGACATTAAAACATTGTCTTGAGGTCAAATCCGGGGTGGCACCGTATGTTCATACTGCCCCCATTGCCCCTATTTGCTTTGAACACATCTTGGAGCGTAGTATGAACACAATTAGGGAATGTTCATTAATTACGCCACGCAACAGTTGGCCAGTTTGTATGTATGAGACCTTAACAATATTGTATGGAATACATACTATTGATCGTCACATCTGACTAAACTTCCTCTCCCCTTTAAAGCGTGATAATTTTGATAGGGTCCTAAACTGCCCATAACTGCATAACAGTCACATTCGACATTTTTGACAAATTGGAGTTAATACCATGCAGAGTCATCAAATGATAAATACTTTCGATCAACTTACTGAAATCTGTGAGATTGTTCTAGAATATTCGAAAAAAATACCAAGTTGTTTTGTCACATTGGTAATTATAACTGCATAACAGTCACATTGAGATTATAAATAAGCCTCGTAATGTAGTAGCAATGAAATTTCTATCAAAATTATTTTCTGACTATTCACCTAGTATGCGATATTAGTTGTACAAAATATCAGCCTCAAATAAGCACTATTGAGTTCCTGGTATTTTTTAGAAATTTAAGTTTCCTTCCATACTGACATAAAATGCACACTTGGTATTCCATTTACTCAATGCCTACTTTTGTCGAATGTTACAAATATGCAGTTATGGGCAGTAAAGCCCTGTCCCAATTTAAGTACCAAACGCTTAAGTTCAGGCCAGAAACACATGTTTACTAAATTTTTAACTGATTTTCGTTGGTTTAGGTCCAAAATACACTTTTTAGGGTTTTTTTTTGAAATTTTGTCACACACCAACTCAAATTTTTGGTATATTTTGTTTTACGTGTCCCTTCCGAAATGTCAGATAGGAACAACCCCAGTGTTAAAACTAGAGGCCCTGTGGCATTTTTGTCGACAAAGTGAACGTCAAACATGATCAAAAGTTTCAAGGTTCATATTTGGAACCATTTTTTAAATTAAAGTTTATATATGTTATAGCCATTATTTGAGCTGGAAGAAGTAGTTGCAAGAACATGCTCTTTAGTGTTTTTAAATAAAACAAGAATTCATTAAACATTTTAGGACCCAATTGATACATAAATGGAAAATATCCCGGTCAACCAGACAGTTATTTTTGATAGCGATCGATATCGATTAGTTTTGAATCGTTGGCGATCGCCATCGCTAGACAAAGTTCTATAAAGAAAATGGAACACTGGTTGATTGGGATGACAAATGTACCTTTAGTGGTGCAATTCTTTATTAGTATCATTCCAAACATTACATTAACCTAACTTAACGCATTAATCGTAGCAACGATTTATGTCTAAAATTATTAATTATCTTTTTTGACATTTGTTTCAATGTTTCAACATTGGAAATTCTATGTAACTCTTTAGTACTATACCAGAAAAGAAGCTTCAGAAAACGTATCAGCCGATAGATTTCAAATTCTTCTATCAATTAATTAATTAATTGACTCTTTATTATGGGGAAATTCAGCCCGAGGCTGGTTCATCCCCGATTCTCCTATCGTTCATATGTATGAAAATCACAATTCGTTTAATATCACCCTGCAAAAATCCTTGCACCAATAATAGGAACACTGGTCCTTTAGTGAAGGTATGTTTTTAGCATGGTACCTTTAGTGGCGTAATCCATTGATTTCTTATTAGACTCTCCACTATGGGTACTGCTGCACCAGTATAAAAGAATTTTTTTAAGCCACATAATTGTTTTAAATAGCTTTTAGATTACATTTCGTTTGATTGTTTCATTTTTGCATCGTATATCATAATATCTCATAGTCATTTTTTAGTGCGACACATGTTAAAATACATAGCTATCTTCGCTAAGGGAGCGTTTACTCTGCTACTTTGCTATCACTTATTTAACGAAAAACAGAAGAATTTGAACTAATTTCGCACGTTTTATCTCTCTTTCTTCCTTTGTAGACAATGAATCCGAAGACATTCTAAATCGATTATCTTCGCCCCCGGAGGAAACCGTGACGAACTAGCAGCAGCGCGAACCAATCGAAAACGAACGGATCAAGAGCCCGCCAATAGCAAAAATGGGAACGTATTCTTGAACCGTAATGCTCGTTTTCGGCGGGTTTGCATCGCAACAGCTACAAGTACCACATGAAGTCATCCCGCTCCGGTTTGGAAGGTCATGCGGAGAATAGCCACACCTAGTTCTATCCGAGGGTCATTCGGTTGATCTAAGGATGGAATCTCCAACTCATCACTTCGACACGTGATATTTGTTTTTGTTCAAACCAATTTCTATAAGAAAATCACAAAACTGTTATATATTACTATTTTTATAAATCACAAAGTTTCAAATTAATTATGCCTTTTCAAAAGTGTTGAGATATATTCTATTACAAATTTTCTTTCGTAGCATATTAGGTTTTATTGAATTTAGAGAAAGTTTATGAAACAGTAACAGCCCACTAAAGTGAAATGAAAGCTAATATGTTACTAGATATAGTTTGCAGGCAATCGTTCAAATGATCAAGCTTAGATTTTTCGACTTCAAAAAAAAAACTATCCATTGCAACTTCATCAACTCCATCTGATGGAAGTCGAAAAGCATAAATTAGAGAGTTTGCGATTAGAAGTCTAATGAACGCGAGGAAAGTATAGATTGAAAATCACTTTCCAAACAGTTTATTTATTATGATATTGAAGCACAACTGAAATCTTGTTGAAGCGCAAAAAATGGAAGGAAAAAAGGTGCAAAAGAAGCGCTAAAGTAGAGAACAAATACGTACAATAGGTAGTTGCTTTTCTTCTCTTCCTAAATCAATTCTTATTAACGATAATTTATATAGTAATGACGTTTTCTTCTAACCGTGAAATCAGATAATGGTAGAACATTATTGCACTGTTTAACTCGAAGCGAGCAAAAGACGCAAAACACAGAATTTACCGTTTGGCGGGAGACTTCACGGTTTTTGAACAACTCAGTGTTTTCGAGAAAATGATTGCTTTCGTTGCATGTATAATTGGCGAGGAACTTTCACAGCATGATACACACATTTGATGCGAGGATTTAACAACAAACAATAACTATCAATGCTGTTGAAGTAAACAAAAAGGAACTGAAGGGAGCTAAATGATGCTGTTAACTGAAATTCGATACGAATGCCTCTGTAATTATTAGATTGTAACAACAGAATAGTGAAACAAGAAAAGTCTTATTATGGAACTAGAACAAATAAATCATACAACACATGTTTGTAGGGTAGCTACAGAGAAACCACCATTCATACCCCGCATAGAGTTTAAGAGAGATTTGAGCATGAGAAGATATAAAATAAAAGTTTTTATCAGCTAGCACAATAGAGCCACACTGTAGTTCTGCGCATAATTATTTCTCGTTTTATAGTACTACTTACATAACTGACACAGTTATGCGTAGAATTTACTGCATATCGCATGTTCATTTCTACTTTGGATTCATGATGACATCCTTTTTTTCTCAATTTTATTTAGAATTTTCAATCAACTTGAGCTTTCAATTCACTATCTTCTTCCGACCTGAGAGTTGACACCCTCGATAAGTATTTTTACGTCGTGATTGGACATTCTTTCGTAAGCGGAAGGTCATGGGTTCGATTCTCAACCTCTTCCAGCCACCAGAAGACGCCGCACGAAGGATCGTGTGTTGGGGAACACCTCCATCCTCCGTGAGTATCGGATGGTGATTGAGACACACTGACCCTTTTTGTAGGCTGTTGCCTCAACGACACGGAAACAAAGCACAATGAACCAATATGGATTGGACCAACGGCAGCACTCTCCTCTACCTGCTCGGTATGAGAGAAATAGCAATAAGAACGATATGATAGTCGGCATAGTAGCGGCCAAGTGCACGGAGTGATTAACAAATAAAAGTAAGGAATAAAAAAATGACCCTCACCAGGAGGTCTTGCCGAGGCAATCATGGTGGTCCGCAGTGTTGACCAGACTCATTTCCCCGAAATTCGAATTGTGAAGCCATGAACTGTTATAACTGTGCGTTGTATTCCTGAGATGGAGGGGGAGGTGGTTGGGCTTGAGTGTTGCACATGGGATCCGACAGTTTCGATCTCGGTGGGCCGCAATTCAAGTTTCGGTGAAATGATTCGCACTCACTCACTCACTCATTTCATTTCACCGAAACTTGAATTGTGGCTCTCTGGGATCAAAATTGATCGATTTTGTGTGCAGTACTCAAGCTTAACCATCTGCTTTTCTATCTTAGGAAGATAGAGCATGGTTGTAGTAGTTCGTGGCTTCGTAGTTCGGAAAATGTTATTTTCGGGGAAATGAGTCTGAACAACACTGGTGGTCCGGGGCTTATCATTTGTGGGCACATACATGTTGATTAGACTAATGTTGAAAAATTCTTCCAGTACCGTCACATGGATTCGTCCATTACGTGATTTTCACCTCACAATACACTTCATCTGCTATAAATCCTACACTATGTTCTGGCTACTCTATGGTAGTTGTTATTCAGTGTTGGAAATGAAAAATAAAAGTAAAAATTTAAACTGACACTTATATTGAGCTGTTCGGTAATCCAATCCGCATGGTTATTAAATTAATTAACTCATTATGCGTGGTAAAGATGGACAAATTATGGGTGAAATTATGAAAAAAATCCACGTGCTCGGCTGGGACTTGAACCCAGGACTCTTGTATGCTAGACGAGCGCTTTACCAACTAAGCTACCGAGCCACTTGGTGACAAGTTTAGAATTCAAATCCCTACAGACCACGCGGACCCATTTCATAACCAATATCCATCCATCTCATGTTCCTACACACGCGGAGCGAGCGAGTGCGATTTATTTAGTGTTGAAACTGTTTGCCTATCGTACCTACATCGCTTCCACAACAACTGTATTCTAAAGCTCATCCACAGTTATTAACTTCTTTGCCAAAGTCGCCATTTTTCGCATTCGTATATCGTTTGGCAGGTACGATTATACTCTATGCCCAGGGATTCAAAGAAATTTCCATTACGAAAAGATCCTGGACCGACCGGGAATCGAACCCAGACACCTTCAGCATGGCATTGCTTTGTAGTCGCGGACTCACCCCTCGGCTAAGGAAGGCCCCTTGACTTGTACTTTTACTTGATGTAATGAGTTAATTAATTTAATAACCATGCGGATTGGATTACCAAACTATTGAGCTGTTCGGTAATCCAATTCGCATAGTAAAAATAGTAAAAATAGTACTTGATGGCGTAGGGGTAACGCGCCCTAACTAGAGATCAGGGAGTCGTGAGTTCGATTCTCACTGAGAAGACGTGTAACTTTTTAGCAAATCTTCACATCAATTTGTCCATCTAATCCAATTGCAAATTATATGTAATGTTTAGCTTTTCGGTAGTTGTTAAAAAATAATAGTTTATAATTAAAATTTGCCGATTTTCATACAAAATGCCCATGTTTGGAAGCCTGTATTTTTGTGTGTAATGATTCACACGACATGAAATTTTGTTGAAGAACTTAAAATAATGTGAATTTCAATTACAGTTCTATTTCAGTTGGATATCACCATTTTCACACACATGTCTTAAAGTTTACTACGGATTCTTGATATTGAATAAAAAAGGAAACAACATCGTAATCTTTGCAATTCTTAGTTTTTTTTTTCTAATTAGTAATCTACCTCAGTCCTTAGGGATGGCACACAAATTATGTCACGTTAAATTTCAAATTTTTTGACCCCCTCCCCCCCTATGTCACGTTTTTTGCATGAGACCTCTGAAAATTTTGTAAGGCTTGTCACGCTTGCTTTGACCCCCTCCCCTCCCTTGAAGCGTGGCGTAATTTGTGCATGACCCTTTAGATAAGAAATATGAGACGATTTTGTAAAATATAATAAATTTTTATAGACCTGAAATTTTAAGGAATATGTGTGGAAATGTTAAAATTGATTGAAATTTAAATATATTGACACATACATCGAGCTGTCCGGTTATCCAATCCTAATTTTTTTTATAATTAATGAAGTTATTACGCGTGGAAGTAATGGATAAATTATTGGTGAAATTATGAGAAAAAATTCACTTGCGCAGCTGGGATTCGAACCCACGACTCTTTCATGCTAGACGAGTGCTTTATCAACTAAGCTACTATCAAATTCAAGACGCGAACTAAGCTACCGAGCCACTTGGTGATCCAATGTTTCAGAATTTTGTCTGTGTCAGAAGGTTACAAGTTTCGAATTCAAATCCATACAGATCACACACACTGAGAAATAAAAATAGTCACAAAATTACTAAAGTTTATGCATTAATGACTATTTTCTATCTGCCTCTCTTTCATTCTGCTGTGAATTTTCACACTAACTGTCATTTCGACTGGGTTGAAGCTTAGCGATGCCTCAACCAGGGTGAATTGACAAATAGGAATAAAATTCCCTGCAGGGTAAAAGAGAGGCAGATAGAAAATAGTCATAAATTACTAAAATTTAGTCATTTTGTGACTTCCCGCGTTTCTGAGTGCAGACTCTTCCCGTAACCTATTCGGGTCTACGAAGCTGCTGATGTTTTCTTCGGTTCTCTGTGAGAAAAACAAGGAGAGATATATTTTTTGCTTTTTTTTCACGCACACGATGACAGTTCCTTACGAGGTTTCCCATAAGTGCGAGTGCTTTGTAAATCTCTTTTTGTTTCGTAGTCGCGAATATCCATTCATCTGTCACTAGTGTGTCTACACGCAAACAAATTTTGTTGTATAATCTACCGAATCCATGGTAGAATTAAGAACTGCACCAACGATTTTCAACCGACTACAAAAATCTGTTAAGTTTACTATAATCTGGTCAAAATCACTGAGCAGTGCAGTAAATTTGACTATGTCCATGGTAGCATCCACTACAAAGCATTGTATTTCAATCCGCGACACCCACCGTACAACATAGTCCGATCAAAAGTATGATGCTAAACTTCTCAAATCAAGAATGTTTCTAGTCAAAAATACTACAACTCTGGTTAAATCAACAGAAGAAATTTTCTTGTGTACACGCAGAGAAAACAGACCTTTTTGTTTCAAAAATAAATATTATTGAAATATTTTTAAAAACTACAATTGTTTTTGTTGAATACAAATATTAAATTTTATTGTTCCAAAAAATTTAATTGTTGTTTTTACACCAAACTGATTGGAACACAAGTACCTTAGATTCAATAAAATATTTTATTGGCTATTGACATAATCTGTTTTGCTTTCAAAAAAAGTTTTTTTGTTTCAAAAAATCCTAATATTGATACACATACATATGCATTATATGAGAGTGTATGAGTATGTTTTTTTTTGCTAGTATGTACGCACGGCCAGACGCCATTTCCATGATTTGAAACAAAGCTAAAATGGATTCAACAGAAGAAGTACTGGCTATGAATGTTGAGGAAGTTATTGACGCGCTGGTGGATTTATTGCTGAGTTTTGGACTCTCTGAAGAATTTATCAATCGTACCCTGGGTAAGTAATTGTCTTGTTTCCATGTAATTATCTGATAATGAACTTAGGCGCATTTTTTTGATCTTTAGAAAATCAATATACCCTTGAAACCATGCAAATCCTGGAACGGAAGGAAATTCAAGAATTGATGCATGGATTGTCCAGGTATAAATTAACAGAGGAAGTGTTAAAAAATAAATAAATTGTATTTTTCTATGTATCATAGGTATCTCCACCATTATCCACAGATTGCCTTTCGACCGCATCACCGGTGGTAAGAGAAAGTAATTCCGAAGCCATCACTCGTGAACGGTGCATGGTTATTTACGTGCTGACCGCGTCAACAAAATGCCGAGTTATTTGCAGAAATGGCAAATGCAATTTTTTAACCAGGAGCTTATAAGAAGGCAATAACTCATCTAATGATTATTTGTAAATGAGATGTAAATAAAATCTAAATTGAGAGAAAATAGTCTGTTTATTTGTGATCATTTCAAATGAAATATCGGGCTACCAGAAAAAAATATAAATAAAAAAGTTGGATCAAAAAAGTACATATTTGAAAACAAAAATTATTATTTTTGTTTTTAAAAATCCTTTTTTTGGTTCAAAAAATATAAATTTTAAAAACAACACAGTTATTTTTTGGTTCAACATAAGGTTTAGCATTATCAAATATATTTATTATGAATTCAAAGAAACTAATTTTTGTTTGTGCTCACGACTGATTTTAGAAACAAAAAAATATTTTTTTAAAACAACACAATTTTGTTGTTGAAATCAAAAAAATATATTATTAGCCGAGAAATGATAATTTTTTTTGTTGATTTCAATACAGAATATTATTGATTTTAAAAATCATTTCTCTGCGTGTAGTGATGTTGACTATGTTTTGGTATAGTTAACAGATTAATGTAGTCGGTTGAAAATCGTTGGTGCAGTTCTTAATTTTACCATGGATTCAGTAATTTCTACAATAAAATTCATTTCAGTGTAGAGAAAAGATTATAAATAATCACTTATCTTTTGATGTTCCGTTTTGTAGATATTAGACAATAAATTCAGGTTATATTGTAATTCTTAAATTTTCATCTGTTTAGTCTTGTTCTTCAGAGCATTCCATATCTACATCATGGAAAGCTGATTCGTGATCAGTGTCATTGATATCGCCAAAGCTTGACTGACTTTCCATTTCATCACGTGATCGAATCAATCAAACATAGAACAATACTTGTTGAATACGTGTTCAGAGTTTAAGAGTACAAAACATAGGTTGCACTTTTTTCAGTAATTAGGCAGCTTTTATGACATTTGATCCGTTGTATGTATTATTTATTGAGCTAAAATTGGCTGGTCATCTGAACAACACTTTGTACAAAACGTATTTACTAAAAACTTTATTTCACATTTTTTCAATACTCCATACCCAGTTCCTGCATTCGTTTTTCAATTTCGACTGTGGATAGTCCATTTTCCTTGTTATAGTTATAATTCACCAGCAACTGTTTCTGCTCGAGCCCTGGTATGTGATCGTAAAGCGAGCTTTCCAAACCTCGATCGATATCGTTCTCTTCGCGCAAAACGCAGAAATACAGCAGGAAAACGACAACGCTTAGATTAACTACGTACGGTTGGAACCAGGGCATATCCAGCTTAACTTGGCCACTCCTGGTTTGCTCTGCCTTCCATCGTGACGCAGCACTGTTGAAATACTTGATTGGCTCATCCTTGACCTCGGACTCTTCTTCTTTGGAGATTGGCTGTGCTTTCCTGAACGGCCGGTTTGTCGTACTGAAGGATCGAATAGTTTGATGCCGGGGAGCAATATTTCTCCTACAAGTAAAATTAATGTTTAAAAATAATACGATTGCTTTTCCTTTTTCTACAAAACTTTAATCAAGCATAAATTTTCATTTCAAATCTTGCCATTGATCATTTTTCAAATAAAAAAGTAGAAATGCAGGGTGGTCAATTTTGTCGCTCTGTGGTCATGTATGTTTTTTTGTCACATATTTCATAGAGAACTCTAAAAGCTTAGCAGTTGCCAAAGGGATTCAACAAAACAATTGTTCCTTTTTTCTCTAAAACTGTGTGGCTCCTTGAAATTTCCTGACAATTTTTTTAACGCTCTTTTTGATCTACTGTCACAGATAAAAAGAGCTTTACAAGCTTGACACATTTTTGAGACCATCACTATTTAAATAGAACAAACATGCTGTGAACTAGACTATCGAAATGCATACCATTTTGCCTTATGAAAGGTGGAACGGTTATTGTAATACGAACGCTTTATGTATCGTTTTAGCATCAACTCACATCAAGGCGTCGATAGGTGCGTGGTGTACGCAACGATTGCAAGATCCTTGGGTCGATTCCAGGTTGCCGCGAAAACATTTTTTTGTTTTCGAAGTTTGGTTCCATAAGGCTTCAACCTGATTCATTTTGGCGAATTTTCATAAGTGGTCCCTATGTATTTCGATAGTCCATTTGCCTGAATGAACAAGTGTATAGGTTCCAAAATTATCATTGTTCAAATTTTATAAATTAAGTTCGTCACAGTTCTTAGGTGGTTAGACCCTAGTTTTGGCACTTTTTTTCACTTCGGCAACGGTTTTCAAAAACAACTGAGCTTATATTTAGCCTCATTATATGGTGTATTGGAATGCTAAAGAAAAAAGCAAAGCAAAGTTTCAGACAATTCAGCCGTGAAAAGCCGCCTATGCCAAAGTGAATCATAGAAACGCCCATGTAAAACACGATTCAAAAACATTAAAATTGTCGATCCCACGAACTTATTAAATTTCTTCAGAGAGAACCTCTAATTAAATTTCTAAAAAAATATTAAGATTTTTTTATATTTGTAAAAATTTTCTGTAAGTATGAACAATATTCTTCCAGAGATTGTGCCAAGAGTCCTTCTGAGATTCTTCCAGGATTTTTTTCATTAGTGGTTCTTTTATGAGTTCCCCAAAATCTAGATATTTACCCAGGAACTTTTCCGTGTACTCTCACCAAATTTATTTCGAAAATTCTATTTGAGATTTTATAGGAAAATCTATGAAATAGCTCCAGGAATTACCCCTGGATTCACTGGAGTTTTCTAGTAGGAAACCCCTGGAGTCTTCTTCTCCTTGGCATTACGTCTACACTAGGACAGAGCCTGCTTCTCAGATGAGTGTTCAATGAGCACTTCCACAGATATTAACTGAAAGCTTTATTTGTCAAAGTTGCCATTTTCGCATATCGTGTGACTATGATACTCTATGCCCAGGGAAGTCAAGGCAATTGCCATTACGAAAAGATCCTTGACCGACCGGGAATCGAACTCAAACACCTTCAGCGTGGATTTGCTTAGTAGCCACAGACTCTAATCACACGGCTAAAGAAAGCCACTGGATCTATTTGAGAAAATTTTCTGAAGAAATTACTGGGAAATTCCTAGAATAAAATTTGATAAAATTCATGGAAGAAATTTATGCAATTTTAAATAAATTTCTGTAAAAAGATGAAGCAGAAGTTTTTGGAAGAGTTTGTACATATGTTTTAGGTAGTTGTAATAGATTGTTTATAACTAGGAAATTGAGGGGTCTTCCTTAGCCGAGTGGTTAGAGTCCGAGCTACAAGGCAAAGCCATGCTGAAGGTGTCTAGGTTCGAATCCCGGTCGGTCCAGGATCTTTTCGTAATGGAAATTTCCTTGACTTCCCTGGGCATAGAGTATAATCGTACCTGCCACACGATATACGAATGCGAAAATGGCAACTTTGGCAAAGAAAGCTCTCAGTTAATAACTGTGGAAGTGCTCATAAGAACACTAAGCTGAGAAGCAGGTACTGTCCCAGTGAGGACGTTAATGCCGAGAAGAAGAAGAACTAGGAAATACGTCATTCCTGAACGAGTCCCTTGATAAATGCATATATGTTAAATTTTAATAACTTTCACATTTTAAATCTTTTTGGATGTTTTTACATCAAGATATATGATAAATCTAAATACTGCAACACACAAACATTTTCAAAATTTGAAGACATTAAAGTAATCACGTATGGCGAAATAGGGAACCACTATGTCCATAACTGGTACACCTACCCTATTTACCTCTCACAAAAACGTGGAAGGTTTCAGAAGAATAGTGCCAACGCTTAAATCTGGTACCTACAACTATTTCCTTTCAATGAAAGCTCAACGGTTGAATAATTGTGGAACTGGATTTAATGATTAAAAATGTAATGGACGACCTCTGGCGATTTTTCTTTGCAAAAGTAAGTTTTCCTATAGTAAATCCTATGCAAACTTTGAACGGCTGGCGCTAAAATATAGTTTCTCCGACCGAGCTGAAATTTTGCACAGTTGTTATGGGACCTAAATGCAATCCAAAAAGCGGACTGGAGCGAGAATCTAAATTTTGTCCCACACTAATGTACACGCGATGTCTGAACCAGCAGATTATAAAAATCGAATAATCGGGGACATTTATTTCTTAGAGATTGGCCAAATTTGGTGTATAGAAGGCTTACACGATAAAAGATTTTTTCATTTATTTTTGAATCAATTTAGACAAATAAATGAATGTAGCTCTTTGTGAATGTTACCTACTGAACAGGAAAATTTCGTATTTAATGTTTCATCCAAATTTGTTGTGTGACACGATGTATAATCCACTATGGCCCAAATCGGTGCTTCTACCCTATGCATCAATGTAGAGGAAAAAAAGTTTCTTGTTACCTCTTTGTTAATAAATTAAAAATTAATTAAAACTAATCGAACTCACTATTGAAGATTTGATCATATTTGTTGAAAATTTTATCATTTGCGTTGTGTAATTCTGTTGCAATTTCTAGAGGCAAAATTTCCCTATGCATATATTTATCTTAGGCCGATATGTGACCGTGATACCGCATCTTATAAAGTCATCTTTACAACATTTAAAGCTGAACAGATACTCTTAAGTTACTTACATGTGAAACAAGCCGTTTAAAGTACGACTTATAGATATTTGAGCCATTTTTATGTAGTTTTTAACACAGGAAACGCTATTTTCCACAGCCGAAAATCGAAAAATTTTTGTACAATCTTACACAATATTGTTGTGAGCAGTTCTGTTTTGATCTGCATTTTCGCTCAGCACATGTGATTTTAGTGTGAGACAATGTGTGTGAGAGCGGCTGAAATTGAAATGTGAGTGTGAATGTAACGCCACAACAAAAATCAGTAACGCTTGTGACGTTCAGAATTTTGCTTTTCGAAAGGCGCGAAATTTAATAAACAAAACCAGTGTTCTGTGAGCTTGCGCCACGAGCGAACGATTAATCAAAAGATCATAAGATGGAAGTCAGCCAAAATTCCAATAAACCGGCAAATAATATTCGCGATTATATTGATTCGGAAGAAATCGACTTTGGTACGGAACCGCCCACACAACAAATCAATGTCGGAGAACCGACGAACGAATTGGTTGTTCGAGAGGAAGACTTCGCATCGGAGGATTTGAATGAAGTGCCTGAATCAGAACCGATCGCAGATGATAACATTGAAGAGCCCGAAGAGACTCCCATTGAAGAGCCAGAAGAGACGCCCATTGAAGAGCCAGAAGAATTGGCCGACTCGGAAGTGAACCAGGAACAACCAGCAGCTAGTAAATCAAGCAGAAAAGGTAACGTCAAAATTATGGTACCGTAATCCGGGGTTAAATTGATCACTGGGGCGAATCAGCCAATCAGGACTGAATGTTTCGTTG
This sequence comes from Aedes aegypti, assembly GCF_002204515.2. Lineage (NCBI taxonomy): Eukaryota > Metazoa > Arthropoda > Insecta > Diptera > Culicidae > Aedes > Aedes aegypti. The sequence continues at coordinate 200,149,688 of NC_035108.1, read as the reverse complement.
GCATCATAGACATTCCAGTTTATGTCTAATGATGATTTTAAACCACAGTATACTCTCCATAGCTCGATATTGAGGGGACCATTCTGTTAGTTATCGAATACTGCATTCAAAAATTTCAAAACGCCACCAACCTGCTCGTATTGTATGAATATTTTGATATTTTTGTATGAACTGTAACCACCTCTTCAGCGTTATGAAATTTGTGAATGGGCCCCTAGTAATTTATTCATCCATTCAACGTAAGCATGTTAGTAAAAAAAAAACTTTTGATCAGGTCAATCGTAACTATTATTATGGTTCTCCAACTCGAAATCGAGATACCGAGCTTTAATGGCATAAATCCATTTAATCTCGAAAAACGTGCTTATTAAGAAATAAATTGATTTTTAAAGTTTATTTTGCAATAAAATTAATTATACATACCTACACGAGTTGTAGAAATTTCTACAGCATTTTTATGTTTAGTAGATCATTCTAAAACCAGCTGTTATATAATAATCCGTTTCGCCCCAAGGCGTTTCCATTGTTAATCTTTAAACTACTTTAACGAAATAAAGGGGACGGAATTGTTGGTCTAATGGCTATCACTTTTGCTTCATTAGCATAGCATTAGCATTAGCATTGATGATCAATTCGTAGTTGCTACTCCTTGATTGACCAGAATAATCGAAGTTTCACAAGGAACCAACAGATGTAGCTTGGGAGTAGCATTCCATCTTCAATGTACACTTTCCGGAAATCCAAACATTATAAAGTCAGTATAGACGCCGGCCACGAGCGAGAGACCGAGATCATCTCTGCATCTCCATGGTTGTCGCGACACAATGTGAACGGCAGCACGGTACAACGGCAAAACGGCAAGCCCATCTAGGGACGTTCCGATATTGCGAAGTATTGATATTCGATTCGATACGATTATCTAATCGAAGTATCGATACCACCGATTTATTGTATCAAAATATCGATATTTCGCAATATCATTTGATATATTTGAAGGGTGCAGAATTCTTGTATCGCTTAGATACCGCGCGTTGAATTTTCTACGATTCTGAAAGAATTCTTTGAACACTAAATATTACCGGTATTTTAATCTATAGGGACATGATTTTTTTATATGATACATTATATATTGCAATTTTAGGGAAAACTTTCCGTTTTACGGTGCAACGAAAAGCTACCGCAGCTGTCACATCACTGATGATTTGCACTGGTGAATCATCAGTAGGCTTCAATGATACCTTGGATACCGTCTTGATGATCGTTGTTTGTTGTTTGTTACTATTTTTCATAGCATTAGGAATCATAGGAATGATTTCGAAGCCTGCGGTAGAACTTTGACAGCTGCGGTAGAACTCTGCGGCTACCGCAAACCGGAAATGTTGTTTAACAACCGTAATAACAACTGGTATGTGAACTGCTATCAAACATTTAAAAATTAATTGTATTAGGAGAAAACCCTACAATTGTTATAAATCTTGGTTTACGATATATCGGAAGGAAATATTGATATCACCGATATATTGAATAGGAAATATCCATATATCGGATAGCAAAATATCGATATATCGGAAGTATCGGAACGACTCTAAGCCCATCTTGATCTACACTCTACTTGTCAAATCCTTGTTGAATCTGATTGAGTCGACATTGATAAAAAAAATTGAAATGTCATTCAAGTCGGTATTGCCGCTTTGCCGTAATGCCGTTGCATTGTGTTTGACCCTTCACTCTTAAACAATTCGTTCATAGTAACTGCTACATAGCCAGTCTGCTAACCAAAGCAAATCTTTCTACAATAAAATTACATTATTCCCAATAGGATAATCAAAGTATTTTTGACAGACCGTTACTCGTTTATAATTTAGCAATTTTTTGTTTATAATTTAGCAATTTTTTTTTTATTCTAGAATCATCTGAACAACGATTGACACAACTTCCGCTGAGTAAAATAAAATCGATCATGAAGGCTGATCCCGATGTGCATATTGTGTCGGCGGAAGCGATTTTCCTGATGACCCGTGCAGCAGAGTTGTTTGTGCAGAATATGGCCAAGGAAGCGCATACTTATGCCGTGGCAGGCAAAAAGAAGACTATCGTCAGACGAGACGTGGACATGACTATAGAATCGGTGGATACCTTGATGTTCCTGGAGGGAATGATGAATGTGTGATTATGTTATTGTGTACATGTATTGATATTAATGTTTTTAAGTAAAAGTTACGGTCGACATAAGCTACTTTCTAGGCAATCGTTTCTTTGACCTGAAGAATTGTGTACAGCAATCAGTGGGTACACTATGACAAACATTTGACTAGGAATGGATCATTGACGATTACTCTTTGGCAGTTGTCGTATCAAATCAGCAGCGCCATGGTATATAGAATTAAATAGACGAAACTCGCTAAGACGGTCTTCATTTTCTGTCATTGGTTTTCTTATTTCGCTATATGTTTACATCAGCAGTTCAAACCCTCACATGAACGTCTAAGCAAAAAAAAAAATGCGTTTGCAGCACACCGAAGCAGCCTTTTGAGTGAAATTTCAGTCTTTTGTTTAAATTTACTAGCATATTTGGGAAAAACTGCACCGATGAATGAGATTTTTAAAAAGAAATTATTTCGGATACAATAGGGTAACGTATATAACTTGGACATGCATATAATTTGGACAGACTGGTCGTTCTATGCTCATATCCAATGAGATGGTTATTAATGAATGAACGGGAAATCATGTATTGCATTATAAATACATTAAGGGTATTCACTGCGTAAGTCATGCTAAACTGGTTATATGAAATGTTTCATGAACCTGCGTAAATTATCAATGAAATATTTTAGTATGTCAAAATCAATCGTAGAATGCTTCGGTAATGTCAGTGTGTCACTATGGGAATTCCAAACAAACACAAATATTATGTTACGGAAAAGGCTGAAAACCCAAAGTTCTACCATTCTACTGCAGAAAATTGTAAATATTTGAGATTAAAATAGAATATGCTGGGCAAATTTAAGTGTATACTTGCAAATAAAATCACATATTGACCATTCTACGTCTACGTGGTTTCCGTTTACGTTGGTCTCGTGTTTAGTAAAGGTAGTTGAACCGGGTACACGGGCCGTTTGGCGCCTTGTAGCGTGTCAGCCAGAAATAGCACCTATTTGGCTTTGTCATGTAGCTCCTGAGTGACCACAAACAATACACTGGCTCTCATTTATTGCTGTTTCTTAGGTTGGATTCAGGTTATTTGATCAAATAATGAATGCATAAACATCAGTTTTGAAAAAAATATCCTCCGGCGATAAAAAACGATTTGAGTTCAAACAACAAACCTTGGATAACTGTCTGACGTTTACAACGGATAACTAGATTGTATTTCTTTGATTTGACATTCTATAGAAGCAGAAAAGGAATATTTCATTTGAAATGTTTCATTGCTAAAGTTACGCAGGATTTCTTTTTACGCAAGTTTTAGTGAATACCCCTATTAAGCTACCTATCATCCCGCTTATCTCCGAACCTTATCGGAAGATCACCGACAATGGTGTATGTTCCATTACGAACCATATTCGAAATGGTACTACTGGCCTGAGAGAGACTCGCGAAGAGGAAAAATATCAACGTCATATGCAGCCCAGATTCCGCTGTCACGAAAAGTTAAATGCAGCCCATAATTTCTATGACTGAAAAAGTGAAAAGTATTGTATTCAAAATAAACTATTTTTAAAAAACTTAGTCAGCGGAGCAGTTTTTCCAAAGATGCTGATAAATCTAAACACAAGACTAGTTAATTATAATGTCTGCTACGTTTGCTGACATGAAATTTCACTCAAAATGCCGTTTTTGCTTCTGTGTGATGCAAACGCAATATTTTTTTGCTGAGATGGTCATGTGAGAGCTTGAACAGTTTGCGCAAAATTGATGTACACACTGAGTGGAATAAGAAAAAACTCAGCAATCGCAGAAAAAGAAGACCGTCTCCGCGAGTCTCGTCTCAGCTACTGGCCATAATTGAAACAACAGACAAACAGACGTAACACTTTTATTATTTTCATCGCACAGCAGAATAGCGCCCAATTCTAATATTTAATAGTTGGCCGACGGGCCACTCGTGGCGCTCGTATCGTTTTTGTTCGAGTTTGACGTTTGCTCACTACCGCCATCTAGTTCGCAGTTGGCCAAATGAAGTATCTTTAGCATTGGGCGTAAATGTTCACGTGACTATGTTCTAAATTGATGATTGTTCTAGCTGTTACGTCTGTTTGTCTGTGGGTGAACCTTGGGGTGAACCATTCCTGGATAATTTTTCAACTTTAACGAATAATGTTTTGTGAGATCCGACCATATCAACAACGGGCTATTAATAATGTTTACCGTTTGAGAATGGGTTTTTTCTCAAACAAAATTCGAAAGACGACCATAATGAGAGTTTACCACATACGGTTGGTAATTGCATTACTAGAAATTGAAAAAAATGGTTGGGGTGTAGTTACACCATAGCATGGTACTGCATAGCGTATGGTTCTCGTTGATTTTGTTATTCTTTCATTATGTATTTTAAATATCTTATTCCTTTCATTTTTCAATTAATGCATAATTTATTTGACAAAATTGTTCCTTCCGACATAATCTGCAATAACAGCAAGAGATGTAATTTATTGTAAATCAGTAATGAATCCAACTTACCCTCGCTTTGGGTTTTCTCAATAAAATCCACTGGAATACTCGGCCCTCCAGTTGTTAGAGTGAATGTGATAGACACGAGAATCGAATAACGTTGGCAGTTGTTGGAAATTTTTCTCCTAGAAGCAAATTAAGACAACAACAAAATGTTCGTCTAGAAGACTGAATGAAAAACAATAAATACTTACCGTCACCCAGTTCGATTCCTATGTAATGATTTTGCACAACGTTTTCAACCATCCAGATACGAGATGAGAAAATATTTTATAATTAAATTCCGCATACAAGTTATCTCCAGAAATATTGCGATTTTTTCACCACTTAGACTTTAGTGATCTTAATTTCGTCTTTCTCAGATTTCGCCTTCAATTTCGCTGCCCCTTTTCGATCACCGCCGCCCATGCAATTACCCTGATGTTCATGACAGTTTTCTTCGGCCGGCTCAGTGTTTACCATTTTCTCTTTGTTCTCGACTCACCAGCTGATCCTGTTTACACAACAAAACCAGCTGGCCTTCCGATGTTTACAGTCATCGTCATTGTTCTCAAGCTTCAGCTGGTCATATTTTCGTGTCAAACCCAGCTGGTAGTGATTGAAATCAAGGATGAAAGGTGAATGAAAGGTTGGTGAAAGGTTGGTGTTTAGAAATGTACCATCAGTACATTATTGGCGGCATCTAAAATTCGTCATGAAAGTCTAATTGTTCGCGCGTCAATGAAACTCGGTTTTCGGACACGTAATAATAATTTCGCGACGGTTTCCACTGAAAAAACTACACTTTATTCACGCGAACAGAAACTACTACTTTTTATTAAAAACGGACGAGGTGTACTTCTCGCGGTGGTATATTTACTTCTGCCTATATAAACCAATTATCGCTCTTTGCAGACCAGCTGATCTACGACCGAGAAGCGATCGTGATAGCAGATACTTTCACACACTACGGTACCTACGATCATATCGTTTCGCAGAACGAAACGGACCAAGAACGCACATGCGATAAAGTAGGATAACAAGTGATACCGTAGTGTGGAACTTATTTGGTCACTCACTTTTTCACCCTTTCTGTCCTGCTTAACCATACGCCGGCCGCCTTGAAATAAACAATTTCAAAACCTCCTACTCTAGCTCACAATTGTTTTCAAACTTATCTCAGGTAGTAATTTGATTTCAATTTTGTCTTATATACTAGTATCTTACTGCTACTGTTACCGATGCTGACGATGAAGTTGACCCATATACGATATAACTGCGATGACGATGATAACAACGGGCTGACCTTGGCCTACATACCGATGGACTTGCTGCCATCAGCCGATTGTACATCAGTTAGGGATCGATCGAACGTTGTTGTTGTTTATTGCCTCGGTTGGAAGGAAAGATGATGTAGTTTCGTGCAGAAATTTTGTGTAAAACCGGAACAACTTACCTGGCAGACTACTTTCTGCGCTTGAATTAGTTCCTGATATTGAGTAGCTGTCTGCCAGGGCTTATCGGTTGTCGATGATGACTTTCGGAAATGCATTCAGGACTGCAACCATAACTTTTTGTTGGTGCTGGATTGCGGACTGTAGTTTTCTGGTGATAATGATGGAAATGATGAATTGCAGGCCTCCACGCGACTTCGATCTCGGCGACTTGTGACGACTACTTCTGAGCCAATGATGATCAGTGTTGCTGCTTGGACCACGATGATGAACTATGCTTCGTATGCTGATTACGATTCTGTTGAAGCAACGACTCTTGATGGTGACGAATTGGATGATACGATGACTGGATTGACGATTGAAGACTCTCTGGACTCTTGGTGATGACGATTTGGACGAAACTTGACGACGCTTCCGTAAACTTCGACTACTTGACTGACTTTTGAAGTTTGGCTACTGGACGACTTCAACTTGATGATGATGGACGGATGATTTGGTGTGAACGGATGCTGAGGCAATCCGTGTCCCGTGTAACGTTGGTGGTCTCTGAATAAAATGAGAGGGTGCTTTTTGAAATGTAATGCTGGAAAAGAAAACGACTTGCCTGAACGGAGGCCCTTGGGCCTCCGGTGGACGCCCGCGCGGCGTCGACGGTCCCTTTGACTGACGATGATAGTTTCATTTTGCCCTGTTGCTCGATGACGTTGATACTCTTCGGTATTGATGCTCTCCGTGGCGGTTACGTTTCTGGATCCTTGATACTGTGACAATCCATAGGTTGGCCATACCCGTGGGCAATCATAGCTTGAACCCAGGAGGTTGAATTGCGCACTTCTTCCTCTGAATGCGACGGCAGACTCGTACCTCGGAGGATCAAACGTGGTTTGAAGCTTTAGTTTCAGGACAAAACTGAATACCACCAATACTTTATCTAGCCATATGCTAGACTGACTAGACGGACTGGATGCAACGATGCACATGCAACTTCCACCAACGAACACGACACATATTACCTCAATATCGGTAGTTTTAACGCGGGACGACTCATAAATTGTATTTGAGTGTCTGCAGCTTTGGTTAAACCAAAACGGAAGGAGGTTTGTCTGGAGAAATATGAGAGGATTACTTTTTCGAAAGTTTAACAAATACATAACTTAACTGGGGTTGCGGAGGCCTTTCGACCCCCGCCGTTGGAGGAGTCCTAGTTCTCCCCTTCAGCAGACGAAAGATTGTCTCTTATCGGCAGCACACAGATCTTGGAGATCGCTCGCTGGAAACTGCCGTCTTTGGTCCGAACGGTGACAACTCTGATGTTGCCGTCAGAACCTGGGTGAACCTCTGTCACCCGTGCCAACTGCCACTTCAGTGGTGGCAAATTCTCCTCCTTTATGACAACCATAGTGCCAACGCCTATGTTGTCCCTCTGTCGCGTCCATTTCGTCCGATTGTGGAGGTTGGACAGATACTGCTCCGACCATTTCTTCCACAACCTCTGGTTGAAGTCCAACATCTTTTGCCAAGCCGAAAGTCTGTTTTCCGGAACTTCGCCAAGATCAGGTCCCGGAATGGCCGTCAGCGGCCGGTGGATCAAAAAATGTCCAGGGGTGAGGGCCTCAAAATCGTCCGGATCGTTGCTGATTGGGGTCAGCGGTCTGGAATTCAGGATTGACTCTGCTTGAGCCAGCACCGTGAGCATGTTGTCGTATTCCAGACTGCGCGTGCCAATTGTTCGTTTGAACAGGGTCTTGAACGATTTCACCGCTGATTCCCACAGTCCACCGAAGTTCGGTGAGCGGGCTGGAATGAACCGGAACTCGATTCTGTCTTCGATCGTCTGTCGTAGAACTGCTTCGGTGAATTGCTGACTTGCGAAAAGCTGCGCAAGCTCATCCAGCTTTCGTCGCGCGCCGACGAAGTTTGTCGCGTTATCGCACATTATCAGCGACGGTTTACCGCGGCGTGCGGTGAAGCGTTGCAATGTCGCTAAGAATGCCTGCGTCGACAGATCTGTTGCTAGCTCCAAATGCACAGCTTTGGTAACTAGGCACACGTATACTGCCACGAAGCACTTGACCGGACGAGCTCGGCGCTGCGGATAGACCACGTAAAACGGTCCGCAGTAGTCGACTCCTACCTTCTGGAACGGGAAGCATGGCCTGACTCTTTCGGGGGGTAGATCAGCCATCAGTTGCTCATGGATCTTGGGTTTCACACGAAAGCACTGGACACATTCGTGGACAACCTGTCTTGCGAGATTTCTGACGCTCGTTGGCCAAAACTGCTCTCGAACTGCCGATACCATCTGTTACTGACCGGCGTGGAGATATTTGCGATGGTATTTTTTTTTTTTTTACTTAAGCGTTTATTTAACAGGCTCAAGCGCCACTAGGCATAACGGAGCCGAATTCAATTGATTTTTTTTTACAAATTCATAATTGCTTCTTAATAATCTATATTAGTTTTGGGGAACCGTAAAACTCGCGGTTTGGCCGAGGTTAAGGATAACAAAAAAATGAAGGAGAGGATAGGGTTAAGGTTTACATGTTGACGTTCAGCGTGGTAGTGAGTATCGTTGTTGCTGCAGGTCAACCGTAGAGAGGACATGACGACAACCTGTAACGGTACAAACAAACGTATTTCGAGGGGACAAGGTGGACAAACGAAACCAAAAAGTGGACTATGTGGACAGCGAGAATGGGAAATCAAACAATGACATCATTTTGCTTCAAAAATTTGTAAATAAGCATCATGTAATCGAAATCCAGCCTACCTAGAACATCTCTAATGTCTTCCTTATCTGGTTTCCCTCGGGCCCTGAGGGATTCACATAAATCGGATCTGTCAATGCCGTATTCGGAACAGTACCACACCACGTGATTGATGTCTCTGTATCCTGCACCACAACCGCAACGGTTACTGTCTGAGAGCCCTATTCGATAGAGGTGCGATCCCAAAGAGTAGTGGTTGGACATCAGCCGACACATTACCTTGATAAAGTCTCGACTCATGTCTAACCCTTTATACCACGGCTTCCTGGACACCCGAGGGAGAATGGAATGCAACCACCTACCCAAGTCACCATTGTCCCATTTTTGTTGCCAACTGAGCAGGGTTTGCTGACGAGCAATAGCGAAAAATTCATTGAAGGCGATTTGACGGTCATAAATATCGCCTTCCATAGCGCCCACCTTGGCGAGTGAGTCTGCTTTCTCATTGCCCGGTATCGAGCAATGTGAAGGGACCCATACCAAGGTGATGGTGTGATTCGATAAAGCACTCAGTGAAGATCGTATTTCGCGAAGGAAATACGAGGAGTGCTTTACCGGCCTCATTGAACGTATAGCCTCAATGGAGCTGAGGCTATCCGTAAAAATGAAATATCGATCAGAGGGAAGAGAGGCTATTCGCTCTAATGCATAGTGTATAGCCGCTAATTCTGCGACGTATACCGAGCAAGGGTTTTGAAGTTTGTGTGCGGCACTATGAAATTCGTTATAAACACCAAATCCAGTGGAATCATTTGTTTTTGACCCATCAGTGTAAAACGTTCTGTCGCTGCTGACATGACCGAATTTGTTTGCAAAAATTAGTGGAATATACTCCGATCGGAGATGATCTGGAATTCCATGGATTTCCTGCTTCATGGACAGATCAAAACCTACAGTAGAACTGGAGAAGTCTGGGAAGCAACTACGATTTGGAGCATTCAATGAAGGGTTAACCTCCAGACTCATGTACCAGTAGTACAGTGTCATAAATTTTGTTTGAGGATTTCGTTCGATTAGCTTTTCAAAATTTCCAATCACCAATGGATTTAACACCTCACATCGAATGAGGTAGCGTAGCGATAATTCCGCGAAACGATCTGATAAAGGCAGTACTCCTGCTAAAACTTCTAAACTCATCGTATGAGTTGAGGACATGCATCCTAGCGCGATCCGAAGACAACGATACTGGATACGTTCCAGCTTCAGGATGTGTGTTTTCGCGGCGGATTGAAAACAGAAGCTACCGTATTCGAGGACCGACAGAATCGTTGTTCGATATAGCTTTATCAGATCTTCCGGGTGGGCTCCCCACCATGTTCCAGTGAGGGTACGCATGAAGTTGATTCGTTGCTGGCATTTCTGATACAAATATTTGATGTGCTTTCCCCAGGTGCATTTGGAGTCGAACCAGACCCCTAGATACATGTGTGAAATACCCTGAGCAAGCTCCTTACCCATGAGTTGAAGCTCTACCTTTGCAGGATCACGCTTCTTAGAAAAGACAACCAACTCAGTTTTCTCCGGAGAGAATTCGATACCCAGCTTCAAGGCCCAAGTAGACAAATTGTCTAGAGTATCTTGCAGTGGTCTTTGCAAATCATCCGCCCCTGGTCCTGTTACAGAAACAATTTTGCGATGGTAGTGGACTACGACGATTTTGGTGAAGGGATGCCGGTGGTCGAGAATGTAAGGATGCTTCCTACTATCTGCCACTGCCGCGTTTTTCAACCGGCCGCAAACGCACAATACACCCCCGACGAGTTGGGGATTAAGCGCCGATATTCTTGACGAATCCTGTACCTGACCGTGTTTGGCAAGGTCTGAGAACTCTTGCGGGAAACTTTCCCGCTGAGACAGCTTTACCAGCTCCCTAATCGCGTCTTCATATTCCTGGAAAGTGACGCTGCCTACTTTCTTACAGGATCGGTTCGCAGGTGACGAATTCCAGTTGAATCGTCGGATGTAAACGGTCAGTCGAACTAGATCTACTAGCGACGAGCGAAGTTCGAATATCTCACTTGGGGAAACAGCTGGGAGGGCCGCGACGATGGACTTTTCCTCCAGGTCTGCCTTAGCGAACTCGCTCTCGTTGATTTGCGCCGAACTGGGCCAGTAATGCTCGTCCGACATCAACCATTTCGGCCCGTGAAACCAACGAGACTCGTATTGAAGCTGCGCTGGACTCATGCCTCGAGAAATGATATCCGCAGGGTTGTCTTCACCGGCGACGTGATTCCATACACTACCCTTTGTTATGTGCTGGATTTCGGAGACGCGATTTGCCACGAACTGCTTCCACCTCGAAGGCGACGATGAAAGCCAGCATACGACGATGGTCGAGTCGGTCCAGAAACGACATTTGGTGGCAACGGTGATGTTCTTGGCGACTTTCTCGTACAAGTGTGCTAGAAGTAGTGCCGACGACAACTCTAGCCGAGGGATGGACAGCAACTTCTTGTTTTTCTTCAAATGCTCGAGCGGAGCTACTCGTGATTTGGAGGTTAGCAGGTGAACCATTACACTCCCATCTGCAGCTACGGCGCGGACGTACACGCATGCGCCATACGCCTTGTTCGACGCGTCGCAGAAGCCGTGGAGTTCTACCGCTTCGGTACTGCGACTCGTTCCAACCCATCGGGGAACAGCGATTCCGTCTAAGCCGGTCAAATTCCGTCTATATTCACGCCACTGGTCTTCTAACTGCGGGCTGAGCGGTTCGTCCCACTCGCAGTCGTGCTTCCAGAGGTCCTGCAGGAAGATCTTCGCTTGGATGATAACTGGACCTACCAGTCCTAACGGATCGAATAAACGAGACGCATCCGAAAGTACACAACGCTTCGTTATTGCTGTGGACTCATTCCACGCTGGCGAACTGAATCGGAAGCAATCCGTGCTAGGCTCCCAGGTTAAACCTAACGTTTTGACTGCGGCACTCGATGAATCCAGTTCTAGAATCGATCGTTCGTCTCTCAAACCCTCCGGCACCGCTGACAGCAATTCTTTGCTGTTAGAATTCCACTTTCGCAAGGAGAATCCTGCCGATTGGAGCAGATCATTCATCTGACTGACAAGGCGCTTCCCTTCTTCGATGTTGTCTACGCCAGACAGCATGTCATCGACGTAAAAGTCCTTCTTGAGGACCTTAGCAGCAGCAGGATGCGACTCTTCACCTTCCTCTGACAGACGCTGCAGACACTTCGTGGCTAAGTAGGGGGCAGACGCTGTACCGTAGGTGACTGTGGTGAGTGCGAAAGTACGGATTGATTCCGAGGGGCTGTCTCTCCAAACGATTCTTTGCAGCTGCTGGTCTGCTGCATGCATGAGTACCATACGGTACATTTTTGCGACGTCTCCTACGAGGGCAAATCGGTGGGTACGGAATCGTAGTGTGATGTCCACTATCATGTCCTGAACGACGGGGCCTACCATTAGGGCATCATTCAACGAAACCCCGGTGGACGTTTTGCAGGATGCATCGAATACGACACGCAGCTTCGTCGTCGTGCTGTCGGGCTTCAGAACAGCGTGATGAGGCAAGTAATACGACGGGGCGCTCGTGCCTTCTTCGGAAACCTCTCTCATATGGCCCATAGCCAGATATTCGCGCATGAACTCTGCGTACTGCTTCTTCAGTTCCGGATTCATGGCGAATCGTCGCTCTACCCCCAGGAAACGCTTGATTGCTGTCGATCGAGAATCGCCTAGCTGCTGGATCAACCTTTCTTTCTTCGGCAGCGTGACCACGTACCTCCCTTCGTCGTTTCTGTATGTCGTCCTGTCGAAGAACTCCTCACATGCTGATTCCTCGACGGATAGCGTGCTGGTTGACTGGCAAGTCTCTACTTCCCAGAACCGCGAAAGCTGATCTTGAATTTCCGCCGTTGAGCAGACGTGAACAAGGGAGTACGATGCCGCTGGACCCTCGGGAATACGACCGGAAACAATCCATCCGAATACGGTGTCTTGAAGAGTTGGGCCGTCGTCGGTTGCTCTCCTTCTTTCCTCCTTCAGCAGCTCCATGTAATATTCTGCTCCGATGATGACGTCTATCGGTCCCATCTCGAAGAAATTGGGATCCGCAAGAAGCGTTGAATTCGGAAGATTCCACGCAGCGGTATTGATACTGACGGTAGGCAGCGACACGGTCAGCTTCGGCAGCACATGGAAAGACATCTCTTCGGCGAATGACGAAATATTCGGCGATCTCGGACCCACTACGGCAGTGACCAGCCTTGTTGACACTGCTTGCGACGATCCAATGCCTTGAATCGACAGATAGACTGGCGTTTCGTCTAGCTTGAGCTTGCTAGCGAAACTCTTTGTCATGAGACAATGTTGCGAACATGAGTCCAGCAGTGCTCGTGCTGGAACGGACTTGCCGTAGCGATCTCGAATGCTGACTAGCGCGGTCGAAAGAATGATGTTTTGTGTCGGTGTAATTGGGAGAGCTACATGTGTTTGGCTTGTGGTGGCGTGTTCTGTGGCTGGCTGAGTGTGTGAGTCTTGAGTGTTGGCAGTGTTAGCGGTCCGAGTCTGTTGGTTCGGTGTTGGCGGCTTGGATTGTGGCTGTCTAGATTGTTGGTTGACTGTCGGGGATCTTGACTGCGTGGGTGGAACGGAGGATCTAGACTGTTCAGTGTGCAGCAGTGTGTGATGCTTCTGATGACACTGTCGACACGCCCCTTTCTCGCAGGTTCTGGCGAAATGACCCGGATACAAACAATTCCGACAGAGCTTGTTCCTGTTTGCAGCCTCAATCCTCACTGGAATACTCATACGCTGGAATTTCACGCACTGAAACACGGAATGACGCGGCTCACTGCAGAAATGGCACTTCGGGGCGAACTTGAATGAAGTATGGCACACCGCTGGACGAAACTGCATGGAACTCGTAGCCTTCGATGGAGCAATTGATTGCAGGACGGAGCAATGACCCTTCAAAAACTCCATCAGTGCCGAATACTTCGCTACGTCCTTGCTGTTGTGATGGGTTTCCCAGTGGCGTAGGGTTGCCATGTCCAATCTGGAACACACCATGTAAGCCAGAATGGTGCTCCAGTCTGATGGTTTCTCCCCGATCTTCTCCAACATCTGCAGGTTCTTCTCGAAGTCGCCTATCAACTGGTTGAGCCCCTCGTAGCTTTCCTTCTTGAGCGCTTCCACGGTAAAAAGTGCGTCGAGATGCGCTTTGACGATTAACTTCTTGTTCTCGTAGCGACTTTCCAACGCCTTCCATGCCACCGTGTAATTGGCTGCAGATAAATCAATGGAATTAATTTCCTGCAGCGCATCACCGGACTGTTGAGTGTAATGTCCAATTCGAGCGCCCCTCGTATCGAGACAACTTTTATGTTTGATAGATACACCACGTTCATGTGTGTGTTGTCGATTATTGATGTTTATGTTATGTTGAGAATGTAAATAAAGGAATCATTCGTTCGTGTACAGTTGGAAAGTACGCCGGTGTTTTATTTCTTCTCCGGTCCGCGAATTGCTTCTCGTCCGTCGTTTGTTGTTGTCCGCTGTGTGGTGCCTCTAACAGGTAATGGGTCCAGGTATGGACGAGAAGGTGAAAATTGCCGCGTTTGATGGTTCCGGCTTCCACAACTGGAAGTTCCGGATGGAGACCATCCTCGATACGTTCGATCTGCTGGATTGTGTGAACCGGGAAATTGCTGAGATCGAAGAATTGCGAGTGATGGCTGGTGATACTGCGGTAGTGAAATCCGAGAAGAAAAGTAAAATGGTCGAACGAAGTGCCGCGGAAAAGAAGTGTAAGGCAATGATCATTTCAGCCATTGCGGACAGTCAACTCGAACTGGTCAAAGATTGTGCGACCCCGAAGCGAATTTGGGATACGCTGAGGGCTGTATTTGAGCGTCGCGGTGTTGCCGGGCAATTGTTCGTCAGAAAGCAGCTACTCACATTGAAGTATGTGGAGGGAGCTGGTGTTAGTTTGCCGGAACACTTATTGCAGTTTGACCGTTTAATTCGGGAGTTGAAGGAAAGTGGCGCGGCAGTTGAGGACTCCGATGCAATTTGCCATTTATTATTAACATTGCCTTCGTCGTTTGATTCGGTTGTTACCGCGATCGAGACGCTTCCCGGTGGTGTAACGATGAGCTTTGTGAAGAAGCGATTACTCGATGTTGACTTGAAGAAGAAGCAGTTGGCCACTGATGATGGCAATGAGAATGTTGCCATGACGAGTAGGCATGTGTGGAGGAAAATAACATGTTTCCGATGTGGAAAAGTGGGACACAAACAAGCCAGTTGCCGTGTATCAGTGGTTCCCGAATCAAGTGGTAACGGAAGAGTGAAATATGGAAACAGAAAAACTGACGTAGTTGTTGAAGATGAGCGTGGATCGGACCGTGCAGATATTTGTTTCATGGCATCGAAAGAAGAAGAACTAGTTAACATGCAGTGGTTCCTGGATTCTGGAGCGACGGACCACATGGTAAAGGACTCTAGTTACTTCAGTGAAATGCGAAGTTTGAAGAAACCGGTTGAAGTTGTAGTGGCAAATGGAGCAAAGTTGACTGCTAAATACTGTGGTGATGTAGTTTTGTATCCAACTGTTGGGAGCAAAAGGAGGAAATGCATTGCGAAAGATGTTTTGTACCTCCCTGGCCTGAGCTGCAACCTTTTTTCGGTGAATAGAGTGACGAGATCTGGTTTGCAGGTTAGATTCGTTGAGAATCGAGCGGAGATTGTGGAGAACGATACAGTGATTGCAGTTGCTCCCTATTCAGGCAGACTGTATGGGTTGAATGCGCTGTGTGAGAGCAAGCAACGTAGCTAATTGATGAGCAGTGTCGGCTGGCAGGAAGGCTATAGTGGATCACAAGATATGTAGATGATGCTAACTGTGAAAGGCACTGAGGAACATGATGAGATTTCCTGTAAGAAGAACTGAACGAGCGATTTGGAGAGAAAAAGATGTATGAAGAATTAAGTTTCGATCTGTGTTTGATGGAAAAAGATGTGTTTGTACAAGTTGAAGAATGTAATGAACTTTTGTTGTTAAAAGTTGTCGATGTGTGCAAAGTGTTTTTTGGATGACTATTTTTAAGATGGATCTGTGATAATAACTGTGATACTCGGTTGTCGACTTGAGGGGGAGTGTTGAGTGTAATGTCCAATTCGAGCGCCCCTCGTATCGAGACAACTTTTATGTTTGATAGATACACCACGTTCATGTGTGTGTTGTCGATTATTGATGTTTATGTTATGTTGAGAATGTAAATAAAGGAATCATTCGTTCGTGTACAGTTGGAAAGTACGCCGGTGTTTTATTTCTTCTCCGGTCCGCGAATTGCTTCTCGTCCGTCGTTTGTTGTTGTCCGCTGTGTGGTGCCTCTAACACGGACAACGATGACCTCAAATAGGTGAACTTGTCCACATCGGAGAGTAGAGTGTTGTCGTGGATTAGACTCCGGAAGCTGTCACGGTATGGCACCCATTCGTGAATCTTTCCACCAAACGACGGCAGCTTTATTTCGGGAAGTTTCACCTTCGCAAATTGAGTCACCGCTTGCGTTTCGGCTGCTTGAAGCGTGGAATTACTCGAAGCGCTGGTCCCAAGCGATTGGAACGCCATCAGCTCTGCCTTCAGCGAATAATAGCTGTCCTCGAAATCTTGGCGAACCTTATCATTCTCCTGCATTAGCGTTTCCTCGTCGCCATCGCCATCCTCCAAAGCGTCCTCTAAAAGCAGCTCGATCTTCATTCGCACCTCCACGAATTGGCTGTAGATCTTCTCCAGTGCCTCCAAGCGAACGTTCACCTGTCGTACATCTCGCTTGACGTCGAAACTCTTCACGAAATTAACGATTCCTTCGAGCGACTTCCGCAGCTGATGCTCCAGCTTATTCAATGAACGGAGATCTGGCATTTCAACTCACTTCACTGGCACTCCCACCACCGATTAAACAGCAAGCTGCTCAATCGAAAAATACAAAGTCACTCCACAGCACAGTTGAAGAAATTTGCACCACTCCACTACACTGCACTTGCACTTGATGCGATCGACTCGACGAACCACCCAACGCGACCCGGAGCGACAGACTTACAACCCAAATTCGACAGCAGCAGGGGGACCAACCAGGAAAAACAGCAAACCGACAAATTCCAGCGAAACCGAGACCAAACAAGACTTTGTTGGGCGGACACCAGGGCTACTGCTCTTAAAATGAAGATGGACTCACATGCATTTATGAATCATTTATTTCCAGCACAACCACAGAGTTTGGGAACGGCGCTTCATGCAATACGAAACTCGGTTTTCGGACACGTAATAATAATTTCGCGACGGTTTCCACTGAAAAAACTACACTTTATTCACGCGAACAGAAACTACTACTTTTTATTAAAAAAGGACGAGGTGTACTTCTCGCGGCGGTATATTTACTTCTGCCTATATAAATCAATTATCGCTCTTTGCAGACCAGCTGATCTACGACCGAGAAGCGATCGTGATAGCAGATACTTTCACACACTACGGTACCTACGATCATATCGTTTCGCAGAACGAAACGGACCAAGAACGCACATGCGATAAAGTAGGATAACAAGTGATACCGTAGTGTGGAACTTATTTGGTCACTCACTTTTTCACCCTTTCTGTCCTGCTTAACCACTAATCATTCGTATACAATAAACACCCTTCAAACTTTTTTGGCCAAGAAATTACTTTTCAAGCAGCGAATCGAGCAATGAAAAGTGCTGCACGTTTTGTGACAACGGTATTGTAACACACCATTCACCTTTCATCCTTGATTTCAATCACTACCAGCTGGGTTTGACACGAAAATATGACCAGCTGAAGCTTGAGAACAATGACGATGACTGTAAACATCGGAAGGCCAGCTGGTTTTGTTGTGTAAACAGGATCAGCTGGTGAGTCGAGAACAAAGAGAAAATGGTAACCACTGAGCCGGCCGAAGAAAACTGTCATAAACATCAGCGTAATTGCATGGGCGGCGGTGATCGAAAAGGAGCAGCGAAATTGAAGGCGAAATCTGAGAAAGACGAAATTAAGATCACTAAAGTCTAAGTGGTGAAAAAAATCGCAATATTTGGGCTGCATATATTGTGCTCTGCAAGATAAATCCACGTAATGCGAATATTTGAAAATGTCGATATACCATCGCAGTGATCATGAAAATCACCAAATGTTTCAGATTGAGCAAATATGAAACATTTGCGTCCTTGAAGAACGAAAAAATCCAAGCCTACTTGAATGACGTTGCGTTTGAATTGCGCGCATATCTTCTGCGCGTCACCACCGCCGCTAGATGTGGATTTAAAATGAGCGCCGCAATAACGTTGAATATTTTCCTTTTCGCGAGTCCTTTTGTCATGTGCATAGTACCCAATACGTCTAAACTAGTTGGGCATTATAAACCATATAGCTATCTAAGGGCAATGCTTATTAAAATGAGCCTTGAAAATGAGAATTTTAACGGCAAAAATGAAACATTTCGAGCGAAATATTTCCCATACAAAGTAGAGTCACAGACAAACAGACGTCACACTCTAATCGATGTCGATTGACCACCTTTTTAACGATCAATCGGCATATATGGTTTTTTATCGACCAGCCGCAACGCTCGTATCGTTTTTGTACATGTACGGGCGTACATGTTCTCGTGACTATGATTTTAATCACCTTTTGTTCTAAGTGTTACGTCTGTTTGTCTGTTGTAGAGTGTTCGCTATTTAAAACTGTCTGTACACTGAAGTGAATTTTATTGTAGAAACTACTGAATCCATGGTAAAATTAAGAACTGCACCAACGATTTTCAACCGACTACATTATTCTGTTAACTCTACCAAAACATAGTCAACATCACTACACAAGAAAATTTATTCTGTTGATTTAACCAGAGTTGTAGTATTTTTGACTAGAAACATTCTTGATTCAAGAAGTTTAGCATCATACTTTTGACCACACTGTGTTGTACGGTGGGTGTCACGGATTGAAATACAATGCTTTGTAGTGGATGCTACTATGGACATAGTCAAATTTACTGCACTGCTCAGTGATTTGCACCAGATTATAGTAAACTTAACAGATTTTTGTAGACGATTGAAAATCGTTGGTGCAGTTCTTAATTCTACCATGGAGTCGGTAGATTATACAACAAAATTTGTTTGCGTGTAATACGAATAAATATTGTCGCACCGCCATTAAACTGGGCAACCAATAACTCACTCGCGGCGTTCGGAAACCGGATTTTTAGCGTGGCGATGAGTTCTTACGATTTTTATGAATACAGCGCACTATTCAGATATTAGTCGCGACGCTCGAGGAAGGAACCAAAAATAAAAAAAGTGTTTGTCGTAATTTCTAACGGATCCATTATAATATTATCAGTTGACAATCGCCCTTCGTGCGCGAAAGACGTGTTTCACGTAGCTCAGACCTGTCGCGGTAACTTTTGCAAAAACAAGATGTCTTTGTACAGGAAGAACACTCTTGTAGTGGACTTCAGTGTTCTGCCGAAGCGTCCCTCAACGGATCAGGTGGAGGCGTTCCTCCGGGATTTCGTGAAAATCGATATGTCCGACGTTAGGAACCTCCAACTGCATACTCTAAAAAATTGTGAGTTTATAGAAATGCACAATGCAGGATTACCCAACCGTCTGGCAAAAGAGCACCATCTTCGACACTCGTTTGGACGCAACGGTGTGTTCTACTACATCCCCATCTACGTGGACGGTCCTACTACCACAATAAGGATCCACGACTTATCGCCGCAGCTGTCCAACACCACCATCTCCGATCACTTACAACAATACGGCAAAGTCATCTCCATCAGCAACGAAGTTTGGAAAAATTATTTTGCTGGTGTGCCGAACGGGGTGCGAGTTGTACGCATGCGAATGGAGAAGACAGTGCCTTCATACATCACGATTGACAATCAATCTTCTCTCGTTACCTACCCGAAGGGCGAGAAAACTGCAAACGAGAATAAAGCTGGCCGAAAACAACACCCAGAACAAACATCCACCTCTGTTACCAATATCGATCAAGTGAACAACGATGACCAACCAACAACACCGCACGAGACTGACGACAACGGTGACGAAAATGAAGACAGCGACAACGACGACGAAGGCCACAGCAAAAAAGATGCGACTGACGACGAACTACAAACTACCACGAAGCGGCGATTGTCAACAAGAACATCGAGCGATGAAAATGATACAGATCGATCACACATGCAAGAGAGTCAAACAACTGGAATAGAACGGGAAGGAAAAGATCAATGTGAATCTGCCGATTTGGGATGGAGAGTAACCCGATCAAAAAAATATAAGAAAATTGAAATCAAATGAATTTTTGTTCAAGATTAGATAAAGGGTATTTGGGTTCATTCATTTATTTCATAACGCTGAAATTGGCCATTCTGGGCTCCCACCCACCCCCTTGTAACGCTTTTTGTATGAATGTTTTTCAATTTTTGTATGGGCCGTAACATCGCTAGGACACCCACCCACCCCCTCTAGCGTTATGAAATTTGTGAATGGGCCCTTTATTAATTGAATTTGTATTTGAAGCAATTGTTGAACTAGGTAGGATAATCAATGAATTAACGAGATTTGTTATACTGTTAAAATATTATTCCGACACGAATGCACCTCGTCGGGTGTAAAGTGTCGAAAATAAAAATAAATAAATAAATAAATAAATTATAATATTATATGCGCATCAGCAGAGATCGATTTTTCTTCGAAAAAGTATACAAAATTAAATAAATTTGTGTGGCATTTTATGGTGCATAATGAAGAAGGACGATGCGTAATTTCTACTGAATCGAAAATAGCAGTCAAACACACGTCCAAGGAAATGGATCATTGCAATTACTTCCATATGATACTGAACGTGAGAAATGTTTGAAAATAATCGCAGTAATTTTCAAGTTTAGGAGAGTGAGGCAGATTTGTTTTCTTCGTCATAAATGGTGTTTCAAACCTATTGGGCTAAAAATTTGCATTATTAATTTTAGCATATAAGCGCATCTTACTGCCGAATTTCAGAAAAACTGCGACCAAATACTATGAGAACAAAATGGCCGAAAAAACGAAAGTTTCTGTATGGAGTCCTAATGCCCTGTCCCGATTTCAGTACCAAGCCCACAACAACGCATGTTTGGTGCAAAGTACCCAACTAGTACACGCAGCGAACTGGACTATCGAATTTCATACATTTTGCCTTATGAAAGGTGGAACGATTATTGCAAAACGAACGCTTTATGTATCGTTTTAACATCAAGGCGTCGATAGGCGAGAAGTGTACGCACGGACCTATCGATCACAAGGTTCTTGGTTCGATTCCAGGTTGCCACGAAAACATTTTTTGTTTTCAAATTTTGGTTTCATTAGGCAAATCTATGAATTTCAACCCGATTTCTTGTGGCGAATTTTCATAAGGGGTTCTTATGTTTATCCCTAGTTCATTTGCCTGAGTGTAGCAGACCCTGGGGCGTAGCATACAAAGTAAAGGGAAAGTGATCTAAATGCTGAAAATCGAGCAACCTAATATATAATGAAAACAAGATTGTTTTATCCTTCCAGTCGTCGCGCGGTTTGGCCCCTTCAGAACCACCACGCAGCTGTTGTGAACGAAAAGCGAGCTTTTTTCAACAGTGTTGTACAAAATACAACAGCGCGACGACTGAAGTGTTATCAAAAATTTTGGAACTTTATATATTGGTTGTATCGAACCATGTCCTTAAACTTGAACGTCACGTTACGCGTAGCAGTACAGACAGCCGCCAGTTCTGCTGTCATCGATCGGGTGCAAAACAGCCGCCCTCACCACTACACCCTCATCCATCGTTCATCGTACGATCGGCAGCAACACTTCGCCTTGGTGGTGTTTGTGTTGATGTCAGAAAGCGTAGCCATTTTAGAAAATCAAAACAGAGTGAAAATTTCGGTGCACCCATCGGCGGTGCAGAAAAAGTGTTTTTTCGTGCGTGAATAAACTGTGAAACCGACGGAAAAATGTTCTAAACGAATGGAAATTGACCGCTGGAGCAGGTGAGTGTCGAGTGAATGGTCGTTGAGGGAAAAAGTGTAGTTATTTTCCGGATGCTTTACTTTTCCGAAGGCGTCTGAGAGGGCGAAAAGTTTTTCAAGCTTATTCCCGAAAAGTCAACCCGCTGCACAGGTGAAAAAGAGTGTTGAAGATTCGGTGCGAGTGTCGTGAAGTTCCGGCGCACGGATTTTGTCCGGTGGCATGTACCAAATTCTGGTTGACCCGAAAATCGGCTTCCGAAGGATCGTCCTGTGCAAAAGTTTGAATTGCTTTGTTTATAATTAGGCATTATTTTGTTTGTTGTTTGTAAGCGCCAATGCAAAAAAGCGTGATGCGGAAAAAAGGTGCTCCGTGCTGTTTTCTCGCTGGCTGAAGAAGTCGAGGGCGGGATGTGGGACGATTAGGAGAGGTGGGTAGAAGACACTGCACTGTTGTGATAAAACACTGAGCATTTTCACTTCTAGCTGGCTGGCTTTCGTCTACGTGATTTTTCTCGCAAACTCTTTTGCTTCTTGGCTTCGGTCTTTGAAGCCGTGGTTATGTTTTGTGGACAAATTTTGTTTATTGATCCGATGATAAAATATATTCAAACACTTCAACTTCCAATGTTTCTCACATGAACTATCTAATAGTTTCATGAATATTTAAAACATCCATTTTATGTAACAATTTCATGCAGATTATTGATTTTATAGAAATTTTTGTTTCGATCTTATGAAAATATTCCTTTTGGGCTTTTTGCAGGGCTGGTAGCGAGTCACTTTTTAGAGTTCTGGTCATTGTTTTTCACCTGGTCACTTAAAAGACACTTTTTTCGCGATTAGTTTATAACAAATACAGTGCCCGTTCGATTGTGGCAACAATTTTGTTTATTGTTCTAACGTTTTTCTTGTAAAATTTACATTACATTTAATGAATCCCCGGATAAAAATAAAATACAAAAACAATTATACAACACAATTTTCGAAGTTTTCAGCACCCCCCTCCCCCCTCCGCTTATGGTAATTTTGAAACTTTGGGTGTTTCTGTTGAAACACAGCTTGGTAAATATACTTTCATAGCTGCCTATTTGCCTTTTCAATGCACTGGGCAGCAAGTTAATTTGTTTCAAAATGACTTGCGGAAATTGACTCGCAATAAATCATTTTTTTTGTCATTGGTAACTTTAATGTCAAACATCGCTCATGGAATAATTCGCAAAGTAATACGGTAAAAATTTATTTGACGAGTGCTCTTCAGGACATTTCTCAATTCAATACCCTGATAGCCCTATTTGTTTTTCCTCTTCTAGAAACCCATCTACGATTGATTTGGTCTTAACCGACGCTAGTCACCTTAGTAGCCAACTGTTTACTCATGCTGATTTCGATTCTGATCATGTCCCTGTTACAATTCAAATATCCCATGAAGCGGTTCTCTATCCTATCAGCTTCAAATTTAATTATTTTCGAACAGTTTGGAATACATATGGAACATAATCTTGATGTTAGAATTTCATTGCAAACAAAAATTGATACTGACAATGCTCTCGAAACTTTAACAACTAATTCCATTGTTGAAGCCAGGAGCATTGCAATTCCAAAATGTAAAATTTGAATCCGTGATTATGGACGATGATCTTAAGGCGAAACATCTCGGAATCCAAAGATGGCCGTCACAATGTGCCCCTACTTACGTTTTCAAAGGCACTAAACTGGAGAAATAGTTGTCAAACGTTTCTGATCTTCTTATTTTAAGCTTTCTGCTAGTGCACAAAGCCAAAAAAAAGGACGCTGTTGGATGCGTTCTTCGCGAGATTTGTGCCTTTGAAGTTTCAGTGCAATCTTAGAAGTTGATTCTAAATTGTTTCACCTTAAACTCTTGATCCGCCTTAAAAACGCGAGGAGAGGGCAATTTCAACGCACTCGCGATCGTGCTATGAAAATTATATGGCAGGATTTGCAGAAAGAAATCAAGAAACGTTTTGTACAATTAAGAAACAAAAAATTTGAAACTAAGAATTCTGAATTGGACCCTGGCTCTAGGCCCTTTCGGAAATTATCTAAAATTTTGAAAAAAAAAACCTCAGAAGCCAATACCGACATTGAAAGAGGAAAACAAATTATTACTAACCAATTGCGAAAAAGCTCAAAAACTTACTATGAAGCGCGCACAATTTTAATTTAGGACTTACTAGTCCAATAGAAAATCAAGTTTTTCAGGATTTCGAAAACATTCTCAATCAAGAAACGTTTTCGAAAATTTCTTGGATACTGTTTTAGAAGAAGAGAGAACTATTATCAAGCATGAGAAAATGCATTCACTCACTCGAACGCCACTGATAAAAAATAGCAAAAAATCTGCTGCTACCGAACATTTTAGTGATAGCTGAACCGTACTGGTTGGAATGTAGCACGAAAGCGTCGAAACCGATTGTGTAACAGCAAGAATTGGAAGGAACACGGAGAGAAGTGAATACCAATAGCTACACTTGTATCTGCGAGGCACTAGAGAACGCATTTAGCATCCATACACTGAGGAAAGCGGACGTAAGACTGTCTTAAGATTTGCTTATGGAATTACGACACAAGAAAAATCTTTGAAATTCATAAGACTATCGTATGATTTTCCGCAGATGTTGTTTCCATAATGCTCCTCGAAGGAACTGTGTAAGATGATCTTATGAATCAGCATTGACTGATAGCAAAATCCATAGATAGTCTTATGAATTAGCGTTCTAATCCATTCTTGGTTCCATAAGACTGTCTTGTGTATTTTGAGCTTCAGATTATGAATTTCAATGAATGAATTATACTAATCCGCGTTGATAAATAGGTTCACCAACTTGCAAAAATCAAATTATCATCCATTTCGTGATCAAACGCAGGGTGTCTACTACTAACCTGGAAAACCTGGAATTATCAGGGAATTTTATTCAACCTGGAAAAAACCTGGAATTCTCAGGGAATTTTGATCACAATCAGGGAAATTATGTTGAGGCAGTAATTCATGATAGAATATGTTCACGCCAAAGTATTTTTGCGTCATAACTCAGAGCTATCATTAATTGCCAGAAAACTCTCTTCATTCGAAAAAAATTCGACTGCGCCGCTCTCCAAATACTATATCAGCTGTTTATTGAGGATCCATTCGAGTATGAAATTTCATCAGCTTATCAAAGCATGATCTAAATTTATTCAGTGAAGAATTACATGTCTAGGGCTGGTAGCAGGTTTCTTTTTAGATACCATTGGCTCTAAAAAGTCTCTGTTTTTGATGAAGGTGTCTGAAGTCTCTATTTTGACCAAAATAGTCTCTGAAGTCTCTCTTTTTCCTTAACTTGCTTGCAGATAACTGATATGCAAAATTTCTTCACGTATTTCTCGAGAACAGCTTCAGGAAATATCCTTATGGTTCCTCCAGAGATTATACCAGGAATTCTTCAAGAAATTCCTTTAGCATTTTTTTCATAGGATGCTTATAGAAGTTCCTCCATAATTTGCTTTAAGAAATCCTTGAACATTTCAACGTTACTACCTCTAGTAATTTTCTCAGGGAGTACTTTGAACAAAGACTATCCTGGGATTTCCTCCAGATATTTTTCACTAACTATTCAACGAGTTCTACAGTCGTTAATCTAAGATATATCCAAAGTTTCCGACAGAATTTCTCCCAAGAAAAATCGACAAGGATTTCAACGCCATTTCATCTACGGTTATTCCAAAGAATAGATCCAAAATTTCTTTATTCGAGTGAATATATTAAGAAAATGTCAAATAATTCCCTCAATTAGACCTGTGTTCCATTATTAAGTTTCTTTACATTTTTTTCTAGGAATTTCTCCAACATATCATCCAAGGATTACTGGCGTTCATCCAAACATTTTTAAATGTTTTTCTCAAAAAATTCTCATGGAATATTGAAAAGCTCATTTAAGGTTTTACACAATTTAATACCACAGCATTTTTTCCAAATCCTTCGATTGTAGAAATGATTATTCCTAAACAATTTTCTAGTAATTTCATCCTGTGTTGCAGGAGATCCTTTGCAATATCCTGCGAGATATTATGATGTTTCTTTTTTTAATTATCTTAGTAATAATCTTGGAAATCTTCTAAAAGTTCTTCAAGAGTAAGTCTTTCTGAAAATCCTCTTTCATGTAGGGTGACCTGAGAAATTAAGAAACTGTAACAAAAGATACCCGTAAATTAGCTTTAGGAATGCGTCACGGATTTTCTCAACAATTTCTTAGCTTTCTGAGAAATTTCATTCAAATTTCCTTAGATAAAACTCCTGGAACAATGCTTGAGAAAAAATGTTTTGAAAACTTCCTTCAGAAATCTCTAGAATTAATAGAGGAATTTCCGAAGAAATCCTAGGAGTAATCTCTGAAGTAATTCCTGAAGGTATCCTCAGAGAAATTTGTAGTCAAAATCGTATGAAAATTCTGAAGAACAATTTTGAAGAAAATCCTGAGAAATCCGTGGAGACATCTGGAGAAGTTTCTGGTTGAATATTACAACATGTTTTAAACGGGAGTCTTGGAGGATGTTCTAGAAAATCTGATTGAAGAATCACCGGGTAAAATTCTCGAGGAAAAGGGGCTTTTTCAAAAAAATATTTGAAATGATATGTGAATGAATTTCTGATGAAAGCCTTGAGGTATTTTTTGTGATATTTTTTGGAGGAATTCCTTATGAAAATTTTTGGAGAGTCAAAATAGATATCAATCCATCCCTCTCGTAATGTCGTCACAATACATCAATGAATGTTTGTCCTTTACTGGCATATACCAGATGTGCTTGTATGTCGTCGTGATGTCACAAAAAAAAATTGAAAAAAAAAAGTTTTAAAGATAGGAGAACTTACGTATTCTCGGCAGTCTTAGTCGATACCGCGCTTCTTTTGTAATTTTCTCCGACATCAGTAGATAAATTCCGTGTTTGTCTGTTTACATTTATGCGTTGCTCAATCCTCTATCGATTCACACGGACAGACTTGTCAAAATGCTTTTGGAAACGTTTTTACAACGCTGCGATCATCTCTTATCAGTGTGACTATTGTCGGCAACTTTCCCATAAGAACTGCTGGTGAATCTCTTCGGCAGCTCCAAATCAGTCGCATTTTGAGGCGTGTTCATTTGAATTGATGACATCTCTGGCGGTATTGTTTTTTTTTCAGTCTCGGAAATCTCGTCAGTGGGAAGCGGACAGAACAAAGAATCATCTGAATGTTTTCATTGACGTGTTTTGATAGAATAATTCTGTGAGTTTGGCGTTTGAAATTTGGTTGCCGATAATAGTCGAATGGTGCCGAAGCCGTAAGTCTCCCTATTTTCAGGGAAATGTCTGGAGTGAATCAAACTATTTTGTCCTGCACTCAAAATAATCGACACGTCATTGCTACGTGAAAACATACGTGATTTTTTTCCATGGCACTTTCCACGTAGCTCTTACGTGGATCATAGGTAACACAGAATGAACGCATGAACTATTGAACTTCATCTGTTCCATCGGAGTTTCACGTAGCAGCTACGTGGATTTCTCCGTAGCTTTTACAAAGCCTTCCAATAAATCCTACATAATATTTCAATTAAAGTTATCAACATATTTTTATAAAAGCCACCTGTTTTTCATTTTCTCTGCAGCTGCATAATTTTTCAATTCGGAGAAGAGTGAAACAAACTTAAGAGATCAAATATTTATTACACTCAACCGATAGCCATTACAAATTTATTCAACATAGCACAGTGAGTTGAATCACCGCAGGATTTCATTTACTTTCACGAGTGATGCAAATAGTATGGTCCAGTTGAATACGAGCATTTCTGTAGATCGGAACAAAAACTACAATCACATAGTTAGCAATTAAAAAAAAAATACTTACGAACGGCCGTTCCCCGATTGACTAAAGAATCTTTCCGGTACCAGATTCATCTGAAGCTGATTCGTTTCTGATGTTTGTGAGTCGGTCTTGCTGCTTGACTTTACGTTAAAAATTGCCATAATCAATCGCAAATCATGTAAAAGGGTAATTAATAAAAGATTAGCCGGTATTTAAACCATATTTACCTTGAGGACGATCGATCGAAATCAGATTTAGTTCTTGAAGAAACTAGTGGACACCATCTTCTTATTTGAGATCAACACAGAATGAACACATTGTGCAGATGTCAGAATGAAGTAAGCGCCTACATGGTTTTCACGTAAGTGTGATAGGCTTCCACAGTGAGAATTATCGGGTGGTCTGGTGATCATTACCTTAGTCAGGTAAGATCGTGGTAAAATGAATTCTGATCAATTTACGTGATTTTTCACGTAGCAATGACGTTTGGATTATTTTGAGTGTGGTTCCTATTAGGTTTCGTTTTTTGATTACTGTTTTGTCTCTTTTCGGTCTCATTTTGGTTACTTTTTAATCTCTTTTTTCTGGAAAAAGGTTTCTAAATTTCATATATTCAAGAAATTCATTTACCATGCACAATTTTTAAAATTATTGGAAAATATTTAATTTCAGAAAAAAAAAACGATTTTCGAAAAGTAAACTGGAATTTAAACAACTTTAAATTCAAAATTTCGAGCAATCATGATTAATTTGAAGCTTTTTCGAATTAAATGCAAAAATTTATAATTTATTTATATTATCACAGTTTTCGAATGACTTATGATCTCGCCCTATAAGCCATTGGTAACCATGTGTATAGCTCGTTGTTTCTAAGCATTTGAATGGAGTTTCACGTTATTTAACAACGACATGGTGAAGAAAGGATCATTCCATACCTGCCAGTAGTGTTGGTTTGGATACTCAATAATTGTTTTGCGCTGAAACAACGAGCTACACACGAGGTTACCAATGCGGCTTCTAGGGCGTTATCCCATGTTATGCGAGAGTTAAATGTTATAGTGGTTATCACGCTCAATGGTATGGGTGCCCTAGTGTAGATGTAGTTGTGAACCTTAGAGGAAAACAATATGCACTCAGTCTCGAAAAGCACCCAGAAATCGGGTGTAAATTTTTCAAATTGGGTAATATTTCCATATGCATTTTGATGAGTCTGGAAAGCGTGTGCAAGTTTCTTTGAGGAAAACAAAAACAAACTGTGTATGACGAGCGTATGCTAGTCTACGTGTGTTCAAATGTCACTAAGCTCTATACGGTCGAACGTGATTACCCAGGGGCTTGATAATCCGTATTTCTATTATATATAAAAAAAGATCCGACATCCAAAAGTTTTACGAATTGTTTTGTGTTAATTTAGATGGGTATATATCAACTTAAATATGTAGCAGATGATCATTAACACGATCGATTCAATTTGAGATATTTTAATGAATTTGGCATTTTTGCTGTATGATAACTTGCTAATACATCGGTAAACTTATTATTTATTGTAAAATATTGCCACGTATCCAAATAAAGTTTAATTTTGCGAACATGAAGCTGGCTTAGTTATCCAAACGACTGATGGAAATGCATGGTACATAATTTGTACTAAAAACACTTTCAAGAAGACACATACTGATGCACTTGAATGTTCCGTTCAGTTCACAGAGCTCTTACAAACGGAATAAAAGACATCATCCTTGGCAAAAACGATTCATTTGAATAAAACTTAGCTTTTGTATTGTTATCATCTTCACATAGTAATATTGGATATTTTGGATAGTTTCAGCATGCTTTACATAATGTTTAGAAGTGTATAAATAGCTATTAAAACGAAAACAGTTTAAAATTTGTCATTAAATTGTTTTAGACAAAATTAGAGTATTTCTTGAACCTGGAATTATTTTTATAAAACCTGGAAAAACCTGGAAATATCAGGGAATTTCATTTCGGTGAACGAGTAGACACCCTGAAACGTCAACATCCCACCGCAAAGTCGCTAGTGTTTGGAGGTGATTTTATCCTCCAACTTGCCAAATAACCTCCAAATCATCACCTCCAAGTTAGTTCTAATTAGAGACGTTCCGATACTTCCGATATATCGGAATATCGATATTTTGCTTATGATATTCGTTATTTTGGTATCGATATTTCTATTCTATATTATATTTTCAACGGATTAAAAAAGAAATTAAGATCCAAAGAACATTTTTTGCTACGAAAAATGCCGTTCTATTGAATCATTTCTAACAGCACAAACATATTTCAAGAGTATCCACATGGCCCTTCATGCGACGCATAGTCTCAGTAGTTTTCAATCAGGTAGGCTGTGACACAGCAACCTGATCTTTGTTACTTTTTCACTAATTAATTCATTTAAATTTAAGACTAATAATAAGAAGAAGAAACGAAAAAGAAGAAAACTAATCAAAAACTTTGTTTCAAAAACTAAAAAAAAACTAACAAGCAAATTTTTATACTATTTACATTTCAGCCCTCTCAGGTTCTATCCGGGAGAATAGTTTAGGGGCAGACTCAAAACACACACTTGCTTCGCGAATTTAATTTTAACACAGTTTAAGAAAGAGGAAACGGAGTTGCGCTCGAAATGATTATGCTGAACCACTAATGAAAATTCAAATTTACTTATAATTTATTCATTTACGATTAGGATCAAGGGAATTATGGAGAGAATGCACTATAAAACTTCACCTGCAATGAATCGTTTGTGTTAGGATTTCCGGCCCGATCGGTAAGCGGCGAGTGATCCGATTTCCTTGCCGACGACTTCACCCAATTCAGCCAACGGCCGGACGGTTGTCGTGTTACCAGCGGGGCTTCACGTCTTTAGAATATCCTCAAGGAAGCTTCGTGCGGTTTGGTTGTCCCAAGTAGTTCACCAGGATCACCAGTAGGGCACTTGACACTATCACTGCCGATTTTGAGCTGTGGTGGGGTGCTGATGCCTTCCACTCGAGATTCACTTTGGATTTATACCTAAGAGTTTTGAACGTTTAATGTGGGCTTCGTAGCCGTGTGGTTAGTGTCACCAGGCATTTAGCCACATCGTTCTATGGAGCGTGGGTTCGATTCCTGTCTCAGGCCGAAAAACTTTTCGTGAGAAATGTTTTCCGACTGTGCTACTAGGCGTTGCATGCTAGTCCGTTGTCCAGGGTGGCCACTGAACCGGGAAAAACGGGAAAAGCGGGAAAAAGACGGGAATTTGAATCCATCGGGAAAAAGACGGGAAAAACCGGGAATTTGAGATGGTCACCGGGAAAAACATTTTGAACGAACACTTTAAAGCTGTAAATTTACAAACCATTTTTTTTTTTTTTTTTTTTTGTAAAAAGTACGTTTATTTGTCGATATTGGTTATAAAAGAATTATTTACATAATTATTCAAACGCCGACATGAAAAGCAAAATTCAATTCATTAATATCTATCCTTCCATTACAACCATCAATGAAGGAAATATAATTTACTAAAGTCTTCAAGGCCATTGTTCTCCTTCTCGGTCCGATTCGTTCTAATGAGGGCCGCAGCAATTCCTCAGCATCGAGCCGCCGGCCGGCGGTCTCCAACAGTTTCTGTTGAAGCAATTCACACGCATTGGTTACTCTCTGACAAGCAAAAAACTTGTGTTGTATTGTTTCCACGTGTGCGCCACAATAGGTACATGATTCTCCATCTGTGCGCCTCATTTTGAAGAGTAGTCGACGGTGCGGGATTTTCTGATTTACCCACATGTACAGCACGCTCCGATGAGAAGAAGGTAGGTCCCGATCGGATATGTTTTTCCAAATCCGAACCCAATTCACATTGGGATTTTCTGTCTCCACTTTTGGCCTTTCTGTACGCTCGACAAAAAAGTGGTGAATGAGATCGGCGGAAGGGTGTTGGTGTATTTGGAAGGGTAAATTTCTAACGTTTTTAAGGAGTAGTTTTAGGCAGGGAAGGTCGTGAAGGAGGATTGCTTGTGGAGGATTTGCTAGGTTTAGAAAGGAATTATAATATGGGATGGAGTCGATCTCGCGAAGATGACGGTTGATCAGCAGAGCGCTGCATTTCATTGCTGGTATGTGCAGTTTGATACCACCACTTCCCTTGTCGCGTGCAAGTTGCTGCATTGGTACGGTCGCAGAAACACCACGGAAGAGATATCGTCGCATTGTTGCCGTTACTTTCGCTACATGTGCTGCTGTAGGGGCTAGGTGGGCCGCAATGTACCACATTTTAGATGACAAGAATGTATTTAGTAGTGTCACCTTTTGATGAAGTACCAAGCTGCGCTGGGAGTGCATCCAAACTTGGCGCGAAAAGTTTGATACGAGTGTGTCCCAGTTTATCTTCACCATCTCCGCAATAGAGTTCACAAAAACGACACCGAGAATTTTTATTGTGTTTTCTGTGCGCAGCCACGGCACAGTGAGTGTGCCATCGATTTGGCCAACGTCTATTGCTGTCGTTTTAGCTTCATTTAAACGTGCGCCAGCTATCCGTTCAAAACGTCTGAACAGATCTCGCATTACGTTCAGCTGCTCCGCATTCGTGACGATTGCACTGATGTCATCAGCGTAGGCAACAATTAAACTCCCCTCGCACGCTTGTTCCAACCGCCGTAGAAGAGGGTGCAGGTATAACACAAATAAATGCATAGAAAGAGGATCTCCTTGTCTGACCGATCGCTGTATCGGGAAGGGTGCTGACAGAGAGCCGTTGATGAGCAAACGGGACGTAGACGATTCTGCTATACGAGCCAGTAAATTCAACATTTCTGGATCGAAGCCCAAACTATGCATTGTGCGGAACAAAAAACCGTGATCGACTCGATCAAAAGCATGATCCAAATCAAATCCGATCAACTTGGCAGAGCGACCATTCGCTTTCAGATACGCAATTTTATCTTTGATTGCAAGTGTTGCCTGGAAAATATTTTTTCCAGTGTTGGAGCATTTTTGTGAAACCGTCAAAATATTGTGACAACGGATCACATTATCGAGTCGCTTTTTCAATATTCTAGATAGAATTTTATAGTCAAAGTTGACTAAGCTGATCGGTCGGTATGATCGTGCGGTTTCTCCTGCACCACGTTTTTTCACCAACACGATCACACCATCGACGAAAGTCGAGGGGAAGTTCAATCGGAGTGCTTCATTCATGATCAAATTGAGCTCTCGGTGTATCACATCAAAAGCCCTCAGATAAAATTCTTTGGGCAGACCGTCGGGTCCCGGGGATTTTTTTGACGCGCTCGTTCGTATAGCCGAAAGAATGTCGGTTGTCGTAATTTCGCTCATACAGGCAGCACTTACCTCATCTCGCTCTGGGATAACTCTCTCGCATTCGAAGGCGTCTCCTTCTTCGACATTCTCCCGTGCATAGAGGTTGGTGAAATAGTGCAGCATGTGATCTCGTATGGCATCTGGTCCGTCGATTATTTCGTCATCTTCGTTTTTCAGTCGCTCAATGATGGTATTTTTCCTCGTTCTTTCTCCGAGCTGAAATGTTGACAGTGGTTCGCCAGCAACCAGCGTTTCGTTTATTCGGATAAACATTTCAGAAAAGCGACGCTGATGCGAGAGCAATTGGGCTTTTAACTTGTTGATGGTTACAAGCATGGTTCGATTGTTGTGGTAGCCGTCGTATGCTTGTCGAAGCAGCTCGTAAAGACGTTGTTGTTCGCGGTGGAATGAATCAAACGCAAGTTTTGATTTCCATCGAAAGAAAGATTTAATATGCGGCTTTGCATACGACAGCCACCATTCCATCCACGTTCGATAATTTCGGCGTTGACGGGTCCAGTACTGCCAACGTATCTGGAGCTCTTCGATGTTTTCGGCAGTTAGCAGGTGAGGACGGAGGGACCAGAAGCCACGACCAGGGGGTCTGTCGGAGAGGGGAATGCACATCCTCGCAGTTACCGCTTTGTGGTCGGTGAAGCAACAGACGTGAACTGCTGTAGCTCTCAAATGCTCTCGGAGGCTGGTACTCACATAGAGCCGATCAAGTCTAGACGAGGAGTTGTGGGTAATGTATGTGTAGCCCGTTTCACGTGAACGAAGCTGTTGCCAAACATCGTGTAGTCGTAGTTGCTGTACTGTAGATTGGAGCGCGGGGCTTGAGTTGGCACCCGTAGCGTCGCATTGCCTAATCACACAGTTAAAATCCCCACCGAGGATGACGTTATCGGTGCGATGCCGTAGGTAATATGCAACGGTGTTGTTGTAGAATCGTTCCCGCTCGGCACGAAGAACCGATCCCGATGGAGCATACACATTACACAAAGTAGTATTCTGTACTCGTAGAGCAAGCAGTCTGCCATCTAGACTTTTCTCGACGTGTGAGTATTTGATGTGCTGTTTTAAAGCAATCGCTGTTCCTCTTCGCGCATGATCGACGTTGCATATGACATTGTAACCGGGTAGGGCAAGATGGTCGTTCTCAACCTCCTGCAGAAAAACTATGTCGAGATCGGTCGTTCGAATGAATGTACGGAGAGCGTTTATTTTTGTTGTGTTGGTGATCGTGTTAATGTTGATGGTGCCGATGTTTACACTCGTAAGATCCATTACTGTGTATTATCGTCCCCCGAGCCTCGAACGTGTTCGTTGGAGTCGCTATGACGCATCTTTTTCCCCGGCGGGGATCGTCTGCTTCGCAAACGTCGGTTGCTGCTTGAATCGTTCGAAACATGAGAAGAGTCCGTATCATTGCCATCTGTCTTGCGAGCTGCTGCTGGGTTGCCGATTGGGGTTGAAATCGGCATATTTTGGAGAACGGATTGTGCGCCGGCTAATACAGGCATGGGAGGTGCCATCATGGTTGTTTGCTGTGTTGGAATGATTCGTTTCTCTTTCGGTTTGGCGGCGATTTCGTTCGCCGAGGTTGGTTGTAGCTGCGATTGTTGTTGTTTGGGCGGGGGGTTGTTCGGCCTAGCCGGTCTTTGCTGCAATGCTGATTGCTTTGCTACGTTGGCATACGATTGGTCTGCTGCAAGTTTTTGAACCAGCAGTTTTTTATTTTGCACACACGGAATTCCGACATGCACAAACTCTTGGCAGTGCAAACAGGTCTGCCGCTGCCCCTTGTACGCCACTGCCGTGTCTTCCCCGCGAATCGTCACGAGGGAAGGGATGTTTTTCTTTACCACCATTCTTGCGATACGTACACCAGTCTTAATACCAGCGAATGCGGTTCGTTCGTCCCACAAGAGGTCCCGAATATTGACGATGTCTCCGTATTCGGTGAGAAATTCGGCGATCTCGTCATTCGAGATTTTATTCGAGAGATCGAACAAACGCACCTCAACTGCTCCGTCCTCCATCAAGATCCGAAGTTTGTAGGCCTTGCCATCAAACACGAATTCGTGCTTGTTGTCGTGTTGACGCACGATGTCCTCGGCGAGTTCGAGGTTGTTCACCTCCACGAAGGTGCAGCCTAGCCGTCTGCTTGGCTGGAGAAGAAGAACACTTTCTCGCGTGAGACCGAGTTCTTTCCCGATGAATTTATGAATTTCATCATGGGAAAGTTGTCTCGGAAATTGCGAGTAATCTACGCGAAAAGTATTTTCGCGGCGCGGCATCGCGGAACACGGCGACGCGATTTATTGTTCGATACTTGTAGCGGCGATGTTTTAAATCGACAAAAACGTAGGGATAGTTCGTGAACGACTTCCGAAATTCGCTCTGCTCGAGAATATCGACTGATCGGCTCGGAAGTTGAGCGCTAACTAAACCATCAAAAGTTGTAGAAAGTTGATATGGTTTATTACATTTCCATTAATAATCCGTATTGTTGGAAAAATAACATTAAATATTCTACTTTGCTACACTAAAGTTCTTAGAAATGTTTTGAATTGGTTGGTAATGTTTCGAAATCGTTTTTTTCCTCTCACTACCAGGGCTTGATTTTTTCACTAACATATGACTCAAAGTTTTGAATCAGAGTTTCAAAACTCCAGGCAGAATTAAGCCTCGAACATATTGGATTCATAACTTCCTTTAGTTACTTTAGTTTAGTGGGGCTTTGTTTCATCGTCAGCTTAAACTTTATTTGCTTTAGTGAACTTTTCTTTTGTATGAAGAAAAAAAATGAAAGATTTTAGATTGAAACATTTCAAACAGTGTAATGAGATGCACAAGAGGGACATATCTATCTATATAAATGAAAATGGAATGGTGTTCGTATGTCACGAGTTGGCTTGAGAACGGGACGACCGATTTGAACATTTTTTTCACTTTTGTTGTCCTCAAGAGCTCCGACGATTTTGAGTGGAATAATATTTTTTTGAAAATCGTCCAAGAATGTTGAGAAAACGGGTAATGTAAATTTGACATAATCTTTGGTATTATTTTCAACGCCTCTACGGCCTGGGCATTACAACGCTTGCCGGGACTGCTTGTTGTTGAAGTGAATCAAAAATGCCAAGAGTAGAAACCATCCTATTGGCACCATTGAGGGGATTAGAAGCAAATGGCTGTAAGTGGCAGAAACCTAGTTTTGTTTTCAAGTATTTTTAGCAATTTTTCATACTAATTGTACGGGAACCAAAAAAACAAACCCGAATATTATTTTTTTATTGGACGGAAAATCACCTAAAAATACAGCTTGAAGTAGAATTTTTAGTAAATTCAGTTTAAAAACGACCAAAGGGTCATCCTTTTGCGTATGGGCCTCTCAATTAAAAACCGGGAAAATTTTGAAAATAATACCGGGAAAACCGGGAAAAAAGCGGGAATTTCAAAATGGATATTTGGTGGCCACCCTGGTTGTCTAGTGTGGTGCTTCCTTCAAAGGGCAAAATGCCCACTGGAAGCATTAACGTGGCAGTGTCTTTTTTAATATGGGACGATTTAAACTGTTGGAAATTTGTTACCGAAAAAGCTCATTTCCTGAGCCTGCATATCCTTTTTATAGGGCTTGATGATACAGCAATATTAACCAGCAGAACATTTCCCGGGAGAGATTTGTCTTTGCACAGTTGGTCGGCGTTAAGTCAGAGGGGACCAAGTTCAAAACTTAGGAAAATTGGATCATTCTCTCATTAGATGCGAAATTACCTTACCTCCGTTACATTTTGATCAGACTTGATGAATGATGTAAACTGCGAGAGATATGTTATAATTTTACTTTGGATTCAATAAAAATCGATAAAAGTGTGCAGTCAGAGTGGACCAAGTGCTTATTACTATAACAGTGAAAATGATCAGCGCGCTGAGGAATGCAAGGAAACGAAAAACATTTCAAGAGATTTGTCAAATTTTTCGTCATCGAATGATTCTTCTACTAATCGATCAATAGAAATTTATAAATATTACCTAATTCGATGCATTTGATTTTGATTTTTGACCATTTACCATATTTGGATGGGTGGTCAGAAATTGCAACAATTTCTATACAGACAGAGCGGACTAAGTGTTGAAAAGCAATAAACTGATTGATTATGGCATTTTTTGAGTCAATTTCAAAGTCCGATAGAAGTATATGGTAGTTCTATGGTGTATGTATAGAACGTCCTAGGACCCGCTTATTTGACCAGTATATTTTGGTTGGTACTCAAGATTTTCACTTGGTCCACTCTGACTGAACGCATATTTGAATATTTCTGGTCTTTACTGCCCTGACCCTGCAAAACTTTAATTTTAAGCTACCATAATGGTACTGATTTCGGTATTGACTTTATGGATTAATAAATAATTTACGTTACTGATGTCGAAGGATCTTGATGATCTGTTTATCTTAGAGATATGCACCCAGTTTGACCACGCAAGCATTAAATGATTGTTTTTTTTCAAGAAATTGTTCGGTCAGAATGAACTAGCTCACTGAACGGTGGTCTTTGGTTCAGTCAGAGTGAACCCAATACACATAGTCCATCAAAAAATCGTTGTATCAGAGGTTTGGATTATGATTTTTCATGATTATTACTTCGCATTATATTGTTTGAAAGTTACACAAAGATGTGTAGAAATATTGAATCAAAATTTAAACGAGTTAAAAAACTAAAGAGCGTTAGACTTTAAACCCATTTTTCTCAAAATATGAAAAATGTCACTTGGTCCACTCTGACTTAACGCCGACCAGGGCGCCATGACGCATCAGTACATATATGGTTGGGAAAGATTTTGATGGTGGGATACCAGGGGTTTATTTGGGAGGATTTCAAATTCAAATTTAAATTATTTATATTTACAAATTCATTTTATTTATTTATTTATTTTTATTGAATTCATTTTTTTATATTAAGGGTAATTGGTATCGAAGGATAGGGGGAAAGGGATTATATTTACATATTAAGATATTTACATTTTTTTTTACCCTGCCCTTAGGTGATGGGATTGACGGTGATTTATCAAGTGATTGCATATTGTTGATATTGTGAAATATACTAATACTAATATATTGATCGCGAAAATAATCGTAATTATAACTTATAAAATGTAAGCTAGTCTAATAGTTTTAAATTAAATAATGACATGTGTTTCAATGCTTAAATATACTTTACACTTGATTTATCACACCTTCAGCATGAGTTTAGTTACTGTCGCATGATCTAACACCAGATAACTACGCGTAATGCTGGAGGGACCGGCAGGGCTCACTACCAGTCTCTACTAACACTCAAATCACTAACAAGACTGGGAAACCAACGATCACCTTCATCAGTAGCACTATTTCTAATAGTAGTATTAGTTCAATATACATAAATCTTTTTCAGTAGACCACGAGGCGCAAGAGTGGGTGCGGGTGGTCTCTGCGTCTCACAGGTCATTGAAAATAGACATTTATGTTAGGTTTACTAACAATGTAGTAATTATTACCTTAGTAATGCCGTAAGGTGCCGTAATTCAGCGCATCGCCTAAATCCGCATATTTGGTCCAAAATTAATCGAAATTCAAGAAAAATTTTGAAATTTGTCCATACCGCTATTTGTATATGCTGGTAATGCATAATAATTCCAATTAAAATTGTCATTAACAATAATTTACGATTTTTGAGAAATATTCCAAAATGTTCTGAATTACGGCATTTTACAGTATTGCGTTATTTAGTAAGGTAGGTTGTAGCGGTGTTAGAGATAGTTATGTAATGTTACTGATATATGTATAATAATTAGAAAACTGATGGCACTGCTGTTACTGAAATGTTTCATTTTGAAATATCTTTCATAATATAATATAATATTGTTGAACAAAATGCTGTAATTAATAACTTATTTAATCCTCTACGCATTTTTGCACTACTTTGCATTTATCACACCAACACTGGCGACAATAGCGTTCTTTGGGTAGTATTTATGTTATGTAGTAGTAACCTCTATCATTTTTATTCTAACGATCATAACATAATTATCGTGAGCGTAGTAGTGGAAATAACATAGAAGTAGCTTTTGTATTTGTAATTAAGGTATCATGGTATTAGTTCCCTGTCCTTTGGTTCAGAAAGGGGTATGGGCGCGTTCTGCCAACTCGGTCGAGGCAGATTTCTTGTGTGAACAAGTTACAACATGGACGTTCTAAAATTCCAGAATGAAGTGTTGTGCATTTGAAGATGGGATGGATTCGCGTTCGTGCTTTACTGCTGCTTATCTATAAAGTTATATGCAATAACCGACCCTTAGCTTAACTATTTAAATTAACAGTTGCAAATATAATAATCGTTTTGAGTTTACTAACATGTCGAACCATTCTGAATGGCCGTTGTGAGAATATCACCAAGAACTTCTCACATGCAATAAAGCTGGATTGTCATACATTGAAACATCAAGGTTCTCGCTCTTTTGGATTCATTTTTTGTTGTTTATCATTAGTTTCAGGGATTGTTATCGTGGGAATCCAAAGAGCGAATTTTGTATGACTTCAATGTACGCCAATACTGCCATAAAGCATGTAATAATCACTAACATCCCTTCTCTCTTTATCCTCGTTTTCTTATCTAACCCGCTTCGAGGAATAATTCATCGAAGAGGAAAGGCATCTCTTATCATGGCAGCGTAATGGCCGAGAAAACGTCGGTTTGCGGTCGCATCTCTTCATCCTCGGTTCTGCCCCACGCTCGCCAAATCGATACGCACTTGATCCGCCCACCTAGCTTGCTGCACTCCACGCCTTTGTTAAGTATAAAGTTTCTGTAATCATTGAATACTAATTGAAAGGTAAATCAAATGAACTTATTATTTAACTAATAACAAATTTGTTCCACAGAGCGATTTACAAAACACCACACAAAATCCCTCCTTTCACATATCCTTAGGCAAAACACTTCACTACCGTTATATGTATGACTGATTCATGTTCTTTCGACCTTGCATCATTCATACGTGTAGGGGAAGTCTAGAGTAAAAGCAAAACTTAAAGAACCTTCTGGTCAAAGATGTTGCGTTGCCTACTTCCCAAACTCCAAAACCCCCGGTGTATTATGGAAGGTGTGAGTTTTTAAACTTATGCTGGAGACTTGGCCCCTGACCCCCTTGTACATCAATAAAATAAAATAAAATAAAATAAATATTAAGATATTTACATTTTTAACTAGGGTTAAAGCATAATCATTCACAAAAAAAGGGATAAATATATAACAAAACGAAAAGAGAAAAATACAAAAAGGCAAATACATGTATGTGACCTATCACATAGGTAACAGTTTGCACAAAAATCAACCTAAGGTTTAGTTTGAAAATAATTGGAAATTGATTGAAATTACTATTCATTTTTCTCCGTACTGCGTTGATGCTTCCTTTTATTTATCATGGCCGCCAGATTTCCTAATTTGCGTACAAGGATCCTGCACGCTATGTCTAAACCAACAGATTATGAAAATCGAATGTACCTCGGATGTTTTTCCGCTAGGGTTCAGTATTTGGGTTAGATATTCATAATCGGATGGTTTTTAAATATTCCATCGGTGAAATTTTGTTTTTCTCTATGTTTTAGCTATTTTTTCATATACTGCCTATGAAAATCAATGAAAATCACGTTTTCCTACACATTTTCGCCCACACAAAATGTATGGGAACAATTTCACTGATAGACTATTTTGAAACCTTCCGATTTTGAAATTGTAGACCAAATATTGATATCTAGCAGGAAAAAAATCGAGGTACATTTGATCTTTATAATCTGCTGGTTCAGACATAGCGTGTTCTGCTTTTTGCTCTTAAATATCGGATGGCAAAGCCATAACAATGTGTTTCTGTAAATAAAACATGAGTTTCAATGTTTCAATTTACTGTATGCATAAATACCTTTCTTCATCTTGAGTGAAATGCAGGAATCTTTTTAATGATGGTTTCTATATCGAAAGGGTCACTTGAATCCTGGTAATTCACGTGTAGTTTGATTCTAGAATCCAAGTACAAAATTATGTATACATATAAGCAATTAAAACAAAAATCGGTACATTAAGGTGAAGATGAATCGAAGCCAAACCTCAAATTTTCAAGAGCACCAAACATTCGATTAACCCGTATAGGCCTGAGTGAAAGCAAACATACTAAAACCTTACCGCTCAGCGAATGCTTGATGGATTATAATTATTTTTTGTATTTTGTGTACTGGCACACATATCTAGTTTCCAAAAGCGGCCAGAGGAACGCGGGAATATTCCTGTGGCCGGAGTTATTACGGTGGGTCACTGGGTCAGGTCGGGTTAAAAGGGTACTGTACGTTTGTGGAGGTAGGTAAATTTCAAGTCACAGATTATTTCCGGAATCGGCCATAATTACTTAATTTCTTAATTAATTTATTTATTTATTTATTTGTTTACTTGGAGCAGGGAAAAGCCCATTTGAGCTGAGCAACATTGAGCTCTTTCTCAAATGGGCGCAAAACATCCTCTTCTTTTCTTATCAACAGACTATTACATTTGTTTCCAACTGATACAAAGATTACTTAAATCTACTTAATAACTATGACTAATGTAAACCTAGCTTGCCAGAACCAGATGAAATTTTTTACGAAGAGTTGAACGGGAAAGATGAAAATCAAATTCATTGAAACAACGGTTGAACGATCTGCACATACTTTTAAATGGTTTGTGATGCCCGAGCACCGTGCAAAAATAGGGTTCGACCGAAGTTGACGGTATGAAACATTTATATTGAGGAGAGATACTAGTTGAGCGCAATCTATTCTCGATTGGAGAAGGTCAGAAACAAAAAGACTTTTTGAAACTTCACGGCGAACACTCAACAACTCTAAGCCGATTAACTTGCAACGATCTTCATAACTTACCAAGTTAATTGGATCGTTCCATGGGAGATTTCGCAGAGCAAAGCGCAGAAATTTCCGTTGAAATGCCTCAATACGAAATATGTTGATTTGATAGTACGGTGCCCAAACAACTGTCGAATATTCAAGAATAGACCTTACCAAAGAACAGTACAATGATTTTAAACATTGGATATTTCTGAAGTTTTTAGCGACGCGGAAAATAAAACCAAGAGTTTTAGAGGCTTCAGAGGCAATGAAGTCGATATGCTCTATAAAGGTCAGTTTTGGGTCTAGCAACACACCTAGGTCCTTAATGACAGACTTTCTTTTGAGAGATGTGGTTCGAATTTTATAGTCGTAATCTATCAAAATGCGTTTTCGGGAGAACGACATTACAGAGCATTTCGATGCGTTTAGGTGAATGCGATTAGTTTCACACCAATTGGTAAATATCCCGAGCTGAGATTGCAAAAATAATGCATCATCTACATTATTTACAATCCAATACAGTTCGAAGTCGTCGGCAAAAGAAAGTTTGAAAGATTTAAGTAGAAGATTAACGTCATTAAGATAATGTGGCTACTATATCGAGGAATTTTAAGAAAATTGCATCAGTGCAAACCATTTGAGAAACGATTGAAATGGATAACTATGAGTCCTGCATTCGATTGATTCTACAAATGACCATTTTCGGGTCGCCGGGACACGATAAAGTGGTTAATTTGTATTAAAACATCTATGCCAAGCTTATGGGATCGCATTTTAATGAACAGATATGTTTGATACTTTTTGAGAATTTAAACGGTTTAGTATCATACAAATCTATAGCCGGTTCTTCCAGGCATTAAGTCCGAGTGGCCACATCCGATATATTTTAAACGATGCAAAACTCTTCATTTATAATGTTAAATATCAGATCTTAATGAGTAATACAAATAAAAATGATTGTCATTGCAAATAAATAAAGGTAACATGGCATGTCCCAAAAAACAGCTCTTTGTTACCCGACTTCACTTAGTGACCCATCGGAATAACTGCGGCTACAGGAATATTTCCGAGATCCTCTGGCTACTTCTAGAAATCAGATATGTGTGCCAGTTATACTGACAAAAAATATTTGATTCCGTCAAGAATTCGCTGAGCGGTGAGGGTTTTAGTATTTTTGCTTTCACTCAGGCTGGTTAAGCTGAAAACTTCATCGATTGGTCACTAGGTGGTGGTGATCAATCGATTAAGTTT
Source organism: Aedes aegypti (assembly GCF_002204515.2). NCBI lineage: Eukaryota > Metazoa > Arthropoda > Insecta > Diptera > Culicidae > Aedes > Aedes aegypti. The sequence goes on along the minus strand of NC_035108.1, from coordinate 200,106,449 downwards.
TCAGCTCAAACGTATGTTCGGTTCTCCAGATTTGTGCTCTTGAAATTATGAGGTTTGGCTTCGATTTATCATCACCTTAAAGTTTAACAATACCTGATTTCACGTCCATATTGAAAAAAAAAAATGTAAGGTTTGTTTAATCATCACGTCCAAACTGAACCGAACTGCGTTGATATGGAGCAAACAAAGTAATATTTAATTTTGGTGGTAGTGAAAAACAACAACTCACACTTTGTTAAAAACATGTTAAGTATCGGTTCAAAACAAACAAAATTTCATTGAACACAACATAATTTCTTAGGTTGATATCAACTATGAATCTATTTTGTTTCAATAAAAATTAGGGATTTACATCAACAAAACTGCAGTTAAAAAAAACAACCAAAATTCTATATTACCCCCCAACTCCGCTTTAAAAGTAAACCGATTCGAAAAGAAAGATTTTTCATTATACTACGATTTTCATCAATATAACCATATTTCATCATTATCGTCTAACTGAAGAATTACTAATTGCTCAAGTTTTCTTATATGCCAGCTTAAAAGTGAATCGATACTATAAACCGGTTTAAAAACAACACATTGTAGTTGTACGATTAATCTGCTATCAATTGATAACAGTAAACTTCACGGGTTATTTTCTGAAATGAATATAAATGAAACAAGTGCATCTGTGAAATGAATCGGTTCAAAAAGTTATAGAAGCAAACTTTAGCGGTATTTTTTTGGAATAAAATTATTGATTTTACCGGTTCGAAAGTGAACCGGTAAACCGAAGCGGTTTATCAAAAGAACAAGATTTATTATTTCACAAAACATCGAAATTGAATTTTGAATAAATCAATATGTATAATGAACCGGCTCATCAAATAACAAGATATAATATTATACGTTGTTTCTCATTATTTGGAACATACGTCCAACTGAAGAAGAATCACTAACTGCATAAGTTTCCTTATATGTTGGCTCAAAAAAGAATCGGTAAAATGAATCGGTTTAAAATATGACACATTTTGGAAGGAATTTGATCAAATTCAATGTTTTTCACAACTATGCCAAACGGCTATTATGCCAAATGGCGATTATGCCAAACGACCGTTATGCCAAATGGCATTATGCCAAACAGCTATTATGTCAAACGACTGTATGCCAAACGAGGTAGACCCGTTTGCATCTTAAGTGTAAAATTATCCGTATGGGTAAAGATACAGATGATGTCGATTCTGCCCCGGTTGTTCATAATTCGTCTGTGTTTATACTTCCCGGGTCCCGGCACTTCTATTATGGTTTTGAACCCGGATCTAAATTCACCCATCTCGTTGAACTTTAAAATATTTTGAATAATTGAAAAAAAATCCATTTCTTTTCCCCACAGGCACCATGTGGTTACGGAGCGAAACCAGAGACCGAAGGCTGCGTTCGAGCAGTTCTCGAATAACCGTTAAGAATAAAAGGCACGCCAAGGCACAACAGAAGATAAAACGCAGTCCCTCGGATGTGATTTCAACGACGCGACGGAGCACGCATCCTCTACAGCTTCCGGGCGTGGGTGGAGCTCGTTGTCGTCCGGTTGTAAGCACCACAATTGGGGCCTCTGCACGTACTTTAACGCGTTCCGGCAATCGTGTTAGTCCGAAACGCACACTGAAAGGTGCTCGACGAATCAACAAAGCAACGTTGAGTGGAGATGAAGAAGCAATCTCGGAGGATTGCAAGGAAAACTGCTGGCAGGATAGTAATGATCTCACCCTATTCGATTCTACCGTCAGTCTTAAGAATCAGTATGAAAGCACTAACTTATACTCAAAGAAGGGCGATGAAATCGGATCGCCCGATGATTGTATCAATCAGTTTGGAGTGATAACTTTCGATTCGAACAAATCGGCAGCGGGAGCAATTAGCTCGACTGGTGGAGTTATCAATTCTCAATCGGTAGAGCCACTCAAGTCGAAGTGCATCACCGAATGTGATAGTACTACTGAAATAGGTTGCGATGTAAGTTACCCATCGACTTCTTCGGGGTCGTCCTGCACAAGGCGTCTGAAAAGTCCCCTTGAGCATGTTACGCCCTCCTCTACGTTACAGGACATAGTAGTTCCAGAGGTGGACTCTACGACCGATACGATTCCAGATACCACCAACGACTTGGTAACGGTGGCCTCAAATATCATCTCCGTTTTTCCATCTTCAGCATCTTCATTGTCTTCGACGTCGTCGTCTTCGTCATCGTCCTCTTCATCTTCCTCGTTGTCCTCCACTTTCCAACCGACAGGTTACAGCAGTTGCTCATCCGTGTCCGGAGTCGATGATCAACCGGCATCCAGTAGTTACTCACCCAACGCTACCGCAACGGATTTGATCTCAATGTTCGATGACGAACACTACAGAAATTCGGCCGAGCTCTACACCGATTTCCTGCCGTGCAATACGTTATTCACCCAAGCATTACTTAGCTGTGGCGATGTCTCGAGCCTCAACATCAACTGCAATCAGGTACTTTCCGAGAACATGACTGCAGGAATAAATGATTCGGGATTTCTCTCTTCGATCAATCCGATGGCTATTGAAAACCTTAAAGCGTTGACCAATTTTCAAACCATGAACACTTCCGACGATGCAGGACCAAGTTCGAGCGGGGCCTATCTGACGGAAATCGGGAGTCGGGTGTATGAATCATCCAGCTCGAACGGCACTGGCCACCTGGACGGACAGGTGGATGGCGAATCTTTGATTCACAACATCGAGTGCAACGAAACAATTCCAATGTGTGGCGATGACTGCGGGAATGGAATGCAGCTGGAATCCGATGAATGCATGGAGATCGAGGTATGTTTAATCCACGGCCACAATGGTCCGAATCAACAGTTTAGTAGGACACATGTTTTTACTCTGTTTCCGTTGATTTTAGATGTATGATGTGTTCAGAGAAGTCGTTCGTAATTGAATTTTGCATAGTTTTAGAAAGAGTGCATATTTAGGTTTGAGCTGTGAATAAAACTTTTTCGTTTTAGGAATATGTTCATTAGTAAACGTTAACATAATGTTACACACTTAAATTATTTTACGGATTCCTGTGAAATCTCAACAGCTGAACGGTTCGGTAAAATAAATTAACGGAGAACAGTAAATTTGAACAGTGTTCGGTAAAAATTCACCGGAATCCGTGAAATTTCGACGAAATTACGGTGTTTTATTTCACCGAACTGTTCAGCTATTGAGATTACAGTGAAATTCACCGATTTCCGATTAAATTTGCTGAGTGTGTATCATGACCAACTTTCCCGAAGACACTTTTGGTCTAGCTCTTCATTTGAGCTTAGTAAATCGATTGAAGCAATGAATTGAAGCCAATGGACCGATGCACGAGTTCACTATTTGACTTTTGAGCGGTGTCGAATTCACTCGTTGCCATGGCCACATAAATAAAACGGCACCGCTAAAATGTCATATAGTGAATCCGTGCATAGGTCCATAGGCTAGGAGAAGTGGATGAACAAGGATGAATCTGTCATTCAAATACTTATCAAATTTCATACAAAATCTACTTTTTTTCAGCGATAAGTACATCCCTCATTCATGCTAGGTGAACCACTTCCCCTAGCCTATTTTAAAATGTTATGTTCGACTTTATGTCAGAACCCTCAGATTATATCAAATGAACTTTATTATAGTAATCACGCGAGTGAACTCGAATTTATAGCTGTAAGGCATGAAGCATAAATAAACCAATCGTATCGATCTCTTGTATCGTGACTTTCAACCGAGTTGTACGGTTATACATGAATGTAGAGGTTATACATGTTTTCTACAGTACTCTTCACATCCTTGTTTTACAATTATCGGCGTGCTGTCTTCAGCAAAGTTGTATGGCTCAATTAGATCTACAATTTTACCGTATACTTTTTTTTTTGAGAAATGTGAAACAAAAAATGTAGAAATGATAATAAGATTCTTTCAAGAATCCTTCAACGGCATCATCGAAACTTCAAAAGCAGTTTTTCTAATGAGATCTGAAATTTTTTCGCTAATAATGTGGTTACTGTGTTTCGGTTGAAGAAGCAAATAATGTAAATTCATGTAAACTTTGTTGATTTTAAACGAAATTTGTTTTCGGAAAATTTGAAAGATAAATTAATAATAACGGATCTTCAAGTAAAATAATTTGTAGACGGGGGGGTCTGGTAGTCTAATGGCTATCACTTTTGCTTCTCAAGCAGGAGGTCGTGGGTTCAATACCAGGCCCATTCTTTTCTCATCTCAAGCGAAACCTTTGAGGCTATTTAGAGCATAACGGCAAGTGAGAAATCCATTAGATTGTATAATAAGCAAAAGGTGCAGATGAATTGAAGCCAAACCCCAAATTTTCAAGAACACAAATCTAGAAAACCAGACAATCATTCAAGTTGAAAACATGATCGATTGGTCACTCGCTGGTAATGACCAATCGATTAGATTTTCAGCATGACCGACTATCTGACTATTAGGGTGCAGATCCACTTGGGCACTTCCATGATGGCGTATAAAAAACCGGTAAAATCAACTCACCTGTAAAAAATCTGAACTGCTACGGCGTTGTTAACAAAATGTTAACAAAATCTTAAATTTGTTTTACCAAATTAGGATGATAGTGTTGTCTAATAACACAGAACGCCTACATATAAGAAATGAATGTAATGTTTGGAATGATACTAATAAAGAAATGAAAAAAAGCACATATTAAAAGGGTTAACCCCCAATTTGCTCGCATATAGTGAACGGTGGGGAGTTGATGACCACTTCAATGGTTGGCTTTAAATCAAAGTGGACCAAGTGACATTTGCATATATTGAGAATATTGTTTTTTTACTCATCTTCGTGTTACTTTTAAATAATATAATGTGAGGTGATAATCATTGAAAAAAAAATCCGAACCTCAAATTGGACGAACTTTTGATAGATTACGTGCACTTGGTCCGCTCTAACTGAACTGAAATAGTCAGAAATCAAAATCAGTCGCATCAATTAAGCAATATTTAAGAATTTCTATTGATTGACGACAAGAAAAATCAATCTAAAAAAATCTGACAAATCATGGAATGTCTTACATTTTTTTGAATTCCTCAGTGCGCTGATCGTTTTTGTTGTTACCGGCGACACAGAAAAAAACACGAATCCGCTTGTTTGACTTTCAACAAGCGCACTACTTTTCGAATGTCACTCAAAGAGAAATTTTATCGAGTTAAGAGGAAAATAACCATCATCGTTTTCCATATGTTCAAAACCAGTTTTTTTGCTCAAAATTTAAACAATGTTCAAGAAAATCTATCATTGCATTACACTTGCTATCTGGATTGCAATGATAGATTTTCATGAGGATTTCTTAAAATTTGTACGGAAAAACTGGTTTTCAATTTTCGATGATTGCTGATAATTGAATGATGGATTCTTGAGCCTTAACTCCATCAGTTATTAGCATAAAGGGTAATAAAGGGTTTCAAAAGTTTTGACTTAAATTTTCTTAAAACTTTTTAACGAATGATAAATATGCAACGTTCTGCAAAAAAAATGTATCATAACTTTCTCTACAACTATTCTGAAGACCACATTCATGTAAAGTAGAAAATAAAGAAGTTAAATAAAAAAAACGTATTTTTTGGGTTCCACCCTATGTTTGAACTTTCAGAATCGATTCAATATGCCCAAATTATAAATTACCTAGATAAAAAAAAATTTGTCCCGGCAAAGTAGTTCATGATAACATTTTTCAAATGTTTGCTGAAAAACCTAATCACACATTTCCTCACACAAAGTTTGAACCTAAATACGGATCACTCCATCCAATTTTTCTCTAAGAAGATGCTATACTCTATTATGAACAACCTTTGACGACTTCCTTTCGAAAGGGAAGTAAAAATCATATTTTTTATCATAACTTTTTTCCAAGATTTTTAACATTTTTTTGTGTTTTCTACAAAGTTGTTTGTCATAGAAAAACCCATGTTTTTGCTAAACATATCATCACCCTATCTTTTGAAGTAACAAAGTTATTCATGAATTACTCTTTTTTCAAGGGGTAGTTCAGGCCTCTATAACTGGCTTCGGCGCAAAATGGCGCAGACAACTCTTACAAATCATGAAAGTACCATATCTCCCGTTTCGGCAGTTGATAAAAACTTTTGTCTATAAGCGTCTTTGCATGGGTTTTTACTATCAAACAAATAAGCCTTATTAAAACGAATTCGACTGAGAATTATTTTACTTTAAGAGATAGAGAGGTGCAATGTTCAGCAAAAACACGCGTTTTAAGATGTTTAACAACTTTGTGGAAGACATGAAAAATGTCAAAAATTTAAGTAAAAAGTTATAAACGAAAATAATTTTAAACGATTTTTTCATACAAATTTGTGTACTTTAAGTTAAAAAATTCGTAACTCTTTTACAAGATTTTTAATATTTTTTATGTCTTCTACAAAGTTGTTAAACATCTTAAAACGCGTATTTTTGCTGAACATTGCACCTCTCTATCTCTTAAAGTAAAATAATTCTCAGTCGAACTCAGTCAACTTTATCAACTGCCGAAACGGGAGATATGGTACTTTCATGATTTGTAAGAGTTGTCTGCGCCATTTTGCGCCGAAGTCAGTTATAGAGGCCTGAACTACCCCTTGAAAAAAGAGTAATTCATGAATAACTTTGTTACTTCAAAAGATAGGGTGATGATATGTTTAGCAAAAACACGGGTTTTTCTATGACAAACAACTTTGTAGAAAACACAAAAAAATGTTAAAAATCTTGGAAAAAGTTATGCTAAAAACTATGATTTTTAGGGGTCATTCACATACAACGGCATGTATCTCAAAAAGTATAAGAGATAGAAAAATCGTGTCTTCGACAAAGTTGTTTCAAATTTCCAATTGGGTCCTAAAATGTTTATTGAAATCTTGTTTTTATTTAATGACACGAAAGAGCATGTTATCGCAACTACTTCAGCAATTTTTCCCGCTCAAATAACGGCTACATCATATTTAAACTTTAATTTAAAAATTGGGTCCATAAATGAACCTTGACACTTTTGATCATGTTTGACGTTCGCTTAATCGACAAAAACACCACAGGGCTTTTAGTTTTAACACTGGGGTTGTTCCTATCTGACATTTCGGAAGGAACACGGAAAGCAAAATACACCCAAAATTTGAGTTTATGCCAAGGAGTGTGACAAAATCTAAAAAAATATTTTTTGGGCTTAAACAAAAGAAAAACATTAAAAAATTGAGTAAACATGTGTTTTTGACCTAAACTTAAGCGTTTGGCACTAAAATTGGGACAGGCCTTTAGGACCCTATTCTACAACTTTGCCGAAGACACCATATGTCTATCTAAATGTTTTGAAAAAAAATAATTTATTTTATCTCACTGCTAGGTGGATTGATCACAAAACTTTTTTCGTCAAAAGTTGCGCATTAATATACCAAGAAACTTCTCCGAACAAACTATATCGCTAAAATCAACGGTTAGGGCGCTATTCAAAAAGCGCATGAAAACGAGAAAATAAAACACAGTGCGTTGGTCCCGAGATGAACTAGCCCAGGGCTAAAAATCTCGTTAATAAAGACAGAAAAAAAAACTTTTGGTGACATCATGCGTCTAAACCTGAAAAGTACAGAGAAAAAATACCTATTTCCTTACGAATTGTCGATTCGGAGCATTGTGCACTGGTAGAGGGATAATTGACATCGAATTCTATAAATATATTTCCATCACAAATACTTCCAGGAATCCAACGACAGTCAGCATGAGCATGTCACCTGGGAAACGTTCGATCCGTACGTGTTCATCAAGCATCTGCCCCCGTTGACGTGTGAAATGCGTTCCAAGTGCCCTGCGCTGCCATTGAAGACTCGCTCCAGTCCGGAGTTTAGTCTAGTGCTTGATCTCGACGAGACGCTGGTGCATTGCAGCTTGCAGGAGCTGTCCGACGCCAGCTTCAAGTTCCCGGTGCTATTCCAGGAGTGCAAATACACGGTTTTCGTTCGGACGCGACCATTCTTCCGCGAGTTTCTTGAGAAGGTTTCGCAGATATTTGAAGTTATCCTGTTTACTGCCTCCAAGCGGGTCTATGCGGATAAGTTGCTTAATTTGTTAGATCCTGAGCGGCGACTCATCAAGTAATTTGATTGCTTTGGAGATTGTTTGTTTTATTCACTGATCAATTCCTATTGTTTCAGATATCGTCTATTTCGAGAGCACTGTGTACTAGTCAATGGCAACTATATCAAAGATTTGACCATTCTAGGGCGAGATCTGTCCAAGACGATCATCATTGACAATTCTCCGCAAGCATTTGGGTACGTTACAATTAGAAAGAAATTACTGCGTATTTTAAGTTATTAATGATTTTTGTTTTCAGATATCAACTTGAAAACGGTATCCCTATAGAGAGCTGGTTTATGGATCAGAGCGATTCGGAGTTGATGAAAATTTTACCCTTCTTGGAACGACTTGCTGAAATGGTTAGTAATCAGATATTTGGCGTGTCCGGTTTGGCTTTCACTTTACAAAAATATACATTTTTGGCTTTCATATGTCGTGTTCCTCTATATAAGGCACAGTGGGATCTCGAACTTTTATTTTGTTATTTAAGTTTTTGTTCTGAGGAGGGGCTAGATAGCCGCAGCGATAAACGTGCAGCTATTAAGCAAAACGAAGCTGAGGGTCGGGAGTTCGAATCTCACCGATCGAGATTCTTTTCGTGTTGGAATTTTTTCGACTTACAAGGGCATAACGTATCTTCATACCTGTCACACGATATAACGTCTACCTTGGTGGACCCCCCCTAAGCGTGTCATCGATGTTCGTTGCTGCATGGCTACGCAGCTAACCTTGAGGTTGCGATGTGCAATAGCCCCTCTTCGAAGCAATGCCTTCTTGGTGGTCCCGGAGAGACGAACGGTTTGGCGGCAATGGGAAGGGTTTAGTGCAGTGATTCCCAAAGTGGGCGAATTCGCCCTCCGGGGGGCGATTTTCAGGCTCAAGGGGGCGAAAAATCCAGAAAGGGGGCGAAGAATCTAACACAGTAGCACTTGAAAATAATTACTCATAAGAGGACACACATCTGAAGGATAGTCAATTCCAAACTTAAATAATTCCAGGACTATTTTACCTTAGATCATTATATACTTAATTATGGTAATTTTAAAGCTACGAAAGACATTACTTGATGATTGTCAAACACAAAATGTTAGTGTTATGCATGCAGGTTTTTTTTTAAATCATGTTGAATGCAAAGATCAAAATTTGAGATTTTCACAAGGTCGGACTGATTCACGCAGAGAAATGATTTTTAAAATCAATAATATTCTGTATTGAAATCAACAAAAAAAATTATCATTTCTCGGCTAATAATATATTTTTTTGATTTCAACAACAAAATTGTGTTGTTTTAAAAAAATATTTTTTTGTTTCTAAAATCAGTCGTGAGCACAAACAAAAATTAGTTTCTTTGAATTCATAATAAATATATTTGATAATGCTAAACCTTATGTTGAACCAAAAAATAACTGTGTTGTTTTTAAAATTTATATTTTTTGAACCAAAAAAAGGATTTTTAAAAACAAAAATAATAATTTTTGTTTTCAAATATGTACTTTTTTGATCCAACTTTTTTATTTATATTTTTTTCTGGTAGCCCGATATTTCATTTGAAATGATCACAAATAAACAGACTATTTTCTCTCAATTTAGATTTTATTTACATCTCATTTACAAATAATCATTAGATGAGTTATTGCCTTCTTATAAGCTCCTGGTTAAAAAATTGCATTTGCCATTTCTGCAAATAACTCGGCATTTTGTTGACGCGGTCAGCACGTAAATAACCATGCACCGTTCACGAGTGATGGCTTCGGAATTACTTTCTCTTACCACCGGTGATGCGGTCGAAAGGCAATCTGTGGATAATGGTGGAGATACCTATGATACATAGAAAAATACAATTTATTTATTTTTTAACACTTCCTCTGTTAATTTATACCTGGACAATCCATGCATCAATTCTTGAATTTCCTTCCGTTCCAGGATTTGCATGGTTTCAAGGGTATATTGATTTTCTAAAGATCAAAAAAATGCGCCTAAGTTCATTATCAGATAATTACATGGAAACAAGACAATTACTTACCCAGGGTACGATTGATAAATTCTTCAGAGAGTCCAAAACTCAGCAATAAATCCACCAGCGCGTCAATAACTTCCTCAACATTCATAGCCAGTACTTCTTCTGTTGAATCCATTTTAGCTTTGTTTCAAATCATGGAAATGGCGTCTGGCCGTGCGTACATACTAGCAAAAAAAAACATACTCATACACTCTCATATAATGCATATGTATGTGTATCAATATTAGGATTTTTTGAAACAAAAAAACTTTTTTTGAAAGCAAAACAGATTATGTCAATAGCCAATAAAATATTTTATTGAATCTAAGGTACTTGTGTTCCAATCAGTTTGGTGTAAAAACAACAATTAAATTTTTTGGAACAATAAAATTTAATATTTGTATTCAACAAAAACAATTGTAGTTTTTAAAAATATTTCAATAATATTTATTTTTGAAACAAAAAGGTCTGTTTTCTCTGCGTGTTAGTCAGTGGATTTGGACATGCATCTGAGAATATTTAGAAATTTTTGCAACGCCCAATATTTGATATGAGGTTTTTGTTTTTGAGATAAGGAAGTACCCATTTCTAAGTTTCGGTTGCACTCATTATTATCATTTCTTATTGTATAAATCAAATTTTGAAAAATTTAGCAGGCAAAAATCAGATTCCAACGATTTTGAAGACGAACAACAGTCTATTCAAAAATAGATTTGAAACATTATTAGAGATGCGTCAGATTTAAACCTTCAGAAAATCCGAAAAAAAAAATCTAAAAAAAAACGTTTTTGATATACTGTATTAAAAAACAGTTGAACCCATTCTGAATTTTCATATATATTTTAAGAGTTTTGGATTAAATTAATAGCGTACCTAAAAACGTCAAGCATTTATTATTCACATTTTCTGAAAATCATTGCAGAATTTTTAGACATATGTAGCAGATGAATAAGTATGAAATCACAATGAAAGAATCATATCACGGACGTTCCAAAAACGCATAATTTCAAACAAAATCAATGCAGTTCACCCAAACGTGACATATTAACACTTCAGTCGTCGCGCTGTTGTATTTTGTACAACAGTGTTGAAAAAACATCGCTTTTCGTTCACAACTGCAGCGTGGTGGTTCTGACGGTGGCAAACTGCGCGACGACTGGAAGGTTAATGTGAACAGAAGTGCGTTTGCTTGAAAAACATTGCATTTGGTTCAATTTTAAAGAGCTTCGCCCCCAACTGCCTCACAAGTTGGCGCTTATGCATACATTACATTTTGTAACGAAAATCGATAGCTCTTTAAATTACAGGTTAGTATTTAAATCGTTCCTAAAAATGGTGGGTTATCGATATTCAAGAAAATATTTTAAAATGTAAATAATAGTTATTGTATTACGGTTCTATGGATATGCGTGTCGAAGATGTTTTTGGCGAAAACAAATATTTGAATTACATATCAGGGAGGGGGGGGGGGTGTGTATTCCAGATAAATATTGGCCTCAAGGGGGCGAAAGTTTAAAAAGTTTGGGAAGCACTGGTTTAGTAGGTCGGGGATGTAGTCCTGTCTGCTGCTTTGCAAGTAGTAATCGGTCCCCAACCCCACACTCCTGGACCGGCAGGGTCCGGGTGTTTGTTGAGCAGATTATCCCCCCATTGCTAAGAAGAAAAAAAACACGATATAACGGGTGTTCAGCAAAAAATACGAATTTTCAACTCTCAGTGCCCTAGTGTATAAAAATAATTGGCGGTCCAAGGATACTAAGCAGTAGACCACGAGGATCCGGAAGATGAACGTCAGTATCGTCCAGTGCATATGTCTTTTATGTTTGCATTTCAATTAGCTCTAAAAGTGATGGGAAGACAGTTTTGCTGAGAAACGTGAAATAGTGAAAATAAAACACAAAAACCTATTTTTGAAGGGCCACCCTACATCAATAGCGAAAAATGCTCTAAAACGGTCAATTTATGAGCTAGAAAATCAGCTTTTTATGTCAAATCAGCTTAAAATTTTCCGATCTTCAACTTTTTAGAACAAACTATATCAATATTCCTTAAAATAAAAAAGTTTTGATAGTTATCTTTTTTTACAAAGGGCCACCCTAATTTTCGTTCCGACCAAAAAAAATTGTTTTTATAATAGAAACAACTTTGTAGAACATCATTTTTACGTAAAATCGCAATTGAAGGCGTGAGTTCCATCTTTCCTCCTAAAACCCCAATCCGTCTTACTATGCAGTGCTCTTGTGAGAGCATCGCGATAAAATTGCGTCGTACGGCTGATCAGGGCCCTTACTTCAATATAGATACTGACGTTGTTTGCTATTGATATGCCTCATATTTTGGATGAGCGGTGAATAGCGCCCTTCTTCTTCTTTCTGGCATTACGTCCCCACTGGGACAGAGCCTGCTGCTCAGCTTAGTGTTCTTATGAGCACTTCCACATTTATTAACTGAGAGCTTACTGTGCCAAGACCATTTTTGCATGTGTATATCGAAGATACTCTATGCCCTGGGAAGTCGAGAAAATTTCCAACCCGAAAAGATCCTCGACCGGTGGGATTCGAACCCACGACCCTCAGCTTGGTCTTGCTGAATAGTTGCGCGTTTACCGCTACGGCTATCTGGGCCCCCTATACAGCCCTTAGACGCTCAGACAGTTTGACCAACATTGACTCCGCCCTCAAGTTAGTCAAACCGATTTATGTTGATGCAACGGTTTGACCGACTGTCAAAGTGCGTTGCAGCAACACAATATTTCTGTGCATGTTTTGAATCTCGGCAAGTCTAGTGGATATGTGATAGTTATTTTTTTCGCATTCTGTGGCTGTGGGAAGAATATGTACGATTTTTGGATAATAATAAGAACAGAACTTTCAAAATTTAAGTACAGGTAAAAATGGATATTCATGAGGAATTCCAGTTATAATAAGCACGATGTATTCCGGCAAAACTCTAAAATTATGAGGGGTCTCTTTCAGGGATTATGCTGAACAATCATCGATATGAATATATCAAGATTCTCCCCAGTTTAAAACGCGACGCGAGACGGAACACAACACTTATTGTTCTTACAAATAAAAAGGATATTAAAAATTACCTTTATATGTCGACCGGTTTCGGGCTCGATGTTGCCCATCTACGGGACGATGTCCGACCGCATAAAAAGGTAATTTTTAATATCCTTTTTATTTGTAAGAACAATAAGTGTTGTGTTCCGTCTTGCGTCGCGTTTTTATGTGATCGTAGTGGAAGTTCTTACGTTAGCACACCCAAAAAATGGAATGGGTCTCACCAGTTTCCTCTAGTTATTCTACTTTGAAGTTTTTCCAGGAATCCATTGGTTATACTAAAGATTCTACCAGAAATTCTTCCTGTGATTCTACAAGGAATTTTATCAATAATTTCTCTAAAACTTTTTCCCCAGATTCAACCAGAAATTCGTCGGTGGCAGATTCCTTCAAAGGATATTCAATTCTAATTATTCAGGATTTCCTCCATTAATTCCATCAAAAATCAATCCAAAAAAAAATCCTCAAGTAATTTTTCAGAGCTTACTCCAAGGCCACCTCCAAGAAGTGCTCCAGAGATTGCTACAACAATTTCTTCAAAGATTCCTTCAGGAACTCCCAGGAATGTCCAAAAAAATCCTTCCAGGGATTCAAGCTGCAGATATTCAGAGAAATACTTTGTTCAGTGGAGGAACATGGAGGAACAATCTTTTGGAATTTTATAGATGCCTTCCTGACGGAATACCTAGAGTAGAGAAAGGAAGAATTTCTAGTTCAATCCTTCGCGAAATTTCTGGTCGATTCTCTCATGGAAATATTAATGTGTTTTTCAGAGAAAAAATTCTTGTGAATTTGTGGAATTTTTTGATTAATTCCCTGGAGAAATTTCTGATAACCCTGAAAAACTCTGATTCCTGTTAAAATTCCTTAAAAAAATCCTCTCTCAAAAAATTACTGGTGAAATAATTAACCCTCTAATACCCAACCCCGCCTTTGGACGGGGTACACTTTGGAATTTTGTGTATTTTTTCGTAGCTCGGAAATCAAAATGATTTTATTTTTGGCTTATACCTTGACTCATAACACGCATATAAGAAAAGTTTTTTATGACTTTTGAAACTTTTTTGTATTTTTAGAAATTGTTTGAAAAATTGCATTCTTATATAACCTACAAATGCCTGGGCTTCATTTAACGTTTAATATAAAAAATCGTACCTTATATATTTTTCTACGAATAACCTATCACAAAAGAAGAGCCTGGTGGTATTAAAATCATTTCAAACCTGTTTTTCCGTTAGTTACACGAAAAATTAAATACGCTTCGAAAAAAAAAATTAAAATTTAATATTTTTAAAAATACTGTAACAATATAAATTTTCATTATTGCCAAAAATCAACAACTAGAAAAGGCTTCAAGAAAAAATGAAAAAAGCTAGGGATGTTCAAAAATAAAAATTATAAAAATCAAAAACCAAAATTTAAAAATTTGCTAATAAAAATAAATAAATGCCCAAAACGTGTTTAGAACGATTTTAGATAACGAAAAATAATACTTAAATCGAAAATAAAAAATTGGGTATTAGAGGGTTAAAGAAAATACTGATGAGTTTTTGAAGGAATTGGCTTGTTCAGGGTATCCTGTTTTTTACATATTCTGATTCTACGTTCAAAACTGAGCCAGAATCCAAAGTTTCATAATTTTCCGTGCCCTGGAACTATTTTAAAAACACGTTTGAACTTAGTATGGAATTCGCGTTTGAATCACTCCTCGGCAAATTTTACTTCGAGACGAGCTGTCATTATGTAAATTGAGTCGACGGAATGAAATCTGTTTTAATCATTTACTATATCAATTTTAAGATATTAAAGCGCAATAAAATCGTGTTACACTTACACTCTTTCGATCAAGCTACAAAAAACTGTAAACTTATCATCACTAATCAACCCAATTACTCGTGGAATCTTTATAGGAAATTGTGGTCAAATCCCCACTTTTAAGGGATCCTTGGAGATTATCTTGGCGGAATCATTGGAGATTTTATCCAGAATGTTTTGGAAGAACCTCTAGAGGATTCCTGAATCCTGAAAGAAATCCTCGAGGAACTCCTGATATAATCTCTGGAGGAACTCCTGACATAATCTCTGGAGGAACTCCTGATGAAATCCCTGGCGGAACTCCCTATGAAATCCTGGTGGAATTCCTTGAGAAATCCCTGATATAATCTCTAGTGAAATTCCAGGTGCAATCTCCGAAGGAACTCCTGATGGAATCCATAGAGAACCCCTGTAGGAATACCAGGTGGAATCTTTTGAAGGAACTTCTGATTCCCACAGACACTTTTTTCCCTGGACGAATTCTAGGTGGAATCTCAAAAGCAACTTCTAATGAAATCCTTGAAGGAACTCCTGATGGAATCCCCAAAAGAGCTCCTGATGTAATCCCTAGAAGAACTTGTGATGTAATCCCTGGAGGAGTTCCAGATAAAATCTCTGAAGAAACATCGGATGTAAGCTCTAGAGGAACTCCTGAAGCAATCTTTCTAGGAAGATTCCTGATGAAACTCCTGTTAGAATCCCTAGAGGAACTCCTTATCCCTAGAAGAAATCCTGATGGAATTTCTCGGGAAACTCCTGATCTTTGGAGGAACTGATAGAATCTTTGGAAGAATTCCAGGTAGAATATCTGAAGGATTTATTGATGGAATCCCTGGAGGAACTCCTGATGAAATCCCCAGAACAACTCTGAAGGAAGCCCTAAGGCTACTCTTGATAGAATCCCTATAGGAACTCTTGATAGAATCCCTGGAGGAATTTCTGATGGAATCATTAGAGGAATTCCTTAAAATATTATTGAAGGAGCTCCAGATCGAAAGATTGGAGAAACTACTGATAAAATTCCTTGACGAGCTCCTGATGAAATCCCTTAAGGAATTCCTGATAAGATTCCTGATGGAACTCCTGATAAAATCCCTAGAGGAATTCTTTATGATTCCCTAGAAATAATCCTGATCAGGGCTGCTAAATGTCATGAATATCACGTGACTTGAACAATTGAATATTGCTAATATCATCGTTCCTCGTGGAAAAAGTCATCAGAATAGCTATAGGTATTTTAAATTTTCTATTTTTTACATTTAACAGCACTGATCCTGATCGATTTCTCAAGAAACTCCTGTGGAGAATGTCCAGGTGGAATCTCTGAAGGAACATTCAATGGAATGCTTGGAGCAATTCCTAAAGATATTCTTGAAGAAATTTCTGATGGAATCATTGGAGTTGTCCGATCACGGACACTTGACGGATGGGCAACTTCTTCCTCTGAAGAGAGTGCCAGCGGGAACAGCAGCTGACGATAGCTCGACTCGATGAATAATTTTGAAACAACTCAAAAGCCTTCAAAACGGCTGTTATTATTTCGGTGGTCCAAGAGAAACGAGAACTTTTCACTTTAACTTAACCGATGTTTTTTCTTCGATGACTTAATGAAAACTGACTCTTCACAAACAAACTCATTCACTTATATAGCATTCCACGAAACGCCACCCACCAATGCGTGCAAGCCTCGTTGCCATTGGCCGGTGGAACGTAGCAAACATGTTCGTCGCGTCTCCTTCCATGCACAGTCCGGGTGATGTTGGTCGTCGCATCTGCTGGTGTGGTTAGCCACCGCTCTTCGCTCATCAGCCGCCAGCCAATACATGATCTTTGTCATTCGGGTGGGTTGTGCGTGTTTCAATAATAGGGTGTAAGGCGATAGGGTGATAACTGTTAATTTTTTACAAACATTCGCTCTGTGCGCGAACATGAGGAACTTCTGAACTTCTAGAAGAGTTACAGTTGAATTGTCTGAAGGAATCGCTGGAGAAATTCCAGAATACCTGAAAAAAATTTATGATGGAATCCCTAGAAGAACATCTGATGAAATCCTCAGAATAACTCATGATGGAATCCCTAGAGGAACTTCCGAGGGAATTCCTAGAGGAACCTCCGATGGCATCCCTAAGAAACTTCCGAAGAAATCCCTAGAGAACTTCCTAATGGAAACTCTGATGGAAGTCCTGATGTAATTCTCCGTGGAGCTCATGATTGAATCTTTAGAAGTACTTCTGATTGAATTCCTGGAGGAAATTTTGATGGAGTTCATGGTGGAATCTCTGATAGAATTCCTGGTGTATTCCTTACAATAACTTCTATTGGTAAGTCTCCTGATGGAATTCCTGGTGATATTCTTGATGGATTCTTTGTAGGAATTCCTGGTACAATCCCTGGAGGAATTCCGTATTGAATAGAATTCAATAACCGGTTGAACTGCTGGTGTACTTTCTAAAGAAATCGTGGGAAACCGTCAGTGCAATATATAGAAATAACTCAAATGTACCCCGTACTATTATTTTTTTGTTTTGAATTTCAGTTCAGTTTTCAAATCGTAAAAGATTTGTCGATGCCTATATATTTAATACACCATTGCCTCGTACACGTCGTGGATTGAACATGTGAGAAAATGATAAACTGACGTTACAATATGTTTTCTGTTTCAGAGAGAAGATGTTCGGCCCCATATCCGAGAAAAATATCGCCTGTTCTCGTACTTACCACCGGACTAAGTTTGCTGAAGACAAACAACCACTGATACTTGGATAGCTAAGCTGTTTATGCATCTCCCTAGGCAAGTCGTTTCTGTTGTTTTCTCTACACCGATGGGGGTGTAGGCGTTAAATTAAAATGAAACAATAAGTAAATCGACTAGATAAACAAAAGAATAACCTAAAACCATAAACACATACACATTTAGAAAAGGTACACCAAGCAGCATGAAATACCTAAACAAATTTCGATAAAACACACACCCACATTGAATAAATTTCTAGAAATTTAAGCGTCTAGATGTTGCAAAATCAAGAAATCACAAGATAACCGTACAGTACAGAAATAATTTTTAAGCGTAAGATTAATTAACGAGAACAGAACGAGCAAATTAAAAAGTTTTTCCTGACCCAATTGTAACAGTTACTGTTTTCACCTAGTTTACAGTGGGTTTAAAATCCTTAAAAATACACTGAAAAATAACGATTGTAAGTTGACTAATGGAACAAAGCAAACATTAGCGTAGAATGCAATATGATAAAGTAATCTATACAAAACAACATATTTAACTAGAATCGTAGAAATGAAATTTGCTAAACAAAATGAAAACAATACTAAAAGAGAATGAAGCAACATTTTACACTGAATTCTTGAAAGATTAAGTTGTGAGCATATATCATTGTTTATATTGTCTTATACAAAGCGAACATTATTGTTATAAATAATTTGATATTATTTTTATTTATTAAATAATTGTGTGTATCATTGCTGTATGATATGATTATTTTAAGATGATCAAATTATATATCGTTGTATTGTGTACAGAAAACATGAACATTGAATCTTAAATCAAACATACATCAGAACTTTTCAAAACAGTTCTCATTGCCTGCCGTTGATTGATGGGAAAAGAATGTCCATGTTTTGTGAATCGGTTCGTCGAGTTCCTTCCAAATTGAAAAAAATGAGCTTAACACGCTTCCTGGTTTCTTACTGTTGTTCCACACGCGGATGAGTTCCCCTTTTTGGTGGTCTGCCTTCAATGATAGCATAAAATTGTCGACATAAAAAATCGTAGCATTCAACATGACAATCGTAATCCCGAGTCAGGACTTTGATTCAAACGGTGTTTCCAAGACGGAACCTTTTGACATTTTGCTTCCGGGCTGATTCAATGCGACGAGTGAGTGCAACCAACAATTATCTTGGAAATAAGGACCATTTTTTCGAAAGTTATGTCGATTGTGTGCCTCAAAGGCATATTTTTAGACGAATACAAATCCTTTTTATTCTCTCATAATTGCTTGGAACAGTTTTGACAGTACATCGTAACACATGAAAATATAAAAGCAAAATGTCATCAAGGCACCAGTTTGTAATTATTTCAACAATTAATATCACATTCTACAAGACTTCCCACAGTATTTCGATCGGCCGAAATCGTGAACTTAATTTTGTAGCACCTTTAAACGTGATTTTTTCGGAATGGTGTCTTCGGACGAAAATTTTCTAAAAATATAGCGCATATATTGATGGTAAATAAACTTTGCCACGGGCGGCGCTGCGAAAATATTTTTTTTTGAAATGACGATCTTTAAATATGATGTCTTCGGCAAAGTTGTAGATAATTCAAATACATACAACTTTGCCAAAGACACCTAGTGTGTATTCAGCCGCATTTCCAAAATACGGGAGTATTTTATGAACGACCCCCTAAAACTAGTTTTTCTCCGATATTTTGAAAATGCGAAGTTTCCGGTAGCAACAATGTTCTACAAAATTGTGTAAACAGTAAAAATGAATCATTCTCTAGAAGACACTAGGTTTCTAAAGACCAAGGAAAAGCAGTTATAACCATTTAAGTGCAAAAATCAGTCATTTTTGGGGTCCGTGTATTTATTCGGGTGGCAGCTGGTGGCAGATGAAACCTAGTAGGGTTAAAAATACATCATTAGTAGTTGTAAATGTCGATAGTGTCATTAGTATCCACGAGTATCCCTTTTACTTAGAGCAAGTTTCATCAATGACTCTTATTACCCTCTTATTACCCTTAGTTATGTGATGGGTAGAGGGCTATGTGACTCCAAACTTCTTCTTTTTCTTCTCCTTGACACATTCTTCATCTTTATACACACACTCAATAGGTTCCAAATACTTTTATGAAGAAAGTTTTCAATTAGTCTTTACAAAATGACTCGCCATACAACTATTTTTCGCTTGCAGTTTTAGCTATTTTTCGTTCATAGACGCTATAGTAAGTGCAAACTATGCATATTTGGTGAAATATTCTGTTGAGAAAAGAATAAATCATTGAATCACTATTCTGTGAATCAGTGTTTAAATGTTAACGCAGTTCTTATGGTTGCAACACTCATTTACAAAATGATCTGATATTGAGGCACTTGCCTGATTTTGGTTTTGAATTTGATACATCACTTAATTTGCTACTCACCGCAGCGTTCTTGCACGTGTACGGAATCAAATTCCACCACTTTTAAATGGCTGTAACTTTTTACCAGTTGGGTATTTTCTATTAAAATTTTGGGTGTACAATCGACTCTACAACTCGATATTCTATAACTCGATGGATGTTTCAGTGTTTTCAAATTTCCATACACCGTGCTCTCCATAAGTTGATATTTCCCTAATTCGATATCTCCAGTAGTCGATGTCACGTGAGAGGTAAATTTCTCTACAAAAATTGATATGAATAAAAACTTGAAGGTTGAACAACATGAAAATAAAAATATTGATTGTCAGTAAGAGTAACATATTTTTTAGAGCATTTTGAAAAAAGTTTACAAATAATAGTTTTTGAAATAATTTCGTCATAATAATATTGCATTCCTACAGAGCTGATCAAAACAGTATTAAAAATACAGAAATTTGTTTAATTAATTTTAGGAATTTTTGTGTCGTATTCCATAACTCAATAAGTCGATTGTTTCTTAAATATCGAGTTATGGAGAGTCGACTGTAATTTGTTCAATGTGTTTAAGTATCACTAGCAGATGTCCAATCGTTGTGAAGATAGAGTCGGAATAACAGCAGCGGCGCAAAGAAATTTTTCGCACACATCGTGCCATCAGCAGAAAGCTGGAAATGGTACATTCTACGGTGTCTCGCGAGACAACAATTGTTCCTTGGGTAGCATCTCGCGAGAGTATCTCGCAGGGTTTTCTTGACATTTTTTTTTTTCAAACATATTAACTGTCACGCTACTGTGAGAAAAAAAAACCCGTAGACGACGGTGACCCCAAAACAGCGTTACACGGGTTTTTCAAAAAATCATAACTTTACAAATATTTGTCCAAATGCTGAAAGTTTTTCACTAACGAAAACATGGTGGTCAAACGCTTATAGAAAAATAACACACAGGGTCGTAGCAAGGTAGACGGTAGGGGGCTGAGCAAAGATGGTCAACCTCAGAAAAAACAGCGTTACAATGGTTCAGAGCTCATATCTTAGCCATCAGACAAAAATATTATAATTTTATTTCACCGTTGGAATCATTCAAGACCAGCATTGCAGGGAAAAATATCAAACAGAGTCGTAGCAAGGCAAATGGAGAATGGGGGGGTTCCCATTTGGAATGTTTACCAAACCTATAAACAAATATTTCGGTGCCGCTATGTAATCAATTTTTGATTTTCATTCACGCTTCGACACATCTAGTGCAGATCTTCAATAGAACAATACTAAGCATGGTCGTAACTAGGAAAAACAGCTCAATAATCACGTGGTCCTTTTTCGCAAAGTGCACCTCTTTCGGAAGAATTAGATGCCCATCCAAACACAACGCTTTCTATTTATATCCAATGCCTAGCCCGAGAGCGCATTGTTTTTTATGTATAGGAATAGCACACTACACTAGCCAGCAACTACGCTGGCTGAGGTTTCTTTTGTGTGGGCTTCCAATGCTGAAATCGAATTCAGGTTAACTTCTGCGTTCATGAGTCCTCTCATGGCGTAGTGGTAAACGCGCCCCAACTAGAGATCGGGGAGTCGTGAGTTCGATTCTCACTGAGAAGACGTGTAACTTTTTCGCAAATCTTCACATCAATTTGTCCATCTAATCCAATTGCAAATTATATGTAATGTTTAGCTTTTCGGTAGTTGTTAAATTTTAGAAGCCAAATGAAGCTGTTTGAATAAGAAAAGAAACTTCTGATTACACTGATGAAATTGTGTGTAATCGAAATTCAAAGCAATGACAAGTAGTTTTTTGGGCGTGAAATTGCTTATAGAATTTAAGTGAATAGATTTGAGCAGAAATAGACATTTTCTTATAACACTTCAAATATATTTCACCTAAGAAACTACGAGAAACCCTACCTCATGAACATGTTAGTCTGAACATCAAAATTCAAAGCGATGACACGTAGATTTTTCGGAATAAATTAGCTTAAATAAGTTAGGGGCCTTCCTTAGCCGAGTGGTTAGAGTCCGCGGCTACAAAGCAAAGCCATGCCGAAGGTGTCTGGGTTCGATTCCCGGTCGGTCCAGTATCTTTTCGAAATGGAAATTTCCTTGACTTCTCTGGGCATGAAGTATTATCGTACCTGCCACACGATATACGAATGCAAAAATGGCATTTTAGGCAAAGAAAGCTCTCAGTTAATAACTGTGGAACTGCTCTTAGAACACTACGCTGAGTAGCCGGCTCCGTCCCAGTGAGGACGTCAATGCCAACAAGAAGAAGAAGAATAAGTTAGATGAACATGTTTTAGTAGTAATAGAAGTTTCTGATTACACTCAAAATTAATTTTACCCAAGAAACTACGTAAAACCCTGTTTAATAAACATATATGCTTGTAAATCAAAATTCCAATCGATTATATGTCATTTTTTCCAGCATAAAAATAATTTCAGAAGTGAAGATAAACTTGTTGGAGAAGTAATACAAATTTTTGATTACACTCGAAATTTTTTTTACCCAAAAAAAACAACGTGAAACCCTGGGAGGGAGGCACCGATACTACACACAAAATTGGATACAATTGTTTTCCAAATTGCAAGATAACTCCAGTTCGCCAACGACAATCAAGGCAGGCTTAGTGAAAATCGCTAGTTTTCATTTGTTGTGTACCTTCAATCTTTCTGGACAAACATTGAAAAAGGGCCACAATTTTCTATGCGTTTAATTTTCAGTTTTAATGAAAACAGTAAAAAGAGCCTCATTCCAATACGTTACATTCATTTAGACAAAAACGGTGCTCTCGTGACGTTGCTTTTGAATGTGCATGAACTGATTCTAATTCGATTTTTACTACTTTTGATGAGATGCTATAGCTCCATCTTCGTCGGTCTTGGGCGAAACTTCTCCAGTTGCCCCGAACTTTAAGGGTCGCCAGGTCCTCTGTCACTGCGTACAGCCGGCGCATTCGTGGTCTTCCCCGAAGCCGCCGACATCAACCTGGTTCCCTGCTGAATATTATTTTCGCAATTCTTCCGACATTCGCACTAAGTGACCAGTCCACTGAAATCTGCCGTATTTTACACGCTTGATAATATTCGCATCTTTGTACACTTGTTACAACTCGTGATTCATGCGTCTGCGCCACACAGCTTTCCGGCCTGACTCTTTCAACGTCCACGCTTCGTGCCCGTAGAGAGCCACCGGAAGAATCGATGTTTTAAACAGGTCGAATTTTGTTTCCGTTTGCAAGCTGCGGGACCTAAGCTGGTTACGTAGTCCGTAAAAGGCTCTATTCGCAGCCGCAATACGTCTTTTCACTTCGCGGGAAACGTCGTTGTCACATGTCACAAGTGTTCCAAGGTAAACAAATTCTTCAACAACTTCAAACACATAAGTCAATTATACATTTCTAAATTCCTTGGTGCATCGTAACTTATTGCAAATAAGTGGTCTGTACAGTTTTTGTATGAAAACATTTCGTTTCCAAATGATTGATGAGTTCTAAAGGGAAGCTCATGTGATTTTTACCCTTCCTGACCCATAGATGTTCTGGAATAACTTTGTCAACAATACTCCAAATGTGTACTTTCTTACTACTTCATTACTCATGAAACTACAACTAATAGTGGAGCAATTCCCGCTAAAACCAGGCCGCCATCGGCACCCATCGTTAGAATTCCAATTTTATGTCACTGATCGCTATTTTTCGATAAAATTTTAGGGTGGTCCTTTCGGTTTTCTTAAATTGGTGGACCCCTCGTACGCCTCGTACGATAAATATTGGGTGTTTCTTCGCGTGATATGTCGTATATTTCCCTTGGAACACATAGCAAACTTAGTGGCATCCTATAGAGAAAAGATATAGCTTTCATTTGAAGTTCAAAAAATTTGGGCGGTCATTTGAAATTTAGCCGCCATCTTGAATATTGTTAGAAAAAACGTTTTTTTTACCCATTAGCGCATCGTTTTGAATTCTGAGATCACCATCAGAAAGCTGAGAAAAAACTGCGTAAGATAGGCTATAAAAACTAGGTGAGCAATGGTTTTTACCCTATGAAATGAACGATTTTCTAAATCATGTTCTACGATTTTGATGTATATGGCGAATACAATCAATGCAAACAATATTTTTTGTACTTATCCGGCTGTTTGGGCACGTCAGGAGTTAATCATCAATGTTAACTTCCTTTTCCCGATCAGCCTAGATAGCCGTGTAGTGTCGGTAGCGGTTGTTTCAACTGGCTAAGAATTAACACTACGGACTGCCTGTTCCGGTGGTAAAAGTCCACCTCACAGGTGACCTCTAATTCATGCGGCTTTAAGCTTACCGTGCCTAAGAATGAATGGTTAGGGGGGTCTAAATAAAACCTAACCGCAAACGGAGCCTGTGGAGTACCAGGGCGCCCTCTACAGTAGTATGCCCTTCCTGTGCTACCCGGAGCAATGGTGCAGGTGACCTTGTGTTTCTCCGAGATAATCGGCTGCCCTTCTTCAGTCTCAAGCCTGAGGCTAAATAAGGGTGGGATTATTAATACGTTGTAAGTTAGTTTAAAATTTCCACCTCTATGGTTTCGCATTATGCGTATTACACAGTGTAGTCTGTGCTTTTCGCCTTTGGCGACTTTTAAGAGATACCGATCTGGTTTTCTCGCTGCTGTTTTTTTTTCATTCTGAGATTGCGAAAAGCCTAATCCTGCCTAGTTTGGGTAGTGGCTACGGTTAGGATAGCTTAGTCAGACCAATCTTCAGCATAAAATATCAGCAACGATTAATCTTTGTAGACTACTGCAAATGGTACAGTTCAAATGGCGCAAAAACCTTACTTTTGTGAAATTTTTTCTAGGTAACCTTGTGGATCCAGTTTTTGTTACTTTCATAAACATGAAATGGCAAACTCGCGTGCCATACCTCGTGCATGCGTGCTCGTAAATAGGGCTGACGTTGCTACACTCAATTCTGAGTTAACAACCAGAGATGTATGTGCTGTCACAATTGATATTTCTGTTGGTGACCTCAGTAGGAAATACGTCTTTCGTTTTGTGGTGTATTTACCACATGATGAACCATCCCCAATGGATGATTTTAAACGAGTTGTCGTTCACTGCCTATGAAAAGGCCTTCTGCTGATTTGTGGGTAGTGATGCTGAAACTCATCACATCATCTGGAGCAGCTCAGATATTAATTTGAGAAGCTCCAGTCTGATGGAATGCTCAAGTAGTTCAAATCTTGGATTACTTATTTTAGGGAATCGTCCAACCTTCATGGTATCTGCTAGAGAAGAAGTGTTAGACATAAGCTCTGCTTGAACAGAATCAGTCACGAGTTGACGAATTGTCATGTATCAGATGATGAATCATTATCTGATCATCGCTACATTTCTATATGAACATATGAATGTAAATTTGCAGACTTTGCATTTGTTATACTCCACAAACTGGAAATTGGTTGTGACCAAATTCTATGAATTCTCTCCGTCCATTGGAAATCCTAGTGATTTGAATGTTTCTATTCCGGTGAATTGGGACACAATTGTCCTTGATTCGAGTGAAACCCACAATTGCTTGTCACTTTGATACTCACAACTCCCTTTGCGGGACTAGTTGACGTCTGGCTATTTGTAAAGGAATATGTCAGATAGTCAGGCTGCTTTTAAAGCTCTTGCTTAGGCCAACTCAAGGTCTAAGCTTGTTATCGCACGTCGAACTCAATTTGAGGAACTCAATTCAGTGAACTCTGTAAAACTTATATGGGTCCTTGCTATTCTTCCATTGCTGGGAATGAATTGGCTTATGAATTAGCTCGCAATGGAGCATCGCATGACTTCATTGGCTCTCAGGCAGCTATTCCAATTTCGATGTGCTGGGTGAAGCTTCAGAAATTCTTGGGCGGCAACTCAGCACAAGCAATATTGGAATAATTTTGAGTCATGTCGTCAAACAAAATTGTACATTACTGAGCCATCCCAAAGGTGGCTAAGTATTTAACAAATCTGTCAAAGCAGAATTGCAGTCTCTTGGTAACAACCTTGATTGGCCACTGCCGACTCAACTATCACATGGCAAATATTCAGTGTGCTGATACATTTTTTGTGTGATAGTTGTGATTCCGATTATGGAACTTCTTATCATCTGATATGTAACTATCCAATCTTCGCGTAATTGCGATTCCAATTACTTGGTTAACACTTATTAAGTGAAACTGATTTCAGAAACCTGAATCTTTAGGAGATTCTGTTATTCTTAACCCGCTGTGGTAATGAGCTATAGGCTCTCTTTACGCTCATGCGTTTTTGCAGTGTCCTTTTTAGGGCGCTGTTCGAACCCATTGTGGTATGGAGCTACATGCTCTCAATTCGCTTATGCGATTTTCCCTCTTCAAGGGACCCCACTCCTATTTCCTCCCATCTTTCCCTTCCCTTTCCTATCCCTTCGGGTAGATGATGAAATAGGCTCAAATATGGCGATGGCACAAATCTCCCAAATGGCGGGGAACGTGCCTCTGGAGCCGGCTTTCTGATACCTGATACCCTATGAAATGAACGATTTTCTAAATCATGTTCTACGATTTTGATGTATATGGCGAATACAATCAATGCAAACAATATTTTTTGTACAACAAAGAAACAAGTTTTCAATCGTTGGTGTTTTATTCGAGTCGAGTGAAGAATAAGAGTATTATTTTGAGTGAAAAAAATCTGGCGGCCATCTTGGATTTTGGCGCCATCTTGATTTTATGTAATAGAATGAATTATTCACCTTGATAGCACTCAAAAAATTAAGAGGCTACCAAGAAAAACAAGTTTACGTATATTCTTCTTCTTATTATTCTTAATTTTCCTGCCGTTACATCCCTATCGAAACCGAGCCTGCTACTCAGCTTTATTAGTTATAAATACAAGTTATTGAATAGAAATTTCCTTTTTTATGCGATTTTTGATAACAGGAATAATGAATAGATAAATTTAATAAATGAAAACCGTCCAAAAACATTGATTGAAATAAACAAACACTTTTTTTTAACCATATCCATTGTTGTTCATTAAATGAAGTTTATAGATTGCGCGTTGGGACGTTAGTAAGTCTTGTGGTAACATCTATAGTTTCAACGTAAAACAATGTCAAAAGTGCATTAACTTAGAATGGAAATCTTAAGTTTTCGAGCAAAATAAATCCTTAATTTTCTGAGCCATAAAGTATCGTGTTTACTACCGCCCAACATGTGAAAAATAGCGTAATTGAAAGATGAGAAGCAGGCTTTGGTCTAATGTGGACGTAATGTCGAAACGCAGGTGTATCATTTTGAGGTTGAAAAATCTGGCGGCCATATTGGATTTAGACACCATCTTGGTTTTTAGCAGTTCAATGAATTTTGATCATCTCAGCGCTCATCATGTTGAATTATGAGCCTTCGTTAAAAATACAACAATTAGATTCTTTCTTTCTTATCTTATCTCAGTTGTTCGACTAATTGTTCATTTCTATCAATGGTTTTAGACCAAATAAATATTCCAAAGAATTAAAGCTATTCCTCAACTCGAAGATATGCAGAAGAATCATTCAGATAGAATAGAAGTAATAAACCATAGAAGAAGGATGTCGCTGGCGTCGCTGTCGAAACATCTTTTGCTGGTGGAGATAGGCGGGGCTATAAATGTCAACGCGAAAATGTATGCAGTTTGACACTTATGTACCCAACATGTTTCTGAGCAAGAACATAGGGAACAGCAGCGACATTCGTTCTTTATAGTTTTCTACCTCTATTTTCAGATAGCGTTGAAAAATCCTATTTGATAATTTGTTTCTACCTGGTCGAGTGCTCGACACTGAAGAAATCTGTAAGTCGCAGACGAAATAGGCCTATCTGTCAAGATATGCAACATATTAGAGTTTAAAGGTATTTGCTCGCCTTACTAGTGATTTTAGTTTTTTTTCAAAAGTGAAGTGTTAAAGTTCAATAAGTAGTTTTTTCTCTTGAAACACTGTTCAATCAAAATTATTCTTTCATTAAATTTCGTCTGTCTGAAATTAGAGAATTTACTAAACCTGAAAATATCAAGGAATTTCACCGCAGTAAACGTGTGGATACCCAGTATGTGAATCACGTGCTGGCGCAACTCTTACGCGTTCCCGATTGAGCTTTTCCGAATATATTTTCCCCCAATGTTATTTCCCGAATGCTAATTCTCCTGAATGGCCCGTTTCCCTGAAATGTGATGGCGTTTAAAAAAGTTAAAGAATATTTAGTCTTCAGTGGTGAGTTAGGATGGTAAGCTAGAAAGAACGATAAGCAATCAAAAAAGGAGGTTTGTGTAGATTCTCGACTGAATCAAATAAAGAAGAGTTCATATCAGAATTTGGGGAAAAGTAGCACAACCGGCATATCCAGAAAGTCGCCAAGGCTGGAAGGGTACAATGTGCGGAGCAAAAATGATGTTTGCCTCGAATCCAGCGGACAAGCTGGAGGCAAGCAGCCTTGAACCAGGTGAATTATGGGAACATTGTAGCACAGGCGCGGTTGATTTTTTTTGTGGATGGTCTTCAAACAAAACTACACAGTTCCAGTTTCCAGTGAAATTTATTTCCATTTTACTACAAGCAAATCGAGCGCTTTTGGGCGCTCCGTTCCATGTAGGTAGTGGTAAACTGTAGCTCCAAATAACACAATATTTTATGGTTAATATCCTGTCCATGTTGGATTGACTAGTGTTGTGTTGGTCAATCCACGTGATCCTTTCGACACGCTAATTGATCAAGACTGGTGTGCACTAAACGTGTATTTTCTTCCTTTTGAAGTTTTAGTTGTAGTTTTGGAATATTGTATGTATTATATGTGGAATTTAGAAATTAACATCAATCACCAAACTAAACCATACTTGTCAAAGTCTTCTTACTTCTTGGGTTAAAATCTTCCATTTTCTTTTTCAAATCACCTATTATTATCGCAAATAATGACCCGTCTGGCGTGCCTCGACTTGTTCAATTAGATCTACAATACATGGGACGCATTGTACACCCTATTTTACGCTATAATTAACATCGCAAATATTGTTGTAAATATATGCTTTCTTTTCTTACAGTTGTTTATCAAATATATATATAGTCCATATATTTTATGTCAGTTACCAATTTTGTCGACTGCTTCAATAATTATGGATGCCACCAGAAATTCTTATACATTTGTGCGAGTTCAGCTTAGATTTAGTCGTGCTATGGCATTTGAAGCATTTTATGTCGAAAAATTTGCAGTTTCTAGTCAGAATAGAGTATGGGTAATTCGTTTAGAGCAGTGGTGAAAAACTATAAAAATGATATTTATCGAATCTCTATTTTGAGACTTAGTCATACATTTTTTCCTTTGTTATACACTCTTATATCAACGAAAGCTCTTTACAGCGACATTTTGAAGGCCTTTGAAAAACATGTTAGGATTATAACTATACTTTAAAAGGGGCTGTCTGTATACCACGTGAACCCGGATTTTGGATCCTCTCTCCTCTCAATGGGCTGCGGAGTCAAAAATCAGGAAGGAGCGATCAACACAGCTAAGTTCCTCACAAGTTTCCACCTCACGCTTCCACTGCGCGGCGTGTGAGTCGAGATGAATCGCTCTCACCGCGAGTGACGTGAGACGACTAATGGTAATAAAATGGAGGCGAGTCGACAATTGTTACTTCATTCGATTCGTGTAACCTCACGCCGTGCAGAATAGGCACGAATCTCCGGGAGTACAAGTTGCAGATTAATCATTTGTTTGAAAGTTTCAAAGCAGCGTATGATTCAGAGAAGAGAAACGAGTTAGGCAGATTATTTCCAAATATGGCATTCCGCCGAAGCTGATAAGACTGATTCGTGCAACGGCTAAAGAAACGAAATCATGTGTGCGGGTGGTGGACGAGACTGAAACAGGGTGATGCTCCTTCTAACTTGCTGTTTAACAAGAAGATGAGCCGGTGTGCAGAGAAGGGGTAACAATATCACACGTTCCAATATGCTTATTAGCTTTGCGGATGATATCGACAACATCGGGATTGACCTTCGGGCAGTTGAATGGGCTTTCGTGACTCACAATCAAAACGAAGTACATGATAGCTGGTGGTTAAAGTGAGCCCAGAAGTGTTTGTGGTAGCGAAATGGGGCTAGGTGATGACAAGTTCGAAGTGGTGTTTCGAGTATTCGGAAGCGGAAACCGTGACAATTTCTCCTGCAGCCGGACCTTCACAGTACTCAACTCCTACAACAGGAGTAGTACCAATGTGCTAGCTGGGAGTATGAATACTGACACTCGATCATCTTTAGGCCAGTCTCGATTCATCTCTAATTTTCTGTCACCTAGACGCAATCTTGCTACCTGCACTGAGGAAGCCTCTAGCTTACTCACCGCAGTCGAGCCCCCCTGCCAGCGACCATCAGCCGTTCCGGTCTTGCGTGTGAGTCTGGAGACGGGGTCTTCCAAACTCCCAGTAATGGCAAGTACAAACAAAAAATGAATTTGGCATCGCCTGAAAGCATTTTGGTTTCCACTCAGCCTTCAAATACATCACCTTTGCTTCGAGTCACAAAGTCTCCAACTAGTTCATCTCCGGGACGCACAATTACCGCCAGTCTCGAGGAAGCCCCATATCCTCCCCAAACCCAGTCGAGAATTTCCAGCTAGCGACCTGCAGTCGTGCTAGTCCTGTGTTTAGAGAATGAGATGGGGTCTTCCAGGAACCGGCATGCATATTCAGCTAACAACGCCGCCTGAAAGCATTTCGGTTGGCAGTCATTGCGTTCAACTCCAACGCCACCTTTCTTGGCTTTCTCCATTTCATCACCGAGACGCACAAATGCCGAAAGCTCTGAGGAAAGAGTTCTGTATCGCCTGATAGCTTTTCGGTTTCCAGCCAACTTGAACGCTTTTTCCATGGAATGTAGTTACTTCCACGCAACATTCGCTCCACCTTTCCGTTCAACTCCTATCTTCTAATGGAGATAATTCATCACCGGGCACAAAATCATCGTCGGCACTAAGGAAGCCCCTGATCCTCCCAACACAGTAACCGCAAACTCTATCTATGCGTGGTATACATCCCTCCGGACCGGACTCGTGATATGGATTACATCAACACGCACTGTCAATCAATCGCCGTCGTCTCTGAATATGCCACCCCTAGTGACGAAATGATCGTTCTTGGCTATTTAAACTTGCCAGACATTGCATGGACTCCAACTCACAGTGATTTTCTGTGTATCGATCATCAACGCACTTTGCTTCACGTTGTTGCTGTCAATCTTCTTGATTGTTACAATGCTGCTACTCTGGCTCAGATCAACCACGTGATGAACGAAAATGGCCGCTACCTAGATCTCTGTTTCGTGAGTGGTCGTGATACTGCTCCTTTCAAATCGACGGCACTAGCACATTTGGTCAAGATAACAACCTCATCATCCGCCGCTAGTAGTCGCCATCGAAAACAATGATGTTCGTGATTTCATCTCTAGTCCATTGGTTGTTGCATATGACTTTCGCAGAGCTGATTTCCGTAGTATAGCTGAATTGCTGTCCGAGACAGAATGGGATTCCATTCTAGACATAACGGATGTCAATAATGCAGCACTAACCTTCTCTCACGTCCTGGCATAAGGGAACTTACGTATTCTCGGCAGTCTAAGCCGATGCCGCGCTTCTTTTGTAATTTTCTCGCCCATCAGCAAACAAATTCTGTGTTTGTCTGTTTACATTTACGCGTTGCTAAATTCTCTATCGATTCACACCGACAGACTTGTCAACATGCTTTTGGAAATGTTTCTGCAACGCTGCGAACATCTCTTGTCAGTGTGACTATTGTCGGCAGCCTCAATCTCTTCGGCAACATTCTCATAAGAACTGCTGGTGAATCTCTTCGGCAGCTCCAAATCAGTCGCATCTTGAGCCGTGTTCATTTGAATTGATAACATCTCTGGCGATATTGTTTGTTCAGTCTCGGAAATATCGTCAGCGGGAAGCGGGCAGAACAAAGAATCATCTGAATGTTTTCATTGATGTGATTTGATTGAAAAATACTGAGTATTTGGCGTTTGAAATTTGGTTGCCGATAATAGTCGAATGGTGCCGAAGCCGTAAGTCTCCCTATGTCATTGAAAAAAGTCCTAAAAAAGTCATTCGGAACGACTCACATGTTCCGTGGATGACCAACGATCCTCTTTTGCTGAAGAGGAAGAAAAAAGCAGCGCTCAGACGGTTTACCAAATTTCGCACATGGCCATCAAAATGCTACTACGTTAGACTCAACTATGAATACAAGCGTTTGAGTCGTATCTGTTTTCATTATCGTCATAGCGAAATACAACGCCTACTAAAATTTCATCCCAAATCTTTCTGGAATTACGTGTGCCTTCGGTTAATCAAACGCTTAGCAGTATTCAACTTACTCCAGAAACGATCTCGAAAGCGGCATCACAGCTCAAAACTTCGTTCAAGCCTGGGCCAGACGGTGTTCCAGCTGCTTTTGTGAAAAGAATGATCGGCAGCTTGTTGGAACCGCTTCTCAAGATATTTCAGCTTTCGCCAACCAGCGGTACATTTTCGACTCGTTGGAAAACAGCCGAAATGTTTCCCGTGTAGAAGAAAGGAAGCAAGCGCGACGTTATCAAATATCGTGGGATCACATCGTTGAACGCTGTAGCAGCTGGTGGTCATGGATTCTCTAAAGGCACACTGCAGACAGTATTTGAGTGCTGATCAACATGGATTCACTATCGGCCGCTCTACTACTACCAACCTGCTATGCCGTACGTCGTACATTACTGAGAGCATGAATGTTCGGGCCCAGACGGACGTGGTTTACACCGATCTATCTGCGACATGCGATAAGCTAAACCACGATATCGCAATCGCCAAGCTCGATAGGCTTGGAGTTGGAGGTAGGCTTTTGGGAGGGTTCCACTTTTACCTCACTGATCGATAATTAGTGGTAGCTTTACGAGAATGATTGCAATCACCCTGCTTTTACGCGTCATCGTGCATATCGCAAGGCAGTCTGGGTCCGTTGATTTTCATTCTGTATTCTAACGACGTGCACTTTTTTGTGGATGGGCGTCGGATGACGTTCGCAGACGACCTAAATATATTTTTTGCGAATATGCGCAATTTCCGATTGCCGTTATCTCCAGGACCAGATAAACGTCTTCGCTGGATGGTGCGATCTCAACCGACTAGTCGTCAATACCCTAATACAATACAATTCCTAATAAAACCTAACCGCTAACGGAGCCTGTGTAGTACCAGGGCGCCCTATGCAGTATTGTGCCCTTCCTAATCGGCTGCCCTTCTTTAGTCTCTATGCTGAGGCTTAATAAGGGTGGGATTATGAATATGTTGTCGATTAATTTAAATTATCACCTATATGGATTCGCATTATACGTTTTACACAGTGTATTCTGTGCTCTTTAGCCTTTGGCGACTTTCAATAGATACCAATCTGTTTTTTCGTTGCTGGTCTTTTTCTTGCTAAGATTGCAAAAAGCTTAATCCTGCCTAGTTTGGGTAGTAGCTAAAGGTTAGGATAGCTCAGAACAATCTTCAGCATAAAAGAAGAGCAACGATCAATCTTTGCAGACTCATGCAAAATGGTACAGCCCAAGTAGCGCTAGTTCAAGAACCTTACTTTCGTAAGGGGAACTTCTATCTATGTAACCTTGTGGACCCAGTTTTCGCTGCTTTCAGTGGGGTGGACGAGCTTAGACTGTATATTTTGAAAAATGAAATAATTTAAATATAAGTCAATTTTATTTGGATTATTTTTTATCGCTTTCAATTTTCAATCAATCTAACATCCGTTTTCAAAACATCAATCATAATCAACTCAATAACTAAAGTAAGCTATTTTCTTGCTTATAAAATAGTGGCGAACTCGGCAAGGGTGACAAGCTACTCGAATAAAGAAAAATTAGCAAACTCTTAGGTGCAAAAATGTTCAACCGGTTTCAGCTTTAGAAGGTTTTAGAAGTGCCAATGCCTAATACTTTTCTGCACTATGTACCGAATTCCGTTTTTGCACAACTTTTTACACGGTTATGTGATACTTGTTCATTTATCGTTACCAACTCGAAAAGCATAGACGTATAAATGTATGCTACGTAGTAGAGTTGAATTTGAGAACAATTTTGCCTGTATTTACTTATAAAAGTAATAGTGTTGTCGCAAGATAGGACAAAATTGATACTATCACGTTTTTAAAATGTACTATATGTAGAAACAACATATCCATAGAGCTTATCCATAAATTGTACTAATAGGAATTATTATTATTACATCAATAGGAGATAAAGTAAGAACAATTGTATATTCTAAATAAGTGTAAATAGAAGTCAGTCCTGCCAAAGGTATTTCAGATTTTTTAATTTATAATCACCATTTACTTCATTTACAGATGTATTCTATTCTGACTATCAACTGCTTAAATTAGTCCGAAATCATTGGAACCACTACTCGTGTAGGCTGTCTGCTGTAATCATTTAGTCATTACTGTAAAGGCCATTTATCTTCAAAGGAAATCGACAATTTCCAATTTATAATGGGATTTTTTTTCTTCTTCAGTAACATTAATTAGATGTTGTCCTATCTTGTTTTGTTTATCATAATAATACATTCAGTTTAGTTGCGTAGTCATAGCTAGTCGAAGTAATTCAACGGTATGTTAACCAGTAGTTTCGCATAATGTGATTTTACTAACAGCTACACAGTCGTCGTTGAAATCTTCAAATCAATGCATCTTAAATGTCATACTTCGTTTAAGGTAAAAAACGTTTCAAAAGGCTTTCATTTTCTCTCAAATACTTTAGTATGCAATGGTTATACTGTTAGTTTTGTGCAAGTGTGTGTTTAATGTGAGGTGTGTGGCCTAATGATTGTTT
This sequence comes from Aedes aegypti, assembly GCF_002204515.2. Classification (NCBI taxonomy): domain Eukaryota; kingdom Metazoa; phylum Arthropoda; class Insecta; order Diptera; family Culicidae; genus Aedes; species Aedes aegypti. The sequence continues at coordinate 200,071,417 of NC_035108.1, read as the reverse complement.
GCTATTTACTTTGTTAGTAGGAATTGTAGGGTCTTCTTTTTGGTTGAAAATCTTGCTTGGAGTGTCTTAAAGGATAGCGCAGGCCGAGCCGTGCATGACCTCACTGATGAACATGGGCGTGCCCGCGCCCAATCCGCCATCCGTTTTCTCATTTTCGTTCTGGAATGGAATAATAATCATTAATTCAAGTCATTTTACGTTCATACTAATAAGCAACTTCTACCTGATCGTATTCACAATCAAAGTATCGACTTTGGCAGTCCAAGCATCGACACTGGTCGGACATTTTGCAGGTGATGCCGCACTCCTTGGCGACAGCTTTGTACAGTTGTTTGCTGGATTTGTAGAGGATCTCGGGGCCTTTGATCTCCTGGGCAGCCATCAGAGCTGCGGCTGACGATGCCTCATAATCCTGGTTGTCGTATGAATGGCAGTCGTCGCCTATTGAGTTGTTGTCATAATTTTCCGTTGATAGGCATGTTTCCTCGATGTTCATATTTTCCATTTCCTCGGCTAAAACACAAAAAGAAATATACATATGTAGTACGTTTCAACAGTGTTGTATAACCATATTTTATTTGAATATAATTGCGTAATACATGGGGCCTTCCTTAGCCGAGTGGTAAGAGTCCACGGCTACAAAGCAAAGCCATGCTGAAGGTATCTGGGTTCGATTCCCGGTCGGTCCAGGATCTTTGGAAATTTCCTTGACTACCCTGGGCATAGAGTATAATCGTACCTGCCACAAGATATACGAATGCGAAAATGGAAACTTTGGCAAAGAAAGCTCTCAGTTAATAACTGTGGAAGTGCTCATAATAACAAGTTGTTGAGTTGAGAACAAGTTGAGAAGCAGGCTCTGTCCCCGTGAGGACGTTAATGCCAAGAAGAAGAAGAAGAAGTGGCGTACTCACGGGGGCTCTTAGAGTCAATCCCGTCACCTTCTTAGAGCCAAATACTACGGTTGTTAAGAAAATTTTCCGGTTTGCGGTAGCCACAGAGTTCTACCGCAGCTGTCAAAGTTCTACCGCAGGCTTCGAAATCATTCCTTCATTGAAGCAAACAATTCTATCATAGTATGTTTGAAAGAGAAAACGCTATGAAAAATACCAACAAACAACGATCATCAAGACGGCATCCAAGGTATCATTGAAGCATACTGATGATTGCGGTAGCTTTTCGTTGCACCGTAAAACGGAAAGTTTTCCCTGAAATTGCAATATTTTTGTACAATACCAGAGTTGGCTGCAGAGGATTAGCCTTGCCGAGGCTGGTCCCTTGTAACATTGTTTAAGTCGGCTAGGAAAAGCAGTTTGCCTAGGCTACTTCTGCTACACGTGTTGTGCTATATGCACTGGTCCCTCCCCGAAGAAATACCGTAAGGTGGTTCCGGGGAGATAAGGGTCTGAGTCCAAGTTTCATGTCGAAGCACTGTTCACCACTTGAGCAATTCTAAAAGAATTGCTCAAGCACAGTGCATATGCTTGTTTTAGCGGGTCGTCGTTGGTGCGTCATCCCGCATTCCCTGAGTTACCTTCTCAGGGGAACTGTTTGCAGATTTCCCCCTTGTAAAAAACAAAAACAGAAGAAAATATGCCGTAAACTGTAAAGATTGAAGGCAAAGATACAAAACAACAAAGTTGTTAATAAGAAATTCCAATAATTTCTGTAAAGATAGAAACAGCACATCTGTGCACAGTACCCTGTTTCTAAATCAAAGCTAAAATTTCAGTTTGATGACTTTACAATAGAAGAAGGCTCTACTCCGATTAGGTTGTAAGGCGAAACACAACAGGAAGCATTTGAGAATATTTATATGTTATTTAAGCCTTTATAGGACAACTGCACAAGGTCCCAAAAGTGGCCATTTGAAGCCCTATCGGAACCTATCACCGAATGTCCAAAAAGGATAAAAATCACTTTATAGTTCATGACTTGGCAATCATTCAATTCTCGGTAGATAATCATGAATTTTGAGCCGTCGAAAGGAATCAATGCATGATATTATGGGGACATGTCGGGCTTCTTCCGAATCCGCAATCCGATGGCCATGTTCCTGAAACGACTACAAAAATATCCAAACCAAAATAGATGATACATTCTGTAAGTAAATCAATGTTATATTTTTTTTAACCGCTAGTTACCCTACGCGAAATCATGTTTCTGGTTAGAGATTCTTCATATGTGAAATTAGCGAAAATAAACTGTAAATAAAATAAACGGAAATAAGCAATCCCATCTAACAATTCAGAGCATTTTAATAATGGTAATGACAGCTGAATAAAAATATTACTTATAAAGAGCTGAAAAGATGCTCTTCAAATACAAAATGAAGTCAATGCGCAGTTTTATGCATTGGAAGGAATAAAGTTGTATCACCACTCATTAAACGTGTCTAAAACATCTCATTTGACGAGTCAAGATTGTTTTACTAATGAGCTAAACAAAACATGTTTCGTTATAATAAAAAGCCAGTATTCCACCAAACAAATGAGTGTATAAATGGATATTCAGAAGACGAACCAACGTTTTACTTCCTTCACACTTCAGCTTTGAAATGTTCAACCCCTCTACCAGCAGCTTAATTTTTTACCATAAAATGTATTCAAGCAGGTTTTATCGACGGCCGCTCGACAACGGACCAGATCTTTTCCGTGCGGCAAATCCTCCAAAAATGCCGTGAGTACCAGGTCCCTACGCACCATTTGTTCATCGATTTCAAGGCGGCATACGATAGTATCGACCGCATAGAGCTATGGAAAATCATGGACGAGAACAGCTTTCCCGGGAAGCTCACAAGATTGATCAGAGCAACGATGGACGGTGTGCAAAACTGCGTGAAGATCTCGGGCGAACACTCCAGTTCGTTCGAGTCTCGGCGGGAACTACGACAGGGCGACGGACTTTCGTGCCTGTTGTTCAATATTGCGCTTGAAGGTGTCATGCGGAGAGCCGGACTTAACAGTCGAGGCACGATTTTCACGAGATCCGGACAATTTGTTTGCTTCGCGGACGACATGGATATTATAGGGAGACAATTTGAAACGGTGGCAGATTTGTTCACCCGCCTGAAACGCGAAGCAACAAGAGTCGGGCTAATGGTGAATGCGTCGAAAACAAAGTACATGCTGGTTGGCGGAACTGAGCGCGACAGGGTCCGCCTAGGAAGCAGTGTTACGATAGACGGGGATACCTTCGAGGTGGTGGACGAGTTCGTCTACCTTGGATCCTTGTTGACGGTTGACAACAATGTTAGTCAGGAAATACGAAGGCGCATCATCAGCGGAAGTCGTGCCTACTATGGGCTCCAGAAGAAACTGCGGTCAAGAAAGATTCACCCCCGCACCAAATGCACGATGTACAAAACGCTCATAAGACCGGTAGTCCTGTATGGGCATGAGGCGTGGACTATGCTCGAGGAGGACTTGCAAGCTCTTGGGGTTTTCGAACGCCGAGTGCTAAGGACAATCTTCGGCGGCGTGCAGGAGAACGGCGTGTGGCGGCGAAGGATGAACCACGAGCTCGCTCAACTCTACGGCGAACCCAGTATCGTGAAGGTAGCTAAAGCTGGAAGGATACGCTGGGCAGGGCATGTTGCAAGAATGCCGGACAACAACCCTGTAAAGATGGTGTTCGCCACGAATCCGGTCGGAACAAGATGGCGTGGGGCGCAGCGAGCTAGGTGGATTGACCAGGTACACCAGGACCTGGAGAGCGTGGGTCACAGTCGAGGATGGAGAGAAGCGGCCATGAACCGAGGGAATTGGCGAAATATTGTTGGCGAGGCTTTATCAAGATAATTGATGTAAAGCCAAATAAGTAAGTATTAAAATCGCTATAACTTTTTATTTTTCAATAATTTTGCAACACTTTTTACAAGCTATTAAAAACTCTTCTTTTTCAGAATTTGCATTGATTCATCTGGTTTTGAAAATACTCCGGTGTTCCTTGGAGGACCGACATTCCCCTTTATAAAATTTATGTGCCCGTTATTTATTTTTCAGTCAATTTATCAAAATATAAAATAAAATTAATACAATGTTAGGTACCGCAATCCGGGGTAACATTGATCATTTTTTTGAATATTTCACAAATATTTCGTTTGAAAATGCAAATGTTGCAAATTTTATATTTTTAAAACAAGTACTGCCAACCACTGCTCGTGACTATTTACTGCATTTTCTTTTTTGAAAGATTTAAACATGTTTAAAAAAATGTTTTAAGTGATTTTTTGATTTAACTGATGGGGTAACATTGATCATTTATGTAGACAACGTTCGGTAATATTGAAAATGCCGTTACTAACTTAAATCATGACCCCTGAAGCCGAACGCTTACAAGTCATTTACTTTTTGAGTTATTTTAAAATGAAAAACATCTCGAACCACGGAATACGCCTAAAGGTAGGCAATTTCCTAAGGGAATTATATGTTCTTTTCAGTAATTCGTTAATGTTGCCTAATTGAGCATACTTATGAAAGTTTTGGGGCCCAGATAGCCGTAGCGGTAAACGCGCAGCTATTCAGCATGACCATGCTGAGGGTCGTGGGTTCGAATCCCACTGGTAGAGGATCTTTTCGTAAAGGAAATTTTCTCGATTCCCAGGGCATAGAAGTATCTTCGTACCTGCCACACGATATACACATGAAAAAATGGTCAATCGGCAAAGAAAGCTCTCAGTTAACAACTGTGGAAGTGCTCATAAGAACACTAATCTGAGAAGCAGGCTTTGTCCCAGTTGGGACGTAACGCCAGAAAGAAGAAGATGAAAGTTTTGACAACGAAATCGTTTTCAGCGATGCCATTTTTGGTAAGAACTGCATTTACCATTCTCATATCGTTTGCAGAACTTATGTGAGATATGAATCTTCGGTAGTGTCATCCTTACCCATTGAAATCATTGTTTCGAAAAGGTAAACGCAATTTTCGCAAAAATCTTTACTTTCATTAGCTTATGAATATGAGAAAGAGAAACACCATTCATGATTTGGAAATGTTTCATCAATAAATGATGATACGAACATTTTACGAGATGAGTCATTCCGATCAATGTTACCCTGCTGATCAATGATACCCCGGATTGCGGTAACACCCAGAGGACTATTTCTTTGATGCATAATAGGCGGATAAAAATACAAAACATTAAAATATTGAACTTATTAAATATATAGTATACAAATATATAAATTTAAAGGAAGTTTTTTTTTTCTATCTTTATTAACGAGATTTTTAGCCCTGGGCTAGTTCATCTCGGGACCAACGGCTTTACTTCCCTTTCGAAGGAAGTCGTCACTGAATTTTTTAGTGACTATCTCGGGGATAGGATTCGATCCCAGGTCCTCGGCGTGAGAACCGTGTGTTCTAACCACTACACCAGGTCCGTCCCCTTAAAGGAAGGTAATGAATCAATTAAATTTAAATTACGAACAATATAAAATTTATCATGATATTTGATTAATCATTTCAGAATTTGTATGAATAATCATTATTTTGGAATAACATTGACGGTTACTTTCTTACTATGCACTAAAATAGCTAACTGAATTCATCTTGGATCAGCACTGAATAGCAACTGAATAATACCGTGTTGATTCGTACTGTCCGGATGATTCGAATCCCCGGCACTTTTCTTTTTTCGACAACTTTTATGCAACGTCATAATTATGGACATGAAAAACCGAATTTACTGCTATAAGGCTGGTTTGTTACTGACAAGAAAAGGAATCGCCTATCTCGATGCGTGGAAAATTTCTTCCAAGAAATGGTCAAGAAAATCACATTTTTCTGATCGCAGTACGCAGTTGAGTTCAAATGTCACTTCAAAGGGAATGTAGGAAATTTCTTGACCCATTCAGTCAAGGAATTTCTTTACTTTTCTTGAGCGAAACAGCATACTTAGCTATACCATTTAATTCCAATAGGATTTGTATCTTTTGACAGATACGCGTTTTCGACCTCAACTGCATAGCCGTCTACTACACGACATTGAAGAAGTTGAGGTCGAAATACGCGTATCTGTCAAAATATACAGACTTTAGTGGAATTAAATGGTATCGAGCTTTTTACGCTAAATTGCTATAATATTTGAACCACCCGCATTTGACATTTAGTGCGAACACTATAATTTTTCTATAGCTTAATCGAAGCAAGCTTTGAGGAGATAGAAATTTCTAATGTTGACGATGTAATGTCAGAGTTCAACGAGTTTACCGCTCTTGGTATCTGAAAATCCAAACTAGCATAGATATTTGATTTTCTTATTTCTTCTAATGTGCTTTACTATCTATTTTAGGTTTATATGTAGCAGTGATAAGGGCCTTATCGATGGTGATTGATGATACAATTATTGGCTACGAAATAATTGGTTTTGAATAAAGACGTCATTCGGCTTTGCGATAGCCAATTTAGTAAGAAGGTCATTTGACCTAGAATAAGTCTGTCAAACATTTTCGAGTCGTGAGCGAATGTTCAGAAGAATATTGTCGTGTGGTCAAAAATGTTACTGCATTAGCAATACTGCTAATTCAAACTGTTTCGTTTTACGCCTAATCTAGCATTATGAAAGAGTCCCGCCCAAGATTCAAGTAAAGTTATGTCCTGGATCTCGCCTATAACTGTGTCGAGACTTGTGGATTATACTTCTCAAGACTTAAAGGAAATTTTGCAAGTACCCTGTGTGAATACCTCTCAGGGATGCGCTAGGTTCATGTTCAAAGTTCTAAAGAAATCGATATTTGTCACACGTCTATAATTCCGGCTTTCAGATGAAATTTTATCACCAGCATCGTTCTTAGATTCATATTACAAGGATGAGCAAAAAATTCGTTACATTTTTAATTATAGCGGACCTAAGAAGGGTGATTAAGGTACCTATATGAGATAAAACAAAAATTAAACCTTTAAATATACCAATTGTATGAAAGTTGATATACGAAAAATATCATAACAGTGAAGTGAAAATCTTTTACACATAAATCAACAAACGCATTTCACTGCCTACTAAGACCTAACTATAAAATATAGGGACAACGAATGTCAAACCCAAGTCACCCCCGGTGTTTTATAGCCAGCGTAAAAAGCTGAATAGTACTAAATTCGGTTTTCATCTACTCATAGGTATTCCACAGAACAGCTCGAAGATTTATTATCAAATTTAAGCTCTTATAGGAAGTTTTTCAGACTTGGAGTTCTGATAATTAACCTGAAGTGTACGATTTGACAGATAACTTTGGATTATTCTAACAATGTATGTCGGAAAATTAAAGTTTTCAAATTTTACAATCAAACCTTCACTGTCAAACACTGTCGAATGCTTTTTCTATGTCTAGAAGAGCAAGACCAGTAGAATAGCCTTAAATTTTTTTTAGAACGAATCAAATTTGTCCAAATCAAATGTGGACCATCATTCTGTTCAAAATGACCTTTTCAAAAAGTTCATTGATGGAGGAACCCAGTATTTTCTATAGTTTTGCTAAAGGTTCTGCGTAAGGAGTTGTTAGAATCAATTTTCTGGATTCGTTTAGACGTTTCGTTTATCGAAGGTTGAATGTAGTTGTTGCTGTTTGTGTTTGACGTGCAAATAAATTCTAACTGGGCTTCAAATGCAGTAATACAAAGGAACCAAAAGGTACTTAGCAACCATAGTCCATATCACCGCCAACCTAGCAATGAAAATCAATCTTCCTTATTGAAAATCTTACCGCTATTTGAAATTTGAATTTCAAACGCACACATCAATATATTAGAAAAATTGTTGTTGTAATTATACAGCCATTCCATGAAAAACCGATCTAGTGGGTCACCGAATTCTGTAAAAATTTGCTATTATGTTCCTTATCCGAAATAAGGATACATGTGTTTTTGGATTTTTTTTTTATTAGGGTGACCATTTCCGAAATAGGGTGACCAGATAAATCGCGATTTTGGTTAATTTTTATTTAAAAAAAATGATAACTTTTGAACCGTTCGACCGATTTTCAATACTTGTTTTTAATTATGAATCGTGGTTTACGGCCAACCAGCCGAGTGGAAGTTTAACAACTTCCGAAAAGCTAAACATTACATATAATTTGCAATTGGATTAAATGGACAAATTGATGTGAAGATTTGCGAAAAAGTTACACGTCTTCTCAGTGAGAATCGAACTCACGACTCCCCGATCTCTAGTTGGGGAAATTAAAAGTCCTCTCATGGCGTAGTGGTAACGCGCCCCAACTAGAGATCGCAATAAAACATATTCTTGTCACCCTATTTTGGAAATGTTCACCCCAATCAAAAAATTAAAAAACACGTGTATCCTTATTTCGGATAAGGAACAAAATAGCAAATTTTAACGGAATTCGGTGACCCACTAGATTGTTTTTTTTATGGACTGGCTGTATATCAAGATTAATCTTATAAGCACCGCCGTGCGGGGTGACATTAACCTAGGGGGTGACTTTGACCGCCTCTTTCAATGCATCTTATGGTTAGTAGGAACGTCGTCGAACTAATCTATGTGCATTTATTGGCTATCTATAATGTATTCTTGAAGCTTGACACATTGTTTTCATTATTCTGACATAAGCTTGCTGTAAAAATATTGGCCCAAAGACACCCTTATGGACCAATATCACCCCGCACGACGGTATGTTTTTTTTATAAAGGACCTCACATGGAACATCTTGAGTTATGTGAAGAAGAATTTAGCTGATATTACAAACTATTCTATTTTTTATTTTAAATAAAGACTTTTGATAATTCATATAATCAAGTATGAAAGAAGATCCACAAACATAATTTAAATAATTGACTAGTTGCAATATTAGCATTAAACTAAATTGTTGATAATATAGTAAACAAGTCATATTTTAAAGATTCTTCTATATGAGAAGAATCTTTAAACGCCTCGCGGGTTGCACAAAATAGAGAGCCGTTGGGCAGCCCTGTTCTAGGCGCGTTTGACCAGACTGGCATTCCATACTTCAGTTTGGATAAGGGTCGTCCATAAATGACGTTGCTTTTTAGGGGGGAGGGGGGACTTCACGAATTTGTGACGATGTGTGACGAGGGGGAGGGAGGGGTCCTAGCTAGTGGACGTAGCATTTTGAATCACATCGGTAAAATGAGAGGCGCTGATAAAAATAACATACAATTATTTTTATCAAACTTCTTTTTTCTTAGCTTGATTTAGAAAGTTGAATTATAAAATGATGATTCAGCTTCAAAACATTCATATGAAAAGATTGGAAAAATTCTAAGAAATTTTAGATTTTCTTGATAAGTGCATTCAAACGGATTTTTTTAATGCTGTAAATAACTATGTGAAAATTTTATTCATGTCTAAAACAAAGTTAAAAAAAATTATCCAAAAACAACGTTTTAACGATTTCGAAAACATTATTCTAGTTCTATTCATATTTTCTGTTAGAGCTTATTTCTTGAAAAAAAAAAAAAAACATATGTTCGTTTTGGCACATATTACATTGAAACAAGATATTTATTCCGTGGATTATGCTTTCAATGTTGCAGAAGATCTCCACCCAATTTCATCGATTTGTTTTGATATATCAATAATCTTGATGGAATAGCCTGAATACAACTTGATGGAAAAGACTGGTCAACAGATTCGAGTGATATCGAAATTGTTCTATCATTCAATTTTCTTAATAACTCGGTAATTTGAAGAAAGATTATTCTTAGTCTTTAATTGTTTTGTTATAGGCTGTGTAAGATTATTTCAGTATGGGGAACGATAATGATGTTAAGATGAATTTTTAATAAAGATGAATAATTTGTATAATAATCGCTAAGATCTTCTGAACATTTCAAATATTACAAGTGTAATCTTTTCTACATCTGGCCACTGATTGCTAAATGGATTTGAAATTGGATTATAATGACGAATAGCCATTTCAAATTAAGATATGCTGTTGATCAGTTTTATTGAAATATATTCTCTAACAACGAATTATTAAAAAAAAAATCCTCTAATATAAAGAATTTTCTTTTCAACCTATTATAAAATCTAACAACAGCAAAAGTAATACAATTTTGCCAACAACTTAAACAGGAAAAAGTTTATTCAAACTGTTTTTCATAATAGTTTTGAACGCTACTGCATACCAAACTTTTAATCGTTACATTATCCTTACGTTTCAGACAATAATTAATACCAAACTTTGTATTGAACTTCTGAATTCCATTGCAATTGCTAAGAAAAACAAATAAAAAAAGAGAGGGGGGGGGGTTGCTTGATATGCTACGTATTTTCCAAGGGGGGGGGGGGTATCAGCATTTGTGACGAAATGCTACGAGGGGGGAGGGGGGTGTAAAAAGTCAGTGAAAAAATGCTACGTCATTTATGGACGGCCCCATAGAGCTAAGCCTGTCAAGAGCTTACATGGAGCCACAAATCGACCTAATTTAGAGTACTTTTCCCTCAATTTAATTCTTCCGCTTCTATTCTGTTTAAGTTTGGCTAAACTGGGGTTGGTGCAGTAGTATTTGCCTCCTTAAGAAAATTATATTTTATAAATCAATCAGACCTTTGATTACTGTTAATACGCTAAACAAAAGCATTCAATCCATGTTTGGTATGAAAAATGTCAGAACTGGCCATAAACTTTGATTTTGGATTGAAAACTGGGGTGGCGAATACTGGACCACTTGCACCAGTACTCACCATGTTTTTAATTTCGGTTCCTGAATTCGCCACCTACGTTGATTTCTTATAGAGAATGGCGAATGCAGGTACAATATGGTGAAAAAGCTGCAATGGAACAAACATTTTAAGGATAATGATTTTATTCTATTATTTTCTGATCATATTTTGAGGGTTTCTAAGAATGTTTCCGTATCATTTTAAAGTGATTTGACGAACATTAAACGATTTTTGTCCACTTGTGTCGGTTTAAAATTAGGGGCGGTAAATTCTGATGGCGAATACCAATACACCTACCTTACAGCATGCAAAAAATCACTTACTCAGTTCTCCCATCGGTTCCTGGTTGGCCATGTTGTACAGTGGATCGCACGAACCGGTGCACCCGAGAAGATTTTCCTGCGATGGAGACGTAGCCGAGCTGCAAGAATACATTGACGAATCTATGGATTCCTGCTTTCGTGTGGCATTGGGCGTTGTCTGTTGATGGTCACAGTACTGTTGTTGTTGCTGCTCATGACACGAAGTGTCCAACGATTGCTGACTGTTTCGCAACATTTCGTAACCGGATGAAGACAGATTCAGCGTCGATGTCTTGTTGTTCTCCTTATCTAGAGCTGCGAGGCGGTTCTGTGGTGGAAAATGTGGACAATTTAGTCTAGGGTCTTAGTTTGATTCTGAAGTCGCAACGATATGCATACTTCTTCTAATACATGCTCGTAAGATGGCGGTGGGCTCAAAGGTATCGTATTGGTTTCAGTGTGAGTTAAAGATGGATTTATATATCCTAGAATTTAAACAAGAACATTACTACGCTTCTAGAAAATCAAAATTTATTGAGGGCGATTTCCAGGATAATTTGTAAGTCAGTTTGATAAGACCCCGTGAGAAATTTACCTAGTCTATCATCGGTTGAGTCTCGGTCCCGGATGAGGGCCCGCTGGTCGTTGTTCATCGAAACTAAGCTATCGTTATTTTGTTCGGAATCGAGGGTAGTGCTACTACCGTAACCAGCACCCAAATTGTTACTGTTCAAATAGTTGGAAACAATTTGATTGGCCTGATTGTCAACTACGACATCCTGCTCCTGGGAAGCGCTACGGGACGAACCACTACCCATGCGGAATTTGAGCTTGAATGGGGCCATTGTCCCGCGAACGGAAACAATTTTGGCGCGAAGCCAACGGGCTGGCAGACCGAGTTTGGATTTTAGAGTAATTGTTTAATTTAGTTTGATTTAGTTTAATACGATTAAGGACTGAAATTAGAAGAAGATAGAGAAAGAAACCAGTGATAGAAAACACTTGAGAAAACTTATAGCATTGAACTTATGGAGAAATATAATCATTTTATTAACCGCCAATTTATTCAAAAAGCATTAGCATACTAAAATCAGAACTAATCTTAATGTTAAAATTCTACTTGAAAATATATGAAAATGAAAGGTAAAAACATAATAATGATAATACCTTGGACAGATATCTGGTACATATACCATGGTACAAGTTGTCATAAAAATTATTCCAAGACTATCTTAAGTGAAGACAATTATCAGTATGGAACTCATTTCAAGATAATTGTACCATGGTACGTATACCACAAGTGTGTCATAAGTATAAACCAACATAGCAAGGGTTTTAGTTCCAAATGGTTCTGATCTAGTACTACAAGGCATGAATAAATGCAAAATTGGTGGGAAAAGTTACTTAAAATCTAATTTAATGTTTTATATTCATTTTAAACATGGCTACATATCTTCAATATTTCGTGCATAAAAAATAAAGCATGCTGTAAAGAGTTTAAGAAACAATTTAAAGCTGATAGTCCGCGGAAGAAGTTTAATGTCAGAATAAAGCAGTTTTCGAGCATATTACTGGTTTTAAGACAGGAAATATACGTAGTGGAAAGTGGAGAGTTCTTTAACAAGTTTTGATTCCGGAATATAAATTGCAAAAAATGAACCAATTTTCAACTGGTATGTTTAGGAGGAAATCAAATTGAACAACTAGCAACTAGCTTGTTCATGTTGGATATATGGTGTTTTGAAAAAGTGTAAGAAATCATAATTTTAGCTTTTGATGGGGAATTGTTGACCACTAGCGCAAAAGGGAACGACCACTAGGACAAAAGACAGCGAAAGTAGATTTCTTGACTTATTGAAGATTGAATCGTTATTAAATTATTTTTTTGTTCTATGTATTACACCCCTTCCTTAGCTAAGTGGTTAGAATCCACGGCTATAAAGCAGCCTGTGTCTGGGTTCGATTCCCGGTTGGTCCAGAATCTTTTCGTAATGGAAATTTCCTTGACTACCCTGAGCATAGAGTATCATCGTACCTGCCACACGATATACGAATGCGTAAATGGCAACTTTGGCCGAAAAAGCTCTCAGTTAATAACTGTGGAAGTGCTCATAAGAACACTACGATGAGAAGCAGGCTCTGTCCCAGTGAGGACGTTTGTTAGTATCTAAGGCAAGACGTGACAGGTCAAAGTAGAAAAATGAAACCAATTGCTCAGTGCGCATCGTACCTTCGTGCTGTGCGTACACGAATTGTCTCTGCTCTTGGAAGTTTTCTTAAAAAACTACCTAAAGCAATAAAACAGTACTTTTCAGTGCTACATAAACAGTACTTTTCAGTGCTAAAATTAAAATCGGTACTTTTCAGTACTATTTTTTCTGCTATTGATCCCTTTACGATCCTTGTTTGGATCCGTGCCTTCGATTTTTCGTTGGACCCGTTGGTGAAAGCTAGCGGTGGTAATCCTTCTTGGACACCGTCTTGGGAAAAAACCTCTCGAAGGTCACGTCTTCTTTCGTTTAGTAACTAAACATGGTATCAACAACTAACAAAAGGAAGGGTAAAATCTCCCTAATAAAGCTAATAATAATAAAAGGAAGGGTGAATCTCTAAATTCACTACTTCCTTCCAAAAAAGAGGGATTTAAAACTGTCACTAGACGTGGCAAGCATGGAAGAAAGGACGTTTCTCCGGAATGCGAACTTTCTTCCAAGGGTGAAATGAATAATTGTATTGAAATGAGCAATCAGTTCGATGCTCTAGACAAATTTTCCGAACACCAAATCGAAGCAGCCTCTAGCCCAGGCTCTTTGATTCAAGTGAGGAAGCAAAGAGTGCCGCCTATCGTGGTCAGTTGTTCCGAATTTGCGGGATTTAGGCAGGAGATCTTGAACTCCATTAGGGGAATCAAGGTTTCCTTCCAAATCGCAAAGAAAGGAGACTGTCGCGTTTTGCCGGAAACTCTTAAAGATCGCGAACTTCTTCTCAAACATCTTGAAGAGAAGAAGCACAATTTTTTACTTATGACGACAAAACTGAACGTTTGTTCAAAGTTGTCTTGAAAGGTCTCTCAAGTGACTATAAGTCACCTGAAGAGATCAAAAATGGAATAAATGATTTACTTGGATTTTCCCAGTCCAAGTAATCATTATGAAGAAGAGAACCCAATCTGGCATTGTTCGGAAAGGGATTTCTCAAGAATTTTATTTAGTTCACTTTAACAAAAAAGAACTAAATAATATTAAAGCTTTAGAAAAAGCAAAACTTTTGTTTGATGTCCGTGTGACATGGGAACATTTCCAGAAACCTTGAGGAAATTACCAGAACCCCACTCAGTGCCGTCGGTGCCAAAAGTGGGGTCATGGTACAAAAAAATGTCGCATGGATGCTAAATGCATGATTTGCGGAGGATCTTCTCACGCTAAGGACGTCTGTCCAGTGAAGGAAGATACCACCAAGTTTATATGCTCAAATTGCGATAACAATCATAAATCCAATTTTTGCGATTGCCCTTCGCGAAGGAGAGTCATTGAGGCTCGTGCCAGGCAGATGAAAGATAATATCCGATACGATAACGGTCGTTTCCGGAATTTCCCTAGTAGAGTATCGAACAATACTCATTTTTCAGTTAACGATCGCTTGATTAGGAATCATACCAATCAGGAAGATCATAATCATGCTCATTCACAAACTAATTTTAATCCATCGGGTAGCCGTTCGAAGCTTTTAATTTCGAATGTATCTACCCACGGTAAATCCTTTGCCGATATTGTAGCAGGTAATTTGAACTCCTCCCCTGTTTGTACTATGAGTACCCATTCTACTTGTTTCAAATCAAATGGAAAAAAAACCCTACCGCCACAGGTAACTCCTACTCCGCTTCTTCGTCTACCAAAAATTCTAATGGGAAATCATCAGATAATGTACCCACTGCAAGTGACATGTCTGCCTCTGATTTTAATTTTCTATCTGAACAATTGAATCTAATGATTGATGCAATGTTCAAAGCCATCACTATGACGGAAGCAGTCCAAGTAGGTGTAAAATTTACAAACGAAATTGTTATTGGATTACGTTTTTCTAATGTATAAAATTTTTAATATAATAATAATTAAAATATTTAAATATTTTAAATAATAATTTAAATATTTTAAATTGGAATGCTCGTTCTCTGAATGGTAAAAAGGGCGGGCTGTTTAATTTTCTTACAGCTTATAACGTGCATATAGCAGTTATTACTGAAACTTATTTGAAACCTGGATCAAAATCAAAAGAGATCCCAACTTTTTTGTTTATCGTAATGATCGACTTGATGGGGCATGTGGGGAGTTGCAATCATTATTCATAGGCGTATACAACATCAACTATTTTCGTCATTTGAAACTAAAGTATTTGAAACTTTAGGTGTTTCAGTTGAAACACAACTTGGTAAATATACTTTCATAGCTGCCTATTTGCCTTTTCAATGCTCTGGAAGCAAGTTAATTTGCTCCAAAATGTCTTGCGAAAATTGACTCGCAATAAGTCAAAATTTTTTGTCATTGGTGACTTTAATGCCAAACATCGGTCATGGAATAATTCTCAAAGTAATTCCAACGGCAGAATTTTATTTGATGAGTGCTCTTCAGGATATTTCTCAATTAAATACCCTGATAGCCCCACATGTTTTTCCTCTTCTAGAAATCCATCTACGATTGACTTGGTCTTAACCGACTCTAGTGATCTTTGTAGCCAATTAGTTACTCATGCTGATTTTGATTCTAATCATGTCCCTGTTACATTTCAAATATCCCATGAAGCGATTCTCAATCCTATCAGGTCCAATTATTTTCGAGCCGACTGGAATATCATATATATGAAACGTATGTTGATTCTAATCTTGATATCAATATTCCTTTACAAACAAAACTTGATATTGACAATGCTCTTGAAACTTTAACAAATTCCATTGTTGAAGCCAGGAGCATTGCAATTCCGGAATGTGAAGTAAAATTTGAATCCGTGATTATAGACGATGATCTTAAACTTTTGATCCGTCTTAAAAACGTGAGGAGAAGGCAATTTCAACGCATTCGCGATCCTGCTATGAAAATTATATGGCAGGATTTGCAGAAAGAATTCAAGAAACGTTTTGTACAATTAAGAAACAAAAATTTTGAAAATAAGATTTCTCATTTGGACCCTGGCTCTAAGCCCTTTTGGAAATTATCTAAAATTTTGAAAAAAAAACCTCAGTAGCCAATACCGACATTGAAAGAGGAAAACAAATTATTACTAACTAATTGCGAAAATTGGGGCCCAGATAGCCGTAGCGGTAAACGCGCAGCTATTCAGCATGACCATGCTGAGGGTCGTGGGTTCGAATCCCGCTTGTCGAGGATCTCTTCGCAAAGGGTTTTCTTGATTCCCAGGGCATAGAATATCTTCGTACCTGCCACACGATATACGCATGCAAAAATGGTCATTGGCACAGTAAGCTCTCAGTTAATAACTGTGGAAGTGCTCATAAGAACACTAAGCTGAGAAGCAGGCTCTGTCCCAGTTGGGACGTAACGCCAGAAAGAAGAAGAAGAAGGATTTTTGAAAATGCCTGTGAGGCTGATTTGCACTTCTTACAAATTAGCTATTATTAAAAAAATCAAAAATATGAAAGCTCCTGTCGATGATGAAATTTTCTACATCCTCATCAAGAAACTTCCAGAAATTAGCTTATCATTTTTAGTTGATATATTCAACAAATGTTTTCAGTTAGCATATTTTCCTGACAAATGGAAAAATGCTAAGGTTGTTCCAATTTTAAAACCAGACAAAAATCCTGCAGAAGCTTCTAGCTATCGTCCAATCAGTTTGCTTTCCATCATCAGTAAACTTTTTGAAAAGGTTATTTTGAACAGAATGATGGCCCACATCAACGAAAATTCAATTTTTGCCAATGAACAGTTCGGATTCCGCCATGGATATTCGACCATTTATCAACTTTTACGTGTAACAAATTTGATCCGTTCCAACAAATCTGAAGGCTATTCTACTGGTCTTGCTCTTCTAGACATAGAAAAAGCATTCGACAGTGTTTGGCATGAAGGTTTGATCGGAAAATTAAAACCTAATAAATATGTAAAATGTCTCTATCCCCTTATTAATGGAAAATAAAAACTTTGTCTTAAGAACAAGCTTTTGATATTCAAAAAAAAATTCAGGCCAGCCATGTTGTATGCTGTACCAATATAGACTAGTTGTTGTAATACCAGCAAGAAAGCTCTGTAGACAATTCAAAATAAAATTTTGAAACTGGTTCTGAAGCTTCCTCCCTGGTATAGTACCAATGAGTTACATAGAATATCCAATGTTGAAACATTGGAACAAATGTCAAATAACATCAATAATAATTTCAGTCAAAAATATATTATTGCATTGCACTTGCTATCTAAAATACGTATATAGATTTTCATAAGGGTTGATTGACATTTGAACAAAAAAACGGGTTTCCAATTTTTGATGATTTCTGATGATTGAATGATGGATTCTTGAGCCATAATATTTTTTTCAAATACCTAATTAGTTAAGGGGACACGGGAGACCGTGTTATTTTCCCTATCTTTCGTCTCACTCTAACAATAATCATCAAAACTTTGTGGAAGCAAATCTCGAGTTTTAGTGAACCGATGAAGCTGAAAATTTATCGGGTTGTGCACTACATATATAAAATCATAGTGATACATTTTCGCATCGATATATGGAGTGGTTCTTGGGATTTGCTTCTTGAAATGGATAGGGTGATTATGATGACGTCCCGTGCGGCCTTAATGGACGGGAAAATGTACGCATGACTGATATGCGTTTATTTACTCTTGAACGTACGAGAATAAACGCATAACAGTATCAGTGCTTACTATGATGCATCGGTCTTCACATGCGAATTAGTGTTGTTTTGATAGTTCAGTGTACGCATTCAAAGTCGCGAAAATGTATATCCTCGATTATTCGAATAGTTATGGTACTTCTGATGGTTCCGAGGATGAGTGCAGGAATTTGGCTGAAGGCGACCCGACGGCAATGACGCGGGCACTGAAAACAACTTAGCTGGCTTCGACGATAAGGACAGCTATGACGGCAATGTTGACGGGGACGGCAGCTTTTAATTTCCACCGAAGACGTTTTCTGAGCGTTGGGTAAGCTATTTGAAATCATTGGAGGATACTGAACATGCGACGGGGACTGATGCGGGCTTAAAAACTCAAAAGAAGACCGTATTCGTCTTAACATGGTGTCCTGGGCATTGGATTCGCCGGCCATACATGGAAAAAATTGAAAAGGTTGTAAGAGCTGGTGTTCCTCAAGCCAGCATTTTGGGACCGATATTATACAATATTTATACATAAACCAAAAGCTCTTTATTTAAAACCATTAAGTAGACATGTTGTCACGATAAGAGGGGTTCCAATAAATTGGTCAGATGAAGTATCTAGGGCTCATGCTAGATAAGAATTTAACTTTCAAAAATCACATTGAGGGCATTTAAGCTAAATGTAACATATATGTAAAATGTCTCTATCCCCTTATTAATAGAAAATCAAAACTTTGTCCTAAGAACAAGCTTTTGATATTCAAACAAATTTTCAGGCCAGCCATGTATGCTGTACCAATATGGACTAGTTGTTGTAATACCAGGAAGAAAGCTCTGCAGAGAATTCAAAATAATATTTTGAAAATGATTCTGAAGCTTCCTCCCTGGTATAGTACCAATGAGTTACATAGAATATCCAATGTTGAAACATTGGAACAAATGTTAAATAAAATAATTCATAATTTCAGGCAAAAATCGTTAGAATCTTCTATTGCCACGATTAATGCGTTGTATGTTTAGGTTAAGTTAGGTTATGTAAATTGAAAACGTGTTTTTTTTCTCTTATAAGTAGGTAAAATCAACTTACCTGTAAAAAAATCTGAACTGCTACGGCAAATGAAATGTAATATGTTGCTAACAAAATGTTAATAAAATCTTAAATTTGTTTTACCAAATTAGGATGATAGTGTTGTCTAATAACACAGAGCACCTAGATATAAAAAATTAATGTAATGTTTGAAATGATACTAATAAAAAAATAAAAAAATAAAAATGAAAAGGTTGTGATTCGAAAAGGAAGCTTCGTGTCGAACTACACTAAATCGTTGGACTCGGATGCAGTATAAGCAATTGTATGAGACGTTTCGAATCAGATGTTTTCCGTTTGTTTACCAGCTTCGAAGGTTTCTGGCGGGCCGATTTATTTACGTTTCTTCTAGCGCTACATTTGGAAAGAGCATATTCATCAATAGGCAAATTTAATGCGCCACCATCATAGAGGTCTCTAGGGAAGGAGAGAAATGTCATTGAAAATGTTTGTTTAGATCCAAAATTCAATTTTTCGGCCCAAAAATTAGCTCATAATCAATTAATTATTAAACTATTTTTCATTGGCATAATCATTTTGACCCTTTATTCCTGCGATACGTGTAATTTCACAACAAATTTAACCACAAACAAAGAATCCGGAAGTTTATAACCTTATGTTGCCAAACACCAATTTTCCAATTTTATCCCACTAATCGTACATGAGCACTGACCGGATCTGTACATTATCGAAGGAAAAAAAGTTTATCATGTTTTTCAATGCTCTCTGATCGTCTACAACCTAACTATTCCGAGAAAAAGAGTAAATTGTGTGCTCCTTCCTATGCTGCACACGGTGCGTTCTCAACTCAACCTCTTTTATGACGGTTCTCCTACTAGCCACCAGATGCCGAAGTGATCGTTCAGCTTTTAAAATATTAGCCTATGGCGCTGGTGGCAGTGCAACACAGTTTTAAATTTTCGCCTGTAAAATTTAAATCAGTAGGCAGGAAAGATATTTTTCATCTACGTTACCTGTAAAACATGTTAACCTGAGAAATATGCGCTGAAAGAAACGGGGACGTCATCGTCAACAAAAATGTGACCAGCGCCATTCAGATATCATGCTAGTTTTTTGAACAACAACAATGAGCGGCCCGCCAGAAAACGTCATTCGAACGTCTCGTAAATGCCTTATAGCATAGTGACATGCTGTTCTCGAAACAAACAGCTTAAAATGATAATATTGCTTTATTTCGATCTGATTACTGGTCTAAAATTTAAGCAACAACCCCAAGGAATTGAGCCAGAACGGAAAACAGCTCTGCTGAAGGCAAATCTACCAGTAATTGACGACAAAATTTTTCGGACTGTTGTAGAATAAAATTGATGTACCTAATTCAATGAAACTTTCTTTAAATTTCTTTGTTTGTGAACTGCAAAATTATTCCCTAGCAATTTTTTTTTTTTACTTGTATTAAATATACAGCTTGATTTGCGAGACTGATATGCATTTATTAGTAACGTGGAATAGACCAAGTCAAGCGTGTGCTAGAATAAGGGTGTAAGTCGCATGATCGATTTCTCTTCATCATTCTGTGAATAAAAATGACAAGATGCGGGTTTTTTTAGTATTCTTTCACCTCTGGACGCTAGGCAGCGATGCAATCTTGCGTCCTGAGGTGAAAACATGCTGACAAACTTGCATCTTGTCGCCTTTATACACAGAAGAGAGGATCGATGAAGAGAAATCGATCATGCGACTTACGCCCTTATTCTAGCACACGCTTGAAGTTTGATGTTGTTTTTAACATTTCTTGAACAAAAGTATTGTTTTCTTATAATACCATGAAAATGGATGCAATTTTGTGACGGGAAACGTAATTCACAAAAAATGACGAAAACTCACTGTTATTCATTTATGGGCATTACAGTTCTTAAATGCTGATCAATTGATGTAAACGATAGATGAAAATGGAATTCACCAGAGTACTCGTTTTGTAGACAGGTTGACAAGGACATTTGGGAGATTCAAAAATAAAAAAAAGTTTGAAAATCCAATCTCCCATATCTTTATTATCATCCTTTCCATTAGTGTTCTGTGGAAAGAAAAATAATGGTATTTTGTGAAATTTTCAGCTTTTTTGGTGGTGATTTAAAGGTGACCTAAAGACGATGTAGGTTTATATGGAAAATACTATGTAGAACTCCAAACACGTTGGCTCTGGAATTTAAGTAAAGGGTGTATTTTAGTACCAAATTGACCTTTCATAAAAGGTGGCTCCCAATACCGGACACGATCTGTAAATGCCTCGAATTTTACGAATTGTTCCGAATTTTCATTCTTCTTATTTTTATTGCATTTTTGATATCATGAGCGATTGAATCCATGAAAATTGCATATACATATTTAGAGATACTGGTGCAAAAATTACCAAGATAGCATGTATCAAATCAAGTTGCTCGAAACTGGGGACAGGAGGTACTAGACCTAAATTGTAGTTTGACCATATTTAGTTTAAATATGATACAACATACATTCATACTTTCAAATAATAATTATATTCGATCACTTGATCTAAATTGTTTTGCCATTTTCAAAATAATTACTAGTTAGGCTCATATTTAGAGCCATACGTCAAATTTTCAACAATTTCCAAACATCTCTACTTTTTTAAAAAAGCATGCATATCTCAAGGTTGTGCTATTCTACGCAAGCATTACTCTCCTTAATAGCTTTCTTTGCTTCATATACGCCATTTTGATTGGATCATGATTTCTCAAGTTTTCGACATTGTCCGGTATTGGGTGCTGTCCGGTTCTGGGGGATCTCCCCCTAAACTTATCATCCCATGATGAATTCTTCAAACCATAATAAAGAAAGTTGCTAAAGAGAGCAATTCAATCCGACGGATGGGAGATGTTCATGAACTTGTTTGTTATTATTTAGCTCCATATTGGATTATAGCCCGGCAAACAAAATTAGCTCCAAAAGGTTTGGTTTCCACTATGAGACGGTAAGTTTGTACTCACATTACAATACTTACGTGTTTGGAACATTTTACAAAATTTATCCATAATAATTTCCATATAAATCTACATTATTTTTTAGCTACGTTTAAATCATCATCGAAAAAGCAGAAAAAATCACAAAAAAAAATTATCGATAATGTACCCTTTGTTATGCAACCATCGGATCTCTGGTTATGAGTGATAGTTCTCTATCTATCCGATAGGTGTCCATTTTATTCTAAACGATAAATTTTACATAACGACAGATACAGCCCATGATTATTAAAATCCATACACCTCGGCCGAAACAAACCAATCGTTTGCAACAAGATTTGAACAAAATAAAATTCAATGTTATGTGTAAATGAAAATACCAAATAAATTAAAATCAAGGGTTCATCCAGATTAGGTCAAGTGTTATTAAAAAATAATTTGAGACAAGGTTATGGAGAAGTTGAGAGTCATGCAAAAAATACAGAGTGGGTTTAAGTTAAACAAGAGTTAGCCAAGTTAATATCAAATGTAATTAAAAAGAAACTTAACAGAACGTTAAAGTTATTCGAGAATTAGTCAAAATAATAGTTATAATCACTAGAACACTAGGCGTACGTGGGCTTTAGAAAAATGTCACTGGCGAAGTGAGCTCTCATCATAAGTGGAGTTTGACATGAATTACTAATTATTTAGCAAATAGTGGTTTCAAAAATATTGAAGAGGTTATCAACTAAAAGTTTAGAGTAACAATAACAGCAGCTTGTGCCTATCGGTGATTCTAAAATTTATGGGATGTTGCAATATTGAAATCGGCTGTCGCAATATTCGGTAATGCGATTTCATACTTATACTATATCGATGTCAATTTCAAAAAATTACACTACATTTAAACAATACTCAAATAATATTTAAATCGATGTTGAGGATTAGAATCTTTTTTTCTAGAATATAGTTGTATGCAAACACTTAAAGATTTTTAATGCTATATGTGCTTATTAGTTATTACTTAAATTTCCTATGGTAGTTTCAAGTTTTTTTGCCATATAATTTAAATAAATTGGGACTTTCACTTCAAACAAACGCATAACAAATCTTGACATTCGAAAATTTTGTTTTCGTGGTAGAATTTGATATTCTCTTGCAATTATCATCTACCCGGGAGGGCAACAGAAAATTGAACCTGTCCTTGCTCCAAAAACTCATCTAATATGAATGATTCTGCGTGCTTCATTGCCAGAAACGGAACTCACTAAAACTATTTGTAATTGCGGTTCGATTTCGGCACGAAACGTGAATCTCATCAAACAAATAGATCAGATTGGGTACGGAGCAGAAAATAGAATACATATACACCAAAATTTCACCATGTGATGGATGAACCGTCACGAATGCGACTCTGATAGCGGCCGCGTTTGCTGGGAACTATGGGCCAGATGTTACAATTTCGCGACAAAAGTCGAAACAACTTTTCCAATGAAATAAATTTATGAGAATTTAATATTATAAGGATCATGTGTGTTTGTATACCGACGATTAAATTCCATTTATTAATTGCACTCTATGGAGTTCAATTAAGTTTAAACAAAACTGCTTCATTTTCAGCATTTTTCAGTAAAATACTTTATACTTAAAAATTGTAAGCATAATTAGAGCAAAGTTGGGCGAAACTTCGAGTGGAGCAAAAGTTTATATTACAGATTTCTAGCTCAATTCAAAACAAATGTTATAAATGTCAGTGGTTCGAATACTGGACAAGTAAGAGACTACTATAACATATCGATACTTATATGACTGGCTGTTTCGAGAAATATTGGTTATTTATAAGTGGAATTTTGTCGCGAAACTTTGATTTCCAGCCCATAGTGCTGGGGTGGGAAATTCTTCGCATTATACTTCCAGTGTCGCTTCTAGTTGCTATTGTTGGCACTGTGATATGATCCAATTTCCCGACCCAACATCCGGGGTTGCAACCCATACTCATCCATCCATCCAATCCACCCACTTTCTCATTCTGTGCTGTAGGTTGAAATCAGATGACCAACAGTCAAAGATACCAACCAGCGGCAGTGTGTCCCATTTCCAGCGAAGAATCCGAGCTCACCGTCATGGTTTCGTCTATTGGAGAAATCGATTTTCCACGGTGTCGATGCAATGAAACTGCCACATGATTGCCAGGTTCTAACTAGGATTAAACTTTTATTTATTTTGCCGACGTAAAAATAGCTCTGGGAACTATCTTTCTTGCGTTCTACTCCATGGACAGAAACGTGTACCTGTCGCTGTTTGGTTATGTCTAAATACACAACAGATATCTCACTGAATGAATGAATATTTTGAAATATATTGAGAAAATTAGTTGAATTATCTTGAATCGTTAAGATTTTCATAAGCAGTTGAAAGTGCTTTTAACGACAGAACACTGCAGTCATCGTTTGTTTAAAGTTTTCACTATAGAGGCTGCAGTCATCATGAAACGTTATAGGCCAAGTGGTTTTTCAACTGTTCTTTGCTGCATTTCCACTTCGATTGAAGCATGTCATTCATTCAAGTTCAATCCAGCATTGCATATAGCCGCATAATACTACTCAAACTTGCGTAGTGAGTACAGATTCTTCCGAAGAACCGTTCACCGCTAACTTCCAACTATTAACGTTTTTCATTTTGAGGAAATATTGGTGGAAAACGATGAAATACTAGGGTAGGAAAGCAAGAGGAGTTATTTCGGACGCCGTTGGCTTCCAAACAATTTGATATTCCTACGTTGTGTCGATATTTTTATGCATAAAATACTGACAGCAAAAAAACAATGTACTGCTTGCCACAAATCTTCTAAAAGTACAAAATTCATCTCTCGGCAGCTAAAAAATTGGTCTAGCAATTGATAGATTTGGCTTGAACCGTGCCATCAAAATGGATGAAGATAATATCTATGAATTGAATGAAATATAATCAATATACGTCAAAATTGTAGAACATGAGGTAAATACCTTTGCTAACCTAGTTTTTATTAGCTATTCTTACTTCGTTTTTCTCAACTTTCTTATAGTGACTTTAGAATTCAAAACGAGCGGTGCTCTAATGGGAAAAAAAGATTTTTCTGACAAAATTCAAGAAAGCGGTCTAATTTAAGAAGGTCGTTGAATTTGTTTCAGCTTCAAATAAAAGCTAAATCATTGAGACATTTTGCAAACTTTTTAGTTAGCTGGCGTACAAGGGTCCTCCAATTTGAGTAAACCTCCTCCAGTTTTAGCTTATACTAGTGATCAGTGATATAAAATTGGAATTTTGATTCGTGGGCTTCGTAGCCGTGCGGTTAGTGTCACCAAGGCAATTAGCCGCATCGTGCTAAGGAGTGTGGGTTCGATTCCCACCTCAGGCCGTAAAACTTTTCGACAGGAATGTTTTCCGACTGTGCCACTGGGCGTTGCATGCTAGTCCGTTGTCTAGTGTGGTGCTTCCTTCAAAGGGCAAATAGCCCACTGGGAGCATTTAACGTGTAGTGTCTTTTAAGTGTGACGATAGCGGCCTGGTTTCAGCAAAAGTTACTCCAATACTTCCAAAAACACAGCTTATAACATTCACCAGAACCTATTTATTTAAAACTTTCATGCAGACATGTTGTTACGCTGAGAGAGTTTCCAATAAAATGTACAGTTGAAGTTAAGGTGATAGAACAAAGCCAAACTTCAAATATTCAAAAGCACAAATCTAGAGAACGGAACATCAGAATGAGCTGAAAACTTAATCAATTGTTCACCATCAGTTATTTAGTTTTATGTTTTTAGCTTAAACGGATGCTTGGTTCTCCAGATTTGTGCTCTTGAAAGTTTGAGATTTGGCTTCGATTCATCTTCACCTAAAAGGTCTCATGCTAGATGAAAATTAAACTTTCCAAAATCACATTGAGGGCGCTCAAGCCAAATGTAACAAATATATTAATTGTAGTATCATCAAACAAGTTTTCAAATCGGCCATGTTGTATGCTTCTGATATCTTGGGGGCATATAGGCGTAATTGACCGATTTTCAATTTTCTTGGACGAAATGAAAGCTAAAGATTTCGACTTTTCAAGAAAAATATAAAATTTCACAAAAAAAATGTTTTTACATAAAAAAAAACACAAATTTCGGTTCATCGTGTTTCGAAGGCCTTGGGACCAAAGGGGCTATTGCTGTTCTAATTTTTTCTTGAATGTTCAGAAAAATTTACGTTTACTGTCAAATTTTCTTTTTTTTTCACCAAATCATTTGCTTAAGGTTCATTCGCGTTTAACGTTCTACGGAGCCGAATTTTTTGTACTCGTTTACAATAGTGGACACAAATATTTTTAAGAAGGGCTTGGTTGGGATTGGATAACAGGGTTGGTATTTCATGGTTGCCCGTTTGTCGTATCATGGCGTATGCCAACTTCATGTAGGTTTTCGATTGCCGGGTGGCCAGGAACATACTGTCAAATTTTCAGTGATGTTTGATTTTAAATTGAATTTGAATATCGATTCAGCGGTTCAAAAGTTATAATTTAAATAAATAATAAAAGTTTTGCAAAGTTGCGATTTTTTTGGTCACTATATTTCGGAAATGGTCACCCTAATCAAAAACTCCAAAAACACATGCATCCTTATTTCGGATAAGGAACAAAATAGCAAATTTTCACGAAATTTGGTGACCCACCAGATCGGTTTTTCATGGAATGGCTGTGTAGTGCTTCCTTGTGAATAAAGTGTATTTCAAGGAATTTTTCGTTTAAATATTTGAAATTTTCCTTGTAAAGAAAGCGTCACTCAAAACGACGGACTCTCCTCCCAATCGAAAAGCTTTAAAGTATGGAGTAGGGATTGAACGCACACCCCATAGCATAATGCGCCTGATGCTTGACAACATACGGTTTTCCGGCAAAACTGATCAGACTGATTCGTGCAACGTTGGATGGATCGAAATCAAGTGTGCGGGTTGCGGATGAGACTTCAACCTCCTTCGTAACCTTAGATGGATTGAAGCAAGGAGATGCGATTTCGAACCTTTTGTTCAACATCGGTGGGGCAAAAGTTCGATTCAGTCAATCAATTTTGAAACTGTTATAACTAAAAATGGGTAAATATTTTGACACTAGTTTGTTCAGCAAAAATATAGTCAAGATGTTGAAGGTTCACTGTATGGTATTTATTTTGTTTCAACTGCTATTGTTTGTCTGGAAACTTTGATGATACCACTTAGGACGAACTTTTGCCCCACCTTACTCTTATTATATTTTGCCGCTAGGTGGCACTAGTAAGCATATTTAATCAAACATATAAAACAAATTCTATATGAACCAGATAAGATAGAAATTTCGAGCCTTCGGCAAAGTTGTTCAGAAAGTCTAGGACATCCAGAAAGTTCAATTCAAGTTTGGTTCGTTCCATAGATCATTTATTCACTTTATACACAAGTGATTTGTGCTATTCATATCTGATTCACTTCATAAACATCTGATTTACTTAAGGTGAAACAGTTTGGAATCAACTTCTAAGATTGCACTAGAACTTCAAAGGCACAAATCTCGCGAAGAAAGCATCCAACAGCAGTGCACTTTTTATTTTGGCTTTGTGCACTAGCAGAAAGCTGAAAATAAGAAGATCAGAAACGTTTGCCAACTATTTCGCCAGTTTAGTGCCTTTGAAAACGTGAGGAGGGGCACAAATCGGCCATTGTGCCGGCCATCTTTGGATTCCGAGATGTTTCACCTTAATGTTCAAGTGATTCATGTCTGACTAACTTCATATTCAAGTGTTTCAAGTTTGATTTACTTATGTTCAAGTGATTAAGGTCTGATTCATTTCACATTCAAATGATTCAGGACTTTGTTTCTTATTCTTTATTAGTATCATTCCAAACATTTCATTCATTTTTTATATCTAGGTGTTCTATGTTACAAAACACTATCATCCAAATTCGGTAAAACTTATTAAAGCATTTATTAACTTTATGTTAACAACATATTACAATTCATTTGTCGTAGAAGTTCAGAATTTTTTCAGGTGAGTTGATTTCACCTGCATAACAGCAAAAAACGCTTTCAATTTACTTAACCTAAATATATAACGCATTAATCGTGGCAATAGAAGATTGCAACATTTTTTGTCTAAAATTATTCATTATTTTATTTGCCATTTGTTCCAATGTTTCAACATTGGAAATTTTATGTAACTCATTGGTACTATACCAGGAAGGGAGCTTCAGATTAATTTCCAAAATTCTATTTTGCATCCTCTGCAGTGCTTTCTTCCCGGTACAGCATACAACATATTCCATATTGGTACAGCATACAACATGGCTGGCCTGAAAATTTGTTTGAATATCAAAAGCTTGTTCTTAAGACAAAGTTTTGATTTTCTATTAATAAGGGGATAGAGACATTTTACATATATGTTACATTTAGCTTAAATGCCCTCAATGTGATTTTTAAAAGTTAAATTCTTATCTAGCATGAGCCCTAGATACTTAACTTCATCTGACCAATTTATTGGAACCCCTCTCATCGTGACAACATGTCTACTTGAAGGTTTCAAATAAAGAGCTTTTGATTTATGTGGGAATATTATTAGTGGAGTTTTGGAAGCATTAGGAAAAATCTTCCATTTCTGCAAGTATGAAGAAAAAATAACTTTTTTGCAATCGACTACAGATGACACGCAGGCTTTGTCCTTTGGCGGAGAGGCCTGTGTCATCCGCAAACAAGGATTTTTTATATCCCTGAGGTAACTCAGGTAAGCCAGATGTGAAAATATTGTATAATATTGGTCCCAAAATGCTGCCTTGGGGAACACCAGCTCTTACAGGAAGTCTTTCAGACCTGGAGTTCTGATAATTAACCTGAAGTGTACGATTTGACAGATAACTTTGAATTATTCTAACAATGTATGTTGGAAATTAAGGTTTTTCAATTTTACTATCAAACCTTCATGCCAAACACTTTCGAATGCTTTTTCTATGTCTAGAAGAGCAAGACCAGTAGAAAAGCCTTCAGATTTGTTGGAACGGATCAAATTTGTTACACGTAAAAGTTGATGAGTGGTCGAATGTCCATGGCGGAATCCGAACTGTTCATTGGCAAAAATTGAATTTTCGTTGATGTGGACCATCATTCTGTTCAAAATAATCTTTTCAAAAAGTTTACTGATGGAGGAAAGCAAACTGATTGGACGATAGCTAGAAGCTTCTGCTGGATTTTTATCTGGTTTTAAAATTGGAACAACCTTAGCATTTTTCCATTCGTCAGGAAAATATGCTAATTGAAAACATTTGTTGAATATATCAACTAAAAATGATAAGCTTCTTTCTGGAAGTTTCTTGATGAGGATGTAGAAAATTCCAACATCGCCAGTAGCTTTCATATTTTTGATTTTTGAATAATAGTTCTCATTTCTTCCAAATCAGTCTCCCAGGCATTTTCAAAAACGTTCTCTTGATTGAGAATATTTTCGAAGTCCTGAATAATTTGATTTTCAATTGGAGTAGTCGGATTTCAATTGGAGTAGTAATTCCTAAATTAAAATTTTGCGCGCTTTCAAACTGCATAGCAAGTTTGGGGCCTTCCTTAGCCGAGTGGTTAGAGTCCGCGGCTACAAAGCAAAGCCATGCTGAAGGTGTCTGGGTTCGAATCCCGGTTGGTCCAGGATCTTTTCGTAAAGGAAATTTCCTTGACTTCCCAGGGCATAGAGTATCATCGTACCTGCCACACGATATACAAATGCAAAAATGGCAACTTTGGCAAAGAAAGCTCTCAGTTAATAACTGTGGAAGTGCTCATAAGAACACTACGCTGAGAAGCAGGCTCTGTCCCAATGAGGACGTAAATGCCAAGAAGAAGAAGCAAGTTTTTGAGCATTTTTGCAATTAGTTAGTAATAATTTGTTTTCCTCTTCCAATGCCGGTATTGGCTTCTGAGGTTTTTTCAAGATTTTAGATAATTTCCAAAAGGGCTTAGAGCCAGGATCCAATTGAGAAATCTTATTTTCAAAATTGTTCATTAATTGTGCAAAACGTTTTTAGCAGGATCACGAGTGCGTTGAAATTGCCTTCTCCTCACGTTTTTATGACGGATCAAGAGTTTAAGATCATCATCTTTAATCACGGATTCATATTTTACTTCACATTTTGGAATTGCAATGCTCCTGGCTTCAACAATAGAATTTGTTAAAGTTTCAAGAGCATTGTCAACATCAAGTTTTGTTTGGAAAGGAATATTAACATCAAGATTAGAGTCAACATACGTTTCATATATATTTCAGTCAGCTCGAAAATAATTGAAAGTGGCACTGATAGGATTGAGAATCGCTTCATGGGATATTTGAAATGTAACAATGACATGATCAGAATCGAAATCAGCATGAGTAACTAATTGACTACAAAGAAGACTAGAGTCGGTTAAGACCAAATCAATCGTAGATGGATTTCTAGAAGAGGAAAAACATGTAGGGCCATCAGGGTATTGAATTGAGAAATATCCTGAAGAACACTCATCAAATAAAATTCTGCCGTTGGAATTACTTTGAGAATTATTCCATGACCGATGTTTGGCATTAAAGTCACCAATGACAAAAAATTTCGACTTATTGCGAGTCATTTTTTGCAAGTCTGCAAATTAACTTGCTGTTCAGAGCATTGAAAAGGCAAATATGCAGCTATGAAAGTATATTTACCAAGTTGTGTTTCAACTGAAACACCTAAAGTTTCAAAAACTTTCGTTTCAAATGAGGAAAACAATTGATGTTTTATACTCCTATGAATGATGATTGCAACTCCGCACATGCCCCATTAAGTCGATCATGACGATAAACAAAAAAGTTAGGATCTCTTTTGAGTTTAGATTCAGGTTTCTAATACGTTTCAGTAATAACTGCTATATGCACGTTATTAGCTGAAAGAAAAATAAACAGCTCGTCCTCTTTACCATTCAGAGAACGAGCATTCCAATTTAAAATATTTAAATTATTATTTGGATCCATTAGAAGAATATAATCCAATAAAAATTAATAATTAATAATATAATGATTGGACTGCTTCAGTCATAGTGGTGGATTTGAACATTGCATCAATCATTAGATTCAATTGTTCAGTTAGAAAATTAAAATCAGAGGCAGACATATCACTTGAAGTGGGTACATTATTTGATGATTTCCCATTAGAATTTTCGGCGGAGTAGGAGTTACCTGTGGCGGTAGGGTTTTTTTCCATTTGATTTGAAACAAGTAGAATGGGTACTCATAGTACGAACAGGGGAGGAGTTCAAATTACCTGCTACGATATCGGCAAAGGATTTTCCGTGGGTAGATACATTCGAAATTGAAAGATTTGAACGGCTACCCGACGGATTAAAATTAGTTTGTGAATGAGCATGATTATGATCTTCCTGATGGGTATGATTCCTAATCAAGCGATCGTTAACTGATAAATGAGTATTGTTTGATACTCTACCAGGGAAATTCCGGAAACGACCGTTATCGTAACGGATATTATCTTTCATCTGCCTGGCACGAGCCTCAATGAATCTCTTGCGTGAAGGGCAATTCCAAAAATTTGACTTATGATTGGCCCTGCAATTAGAGCATATAAACTTGGTGGTATCTTCCTTCACTGGGTAGACGTCCTTAGCGTGAGAAGAACCTCCGCAAATCATGCATGTAGCATCCATGCGACTATTTTTTGTACCATGACCCCACTTTTGGCACCGACGGCACTGAGTGGGGTTCTGGTAATTTCCTCCAGGTTTCTGAAAATGTTCCCATGTCACACGGACATCGAACAAAAGTTTTGCTTTTTCTAAATCTCTAATATTATTTAGTTCTTTTTTGTTAAAGTGAACTAAATAATATTCTTAAAAAAGCTCTTTCCGAACAACGCCAGATTGGGTTCTCTTTTTCATAATGATTACTTGGACTGGGGAAAATCCAAGTAAATCATTTATTCCATTTTTGATCTCTTCAAGTGACTTATAGTCACTTGAGAGACCTTTCAAGACAACTTTGAACAAACGTTCAGTTTTGTCGTCATAAACACAAAACCAGTGCAAATGCGATCCAAGGGAACATCAAGGTGGAAATGAAAACCTATTTTCACTTTGGTTCTCTTACTCGATATTGAGATACAGAATATCGAACAAGAGAGAGATGTGTGAAGTTAAAAATGCAATTGTAACACAGTTTGTTATAAGTTATCAAAAAGCAAATTGAAATTAAGTTAAAATAATATATTTTGTTACAATTCAGGTATGAGAAATAACATAAAGAGTTACATGCTTGTTTGAATTACATCATATTTTGTTTAAATTATAATATATTTTGTATTTATTTTGTTTAATGTAGAGGAAATTTCGTTCTAATTTTTGTTATTTAAACTACTAACCAACCAAAATTATCAAAAAAAAATGTTAGAAAAAACATTCTCACTAAGTTAGAAAATCTATTACAACTCTGTTGTAAACCACTGGTCGGGAAATTAGATATTCTGAATTACTTGAAGAGCTTAAATTGCGGTAAGAAGTAAAATTTTGCTTTCTATTTGTTTTTAATTATTTTTTCTCCAACCGAATAGAAGCTGACCAAAATGCTTGTAGAACGTTATCAAAGCTGAAGAATAAAGTTGGTATTCAACGACATGCTTTATAGTTTCTCCAAATTTGAGTGAACAGCGCCTGAACAAAGGTTAGCCATGAAAATTATTAAAATGTTATTAAACTATGCTGAATAAAACTGCCATAACGGTGTTTGTTAAATAAGTTAATGTTTTGTTGGGTTCTTGTTATGCCTAAAAAACTGTTTAAAATAGGAATTCCTCGAAAAACAATCTAAGAGTCTCACTTAAACATTTCTTTATATTTTTTACACGTATTACCGGAAGAACTATTTACAGTAATGTCTGGAGTATGTTCTGGAAAAAATCAAGAAGCGATGTCTTGAAAATTCAAGAACGAATGCAAAATATATTCCCAATTTTCTAAGGAATTCTAAGAGTTTACCTGAAATAATTGAAAGAGTTTCTGAAAGAATCGCAGAATTCATACAGCAATACTTGAAGAAAATCCGGGAATAAAATTTCTGAGTGTCATAGATGAATAATGTCCGGAGGTATCCTTAGAAAGTTCTCTAGGAAATCATGAGGAATCATAAAAAAAACCTGGTGGAATTTTTGAACAGATTTGTTGGATTTATGGTGCATTATTAAAGTGATATTTTTACTAAGACATGTCCGATGTTGTTGTTTTGTTTTATTTACGAATAAGTCTTTAATTTTAAAGCTCACATGTATTTTTCATTAATCTTTATTAGATATCGAGTTTTCTCCGATAATTCACATGCCGTTATTTGTTGGTTCAGAAGAATTACATTCTCATAATTTGATACCATTTTACAAATACGATTCATGTAGTAATGCACACCTAGTACAGAACAAATATTTTCCACACACGGTGAAGTGGGAATGATAAATTTCATATCCTGATTAAAACATGAAGCAAACACTTGCTAGCCCCATCAGGTTGCATCGCAAAACATGAAGAGTCAATTCTGTGAACGAAAGAAATTCACTTCGTTGTATCTAGCAAGGCCGGGTAAAAGAAGCGTGCGGAAGGAAGAGGAAATGATACACCTGTTTTATTTTTTTTATTAGGGCACAGGTTCGATACCAAAACTATCTACGCAAGGAAAATTATTCTATCAAACTTCGTCACCACCATTTAGAAAAAGCAAAACAAGTTTATAAATTATTCACATTATTCGCATAGGAGTTTACCTACCTTTTCGATATTTAAATGTTTGACCTTGTTTTCTTAACTTCGCTATCGGTGGCACAAAACAGATGGGGAAATTTTCCTAAACATGTAGTCTCCAAATTTATTCCAATATTATGATAAGCACGGTGGATCATAGTTTTTCACACTTTTTGATGCTGATTGAAATCTATTTCCTTCTAATTGTAACAGTACCAATCACTTGATTTGCATTCTTTTATGCACGTTGTGACAAATCACTTGGATTTTTGCACCACAAATTTAATTCAATTTCTCAAACGGGATGAGGAAAATATGGGTGATTCCGTTCTCGCTCCGATATAAAATGATATCAGCAGCATACGACTTAACTAGTATCGCAGGATATTTTTCACAATAGTGTCCTTCAAAGAGAAGAAGAATCGCTGATGACAGGACTCTCTGACAGGATCCTGGTTTCCACTTGTTCACATTCAGATGGCTTGGTGGGACATGCGCAATGGGGGGAACTTTCATTTGGGCGGGAAAATTCAAAGGACGAAATAGTTTGAATGTTGAACTTTGAATTTGTATTTATGTATTTTTTGGTTTATGTATATATGTCATGCAGACCAATAATTTTGACACATAATTTTGCAAGTGTTAACTATTAAATACTATCTGAAAGCATGACGCGAGATACCGGCTACTCTCTATGATGTGGTACAATTAATTCTACTTTTATTCATGGAAAGCGATATGGCAGTCAACAAGCTCCTCCATGAGTTTGATCTCTGAAAGCACACATGTTCGCTAATAAAATAACTTTGATATTGTATGGTGTATAGTGTTTTGTATTGATGGCGTTAAACATGAAACGTGTTTTTTTGCAGTAATGAAAATATTATAGCAGAGTGGTATTTTCGGCGATGCAGTCCAATAGCGAATCAAAAGCCCGTTTTGCTTTTGCTTTGGACGATTTGCCCTTTGAAGGAAGCACCACACTTGACAACGGAGTACGTTCCTGACGAAAAGTTTTTCGGAATCGCACCCACCCTCCTTGACTTGATGCGGCTAAATGCTTGGTAACATTAACCGCACGGCCACGAAGCCCACAACTTTCATTCTCTTGCATAAATGGACAGATTACTTGATTGAAATTGAAACAGATGCAATAATATAGCCGGGAACACAAAAACGCATTTTCCCAACAATGATAGTGCTAGTGGTTACGTCGATCATGCGAGCATGGACAGCTAAGGGCGTACAGAGTAGACACTCAATAGCTTTATTCAACCAATTTTGAAATATACCTTATATGATTTTTGATTGAAATTGCACTAAAAAAATTGAAACTGCTACGAATTATATGTCGTCAAATTGACTTAGCATAGCATAGCAGCATAGACTGACTGTACATGTCAATGATTGCTACTTCGTAATTGTTCGGAACTGGTAAGAATTGCACTTCGATCCAAATGAATAAGGGTTGGGATTTCCCACTTATTCTTGAAGTGAAATTTTAGCAGTTCTCATATTATGCATCAATAACGGCGCCGGCCGAGTCCTAACAGTCAGTTTGGATGGCGAAGGAATGTTAGGGTATCATCACACCCACCCACATGTTGCTTATAGAGACCGAGAATACCTCTGCATCTCCACAATTACCACGGGAAGGGTGTTTATTAGTGAGGAAGGAAAAAGATCTAGGAGTAACCTTTGGTCGGTGATGCGATACATGGATAAGTAGGAAAAATACGACTTTTACTCAAAAC
The DNA here is from genome assembly GCF_002204515.2 of Aedes aegypti. Classification (NCBI taxonomy): domain Eukaryota; kingdom Metazoa; phylum Arthropoda; class Insecta; order Diptera; family Culicidae; genus Aedes; species Aedes aegypti. The sequence goes on along the minus strand of NC_035108.1, from coordinate 200,036,097 downwards.
TATTTTTGCATTTTGTCGCGAGGTGATACTTACTTGATACTTGATGGGCTACAATCAGTGCTGTAAAACGGTGAACAGAGTCTGTTCATGCACACCAGAAAAATGCCACCGCATCGGTGGCTCATTTTGTGAGATTGCGTTCTTGCTTTCTTTGCTCACGATCGCCCGAACACATATACTGTAAAGGGCATCGCATCATTTTATTTTGACATGCAATCACGCGTCCGATTCCCTGTGATATTTCTACAATAACACCACATATCGATCAATTTTCTCAATACTGTCGTACATTAGTTTGTAATGTATCTATTATAATCATAATCCATCCAATTATTCACAAAAATAACTATGAACGGAAAAATAGAACAGCTGTGAGCAGACTCTGCTCATCCAGCAATCACGCTCTTTTTACATTTGTTTTGTTCTGGTTCTCCGATGCAAGAATCTGTGACCAAATCGGTCGCTGTTGGTTCGTGAGCGTGTGAGCGTGGATCCTGCTTAATATTGGTTCATTTTGCGTAAACGGCATGATTCTTTCCACCACTGGCTACAATCCGCTACGTTGAATCTACGCCTCCACTGGGCTCGGTCCTGAGCCAATCCCTTCCAGTCGCCCTGAACGTTAAATGCCCTTAAGTCCTCTTCAACTGCAAAAAGCCAACGTGTGCGCGGCCTACCACGAAGCCGACGGCCTCGTCCGGGTTCTCTACTGAATATTATTTTTGCTTGTCGTTCTTCCGGCATTCGTACCACGTGACCAGCCCAACGCAGCCTGCCGTGTTTTATGAGCTTGATAATATCCACTTCTTTATATACTTGGTACAACTCATGATTCATGCGACGCCGCCAGATGTCATTTTCTTGTTTACCGCCGAGTATTGTTCGCAGCACTTTACGCTCAAAAACTCCAAACGCTTTCCGGTCGACCTCTTTTAACGCCCAGGATTCATGGCCGTATAGAGCAACCGGAAGGATAAGAGTCTTATATAGCGCGAATTTTGTTTTCGTCTGCAGGCTACGGGACTTAAGCTGGTTACGGAGCCCGTAAAAAGCCCTATTTGCAGCTGCAAGATGCCTTTTCACCTCGCGGGTAACATCATTATCGCAAGTCACTAAAGTATCAAGATTCACAAATTCTTCCACTACTTCAAATTTTTCACCACCTAGCACCGCTTCACTACCAACGTCACGATTGGAACCACGCTGTCTACCAGCGATCATGTACTTAGTTTTGCGAGTGTTGACGGTAAGTCCAATCCTCGCTGTCTCCCTTTGAAAAGGCACGAATGCCTCTTCTACGGCTCGACGATCAATTCCGATTATATCGATATCGTCCGCAAAACCCAGGAGCATATGCGACCGGGTGACGATGGTACCGCTTCTTTGCACGCCCGCTCTCCTTATAGCTCCTTCGAGATCAATGTTGAACAAAAGGTTCGAAAGCGCATCTCCTTGCTTCAATCCATCTAAGGTTACGAAGGAGGTTGAAGTCTCATCCGCAACCCGCACACTTGATTTCAACGTTGCACGGATCAGTCTAATCAGTTTCGCCGTAAAACCGTGTTCTACCATTATCTGCCATAACTCATTTCTCTTTACTGAATCGTACGCCGCACAGTGCTTCGAACGTATGGCGCTTGGGGACAAAAGTCCTGAACTGGATGTTTTATGCGGTTTTGTCCTACGAAGTTGAGGAGAAAGTCGTTATACACAAAAAATCTCATTATTGCCATGAATGACACATATTACATCAGTAATGGCATAAGTGGCTTATACGCCACGTTTTACATTTGACACCATAGAACAGTGCTCGATTTTGAATAAATGTTTAAATTAAAAACGCATGAAAAAGTACTTGAGTCGTTTGCATAAACGATGTATGTGGTATGCGTAAATGTAAAAGTGTCTCAATAACCAAATTTTTACAAACATATTAAAGCACGGATTATTCCAACGACTAAAATCAAACCCAATAAAAAAGGTTATATAAAATTTATTTTTATTAGCAATACAATTCATTTACCAGCTATTAATCATCCAAAAACATATCAATCGAATCATTATCTTCTTTTCTACAAAGAAAGTTGAAATGTCATGGGTTTCTGTTTGATGATTATTAGAAACAATTTGATACATAGGCTACGAACGTGAGCTCTTCAGGTTCATTATTGTTGATAAGATATATATAGGTTTTTCATGAACATTCATGGAACGGTATGAATGGCCTTCCCATGCCAGCCTTTACAGCCGAATTGGAAAACTCTGCATCGTCAATTTTCTGTTTGCGTGGAAGCAAAACTGGCTTTGCTAATCAGTCGGAGTTTTGCTTCACAAAAAATCGTATGATCTTCTATATTTAGCCCATTTTTGGTGTATTTTGCAGCAATAAAATTTGCTAAACGTATTTAGCTTGTTTTCAAATATCTGGGAGAAAGAATCAGTGCTATAACAACCGTACATGAAATCCACAACATGATTTTTTCGAATACGTGGATTGGCAGAATACCATTGCTTGAAACAATCTTTATTGATGATTGTGGCAGCATAACCTAAAAATCATAAAATTACATACAATCGGCAAACATATGCAGCTGGAATCACTTTCAGAATTTGAAAAATACTTTAAATTTTATCTTAAATTGGATTTCAGAAAGGTACTTTGAAGTACTTTTTAGTATGGGCTAGAAGAAGATAGGAGTTTTAATTCTTTCTGTATCAAAGAGCTTATTGTTCAGAAGCATCTTTTTCTACAATTTTTAAAATATATCACCGAAAATTAAACGGAATGACTCCTACTTACTAGTTTCAACACGATCATTAACGGCTTTCACTTTGAAAATGTGATTGGTATGGGAATAAAGCGAATTAAAAAGGGATTTGATTGACACAAAAACAATGAATTATATATAACGATGAAATAACTTGTCAACAAATGGTGTTTTGGTTTGTTTTGATAAGCGCACGAACTTTCTAGTATCTGTATTACACGCTCAAAACATATGTCAACATCATGGCCTACTTGATTCTTTCGAATATGAAAGTTGATTTTTTGACTTTTTTCCAAAGGACGAAGCACTGTGCGCCGCCTTGAAATCAATGAACAGATGATGAGTCTGCAAGTTGTATTCCCGGAACTTATCAAGGATTTGTCGCAAGGTAAACATTTGATCCATCGTTGATCGGCCCTCACGAAAACCAGCTTGGTATTCGCCGACGAAGGACTCCTCCAGCGGTCTCAATCTGTTGAACAGAACACGCGACATTATTTTGTACGCCGAATTGAAGAGCGTTATTCCTCGGTAATTGGCGCACTCCAACCTGTGGCCCTTCTTATACAGAGGGCAGATGAGGCCCTACAGCCAGCTAGCAGGCAATTCTTCCTCCTCCCATATCCTTAACAGAGTACGGTGCAGTATTTCGTACAGCTGCTCACTACCGTGCTTGAAAAGTTCGGCCGGGAGCTCGTCTTTTCCAGCAGCCGAGGTGATAAGAGATTTAATATTAAGAAAATACATCGACATTCAAAATGTCGAACCATTCAAAGGTTATTTTTAGTAATGGCAAGAAAGCTATGTATTATGAAATTGTATTTATGCGACAGAGTGGTGAACGAACTGGCCATCTAACATGCACCCTTTTTATTTAGGTAATTGGCGGTTCTTTTTCGAGTTTTACCGTCCTCAGCATTTTTGCCAACATGTGTATAGCCGAGAATGACATAATATCTCCTCTTTTTTTGATTGCTTATCATTATTATTCAAATCATGCTTATTGCCATCATCAATGTACACTTTCAAGAACTCCAAACATAAAAAGTCAATAACGGCGCCGGCCACGTCCTTACGGTTATCGGCGAAGGGAAGGAATGTTAGTGTGACATCCATTGCTACTAGAGACCTAGATCACCTCTGCATCTCCATGGTTGTCATGGGAAGGAGTTTTGTAAGTGGGGAGGGATCATAGCTGCATGGTCAGGATTCACCTTGGGAAGTGATGCGATTCACGCAACCTCAGTTTAAAAAATCACCTATCAGTACTCTAAAGATAACGTGAATATACGGTAAGTCGACACTTTTTGCTTCGAATTTTTTAAAAGTTATTTTTTATAATGATAAAAATCAGGTAAAAGGAAAGGTATAAGGTTTTCAATGTTAATGTACAAGAGTGTATGTCGACATTTACAGTGACGAACAGTTCATTTTTTTTAATCAAATCATCAAGTAATAATCCTACCGTTGTCATGACAAAAATCCGTTTCATAATATACACCCCTATTCTTGTTCACGTTTGAATGCTCTTTCGGGCGTAAACCGTTTTGCATTCCCGTTTACGCCACAAAATCAAATGGGTCGTGGATTCGAATGAATAAGATTTGATCGAAAGTTGGATTCGCCGTAAACAAGAATGAGTGTGATATTGTACATTTAAAAAAGCATGAAATGAGCTTACAAAATTGATCATCCATCCTTGATTGAACAACTGTAGCTACTTTAATCAGCATGCTCATTTTCACAACAGCAAAACATCACACCAGCGACGCGAAAACTTGAACTCGATTGCACTCAGAACGTGTGTAAAACGAGAATAAAAACTCCGGCATCTTGAGAACCAGATAGCGGCTCAAGCTGAAAACCTGATCGGTTGGTTACCACCAGCGAGTGACCAATCGATCAAGCCGCGCTCCTGAAAATTTGAGGTTTGGCTTCGATGCTGCACTTGCTGCTTGGGTTTTAACTTAGCACTGCCCAGTAGAACGCGTGCAGAATAAATCGTTTTAATTCCGCTATAGATACATTTTTCAAAAACTGCACCAGCCGTTTTACCAATCGAATCTAATATTTTGAGGAAACGATGAAAACGTGACAGATCAATTTCCAACACATCCGTTCGCGCGCGCTGCCTACTGCGATCTCTCCATTCATTACAGGAACGTGTTTTTTGTATAGAAATAGTTGATTAAAGCCGTGTAAAAATAGTAATAAGGGTTAATCAGTGGGAAAAAGTGTAAAGCTTATTTGTTGGAATTTCTAATAGAATTTCTGAAATGATTAATAGCAAACTTGCTTTTTAAGTACTGGTCAAGTTGTGTGCTAACTCTTTTTTTTCAGTTATTATCTCTGGTATACCTGAGGATTCTTTCTATAGCAGCAGATTACTTCAAAAAGTTCACTAGTTATTTATTTAGCAAGTCTGTCAGATGTTGGGCTTAAAACATGTCATAAAGTTTTCTTACGGATCTTTTGGCGTGAAGCTTTTTTGAAAAGTTTCTGGCGAAATGTTCTAGAGAACCGATTGAATAACATCTACAAAAGGAATCAGAAAATTGGTTATTTTGCAGAACTATGAGGTCAAAATTTTTGGAATATTCAACTTCTTCCTACTCATTAAAAATATATTTGCTAACTTTCATTTTTCAGAATTGTAGGAGAATTAGATTTTTCAAAAACTGCATTATTTTGAAAATGGAGAGGTTTTCCATATGTTAATTATATTTTAGAAGGAGTACCTACCAAATATAATTTTGCAAAATGCATTTGGACTGGGGTCTGGGACAGGAGATATCCGTATTAATTGTAATATATAAATTCCATTGGAATCGGGTAATATGTAGAAATTAGAGTCAAAAAATCACGAAAATTTAAATTTTCCATTCAATTAATTATAGCAAGCAAGTATTCCGATGACTTTCTCATTAGTGATTAATCAACCCATAGCGATATTTGCAATCCACTTGGATCACCCTGTATGACATTAGGCGGGTTGAGAAATTATACGAGCTAATGTCAGCTATAGAATCCAGTTATGCATAAGCAGACACACTTGAAATAAACCGGAAGCAACTGCAATAGAATGTAGGGTCTCATCAAACGAATATTGTGTGATCACGTTATCGTTATGCTGGTATGTCAATAGCTCAAGTAAACATCGTCGACCAGTTCCATATCTATGATGTTATTTGTTTGCTTGCTGTGGCATTCATGCTCCATGCAGTGTCTAGGCTATCCCACACCATTTATTGAATATACAGTTAACTCTCCCTTACTCGATATTGAAGGGACCATCGAGTTAGGGAGATATTGAGATGCAGAACACATATTTTTCAAATTTTAAACATTTAATTATTTTGACAAAACACATTCAAAATAGTAATTTAAATGTGAAATATAATACAATTCTACCACATTTACCTACGTGAAACTTTTTTACCGGTCGGCAAAAAATGAAAATTTGATCACCCTGGACTAGGCAGTAAATCTCAATTTTACTATCAATTTAGTCATAATATTCAAATTCTTGAATTTGTTTAACATTTGGAGGACATTTGGAACTTTTCATGAAAATATCGAGTTAAAGAAGTAAATTCACTTGGGAAACTGGAACAGATAGCATCGAGTTAGGGAACATCGAGTTTGAGAGGTATCGACTTACAGAGGTATCAAAGCATGCTAAATTGAAGGGATTCCATCGAGTTAGGAAAAATATCGAGATACAGAATATCGAGTAAGGGAGAGATGACTGTAGTTGAGCATGCACGTAACACCAAACAATTTTTTTTTTCAAAACGTTCGAATACTATTCAATGAATTTTGACAGAGTTGTCAATGTCTTTTTTTCAATCATGCGCATTCACGCGTAAGAAATGTCAAACCAAAGTCATTCTTGCATCACTTTGACACCGTTCTGAATAGAAAATATTCCATTCACCGACGATATGTATTAGTAATCTTCGATAGTCCCGCTTCGACTACACAATGCTGCGTGAAATTCATTCACACAATTTGCTCGCCTGCTTTGCCTGTGTTGTTTATTCATCTTCTCATGGACTCGCATTCGCAAATATAAACACCGCTTACTGTGGTGGTATTTTTGGGGAAAGAAGCCGCGTGTCGCTTCTTTTACGCATGCGTCTTTTCGCGATCTCTTTTCGCGTGTTGATTGAAGGAAGGAAGGTACGGCGTGTTTTTATTTGCGGCACACATACGTGAAGTTGCTCATCTTCTTCTTCTTCTCTCTGGCGTTACGTCCCCCCATATGTGTATCGTGTAGCAAACACATAGATACTCTGTACCCTGGGAAGCCGAGAAAATTTCCAACTTGAAGAGACCTTCGACCGGTGAAATTCGAACCCACAACGCTCAGCTTGGTCTAGCTGAATAGCTGCGCGTTTATCGCAACGGCTCTGGGCTCCTCTATACTGTGCTTGGCTCAGCTCATATTGTGAAGGTCATGCAAATATACGCCCAAATCAGTCGGCCAGTCAAGTCAGTGCGGAGGGCGCATTCATTGGCATTGGCTGCGTGTTATCACATCACTTATCGTACCCATAGCAACCTAGCGGGTAGCTCTGATTGTCAGCTGTTCTTATTCTCCTGTGTTATCTGTCTGTCTCTACTTTTATCAGGTGGTGGTGGTTTGTCTATTCGTCAGTCTCTTTTCACTAACAAACTGCAGTTTAGTGCATTTTTCACCCCCTAACAATCCACTATGCTTTCGAAAACGATTGACCGGTCGATTCTACGACTGTACTCAGTCGCTAATAGCAACCCTAAAGCTAATAATCGAGCTTTTCTACCTGCTATCAGAGCCTACTCAGAGAATGCTAAGAGGTAGGTCAAATTTTGTTCCGACAAGGTGAAAGTAATTATTAATGTAATTTTGATCGCAATTATTTTAGGCAGTACGATTTGGTAGTAGTTGGAGGTGGAATCGTCGGAACGGCTTCAGCACGGGAGATTTTATTGCGCCATCCGTCGCTGAAGGTGGCCGTAGTCGAGAAGGAGCACAAATTGGCCTTCCATCAGAGTGGCCACAATAGTGGTGTGATACACGCTGGAATCTACTACAAGCCGGGATCACTGAAAGCGAAACTGTGCGTCGAAGGTCTACACTTGAGCTATAAATACTTTGACGAGAAGAATGTCCCATATAAGAAGGTGGGAAAATTGATTGTGGCGACGAATGAAGATGAAGTGGGCCGATTAAACGTAAGTATAGAGCATGGCTAAGATAATCTTTATCTGCACAAATTCGAAGAATACGTACTGTGGCGTGATAACGTAAACAGATGATGATGTGCCATTTTCTTTGCTCTTGTTTAAAAATCAACGCTCATTAAAAGTTATTCAAAAAGTGCTGATTCACTGATTAACCTAGGGGATACTAGCTTAATAATTTGAATAATTTCAATGTATCTACAACCGCGTATCTTTGATAATGCGGGTAACTTCGATAGTGTAGAACCCATAGCATACTAATCGAAATAACATAATTTGACGTCATTATAATTACCCTATCCATTTGAGGTAGCAAATCTCAAGAACCACTCCATATATCGATATGAAAATTTCATCATATAATTCTATGTAAGTAGTGCATTTTCAGCTTTATTGGTTCACTAAAATTCGAGATTTGATTCTGCAAAGTTTTGATGCAAATTGTTAGAGGGAGACTAAATATAGGGAAAATTACACGATCTCCCGTTTCACCTTAATGAATGCAAAAATAAAGCATTTTTGAACCGCTTAGCATTTTCAAATATGTAATATGCTTTACGATCACTATTTTATGAAGTTTGAGGAAGTTCGTCACTTATCTTCGACAGCCTAGTTATAGAAGAACTTGTATTCGGTCTCAAATTTCTAAGCAAAAAGCCTTCTTACACATTTGACCATTTTTGTAATCAATGTCAGAAAAATCCATATAACGTTAAACGCCTAAATATGCAACGTCCTATTGAAATAACGAAATTCATTCGATTTTGTTCGAAATATACTCAACTTTCCATAATCGATTGAATTATGTTGAACACGAAAATCAATCGATCTCTATAAATAAATATAATTTAAACAAATTTCTATGAACTTACAAGGCAGCGTCAATATATTACATAATGCTAAAATTGAAAATGTTTGACCTCCTCCCCCTTTCGTAAAGCTTTTTGGATAAAAATTTTCAAAATTTTGTATGAGTTGTAACGCTTGAGCCTACCTTCTTCCCCCTTCGGGCGTCACGTATTTTGTGGACGGCGCCTACCGTTATGATTCATATTACGGACACTTAAGGCCTCAGTGGAGTATAACTGATCTAAAAGCATATAAAATAAATCAGTTTGTATGATTCCTCCGCATTATCAAGCCTTGAAAACATTTAGCTTTCGAAGATTTTGATTTCACAACGTGAATAATTTTAAATAAATACAAATGTGTGGACTTTCCATGATTCTTATTCCGGACGCTTCCATACTTTTGCCTTGAATTCCGGACACTTTGATTCAAATTCCGGACAGCTCATGAAAATCATAAATCGAGAAGTCAAATCATCAATTGGAATCGTTAAACCACTAAACAAACGTGTAATGCTGTGGAGCATTGTTAATTTTCATAGATACCAATGAAAATGCCTATTAAATCGAGCTACAAAAGTGCGAACTTTGGACGGTAAAAATTGAAACATTTCATGTGAAATGTTTCCCAGTGTCCGGAATTAAAAGCTGTCCGTAATATGAATCAAAACGGTACTTGTGTTTGTCTCGTTTGTATCATTTTAGGATACTTAGAGACCTCAACATTAATCGTTATGAAATCTTTCAACTTCAATCGATAACTGAAATGTCAATAATTGTTTTAAAAAAAGAAAATCTACAAAAAAAAATAAAATGCAGCAATAATCAGATTTTCTGACTAAAAACTGTAAAAGTTACCCCGTTTTACAGTAATAGCATTTGTACAAGTTAATTTTATAGAAACTATTTTGTCACTTTAATTGTCGATAAAAATCGAGACTGAAAAAGTTTCTAGATACAATGTTAATTTCTAAAAGTACAATTTTTGCTATTGGACCCCAATTTTGTACCCTCTTAGGGTTAGTACAAATCTCTCGTTGTCATCAACAATTTGCGTCATCAAATTTGTCACATTGAATAGAGAGGATATCAGAAGTCTGTCAACGAATCTCCTATAGTGGATGTCGTCAAGAGTCCTGCACGGAACCCTATAGATAAGGATCGCAGAAATACCCGAAAAATCTAGACAGAAGCTCTTTAAATTTCCTAAGTAAATTATCATCGATTTATCATTCATAAATCGTAACAAATACCTGCCAATCATCAGAAACCCATTAAAGATCAAACCATGAATCTGTCAAAATCTTGTTTGGAGTCTTTGGCAGGCTCTTGCGAAGAATTAAAATAGACAGTATTCCTTCAGTACAGTAGTAACTTCAATATGCTAAATGTAGATTGTCCCAGAAATTGACAAGTTGCTAAAGAAAAAAAAAATACTATTTGATACCTTCGCTTTTTTTGTGTGGTTATACTGAACTTCTGTTAAAAACGTTATCCTCTGCAGCATGTAAACCCATTTTCTTTCAGTGCAGTGAGCAAAGTGGAGTACAACATGCAATTTGATTCAATTTTGGTGGTTTTGGAAGAATTGGATATAATCAGAAGATTTGATAAGTGACGAAGCATGCCCGAAATCAATCTTAACTCTAGAATTCCTACAGCTATCCTACAAGAATTTCATCAAAAGAATTCATTGCTCAGGATTTTATCTTGAGATTCCCGTGAAGAAATCTTTAAGCCATACCTTCATGAACTTGAGACTCTTCTAAGATAAAAGTACTCCATATATGTATTGATAGAATTATTTCATGATTTTTCTAGGAATTATAGCAAAGCTTCCTACCTCATTGAATCTTCTAAAATTTTCTAAACATTTCTAAAAATGTACAAAATTTTCGTTAAAGAATTATTCTAATGACTTCTCTAGGAAGCTTCTAACAGATATCCCCATTGACTTTTTTTTTTCAGGCATAGTACCCAGAGTTCCTAAAGGGTTTATTTCAGGGATACTGCCTCGTGTTATTTTTTTAGGAACCACTGTAAGATATATCAAAGTATACCTTTCAAAAATTCATGTTTTATAGTTAATTTAGTATTTACATCCTAGATTATAGATGTCTAGATGTATACCATAATAAACACCAACAAAAACTCCAGTAATCTCTGAAATTCTTAAAACTGACGTAAATTATGCAATGATTCATTCCTGAACTTCTTCAAGGACAACTTCAAAATACTAGCAGAAACTTACTCAGATGCTCTTCTTGATAATATTTTAGCCATACTTCAAGAATGTCCATCACATGTTTTAGAATGTTTTATCAACCTTTCAAATATATTGGGACCTTTTCAACATCCGAATATGAATTCTCTATGAGTTTCTCTAGTAAATTTTCCAGCTTTCTGAAATAATATTTAATGGAATCTATTTATAATGTATCTTTAGAGGCATTTTTAGATTTTTGTAAGAAAAACATAACAAGAATTCTTAGGGACATCGCTTTATTACTTCTTGATGAAGTTCATGTATCAAAATTAGAAAAATGTTAAAAACAGAAAAATAATAAGTTCTGTAGGAAATCAAGAGAAAAATCTTTGAGAAAAACAAATGAAGCAAAATAAATTTCCGAAATTCTTGTCATAATTTCTTGATACACTTACATAGTGGGTTCCTCAGTAGAACATCAAGGAATTTTTAAATGAGAAAAACTTGATAAACTTCTTGTGGAATTGTTGAAAACCCTCTGGAGAAACAAATAATCAGTTAAAGGTTTATTTAGTACTCAAACAGGAATTAAAATATTTCAACAAAATTAGCTAATTGATACGGACTTATTTCAAGTATCATATTCAATTCCTTGTTTTAAATCTAATAGTTTTCAAATGTCTGTCATTACCGTACCGAACATGCTTCTGGACTTGTACATTATTATCTTTGAAATAAAATGATAATCAATTTCGCCATACTGCGCCATTTCACCAGAATTCACGATAGTTTACACTTAATATTTTTTTAAATCCCGTATGCAACGGGTCTCACGCGGTTCACCGCCCTACATGGCCATTTTAAACATCGTCTTACATGTAAATCGCGTATATGGGAGGAATACTGTAGCTGCTTCAGATTCACATCCAACTTTTCTTATCAATATATAGCGAGGCATATGCAAATCAGAGTATGCAATGCATATAATATATAAAACAAACTAAGTGATTAACGACGCTTCAGTGACCTGACCAATGGTAACAATACTAATAGATAGACATAATACTAGGCCAAAAATAGAAGTTCAATTTAGCTCTTCCTAATCAGTCTCCCAAGAATAGTCAAAAATGTTCTTTTGATTTTTAATAACACCACAGTGCACTATGGTCCAGAAAGCAATTTCATGCGGAAAGATGCATTTTGAGCTTTAGAATGAAACATTAGACAATAGCGGTCTTCTACAAAGTCGTTCGTATTAGTTTGGTGTTATTGAAATTGAAAACTCATAGTCCAACCCAGATGGTGTTCCAATACAGGGTTGAGGTTAGGTATTCTGAAAGTTATATTGTTTAGAAAGGTATGTTTGAATAAAGTTAGGCTGAAGAAATTAAACCTTCCTTTCGACCTTTTGTCATAAATTCGATACCTTTTAATTGTCATCCATCTTTGTAGTTTGTTAAATATGCTTTAAAGTTTTTCAATAATAGTAATGCTCTTTAAGCACCATTACAATCATTGCCTGTGGATATATACTTGTCCCTTGTTACAGAATTCGCAATCCAGAAAATAAAGCTTTCTCTGTAATCTTTAAAAACTAAAGAATCGCTTCTCAGAGAATTCATATTCGGATGTTGAAAAGGTCCCAATGTATTTGAAAGGTTGACAAACTACTCACATAAATGCTTCAGTTTGGTTTTCAGAAAAGGCAAAACAATTTCGTTATTAAATTATGCATTGGTCTGTTTTTATACAAAATAGCCAAGCTTGGTGGCCTGACTCTTGGTATCTTGTGGGATATTTGGAATTTTCACTGCATTTCAGAAATAATCTGAATTTCACTCAACAGAAAATTCATAATGTTTCAAACACAAACTTGTTAGCTATCGCAAATTTTGCATTTTTGTGCAAAATGGCGATACTTTCACTTAGACTTAATTTGAAAACAATAAATTTTCTTTTTTCTAAGTTTGTCAAAATTAAAAATGCTTTATTATTAGAAATATTAATTTTTAAAAACTGCGAATTTTCAGATACGCAATATATTGGCCAGAAAAAAATATGGAACGTGATAAATGTCGATATACCGTCACTGTGAAAATAAAAATTACTATATATTGCAGATTTAGAACATTCACGTTGTTATAGAACGAAAAAAATGCAAGCTTTCTTAATTTTCGACGTTGCGTTTGAATTGCGTGTATACCCGAGGAGGAAAGAATAACTCGCCAATAACTTATGCATACCATATTTTGGTATCATACCACAATTAGGTATTGTTCAGCTATCAATACCTCATTTTGGTATTATAATGTTATTTGAAAAAAAAAAAATGTTTAAAATAATTAAAAAATAATTCATTTTGGTATTCGACAGCTATTGAGGACTGCTGGAGGTATTGAACTAGTATTGAAAAATTTCACTTTTATATGAAAATCCATCAAGTATTATTCAGGTATTACAATACCTGATCTAATTATCAGCTTGGTTTTTGTAGAATATGCAGAAGGTATTTTTTTTTATCTTTATTAACGAGATTCTTAGCCCTGGGCTAGTTCATCTCGGGACCAACGGTTTTACTTCCGGGGATGGGATTCGATCGCAGGCGCTCGGCGTGAGAGGTATGCGTTCTATCCACTACACCAGGTCCGTCTCCCGGAATTTGTCAAAAGCATCGAACTGATTGCTCATTTCGATGCATTTATCAACATTAACCATTCCACACTTGGAAGAAAGCGCGCAATCCGAAGAAACATCCTTTCTTCCATTTTTGTCTCGTTTAGAGATTTCCACTTTTTTTATGGAAGTTCTGAATTCATAGATTCACCCTTCCTTTTGTTCGTGGTTGCAACCATGTTTAGTGAATAAACGAAAGAAAACTTAACCTTTTAAGAGGTTTTTTTTTCAAGACGGTGTCCAAGCAGGATTATCACCGCTAGCTTTCACTAACGGGTCCAACGAAAAATCGGAGGCACGAGTCCTACCAAGGATCATCAAGGGATCAATAGTAGAAGAATAGTTCTGAAAAGTACTGTTTTTTAGCACTGAAAAGTACTGTTTTATTGCTTTAGGTAGTTTTTACAAACTTCAAAGAACAGAGAGAATTCGTGTACACACAGCACGAAGGTACGATGCGCACTGATTTTTTTTGTGAACTGTAATTCTCAACACTAATATATTAATTTACAAATTTCCGTACATTCTATTTGCAGGATCTCTACCAGCGGTCCCTCGCTAACAAAGTGCCCGACGTGGAGTTGGTTGATGCAAAACGAATCAAGGAAATCGAACCGTACTGCGAGGGTCTGAAAGCGATCTGGTCGCCACACACGGGCATCGTCGACTGGGAACTTGTGACGCAGTACTACGCCAAGGACTTTAAACAAGCGGGTGGCGACATTCATCTAAATTTCGAGGTGTCCAAATTTGAGGAAACGAAGGATCCCAACTATCCGATTGCGGTCAGAAGTAATAAGAATAATACCGTCCAATCGAAGTATATTCTCACTTGTGGCGGTCTGCAGTCGGATAAAGTGGCCGAACTGACGGGATGTTCGCCCCTACCGAAAATAGTCCCATTCAGAGGAGAATATCTCCTGTTGAATCCAGCCAAATGCCACATGGTTAAGGGTAACATTTATCCAGTGCCTGATCCAAGATTTCCTTTCTTGGGCGTTCATTTTACTCCTCGAATGGATGGAAGCGTTTGGTTGGGACCAAATGCCGTGTTGGCATTTAAACGCGAAGGCTACAAGTGGAGTGATATAAACGTGGTCGAGTTAATCGATGCGTTGAAGTATCCCGGCTTCATAAAAATGGCGTTGAAGTATGTTGGCGCTGGAATGCAGGAAATGGCCAGATCAGCCTTCATTCCGTTGCAAGTCAAAGAGTTGCAGAAATTCATTCCTGATGTCCAGGAATACGACGTTCAACGGGGACCTGCAGGAGTACGAGCACAAGCGCTGGATATAGATGGAAATCTGGTGGACGATTTTGTTTTTGATCATGGAAAAGGAGACAATGCTCTTGCCCAGAATATTCTGCACTGCCGAAATGCACCATCGCCGGGAGCGACAAGCTCGCTGGCTATTGCCAAAATGATTGCTGACAAACTCGAAACGCAATTTAATATTAAGTAAATTAATTTGTTGAGGCATTTTGTTTTCTGTATTGACTGATTGTAAATCGGGTATTTTTCATTGCATTAATATAACATCGTTGATGAATCATTTAACATATATAGTTGGTAAGCTCTCATTTGAAAGAAAAACTCACTCTAGGACGGTTTGTTTTATAAAGTGGAATCGTTCAACTATTATTCTACAATGTTATGAATAAATAAGATCTTACATGATGGTTTTGGTTGAACAATTAGGTAGTTTTTTTTTCAAAAATAATATCCACCAATCTCTGACACAATGTCCCTCTGATAATTTATCCTTTTTGCCAAATTTGCTGGAATACTATCTTTTTACTCCCAGCCAAAAAAATTAAGTAAACAGCGTATTCAAAATTAGTTTAGTTTGCTAAAGAAATTATAGAGTGCTAAATCATGAGTATTAATTCCTTTTAAAGTATACATTTTACCATGGACGTTTAAATTGAAAAATCTCATACTTTTCAAACATATACGCATATATATTGCTCTAAAGCAACTCGTTTTTTTTCTTTAGCATTTGTCATGTCTACCTATATCAAGTGATATTCCTTGTGGCTTTGGTACCTTTTACTTGATCATACCTACGGGATTTCTGAGCTATAAATACTGGCTGCCGTAAGCGCAGAGTCGAGAGAGTTCCCGGACTGTGGACAGATTAACATATTATTTTATTCTTTATTTGCAGGATATAAAAGTGGCGACGAGGATCATGGAAACGCGTTGGAGTTAATCGATTTTTCATCGGGGTGGCGAATTGCCAATTTTATATGTTTTCGAAAAGTGTGGTGACATTGCCAGTTTTATTTGTTTTGTGAAATGTGGTGAAATTGCCAATTTTATTTGTTTTGTGAAATATGGTGAAATTGCCTATTTGAGTTGAACCCAATTGTTCTTTAGAGCTGACGAAATTGTCGTTTATTGTGAACATAATTGTTCTTTTGTGAAGCGATTGCTGTATTGAGATGAACAAAATTGTTCTTCAGTGTTGACGAAGTTGAATGTTTTGTTCCAATGATTTGAATGTTTTGTTCTAGTCATGAAATAAGTATTGTATGAACATACAATTGTGGAATTTTTTAGGTATATTTTCGATTGTTCGTTGTACGAGTTGCTATAACGTGAAGGTGCCCTTCTAAAGGGGAAAGGACTGTCATGTCTACCTATATCAAGTGATATTCCTTGTGGCTTTGGTACCTTTTACTTGATCATACCTACGGGATTTCTGAGCTATAAATACTGGCTGCCGTAAGCGCAGAGTCGAGAGACTTCCCGGACTGTGGACAGATTAACATATTATTTTATTCTTTATTTGCAGGATATAAAAGCATTCAAATCGATAATCTAAGCATAACATATTATGGAACTAATACATGGAAAATAAATTCGATCTAATTATAGCAATTTTGTCAATTTTGATGATTTTAATTGTGATTTTGAGAGGTCTTCTAAAAATAACGCATTTTTCTCTACTGTACCTTAAATATGACGGGCACTAAAAAAGCAACTCTTTGAAGGCGATCGTTATTTATCATATGAAATCTACATTAGTCTTTTCGTCAGGACGTTCTTTAAACTTTTAAACTCTATTCATTTCAGATCCCTTTTATTTTAAAATATTTTTCTCTTACAACATCGGTGAAAATTATTTTCATGATGTCTATAAATCAATGGAACAAAAAATAACTTGACTAGTATGAATTCGTCTTATGCTACAAGGTGACCACATTATAAAATGAACAGTTCTCATTCAAATCATATTGAATTAAAGTTAAAAAATTAAATTCGAATAAGTAAAAATAAACTAGAAAAACCTGTAACAGATAATGGAATCTAAAGTTACCCCTTCCTTCATCAACCCATAAAAAAAAACCATAAAATTCAGAAAATAACAGTTGAAAAGAACACTTTTAAATATAAGTCAGAAAAATTGCAGAATAATGAATTTTTCAGCATGAATCGTACATTTATCCAACGAGACTTGCCGAATGCTTTAAAAAACGAATTCTGGTACAAATGGCCTAGTACTTTTTTTTGTTTTTGTAAGAGGCGAATGAGCCCGGTGTTTTAAAACCTTTGTAATAAACAAAAAAAAAATATTTTTTTTTGCAAATTTTCGCTAAAGGACATTTGAGAGCATTAGAAACCATATCAAGAGGCGTTCACCATTGTATTGCAATTTTTGATTTTTTTATAATGATTCATCACGCAACTCATAAGGGTTCCGTAATAAGGCATAACTAAACTGAAATTAGTCGAGCAGCCTTGAAAGTTCCTTCTTAAATTTCACGCAAAACGTTCTGTTGGCAACACAGAACACTACGAACAGCAAATTGATAACTATTCCAATACTTTTTGTTTTGTTATCCTCTAGAATTCGAATATTATCAAAATAATTTCGACAAAATCAATATTTCAATCAGTTTATGTAATCGATTTTTATGAAATAATGTTTAACATTTAACTTTAGTAAGGGCCTTGGGTCTTTTTCGACCCATTTAAAAATTCAAAGCAATGTAAGTTTTGATTGAAATAACCTAGCAATTTGAAATTTTCTGACAATTATTTTTTGTGGGAAATTATTATTGCAGAATCAAAAGTTTTGAATGACCCCTAGAGGAGCTTCCATAAAAAAGTTACATATTGTGACTTAGGGTCGTTTTAGACCCGAAAATTCAAACAGCTCGCAAAAATCAGTGTGTTGACCGAATTTAGTTCTGTTGGGCTTAAAAGAGTTTAGTTTCAGAAACACTCCTGAAGATCCGGATTTGGTCACTGTGGCTACCGGGAACCTACTACATCTAAAAAAGTCCCTTTAGAGACCCTTACTTTGACAACCTGTAGTTTCGTAACTAAACAAATAATCTGAACCGTCCTCATATTGTTGTCATACGTGGACTGTGAATAGAGATTCTCAGATCCCTTAGTTATTCATACCCGGTTCCGAAACCCCGGAACATCCGGAAAGTAAGTTTCCATCGCAGTATTGTATATGTAATTCACATCGGTACTATTCGGTTGATGGATACCCGACCCGAACCACATAATAAAATTATAACACATTCCTATCAGCAGCAGTTAGAAACAACAGAGGTTGATAAAATTTTGCCATCAAGATGGCTTGTTATATTTTTAGTAACACATTTATAACAACATTTGTTATATTTCTAACATCGCATTCATAGGTTTGTTGCAAATAACATCCGATGTCATGCTATTTTGTAACATCCTTGCAACACATTCTGTAATAATTTTGGTATAATTGTAACAGGGTTTGTTATACTTGTTTTTAATTATGAATCGTGGTTTACGGCTAACCAGCCGAGTGGATGTTTAACAACTACCGTAAAACGGGGTATCTTTGATAATGCGGGTAACTTTGATAGTGCGTAACCCACCACATACTAAACGACACATCATAATTTCTGTTAGTCGGTTAAGCAAAACGAATGCAAAACTGAAGAATATTAGTATGATACTTTATGTAAGAGCTATTTTCATATGAATCAAGAGCATTTGAGGCTTTTTATACGGATATTAAAAATTTACACAATTTTAGAATTTTTAAAACGCTTACAAACAATCTGTTATACGATCACTATTTGATGTAGTTTTGAATAGTTGACTGCTTATCTTTGACAGCCTAGTTATCATAGAACTTGAATACGGTCTCAAATCTCTTAGCGAAAAGTATTTTCACAAACTGGGACCATTTTTGTAATCTAAGTCAGATATTTTCATATAACGTTAAACGCCTAGACGTATGCAATGCCCTACAAATGTTCGTAATTCATTCAATTTTGTTCGATTCATACTCCATTATCAAAGTTACCCCAAAACAGAATACCGACTTTCGATTATATGAAAAATTATATATCCATTCAAAATAAATCTGTTTTGCAATCTATCAACTGCAATCGATAGCTAGGATGCCAGTACTTGTTTTAAAAATATAAATTATAATTCTTTGAAACAGCAAGCATAAATATTCAAGTTTTCTTCGAAAAAACTATCAAAGTTACCCCGTTTTACGGTACCGAAAAGCTAAACATTACATATAGTTTGCAATTGGATTAATTGGACAAATTGATGTGAAGCTTTGCAAAAAAATTACACGTCTTCTCTGTGACCAATGAAATAACTCAGAAATAACAACCGGAGATATCCGTATTGTAGGATATTTGAGTTTTTGTACCAAATTTCCAACACCAGGCATGCGACGGCGCAATCTTCATGATTTTGAATAGCTGTGACTCTTCTAGTTCAATTATAGATGAATGATCACTCTGGCAAATTGTGACCGAAAAAACCTGAAGTACACACTTAGATTTTTTTCACGAGCTTGGCTGTGCGAATCTCGGTTTCCCGATTTTAACCGAGACTCAGCTAACAAATCGTCCGGTTGCATAGCAACGATGCACGATTTACTGATATTCGGCTTTTATTTGCTGAGATCCCAGGAAATTTGTTTGCTGACTACTCGGCTGTGCGGATCTCGGTTAAAATTAGCCGAGATTTGGCATTCTAAATTAAGTGTGTACATAGATACAAAAGTTAATTTGGACAAATTTGGACAAAATTTGGATTCTGCAGCGTCGTCGGCCAACCTGAAACCTGAGGACCAGAGTGGACATTTACTTATTTTTGTGTGAGAAAAGTCATGTGCTCAGATTGGCCATCCATTCATTATTATGTGAGATGGGTCACGTATTCCGAAAACCAAGAAAATTGAGCCGTCGCATGCCTAAATTTGGTACAAAACCTGAAATGTCGCACAATATAGATATTATTGTTGGTTATTTCTGGGTTATTTTGATAGTAAAGAAGAACCAAAGTGGTCATTTATCTTAAATTGAACTAGCAGAGTCACATGGATTCAAAATCATGAAGATTTTTTTTAGGTGTAGCAGGTTCCCGGTGGCCACAGTGACCAAATCCGGAAATTGGCATAAAGTCGTTTGGCCTTTTGGCATAATGGCCGTTTGGCATAATGATTAACTTAGAAACAATATCGGCATTTTTTGAGCTTTTACCAAGATCAACATCACCGAGATAATAGCAAAAAAAATTGGTAGGTTCTCAACAAGCGAGATGTTCGTTCATAGGTTTTCCAAGATATGAATGTCAAAAATTGTTGTGTCATTAGAGAGCATTACTAAATAAAACTCGTAATGGATCTGGTGTATCTTTGAGCTTGTTGCGATATACATATCTGTAAATAGTAACTTGGCAAAGAAAGTGCGCAGTTATCAATAAAGGGAACGCTCATAGAATATTTCGCTGCAGACCAAGCTCTGCCCCAGTTTGGGCGGAACGCTTGATGAAAATTACTTGATAAATAAGGAAAACTTTTTTTTTTGCAAAATATTAAAGGCTCTAATCCAAAGATCTGCAGCATAATACAAAAATAGCCTGAATACGAGAGCAGATTATTTTTCTTTTAAAATATTTAAGGCTCTAGCAAAAAAAAAATATATATATGTTGGCAATTTCTAAAGTAATGGTCATTATAACAGAACGTCTTGAGAAAACAGCAAAATATAAAAATAGTTAACTTTTAGCTTTAATAACAGCCAATTTTTCAAAGAAGGCAAAATTTACGATTAAACCAATAAAAGATTGGACGCCAAAAATTATTGCAGCATAATAAAACGAGAAGACATCAACAATTGCGTTCACAATCATCGAAGTGATTGTGCTACTTTTCCCCGAATGTCGTTTCTTCGAATGTCAGTTCCTCGCATGACCCTTTTCCCCGAATGCCATTTCCCCGAAAAGTGATGCGGTTGAAATAGGTGCTATAATAGTCTTCAGTGGCTGGATAGTGTCATTCTCGGCTATACACAAGTTGGCAAAAATGCCTAAGATTCCATCATATTTTTTTTTTCAAAAAACCCACGAATTTCTGCAGGCATCCTCATAATAGTTATTAGAAATATTGCTTTAAGCAATCCGTCAGAAATTTTCCAACGAAATGTCTCGGGATTCCTGAAGATTTTTCAATTATATCTTTTACAGAAATTTAAAGCATTCAGGAGGGGGAATATCCCTTGAAAAATTTATATTTTGTTCTGCAGATTTATTTTTGGCAGTGTTCTTAGGTGCTTTTACCCTTCATATTTACATTTATATTCTATTGAATTTCTTCCATAGCCAGTCCAATTTTGTTCCCGAAATATTTCCTGGGAGCAGCATGAATTTCTACATCAAGTTCTCAACAATAGGGTACAGAGCTACTTGCGCACTTCCATGATTCACTTAGGCCAGGGGGGTTTTTCTCGGCCGAATTGTCTGAAACTTTGCAGTAAGAAGCACTTTAATACGACGCATATTGTGGCCAAATTGGAGCCCAGTAGCTTTTAGCAAACCCCACTGCCGAAATGAATCAAAAGTGACAAGAATCAGATCCGGCTTCCTATATCAAGATATTTTTTTTCTGTCTCAATAAATCCAGATGTTTATCATTGATTTCATCCGAGAATTTGTATGAATTCTTAGCAAAAAACATTAAAACGAATTGCTTTCAAGACATCTGTTTCAAGACAGACTGTTTATCTATGGGTTTATTAAAAAAACAACAACAACAACGTAGTAAGAAGCCTGTAGGAATTAATCCAAGTGTTAGTCTTAGACTACACATTGAGTAATTTTTCTATATTTATTTTTTTTTCATTTTTTCGCCAAGAACGATAATACTCTATGCCCAGGGAATTCAAGGAAATTTCCATTACGAAAAGATCCTGACACCATCAGCATGGTTTTGCTTTGTAGCCGCGGACTCTAACCATTCTGCTAAAAAGGCCTCAACAATGTCTTGATTACTGTTTATGCTTTGGAAATGTAATACATGACGTTCATTTGATTCTTGAATACACTTTCGTAGAAAGTAAGTTGTACATTAATGAATGATTTTAAAAAGTCGTCCTGAAAAGGTTTATAATCCTAATCGATCGTTGTTCTGAAAAATGTTTCTATATTTCTCGATTTTATATTTCCATATGTGTTTGAACGACATGTTTTTTCTTTGTTTCATACTTCTTGTTTGTAAAACACCGACTGCAAGAACTATACTGGTATCTGAGAAGTCGGTCACAGGCAAATACGAAATTCAAATGGAAAGAGTTCCATAAATATACAGCTTGTCGCTTTTCTCTGGAAACGAAAATTGACCTAACTATCGTTTCCGTAAATGGTGTTGGTTGGCTAGTCTTTTTCATAATGATGGTCACCACACGAGAACAGTGCATCCTGGGACTTTGCATCTGGTCGTTATTGGTGCAGGTCCAGTTGAGGGCGTACACTGCTTTCCTTTTATGTGAGGCTTCAGTTTTCCTTGAACAGCAAATAGACACACATTGCGCTCTGTACAGTGTTCATGGCATGTCGTGGGTCGAAATACGACTTCTTCTGTCCTCGACTGGAGGGAAATTGAATAGGAAATTGAAAAATGAGATTTAATTTTACTTTTTCATTAGTTGTCGGTGGTGCTGGAAAGTCTTGGCCGAGTGGCATTCAGTGTTGGGAAACTCGTGCTCGCGAGTTAAAAAATACTCACTCTCATACTCGTTTGCGAGTAATACTCACGCTGTGAGTTACTCATTCCTTACTCTTACTCACGCGAGAGTATGACGTCATAACTCACTGCGAGTATTACTCACGTAAAGAGTAATACTCGCAGTGAGTATGACGTCATTACTCTCGGGTGAGTGAGTAAGTTACTCATTGTGAGTATGGTGAGTAACAAATTCCCGAAGCAAAATTTAATTAAACTTCAGTATGTTTTGTACTAGGGGTTCATTCATTTATTTCATAACGCCGAAAAAGACCATTTTTGACACCCACCCACCCCTTCGTAACGCTTTTTGTATGAACATTCTACAAATTTTGTATGAGCCGTAACATCATGAGGGGGTGCCCTTCAGCGTTATGAAATTTGTGAATAAGCCCTAGGTGGAAGACTCTAAATATAAATAATTCATTATGTTAACAGCTGTTGTTGACTTCTGTATTGTGATAGGCATTTTTTTAGTATGGATTTTTCAACATTACTGAATTCAGAGTCAGTTTTTAAACATGGATCAACAAGTTATAATGGCGAAAGCTCTTTTGAGTTCAAATATTTCCCACACCAATTTCATTTTTTAACTGTTTTCAGATAGTTTTTAAGTGTGGTGACTTTTAAATATTTTTTGTTTGTAGTCTGTGTATTATAACCAATTATTAATAACCATCATTGGGGCTTAATAGCCTGTTGATGAAGAAGAAATAAATAAATAAATAAATTTGTATAGCGACATAAAACAAAATTGAAACTTTTCTGAATGTTTTTATTTTTTTGATATTAAAATTTTAATAGAAATATTAGTGAAAGCGGTATACATAAAGTTTGTTTACGATTGACATCTTGCCCATTTTATATGTTGCTATGGATTTAAAGATGCTTGACAGGTGTAGTGCTTGATTGGCTGCTAATTTTTGACGACTTTGACAATATGTGATACTTGGCTTCTTGTTAGTTTACTTTTCCTCTTGTATATTCTTTGTGTTGCCAGAAAACTGGTACGCATTATAAATAATTGAAAAAGAGAGCGAAAAAATCTAAGCACAGAAGGTGCTGATATTGCCGTACAAATCATTACTGGTAATGCTGTTCGGCGGACAAAATTGAGGCTGATTCGTTTTGGCACGAAATACAGATACGTATTGTCGTATGTCGTCTCTGTCTCATGTTTTTATTAGTGCGGTTGTGCTATGATCTTTTTATTGTATTATACTTGTACGTAATACCGTAATACCGCACGTTTATTCACACACTGAAAATAATCCACACATTCGATCCATATTCTTTTCATCGTGAATCTGTCGTGTCGATTGGCAAGGTGAATTAACGTGTAAAATCTATGATTCTGATCAAGATTGAATTTAGTTCGATAGCAAAGTCTTTTACACATGATTTGAACGTGTTTTACAATGGCGATATCCATCACTAGTAGACCTAGTTTACCTATCCTGACAAAGACTTTGGTACTTTGGCACAATAAGCCAAATTTGTTTAAATGCGAGTTTTCTACAGCTTTTAATAAAGAACTCAATATTGCGTAAAATTAACCCAAAATTGAGTACAGTAAACTCTCCCTAACTCGATATTGAAGGGACCATCGAGTTAGGGAGGTATCGAGTTACAGTACACAAAACCAGTGCAACTGCGATCCAATGGACCATCGAGTTAGCCATGAAAACCAACTTTTACTATGGTTCTCTAACTCGATATCGAGATACGAAATATCAAGTAAGGGAGAGTTAACTGTATTTTCTTTTCAAATTGAACTTAAGATAAACAATCTAGCGCAGACTTTGAAAATTTATTCAAAATAAAATAATTAGGCTCAACTATGGAATTGCTTAAAAAAAAACGTTGTATATGATTAGACCATTTTCGTATTTTTTCTTTATTGACTTATATGCTTCTGCCAATTTACTAAACAAACTTTCCTAATGAACTGATATCATTTAAAGCCTTCAACTATTGGAAAACAATGAAAAACTGGCGACACGCCATTCAACCCCATATACTCCCTTATTTTTTTGTACATGATTATGTTCGCTCGACCCCGTTTTCCTGACGTTGACGCTATGGTGAATTTAAGGTGAAGATAAATAGAAGCCAAACTTTGAATTTTCAAGAGCACAAATCTGGAGAAGCAAACATCCGTTTAAGCTGAAAACTTAATCGATTGGTTACTAGCTAGTAATGAGTTTTCAGCTCAAACGGGTGTTCATTTCTCCAGATTCGTGCTCTTGAAAAATTAAAGTTTGTCTTCGATTCATCTTCGCCTTAAAGCCCTCAGTACACTGTTTGTCAAGTGTGCAAATTTTTCCGCACGCATAAACCAACATGCAAACATCGGTCTCAACAATGACAAAACATCTGAAGTGTCAAGTGGATATTGAAGTGTTAGTTTATGCGTGTGGAAAAATTTGCACACTTGGCAAAGAGTGTACTGAGGGCTTAAGATCAGCTGACTGAGCTATTCGCTCTGACGGAGGTACGGTGCTGCCATCTGGAAAAAGTTTACTCTGTGCGTGAAGCGTCGAAAATTTTACCCGGCAAGGTATAGGAAGTGAAATTTCAAATGCTTATATAAAATTAACCACAATAGCTATTTAAAATCTTTTCAGTACATGTTGACAAACTTTTGATGGGCTACATTATAGACACATTATTTTGATTTTTATATTTTTCCCTCAATATTCTGCGGATTCTATAGCTTATCATAAATCTAACCCCGTACACTTGACTGAATTTAATTAAATTATGTTTTGAATTTTTTAAAAGCATTTGAAAATTGACTCCCTATGCTTTGCCATGTAAAGAAATCGGAGCTTCACGCATAGGGTCAACTGTGGTAATTGCTTCCGTCATCGCGAATGAGTCATAGCGCGTTGCAGAATTCGCTCTCATTTGAGTATGAAGTACGATCAAAGCAAGCAAAGACAAACATCCCATCTGTTGCGGTCCACGATCGTCATTGTATCGCAAGGTGTAACAAGTCTGATAGATGAAAGCAGCGAGCGAGAGCCCCAATGAGAGAGCGATGATAAAATCCATTTTTCTCGCTTGTTTACCGTTGGGGATAGGTGTTTTTCTTTACTGGTACGATAAACAATCCACGAACTTCCAATAGCAATAGTGTCCCCCAGGCTTGGAGCATGTTTAGAGGGGTTTTATCATGCACTACTAGGGCAAATGTACCATTAGTGGTGCACCTAAGGGAAAACTGCTAAAACACGGTGTTAAGATCATGAAATATATGATTTTAACGTATCATTCGATAGATCTCAAATCCTTCTATCATTCAAATGTATAAAAATCACGATTCATTTGAAATTTCCCTGCAAAAAGCCTTGCACCAATAATAGGAACACTGTTCCTTTAGTGGAGGTATATTTTAAGGAAGGTTCCTTTAGTGGCGCAAACCATTGATATCTTATGGGACCCTCCACTATGGGTACTGATGCACAACTATAGGTACAAAGGAGCAAAAAAATTAAGCAAAATAATTGTTTTAAATAGTTTTGCGGTTAAATTTCATGAATATTATTCGATTACTTGTATCATTTTCGCATCGTACATAATACAAAAATATCACATAATCATTTATTAGCGCGAAACATGCCAAAACACACTACCTCCACTATTGGAGCTACCTCCACTAAGGGAGCGTTTGCCCTATCCCCCCAATCTGATCAAAGTTGTAGCAGTATACGATAAATAGTCTCTCATAATGTGCAGCATGTTATGATAGTTAAGGCCGGAGCACAATGGATACGTTGCGTTTTGCGTTTGAGTTTGCGTTTATCAATCCGTTTGATCCGGTTGGTACTAAAATGGAAAACGTACGCAAAACGGATAATCAACGCACAATCAATACGTTTGGTTGCAGTTAACCAGTTGAGAACAATCTCTTTTTTCACATTTTAAAGATTTGCATCAAGTAGATGCTGAACCGAGTCGAATTAATAATTTTATAGGAAATTAAACACTATCATCAAGGTTTCAGAAAAATCACAGTACAGTTTTGACTGATGCCTTGGAAGGTGTTAGGTGGGATTATTTGATAACTGCTCAATACTTCTTGATGCAAATCCCTGAGACAATGCGCAAAGAAACATAGACGAAGTTTTATTTTATTTTATTGATGTACAAGGGGGTCAGGGGCCAAGTCTCCAGCATAAGTTTGAAAACTCACACCGTCCATAATACACCAAGGGGGTTTTGGAGTTTGGGAAGTAGGCAACGCAACATCTTTGACCAGAAGGTTCTTTAAGTTTTGCTTCTACTCTTGACTTCCAATACACATATGAATGATGCAAGGCCAAAAGAACATGAATCAGTCATACATATAGCGGTAGTGAAGTGTTTTGCCTAAGGATATGGAAAAGGAGGGATTTTGTGTGGTTTTTTGTAAATAGCTCAGTGGAACAACTTTGTTATTAGTTAAAAATTTAGTTGATCTTATTCACCTTGCAATCAAGAAGGTTTGCAAGAATATTTACAGAAACAAAAATCCACGTGCTCGGCTGGAGGACAAAAGATTTCTAGAACCGATCCGTAAACAGGTCCTTGGCCAACAGGTTAGATACCATCTTTCGGGGTGATATTGACCCACTCGGGGTGACTTTGGGCCACTATTTGTCAAATTGAAGCTTCGGCGTTCCATGAAGTGGCGATGCAGATGAATGGAAAGTCAAAATGCGTGAATTTACGCAGCGTCGACGCCATGGTGATCTAGCAAATGTGCGCTCTTGAGTTGTTTCTGTATATTCCACTAGCGTTTTCCCACAACCTATAGCTTATTTCTTTATCAAATCCACCAGCAGTTCTATCTGTGATTCCAACATAAGTTCAATAAGGAATTCCTCCATGGATTGTAACATGAATTCCTACAAGGTATTTCACCAGGAATTCCTACAGGTAACGCTGCAAGAATTTCTTTAGAAATTCTACCAAAATTTCTTCATGAATTTCATTGGTAATTCCTTCAATCATGATTTTTACCAGTGATTTAATTAGGAATTCCTGTAAGGATTCCTTTTAGAAATTTCTTCCGAAAGTTCACATGGAATTCTTCACAAAATTCCATCAGGAACTACATCAAAATTTCCTCCTTAGACTTTATCAGGAGTACCTACTGAGATTCCTTCAGTAGTTCTTCTAGGGGTCAGGAGATTTTGTGGGTATTTAAACATGAGTTCGTCCAGGAATTCCATCAGGAATAGGGGGAGATCCCCCAGTGCCGGACAGCACCCAATACCGGACAAAGTCGAAACATTGAGAAATCATGGTCCAATCAAGATGGTGTATTAGTAGAAAAGAAAGCTATTATGTAGACTACTGTTTGCGTAGAATAACACATCCTTGAAATATGCATGCCTTTTTAAAAAAGTAGAAAAGTTTGAAAATCTTTTAAAAATTGACGTATTCTCTTAATGTTGAGCCGATTAAGTAATTATTTTCAATATGAAAAAATACTTTGCATCACGCAAGCATGATCGGAAATAATTCTTATTTGATAGTATGAATGTACTTTGTACCATAATTGAACTAAATATGGACAAATTACAATTGGGTCCTAAAATTTTTAATGAAATTTGTTTTTATTTAATAACACGAAAAAGCATGTTATTGTAACTACTTTAGCAATTTGTCCCGCTCAAATAATGGCTATAACATGTTTAAACTTTAATTCAAAAATTTGGTTCATAAATGAACCTTGACACTTTTGATCATGTTTGACGTTTGCTTAGTCGACAAAAACACCACAGGGGTTTTGGTTCGGGCTTTAGGACCCTATTTTCGTTAAGCACCTCCTGTCCCTCAGTTTAGGACAGCTTGATTTGTTATATGATATCTTTGTAATTATTGCGTCAGTGTCTCAAAATACTTTCATTTTTCATGGGTTCCGACGATCATGGTATCAAACATGCAATAAAATTAAGAAGAATGAACATTCAGAACTACATCGTAAAATGTGCTATTTTTCATCATATATGGAAGAGGTTTTTGATAAGCATCTTGCAAACTAAGAAAAACTCAAATTGTTCTTGTAAATGTTGCAAATGCATTGAATTGGTAATTATAAACTATTCCTATAGTGTACACATTCAATGATGTTCAAATTTACAGAATTCGAGGCATTTCCAGATCGTGTCCGGTATTGGGTGCCACCTTTCAAGATCGATCAATTTGGTACCGTAAAACGGGGTAACTTTGATAATGCGGGTAACTTTGATAGTGCGAAACCCACGACATACTCAACGAAATAACAAAGTTTCAGTTAATCAGTTAAGCAATACGAATGCAAAAGTAAAGAGTATTAGTATGACACTTCATGTCAAAGCTATTTTCGTTGAAATCAAGTGTATTTGAGGATTTATATGCAAATATTAAAAATTTATTAGATTTTAGCATTTTTGAAAGGCTCACAAACAATCTGTTCTACGATCACTAATTGATGAAGTCATAATAAGTTCGTCGCTTATCCTTGACAGCCTTGTTGTAGTAGAACATGAATTCGGTTTCAAATCTCTTAGCGAATACCATTTTTACAAACTGGGACCATTTTTGTAATCTAAGTCAGAAATTTCCATATAGCGTTAAACGCCTAGAAGTATGTAACGCCCTATAAATGTTCCGTAATTGATTCAATTTTGTTCGATTTATACTCTATTATCGAAGTTACCCCAAAACAGAAAACCGACTTTCGATTCTATGAAAAATTATATATCCATTCATAATAAATCTTTTGGCAATCTATTAACTGCAATCGATAGTTAGGATACCAGTACTTGTTTTAAAAATATATATTATATTTAATTGAATCAGCATGCCTAGATATTCAAATTTTCTTCGAAAAAAAACTATCAAAGTTACCCCGTTTTACGGTACTCAAATACACCATCAAAATACATTGTCAAAATTCATATTTATATTTTCAAATTTATTTTTGTACACTATAAAAATGATAATTTTTATCATAAATGGGTAACACGAGTCCATAAATCAATAGTTTTCGAATTATGAATTTAGTGGCTTAAGTGTCCTGTACTGGTGGATCTCCCCCTACTTCTCATCATTCTATCATGAATTCCACGAAGGATTTCATCAGGAGACCCTATAAGGGTTTCATTGGAAGTTTCTCTAGGGATTAAACCGGAAGTTCCTCTAAGAATTCCATCGTAAATTTCTCTAGGAATTCTATCAAGAGTCTTTCTTATTTCCCATCAGGAATCATATCAGGAATTCCTCCAGGAATTTCATCAGGAGTTCTGCTAGGGATTTCATCAGAAGTTCCTCCAGAGATTTCATCAGGAGTTTTTCAAGAATATCTTTAGGAATTTTTCCAAGGATTTTCTTTTGAAGTTTCTCCAGGGATTCCATCAGGAGTTCCTATAGAGCTTCTATCAGAAATGCCCTTAGGGTTTCCATCAGGAGTTCTTCCAGGGGTTCCATCAAGAGTTCCTTCAGAGATTACACCTAAAATTCCTCCAGAGATTCAGTCAGGAGTTCCTCAGAAACTGTATCAGGAGTTCGTCGAGGAATTTCGTCAGGATGTCTTCTAGGGATATCATAAGTAGTTCCTCTAGGAATTCTATTTGGATTTCCATCGGAAATATTATCAGGAATTCCTTCTGGCATTGCATCACGAGTTCCTTTAGAGATTCCATCAGAAGTTCCTTCGAAGATTCCACCTGGAATTCTTCCAGAGATTATATTAGGATCCTCCATCAAAAATTCCTTCTGGAACCTTATCAGTAATTCTTTCAGAAAGTTCGACAGAAGTTCCTACAGAGATTCCATCAGGAGTTCCTCTAGAGATCACATTGAACGTTAGTTCAGAGATTTCAGCAGGAACTCCTCCAGAGATTCATCAGGAGTTCTTTTGAAGATTTCATCAGGAGTTCCTTCAGGGATTTCATAAGCAGTTTCTTTAGATAATCCACCAGGAATTGCTCCCGAGATTCTATCAGAAGCTTCTGTAGTTCCATTGAATCTTTTAACATGATTTCTTCCAGAGATTCCATCAGGAGTTCCTCCAGGGATTCCATCAGGAGTGACTATAGGCATTTCATAAAGAATTCCTTCATGGATTCCATCAGGAGTTCCTCCAGGGATTTCATTAGGAATTCTCCAGGGATTCCATTAGGGGTTCTTGAATGGATAACATCAGAGGTTCTTCTAGGGATTATATTAATAGATTCTCCAGGGATTCCAACAGGAGTTTCTTCTGAGATTCCACCTGGAATTCCTACAGGTATCAGAAGGCCGGCTCCAAAGGCACGTGATTCAGTTCATTCAGAAGTTTCTCTAGGGATTCCATCAGGAGTTTCTTTGCAGATTATATCAGGGGTTCTTCAAGAAATTCTATCAGGATATAATCTTGGGATTTCATAAGGAGTTCCGCTGATATTTTATCAGGAATCCCATCAGGGATTTCATCAAGAGTTCCTGTAGGGATCCCCTCTGGAGTTCCTTCAGAGTTTCTATTAAAAGTTACTCCAGAAATTGCATCAGAAGTTCTTCTAGGGATTACAGCAGGAGTTTCTCCAGGATTTCCATTAGAAGTTTCATCAGAGATTCTACCTATAATTCTATTAAGAGTTTTTCTTTTGAATTTCATCATGAATTCCTCCAGGGATTTCATCAGAAGTTCTTTAATAGATTTCATTAGGAGTTTCTGCAAGGATTCCATCAGAAGTTCTTCCATGGATTCCATTTGAAATATTTATAAGATTTCATTATAAAATTCTCCTGGGATTCCTCTATGGATACTTTCTGAGATTCCATCAGAAATTCTGTCAAGGATTCTATCAGATTTTTTTCTAAACGTTCGTTCAAGAATTCCTCTAAGGTTATTTTGGGCCCATCATGTCATTTACCACGGATTCCTCCCGAAATTTATTCAGGAATTCTATCAGAATTTTCTTCCATTGGTTTCTCTAGTCCTCACATAATACCTCAAAGGATTCCTCCTGAAAGGGATTTCTCCCAGAATTAATCAAGGGATGTCTGTCGAAATTCCCCAAGGAATTAATCTCGGAAGGCCTTAAGGAATTCCCTCCAGAATATTTCCAAGGATTCTCGAAGGTTATCTGGAATTCCTCCAGAGATTTTACCAGAAATTTCTTTAAAGGATTTCATCAATAGATTCCTCCCGGAATCCCGGAAATCCTCAAGAGGTTACTCTCGGAGTTTTTAAAGGAATTTTCCGTGGAATATCTCCAGACATTCTTGCGGGTATTCAGGAGTTCCTCCAGCGCTTTTACTGGAAAATATAAGGATTTAACTAGTGATTTGGGAATCCACCAGTATATCCTCCAGTAACAGTCATATCGGGGATTTGACATCGTTTTCATTAAAGATTCCACTAGTAATTCCTTCAGAGACTTCACCAGTATTTCCTTTGATTATTTCATTATTAGAATTTCCGCCAGAAAAATATACCAGAGTTTCACCAGTAGTTCTATCAGAAAATACTTGAAAGGTTTTACCAGGATTTCTTTTCTTTATTCGGGGGAGTTATCCTCCAAGGAATTCATTAAAAAATTTCCAAAGAGTCCACAAGATTTTTTTCTGAAAAACCATAAATATTTCCACGAAAGAATCGATCAGGAACCCTAGGTATTCCTGGAATTTTCTGCAAAGTTAAAAAGATAATTCCTCCAGGGATACCACTTAATTTATTCAGAGTATTAAACAAAGCATTTTCATAAGGGGTTGAACACCTAGAGTAGCACATGGAAGTATTTTTACGAAAATTTCTGGAAAAATCAATGGAGCAATGTCTTGGAAAATCCTTGGAGGAATCACCAAAGAAATCACTGGAGAAATTCCCAGGGAATTCCCTGGAGAAATTCCTTAATATAACTTTGGAAGAACTTTAAAGCGATCCCTGAAGAAGATCCTAAAGGATTATCGAAGTCAATTCCTGGTGGATTCCTTGGAAAAAATCCTGCAAAAATACTGAAAGAAATTGATGGATAAATTCCTTTGGGAATCCTCGGAGAAATTTTTGGTAGATCCTTGAAGCAATTTCTGAAGGAATCCCAGGACGAATGCCTCGTAGGGTTTCTTCAGGGGTACAAAGAAGAATTTATAAAATAATTCCTGGTGGAATTTCTGAAGCAACTCCTAGTGGAATTTAAGGAGGAATCCTAGGAGGAACGCGTGATAGAATCCTTGGAACTAACTTCTAGAGAAATTCTTGAAGAAATTGTTATAGCAATCTCTTAAGAAATTCTTGGAGGCAGCCTTGAAGTAAATTCTGAAGAACTATTGAAGAAATCACTTGAGGATTTTTTTTTAGATTGATCTTTAATGGAATCATTGGAGGAAATACTGAATAGTTTGTAGAGCAATCTTTGAAGGAATCTCTGGAAGAATGCTTGAAGAATTTTCCTCGGAGGAATTTCTTGTCGAATCTGTGAATAAATGTATAGAGGAATTATTGATAAAACTCCTGGTGCATCACCAAAAGCACCACTAGTGTGCATCTTTCTTCTTAGAGTAAAGATACATTTAAGCCCCAGGACCTGACAGCAATCATGCTGATCACAAGGTTGTACCTTTACCCAGGGATTTTTGTTTGTTTTTATATTTTTAAATAATGCTGAGGATTTAATAATGGATTCCAGAATCTTAAGAGAATGTCAAGCAACAAGCGGAGGAATTTTATAATAGTTTATTGAAGAAATTCCAGACGCAAATGTTGGAAGAATTCCAGAAGAAACTCTTGTGAGAACATCAGGAGAAATTCTTGAAGAAATTACAGAAGCAATTTTTAGAAGAGTTTCTAGAAGCAAATTTTGAAGAAATTATTTAAGAATCTCCGTGGCAAATTTCAGAAACTAATAAATTGAAGAAATGAATGCAGGTCCCAGATAAATATCAGAGTTCATTAAAACACCAGAAGTAATTCATTCAGTATTTCTAGAAGCAACTCCTTGAAGAATTTTACAGGCAACTCCCTGAGGAATTCCAATGGAAACTTTTTAAGGAATTCCAAAAGTATCTTCTTGAGGAATTGCAACAGAAACTTTTGTAGGAATTTCAGAAGCATCTCCTTGAGGAATACCAGCATCAACTACAAAGTAAATTGAAAAGCAACTTTGCGAGAAATTACAGAAGAAACTCGTGGAGGAATTCCGAATGAAATTCTTAAAAGAATTCCTTAAGCCACTCCTTGAGAAATTCCAGAAACCATTCTCTGAGGATTTCGAGAAGGAACTCTTGAAGGAATTCCAATACAACAACAACAACAACTTAATGAGTAATTCCAGAAGCATGGCAGAATTCGAAGAGCGTTAACGTGAGGAACTCCAAATTGAAATTTCAGAAGCAACTCCTGGAGGAATACCAGGAGGATTTTCTAAAAGGATCCAATAAGTAATTCCATAGGGAATTGAAAAAAAATCCAGAGGGAGCTCCAGAAGAAACTTTTGAAGGAATTCCCGAAACGACTCCTTGAGAAATCCCTGAAGCAACTCCCACAGGTATTCCAAGAGGAACTCCAGACAGAGTTTCAGAAGCAATTTTTGAAGGAAATTTAAGAACAGTTTTATTCAAGAAGGACGGCCAAATGCAACTTCGTGTGAAATTTCAGGAATATCCACTAAATCAATTCCAAAATCTACAACTTTAAGAATTCAGAAGCGGTTTGTAGAGTAAGTGTAGAAGGAACTTTCGGGAAAATTCCAGATAAAACTCAATTAGAGAAATTTCAATTTTCAAAACAACTCTTCAAGGGTTTCAGATAGACCTCCAGAAAGAATTTCAGAAGCAACTTCTGAAACAATTACAAAAGAGTTAAAAGAATCCAAGAGGCAATTTTACAGAATTTTATAAGCAGCTCTTGGAGGAATTTGAGGACGAATTTCTAGAACAATTCCAGAAAAACTCTTGAAGAAATTTCTCGAGAAATACCCAAATACGCCTTAAAGGAATTCCAGGAGACACAATTAAAGGGACTGCAAGAACAACTTTGTAAAATATACTCATGCAACTTCGTGGGAAGACCTTCTGAACGACATCCGGGAGCAATTACACAGCGCAACAAAAATGACATTTTCGCGTGTCTCAAGAATCAAATTATGTGTCTCTGGGTTGCTGAATGTGATGCCGTTTTCAGAAATTTTCCAGCACGTCACAATTTTTAGCTACAGGTCGCCAAAGTTGTATAAAACATTGGTTTTATTGATGTTTACCTAAAATTTGAAGTATATTTTATCAAACTTTTTTGTGATCTTATCCACCAAGCATGTAAAAGAGGACTTAAACTTTCGTTTTAGAAATATTTTGGTTGAAATTTCACGATTAAATTTAGATTAAACCGATTTTTTCAACATGCTTGCAGTCTCCATACGAAATTCTTCGTTACTCTTATATGGCAAAATACAATACCATCAAAAAATAACTTTTCCGCATGAAAAGTATTATGAACTTTGATAATAAGTATTGTTATACACATAAATATTGAATTCTGTGGCAAATTAAGCAAATAATTTTCCTTACAAGCTGACAAACTTGCATGCAAGTTGACTGAAATAGTCAATTTTTGCATTATCAACACCTAATATCTCAAAAACTAGACGTGCTATGATAATTCTGTAAACTGCAATGGATTTAGCAACCCTTAATTAAGTAAATAGAGGTATTTTGATGCTGGAGACCAAAACGTGTTCCGCAGTGTTATCAAAGGAACTCTAGGAGAAACTATTTCAGGAATCATTTAACTTTCAAAAATCACATTGAGGGCATTCAAGCCAAATGTAATAAATATGTAAAATGTCTCTATCCCCTTATTAATAGGAAATCAAAACTTTGTCTTAAGAACAAGCTTTTGATATTCAAACAAATTTTCAGGCCAGCCATGTTGTATGCTGCACCAATATGGACTAGCTGTGAAAGCTCTGCAGAGAATTCAAAATAAAATTTTGAAAATTATTCTGAGACTTCCTCCCTGGTATAGTACCAATGAGTTACATAGAATATCCAATGTTGAAACATTGGAACAAATGTCAAATAAAATAATAAATAATTACAGGCAAAAATCGTTACAATCTTCTATTGCCACGATTAATGCGTTGTATGTTTAGGTTAAGTTAGGTTAAGTATATTCAAAGCGTATTTTTTCTCTTATAAACAGGTGAAATCTACTCACCTGTAAAAAATCTGAACTGCTACGGCAAATGAAATGTAAAATGTTAATAAAATCTTAAATTTGTTTTACCAAATAAGGATGATAGTGTTGTCTAATAACACAGAACACCTAGATATAAGAAATGAATGTAATGTTTGGAATGATACTAATAAAGAAATAAAAAAAAAATCAGGAATCAAAGAGGCAGCACTTGAAGGATTTTCTGGATCAAATTCGCAAAACATATATGTACTTCAGAAGAAATTTCTGGAGAAATTGAAGGAGTAATTTTTGAAGGAAATGCAAGAGCACTACCGGTAAAAATTTCAGAAGCAACACTTGAAAAAACTCCAGGAGCAACTTGTTGCGATTTTTCAAAAGCCTTTTCTACAGTAATTCTAGCTCTTTAATGAATGTTCGAATCCTCTGAGCAGAATCTCAAATAGAGAAACTTTAAAGTAGATGGAGTACCGTGTTCCTTTTAATTCCGCTCCTAAATGCTTATCTTTGACAGATACGCGTATTTCGACTACCACTTGCAGTCTTCTTCAGTGTCAGTTACTCGTATCCACTTCTAATTCTAGATGTAACTCCCGGAGAAATTCCAGTTGGAACTCGTGTAGGAATTTCATAACAAATCTCGGAATAACTCCAGTAGGAACTCTTGAAGTCTTTTTACAAGCAACTCTTTACACATTTTCAGGAATTGAGGAGCAACTTCTTGTAAAATCCTAGAAGCAACTCCTGGAGGATTTCCAATGGGAACTCTTAAAAGAGTTCCAGAAGCATTTCCTTAAGGAAATCCATTACCACCTATTGATAAAATTCCAAGAACATCTCCATGAGAATTCATAGAAGCAATCCTTGGCGGAATTCTAGGGGAAAATTTGGGAGGAATCCCAGAAGCAACACTTTGAGCAATTATAGACAATACCTTCTGGGGAACTCAATATATATTCTTGAAGGAAGTGACTATCTTGAACGATACCCAAAAGCTACTATCGGAGGAAATCCATAATCAAAGAAATTCTTAGAGCAAGTTTCGGCAGAAATCAAGTAGGAATCAACTCTATGGTAAATTACAGAAGCAACTCTAATTCCAGGATGGTTTCTTAAAGTGATTCTAGAAGTAATTCCTTGAGGAGTTTCGACGCAACTTTCGAGGGAGTCCAGGTTGAACCCTAGAAGGAATTTCAAAATCATCTCCCGAAGCAACTTTTGAAGTAATTTCGATAGCGTTTATGTGAGAATTCCCAGACGCAACTCCTTTAGAAATCTCAGAAACAATTCTATGATGAATTCCAGAAATAAATCTTGGATAAACTCCACTAGGAATTTCTGAAGGATTTCAGAAGCAACCCTAGAATTTATTTCTGAAGGAATTAATGAAGGAATTTTAGAAGCAACTCTTTCAGCAAGCAATTTCCGGAAAATACTAGGAGAGATTCTAGAAGCAAGAATTCCAGTAGCAGATTTTTGAAAAAATCTAAAATAATCTGGAAGAATTCCAGAGGTTCTCATGAAGGACACCCAGGATTACCTCTTTGGAGAATGGATCATTGAAGGTCACTCATTTGGCACTCACCGCATCAGAGCAGCGGCGCCACCGTATATGGGATATAACATTGTGACATAGCGGCCGTTTTGGTTATTTTAATGATCCATTTCTGTAGCAACTCTTGTAAGAATTTCAAAGCATTTTTTGATGAAATTTTTGGATATAATTCTTTGAGGAATTCAAGAAGCATCAATCCAAGAAATTGCCTCTGAAATTTGAACTGCCAGAGAAATTCTAGGAATTACAGAAGAAAATTCTGGCGAAAATTTAAAGAAAAAATCAATGTTGAATTCCAGAAAAAAAACTCTCTAAAGGCATTTTAGAAGAAATACTTGAAGCATATTCTGAAGCAGCCACAGAAGGAATTCCAGTAGAAACTTCTGGAAGATTTCCATTACAAATAGGAGAAATCCTAGAAGGAGACCCTGGAGGATTTTCTGAAATAAAATCAGAAGTCATTTATTGATGAATTTTTAAAACAACTCCTAGGAAAACTCTTTCACATTTTTTTTTAAATATCCAAAAGAAATCACAGAAGGAACTCCTGGAGAAATTTACTAGCAATTTCAGAGTTAACTTCTCTAGATTAATTTAGAAGTAACTTCAAGAGGAACTTCTAAAGAAATGAGAGAAGCACCTTCTTGATGAAATTCAGGAGCAGCTTTCGAATGGAGAGGCATTCCAGCAGGAACCTCTAATAAAATACAAAAGGAATTCTTAAAAGAAATCAAAAAGATTTCATTGAAAGGAATTAAAAAAGAACTCCAGAAAAAAAAAATCCAAGAGGAACTCTAGAAGAAAATCTAGAAGCATTTTTTGTAGTTATTGTAAAAGGAACCTCTAGAGGAATTCCAGAAACAAGCCCTTGTAGAGTTATAGAATACACTTCAGAAAAAATAACATAAGCAACTCCTGGAGGAAATCCAAAAGTTATGCCTATAGGAATTTCAGAAGAATCTACTGGAAAATTTCCAGAGAAACCTCAAACAGGGATTCCACACATAACTCTTGGAGGACTTATAAAAATCCTGTAGCACCTTCTGTAAAAATCCCAGAAGAAACTCATGAAATAGTTTAAGGAGGAAATCATAGAAAAATTCCTGAAGTATCTCCTGGAAGATTTACGGAACCAATATTATCGTTAATTACGAAATATGACCCTCGTTGCACTTCGCTACATGGTCGTTTCCTTCATCGACCAACGATGAATAGAACAGAAATAGATTAGAAGACCATAACTATCCGCAACATCACCAACAGCAGCATCGACTCCATGCAGGAAATGTTATTCAAACTTCACTGTGATGTTAATCACCGCTTCTGTTGCAGCCGAGATTATGCATTGCCCACCAACGAAAATGCTTATCTCACCACCTCACCACAGATCCGGTTGTATTTTATTTAGTGAAAATTGGACTAATTATGCACAAAAATCACTAAACTTAACAACCGTACACTGTAGAAAGCGGTCAAAACAAACAAGCTTTCCGCAAACTCAAGCGCAAGATTTGGAAATTTTCTATTCTTCCGGATGACTATGCGGTTGAGTTTGCGTTTAGTACAGTTTAGTACCAAACCGCAAAGTCAATCCGGATGCATTGTGCGTTGGCGCATATGATCACGTTAATTTAAAATAGCTGTCAAAAAAACGGATTGTCAACCGGATCCATTGTGCTCCAGCCTTTACAGAGAGCGATACGTGAGAGATTCTCTCAATTTTCTCAGGATTCAATGACAGATGACTTTTTTTGTTTTTATTGACCATCATCGCAAAAATGTTTTGGACCGCAGATTACTTTTCCGATTTGGTGACCACCTGGAACCGGATCGAATTGAATGAGAAGGAATATCATCCATACGTAAACTGTATGCCAGAAAAGGTCAGTTGGAATAAATTATTTGTTCAAATATAACTACAATGATACTTTTTGATTCAGCTACGTTTCGAGACAAAAAATGAAAATTGGTGATTACTGCAGCGGTGGCAAAAAATCCAAACCACATTCCATCGTTCAATACTGCTGCAATCCAATCATCGCAACCGGCATCCCGATCTAGCGGATTCTGTGAAATAATTCGTCTATGTGACGGATGGTTAATCAGTGTTGAACGGATCAAGAAGCACCGAAACTTGAGCAGTAGCTTCACCAGTTCCGAACAGTGTCCGGCGGACATACATCCAGCGGCTGGTCACAGACACAAATAACCCGCTAAACGACCTGGTGAACTACGAAGAACGGCACCTTAAAATCCAATGGGATCGGTTGGTGGATGCGTTCGTGGCCGCCCTCAACGCATGTGCAGGAGAAGATTTGGTGGATTTGAAGAAGCTAGGAAAGCTCACGTGATCCTAAACAAACTGCCCGAGTCAAACTATCCCAGCATGCTAGCAGTCCTCAGTCAACTACATCAGAGCGTTGATGTTCGACAACTTTGTGAGCGGCCAATGAGGCCAGACGTAGAAGCAGCTGTGGAAGGAGATCGATCTGCAGATCTGCAGGCGCTGAAGGACCGAGATCGTACCATCCAGGCATTTAGAGGAAAATATTGTATACTTGAACGCTATCTGTAGCTTGGTACGTTGGTTTATGAGCAGGGTCACACGGTGACGTCGAACAAAAGCTTTGTGGAACAAATCAGCGTAGAGGTAGACGGGGCAAGATAAGCACCCTAAGAATAAAGGGTCAAACACAATGCAATGGCAAAACAGCAACACCGATTTGAATAACATGTCTTTGATCAATGTCGACTTGATCAGATTCAGCATGGATTTGACAAGAAGAGTGTAGATCAAGATGGGTGTTCCATTTTACCGTTCACATTGTGTTTGGGGTTTAAGTTTGATTTAAGTCTACTTAAACGTTATTATTTTGGTAAAATTAGTAATCGTCCTTATATTTGACATTAGGGTGGCGGTGCCATTAGTGGACTACCTAAGCTATAAAAAATCATAACAAAATAACGGAAAGGCTTAACAGAGATCTTTTGACGTCAACAGAAAGATTTCAACCTCTACTATATGGGAAAATATAAAAAGAGTGATAAAACTTATTTTTAAACATAAAATCGCTTGAGCCACTATTGGTACACGTGTTCCAGTAGTTGCGTTAGTGCTCCAGTAGTAGACGTTCGGGAATTATACAAAGAATTTTTAACAAAATGATAATTTTTTACATAGGCTTAATATTTTTTCCCTCGGGCTCTTCTTCATTTTTAAAGATCCACTTTAAAACTGCTTCCATCCGTTGATCCACTACTGGAACACGACGGCAACTACTGGAACAATGGAGCAAATTTTTTGCATAAACTTAATTATTTATATGGCTTTTTGATAAAATTAAAAGCAGAAATTTGGTAAATAGACTAAACTAGAGACCATCTATCCACCAAAAATAGCCCATGTCGTTTTTATCGAAAAATGTACGTTTTATTCCATAGTCCAATCTACTGGTACATTACAACCATTGGAACCGGCACCCTACATATTTCGCATTACGCATCGTAAACGATTGACGACGCTGGACTGTTCGCTTTGCTCGATAGTTCCTATCATAGGTACCTTTACTGTCATCGCTGTTGTAACACTTGCCATAACTTACGGGGCACTATTATCTTCCGGTTTGCATTCTTCGATAGATCGATCCGATTCGTCCTCTTTGTTGCAGCTGTCAACTTTCAGTGTTTCCGCTGATTCTAGTAATGCGTTGAATGGTTCGATCGTCATCTGCCGGCACACTGCTTGGGGGCCGGTTCTTCCGTTTCAGCCGTTGCTACATTGTCTTTTTTCGATAATATTGTGGGAAAAACAGCGGCTACTGCTGAGTTTTTTTTCCTTTGGTTCTAGGAGCTGAATCTGGTTCTATTTCAGAGTCCCGTCGACGATTGGCCAACGCTCGTTGCGGCTGCTTGGCGAGTACGAAATACTCTATATGAAAGCCACAGTCACAATTCACTGTAGGGCGGCTCGCAAGTGGATGATCAATCTGGAACATTGAATTGAGCCCCATCATTTTGCTGTCGATTTGCTGCATTCATTCTATGTTGGAAACCACTCATTTTATTGTCGATCACTTGATTTAGCTGGGGGTATAAAATTACCTTCTGAAGTGATATGATTAGAGAATATCTCAGGAAATTCTGAAGGCTACACGAAAAAAAAATCTGTGGTAAAAATGACTAATTTAGCTGACTACGCACATTCTTGAAACTATCATGGAATTTCAGACCAATTTACTATGTTTTCGGTACATCCCATCACATTACTGGTACATTTGACAGAATTAATTTACAACAATCTGATTTCGACTACAGACATGGTAAAATTAAGCACAATTCTGGTATATATTTTTTGAATATAGTATTGTAATATTTATAATATTTTTGTGTACTCTAAAACATTGACATGTCATTCAAGTCGGTGTTATCGTTTTGCCGTTCTTGCCGTAATGCCGTTGCATTGTGTTTAACCCTTAAGAAGAAATGTGACAACGGTATATTCCTTCGTGGCACCGATGATTACATTATTCTTGCTTCAGTGATTATTTTACCTAATAAATAGATGCTGGGATAGCTTTGCTATGCGTGTTGTGAATTCTTGAGACATGACCCAAACTAGGGTCGTAGGCTTAAGCACCATAGAGATGATCATCTAATTTTCATCAAATTGAAAGCCTTCAAAAGCTAAAATTTGTGCAACGAAACCAACTACAAGCCAAAACGAAGTTACACAATATTGAGTACAATGCGCACAATACCAAGCTGAACCAACACATCACGTGTGTAATTTTAAAACATTCTGAAGAACTGTTCTTGGGTTGATTTTATCTTCTTTTTCACAAAGAAGCTTCGTAGTCCTAATCATCTCTGTTCGTGGTGAAATTGAATTACACTTATGGTATGCATCAGTTAAATGAAGTAAATTATTCCTAACTAGTATGTGCTTTAGAACACCAGTTTATGGACACAAACAGACAATGATATGTTCTTTAAAATTTAATCTTTTTGCTGTTTAATTTATTGGAATGTTTAGTGAGTAGAGATTATATGAGATGAATTCATAATCAAATGTAGGGTGCTCATATCACCCCATCGATGAAAAATCGACTCGTAAAATTACAAGTTTAATCATTCTTCATTCGTGAAATTTATAAGGTAACGGAAGTCATGCGGATTTAGTGTATTGATCTAAAATTAAAAATAGTTTTAAGAATTACATTCATCTTTTTATTTGAATAAGACCGCAACAAGAACAGTCTTACTTATTACTTATTATTGATATGAGCCATTCGCAAGCTTTAAGAACATTTACAATACTTCAAGTGAGTAAAATTACTCACGAGTGAGTTAGTGTTAGTCAAAAACTCACTCACGAGTATGAGTTGTACAGCTTGAACTCACGCCTGAGTATACTCACGCGAGAGTTCAAGCTGTACAACTCATACTCGCGAGTGAGTTTGCAGTTTTCGGTGAGTACTCACGAGTTTCCCAACGCTGGTGGCATTTGGTTCGCTTCTCTACTCTCGGACGAACGAAACCAAGGCGAAATCTGCCGCCAACGATGTTCCGTACCTACTTCTTTCTTTTGCTTCAGCGGATGACATTAAATTGTCATGGAGAATACCCGAGCAAAGTCGAATAACAATCGCATAACATAGTGATAACAAGATGTACATCATTATTACATTTTGTTATTTTTTGTTATCAATACGAAGACTCTTGTTTTTACGAATTTTGAATCGAGGATGCCACCGACGAGTGAATGACGTAAAATGTTTGTTATCATAATTCGATCTTTATAACAAATTCATAACATAATGGGTTATCAATAAGGGAAATTGACTGAATAACAAAACTTGTTATCAATGTGTTTCAAATGATAACACAATGATATCTTTAGTGTAAACTTTTGTTATCATGTTTGTTATGTTGCCTGCTTATTCAACCAAAATGAAAACAAAATAAGGAGTGTATCGAAAAGTAGTCGCAAACATTCAAAACAGTCTCAAAAATAATGGGTTGAACCTACAAACAATTTTTTGATCAGAAATGCTTTACCATGTATTTAAAAATTATGATGCGGAGATATTTTTTTCAATAAAGTGGTATTTTGCATGATAATTTTGCAAATTACTAACAGATGTCGATGAAAATCTTACACACCTCTGAAAAAATTGATATGTTAATAAATGTGTTAAATTTTAAGAAAAAATGGTTTTTGTTTATGCTAATATATTCTGTGCCACAACTCTCA
This sequence comes from Aedes aegypti, assembly GCF_002204515.2. NCBI lineage: Eukaryota > Metazoa > Arthropoda > Insecta > Diptera > Culicidae > Aedes > Aedes aegypti. The sequence goes on along the minus strand of NC_035108.1, from coordinate 199,992,389 downwards.
TGACATAGTGTAAAAAATATTTTGAAAAATTCATTAACAAACATTTGAGAGCAAATACAAAAATCGAAAAAAGTCGATTTTTAAGGACCTCGTTTTTTGATTTTTTCTTTCTACACGTTAATGGTAATATCGTACGATTGTAACGAATAAAAAAATGTTTTTTGATTGGAAAAGTTTTTTTTGCATATTATGAAGTAACGTAAGCAAACAATGTTACTATATATAATTACCGCTGTATATGACAGAGCTTCAAAAGTTGATTAAACAAAAGTGACTTTCTAAAACCGACCTTGTTCCAATGATTGAGCTTTTTAAGAGCAATAATTATTATTTTTGAATTTATTTTTACGTGCTGTGTGAAGTAAACATATTTCCGATCGAATAAGCTTTTCATCCTATTTTGTTTGATATACATTTTGTTCAATACAAATCGTCGAATCTTCAGAAGACACTTCAAAAATGTAATTTTGTGCAAGATTTTATTTTCCATGCTCTATAAACCTTGTTGTATTTATATTAAGACTGCATATGATTCATAATTTTTTTAGCTGCTTCAATATTTGATGACATGATGAAGATTTGCGTGAAAAAAGCTTTTGAAAAGGTGAACTATGCTCTGAAATACACCGTTTTGAATGTTTGCGACTACTTTTCGATACACTCCTTATGTTATCAAATGCTTGTTATCGGATAACATAACTTGTTATCTTTTTGTTACCCAACTATGCTCGGGTAGCGTCCATTTGGAGCTGCGTGGAAGTGACGCAAAAGACACTGTTGAGGCTGTTTACGTGATGCTACACAAATGTGCCATCATTCAAGATGAGAAGGAAGTTATTAACATAAAGAATATTTAATAGTTCCTTCCACGCTGAGTGACGCCGAACTGCAGTCGTTTGGAACGGAAATAGAACTTCCTTTCTATTTGCAGAAGATCCTGTAGATATAAAAAAGATAAGCAATTTCGGTTCTGTTGATTTGATAATTTCCGCTGCCTTTGATACGTACAAAAGTTTACTGGTCACTATTACATTACGAAGTTTTGATTGTTTAAATATGCAGATATGCATTGGCGTAGCTAAGATTTTTTTCTGGAGGGGGCCTGTTTCTCGAAAGTAATCTGCCAATAATCACAATTTTCACAAATTTCGTAGTTTCAACAAACTTTTACTTATTTTATTTGTTTGTTATTTTGTCTCATTTCGCTTTGAAGAGATTCCTCTGAGAATTACTACTGGAATTTCTTCATGAATTATTTTCGTACTTTTCAGTGCTTTCTCCAAGTACTCCTTTACCAGTTTTCACTGAGTTTATCCTGGGATTCCCACGAAAAATCATTTCCAGACTTTCTGATCTATCCAGAAATTTTTTCGAAGAATCTCTATCGACTTGCCTAAAAACATTCTTGAAGAATTCCACCAGAAAAGTCTAGGAGTTTCACCAAAAATGTCTTCAAGATCATCAAGCAAGGTTTCCTTGCACGAACTTTTCAGAAACTTCATCAACAGTTTTCTCCGACATTAATTTTGAAGTGCTTCCTAAAGTTTCTCTACATGATTGTTTGAAAAAAATCGTAGCAAAAATTATACAGACTTCCTGTTACTGTGAAGATTCCTCTTAATATTCCACAAAAAATTAACATGAATTCAATTGAGAAAATGTTATTCATGATTTCTCAGACAAGTTCTCCGTAGATCTATCTGTATTTTTTCACAGATAATTATTTTTTAGATTTCACTAAAGTCAGGGAGCAACATCTTGCCAACATCGTTTTTTTTTAATGCCTAATTATGAAATGTTTTAAAAATTCTAACATTCCTATAAAGTTTCTAGTGGAATACGTTCGACTGTTCCTTCAAAAACTCTTCCTCAAAAATACTCAAACATTTCTCAATTTGTTCAGGGATTTCTTAGAGAATTATATTATTGATTCCCTAAAATTCTTCCGAAATATTTACCAAACATTCATCCTAGCATTCCCCAGATTTTTTTTTTCTTTGAACCGCGATCTTTTGGGATTTTGAAATTTGTCGCTAGATTTTGCAATTCATTCTTGTACTTCTTTAATAAAATTCTCCAGAAGTTCCATCAAGTATTTTTCCGGTGTTATAAATAACTCCATTTTTTCGATTTATCATCTCAGGATTCTTCCATAAATTACTTTTAAAAAATTATCCGCTCTTTAGTTTTTGTTTAAAAAATTACTTCAGGAATACGTCAATATTTTTTGGGGATTGCTTTATAAATTCCTCTACGAATCACTTTATATCAAATTTCTAAGGATACACTTACAAAAGAAGGTTTGTAAGAACGTTGTTGGTAATTTTTTTTTGATTCAGCTTGAATATAATTCGGAAAAAAATGGAAAAAAAAATACTTGAAGATATTTCGGTGTTTCCAGGATGCTATTCAATATTGGCTGTGCAAGCGCTCAGATTAGATTAGAACTCCTATAATTTGCCTTGCTTTAGAAAGTAACACTTTTTGGGGTTTGGTAAGATTTTTGTACGTTGTTTCGAAGCGTCAAAGGAGATACAAAAAAATGGTTAAAGAAGTAGGGCAATGGTATCAGGTATCAGAAGGCCGGCTCCAGAGGCACGTTCCCCGCCATTTGGAAGATTTGTGCCATCGCCATATATGAGCCTATTTCACCATCTACCCGATGGGAGAGGAAAGGGAAGGGAAAGATCGGAGGAAATAGGAGTGGGGTTCCTTGAAGAGGGAAAATCGCATAAGCGAATTGAGAGCATGTAGCTCCATACCACAGTGGGTTCGAACAGCGCCCTAAAAAGGAGGACACTGCAAAACGCATGAGCGTAAAGAGAGCCTATAGCTCATTACCACAGCGGGTTAAGAATAACAGAATGTCCTGAAGATTCAGGTTTCTGAAATCAGTTTCACTTAATAAGTGTTAACCAAGTAATTGAAATCTCTATTGCGCGAAGATTGGATAGTTACATATCAGGTGATAAGAAGTTCCATAATCGGAATCACAACTATCACACACACATGTATCAACACACTGAATATTTGCCATGTGATAGTTGAGTCGGCAGTGACCAGTCATGGTTGTAACCAAGAGACTGCAATTCTGCTTTGACAGATTTGTTAAATACTTAGCCACCTTTGGGATGGCTCAGTAATGTACAATTTTTTTGACGACATGACTCAAAATTATTCCAATATTACTGGTGCTGAGTTGCCGCCCAATAATTTCTGAAGCTTCACCCAGCACTTTGAAATTGGAATAGCTGCCTGAGGGCCAATGAAGTCATGCGATGCTCCATTGCGAGCTAATTCATAAGCCAATTCATTCCCAGCAATGGAAGAATATCAAGGACCCATAAAAGTTTTACAGAGTTCACTGGATTCAGTTCCTCAAATTGAGTTCGACGTGCGATAACAAGCTTAGACCTTGAGTTGGCCTAAGCAAGAGCTTTAAAAGGCTGCTTATCTGACATATTCCTTTACAAATAGCCAGACGACAACTCGTCCCGCGAAGGGAGTTGTGAGGAACAAAGTGACAAGCAATTGTGGAATTCACTCGAAGCAAGGACAATTGTGTCTCAATTCACCGGAAGTGGAAACATTCAAATCACTAGGATTTCCAATGGACGGAGAGAATTCATAGAATTTGGTCACAACCAATTCCCAGTTTGTGGAGTATATGTTCATATAGAGATGTAGCGATGGTCAGATAATGATTCATCCTCTGATACATGCCAATTCGTCAACTCGTGACTGATTCTGTTCAAGCAGAGCATTATGTCTAACACTTCTTCTCTAGCAGATACCATGAAGTTGGTAAGATTTTTGTACGATGTTTTGAAGCATCAAAGGAGATACAACAAAATGTTTAAAGAAGTAGTGCAATGGTACAATAAAATATAATTCATAACCTTTTCATTAGAGGTAAATTACAGGATAGTTAAAACCTCTCCAATTAGTTTACAAATAAAACAAATTTCATTTAAAATTTTTAAATCAAATAAAATTTTTGCCGCTTCCTATTTATTTCTACATGTTTTTTACAGATTCCTTTACCGCTAATACTCTGAAGATGTGAAGGCAAGAGACATTTCAATAACAATTCTCTTTCCAATTTTTGAATAATCCAATGATCTGAAGCAAAATTTCTAGGAAATAACATATATAAGAATTTTTGACGCAATTTGTGAAGTGTTTTTGAAATACTCCTCAAGGCTTTTGATGAACTTGGCTGAAGAATTTGTAATGTCATTTTTGGGAAAACTTTTTAAAGAAATTCACAACAGAATTACAACGAAATAACTCAGTATTAGATTTGACAGAATCATTAAATTTTTGGAGGATTTCCGAGGGATAACTGAATTTTTGATTAGCCATTCAACATTCTTTAGGTTAATCCGGGAACATTTTCCGGAAACTATTTGCGAATAAGAAGTAGACATAGAAGGAATGGAATTCGCTTTGAAAGTACGAATAAGTCCCACAATATTAATTGAATAATTTCCAAGAGATTTGCAAAAGTTCTTAAGCCACCCTTCAATATTCTCTAAGGAATTCAATTATACTGAAATTCTATAAAGAACATCGAAAGGTTTTTTGACAAGTTTTGTTCTAATTGTGTTGGAAATTAAGCAAATAGTTTATGAAATAATAATTTTCCTGGAAAAATATTCAAGCAGTTTAAGCAATAAATTTATCCATGCAAAAATACTAAAAAAAATCCAAATCAATGAGAGAGTTTATTGCTGGAATAAAACACTATGGTCGATTTTGTTACATTTTTTCACACAAGGTTAAACTTCTGACATTCATCTGACGAAAACTTGGCCATGTCGAAGTTTCTTGAATTTTAAGCTAACAAAAATTCCCGCTATGTTTTGTCTGAGAAATTCCTTTAGTAATTTGGTAACTTTTTTCAACTGTTTTTTCGGACATTATACGAGTAGAAGTTAATGTATTTGTGTGTGAATTCTCATAAGGGAAATCATCATCACCGGACAGCTCGAATAGGGTTTCCTCAAAAAATATGAGAATTAAGTAAATATTTAATTATTATTTATTACAATTTTTCGAACTAGTCGCACAGAATGATACTTATGAACAAATCATACTTTTGAACGTTATATTAGACATTAGGGTGCCAATGAAATGTATGGGAAAAATTTTGCCATCGAATTTCAAAAAATGGTAGTGCTCAAAAGATTTGTCTCGTCGGAAAAAGTTCCCATGCAAAATTTGAGCTGAATCGGACTTCATTAAGTGGACCCCCAAAGCGGTCAAAGTTTGGCTTTTTTGACCCATGAAATTTTTGTTTTTGATGCCAGATGTCTTAGAAATGCATGAAACGTCAAGATCTGGTGTTATCTGGAAAATTATTTTTTTTTGAAAAAATCGATCTTCTGGGACTTAGTAATTTTTGAGTTGAGGGAGTGAATTGAATTTGAAATGAACGATTTGAATTCAATTGCTGAGAAATTCAAGGCAATAGTATTGAAACATATCCTATATCATTGTTGGCCACTGAAAGCATATTATATGTGATATTTCATTAGGGTGGTTCATTTACTTTCCATTAGGGTGGTCCTTTTTGTTAAAAAATAAAAAAAAAATAAAAAATTGAATTTTAATTGAATATTATAGACAATAGTATTGGAACATCTCTCACATTATCGTTAGCCATTTTCTACATTTAATATGTGGTATTTTATTAGGGTGGTTTACTTATTTTCCATAACGGCGGGCCTTTCTGACAAAAAATCATTATTTGAATGGGATATTAAAAACAATAGTATTTTATCACCTCTTTCATCATCGTAGGCCATTTCCTTCATTAGATTCGTGATATTTCATTGGGAAGACTCACTTATTCCATTACGGTGGTCCTTTAAAAAAAATTGAGAATTTGAATGGAATAATAAATACAAGAGTAATTAAACATCTCCTATGTCATCGTAGGCCACTGTTAACATATGATAAGTGATATTTCATTGGGGCTATTGTCCTCAGTTTTGCATAAGGGTGATCATTTAATTTGTAAATTAAAAAAAAAATCTCAAAATGAATGAAATAATTTTTGACGTATTCAAATTATGACAACCCAAGAAACAATTTTGGGCGATTGATAAACATGTCTGCTTAACTAGTGCTTTCTAACAGCTGTAACTGTTGAACAAAAGTATATGCTGTATAAAGTGATGATCAAATGTTGCATACATTTTAAGAAGCACTTTACTTCCTCACTTTCATGTTATTTCAAAAGCTAGTTGAACCAAGGTTGAAATAACGTTGATTGATAGTTTAGTTTGGTTGTTTAATAGCTGCTCTATAATACTTGAAGATGAGCTGTTTCTATCTATTCAGATACTGTTGTTCCATATGTGACAAAAAGCTGATTGACAAGCTTTTCCAATATTTACCAACATTTGTTTTGTCACTTTTTCTGCAATACTTACATGGCTCAGAACTGCAGTGAAGATAAATATATATTTGCTTTTAAATGCATTTGACTCAATGTATCAACCACTATTGCTCGTAATCAGAAAGTTCTTCAACATAAAAGTATTAACTAACTTACAAATAAACTGGTGTTTAAGAACAGTTTCTCATAGCTGTTTTATTTAGCTCTTAGTTGTTTATTAATTGTCTTAGGTAAAATGAAAATGAAACTATTATTCAGGCGTTATTCGCCCAGAAATGGAGAATCTATTCAATAACAACAGTTTTATTAACGTAATATTATACATGTTTATTCAATGAACTTAACTCGGCTATTCAACAGTAGTAACATTACAGCAGATTCTACAATGCGTATTCAACATTAAAACCACCAATTATCCATCAAACATCCAGAAATGCTTATTCAGCGTTTGTCTAACAGGGTTGTATAACGAATAATGACTAAATTGTTGAAGAAAAGTTGTAGAAGCCATTATAACCTATGATCACCGTCATCCAGAATAATAGCCTATGTACAGTTTTAATTCAACCGCATGTTTTAAAGAGCGATTATTCGTCTATTATGAAACTTTTATGAAGCTGATAGCTTTGATAAGTTGCGTTTGAGACCTTTTCACAAACAATGTTCAACAATGGTGTGTATATACACCGAAGGCAAGCAAAATACTTAGACGATGTTTAAACAATACTGCTTTAAACCTGCTGATGTATGTAACCTTGGTTGGAGCAGTGGAGATGCATGCACCTGAAAATCGGACGGTCCTGGGTTCGAGGCCCGGCATCACAATAATGTTTAATTAATTGAAAATAAATACCAATGTGTCAAATTCTAGCTGTGTACCTAGTAATAAAGTTTGAGTGTGTAATAAAGTGTACAAATAAATATGAATATTTTTGCTATTTCAAGCATAAAAAAATGTTGAAGAAACATTAAAGAAACCTCTTTTGGTGAGTTTATACAATCAATTCTATAAATAAATATGATATCCATGTTAGTCGAACAAAGCACCAAAACAGACTGTGTTCAGCATGTTTTTCCGTTGAGCCAATGCTGAACAAAGCCTACTATTTTCTATACTCGTAATCATAAGTAATAATGGCATCAACAACTTTTCTTTAACAGCTTACAAATAACATGTCATTCAATCTTGTTTTTTAAACGCTGAACAAGCATTTCTGTATGTTCAATGGAAACCTGGTGGTTAAAATGTTTAATAAACGTTGTAGTTGCCACTTATAATGTCACTATTGTTGAACAGCCAAGGTGAGATCATTGAATAAACATGTATTATATAACGTTATTAAAATGGTTGTTGTTGAATAGATTCTCCATTTCTGGGCGAATAAGGCTTTAATAATAGTTTTATTTTGACTAATTCATTTATTAAGCAAATAATAGTGTAATAAAACAGCTCTGAGCAACTTTTCTTAAAGAAAAAAAATGTTTCTTGGGAATAGCTTGATGGGCGACGATGAAGGGCAACAAAAGTGTTTAGTTTATATTTTCAAAAGAGATTCTCAGCCTTGGGCTCCTTCATTCCCGAAACAAAAGTACGTTGCCTTCTGCTTGCTATAGTACACGCGATTCGGTTGTGACAACGTAGGCAATTTCAGTTTTAACAATCAGTTCTCGTTTATTCTTCAAAGATGTAACAAAGTTCCTTATAGAAATTTCGTCGGAATTTCATATGGATTTTTTCGTTGGAGTTTTCAACGGAATGTTCTTTGGAGTTTCCTTTGGAATTTTAATCGGAATTTCCTTCGAAATTCCTTTTAAAATTTTTTATTGGACTTTTCTACGAAATTTCCTTAGAAATTTTCTACGGAATTTTCATCAAAATTGGAAATTTATCCTGAATTTGCTTCGGAATATCCTGTGGAATTTTCTTCGGTAACTTTAGAAGTGCCCTTTTGAATTTTCTGTGGTATTTCCTTCGAAATTTCCTATGAAGTGTCCTTCGGATTTTCATTCTGAACTTTTTATTGGAATTTTGGAGTTTCTTTTTGAGTTTCCTTGGAAATTTGCTTTGGAATTTTCTTTGGAGTTTCTTTCCGAATTTCTTCTAGAGTTTGTTTCGGAATTTCCTGTGTAATTATCTTTGGAGCTTCCTTCAGAATTGTATTCGAACTATTATTTGGAATTTCTTTCGAAGCATTGGAATTTACTTTGGAATTTCCTTCGAAATTTTACTTGGAGCTTTCTTCGGAATTTCATTTGGGATTTCTTTTGAACCTTTGAAATTTAGTGCGGAATATTCTTGGAAATTTCCTTTACAATTTTCTTTGGAATTTCTACAGAGTTTTCTTGAGAATTTCCTTACAAAATTTGCTTTGGATATTCCATAGAAAATTCCTTAGAAATTTTCTTTTAACTTCCTTTTTTCATTGCAATTTGCTTCGGGATTTGCTTTGAAATTTTCTTTGGAATTTCCTTAGAAATTCCCTTTTGAATATGCTTTGGATATTTTTCAGAATTGTCGTCTGAATGTCCTTTGGAATATGCTTCAGAATTTCTTTTAGAATTTTATTCAGTTTTTTTTTAATTTCCTTTAATTAAGTTTCCTTTGGAATTTCTTAAGGAGCTGTGATTTTTTCTTCGAAATTTCCTTAGAAATTCCTTTTTGAATTTCATTCGGAATTTGCTTTGAATTTTTTATGGAATTTCCTATGGAGTTTTTGGAATTTTCCATGGAATTTTCTTCGGAATTTCCTTTGGATTTTTTTGGAATTTCCTTTGGAATTTTCTATGCAATTTTCGTCAGAATTACTCTCGAAAGTTGCTTCGGAAATTCCGTTGGATTTTTTTTTAGTTTCCTTCGGAAATAACTTTGTCGAAATTTCCTTAGGAGTATCCTTTAAAATTCCTTTGCAGTTTTCTTTGAGGCTACTAATCAAATTTTCTTCAGAATTTCCTTTGGGATTCCTTTATTACTTCCTTAAAAATTTCATTCGGAATTTCGTTTGAAGTTTATTTCCAAATTTGTTATAGAGTTTCCACGGAATTTCCTTTGGAATAACCTTTGCAATTTCCTTTGTATTCTTCGGAACTTCATATCTCGTTTACTTCAGAATTTCCTTTGGAATTTCTCCATGAATTTCTTTCAGTAAGTTGCTTCAGGAAGTTATTTTGGATTTCTTTGGAATTACTTTCGGAATTTCCTTCTTCAGTTCTTCAAAATTTTCATCGGCGTTTCCTTTGGAATTTCTTTCGGAATTTCTTCTGGAATTGCCTTCGGAATTTCCTCTGGAATTTCCTTCGGAATTTCCTCTGGAATTTCATTCGGAATTTCCTTTGGAATTTCCTTCCGTATTTCCCCTAGAATTTTCTTCGAAATTATCTCTGGAATTTCCTTTGGAATTTCCTCTGGAATTTCTTTCGGGATTTTCTCTGGAATTTCCTTCCGAATTTTCTCTGGAATTTCCTTCAGAATTTTCTTTAGAATTTCATTCGGAATAACCTCTGGAATTTCCTCTAGAATTACCTGCCAAATTTCCTCTGGAATTTCCTGATAAATTTCGTCTGGAATTTCCTTCGGAATTTTCTCTGGAATTTCTTTCGGAATTTCCACTGGAATTTCCTTCATGAATTTCCACTGGAATTTCCTTCGTAATTCCCTCTGGAATTTCCGTTGGAATTTCCTTTGGAATTTCCTTCTGTATTTCCTTCAGAATTTTCTCTGGAATTTCCTTCTGAATTTGCTAAACTAAATTGGAAAGGTCACTGAGGCTCAATGCTTGATCTCTGAATTGAATGCATCTGAAATCACGAAGTAACAAGCGGATTTTGTATGAGACGAGGACTCCGAACTGGTTCAGCTTAGTAAAGTGTTGCATTCCGAATGAAAATCACGCAAAACTTTTCAAAAGGACCTTTCTAACAATGAGAGGCTTTCTAGAAAACTCTTTTGTTGTTAACTAAGTTACCTTTACATTTTTCGTCGAACATTACGCAAATATTATGTAGTAGTCCACACCATAATCTTTCGGTCTGTTGATATTAAGGTTGAAATTTATACAATGACACCATAATTAAGGAAAGTGGACGAGACTTTTTCGAGAAATCATGGTTTCAAACTGTACGAAAAATGATGCACCCTAATGGAAAATGAGAGAAACTCCCTAATGAAATATGTTAACAGTGTCCTACGATGATGTCGCATATCAAATGGAACTAGGGGCACATGAATTCAGAGGAATTTAAAGCCTCTCTAAACAAAAATGAAGACAATGGCCTACGATTATAAAAGAGGTGTTAAAATCACGGTGTGCCAGAAACCGTTATTAACAGAAAAAAATGTCCAAGAATTTGGCACCCACCATTCGAAAGATATATCACTCAAGCATCTTCTCTGTGAATTTGAAAATATTTTAACGAGGGAATCGAAAGTTATCGTGATTTGAAAGTTTTGAGCTATTTTGGAAGGGAATTTCACATGCTCATAAACATTCTCCAACGGTGTATCATAATTAACTTGTAAACCAGCCAAGTTATCACCAGCTTTGCATTAAGCAATCAAAACATGTAATATCCAAGCACCTTCTCTGCAAATTTGAAATCATTTGGTCGAGAAAATCTGAAGTTACAGTGATTTGTATTTTTATGATTATTTATATGAAGTTTAAGGTGAATATGAATCGAAGCCAAACTTAAAATTTTCGAGACCACAAATCTGGAAAACCGTGCTCGTTTGAGCTGACAACTTAATCGATTGGTCACTACCAGCTAGTGACCAATCGATTAAGTTTTCAGCTTAAACGGATATTTGTGATTTGTGCTCTTAAAATTTTGAGGTTTGGCTTGGATTCATCTTCACCTTAAATTAGAGCTTATTTATATGCCTTTGTTATGGAAGTGTACATAATTTACAAATAAAAATGTCTATACGACTGACCCTCAGCATTCAAAAGATACAGTAGTCAATTATCTCGGCAGTTTGTTTGAGAATATTTTATAAAAATACAACATAACTAGAGTACTTTGAAGTTTTAGAGTCATTAGGATTTTTTTTCAATCGTCTAAAATAGTGTTTGCAACACGCATTTAATAATTGCGACACAAATTAACTTAACAGATTTGCATTCAACTTGTATCTTTCATTGAAGAAATCCAGTGCTTCGTTAAATCACAAGCAAATGGATTCGTTTTTGTAAATTTTGTTTCATTTCCAGCGTTTTGCGGGGCATTGTTTCGTTATGGCCCAAATAAGCATATTGGTGAAACTGAATAATTTGAAAGTGGCACCTTGTTGCTCAGTCGAGTTTGGATTATCAACTGGTGAGATCGTTATAGGCTAGTATTTTAAATAAGCTAAATATGATGGTTCACATATTATTCATGACAGCGAAGGGGATACGTTTATATATGTGTTTGTTTAATTAATAGTCAGTAGGATTTTATTGTATAAATTAACATTGTTTCACGTTTTGCAAAATATGTGAATGCAACAAGCCTTATATTTTGCTTGGTTCCTTGAATTATTCGATACTATGAGTGTCGACTTTTCCTTTAGATACTGATAGATTACTTTTTTGGATTGATGCTGCATGATTTACATCATGCAAAATCTTTGAATGGTTCGTCATTAAAGGTATCGTTATATTGGTCATGTTTTGTGCATATAAATATATATTGAAGAGGCTTTAAAATACAATTCATTCGCCTCCCAACTTTTTATTTTATTTTATTCATTATGTTGATGACTTCATCTTGTTTTGAGGGAGGTATAACAAGGTATAACCAGTGACAATGATGTGATGATCCCTAGGACTATACTGTAATTAAGCGTTTTGTTTACCAAGACGAATCTGTAATATAACCCCTTCCAATTTTCCAAACTCCCATTGACTTCTCGTGGAAGTGCAGAGGAATCCAACGACTTCCTCAAAGATAGTAACACGTAAATATTTATTCCATAACCCCAATTGATCTGTATTCGGACGCAGCAGGACGCGGTATTGCTTAGTACAAGAAATGAGAACTCCATTACTTACACACTAAGAGTGCTGCGGTTAATCCTAAGTAGCATCCGTTGGTTCTTTGTGCATGTATTGCTTTTGTAATAACGGAGAGGCAACAGTAGGTGGTCAATCACGCTATTAAATCACATTGATCAACATATCGATAAAATTTGTTGCAATTAGTAGTGGTAAAAGCATTGAACATGGTAATTTAATAATCAAAATATACTTCCAAAACTTCAAAGTACTTTAGTTATGTTGTCTCTAGATAAAGTATTCTCGAATTAGCTGTGGAGATGATTGAATAATACATCTTTTGAATGCCGAGTGTCAGTCGTATGGACATTTTTATTTATAAAATCTGTGCATTAATATAACAAAGCTATAAAAATGCTCTAATTAGAAATAATGGTAAATATACATATCACTGTAACTTCTGATTTTCTCGACCAAATGATTTCAAACTTGCAGAGAAGGTGCTTGGATATCACATGTTTTGATTGCTTAATGCAAAGCTGGTGATAACTTGGCTGGTTTACAAGTTAATTATGATGCACCGTTGGGGAATGTTTATAAGCATGTGAAATTCCCTTCCAAAATAGCTCAAAACTTTCAAATCACGATAACTTTCGATTCCCTCGTTAAAATATTTTCAAATTCACAGAGAAGATGCTTGAGTGATATATCTTTCGAATGGTGGGTGCCAAATTCTTGGACATTTTTTTCTGTTAATAACGGTTTCTGGCACACCGTGAAATACTAAAAGGATCAAATTTAAAATTTCTTGATTTATTTTTATTTTCGGCAAACACCAATGGAAAATAAGTAAGCCACCCTAATAAACTATCAAGAATCAAATGAAGGGAATGCCCTACGATGATGAAAGAGGTGATAAAATACTATTGTTTTTAATATCCCATTCAAATTATGATTTTTCGACAGAAAGGCCCACCGTTATGGAAAATAAGTGAACCACCCTAATAAAATACCACATATTAAATGTAGAAAATGGCTTACAATAATGTGAGAGATGTTCCAATACTATTGTCTTCAATATTCAATTAAAATTCAATTTTTTATTTTTTAACAAAAAGGACTACCCTAATGGAAAGTAAATGAACCACCCTAATGAAATATCACATATAATATGCTTTCAGTAGCCAACAATGACATAGGATATGTTTCAATACTATTGCCTTGAATTTCTCAGCAATTGAATTCAAATCGTTCATTTCAAATTCAATTCACTCCCCCAACTCAAAAAAAAACTCAAAAAAAAAAGTCCCAGAAGGTCGATTTTTTCAAAAAAAAAAATTTTCCAGTTAACACCAGATCTCGACGTTTCATGCATTTCTAAGACATCTGGCATCAAAAAAAAATTTCGATTTCGGAAATTTCATGTACCTTTGGAGATTTTTCATGGGTCAAAAAAGCCAAACTTTGACCGCTTTGGGGGTCCACTTAATGAAGTCCGATTGAGCTCAAATTTTGCATGGGGACTTTTTTCAAGGAGACAAAACTTTTGAGCACTACCATTTTTTGAAATTCGAAAAATCGATTTTCATTGGCACCCTACTATACAGATATGGAGCTAGACATTGTCGATATTTTATCAGTTAGCACTTGCAATGAAATGGAATGATTCGTATCAGACAATCAAAGTGTACACATCCTTGAGGCATAGAGTAACGAGGCCGATCTTATTGATCTACTTCATTACCATGGAATGCGTTTTACAAACAATATTGAAATTATGAACTAATGTTTCACTGCACTGGTATCAAAGACAGTTTTTTGGCATCTATGAAATTTTTTTACTTTTGTTGAACTTCAACAGAATCCTTTATCAGACTCGTGAAGAAGACTTTGAAGAAAAGTTAAATAAGTTAAGTAGTTAACAGATTTTAAATTGTATATTTCATATAATTTGCATGTTTTCAACTTTCAAATATGATTTTTATTAAATACAAATTAATTTTATGTAACAGTATTGGAACGTACAAGAATGTGAAATTATTGAAAATTATTAAACTAACCAATTTTTAAACTATTGATATTGTTGGAACGAAAACTTGGTTTGCTTCCAATGTCCGAAATGCCAAAATTCGAAATTATTCTTGCGCCGTCGAGGTAAACATCAGTGGAAATAATGTGCTCATTATACAATTGATGTCTTCATTATTTCCAATTAAATACGACGTGATTCTTTTGTTGGGTATCGCTTTGGTCCTTCTTTTTAATTACCACCGTGAATTTATTATTCCATGCGTATGATTAATGAGCCGAACCCACAAATTGCTGAAATTTCCACTTTGCATATCCTTCCAATAGACAAAACCACTACCACAACTAGCCGTCGTTGTCACCGAGCTTTTGCTCTGAAATAAATTCTGGTGGAGAAATGTAAATGAGGCGTGGGATTTCGACAATTATTTCAGTAGATTTGTTGTTAAAATTGCATAGTGATTGTAAGCTACGCTTGAATTCAAAAAATGCCATGTAAAAATTGCGAAGAATTATAGTGATAATCAAATTAATTTTTGCCGTCTACGCCCGAAAAAAAGTTACAACTATTTCAACAGTTGGACTTATTCATACATCATACGACTTATGGTTCATAATAGTATCTATACTTTATTTATCATTTAATGTTTCAAAAAAGTTGAAATATATCTTGTTTTTATTGAAAATCACGATGTTTTCATTGTTAACATTTATATGCAATTGCTCTGCCCATAACTGCATAACAGTCACATTCGACATTTTTGACAAATTGAAGTTAATACCGGGGAGAGTCATCGAATGATAAATACTTTCGATCAATTTACTGAAATTTGTGAGATTGTTCTAGAAAATTCGAAAAAAATACCAAGTTGTTTTGTCACATTGGTAATTATAATCGCATAACAGTCACATTTAGATTATAAATGAGCCTCTTAATGTAATAGCAATGAAATTTCTATCAGAAATAGTTTCTGACTATTCACCTAGTATGCGATATGAGTTGTACAAAATATCAGTCTCAAATAAGCACTTTTGAGTTCCTGGTAATTTTTAGAAATTTTAGTTTTCTCTCATACTGCCATAAAATGCACACTTGGTATTCCATTTACTCAATGCTTACTTTTGTCGAATGTTACAAATATGCAGTTATGGGCACAGTCATGTTGCTCAAAATCAGCAACAGTAGTTTACAGAACAAGTTGCAGAATGATGATTTTTACAGCAATAGTCGTAAATTTAATCGATAATTATGACGAGTGCTGTAAAAATCGAGATCTGCAACGAGTTACGTACAACATTGTTTGCAATTTCGTAGAAGACCACTTGAGGGTATCAGAAATTATATCGGAATGCATTCACCATTATTTACAAATTCTGAAAAAATGGTGTGTAATGAATCATTACGCAACCCAAAACAGTTGCGTAATGATAAAGCGTTGCGTAATGAGTCATTACAGCACTGGTTTCAGCTGCGTAATGACTATTTCAACAATGCATACTTCAGTGCAGGAAAGTAGGCCGTTTCATGACAGATTGGCGTGATGAAAAACAGCCTATTGCGATAAGAAATTGCAAAAAAATATTTTTGCCAGAGATTTCAGAAGTATGTCTGAAGAGACTTTTTTTAGAAATCACTAGACGAATTCCTGAAATTTTCATCGAGAAAACTGAAAAAAACCTGAATAATCTGTGAAAAAAATCTCGTAATAGTCTCTCAAGATCTCCCTGGAACCTCTTGAAGCAAGAGTCACTGCTAGCAGAATAAATAAAATATGTGACTTTAGAGATTATTTTGCTTAAAATAGACTTTCCTGACCTTCCGTTAAAAATAAAGACTTGTATTAAAATAGAGACTAATAAGGGAGGGTCACGATCACGCCCCCCGAGGATTTCAACCGAACTATTTTTGTTGGATTCTATATGTCAAAATATGGAAAAATCCAAAGCCTTTCGGGTGATGGGCCAGTGGTGTAGCCAGGAGGGACTCTTGAAGTCGCAAATTTTTGCGTATCGAATATAATTGTAAAATTTTTTTATTCAACTAAAACTATAATTTTTATGCTGATTGCAGTAGTTACAGACATAATGTATAATTAATATGGATAACGTATATTTATTATACCAGAGGCGTAATCAGGGTGAAAAGTCGTGGGTACAGTTTTAAAATAACCTAGATTTTTTATGCTGGTTTGCACATAGTTATCATTTGGCCTTTGTGGATGTAAAATTGCCGTTGTAAATGCTGACTGAAGATGATTCTGCTATTTTTTTTTGCTTTTTATTGTAACTAAGCAGCATTCAACAAAGTTTGACAGTTTGGGTATGTTATTATCAAGAATATTCGCAAAAACAATGAAAACGCACATTAGTTTGTCGTATTTCCATCAGGAATAAGTGTTTGCAATGCATCGTAATGCATTTGCAACAAGGTGTATTATATAAATTTTTTATCATAGCTGTCACAAATAAGTGGCATTCAGCCACCACTAGCAGTTTAAATAAGGTGTTATATGCTACAATAAAGCTGGTTTTATAGCCATAAAATTTTAACTTTATAGTTTGTCGCTAAAAGGTTTTGAAAACAACTAAGAGCTGACTCACAAAATATCATCTTCTAGCAACGTTAAATGTCGCCTCTAGCTATCATAGCATTCACGTAACTGTCATAAAACATTTTTAAATCCACACAAATGCCAAATAGCTGTAGAATTTTAACTTGGGAATCTATCTGTTGCTGAATTTAACGTTTTTAAGGACTGTTAATTTATAAAGGACATTATATTTATTAGCGGTCCAAGAAACGATTTTATCTTCCAACCAAATGCGATCCCAGAACCGAGTTCTGTCTGATCTTTCGACCTTGACGCTTGCTCCTATGGGGGCCAGCGACGAGGGCAGGATCAAACATGTCGCGCGTAAGTGAAAGTAAGTGAAAAAGTGAAGTGATCGGTTAGTTCTTTTTGATCCTTTGACCTTGACGCTTGCTGCTGGGCAGTGCGTCAAGAAAGCCAAGTTTTTTTTTCCTTTTCGGGTCGCGCGCCTATTTTTTTCTGAGTGCTTTTATATAGCCGAGCAAACGAGTGAGGCTGAGAATGGATTGTGGCTGCACAGTGAAGGATAAAGGATCAATTGGTGAGCTCGTTTCAGAACAGAACACCCCTTTTTACCTTTATTTTTGTAATTAAAAAAAAACTTTGAATGGTTCGACACTACAAGTGTAGACTTGCGAAAGGTTCACTTTATTCAACAAACTTTGGATGGTTCGCCACTGTAAGTGTCGGCATAAGAATAAGAGTGTTCTATGATGTTCCAACCAATCGAGTTTTTTGTTTCTTTTCAAATAAGTAAAATATAATAACACATGCTTTCGTCCTGACAGCTGTAAGAATGTTACATTTAGGTATTTGTTGAACAAACTTTGAATGGTTCGTCACATCAAGTGTCGGTATAATTTTCCACTACATAGAAATTGTTCATATCGAATGAAAATATTATATTTACAAATAAGCATGTATATATCTCACAAATCATTATTTATCATGGTCTAATCGCTTATCAAAGTGAATCCTGTGACCCAACGATCCTTCCCATTAACAAACATCCCTCCCAGTAACCTTTGTGGAGATGCAGAGGCAAACACGGTCTCCAAATAGCAAAGGTTACACACTAACATTCCTTCCCCCAATCCCACCTGACTGCAAGGACGTGGCCAGCGCCGTTATTGACCCTGTATAAATAGAGGCACTGAATTATGCACATTGAAGAAGATTATGGCCAATCCCAGCCAAACTTCTAGTTGATTCTTTGGGCATTTTCACTGACTTCGGTCAATCACGAAATAGCAAACATTGATATGTGTAGTCAGTCTAAGCTAAGCTAAGCAACCAAATGCGATCCCAGAACCTCATCCAGAAATATCATCAAATCTTGCTTTGACACGTTTGCTGTTTTTTTTTTCTGATGTGAGGAAACGTACGTTTACCCCCTATTCTGGCAACGGTGGTTATTTGTCAGCCACTGAAGAATAGTAATCCAATCATTATACATTCTGCTGTAATATATTCTTCCAGCAATTGCCTTGATTTGATGAAAAACGATTAATTCATCTTCTTTATAATATTTTCATATAAAAAATCCATATTGATTAAAATATACACATTCTTTGGACTGTACATAAATCACGTGGTCCTTTTTTCCAATCTTCAGAACCCTTTGTCCTTTATTGTACTTAAGAAAAATATATTTATGAGCAGTTGTCTTTTGGTAGAACCCCCTCCCCTCCTCCTGCCAATATGTTACTACGTGATTTTTGGACTGCCCCTTATGCATTTTTCATATTGTGAGAAATGTAATTTTGAAAAACACTCGTAAGTCATCATTGTTTCTTCTTCTTTTGCCAGAACAAACCGTATTTCATCATCTGCTACATTGTTAAAAATACCTTTATGTAAGCCCTTCCTGTCTACACAACTGGAGAAATCATGTGGCCTTTCACCATTTTCGTGGTAAAGGTTGGAATAGCGTCAAGTGGTCGGAAATTGACACCAAAAATATGTAGGTTTTATAAAATTGTTCTTACGAGTTTTCACCCTGATTACGCATATGGTATAATAAATATGCATTTTTATATTAACTATATAAATACTGTCTGTAACTACTATTATCAGCATTAAAATTGTAGTTTTTGTTGAATAAGAAAATTTTACAATTATATTCGGTGTGCAAAAAATTGCACCTTCAAGAGCCCCTCCTGGCTACACCACTGGCACATCACCCGAAAGGCTTTGGACTTTGCCATATTTTGACATGTAGAATCCAACAAAAATAGTCCGGATGAAATCCCCGGGGTCGTGATCGTGTAAGCCTCCCTTGTAAGCCTCTAAATAGAGACCTGCTACCAGCGTTGAATGTGTACCAACCATGTCCCGAAAATGGTAGGGTCGATGTACCAATAGCCGCATAGCTAAGAACAATTATTCGTATAAAATCGAAAAATAACGCTAGCGTCATTATTTTTACATCATCTGAAAGCTTTTTATCTTGGTTTAGTGGGAAAAATATGAAAACTACGAAAACTCATATGTTTGTATTTATTACCGCTTGTGCCACTATAGGAATACATGTGCCTATAGTAGCACTATTTCTAATTTCTGTTCCTATAGTAGCACTAGCATCACGGCGTTGGCAAAATACTAATCAAAACCGTATTTTTACAAAACTTTTATATTTTTCCTACAAAGTATGAATCAAAAGCTTTCGTTTTGTGTGAAAAAAGTTCTTAATTCATCAATTATATCGTAAAATAAAAAATAGTTTCTCTCAGTAGTGCTACTATAGGAACAATAGGTTAACTATAGGCGCAAGGGGCTCAAATTTTAAGCAAAATAAATTACTTCGATCATTTTTTGAACAAAAACAAGCTGTGTATCAATGATACTTAGATAAATAGCTCCTGACCTTCATGTCAAAAAATATTTTGAAAAGATTTATACCAAAACGGCCGTAAAAAGCCACTAGTGCGACTATAGGGGACTGTCCACCAAGGGAACACCGACCCTAACTGATTTTTTTTTTTCAATTATAATTGTAATTAAAATCGACTTTTTTAAGAATACGGTCTGTAGAATGCCTCCAAATCAGTTCCAGATACGATCACCGAGTTATCGAGAATTGATTTTGAATAGGTCTTTAGGTTACTCTAACCAGTAATACCATTGATCGCGGGGACCCTTCACATTGTTCAAACTATTTATTTTCCTGCTAATTCATTTAATATTATACATTTGATTTATACAAAAATTAACACGTTGACGTTAATTTTATATAAATCAATTTCATAATGTAAAATTCTTACCTCGATTTGGGGCTCCTTATGAACTTGTGACCAGGTGCAGACCGCACCCCCTAGCTATGCTAATGGGTGAGCCTCGTTGGATAAATTTACAATTCGTGCTCAAAAAATCATCATTTTGCAATTTGTTGCATAAATAACTACCGTCGTTGGGGGTGACAATGGGTCAAAAAGGGATATGTGCGATTTAATTTTTGAATAACTATCGCAATTTAACTCCAATAAACTTCAAATTTGGTGTGTATGTACTTTGATGGTACATTAACAACTGTTCAAAAAATTAAAGACAAATATTTATTCGCAGCGGCACCACAAGTGAATGAAAAATGACCCAATCTCACCCCATAGAGGGGGTGACATTGGGTCACTGTAATTAAAATAACTTGTTTTTGAGAATATGATTTCAAAACCATTCACAACTGAAAAATATTGATAAAAAACGATGCAAACAAGACAAAAAAATATCTAAGATGTTTCACAAATATGATAAACCCACTTAAAAGAAAAATTATACAGAAAATTGAAGAGCTATGAGAAAAAATATGTAAACCCAACATTTATTGTCAAATTTACATAAATTTTCTTGGTTTTCCCTCAAATTATCTTCAAAGTCTCATCCCCATTGCTATAAAGCCCATTCAGTTTCCCCAAAGGTGTACTGAAACAGTGATTATTTAAAACCTTCGCAAACCTTCGTTAAATTTCGGTGCAAAATTCCACGATCAACAAATTTCAGGCAGAAGTTGACGTCATAATCCCAGTATTTCAGCGATCCAACTGATTTGTACTTCCGTGAGATGTTTCTATAATATGAAAACACTGATAGATAATCAAATTTAGAAAAAAAACACCCTTTTGATCAAAAATTACGATGTTGCTGCGCACGAAACACAATTGCTGGTTTGAGAAGTTGTCAAAATGCGTTGTATTGTTATCCAATGCACGAAATACTCAAGTAGACTTTTTTGATGTTTCAGAGATGCTGTATATAGAAAGAATAAACACATCTTAATGAAAAAAGTGAACACCCGACACCGTAAAATGTCAAAAAAGTGGACTTAGAATTTCATTTACTATCGCTCTTGCTTGACCCAATCTCACCCCCATTTTCAATGTTTTAGGCATCGTACCGAAAAAAATGATTTTTTTGTGGGAAAATCAAACAGATTCCGGAAAATACCTGTGATGTGTAATGAAAAGACTTTCAACATTCTACTAATACAACGATAGAGGCTGGAGTACATGCGTGATACTTTGTACAGGAGAAATTTAATGTTGTAAATTTTATCTAGTTTCAACATGCAAGTTTATTGATGTAGTAAACATAAACGACTATTTCTAAAAATGTATATTGTTATGAATTATGTGTAATAATATGTTCCCTAACATAGGATTTATAAATTTTAGTAATATCAGCGTTATTAACTGAAATATTTCACAAAACATATTTTTCCGTTTTGACCCAATCTCACCCCCTAGACCCATTGTCACCCCCATCGACAGTATTATAATAAGTGAAACAATGTTGAGAACTCTACAGCCATATTTTATTGTTTTGTGAGAAAAATGCCTTAAGGTGATTATAAAACGAAGCCAAACCTTGAATTTTCAAGTGCACAAGACTGGGGAATCTGACAACAGTTCGCGTTGAAAACCAATCAAATTGCTTGCTTGCTGGTGGTGACCAATGGGATAGATTTTCAACGCGGAGCGCTGTTTGGTTCCAAGTCTTGTGCTCTTGAAAATTTGAGGTGTGGCTTCGTTCGATAATCATCTTAAAAATCTTCCAATAGAACACCATACATTCCTTTATTTTGGTATTAATTTTGTATTGGACCGTTTATCAATGACGTAGCATTTTAGGGGGGATGGGGGAGTATACAATATTGTGACGAACCATGTATTAAGTAGAGTAAGGTGGGGCAAAAGTTCGACCCTAGTGGTATAATCAAAGTTTCCATGAAAACAATAGCATTTAAAACAAAATAAATACCATACAGTGAACCTTCAACATATTGGCTATAATTTTGCTGAACAAACTTGTGTCAAAATATTACTCATTTTTAGTTATAACAGTTTCAAAATTGATTGTCTTATTCGAACTTTTGCCCCACCGTTGGGGCAAGAGTTCGAATCTAGTGTGGGGCAAAAGTTCACTGGTTAAAACACAAAATATCGATCCTTTTATAACAGGCATACCTTACACCAGCCGCAAACTTAAGTTTAACGAAAAATACACACTTAATTTTCATCAAAAAATTGCCCAAAACCGAATTAATTGTAATATACTCAAAAATAGCAGTTTTTCGCAAAACTAAGTGGAAATGTAAAATTTTGGTGACAATTTTCACACGATCAGAAAAATTTAACTAAATTTGAAGATAATATGTGGATTTTAGGCAATTTGCAAATTTTTCCGTGATTTTATACATGGGTCGAACTTTTGCCCCGCTGATTAGAGCTTTTGCCCCACTATGGGCCAAAAATTGTTTTCAAGCATTTATGCAAAAACTAATACACCTCAAAGCAACCTTATGATAGGCCTAGAAACGCCCTTACATAAAGTATTGAAAAAGATTTTATCTTCAATTGGTTCCATGCAACGAAAGTTTGACCAACAATTACAATATTCACGTCAAAAAACAACAAATAGCCATAACTTTTCCAAATCTCAAACGATTTTTATGATATTTGGAGTGAAAGTCTCTTACTTGAATAGCATTCGAACCACCATGACATTTATTAGATTTGTTTTGAATTGAGCTAGAAATCTTGAAAAGAAACTCTTACCCCACTCGAACTTTTGCCCCACTTTACTCTATGGGAAAATAGGCTATAGGATTATAGGGAGTGCCAATAATTGACCAAACGCTGTCAATGGAATATTTTCCAAAATTTTATTAGACAATACCCATCGTTGTTGTTGAAAAAATGCCAGTTGTCGTTAATTCAATTAAAGAAATAGAATAGAAGGTAAGTGAATTGGAAAAAAATACATTAGATTCTATGGTAAACCAGTATCAAAATATGCTATTGTTACAATTAAACCTATTGTATTTTTATAATATTTATTTACCAGTAGTGTATAATTTTGGCTAATCCTGGATATAAAAACATTTAGCAGAATTAATCAATTTTATTGGCGATAAAATGGGGTCCGCCTTTTATTGCCCAGTAACCGCAGCCTCCTGTTTACACAGGACATGTTTGTCTTGTCGTTTTTGTGATCTTTCGCAGGGCTATTAGTATGCAAGTGGGCGAAAACGGTTCCCGTCTATGGAAAAGCTAGAAGGATGTTGGTGTGCTAGTAGTGGGGTGATTAATGACGAAGTTCGGGAGGTCAGCCGTGGGGAATTGAAATATTAATCAAGCGTTTACCATCAATGCGATGTCCTGGCAGGGTCAAACCGAAGATGTGTATTGATGGCATAATTAATTGATTTTCTGATTGCGAACAATTAGCTGCATGGTTCGCTCGCTGAGGGAATCAATTAGTGAGTTGCTTGTACATAAGTGCTGCGACATGCTAATGTGCTACAATTCAGGCATTGGTCTTTGATGTAATATATTTCCGATTGAATGATGACAAGGATCAGACAAATAAAGTTCATTGTGATTAAACAGTGCTGAAGCAGAAATGTGTAACGCTCTAACAGTTTTGTGTCCAATGCGCAGTGGTTCGATCTAGAACAAATGTCGTCCAAACCACAAATTGTCATTAAAATAGTTAATGTTGTTGTATTTTTCTCATTCGGTGTAGGATCTTTTCATGGTGTCGAAATACGAATGCGAAAATGGCAACTTTGGCAAAGAAAGTTCTCTGTCAATAAGTGTGGAAGTGCTCATAAGAACACTAAGCTGAGAGGCAGGCTCTGTCTCAGTGACGATGTAATACCAAGAAAAAGCAGAATCATCTACCGAAAAGCTAAACACTACATATAGTTTGAAATTGGATTAATTGGACAAATTGATGTGAAGTTTTGCGAAAAAGTTACCCGTCTTCTTAGTGAGAATCGAACTCACAACTCCCTGATCTCTAGTTAGGGCGCGTTACCCCTACGCCATGAGAGGACTCATGAACGCAGAATTTAACCTGAATTCGATTTCAGCTCAATAATCACGTGGTCCTCTTTCGCAAAGTGCACCTCTTTCGGCCCTAACTAGAGATCAGGGAGTCGTGAGTTCGATTCTCACTGAGAAGACGTGTAACTTTTTCGCAAAACTTCACATCAATTTGTCCATTTAATCCAATTGCAAACTATATGTAATGTTCAGCTTTTCGGTAGTTGTTAAACTTCCACTCGGCTGGTTAGCCGTAAACCACGATTCATAATTAAAAACAAGTAAGAATCGTCTGCTTAAATTATACAAACAAATATCGATTTGTTGGTCCTGTAAGCATCACACAATTCACAATCACCTCTTTGTATAAATAAAACTATGATATCTGTTTCCGTCGGTGGGAAACAAATTCTCTACTCTGCCCATCCACTTCAAGGTCTGGATTGCAACCGCTTTCATTTGCATGCGATACATGACAGGAAGACAATAGATGATGAAAGCTGTCGAAAGAGCAAAGAGCTTCAGAAAGCCCCAAATCCCTTCAGGGATTTGGGGTTGCGTGCTGCTGATGGTTGGTTTTGTGTGCCCCATTGGAGGAGATTTGAGAAATAAATTGAACAACAGATTCCTGTTTAAACCGCTCGCCAGACCAACGTTTCTCGAATGATGATCTAAAGCTGACAGATTGGGCAGGGATAGCAACTATGAGGGATCTGGTTTTCACAAGCTTTTGTTGTGATTTTATTTTTGAACCTGTGAAGACTGTATATTGCTAGGTGGTTTGCTGTATTATGAAAGGGGAGAAACGAATGGATCAGAATTTGCAAAAGTTATGCAATGGGAATTCGAGTAGGAGAATTGTCTGTCATCAGTTTGACGTCCTAATCCGACAGCTCAATAAAATTTCTTATTGCTATGGGAAGGGAACTTTTGCTTAGATGTTATGTGTATAAATGCAGTGAAATGTGATGATTTTTTGTATCTTTGAGTATTATCATACATTTCTTGCCGTAAAAAATAGAAAGTTCACATCTTTTTATACTTTGCCGTTATTTAGATTTTTTTAAAATTATTTTATTAGTATCATTTCAAACATTATATTCATTTCTTATATCTAGACGACTGACGCCGCTAACCGCAAGGCCACGAAGCCCACCATTTAGAATCACTAATAACTTTATTCGACGTATGTTCCATTGTTCAACATTAGATGCTCTATGTAATTCATTAGTACTATACCAGAGAGGGAGCTTCAGAATCATTTTCAAAATTATATTTTGAATATTCTACAGAGCTCTCTTTCTGTGTTGTGTTCCGCAGTGTTGTTTTGAAGGTAACACAGTGTAACATTTTTTTTGTCTCAAGCACCAAAAAACCGCTATTTGTTTTGATGTGGCTGAGTTACCTTTTTCAAAACTATCGTAGTATGTCAGGTTTTTTAAATATTGACTGTTTAAAATGCATTATTTACTGTTTTTAGTAAACATGTATAAAAGTTCATCAGTTTGTACGCTGATTTATGTGTTTGGATTAAGATTAAAAGTAATTTTGGATATTGTAGAAACATTTTGCATTCGGCCATATAAATTTTGTATGGATAGTGCGGATGCCACAGCTATAGTGTGGATGGCCTTTGCAAATTAAGACAAATATGGATTTTATTTGAGAAGTCGAATGAAAAAGAGGAAAAGGACTCATTATTAAAGATTTTAAAAACCTCAAAAACAGACGTGGGGTATGTTAAAGTTAATCCAAAAAGTTTTCGTCTGAAGTAGAAAGCAAAATAAACAACTTCTAACAAATTTCCCGTTATCGTCAAAACACCGATATTGCATGTGCCAAATAGATCAACCATCGTTTGCTGTACCCTGCCCAAAGATGTTTACTGCCGTTCTATTACTCCCCACTGGATGTTTTTCTTCATTTCAACTTACCTCATCAATTCAGAAACCACAAGGAGCAGCACTTATACTGCCTTTGATTCAAATATTCAGCATTCTTGGTGGTAGAGCCATTTCTATTCGAACTATATTTGAGCAGAATAGCCTGATGGTGGTAAAGCTTTCAACCTGAGCGATACTTGACTTGCTTGACGTGCATAACATCGATGACTTGTTTATCGCAAAGGTAGTGGTGTGCGATCTGTCGAATATGGGGATTCCCCATAATAGATGCCTACATTCGTAAAAATTACCGTTTTTTACTCATATACAGAGCATTTAAGGCCAACAGTGTCTTCAAATGCATCTTATTGGCATGAATTAGCTGATATTTGTGTGAAAAATTGAGGTTCTTCTTAAACCTTAATTGTTAGTTGCTGCGCTGATAAAAAAATCGATTTAGGTTTTTTAGTACTATTTTTGATTTTATTTAACATCGTCTCGGCTTTGATGTACAGTCTGAATATCCCTTATCTTACTTATAAATTTGTCTAACAATATTCTTAAAACAATTTCTATCAATAGTAAAATCAAAAACATCTAACACATTTAATAAATAAAAGCATTCGAGTGGATGACTTTGGCGGACAACAGTACGGCCCAAGAAACAATTTTTGCTTTAAGAAAAGTTTCTCGGAACTGTTTTATTAAGTTGTTAGTTGCTTAATGATTGACTTAGTCAACATTAAACTATTATTCAAGCCTTATTCGCCCGGAAATGGAGAATCTATTCAACAACAACCATTTTATTAACGTATTTTAGTACATGTTTATTCAATGACCTTACCTCGGCTGTTAAACAGTAGTAACATTATAAGTAGACTTTATAATGTTTATTCAACATTTAATCCACCAGGTATACAGCAAACATCCAGAGATGCTTATTAGGCGTTTGTTTGACAGCACTTCATGACGTGTTATTTATAAATTGTCGAAGAAAAGTTGTAGATGCCATTATTACTCATGGTAACAAGTGTACAAAATAGTAGACTTTGTTCAGCATTAGTTCAACAACAACACATGCTGAACACAGTCTTTTTAAGTGTTTTGTTCAACTGAATTAGACATCACATTTATTTATAGAATTGGTTGTTTGAAGGGACAAAAGAAGGTTTGTTCGATGTTTCTTCAACATTTATTTTATAACGGAAACAGCAAAAACATTGGTAGTTATTTGCGCACTTCATCAAATACTCATATCTGGATGCCCAGGAATTTGGCACTTCATTATAAAATTTCGAATAATCAAACATTGTTGGGATGTCGAGGCTCGAACTCAGGACCTTCCGATTTACAGGCGCATGCTTCTCCACTGCTCTAACCAAAGTTATGTAGAACAGCGGATAAAGAGCAGTATTTAAAGATATAATAAGATAATCGAACAAATTATCGTACATATGTTGTTTAAACATTGTCTAAGTATTTTGCTTACCTGCAGTGTATGTAAACATCAATGTTGAACATTGTTTGTAAATGGTCTCAAACGTAAGACTTATTCAAGCTATCAGTTTTATTATAGTTTAATAACAGATGAATAATCACCTTATCAAAACATGCTGTTGAATTAACACTGTACAACGGCTATTTTTGGAATGACGGTGATCATAAGCAATAAGGACTTCTTCAACTTTTCTTCCACAATTTAGTTATTACTCGTTATAAGTCCCTGTCAGACAAACGCTGAACAAGCATTTCTGAATGATCGATGGATAACTGGTGGTTTATTTGTTGAGTTCACATTGTAGAGTCTATTTATAATGTTGTAAGTGTTTAACAGCCAAGGTAAAGTAATTGAATAAGCAAGTACTATATTACGTTAATCAAATGGTTTATTATTGAATAGATTCTCCATTTCTGGGCGAATAAAGATTGAATAATTGTTTTGTATTTATAAAGACAATTATTAAACAACCAATAAAACAGCTCTCAGAAACTTTTCTCAAGGAAGTAATTATTTCTTGGGAAGTTGAACAATACTTGTGATTGAGAATTTTAATCTTAGTCGGTAATAATAGTTACTACCACACTTCTACAAGTTTTGAACAACGATGTACCTACAACTATGTTCAAGAGCTTTTATATTACTGGTTGTTGAAAAGTAGAATTCAAAGCTTTTCAAAGCAAACATATTTTCACTGCCGTTTTGTCCCATTTAAGTATTGTTGAAAAAGTGACGAAATAAGTGTTGCTAAAAATTTTAAATGCTTGTTATTCAAATGTTTGTCGCATATGGAACAACAGAGTCTGGATCTTGAGAAACAGCACATCTTCAATTATTATAAAGAGGCTGTTAGGCAACCATACTAAATTATCAACCAACGTTGCTTCAACTTTGGTTCTACTTGCTATTAAAATGCCATGATAGTGAGGAACAAAAGTGCTGCTAACAATACATGCAACATTTGATCATCACTTTGTACAACTTATACTTTTGTTCAACTACCACGGCTGCTGTAAAGCTTTAGTTAAGCAGGCATGTTTATTACTCGCCTACAATTGTTTCTTGGGGGTGCCGACTTATCCTGATTAGAGAACGTTGACATAAAAGACGTGCAGGTACAAAGAAATTCGTCAAACTCAACAAAGACTCAACAGATTTTAAATTAACATAAGCGGTTCTATCACGTAGGTACGATTTCAACCAGTTAATGAACCCGTCAGGAAAACCTAGCCTATCGAGATTTCTTAGGGTAAGGTCGTGCAGTAACTTGTCGAACGCTTTAGAAAAGTCCACGTAAATACTATCCACTTGGAAGTGTTTTTCCATACTGGAGTTCATGCTAGTTTACTACACCAAGTTGGTAGTAGCAGAGCGATTCTTCGTTAAGCGATGCTGATACTGTGAAACGAGGGGCTTGGCAGCCGAATACATTCTGTCGTGAATTAAAAGTTCGAACGTCTTTGCTAAGCGGCACAGGATGGAAATCGGTCGATAGTTCTCAATGTTATGAAGGTTTAAACTTTATGTATTGGTGTAATTGCAGATAACTTCAATGCGTCTGTGAAAATTGCTTCAGTCAAGGATATTGTAACGGTTCGTAGTACTCCCTTAGCAGGTTATTGGGGTTTCGTGTTATTTTAATGTTCATAATTCAAGAAAGTATTTGTGTTGTGTAGAAAGTAGAAGTAGAAATCTTGTTTGGTCACCACGCAGCCAGCCAAATATCTTCCATTGACAACTAGATGGCGTGTGTGAAAAGCCGGTTGGTAGCATAAATTGGTAGCGGATGGGGGCCATGGATTATGAGTGGATTCTCAACAGTCCAAAGACCAAGTAATCCCACCAAAGAAAAGTGGGCGAGTGAGTGTAGTGTTTAAGGTGTACAGGTAACAGTTGGAGCCATAAGGTTCATACCGGAATTAGTACCTGTACGCTCCCGCCCCCTTCAGAACCCTGTGGTTGTACCACAGAACCGTGGTTATTCCCCATATTGGGCAAATTCAGTTCCGGCCATTGCTACATCAGGCTGACGACCAGGATGCTACCCGGTGAAACCATCCGCAGCCTTCAAAACTGTAATCTTCTTCTTTCCAACGTTTTTCAAACCACACGATTTTTCCTGTTTTCGGGGTTTTGCAGTTTTGCTCGATAAAGACGGCATGAAATTGAACTTGTTTATATGTATCGCAACGGAATGATAGTGCTCGTGCTGTTAGCGCTAATAGATTTCAATTAGTTGAAAACACAAGCGAAATATTAGCGATTGAATGATTTAACTTTTTTTTTCAATCATTCACCTCGGGATGGCTGCCCGAAAACGATCAAAGTGGAGAGACAAACACATTCAAGCAGTGCGTGAACCGTTGGCAGCGCAAAGCCTGATGGTATTGATGCTGCTGCTGCTTTGTGTTTTGTTTGACTGGCAGAATTAATGAACTGTAGTAAAATGTGGTCACAGTTCCCAAGCCTGCCCCTAAGGAGATATAAAATGAGAAAAGGTTAGACTAGGGTTTCAATGCTAGTAATGGACCCCTTAGTAGCTGAAATTCATTCTAGACGCTTTTCCGCAATGATATCTCAGACGCATATACGTTTTGAGGAGTCTAACAACAAATTCAATGTCTTTACTTCATAGTACCGTAAAACGGGGTAACTTTGATAATGCGGGTAACTTTGATAGTGCGTAACCCACCACATACTAAACGAAATATCATAATTTCTGTTAATCAGTTAAGCAAAACGAATGCAAAACTAAAGAACATTAGTATGACACTTCATGTAAGAGCATTTTTCATTTAAATCAAGAACATTTTAGGCTTTTTATACGAATTTAAAAAAAATACAAAATTTTAGCATTTTCGAAACGCTTACAAACAATCTGTTCTACGATCACTATTTGATGTAGTTTTGAATAGTTGGCCACTTATCTTTGACAGCCTAGTTATCATAGAACTTGAAATCGGTCTCAAATCTCTTAGCGAAAAGCATTTTCACAAACTGGGACCATTTTTGTAAACTAAGTCAGAAATTTCCATATAACGTTAAACGCCTAGAGGTATGCAATGTCCTACAAATGTTCGTTATTCATTCAATTTTGTTCGAATCATACTCCATTATCAAAGTTACCCCAAAATAGAAAACCAACTTTCGATTATATGAAAAATTATACATCCATTCATAATAAATCTTTTATCAATCTATCGATTGTAATCGATAGCTAGGATGGCAGTACTTGTTTTAAAAATATAATTTGTAAGTCTTTGAAACAGCATGCATAAATATTCAAGTTTTCTTCGAAAAAACTATCAAAGTTACCCCGTTTTACGGTACGTCTATGAAACATACAAAATCATTCGATTCTTCCAGCGAAATATGCATTTGAAAAACTGTTGTCCGAATGCCTATTATGGACCCTCCCGGGGTCCATAATAGGATTGTTTACAAATTTGACGTTGCGTATTATGGACCCTCCATTTGATTCCCATGTAATCCGGCTCGCTGCCGACGAGCCTATTATGGACCCACCTGGAAATGCGTATTATGGACCCTCTTGTGTGGTTTCATTTACAAAACTGTTCAAATATCTGTATTTATGCGTCTCAAACCAAATATTTTGCCTGAAACTGCTGACTAACAATGTAATCGAAGTTCCCCCGGTGGATTTTCATAGGAATAAAGTTGTTTTGAGTGTTAATTTTAAGTTTTTCTGTAGGGGGTCCAGAATACGCAAAGGGTCCATAACCGGCATCGACTCCCTAGTCTTAGAAACTGGGTGAAGTAGAGAGAATGGTAGATAGCGAGGCTAGAGATCAAAGGAGATAGATAAAGAGACGAAGAAGAAGAAAAAGAATAAACAGGAGTGTGAAAAGGCAACCCAAGTGTTTTCCTGAATTCCTCGAAACAGCAAGGATAAACGTGCAGACCGTAGAGATGAGGGATGGCATCATAGTTTTTTTTAATATGGTATTTGACAGGTCTTGTTGTGCCTTCTTATCGGGAGCATAAATTTATACTCCAGTTGCAATTTTCACGCACACTCATATATTTGTTGAATGTTTACCATCCGTATAAGAGAAAATGGGACAAAATGCGCCAAACAAGACAAAAACTGCGCATAGCTGGTATGTGAGAATGTGCATTGAAAGTCTTCGGTTTTCTTAACAATTTTTATCCGCGTTAGCAATGGCATTTAGCCATCGATCCCACGCATCGATATTGGTTGGAAACTTATGATGCGAAATGTTATCATCGTTATAATTGTTCTTCAGATTATGAAAATCGACACCGCAAGAAGGAAAACAACACTTCATTGTGCTTTTCACGATGATAGAAATGCAACTTACTTTACATAGATTTTACTTACATAGATTTTGTGTGCCTAGGTTCGTTTTCCCACATTCGCACCAGCTGCATTGCTTATACGTGCTCCATGGCCCTCGCTTATCCTATGCTGATGACTTGAAGATTTATTCGAGGATTCGTTCTAAAGCCGATGCAATTCGGCTTCAACAAGATTTGGACAACTTCAAGAACTGGTGTACCCTGAACTGTATGGTTGTTAACCCTGACAAGTGCAGCATTATTTCTTTTGCCAGAATTCGCGATCCTGTAGTTTTTGACTACAAGCTGCATGATACCGTAATTCAGCGAGTAGATCATGTGAAGGATCTAGGTGTAGTTTTAGACAATCAGTTAACATTCAAACGGCATGTTTCATATGTCGTAGAGAAGGCATCCCGTACGTTAGGGTTTATCTTTCGCATCGCAAAGAATTTCACGAATGTGTATTGTGTTAAATCGTTGTACTGTTCGCTAGTTCGATCCAATCTCGAATACTGCTCGGTCGTATGGCATCCTTACTATCAGAATGGTATAGAGAGGATCGAATCAGTACAACGTCGCTTCATACGGTTCGCCCTTCGTCGACTTCCTTGGCGTGATTCATTCCGTCTACCGAGCTATGAAAGTCGATGTCGTTTAATACATATCGACACACTTCAAGTGCGAAGGGACGTTTCGAGAGCTCTATTTGTAGCCGATACTTTACAAGGCCGGATTGACTGCCCTGATATTCTACGGGCGGTGAACTTGAACGTTCGTCCTAGAACGCTTCGAAATAATTCGTTATTGAGACTACCTTTTCAACGCACTAATTATGGACAGAACAGCGCAATAATAGGCATGCAAAGGACGTTCAATAGGGCCGCTTCTGTGTTTGATTTTAATTTGTCTCGTGAAACTGTTCTTCGTAATTTCTATGTACTATTTTCCAATTTAAATGACGATTAGTGATATCCTTATGTGTTATATTTTTTATTGTTAACAAATTATGTTTAGGTTAAGGCATCATTGGGACAATTGTTGTCTGTTGGTGTAATATAATAAATAAATAGCGTAATAATATTGGTGAGCACTGCTTGCTTTCGATAAGAGGCAACAAAATATGGCCATCATATCGGCCCCCTGGATTATACAGAGTCTCGTTAGACGCTGGGAAGGGTCACCTTCTATGAACCCTCCTTAAGCTGACTGTAGCTGTCAGTTGCGAGCCGTGAGTTAAAATATGTTCTCTCCAGAATCACGGAAGATTCTCTCCAATATTCCAGAATGATCTTCGGAATTACAGAATGCCTAAAAGAACACCTAAATTATCGGAATTTGAGAATTCTTTACAACTCCAGCAATCTCTCCTAAATCTTAGAACACTCCGCATAAAACCAGATCTCTCAATTTCTACTGAAATCACAGAGCTCCCATCAAAAATGGCAGAACTCTTACAGGAAGCCAAGTATTCTAAGTGGATGTCCAGAACTCGCGCCGAAATTTCTCATCGCCTATTGAAATCCAGCATTCGCAGCAAAAATTTCATAAAACCTGCACGGTTTCTGTAGTTTCCTATGAATCCCGGATTTTTTACTAAACTTTCAAACTCCAGAACTTTCATCGAAAACCCAGAATTCATATAGGAATCCTTGCAAAACTTAAAAATTCCAACCCATAGAAATCCCATAGAATTCAAATTGGAGTACCAGGAAACCTTACACGAAATCTCAGGGGAGTTGTAATTGAAATCGTGGATTTCAACCGGAGCTCAACACTGCCACTCATAATTTCTTCCGGAATCGTAAATTGTCTTCATTGGGATTACAAAGCTTCCATAGGTGTTTCAGAATCCTTACTGGAATCCTGGAATTCTTACCAACAATTAAATCAGAACTACCACCGAAATTTCAACTGAAATCTCAGAACTAAGAAGTTTTGATAACTTAGAACTCCTATTGCAATCTTAAAATTCATACCGGAGTCTTGGAGCTTCCTCCAAGATTTCTGAACACCAATTGGGATCCAAAATTCAAAACTATGGAACATGCACCATTAGGGCGGTTCAAAATTTAAAAATATTTGAAAATCCAATCTCCCATATTCTCCTTACCATCCTTACCATAACAATAGTGTTCTGTGAAATTTTCAGATTTCTAGGTGGTGATTTATAGGTGGCCCAAAGACAATATAGGTTTGTATGGAAATTACTATGGAGAAATTTTGAGATATGTTCCAAACACGGTAGTTCTGTAATATTAATACAAACTTATTATCCCATACTGAAACCTCGTTCTTCAAACCATAATGAAGAAATTCGCTGAAGAGAGAAATTCAATCCGAAGGATTGCAGAAGAGATATCCATGAGTTTGTTTGTTATTATTTAGCTTAATATGTGGTAATAGCCCTGCAAACATGTACAAAAATCCCAAACAAAATTAGCTCAAAAGGGATTTGTTTCTTCCACAACATCCTTCATTAAGGTTTGAAGAATGAGTTTTCAATATGGGATGATAAGTTTCTACTTACATTACAGTACTAGAGTGTTTGGAACATTTCTCTAAATTTCTCCATAGTAATTTCCATATAAACCTATATTGTCTTTGGGCCGCCTTCAAATCACCACCTAGAAAGCTGAAAATTTCACAGAACACTATTTTTAAGGTAAGGATGGTAAGGAGCATATGGGAGATTGGATTTTCAAACATTTTTAAAATTTGAATTGCCCTAATGCACCATTAACCAATAGAATCCCTAACTTCCACTAACACCTGTAGAAAGTCCAAAATTCCTTTTGATTGTAATATTTCTTACCAGAATCGGAAAATACCCTGGGATATCTACTTGCAACCAAGAAGTATTCCTACTGATATCCCAGGATTTTGGATTCCAAGAATTTCTACTGATTTTCTGAAATTCGTATAGTAACATCGAGGGGGATGGGCTAGGGAGGATGCGTCAACTTCCAGCACCACCAAAAACATAAGCCTAAGAGTTTGCTGCTAAGGGCTGGCTACATCATTCGATTTGATTCGTACATAAATTTCCATAACTTTATTTTTTTTTACTGGATTCGGATGACTATTTACTGAGATTGAAGCATTTTTGTGAACTAAGGTCCGTCCTGCCACTTTACGGGTTAAACTGTCAAAGTCACCCACCTTATAGCTTATTGCAATCGTGAGATTACCGTTGAATGGAACATTCAGCGATCTAATTTGGTGACAACAATTTTCTAGCTTATTAATATCTTGAGATATAGAATGGTAGAAAATACAAGCACCACCTAGCGGATTGATTCCCAATTATGCTCTTGAGATATAGAAGAGCAAAGAAAAACTATAAAACCTCGATCTGCTGAACATCCTTGCCAGAGATAACAACTTTGTAGCATATATAAAAATCTTGAGATATAGAGACTGAATAATATTTACTAGCGCCACTTATGGACAAATTCTCAATTATATTTTTCATCTTCATATAGCCCTTGATCTACTGAACGTCTTTGCCGAAGACACCAACCTTCTAGCTAATAAGGATCGTGAGATAAAGACGATTGAAGAAAATAATCACTAGTGCCACTTAGCGGATAAATGTACAATTATTTTTTTTATCTCCGTTTTTTTTATCTTAGTAAGGATCTCGAGATATAGACGATTAAAATATCAAGCTTGTGCTAGAATAAGGGCGTAAGTTGCATGATCGACTTCTCTTCATCGATCCTCTTCTGTGAATAAAGTAGAGATGGTCGGGTCTCAGGTTCGGTTTTAAAAATTATATTTTTTTCGGGTTCGGGTCGGGTTTGAAGGCTACAAAATTATCGGGTATGGGTCGGGCTTGAAAATAGTCGGGTTTTGTCGGGTTTGAGTCGGGTTTGGTGAGAATGGTGAACAGAGTAACAACCTAAAAGCTTCCCAATGCATCAGACACGATGAATTTTATAATCTTTTAAAACTTGGGTTCTATTCGGGTTTAACTTAAAAAATTTTTTTGGGTTTCGGGTTTCGGGTCGGGTTCGGGTTTGAACATCGAAAATTTTTCGGGTCCGGGTTTTTTTTTTTCAATTACAGTCTCGGGTTTGGGTCGGGTCCGGGTTCTAAGAAATAAAGTTTGTCGGGTACGGGTCGGGTTCGGGTTTGAAAAATGTGAAACAAGGTGCAGGTTTGTCAGCAATTTTTCACTTCAGATCGCTTGGCAGCGATGCAATCTTGCGTACTGAGGTGAAAAAATGCTGACAAGCTTGCGTCTTGTCACCTTTTTTTTTTTCCAAACATTACATTCTTTTCTTATATCTAGGTGTTCTGTGTTATTAGACAACACTATCATCCTAATTTGGTAAAAAAAAATTAAGATTTAATTAACATTTTGTTAACAACATATTACATTTCATTTGCCGTAGCAGTTCAGATTTTTTACAGGTGAGTTGACTTCACCTGCTTATTAGAGAAAAAAAAAGCGCTTTGAATATACTTAACCTAACTTAACCTGAATAAATCGTCTTGTCACCTTTATTCATAGAAGAGAGGATCGATGAAAAGAAATCGACAATGCGACTTACGCCCTTATTCTAGCACACGCTTGAACCGTTCACAGACAATGTCGGTATTTTGTACAAATTGCATCACTCCCGCACTGCATAGTGGATGAAATCGTTTGATCGATGAGTTTCCTCGCATGAAACACTATTTTATGAGTTCATATGTACATTTAGTTTCGTCCCGTATAATCGCACAAAGTAAGTCTAATCAATCCATAGTAGCTTTCAAATCAACTTTTTCGTCATAAATGAAGTCACATAATAGTACAGTTTAGTTCGCAAGAAAATTTACAAACTCGCTTTGCATGTTATTTTTCATCATATGAAATATACACGTATATCGCCTACACTTCTCTACATAAAAGACCTTTTCGTGACATATTATACGTGAAACTTTGCAAATATAAGCATCGCATAACGCAAAAAGTGATTTCGTAATACGTACATTTTAGTAGTCTGTGTAGCGCTGTCTAGTGAATAAATTATCAACTACATTTTTAACTTCCAGATAGCCCTTGATCTACTAAGGGATGATTCAAATATTACGTAATGCAAAATTTACCTATTCTAGACACCCTCCCTCCCCCACGTAACAGCTTTTGTATGAAATTTTTTAAATTTTTGTATGGATCGTAACACTACGGAAGACCCCCTGCCTCCCCCTGTTGCGTTACGTAATATTTGAACGATCCCTAAAGAACTTTGCTGAATCTAGATCATCGATATTTTTAGATATTTGTGTAATGACAATTTCATACCCCCGTGTCAACGCTTTTTCTGTTTCCCAGAAAAGGGGGAGGAATCAGGGGGGATGTGTCACCCAAGGACTGTAAGAACAACTAACCGCCTGTATTCCAAATTTATTTTAAATTAATTGACTTACCAGTCTGTGGCAATTTGAAAATTCAAGGATCGTCCCGGGCTTTTGAGGTAAATGATTGAGCTATTGTGGCCGAGGTAGCATTGATAAGTTTTACGATATTTCTTCAAAATTTCAGTCTGAAATTCAAAAATACAAATTTTATATGTTTAAACCCAGAAATTTATACTGAACACAGCCTTTTCTTTTTTAAACTATATTTTTCGTTAACCTTTCTTAGTCTCTAACAAAAAGTTACAAATTGTGACTTAGGGCCAATTCAAACAGCTCGCAAATGAAAGGCACACATGTCTAGGATGTCTAGTCTTGACAGAATTTCTCGATTTCGCAACTTCATGGAATGTTCGTGAAATACACGTTGTACATATCAAAGTTGATCGTTTTCGGAATTTTGCGTTTGTCTTGCACTAACGCTACTCGCACTGGACGATTTTTTTAGTATTACGAAAATGTTTGTTTGCTCAACGAAATCATTCGTTGTTTTCTGCAGCGAAATGGTTTCATAGGCATATTTCGTAGAAAATATTGTATTCTATTCCAGCAGACCGTATCTCTTATCGTATGCACTGAAGCTATGAATTTTTTTTTAAGTTTTACACAGTTCAAAGTTCATTTAAACATCAATATAACCAAAGTATTTTGTACATTTTCGCGACATGTAGTACAAAATTGTGACGTGCTGGAACATTTCTGAAAACGGCATCAGATTCAGCAGATTTATTTATCAAACTTTTTAGTGATCTAATCCAACAAGCATGCAAATTAGGTCAAGCTGGACAACTTGCATGCAAGTTGGATTAAATAGTCAAATTTGACATTTTCAACAGCCAATCTTTAAAAACTTGACATGTATTTTAGAAAACGACAATGGATTCAGCAACCCTTAATTAATTAAATAGGGGTATTTCGGTGCTTGTGACAAAAACGTGTTCCGCAGTGTATTCTGCACAGTAGCGATTTCAAAGGGAAGAACCATTATTTTAACAATTTTCAAATGTAGAGAGCTTGAATCATAAAAGGGTTGATCTTTCTGTGACTTTGTCAAAAACACCGTTTTTGAAACCCGTCAATTAAAATGGTTGTAATTTGCAGTGCCCCCTGTGGCGGGATTCCGATCTTAATGTTCTGGTTACCCGAATAAAAAAAAACATCCGAAGACACCATACAAATTAAAGCACGTTTCAACACGTTACTGTAGAAATTTCATGATTTAGAGCATTCGTCCTACTTTGCAGTGTGGTAAGAGGATGTCATAGGCAGTTTGTTAAAAAAAACGTATTATAGGATACGTATGACGCCAGACTATCCAAAGGAGCAAACTACATTACGGTTCTGCCAAACGAAGCCACGCGTAAAAAAAAATATTTTTTTTTTAGTTTCAACGCGATGAATACATCTCTTATTGCACACCCTAACGCAAAGGTGATCACGATTCGACACAACAAGAATCTACGATGCAATTCCATTTCGGATCAATAAAACTCTCACGATTTGAAGGGTCTTCTTAACTTTTCTTTTATTCAGCAATATTATTAACGGGCGTCGTTATTTTTTGTGTTTTGTTCCATTTTCTTCCTCGAGGTGTGATTTTTTGCTCTTAGACTGCGGCGATATAATAGATATTCCTAAATAGGTTACGGCACAATACACACAATTTACGGCATTAAAAGTTTTCCTTTTTTTCTGGGAATACGAGGGCACAAAGTTTTCATTATTAAATATATTTTTGGCATTTGATTTGTATTTCCTCCATAATTTAATTTTATCTACTCTGAAGTTAACGGGATTTAAGAATTATAGAAAATATCGACAATATCTTCATCGTATCATTACAACTGATTAAATTTATCTCTTAATAGCCTTTTAGTTTTGTAACACGAATTAACTACATTTTCTCTGTTCTCATCGTTATCTGTAGGGTAATACGTTTACATTGAAATGAATATTTCAAAACTTTAATATAGCATATTTTACAAGTTTTTTTTTGCAGCTCATAAGAACAAGTTTGCCTCCCTCTCACCGTTCCAATGCTTACTTCCTGCATCGTGGACTATTTGGGAGTGTTTTTCATTTTTTCTCAGCCCATTTGCATGAATCGAAAACATAAGGCGGAAGTAGAAAACTACTTCAAACTGTGTTTTCGAGTGAGAGCTTCCGGAAGTTATCGCTGCTTCGTGTCCCTCTCCGGTCGTTATTACACGATTTCCTCTGCCCTGGAAGTTGTGCTGCACAGCAACAAAGTTTTTAGCGGGAAATTATTTTGGTCTTTGTCTCCCTTTGCTCAGTCGGCATGTTTCTCGAGGCAAAAGCATTGCATCAAGGAAGTGTTGCGCTGGGAATCCTCTGGCTAAATTGAAAATTAAAAAGTATTTTACACAGTTCTTATTTTCTGTTTCAAGTGAGCCTTCTGGGGAAAAAAAAAAACTTCTGTCGATTGTTCTTCGAGTCGTATTGAAAGACTACAATATTGGACAGAATATAATGATGCATTCCAACGTATATGGAGAAAAATAGATTGATTTTTCTTTCTTTCAGTACTACAGCACCTAGCTGTACTGAATAATGAACCTAAGAGGAGAAGATGAATTGAATCATTACCTCAAATATTCAGTAGCATGAATCTTGGGAACCAGTAAGCTGAAAACTTGATTGAGAAGGGGCGTTCTTCTTGATTCTTCTTGACTCCCCCTCGCCAATGGAAGTGAGGTGCCATATTAGAGGCCATTTTGGTACTCAAGCAAATATGTCCTTAAGTCCATTTCGATGCTTCTAGGCATAGACTTATTGCACGTTGAAAACATAAAAATAAAATAAATCAAAAGGGTGAAAGAGAAAGCATATCTGTTCAAGGGTTCAGAATAGATTAGATTAAGTTCAGATAAGTATTTTTATCTGAAATGTCAATTAGTCTACTAAAGTGATTCTGGTTGAACGAAGTGTGGGGTCAACACTTCATCTCCACTCAAATACCACAATGTAAGACAAAATCTAAAATAATATTCAAGTTATGAATTGACAAGTTGATATAACGTACCAACAGCATTGATAGCCATCTTGTACACCCAAAGGCATCTTGTGGGTTCCCTTGCTATTCTTCTTGCTGACTGGTTTCATTCAAACAATAGCATATTCCATCCCCAAACCTGGGAGAACAGGAAACCCCCAACACAGAAGCTGGGTCTCTGAGTGGTATGAATCCGATTTCATGAAAATTTAATTATACGACCAAGTTTGCTTTCGAGTGGCACAAAACGGTTTTATAATCACGAGCAACGAGCTGTGAAAATATTAGCGTTTGGTAATTAAAGCTCGGTGAATCGTTATGTATCTCTTTAATGGTTATGGTGGCAACATAGAACTACATATTGGGAAATGGAACAGGGAATGGTTGAAAGGATTTTCTGGAATTTACATTGCTTAGTGTAGTGTATCTCATTAAAAATATGTTACAGATTTCTCATGCGACCGGTATAAGTCTTGTAATAACGTTTTCGGCTATGATGCAAAGCCATGCTCAACGTGCTTAGATTTGATTTCAGATTCAATTTTAGGAAAGTTTATGGGATTATAAGTACCGTAATAGGTATCTGACGGATGGTTTACAAAAAATGCAAACTTTGATAAAGAAAATTGTTGTAAAAAGAGCTATAACCGGTAACCGTGGAATGACTTTCAACAGATCCAGTCAATTTGTTTGCTTAAGGGATGACATGGAGAAGCGAATCAAAAGTAAATTCACAAATTTTCGCAAAAACAATCATTTTTAACGTCCTCCTGCATAGTTTTGTATGGCTGTTCTGAATTTCTGCGCGAAGCGAATCGCTATGAAGTACATCCACTCAACATATTAACCTTTACGTTACCGAACTCCGAAAAGGCATTTTCAAATAGCTGCCATTTCATCAATTTCCATTCGATTTTTTTGAAACTACCCTCAGTTCACTTTAAAAAGGTTTCAGTTATTTGTCATAAATGGACGATTCTGTGTTCGGAATCATGCTGGAGATATTCCGGGTTGTACTGGGGTCAAGAGGGAGTCAAATTCGGGAATTGTTATTATTTTTTCATTTATTTCAGCTACAACACTTAAGTTTTTATGTAAAACGTAAGATAATGGTCGATTGTCAACATTTCAACATAATTTGAATAAATGGATCGTTCCGGAACACCGTAGCCGGTTCCGTCAGGGCCAGTTTGGAGACATCTCCGTTTCATGTCCAAAACATACCGTGCGACGTCTCAATCTTCATGAATTCGGGAGAACATGTCAATTAAGGAAGAATAAACCAAATTTCAATAGATTTGGCCATTCCAGAGCAGCTGACACAGGTTCCGCCAGGGCTTCTTTCATAGCATAGCATAGCATAGCATAGCATAGCATAGCATAGCATAGCATAGCATAAACATGTTCCGCCAGGGCCTCTTTCAGGACATTTACGTTTTTGGTCAGAAACATACCCTGCGACGTCTAAATCTTCGTGAATTCGAGAGAACATGTCAATAGAAGAAGAAAAACTCCGATACAAACAGATGTGGCCACTCCAGATCCTGGCACAGGTTCCACGAGGGCCTATTTGGGGACATTTACGTTTTATGTCCAAAACATACCGTGCGACGTCTCAATTTTCTTGATTTCGGACGAACATGCCAATGAAGGAAGAATAAACTAAATATCCATAAATGTGGCCACTCCACAGCACCTGACACACGTTCCGCCAGGGCCTCTTTGAGGACATTTCCGTTTTTTGTCGGAAATGTACCGTACGACTAGAGTTTTCAATTTTCCCGGGATTTGACTTCCCGGGAAACGGGAAATAAAATTGTCATTTCCCGGGAATTTCCGGGATCCCGGGAAATGCTTAATAACCTGTAAATTAAGCTAATTTGATGCAATGCAATTGCAATGCAATTTTTTTTTATATCTATTGTATATTATGGGCCCTATTTTATAAATCGAGTCGATCGTAATGACTCGACTGTAGTCACTGTCGTCCAAAAAATTCGCTCGACACGGCTCTGTCACTCGAGTTTTTCGACAGTTGTCGTTCTATGTGACCGGATTACTATGGCAGTCGATGCGTGACATCTGAAATATGCATGCTTACTTTGATCGACAATGACTACAGATGAGTCACTTGAATTTGCTCGATTTTTAAAATAGACCCCTATATTTTAGAACAGTAAATTGGCACGATTGTTTCTCTTATTTATGAGTAATTTATTTATGTTTCTACAAAAATATCTGTTGGCTTCGTTTTTTGATAGTTGAAGCCTTCATCAGGTGATGCTAGACAAATCATCTTAAATTCAAATAATACTTGCCAATATTTAGGAGTCTATTTTGTAAATCGAACCATTTTATGTGACTCGTCTGCAGTCACTGTTGAACACAGTAGGCATGCATATTTCAGAAGTCACCCATCGACTACCATATT
Source organism: Aedes aegypti (assembly GCF_002204515.2). Classification (NCBI taxonomy): domain Eukaryota; kingdom Metazoa; phylum Arthropoda; class Insecta; order Diptera; family Culicidae; genus Aedes; species Aedes aegypti. The sequence continues at coordinate 199,949,516 of NC_035108.1, read as the reverse complement.
AATCCTGTCACATAGAGTGGACAGCTGTCGAATGATTCGAGTGACAGAGTCGTGTCGAGCGAAATTTTTTGGTCGACAGTGACTCCAGTCGAGTCGTTTTTGATCGACTCGAGTTATAAAATAGACCCCTTAATCAATCATTTCGAACACTATAATAAAAACCAACTAGAGCCTTGCGTTAAAATTGTGACTGTTACATTTAATAGAAACCGTAAGCGAGATGGATCAACGAGGTCCGAGCTCGTATAGAAAGCAACAAGAATATATAAATCATAAAAAGTCTATGAACCTACTCAAATCATGGAATAAATCCCTCAAAAGTTCCTTTATATTGTATTGCATATGAACTTTCTTGGAAAAACATATCGTCAAAAATATATGCATTTATTAATAACTATTTTATTACAAAAATAACACCAATAAACATCAAAATATAATAAGTAATCTAGTGAGGACATTTGTTGGTATGATATAAAAAGTTACTTGTGTGATAGTTTACTTGAATTTATATGCTCAATTCTTCATTGAGACAGAGCTTCCCGGAAAATACGGGAATCCCGGGAAACAGAAAATCATTTCCCGGGAAATGGGAATCCCGGGAAATCTCATTTCCCGGGAAATGTTCCCGGGATTGAAAACTCTACGTACGACGTATCAATCTTCGTGAAATCGAGAGAACTTTTAAATAAAGAAGGAACACCTCTGTAAAAACTGATGTGGCCACTCCAGGTCTCCTGGCACAGGTTCCACGAGGGCCTCTTTGGAGATATTTCCGTTTTATGTCCAAAACATACCGTGTGACGTCTTAATCTTCATGAATTCGAGTGAACTTGCCAATAAACGAAGATTTGGCCACTCCAGAGCAATACAATTTGAATTGGAGCGAATGAACTGGCTTATTAAGTTTCAAGCTTCAAAAATAAAAAAAGAAAAAATGCATGAAGAATTTGTAAGTAAAACCCCCCTCAAGCATAGATGACAGCTTCGTAGTTGCACTCCGTTGCAGTCTAAGCAGTCGAAGATGCACAGAGATTTAATGAATGGGGCTTGGGTACTCTCAGGTACTCCCGAAGACTTGAATGTGAGAATGTAGCTGTTGGTGGCGACCAGCTTACCGTTCCTTTTCCGCTTCATGACTTCGACATTGGATACTCCTTGCTCTTGAAGATCTTCCATAATTTCCACTTCCGTAGCGTACCTGAGGTCAGCACATGTTACGATTCCTTTTGTCTGATTGAGCTTGGCGTTTTCCTCGACAGCAATTTCCATGTCAAACATCATCTTACCACGAAGAAGCTGGTTGGCTTGGCTGATGTTTTTCGTTTTGATCAACAACGTTCCGTCCCTCAACTTGATAATGTTAAGTGGTTCACCGCAGATGCTCTTGATCCCTTTGTGGATGAAGATCGGGCTGACCTTCTCAAAAGAACCATCCTTTAAATCCTTGCGTTTGATTACAATGAACTTAGGACCTTCCCGATGACCATCGAGCTTGGGTTGCACTTCAGTTGCCTTTTTTTTCTTACCTCCTCCCTTTGGAGGGGCCATTTTATTGGCGGAACTCTTCTCGGCGACAGCAGTTGCAATGTCACGACCTTCACAAAAACAATAGAGTAATACTCAACAAAGCGGAGTGTCGGAAAAGAAAAAAGTAGAAAACGATATTTCCAATCAATAGAGGAGCACACTTGATATACGTCCTATCCGAACGAGAGTTTAACTGCGAATGAATCACTAGAATATGCCATTACTGTTATACCTGTCATGATCCAACAAAAATTGCATTTATATAACTAAGTTTTGATTCAAAATTGATTGATCTGATTTTTCGGTGTCTGAATCAGTCCTTTTTTCTTCCATTGATGAAAAATCGACACATTTGAAAAAGGCTCCAATCAGTATAAAAGCTGATCAAAGTGTTGCCCAATAGATAAAGTTTGATGAAAAGAGATCAAATAAATGCATATTGTATTGAATTTCGTGCATCTATAAGCGAAAATAAATTTTATTACGCGTTTGAAATTGTTCAAAAATTGAAACACCAGGTTTCAATTTTCGACCGGTCGAAAAAGCATGCCATGATTTCAGTAGAGGATGTGTTTTAGTTTTCGACCCTTCATCAAAAGTAAACATTGTTCATAACGATGGTGCCTCTTTTTTAGTGATAAATTGCTTGCTTCAACTGTTCTTAATCAAAATGGTGAGAAATATACTGACCCCGCTTCAATTTCATCAAAAATATATGGATTAACATATTACAGCGCCCAGAACACTAAAGGCAAGTCTACGCAGATACCGACATCCAGCAAGCAGCATCAAAGGTAGTCAACAAGAACTCGGTTATGGAATTCCGAAACTTCATATATTCAATTTAAGATTTGCAGTCCGTTTTTCGTCCTGGACAGGCCACAATGGAGGAAAAGACAGAATTTGAATTGTGAACTGCGGAATAAGTCAGCGGCGGAGATGGCCAGTGAAACGTTACTCAATATCGTAATATGTTAAATGTTTCTCGATACTGCTGAAAGGCCCAACTATTTTTTTAAAAAACATCCTCCAGGTGAATTGGTAGATTAAGATGGATGTAGCGAAGGAGAGAATCCAAAATTAAGAGACAAGAGCACGGTGAAGCAAAACGAATCAAGCAAAATTGAAAAAAAAAAACAATGCACCGAAATGGCTCATAAAATCAATGCCTAAGAATAAGTCTAAGTCAAGCGCTAAAAAAAGAATTTCAGTTTTTTGTTTGAACTACTAAATAATAAAATAAAATAAATGTTTTAAACAAAATGGTGTTCCATGATTAAATGCAAATATTCCATTGCTGTACTATATCCTATCGCAATAGAAGAATGTCATGTAGTTTTTTCCACGTAAAATCGTGTCAGTGGTAGAAAAATCGTGTCCATGAATGTTGGTTTTCGGTTGTCATACAGGTTGTGCATAAATCATGATACCGTTGTGCGCAACTTAATCACACAGTACCACAAAACAAAATAATAGATTTATTTATAATTAATTAAAAAAGAAGAAAAATAATTGAAGAATATTCAGTAATAAATTGATAATTTTCGCACATATATTAATGTTTAAAACTTCCCACATTGCCTTTACAAGTGCTCTCAAAAAAAGGAAAAGTAAATTCACTCCCTTCAGATTAGCACAAACTTGATAAAAAATTCGTAAAATAGTGTTTCCTCAAACAATATACCGATTATATTGTTTCAATTTAGTACAGGTCGAAAAATAAAACAATGGGTCGAAAAATAGCACAAAAAGATAAAGTCATTTATCCCTAAAAATTACAAAAACACAATGAAATATCACCTGATAGAAGCTATACATGAATAAATATTAGGTTTTTTTATTCGATTGCCAAATTTGAATATTAATAAATGATTTTTTGCAGGGTTTTTAGAAGTTTTTCACTCTTATGTTGATTTCATGGGTCGAAATATAGTGCTTTCACCCTAGATTTTGCCGCCTCCAAGCACCTTGCCCAACCGAACGTCGCCGCCGCATACGCGCAGCATTTCGAGGTAACGTTGCCGGAAGAAGGCGAGCTTAACGAAGACCCTCTTGAGGAGCACCATAATAGCCGCCATCAACAACGCAGTCGAGAGCATCGTCTGGTACGTGGAAAGAAGGACGAGTAATGATTGGTTCGACGAAGAATGCAGGCAGATTTTGGAGGAGAAGGATGTAGTGCGCGCTGTAACGCTGCAGCAAGGAACGCGTGGAGCGAATGTGGAGCGATATAAAAGGAAACAAAAACAGCAAACCCGCCTATTCCGGGATAAGAAGCGCTGCCTGGAAGAAGCGGAATATGAAAAAATGGAGCACCTGTTCCCACATTGAGGGAAGTTAAGGCTGCCATCAACCAACTCAAGAACAATAAGGCCGCTTGTAAGGATGGTATTGGAGCTGAACTCATCAAAATGGGCCCGGAGAGGTTGCGGCCTATCTGCACCGGCTGATTGTCAGAATCTTGGAAACGGAATAGCTGCCGGAGGAGTGGAAGCAAGGGGTCATATGCCCCATCTACAAGCAGGGCGACAGACTGGAATGTGAAAACTATTGTGCGATCGCTATCCTGAATGCCGCCTACAAGGTGCTATTCCAGATTATCTTCCGTCGTCTATCACCAATAGCAAATGAGTTTGTGGGAAGTTACCAAGCTGGTTTCATCAACGGCCGCTCGACGATGGACCAAATCTTCATTGTGCGGCAAATCCTCCAGAAATGCCGTGAATACCAAGTCTCAACGCATTACATGTTCATCGATTTTAAAGCCTCTAATGATACCATTTTGAGCTATGGAAAATCATGGACGAGTACAGCTTTCCCGGGAAGCTCACAAGATTAATATGAGCAACTATGGACGGTGTGCAGAAAAGCGTGAAGATTTCGGGTGAACTTTCCAGTTGGTTCAAATCCCGCCGAGGACTTTAACAGGGGATGGACTTTCGTGCCTGCTGTTCAACATCGTGCTAGAAGGTGTCATGCGGAGTGCCGAGCTCAATAACCGAGGTACGATTTTCACAAAATCCAGGCAATTTGTTTGATTCGTTGATGACATGGATATTGTCGGCAGACCATTTGGAACGATGGCAGACCTGTACACCCGCCTGAAACGTGAAGCAACAAAAGTCGGCTTAGTGGTAAATGCGTCAAACGATTCTATGACACTACCCCGAACGCCACTACCCCGAATGCCACTACCCCGAACGCCATTACCCCGAAAGCCATTACCCCGAATGGATCATTACCCCGAACGCCACCACCCCGAATGGGTCACTACCCCGAACGCCATTACCCCGAATGGATAACATTTTGAGACATATTCTAGTTAGAGAGTGGGGAGATAATTGTACGATTCCTTTTGAGTATTTCACGAGTTTGGCTCAAAAATGTATTTTTCAAATATTAGAAGATAAAAAAGCAGCTAGTTGTTCAGCAAATAATTTTTACACACTAAATTTTGTCCTCTAATTTTGGGAAGATTCACACAGCCACATTGCAGTGCTCTGAAGAACAGCCTATTTCGAAAAGAAGGGTGAATTTATTATGAGAAGGATAGCTATAATATGCACAAAATTAGGATGTGGTAAAGTCTCTTATTGGAACTCGGTAGCCACTTCCTTTACTCATTTTTATAGGTGTCGGGCATTAAGATTAAGATCTTCTTAAAGATTTTGTTTTGTAAACGATGGTAATGGAAGTTCACCCTGCAAGTGTTGTTCTATGGAGCCCGCCTAAAACCAACCTAATAGACGACCGTTCCGCTATCGCACTTGTACACTTGTACATGTTAGAAAAATCGGCGGCCTCTGATTGACGCTACAGTTAGAATTTTTGTTGATTTGTGGGATCATTAATTTGAATTTCTGTGAGATACTCACAAAAAAAATATTTTTATGATTCAAGATAACGAAGAAATGATGATGGCAGAAAAGTCGTGAGTAAATCCATAAGAGACCTGTCTGTTTTAATACAAGAAGATAAAAGATAGGGAAAATTTCCGATTAGAATTATAGCAGGAATCACTTTAGTGAATGCCTTCAAGATATATTCCCTTATAAAAAGCTGTTCTAAATGGAAATATTAGTGACTAGCTTATCCAACAAAAACGTGAAAGAACAGCCTATTTAAAAAAGAAGGGCAAATTTCTAGTGAAATTTTTGCAGCTATGACGTGAATGTTCACTGTAACAACGTGATGCTATGACACAACCTATATTCATAAGAAAGAAAAATATTTGTTCAAAAACAAAATTGAAATATGAACACTACCAATAAGTCCAAATACCGGTGATTACGCAAGCAACACCATATTGAGGGTTAAGGATTCGAATTCTTTTCAGTCAATAAAAGGCTTATTTTATTAAAGCCCATTCACAAATTTCGTAACGCTGAAGAGAGCAAAAGAGTTTGTAGGTGGTTGTCCTCAAAATGTTACAGCCCATTCACAATATGTAGAATTTCCATACAAAAAAAGTACGAGGGGGTGGGTAGATGTTAAAAATGGCAATTTTTGGCGAAATGAAATTTGTGAATGAACCCTTGAATTGCGAAGGTGCCCACTGAGTTGATAAACAGGCACTGTCTCAGAAAGAATGAGAAGAATATAGTTGCCATCAAGATATTTCAAAAGAATAGCTAAAGGGAAAATATATGATGGACATTTTACCGACGAATTTTACGTGCCATTAATTACCAGCCTTCATTAGAGACGCATTTTTGCACGCAAAACAAGATACTGTACTGTATCTCATACTATTCGGGGTAATGGCTCATTCGGGGTAGTGGCGTTCGGGGTAATGACCCATTCGGGGTAATGGCTTTCGGGGTAGTGACCCATTCGGGGTAGTGGCTTTCGGGGCAGTGGCGTTCGGGGTAATGGCGTTCGGGGTAATGGGATGGAGCCGCGTCAAACACTAAGAAGATGCTGATAGGCGGAACCGAGCGTGACAGAGCCCGGTTAGGAAGCAGTGTTACGATAGACGGGGATACTTTTGAGGTGGTTGATGAGTTCGTCTACCTCGGATCCTTGTTAACGGCTGATAATAACGTTAGTCGTGAAATACGGAGACGCATCATCAGTGGCATGTACAAAACGCTTATAAGACCGGTGATTCTCTATGGACATGAAGCAAGGGCTATGCTGGAAGAGGACCTGCTAGCACTTGGAGTGTTTGAACGTCGGGTGCTTAGGACCATCTTTGGCGGTGTGCAGGAGAACGTTGTGTAGCGGCAAAGAATGAACCACGAGCTCGCTAGGCTCTACGGTGAACCCTATATCCAGAAGGTGGTGAAAGCCGGAAGGGTGCGTAGAGCAGGGAATGTTGCGAGACTACCGGACAACAATCCTGCAAAGATGGTGTTCGCGTCGGATCCGGTTGATATAAGAAGGCTGGGAGCACGGCGAGCGAGGTGACTTGATCAGGTGCAGCAAGATCTGGAGAACGTGGGCCAAATCGAAGTTGGAGGGACATAACCATGGATCGAATAAATTGACGTAACATCGTTAACGAGATTTTGTCAAACTAATTGATGTAACACCTAGTAAATAAATAAATAGTAAAAGCTCACGTACACACTTATTTAACTCGAGATGGTCATATGTTCACAACGTTTCATGAAGGCATTACTCTCTTCAAGTATCTCAACTAGAGTTCCAACATCTTTTCCCATGCATTCACACTGTGTGACCAGCCCACATGAGTCTACCGGTAGGTCATACACATAATAAGAACCATTTCTCTTCAGATTTCGAACAGCTCGATTGAATTGGAACTAGTGGTTTGATCTAGTGTTACTGCACTGTGGATCCTAGGCTTCCATGGATATTTTGATTCGAGTGTGGTTTGTTGTATCTCAATGTGGATCGTAGTGTGTCAATGTGGATCATAGGATTGCAGTGCGGAATCTGATATTTCAGTGATGATCTGAGGATTTCAGTGTGGACCATTAGATTTCAGTGAGAATCTTGAGCCTCCAGTGTGGACCTTAGGAAATAAGTGGGATCTTTAAATTCTAGTGAGGAGCATGGAATTCCTGTGTGAACCTTGGGATTTCAGTGTGGATCCTGGGATCAGAACACGGGTCATTGATTTTTACCTGTGATACTAGTAGGGATCCTCGAATTTCGGTGTGAATTGTTGGATTCCAGTGTAGATCATGTGAATTGAATCTTGGATTTCTGGTGCGGATCCTAGGATTTAAGTGTGGGCATTGAGATGCCAGTGAGGATTGTGTATCCTTGGATTTTGTGTGGATGTTGGGATTACAGCATAGATGCTGGATTTGTAGTGTGGATTTTGGAATTTCACTGTGGATCCTGGTACTCCAGTGGGGATGACAGCATGGGAATCATAAAATAGGAATCCTTGAATTCCCGTGAGAATCCTGCTTATTTAGTGGCAATACTTTGGGACTCTTGTGAGAGTTATGTTGAAATACTGTGTGAATATTATGGAAATACTACGAAAATGATAAGCGTCTCGTTTGAAAATAGATTGGGAATCCTGGAGTTCTTGTAAATGTCCTGTGAAAATCATCTGGATCCGATATGAGTTCGGAGGAAATCCTATGAGAATTATGTGATAAACAACTAGAATTCTTGGGAGCATCCTGCGGAATTACTTTGGGAATCATGGTAGAATACCAATAGAATTATGTGGGAATTCTCTGGGAACTTTGTTTGAAACCCCTAAACATACTGTGGGGATTGTGTAGAAATACTATGAGGATTATGGAAATCCTATGGGAATTCTGTGTGGTTTCCATGAGCATCCTGGATAAATTCGGTTGTAACCCGGTGGATATTCTTTTAGAATCTTGTGGGAGTTCTGTGCCTGCTGGATTCCTATTGGAATTTTGTGGGAAACATCGAAAAGTGCTGTGGGAATAACATGGAAACATTTTAGGAATCCTGCTGAAACACTAGTGATGTTTTCTACGGTACAATATTACATTACCGTATTCGTGGACACTTTATAAGTATGTACCTCGGAACCCTTTGATACTAACGTGCTTGGAGTGAAATAAAAAAGAGGCTAAAAAAATATTATGGGTTTAGGCTTTGTGGTCCTCACTCAACGGTCTATTACGAATGCACGTCTCGTCTGACGATTCGTCGTGATCGATACTCGGCGTAGTTCCCCACGGTAAAGCTAGCCAACTCCGATGCAGAGTTCCCCGACGGAGCAATATTTCACGAAACCGGTAACGTTCCGCGTTGTTCATACTCCGTTGTTGGCCGGTAAAGTGCCAAAGTCGGCCCAGAGATTCCGATTGGAGGATGGCTTCCGGTTCACTGGCGCTCCGACGACTCAAGCCGGTGATACGCTCATACTACTCAGAATAGCCCCCGACGGTGGATCTATCCTACTCCGACGAAGATTTCCCCGATGGCGGAAGATCTTCCGAACCAATGCTATGCGGGCAGATGCCAAGGTCGGTTGACGTGCCACGTACTTACGCGTTGATACATTTTCTGCACGATCTTGTCGGGGCTTAAATCTCCATCACTTCCGAGCATTTCGTTCCGCGCTTCCGCGTATCTTGGACAGTCAGAAACTACATGTTGCGGTGTCTCCTCGATGTTTGGGCAGTGTGGCGACTCTGTGTGGTGTGAATGTGGAATAATTCGGGCGTTAACGGGTTAAATTGGTGAACTCCTCGTGCGTGGTTCGAAAAGCTCAAGAGCTTGCAAAATAGTCTTTTTTATAAGTCATAGGTATTTCATATCGGAAATGTCTCATAATTCTTTTGAAACATATATGAAACACAGCTATCCTATAATGTCCACATTAGTCGAATGGTACAAATATGCGGTAAAATAATTAATATATTGAAAATGTTTCAAATTGTGTATTTTAAATTTTAAAGAAAAAGTTCAAACCGATCATCATAACCTTGTTTTACGGTAGAATTTAAATCTGACGTACGCACTCCTTCGTGCCATTAATGCAATGAGCTTTCTGGAAACCACGATGAAAGGCAAACTTTTCGCCTGTTCGATTCCTCTCTGTAGCCCGTCTGTCTCATCATACTGAAAGAGCCCCATTTTCAGTATCTTTTTTCAGGATCCGATAAATAGCTGCAAGCTGCCCGTCATGGCAAGCTAAAAAGAAAGGATAAATATCCAAACAACAACGATCCAACCAGTCAACTCATTCGGTTTCTTCGATAACGGCTGATTACAGAGAGCCCAAAAACTTTCGATAATGAAACCATGACAGGGTGGCAAAGTTTTTGTCGCTCTTTTCGATGCTCCTTTGCAGGCAAGCCGCAACATCTATTTCATAGTGGAGGGAGGTATTGAAGTACATGATACAACATTGCCAGACAAAAGTTTTTGAACTAATGAGTTTTGTCTGGTTAACTGCCATCTATCAGGATGCGTTTTATTTTCGACTTTTTCGATATTAGTCCAGCTTTAATTATTGTATGTTCCTTGTGAATACAGTTTTAGATAGTTGTAGCAGTAAAAACTATTTCTACTGGACTGCATTTCCAGAAAAAAAAATCATCGATCTCTAACCATATCAAGATTCCTTTGACCAGCACTTTGCTAGTGGTTCACTCCATAAGAACGGATGTTAAATTACGCCAAACAGGAGCATGAGGGAAATAAAAACCAACTAAAGTTTCCCTCCGTACAGGTGTCGTAATTACAGCTTATTTTCCCGCGTGCTCATTTCCCTCCTCTCGGTTTTCCGACATCTTCCTGTGGAATGCCTAATTTTCAAAGTTGGATTGCTACCGCCGACCGGTTCCGCTATTCCGCTAGCTGATGGTGTCGGTTGAAATTTCTCGATGCGATGGATGGTAAGCGAATGTCGTTAGTGTAGTTGCTACGATGCTATCAGCAAACTCTGCCACGGTGCTCCTCAGACCGTTATCAAGAGAAAAAAAATCCTTCAAATCTTTACTCACATGTCGGTTTTCATGAAAATAAATCGTTGGGCCCGTTCTGACTTTACGCATTTTTTTTTATTATACCACAAATTCAAAGGATATCAGAGCTATTTAAATGGGTTTTTATTAATCGTGATTACCATAAAAATTGAAGTGTTTTGAATTCATGTTTTACATAAATATTTCAAACACCCTTTTCTTTTTACCTTTATTTTTGTAATTTAAAAAAAAACTTTGATTAGTTTGACACTATAGTTGTAGACTTTCAAAAAGATTTTATTTATACAACAAACTTTGCATGGTTCGCCTGTGTAAGTATCGGTAGGAGAGTGTTTTGTGATGGTCCAGTAAGGTGGTTCAAATAATCGGTTTTGCTCCACACCACTCATTCGCTTCTAGATAAAATTCTGAGAGTCCTCCCAAAATTTGAGCTCAGTTGTATGAAAACTGAGACTGCACAAGCCCTTCAAAGTTTGTATGGGAATTACTATGGGAAAAATATGCAATTTCTTCAATCGGTCATAGTGTTTGCCCATGTGCTCTTGAGAGTTAGAGCTACGCTGATACTGTTTGAAACATTCGTCAACTACAACTTTGCCGAAGTCCGTATCGGACGGCTCAGCCAATCGCTTTTTTTACTTTCATATGAGTAAAATATAATAAGACATGGTTTTGTCCTGACAGCTATTTGTTCAACATACTTTGGACGGTTCGTCACTTCATGTGTCAATAGTTTCTTCTATTTGGAAATTTTTCATAATAATTGAAAATATTATCTTTGCTTTATAAGCATGTTAATATCTCACACATAATCGCTTATAAAAGTAATTTCTGTGACCCAATGATCCTCCCCATTAATCAACATCCTTCCCTATAACCAATTAGCAAAGGTTACACACTAACATTCCTTCCTCCAATCTCAACGGACTGCAAGGACGAGGCCGGCGCCGTTATTGGCCCTCTATCAATAGAGGCACTGCATTATGCACACTGCAGAAGATTATTGCCAATCCCTGCCGAACTTCTAGTTGATTCTTTGTGTATCTTCATTGACTTTGGTGAATCACGGATTAGAAACCATTGATATGTGTAGCCAGTGGGGGCCTTCCTTAGCCGAGTGGTTAGAGTCCGCGGCTACTAAGCAAAAGCCATGCTCAGTGGTGCAACCAAGGGGGGGTTTTGGGGGTCGAACCCCCCCCCCCCCCAGAGCTGAAAAAATTAAGGGTTGCCAAGTATCTTTTAGAAATTCAACACAGAGCAGTTACTTAGTTTGATTCGTAGGAACACTAGGAATATGAATGATTTTCACATTTATTTTGATCTAAGTTTCTTTTTTTAAATTCATAAACTTTTCAGAGAGTTTTATAAAAACATCTGCGAATTTTCAAGCCTCTCTTTACAACATTTTCAAGCCTCTTTTAACCTTCCTTGTGCATTGGGGTCATTTTTGGCCCATCGGCATGGTAAATAAGCTGTAACTTTGTAGAGAAAAGAATTATAAATCTGAAATTTTCTGACTTTTCCAAACTTTTGAAAACGAACATTTTTGTACTAAAAGAAGCTTTCAGCGACCTCTAGGAGTGGCGCTACAAAAAAAGTGACACATTATGCATTAGGGGCAAAAATGACCCATGGCTTTAAAACGCTCTCAAAAATCAATTTCTTAACCGATTTTCTTTCTTTTAGCTTTATATGAAAGATATTTAACTCAAGAATGTTTGTCAGTATGGCCATTCTGGGCACAAGGGCACAAGGGAACCGGAACCTGTTTCAGAAAAAACTGGCGTATATTATATTCAGCAGTTCATACACATGTATATAACGACGGTTCGAATTTCATGTTTTTTCATTCCGATTTACAAGAGCACCAAGAGGACCAACATTTAGATTTGGCCGGTATTTCAAAATACATGATTTTTCATCCAGATGTAAATGGACACCATGCCATATACCTGGCGTTACGCACCTAGTGGAACAGAGCCTGCTTCTCAGCATTTTTTAACGGAGAGGTTTGCCATCTGACTATTTTTGCCTATGTATATCGCTTGGCAAGCACGATGATATTGTATGCCTGGGAAGTCGAAAAAATTTCCAACCCGGAAAAAACCTCGTCCGGTGGGATTCGAACCCATGCCCCTTAGTTTGGTCTAGCTGAGATGCTGCGTGTTTACCGCTGGGCTTCCCAAACATAAACATATTATATTAGAATATCACTTCCGTTACGGCCAAATAAGAAAAAAATGATTATACAGTCAACAGAAAACAACAACAAACAAACAGAAGGCGTTGTGTCCACAGTTTGCCAAACCTTCAGAACCTTTTCATTGCTTATTATTATTATTTATTTTCACTAAAATTTGGAAAAGGGAAAAACCCCTTTGAGTGATCAATTGAAAAGATCTTTCTCAAAAAGGCACAAAACCTCTTCATCTTTTCTAAAACGTTATAACACATATCTTATGAACTAAAGGCACACTCGGCTTGAACCATAACAGCGCCAGGATCTTGATCTTCCGATGTTGGATCAGAAAAAGGAGAAGGAGAATCCGTCTTGGTAAATTGCTCAAATTTCAATCCTGAAAAATAAACAAAGAAAATTACGGCAGTAAAAATCAAACAAGATATGATATCTCATTTAAATAATTAAATAATAAATTGGGTCCTAAAATTTTTAATAAAGTCTTGTTTTTATTTAATAACACGAAAAACCATGTTACTGTAACTACTTTAGCAATTTTTCCCGCTCAAATAACGGCTATATCATGTTTAAACTTTAATTTAAAAATTTGGTCCATAAATGAACCTTGACACTTTTGATCATGTTTGACGTTCGCTTAGTCGACAAAAACACCACAGGGGTTTTAGTTCGACCACTGGGGTTGTTCCTATCTGACATTTCGGAATGGACACGGAAAACAAAATACACCCAAAATTTGAGTTTAAGCCAAAGGATGTGACAAAATCTAAAAAAAATGTTTTTTGGGCTTAAACCAACGGAAAACATTAGAAAATTGAGTAAACATGTGTTTTTGGCCTAAACTTAAGCGTTTGGCACTAAAATTGGGACAGGGCTTTAGGACCCTATTCAAACAAGGATAAAATTTACTACCAAGGATATCACGGACAGATGTAGGAGGAGTTTGATATAAAGTTTTCAAACTACTAATGAATTTACTTCTGGGTACCGTCAGGCCCGGATTTGGGGGGGTGCCAAGGGGGCAAATGCCCCGGGCCCCCCGATTAAGGGGGCCCCCCGAGGATCCAAAATTCAGAACAAAAAAACATTTTGAAATACCTCTCAATATTTTCTCTTTAAATATTTGAACATATAATTCGAACGTTTATGTTAACTTTCCAATATTTTTTTCTTCACGTAATATCTGAATCTCACAGTATAGTTTGGACTATGATTTTCAATGATTTGGTCCATGATTCAATATATTACAACATGAATGTTAAGCCAAAATCTTCAAAATTCTTCTCTGATTAGTTTTAAAGAAATATTGGATTGAAAATGCGTTTTGCAGGATCTCAAAAAATGCGACTGTAAAGGACTGCTCAATTCAAAGAGTTTATTGGGATCCTATCAGAACTTTAAAACTATTTGCAATTCTATCAAAAATCCAAATTGGGACATTTTTGAAATGGGAATATTTAGAAGCAGGCAGCTTTTGCAAATTTGTTCACTTAATTGAAATGCAAACTTTGTCGAAGATAACTTATCGTAAATTGCGTATTTTAAAAAAATCCCAGTATCAAAATTTTGACATTTTTGTTAAAATTGGCAAATTTTAAGAACTTAGTCGCGTTTGCATAGAATGAATGATTTATTCACAGAACTAATTTTGAATTATTTCTTACATGCAGTTCAAATTTTAGGTCAATCGGTTTGCTAGAAGCAGAAAAGCAGGTATCCAATCTTGACCATTTTGTATGAAAATCAGCTTTTGTGTACTTCATTCTAGCCAGCACTGTAAATATTTTTTTTCCAACCAGAGACAAACTGGAAACTTGTAGTAAATATAATCAAAAGGAGCTTTGCAGAAAAACGGTTTTGATGATTTTCAGTTATTTTCAACTCCATACAATTTATATAAACGCCTAAAAACGAGCCAATTTTCTAAGAATTGTTATTTATTTCCCAATGGACGGGAAAATCACTTAAAAACACTATTGGAAAGCTTGAAAACAGTTGAATTTTTCAATGTTTATAGCTTACAACCGAAAATGTCACCTACACCTCTTTGCATTTGGACCCCTTATATCTTTGGATCGACCATCTCGTTGAAAAATCAAATTCAATACGATCATTTGTGGAATCCCAGAACGTGTTTAGTTTTGTATAAAAGGGCCCCTTTTATGAGATCTGACCCGGGCCCCCCGAAGCTCAAATCCGGCACTGGGTACCGTATATTTAGTGCACACAAAAACAATATGATCAATATCTTCATAAAATTCCCCACAATCACATAAATTTGAATCCTTCATATCTATGCGATATAAATAGCTGTTGCATATGTAATGGTTCGATATTATTCGTGAAAAAGTGCAAATAAAATTTCTATTTGCAGATATATTTTTAAACCATGGGAATTTATCAACAAACGGACAAATGGAATGACACCAACGTCCTTTATCACTTGAATTCCAAAACTGTTGCCAATTATCCATACAATATTTATTAAGTTTTGAATGATGTTCTGAAGCAAAAATTTCTCTATCATAAGTAATCCCACGTGCAACACCTAATTTAGCCAAAGAATCAGCTTGTTCATTGCCATAAATATTACAATGAGCAGGAACCCACAAAAAATTAATTAAAAAACCCTTAGTATATAAATCGTATAAAAGATTTTTAAGCTCCAAAAGAATGTGATGAGTTTTTGAATTCAAATTTATAGAGTTCAACGCATGAAGAGAACTCAAACTATCAGAACATATTATAAATATGTTCGGAGTAAAGGGTCTTATCAAGTTACATGCAAAATATAATGCGGTTAGCTCAGCTATGAATATAGAACAAGGATTTTGTAATTAAAAAAAAAAGAGCTAAATGATTATTGAAAACTCCAAAGCCAGCAACATTTTGAATTAAAGACCCATCAGTGAAATAGAATTGATCATGGCTAATACCTTCAAATTTTTGTTTAAATAATAAATTCGCATAACGAGGATGTTCATATTTTGGAATTTGTTTCAATTCTTCATATAAAGTGAAATCAATAAGGGGTCGTAAAGTATGAACATCAATACTATAATTTTGGAATCCAGGGGAAGAAATTGGCGTTAAATTTTCATTTAAACAATAGATAAAGGAACTTAATATTTTACTTGTAGGATTAATTTCATTTAAAGATTTTAAAACATCAATGATCGGATGCTTATATGAAAAACTTTGCAAGATAAATTTGCAATTTAATTTTGAAAAACGAATCTTAAGAGGTTCAATACCAGCTAATACTTCAATAGATTGAGTATGAGTTGAATTCAAGAGCTTTAAACAAATTCTTAAACATCGAAATTGTATTTTTTCAAGTTTTGGGAAATGAGTTTGAACAACATTTCCAAATGTAAAACAACCATATTCCATAACAGAACGAATAGTTGTTTTGTAAAGAGTAATTAAATCAGAAGGATGAGCACCCCATCAAGTACCAGTAACCGTTCGAAGGAAGTTTATTCTTTTCGAGAAAACTTTTTGATTGTATGAAATGTGACTTGCCCAATTTAATTTTGAGTCAAACCATAGACCAAGATATTGATAATCAAAAACCTGTTCAATTTGATGTCCATTTAGGAATAATGTAATATTAATTGTTGAATGCTTTCTTGAAAAACTAATGTATTTCGTTTTTGGAACTGAAAATGTAAAACCATTGTCAAATGCCCAGGTATCAATATTGTCCAATGCAGTTTGCATAAAATGTTCTCTATTTTTACCACTAATAGATAAAACATTATCATCAGCAAACTGTAACAAATAACATCCATTAGGAATAATATTCACCATATCTGATGTGAATAAATTATACAAAAAAGGGCTTAAACCTGATCCTTGAGGTAATCCAAAACAACTATGACGGATAATTTTAGATGAACCATTGTGAAAAAAATGCATTACTTTCAATGAAAACAAGTTGTATAAGAAATTTGATATTAAGTTAGGGATTTTCAAATAATTCATTTTTTTGAAAAGCAAATCAATTAACAGAGTAATATGCACCAGAAACATCAAGAAAAGTAGAAACTACATCTTGTTTTCTATTAAATGAAAGTTGTATTTGGGAAGCTAAAAGTGCAGTACAATCTCGAGTACCACGGCCTTTCCTAAATCCAAATTGGGAAGACGAGAAAAAATTATTTTTCTCCGCCCACAATTCTAAACGATTTAAAATCATACGTTCCATGAGTTTACGTAAACATGATAATAAACTTATAGGTCTTCGACTATCAGCTAATGAAGGATCTTTACCAAACCTTTTCATTGCTGCAGCATCCGAAATATCAAAATTCTTATAGTTGCTCAAACATTTTGCCAAATTTGGCGACTTTTAGAGTATACCAATTCTTTGATCTTTAAAGATTATTAGAGAGGAGGAAAATTTTCGAATGCTCTTGAAGTATTTAGCTGCCGGTGGAATCATTTCGGACCCATTAGGAACTTATGACAATTTTGAGATTATGTAGGTGTGGATTGAGTGTTAAGGGTGATGAGGGTGTTCATTCAAAAAATGTTAGAAAAATATTACTCGGATTTGTCTAATAGAAATATGGATGCATTGGCGCCCCACTACAATAGTTAATGAATCGCGATTTTCAAAGGCATCCAAAAACTAAGGTTTAATAGTTGTTTTAAGGTGTTATCACATGTTTGGACATAAAATCGCCACAATGAAAGCAGAATTAATTTTCGACTTTTGCACTCGATTATCAGGATCAATCCTGCAAGATCTGACAATTAGTTTTCAATGATTTTTAATGCAAATCTCTGCGCTTGAAGATTGTTGTCGAAGCCATTCTCCTTGTTGATAAACTCGAAAACATATTTAAGGGACTACACAGAAAGAGAGCAGCTGTATAGCATCACGCTAATTTATTGCAATGTTTCCTAATTTTATTTTAGTATGCAATTTCTAAAACATACTTTAATTCTTCAACTCGAATTTATCATGAAAAAAATCTTCTCAAATATATTTTAAAATTTACAAAACCCCCCCTAGAACCAAATCCTGGTTGCGCTACTGGCCATGCTGAAAGTGTCTAGGTTCAATTACCGGTCGGTCTAGGATCTTTTCGTAAAGGAAATTTACTTGACTTCCCTAGGCATAGAGTATCACCGTTCTTGCCACACGATACACGAATGCGAAAATGGCAAATTTGGCAAAGAAAGCTCTCAGTTAACTGTGGAAGTGCTCAAAACACAAAACTGAGAAGCAGGCTCTGTCTCAGTGAGGACGTTTATGCCAAGAAGAAGAAGAAGAAAAATGTGTAGCCAGTCTAAACTGAGCTAATCTACGGTGAATCTGTACCAAATTTTTGGATAGAAGGATAGTGAGGTATTTAAATATGGTTTATCATGTTCAAATGTTTTCACTGAAAAACTGCAACTTAGCCGTATGAAACTACTGGTGAGCATAGGTTTAATATTTTTCTGATAATAACAGTGTGGGGAGCACCGTGGCTCCCATTGAGAAGGGATGAGATAGATCTCTGGCGCTCATTGTTGCTACCAGGTATAGTAGCGGTTGTTGGAGGTGATTTAGAAGAATTGTACAATTACCGACTACAGAAGAGAAAACAGTGATGTTTTAATGTTTCGGTTTCTTGTTTTTCTTCCACGTTGCTCTTGATGTTGATACCACTGAACACAATGGCTTTCTTTTTTGCTCTGCTGTTCTGGCTAATTAGGGTGCCATTCTAGCACTTGTTATTGTTGGACTGAAAGGAAGAGGTTTTTGTTCGGATTCTTTTGCGGCTTTGGAATACCTTTAGTTTGTGTTAAATAATTGCACTGATGGTGTTCCGGTGTAAAATGTTACGTGTACGAAATTTCTATATTAAATTAAAAATTTAAATGAAATTGTTGGATGATGAAATGATTGGGGTTTTTTTTTAGCTTAGTGATATTCCCGGGCGGTCAAGGATCTTCTTGTTAAAAAAATTTCTTTGACTTCCTTGGGTATAGAGTACCATCGTGATTGAAGAAGAATACTGATGGAGAACCAGATCATGTACCTCGGCGCTAAGTACTTCCCAATATGTTTGAAACTATTCCCTCACTGAACGGCATCCGATAAGATTTAGATCTCTGGTCAACGATTTCATTAAAAACTTTGATTGAGCTATTTGATTGGCTTTGCGTGAAAAACGAGAAATCTTTTGTTTAGTTACAGTGCGTTACCAACGCTATAAGTTAATAAAACTTGGGTATATTGCCAATTGTTTTACGATTATGAGTGCTGCGTCAGTTATTTGTCTGCCAAATATGTCAGAGTCCATTAAACATAAATTAATCACGCTCAAAACCAGCAAATATATTTTGACATCAGATTTCCGATCGATTTTAGTGCTTTTGAAACGATTCGATAGACTTTCTCACACATTTGAGAACCCTTACCAAATCCCAATTATTGCACACTCTAGCACGCATCTTAAACAAACGAAGTACGACGAGCTTGCATGATGATTTGTTGAAATAATATTTTAATCAAACGAATGGAACTTGGAGTGAACTGATCCGTCGAGGTTAGACGCGACATTGCAATATATCTCAGGTTTAAGGTACACTCTTAAAAACAATGAAAATTACTGTAAGCGTAGTTCTTGTTGATTTGCCCAAGTGCACCACAGAGTACACATACATTACCCTTGGCCTCAGATCTTTATCTCTCCGGAACCACCTTACGGTATTTCTTCGGGGAGGGGCCAGTGCATATATCACTTAGCATAAGTATCAGAAGTAGCCTAAACAAACTGCTTCTCCTAGTCGACTCAAACAATGTTACAAGGGACCAGCCTCGACAGGGCTAATCCTCTGCAGCCAACTCTTGGTCGGCGCGCCATAGGCACTGCAACTCTAGCATAATGTGAATGGCAGCCGCAGTTACTGCATTTCAGCACTCGGAATCCGCACACATTTTCTGTATGTTATTGTCCGGGGACGTGTTTCCTTCGCATCTAGCGAGCATGCGATCTCTCACAACAATGAAACGGGGGCAATCGATCACGACATGCTCCGCTATTTCCTCCACACCAGCACAATTGGAACACGCAGGAGATTCTGAGTGGCCAAACCTATGCAGGTACTGCCTGTAGCAACCGTGTCCTGACAGAAACTGCGTCAGGTGGACATTTGGTATTAGCCGATGGATCCATCTACTTTTATCCCATTCCTGCTGCCAAACTCTGAGCGTTGCTTCTTTACACGGGTTGCAGACTCCTCTGGCACCTCTATGATTGAAGCATTGAATATCTTCCTTGATGATCCTATACGTACTTTATAACCGCTTTACTTTTCTGCTCGTTCTAAGCGCATTTGACCAGATTGGTCCTCCATACCTGCTGAGCTTGTCATCGATCATTATCCCAAGATGCCTAAGGGATCGCTTGGACTCTACGGTGCAATCACCTACCGAGATAAGCACACGTTGCTCGGACTTGCGAATATTGACCACCACCACCTCAGTCTTAAGACGGGCCCAGGGCGAACATACGGCTGTCAACTATGAACAAAGCTCGCCTAACTGCATAGCTTGAAAATGCGAACCAAGCCAAGCAGCAAACGCTGATGCTTTTCAACACTCCACCAACGGGATGTCTCAGCCCTGTCGTCCTAAGACGGCGACTAAGAAGCTTTTCTCATTTTTTTTACAATTTTCGCCCTGAATAATTAAAAATATAGGAAGAGTGATTCATCATAGCGAGATTAGGTGCATCCTAACTCCCTGTAAGACATCAATAGACATTTTCAAACTATATCAACGCCCTGGAGTAATTTGACTTTTTACGTAGACCAGTTGCATCTGAAACATGACATGAGCCCTGGAATAAGCTGACTACCCAAGTAACCACTAGCCCGCAAATTCGCCTTTTTCGCCTCATAGGGCTATTATGCGGCTAATATAGAGCATGTCAGCTGTGGCACTATATTTAATCCTACCTTATTCCACAAAGACCAGATGTACTTAACGCCCTGTATGACATCAATCGAAATCAACGCCCTGGAGTAATTTGACTTTGTCTCACGTAGATCAGGTGCATCTTAATCCCCTGAGGACATTAATTGAAAATTGCAAGCTATATCAACACCCAGGAGTAATTAATCCTAAGTATATTAGGTGCATCTTAACGCCCTGTAAGACATCAATACAAAATTTCAAGCTGTATCAACGCTCTGGAGTAATTGGACATTGTCCCACCAAGATCAGACGCATCTTGACGCCCCATAGGGCATCAGTTGCAAATTATAAGCATAAATTAACGCCCTGGAATAATTTGACCTTATTCTACGAAATTCAGCAGCATCTCAACCCTCCGAAGACATTAATTGAATGTTCAAGTTGTATCAACGCTCTGGAGTAATTGGACATTAGCCTACCAAGATCAGACGCATATTGACGCCCTGTAGGGCATCAGTTGCAAATTATAAGCTGTATTAACGCCCTGTAGTTATTCGACCTTATCCTTCGTAGATCGAAACCATCTTGACGCCCTGTTCCACATTAGTTCGAAACCATAAGCTGCATCCCAAGCAGCACAGTTTGTTTCAACTCAAGAATAAAATAATCTCTTGAAACTAATCCAAGTTGTCAATGGTTGAAAATATGATTTTCAATTGCACTGAATAGCAACGCAAAAAGCGCAAGAGGTGGAGTCTGTTTGCAACATATTTAAGTTATATCTAAAATGCTTATTTGTGGCAAAATACTTGAGAGAAAAAAAAATGACAACAAAAATATGAACGAGATCCAAACTTCCGACCTCAAGATCACCAAACTTCTCCTCTACTCACTACTCCACCAGCTCTTCGAACAATTGCTTCGCCAATGCACTATAAAAGCGACCACATGGCCCATTAATCAAAGCTTGTTGCTTATAACTTTACTGCACCATTCGGAATACAAGTTCATTTACTGTCTGAAATTAGACCACGCCTGAAATAATCTAAACTTTTTGCAAAAACTTTCCCGCAACATATGAGAAACACCATTCAAACAAACAAACTATTGCTAGACCATGTTTTCGTTGTTAGATGATACGTATGGTGCAACTCAACCATATTGCAACTCGATTCAAACAAACAAACTTCTAGCTGTCATACACGTAGTTTAGTGCAACTTGGTCGCAACTGGGATGAATCTTCTT
Source organism: Aedes aegypti (assembly GCF_002204515.2). Taxonomy (NCBI): domain Eukaryota; kingdom Metazoa; phylum Arthropoda; class Insecta; order Diptera; family Culicidae; genus Aedes; species Aedes aegypti. The sequence continues at coordinate 199,927,728 of NC_035108.1, read as the reverse complement.
GAGTTGTGGGTATGGAAACGAAAATTGAATGCAAGTTGCGGATGTTTAAATGAAAGTAATTTGAAACATAATATTTAAACCGGCATTTTGAGAGAAGTTTCAGGAGTTTGTTTGAAAAGTTGCTGGAAACATCTTGACAAACTTGACTTCATTGCTATTTTCAAGGGACATTTGCAGCAAATCTTGTCGTTTCAAAAATGTTTAACGTCAAATAAGAAGTGAAATGCATGTTCATTGGAACGGAAATGAAACTTTATGAGCCTTGATATTGATATGCAACCGAACTAGAACCATGTAAGTTACAGATGCTTTTATTGATACGCGATTGAAACCATTTTTGAAAAGCATCTCTTTGGAAGATGTTTCGTGTGCTACTTGGGATGAATGCCCTACAGTTTTTCAACCTTATCCCACATAGACCAGGAGTAAAAGGGGGTTCCCTGTATGACATCAATGGAAATTTCCTAGTTGTATCCACGCCCTGAAATAATTTGATTTTGTCTCACGTAGATCAAGATGCACCCCCTGAAGACGAACATAGCAAATTTCAAGCTGTATCAACGCCATGGAGCAATTTGTCCTAAATAAATTAGGTGCATTTTAATGTCTTGTTAGCCATCAATTTAATTTTCCAAGCTGTACTAACGCTCTGAAGTAATCAAATCTTATGCTTCATGGATCAGATGCATCTTGACGCTCTGTAGGACGACAAATTGGAATTATGTGATATTTCAACGCCCTGAAGTAATTTAAATGTAATCTACGTAGACCAGATGCATCTTAACGCCCTCTAAGACATCAGCTTTGAAATAATTTGACCAGATATCACGTGGGTCAGATGCACCTCAACGCCCTGAGGACGTTACTTGAACATCACAAGATGTAGATCACAAGTCACTTGACGCCCTGTAGAACATCAGTTGAACACTACAAGTTGTATCAACGTCCTGGAGTAATTTGACCTTATCTCACGAAGACCAAGTGTACTTAACGCCCTGTATGACATCATTCGAAATTTTAAAGCTGTATCAACGCCCTGGAGTAATTTTATTTCGACTGATGTAGATCAGATGCATTTCAACCCCCTGACGACATTAATTGAAAATTGAAAACTGTATCTACGCCATGGAGTAATTTACCCTAAAAAGATCAAGTTGTATCAACAATTGAGTAATACAGTAATCTGGAATATTAATGTTAAGCTGTATCAATGTCCCTCAGTAATTTAATATTGCTTTACACAGATCTTCTCGAGGTCATGAGCATGCGAACGCCGCACCGGAATCTGGAAATTTGGACAACAGAATGCACCTGATCCCTTGAATTTATCATAATTATTAATAAATTTATGTTTCAATTACACTGTGGAACACGTTTTTGTCTCAAGCACCAAAATACCGTTATTTACTTAATAACGGGTTGCTGAATCAATTTTCGTTTTCAAAAATATCATAGACGTCTAGTTTTTGAGATATTGACTGTTGAAAATGCTAAATTTGTCTATTTCAGCCAACTTGCATACAAGATTGACAGCTTGTATGGCAATTTATGCGCTTAATTTGCCATAGAATTAAAACTTCATGTGCGTAACAATTATTATCAACAAAATTCATAATACTTTCGATGTTCAAAAGTTATTTTTTGATGGTTTCGAAAAGTATTGTATTTTGCCATGTAAGAGCAACGAAGAATTTTGTATGGAGACAGTAAGCATGATGGAAAAATCGATTTAAACTAAATTCAATCTTGCAATTTCAATCAAATTACATCTGAAATGAAAGTTATAGTCATATATTGCATGCTTAGTGGATTAGATCATGAAAAAGTTTGATAAATCATACATTAAATTTCATATAAACATCATTGATAACAGTGTTTTACACAACTTTGACGACCTATAGCTAAAATTTGTGACGTGCTGGAACATTTCTGAGAACGGCATCAGATACAGCAACCCCAAATCTACTAGAGACACATAATTTGATCCTTGAGACACGCAAAAATGTCAATTTTGTTGTGCTGTGTTATCTGAATAGATATTTAGAAAAAAAAATCACATAGTCTTCCAGACTACGATTGGAAAAAGTTTGGACAAGAACCAAATAAAGAGGTTTATGGACAGAATGCTTTGTAGGACATCAAGAAGAATTTCTGGGTCAATCCAGATAAATCCGCGTCGGCGACAATGAATTGTATACTATTGAAGACGACCCAAATTCGTACAAGAACGCAGTAGACAATAAACTCCTGAGTAGAAGTTGCTCTTATATCTCGTTTGATTTTTAATCAAATCGTGGCATGCAATTCAATATTGTATTAACGAAAATTTAGAATGTGTCAGAAAATCTGGAGCCTCCTTGAATTAGATGTGCATTTTTACTAACAAACTTTTGCATGGTGCCAACTTAAAAAAGGCGTTCGGAAATTACAACGGTGTGACCTTTGAAAAAGGGTTTGGGAATATGTATCACGAAAACACACGATCTCTTAACAAATTCGCTAAACAATTAAACTGGAATGATAATTGATATTTATAACTCAGTCTTATAACAATATTGTTCAAGTCAAATATTGTCTATATAGTGTTGAAAGTTTCAATGCCTGTTAAAATCTACTGTGGAACTGATAAGAGGGATGTAATTTTTTAAGTGTTTTACCTCTAAAACTGTTACATTTATTTATTTTTGCGGAAATAAACCCACAGATGATAACAACAATATGTTTGCTATTCTTGGTATGTTTGGGCAACTCTTGTGATTCAAATAAAATTAAATCCGTTTCTCTCCATATAGACACTATCATAGAACTGTATGAAAAGAATAATCCTATTGGCACAATTCGAAAAAAAATACAACCTCGAGGAAATCAACAATTTTTATTTTATTGACAAATGCTAGTGCGATTCCGTTGGAAATTGCCTTTTGTGCAGAAATTTTCTTGAAAAATCTCTGCACAAGCCTTGTTTATATTTTTGGGTTATTTTTATTATCTTGTTCATACTTGTATGTGATGAACTCACGAAAATGAGTATAATAAGATATTGGAATGATATTTGAATTGAAAAAAAAATGTTTATAGGTCACATCAAGTCACAGTATAACTTTAATCAAATGTTTGTTGTTTAGCTGTTTAGATATTTTTAATACAAATCAGAGAAAGTATATAAGTACAGAATGATGTTCTTATCAGTACTAGTTATGTTTATATCAATCATATACTATAATTTTGGTTTGAGTCTCTTCCCATTGCTCTATTCCAGGTAATGAGAAAGTGGACTCGCTCGTGAAGGTGGGCGCTATAGAAGGCAATATTTATGACCGACAAATAGCTGTTGATGTTAGTTTTACGATTACCCGTCAACATGCTTAAATCTGCTGGAAACAAAAATGGGATGCATGAGGTATCGAAAAAACTTGGTTTAAGAGTTTGGATATCAGTCGAGATTTTATCTGGGTAATTTGTCGCGTGATGTCCAACCATTATTCTTTAGGCTCACACTTTTATCAAATAGGGCTCATAGACAGCAATCGCTGCAGTTATGGTGCAGGCTATCAAAGCGCCCAGCATGTGGTTTGGGACTGCCCCGAATACGATATTGCTAAATCCGATTTATGTATCCCTCAGGACCCAAGGGAAATCAGAAAAGGAAGACATCAGAGATGTGTTGGGTAAACTCGATATGGACTCTATGTAGCTCGTGTACGATTTCATCAGGAAAACCAAGATTTCGTTTTGATTCCCGTCTTGTCGTTCCACTTGTTCCCTCGAAACCCGTCTTTGTGTATCGGTACGGGTTGTCATTGTCCTCTCAACATTCGATCCGGAGCATAAAAGCCACAACTCTACGCTGCTCGATGCCAACGTAAAGCCCCAATATCATATCCCTTCCTGAAAATTATTGTTTCCTCTAACCGCTTTGTGGGCGTACGGTTTGTGTTACTAAGCATTTAGACGCTTCGAGTGTGTGTTCGATTCTCGCTTCAATCCGGAAAACTTCTCGTCAGGAACGTATTAAGAATAATTTATGTGAAAGCATTGAAAACTCTATTAGTCCATTATCTTTCAATCATAATGGATTTCAGTATTATTTTGTCAGTATACTCGTTAGTATACTGGATTTCCAATATTGGAAATTCCTGTCAGGAAAAAAATCCCCAAATCGATGAGGCTCTTGAATAAAAAGTAAACCTTTTTTGGTAAAGTTACAATTCTATAGACTACAGTTTTTCTGAGGCACGCATAGCGTAATTTCTACAAATAAATTGGCAATATACTTTTTTTGGAAATGTGAACCCCACTAATTTTGAATAACGTCAAGCATATGGCCCTACAAACAACTTTGTAGAACACAGCTTTTGTCCATGTTTCATTCTAAAGCTCTAAATGTGCATCTTTCCTCGTAAATCGAATTACTGCACTATAGCGCAACGTGACGAAAAAATCGATCATGTTTAATCTCTCCCTCCCTCAATTTTTTGTGCGTGGTATCTAAAAATTGATTAAATACATGACGTGATGTATGCCCGCTTCACAAAAGGCGTTAGAATTTTCATATTTTGTGATTACATTCACAGCGATAAAGCAAAGGTTTATTTATCAAAATTCTTTTGGCTCGATTACAAGTGCGGTTCAAGAACTTTTCTTTCTATAATCAGGCAAGGTTGATAAAAACTGAAATATTTGGATTCGTTTCAAATAACACAATATTGTTGAGGATTTGTTCAACAAAATTATACCGATTTTGTTACGGTTCCGCTCTTGATTACTGAAAAGTGCTGATTGTGTTGATTGTTGATTGTGTTGAAATGTCTTTTATTGATTGGAATGTTGTTTTGGTGAATTAGTTATCAATTTAATGTAGCCTCCCTAACTGGTGTATTTTCGATACCTTACCTCAGTTTGTATCGCCAATAAATATCACAAACCATATTTGGTTACACGGGTTTGCTTTTACTTCCACCTACAGTGCTTCTATCCTGTGTTCTATAGCATGAGTACATATAGATAAACAGCAAAGACTACGAGGCTTAGTTTATGTAAATGGAAAATTTTCCAAAGAGGCTTTTCTCGTACGCTGTGTAAAGTGTAGAAAGTGAAAAAGCCTCCAAGTAACAAATGACAAAGGTCAAAGCAAAAATAAATAACAGACGAGATAAAAACCGACTCTTTGCCTGGGGCAGCACAACTTTCTCCTACTCAGTTGCAGTGGAGTTCAGCGGTGAGGGGCAACGAAGCAGATATTGGAGACTCTCGGGAAACATTGGCCTCATATTTTCTCCATCCGGTGTGGTTGTGTGTTTGTATTTCAGTGAGAGAGCAAGGATAGAACGATTCAGAAATCTGCTGCAATCTAAGGTCCTTCATAAACATACAGTTATCTCTTTTGGCTTCGGTGTTTTTATTTTGATTCTACCGGACACTGCAGGCTATTTTCTCTGTTGTGTTCTTTTTTTCTGTTTTCAGATTGGTTTTGCTAGATAACGTTCCACTCGATTTCATTAACCTTATCGTTGGTGAGAAATCTGGGAGTTTTAAGTTGGCATCATTATTTACTCATCTAGGCCATTTTGATGATTGCCGATGGGGTTGGTCTAGGGGAGAATTTCGAACTGCCTATGCAATGTAGGAGAACTATCTGCTTTACGTGATCGTTATATAACTAGCGGACCACCCAACGAATTGTACTAAGCTCATTGATATAATCTTATGTAAAGAAAATCTTGTTAATATTTACATAGTGAAATGTTTTCACAATAATCCTCCGTACATTTTCTTGACAATGTTTCTTATTTTACTATTCAAACTTCACTTCCTATGACTATTCTAGTTTTCCCATGAGCTTATTTTGATTTAGTCGCGATCTAATACACTGGAACCTCCATTTTCGTAAATTGTATTTACGTATTTCATTTTATGTAATATTAAGTTTAGAATTTGTTTCTTTTGATGCAACGTAGTTTTAGTTTGACACGTACTCATAGGGGTAGTTCAAAAATCGGTTTTGATTGACGCCGCTCAATCGATTATAGTTCAAATTCTGAGTGTCGTTCCAATATTCAAGCTTATTTAGATGAGAGCTGAGACTGTACAATAGAGTGATGCAAATTTTGAAATGTTTGCTCCCCTAAGCTTAAACGATTCTAATTATGGTAAATAGCATCCTCCCAAAGTTTGAAGTGATTCGGAAGAAATTTGACTGTGCACACGCCATTTGAAGTTTATATGGAGATTACTATGGAAAGCGCCAATCTTTTGTGTTGATTGAACGTCAGGATAAATTGTTGTTTATCATCATAAGGTTGGTTTGTATGTAACATGCTTCTCCAACTGTTTGGCAGGCAACAGTGGTGCTCCTGGCGGGAAGAATAGATCAAAGTAATCCAGGCTACTATGTTCTACAGCAAAAAAGCAGTGTTGCTCTGAATGTAATAAAATGATCATCTCAGCATGATTTAGACTTTGTTATCAATAAAAACAAATTATCCTTACGTCCCATCGAAATGTGGTCTTCGGCAAAGTTGTAGCTGGAAAGTTTTCACATGAGATGAGTGTGTTCACTTTTCCATAGATTATTATGACGAGCAGCTAGAGGACTGAACACAAAAGGTTTGCCTTTCCCATAGTAATTTCCATATAAACTTCAAATAGCGTGTGCACAACCAAATTTCTTCCGAATGACTTCAAATTTTGGGAGGATCATTTTCATCATAATTTACATCGTTTAAGCATAGGGGAGCAAAAACTTCAAAATTTGCATCAGTCTACTGTACAAACCCTTCAAAATCTGTATGGAAACTACCTCCCATAGGGGCAATCAATTCACCAATATCATTAGAATTTCGCTGGTACTGCTAGTTACATTCATCGACTACAACTTTGCCGAAGACTTTAATTAGTAATTGATTTTTATATGAGCTGAAAATCTTTGGCTATAATAATTGAGCTGCTCTACAGGCATCACAGGATATAAGCAGTAAAACATAGTAGCCATGATTGGTGTGTGCTAAATTTTGTGCTTGTAGCAGCAATGCTGCCAGGTCAGAAGATTAATGAGTACTGTTGAAAATGTTCGGTTGGATATACAGTCAACTCTCCCTTACTCAATATTCCATATCTCGATATCGAGTTAGAGAACAATTGTAAAAGTTGGTTTTCATGGCTAACTCGATGGTCCCTTGGATCGCAGTTGCACTGATTTTATGTTCTATAACTCGATACCTCCCTAACTCGATGGTCCCGTGGATATCGAGTTATGGAGAGTTTACTGCACATTAAAAACTAATTATTGGGACAATCGATTTGAATACGGTCTTCGGCAAATTTGTAGCTGAAGAATTTAACCGTATCAGCGTAGCTCCAAACCTATAGAATACATGGGCAAACACTATGACCGATTAAATGAATTGATTGCTTTTCCTATAGTAATTTCCAAAGAAACTTCAAAAAGCTTGTACAGTCTCAGTTTTCATCCAACTGAGCTCAAATTATGGGAGGACACTCAGAATTTGAATTAGAATCGAATGTGTGGTGTGGAGAAACAACGATTTTTGAACCTTTTTAATACTTACGAATGTGCTGCAAAATGGTGAGTCGACCATCAGGAAGGAGCGACCAACACAACTATGGTCCTCACAAGTTCCTACATCACGCTTCCACGGATCGAACGATGACAAAGATCGCCAGATGCGTACTTAGCTGGTAGTGCAGCCTGGGCACTGTTGTCCTTCTGACATCAGCTAAAGTGAGGAGGTACGTTCCGAGCGTCTGTACATCAGGAGGTGCAGCTCAAACAGCGTCTGTTCTGGCATCCAGCGGCTGAGTATGAAATGCTGTATCACGTCAGCTATACCTAAGATGGCAGTCCCATCAGTCCCATCACGCTACCTACATCGCGATCCCGGTAAGGTAGCATACCGAATACATTATCCACCACGAAAAATTAAGAATGAAGAAGAAACGAAAGTTATATTCGGCAACTGACCTGGCAACGAAATAAGGACTATGATTGGACACTCGACAACTGGAACGTCAGAACCTTTAATGAACCTGGACGAGTGAGCCTTTTGGCTCGTGAATTGCGAAAAGTTGGCGTGTGCGTGGCTGCTCTTCAGGAAGGGCGTTGACTACGAGCTGGAGAACGTGAATTCAGAGCAGTATACCCCGTCGTGATGAAACTGAACACGGAGTCGGCTTCATAGTGATCGGGAAGCAGATGTAGCGCGTTATTAGGTGAAAGCCGATAAACGAGCGGATCTGCGTATTGAAGATTTGGGACAACTTCTTCAACTACAGCCTGATCAACGTATATGTACCGACAAACGACGAACCCGATGACGTGAAGGATGCGTTTTACGAATGTCTCGACAAGACCTAAAGACCGGCGACGCTAATGCGCAGGTTCGATGAGAGGACTTCCTCCGCCCTATCATTAGTATGGAGAGCCTTCACTCCGTTACTAACGACAACGGCCTACGTTTAGTGCTCTTTGCCGCCACCTTGGGGATTGCCATCAGTAGCACCTACTTTGCACGAATAGATATCCGCAAGCTCGACGAGCGGATTAGCAAAATCAACGGAAGCATCTACCTCAGCGATCTGTAGGAGTTAGTCCACGGAGCGGTGAGCACAGTATCGCGAGAAGTGGTTGGTACTGCTCAACGAGGACCAAGGAACGGTTGGTTCGACGAGGAGTGCCAGAGAATGACGAATGAGAAGAACATGGCTAGATGCCGGATAATGGTGTCTGGTACCCGTTAGAGCATAGAGCGGTACAAGGAAGCAAGGGCAGCCGAAAAACGAATCCACCGCAGAAAGAAAAGGGATCATGAAGAGGCAGTACTTGCTCAGGCGCAAGAAGCTACGGAACAGAACGACATGCGACGGTTCTACGAATCTGTCAATGGTGTGCGGAGAAAAACAGCGCCGTGTCCCACCATGTGCAACGACCGCGAAGGAAACTTGCTGACGGATAAAACAATGATGGTCGCCAGGTGAAAAGAGAACATCGAGTCATTGTTGAACGGAGAATACGAAAGTGGATCTGTTAGCAGAATCCAAATCGATGACGATGAACAGGCTGTGTAACCTCCAACGCTAGATGAGGTAAAGAAAGCTATCAATGGGCTGAAGAACAACAAGGCTGCTGGGAAGGACGAGCTCCCGGCCGAACTTCTCGAACACGGAAGTGAGCAGCTGCACGAACTCCTTCATCGTATCATTTCGAGGTAATTGGAGAAAGAACAAATGCCTACTAGTTGGTTGGATGGTCTCATTTGCCCTTTCTACTAGAAAGGGCATCGACTGGAGTGCGCCAATTATCGAGAGATTATTATTTTTATTTATTTGGCTTTACATCAATTGGGTCCTAAAATTTTTAATGAAATCTTGTTTTTATTTAATAGCACGAAAGAGCATGTTACTCTAACTACTTTAGCAATTTTTCCCGCTCAAATAATGGCTATATCATGTTTAAACTTCAATTTAAAAATTTGGTCCATAAATGAACCTTGACACTTTTGATCATGTTTGACGTTCGCTTAGTCGACAAAAACACCACAGGGGTTTAAGTTCGACCACTGGGGTTGTTCCTATCTGACATTTCGTAAGGGACACGGAAAACAAAATACACCCAGCATTTGAGTTTAAGCCAAAGGATGTGACAAAATCTAAAAAAATGTTTTTTGGGCTTAAACCAACGGAAAACATTAGAAAATTGAGTAAACATGTGTGTTTGGCCTAAACTTAAGCGTTTGGCACTAAAATTGGGACAGGGCTTTAGGACCCTATTATCTTGATAAAACCTCGCCAACACTCGGTTCATTGGCGCTTCTCTCCATCATCGACTGCGACCCACGCTTTTCAGGTCCTTGTGTAGCTAGTCAATCCAGGTCCTGGTGCACCTGGTCAACCATTTTTACAGGGTTGTTGCCCAGCATTCTTGCAGCATGCCTTGCTCAGCGTATCCTTTCAGCTTTAGCTACCTTCACGATACTGGGTTCGCCATAGAGTTGAGCGAGCTCGTGGTTCACCCTTCGCCGCCACACGGCGTTCTTCTGCACGCCGCCGAAGATCGTCCTTAGCAATCGACGTTCGAAAACCCCAAAAAACTTGCAAGTCCTCCTCGAGCATAATCCACGTTTCATGCCCGTAGATGGCTACCGGTTTTATGAGCGTTTTTTACATCGTGCATTTGGTGCGGAGGTGAATCTTTCTTGACAGCAGTTTCTTCTGGAGCCCATAGCCCGACTAACATTGCTGTCAGCCGTCAATAAGGATCCTAGGTAGACGAACTCGTTCACCATTTCGAAGATATCCCCTTCTTCGCTTCCTAGGCGGGCCCTGTCGCGCTCAGTTCCGCCAACCGGCACTACTTTGTTTTCGACGCATTCACCATTATTATTATTTTTTTTTTGGGTTTAATCACCGTTGATTGATATCTATCTATTTTATTGATATTTTTCGGTGAACAAATAAAACATTGATTTCTCGTTTGCGTAACGTTTCGGCCTACTGCACCAATTCGGCCATCTTCCTATTTTCGCTGGATGTAAAATCGTTGTACACAAATGTTCCAGTTGGATACGCAATGGAGTGTATAGAGGAGAGATGGAGTGAGGTAGCAGAGCACACAAAGATCGACAAGCGAAGTTTCCTGGAAGCGGTCAAGTTAGTGTTGGGTTCTACGTTCTTCAGCTACAGGGGCATCAGCTACACGCAAACATTCGGTGTGCCAATGGGATCTCCACTGTCTCCTGTAATAGCGAACATTGTCATGGAACGTCTGGAACAGGAGAGCATGAATAAAGTGAATGCAGAACAGATCGGGATGGTGGTGTATAGGAGATACGTGGACGATTGTTTTTGCGTTGCACACAAGGAACACGTGGACCGTATTCTCCAAATCTTCAATGAATTCCATGAAAGGTTGCAGTTTACGGTCGAAAAAGAAGAAGATGAACAGATCAAGTTTCTGGATATGATGATTAAGCGGAAAAACGGAAGGTTGGAGAAAATGTGGTTACCAAAACAGGAGAAGGGTCGATATCTGGATTTTAATTCAGAAAGTCCGTATTCGTATATGTGTAATACTGCAATTGCTTTGGTTGACAGAGCGATCAGGTTGACAGATGTGGAACACCGTCCGAAAGCAATCTACGCAGCAAAAAGTATGTTGAAATGCAACAACTACCCTAATTGGTTCACCCAAAACGTCCTGAAACAAAGGGTACACAAGCATTACAACGGGTTACAGAGCATGGACGAACCGGAGGAAACTAAATATGTTTCTGTACCATATGTACCATGCTTGAGCGAAAAATTACAAAAAATCCTCAAGGGAAATGGTATTACTTTGGCGGTAAAACCCAAATGCAAGCTGAAAAACAAGATTTTTACCAAGCTGAAGGATCCCATTCCACCAGGACAACAGAAGAATGTGGTGTACTCAGTACCGTGTGGCACTGGAGACGGAAAGATGTATATGGATCGATGCACGAGTTCACTAATTTGACGTTTGAGCGGTGCCAAGTTCATTCGTTACCATGGCGACATAAATAACACGGCACCGCTCAAACGTCAAATAGTGAACTTGTGCATAGGTCCATAGGACAGACTGGAAGAAAACTTGACACGAGAATAAGAGAACATAAGAATGACGTTAAACGAAAAGACAACAGGACAGGACTAACACACCACACATTATTTGACGGACATGTATTCAATTTTGACGAGACAAAAATTGTTGAACGCATCGCTGACCAGGAAAGCAGGATCGTAGCGGAGACTTTCCATATCAAATTGGCAGGAGAAAGCAATACAGTCAACCTACAACGTGAGTGTGGTTCGTTCAACACTAACTACAATGCGTTAGTGGTTAAACTACGACAAATGACCAATAACGAAAGAAGACGAAGCGAGAATGATAGAGGACGTACACCACAACAGCAAAGTACCTCTCTGAACAGTTGTACGTGATCTCCCAGCTGGATTGGAAGGAGGTAGTTTCAGCTGCGGTGATTGATATGTGAGTTGTGGTGGGAAAAAAAATGTATGTAAAATATTATATTAATTTGTGTTTTTTGTAATAAAAAATTTTAGGCGTCTGAAGATGGCCGAATTAGTGCAGTAGGCCGAAACGTTACGCAAACGAGAAATCAATGTTTTATTTGTTCACCGAAAAACAGATTCTACCCCATTACCCCGAATCCCATTACCCCGAATACCATTAACCCGAACGCCATTACCCCGAATTCTAAAATCATGGGGAAATGTCATCAATATCATCATGTCAAGATAATTGTGTATTCGGGGAAATAGTATTCGGGGTAATGGAATTCGGGGTAATGGTACATTCGGAGTAATGGAATTCGGGGTGATGGGATTCGGGGAAATGGCATTCGGGGTAATAGGGTAGAATCCGAAAAACATCAATAAAATAGGTAGATAGCATTCACCATTAGCCCGACTCTTGTTGCTTCGCGCTTAAGGAAGGTGAACAAATCTGCCACCGATTCAAATTTTCTCCCAATAATATCCATGTCGTCCAATGATAACATCCCACGAACTCGTTCGCTATAGGTTTGTATACGACGGAAGATAATCTGGGATAGCACTTTGTAGGCGGCGTTGAGGATATTGATTGCACGATAATTTACGCACTCCAGTTTGTTGCCCCTTTTTGTAGATAGGGCATATAACGCCTTGTTTCCACTCCTCCGGTAGCTGTTCCGTTTCCCAGATTCTGACAACCAGCCGATGCAGACAAACTCGTCTAAATAAGTTCGGCTCCAATACCATCCTTGCCAGCGTCCTTGTTGTTCTTAAGCTGTTGAATGGCATCCTTAACTTCCCCCCGGGGCCTTCCTTAGCCGAGTGGTTAGAGTCCGCAGCAACAAAGCAAAGCCATGCTGAAGGTGTCTGGGTTCGATTCCCAGTCGGTCCAGGATCTTTTCGTAATGGAAATTTCCTTGACTTCCCTGGGCATAGAATATCATCGTACCTGCCACACGATATACGAATGCGAAAATGGCAACTTAGGCAAAGAAAACTCTTAGTTAATAACTGTGGAAGTGCTCATTAGAACTAGCGTTGGGCAAATTTGACCTAAACATCGATGTTACTGAATCGATTCAAATTCGATATGTCGAATCGATTCACCGATTTTATCGAATCATTTGAATCGATGTTTTTGTATCGATTCGATTTGAAAGCTGCTATGAAAATATATAAAAACATGATCTCCAAATAAGACCAAAAGCAATCGCATATGTTTTTTAAATTCCTTCAATTGGGTCCTAAAATGTTTAATGAAATCTCGTATTTATGTAATGACACGAAAGAACATGTAACTGCAACTACTTTAGCTTTTTTTACCGTTCAAATAACGGCTACATCATATTTAAACTTGAATTTAAAAATTGGGTTTATAAATGAACCTTGACACTTTTGATCATGTTGACGTTCGCTTAGTCAACAAGGGCTTTTAGTTTTTACACTGGGGTTGTTCCTATCTGACATTTCGGAAGGGACACTTAAAACAAAATACACTCAAAATTTGAGTTTAGGCCAAAGAATGTGACCAAATCTAAAAAAAACTTTAAAAAATGTTTTTTGGACGAAAAATATTAAAAAATTGAGTAAACATGTATTTTTTCGCCTAAAAAATGCATATAGCACTAAAATTGGGTCAGGCCTTTAGGACCCTATTAAATTACGTTGGAGATATAAAATTATATATGAAACACTTCAAGTATGATGCATAATTAGATTTATAGATCATCAACTCAATAACAAATTCTAATAAATTTCATTCATTTGAATCGAAACAAAAAATCGATTCACTCGATTTTGAGTGCACCTAACATCGATTCAAAAAATCGATTAATCGGATCGAAAAAATCGATTTTCGGAACATCGATTCAAAATCGCCCATCGCTAATTAGAACACTAAGCTGCGTAGCCGGCTCTGTCCCAGTGGGGACGTTAATGCCAAGAAAAAGAAGGAGGAACTTCCCCCATCGTGGGAGCTGGTTGGTTTCCACTGTCGGCTGTGCTGACATAGCCATCCCCTTCGCTGTCCTGACCTTCTGTGCCTGTGTTCTCTGCGCCATTCAGGTGTTCATCGTAGTGCTGCTTCCACAATTCGATCACCTCACGACCGTCCGTCAAGATGCTCCCATCCTTATCCTGGCATTTCAGCTCTCGGCACGAAGCCTTTGCGAGATGTGTTGAGCTTCTGATAGAAGCAACTCCATCGCTTGGTATTCCACCTCTTCCAGGCGGCGCTTTTTGTCCTGGAATAGGCGGGTTTGCTGTATCGTTCCATGTTTTGACGCGTACCACGCTGCAGCATTGCAGCCCGCGCTGCATTCTTCTTCTCTAAAACCTCATGGCACTCTTCGTCGAACCAATCGTTTCTTGAACTCTCGACAATGCTTTCGTCAGCGTCGTTAATGGCTGGTTTGACTGTCCTTCAGCAGTCCTCAAGAGGGACCCTATTGAGCTCGCCCTCATCCGGCAACGCTGCCTCATGATGCTGCGCGTACGCATTGGCGACATCCTAGTGTTTCAGTCGCGCTAGATTGCACCGAGGTGGGCGTCGGTACCGTACATTGTTTATGACGGATAGTTTTGGGCGCAGTTTTTCCATCACTAGGTAGGGGTCGGAGTCAATGTTAGCGCCACGATAGTTCTGACGTCGGTTATATCGGAAAAGTGCCGTCAATCGATCAAAACGTGGTCGATTTGTGATTCCGTCTGCTGTAGTGATCTCCAGGTGTACTGACACGGGAGGCTGTGCTTCATGAATGAATGGTGCCTCTGTGTATCACCCATCACTTTAAAAGCTGTTCCCAGCTCACGTATGTTGCCGCAGCTCTGGTATGGTTTTTTTTTTTTTTTTTTTTTCCTTCTAAGCAATGGGGGGATAATCTGCTCAACAGACTCCGGACCGAGGTCCGGGAGTGTGATGTTGGGGACCATTTACTACGTACAAGCAGTAAACAGGACTACACCCCCGACCCACTAAACCATTTCCATTGCCGCCAAACCCTTCGTCTCTCCGGGACCACCAAGAAGGCATTGCTTCGGAGAGGGGCTATTGCACATCGCATCCTCCAGGTTAGCTGCGTAGCCATGCAGCAACGAACATCGATGACACGCTTATGGGGGTCCACCAAGGTAGCATGCTGGCGCATTGCCAGCTTCCCGGGTGGTCCTCACCTCCCGTTGTCCGCTGAAGGCGGGCAGGGTCGACCACTAAGCCCGCGCCCAGCTGCACCGCAGGTATCAAGAACTGATACTGCGGGCTTCGCAATTTGACCTACTGAAGGCTCAGGCCCTATCAGCTAGCACCAGCTGGGATTGCTGACGAAGGGGCCTCCACCTGCCCCGAACAACCAGAGGCTCGTATCCACCCAGTAGGCCGGCGCCACGACAGCAGCGCTACCAGGATGTTCTCCCCGCGGCCACTTAATCGCTGTAAGGGTCGATTTCGACCGTAGGGCACCGGTATGACCTACGTAGCCGACTGCGAACCCTTGGACCACCTGTTGATTAGCGTCTGCACTAGTCACTCCTCGAGTCCACACGCCACCTCCTTTGGAGTTCCGAGACGATGTGGGTGATAGCCGATGAAACGGCATTCCAGCCAAACTCGTCTGCACACATCCTCTGGACCAAATTGTCCGGAGTCGTGTCCCGACCGCATGTGGCAAACATGCGGTCACGCATTGTGCGGAAACGCGGGCACACGAACAAAACGTGTTCCGCCGTTTCCTCTAAACCTGCACAAACTGGACATTCGGGAGAACCCGCATGACCGAAACGGTGTAGATATTGTCTAAAGCATCCATGACCCGAAAGGACCTGTGTTAGGTGGAATGTTAGTTCCCCATGGCGCCTATTGACCCAGATATCTAACCTCGGAATCAACCTGTGAGTCCACACTCCCTTGGTGGAACTGTCCCACGCACGCTGCCATTTGACCATGGAGGCCAGTCTGGCAGTCCTGCGTATGCCTCTTGTGCCGCGCATTTCGAAGCACTCTATGTCTTCCATGATAAGGATACCAATAGGCATCATACCGGTGATGACACAAAGTGCATCGTGTGACACGGTACGGTACGCGCTCGCAACCCTCAGGCACATTAGCCTATAAGTACTCTCTAGCTTGCTACGGTAGCTATTGGTACTCAAAGCCGTGCCCCAAGCCGGGCCACCATACCTCAGTATGGACGAGGCGACACTGGCCAGAAGCTTACGCTTGCTGGCGTACACCGCAGAGCTATTGGACATCATCCGGGACAGTGCCACAATAGCTGTGGAGGCTCTCTTGCAGGCATAATCGACATGGCTACCGAAGGTAAGCTTGTCGTCTATCATCACCCCCAAGTGTTTGACGGAGCGCTTCGAAGTGATTGTGCAGTTGCCTACACTGATCACCGCTTGCTGCACCGACTTTCGGTTGTTGACAACAACAGCCTCCGTTTTGTGGTGAGCCAATTCCAGTTTCCTGGAGCTCATCCACTCCTCCACAATTGCGATCGAGTGGGCTGCAGTCAATTCCACTTCTTCGATCGATTCACCGTAGACCTCCAGCGTAATATCGTCGGCAAAGCCAACGATGACCACACCCGCCGGGAATTTTAATCTCAACACCTCGTCGTACATGACATTCCATAACACCGGACCCAGGATGGAACCTTGCGGGACTCCTGAGGTTATGTGAAAGCACTTCCGACCCACCTCTGTGTCATAGACTAATACCCGATTCTGGAAGTAACTTCCGAGAATCTTATACAGGTACTCGGGTATCCCCAGACGCAGGAGCGCATCAGCAATAGCCGCCTAACTGGCACTATTAAATGCATTCCTTACATCCAGAGTCACTACTGCGCAGTAGCGAATACCCCTCATCTTACGCTGGAGTGCTATCTCAGCGGTTTTCTTAACCGTCAGAATAGCGTCTACAGTGGACCTCCCTTTCCGGAAGCCGAACTGGTTGCCTGAGAGACCATTTACACCCTCGGTGTACCTCGACAGTCTGTTGAGGATGATCTTCTCGAGCACTTTCCCCACCGTGTCAATCAAGCATATTGGTCTATACGCCGACGGGTCACCGGGTGGTTTCCCCGCCTTTGGCAATAGTACCAGGCTCTGCCTCTTCCACGCATCTGGAAATACTCCCTCGTCCAGGCATATCTGCATAGCAGATCTGAACATACCGGGAGCCTCCAAGATTGCGACTTTGAGGGCCAGGTTTGGAACTCCGTCCGGACCTGGTGCCTTCCCCATGCTTAGGGATTTTGCAATCCCTACAAGTTCCTCATCAGTTACTCTATCCTCATCACCAGCCCCAATCCCCGGCTGTCCTACAAAAGGAGGCCATGGGCTAGGGTTGTGGCGCGGGAAGAGCCCCTCGATGATCCCCTCCAGCATCTGTGGAGACTGCTCCGTAGGAGCAATTGCACCTCTTGTCTTCGCCATTACGATCCTGTAGGCATCACCCCACGGGTTCGCGTTGGCACTCTGACAGAGTCCCTCGAAGCAGGCCTTTTTGCTTGCCCTTATCTCAGACTTCAGCGCGACTTTGGCAGCGGTGAACACCGCCCGTCGTTCTTCACGCTCTTGCTCGGTACGTGCTCGCTGCATCCGTCTCCTGGCCCGTAGGCAGGCACGGCGCAGGTTCGCAATAGCTTGAGTCCACCAGTATGTCGGTGGTCTCCCATTCCTAGGGTGGACTTTTCTAGGCATGGTCGCATCGCATGCACGCGTAAGCACCGCTACCAGTTCGTCCCCGCTTAGGCCGAGTAGGTTACGCTCACGGCGGAGCGCCTCCCTAAGTACTTCATCATTGAAGTACGATGTCTTCCACCTACGAGGGCTTGGCCTTGACCTAGCCGCTTCCTCAACCCGCTGCCTGCTGTTGTTGTAGTCGATACTGTAGCGAACCGCCAGGTGGTCGCTGTGAGTGTAGGCATCGTCTACCCTCCAGTTCGAACTACTCGTTAGGCCAGGACTACAAAAAGTAACGTCGATAATCGACTCCGCTCCGTTACGGCTGAAGGTACTTTTGGCACCAACATTAGCCAGATCGACATCTAGCACGGCCAGTGCCTCTAGCAGGATTTGACCTCGCTGGTTCGTGTTACGGCTTCCCCATTCCACGGCCCAGGCATTGAAGTCACCCGCTATTACAACTGGCCTTCGCCCTGTCAGCGCGGTCGTCATACAGTCCAGCATCTGCGTGAACCGCTCGGTCGACCAACTCGGAGGCGCATAGCAGCTACAGAAGAGGACCCCGTTTACTTTGGCGATCACGAAGCCCTCGTAGGTAGTAGACACCAACTGCTGGACAGGGTATTTACCCGTTGTCCATATCGCCGCCATTTTTCCGGATCCATCCACGACCCAGTTGCCGTTGCCGGCGGGTACTCGGTATGGGTCCGATATGATGGCGATGTCCGTCCCCCACTCAGCAACTGACTGGTACAGCAGTTGCTGAGCTGCGTCACAGTGGTTCAGGTTCAGCTGCGTTACCTGCACTGTGATTTTTCGTTGATGGCTCGTTTGAAGGTCGGGCACCTTGAGCCTCCCGTTGGGTGATTGTTGTTCACGGACTTGCCGGAACAAATCAAGCACTTGGGAGGGTTCTTGCAGCCTAGTGCCTTATGACCTTCCTCACCACAACGCCTGCACAACTTAGTCCTATCAGGGCCTTTACAGCCCCAGGACTTGTGTCCAGGTTCCCTGCACCTAAAGCAGATCACTGGTTGCTCATGTATGTTCAGTGAACATACTGACCAACCAACCTTGATCTTACCTACCTTAGCGGACTTATTTGCGTCTGCCACAGGTAGGTGTACTAAGGCCACCTGAGTACCTGCCGGACCTTTCCGTAGCTGAACGGCGGTGGTGGGCACCTGCACTTCGCACTGTTGCCGCAGTGCCGTGACGAGCTCTTCTGCGTTAGTGATCTCGTCAAGGTTCATCACCTTCAGAGTCACTGACTGCGTCAGAGCCCTCACTTCAACACCAGCGCCAAGGACCTCTTCCGCCAAACTTTTGTAGGCGGCGCCCTTGCGCTCCTTGTCGCGCTTAAGCTCGAGGATCATTTCACCTGTACGAGTGCGTCTGACACTGCGTACGTCGGCTCCTAGATCCGCAAGCTTCGCGTCACTGCGCATCGCCTTCAGGACTTCCGAGTACTTGGACTCTTCCGTCTTGATGATGATCGCATCACCCTTTTCGCGCTTGGCACCTACCCTCCTACCTTTCTTAGGTCTGGTATCCCTGCGCTCCTGTTTCTCCTGTTTCTTCTTCTTCTTCTTCCTCACTACGGTTGTCCAGGGGGCGTCCCCCCCCTGCTCCGCCCTGACCTGTGGTGATGGAGGACCTCTCAAAGGTCGCAACCCCCTGTTCCCATCACTCCGTGAGGGGCCAGCCTTTTCGGGCCCACCCTTCTCGGCTTTCCGGGACGCCTGGCTGGGGTCCGATTTTCCGGCACTTCTGCCGGTTTTCGGGGTCAGTATCCGCCTGGCCTTACGAGCGCCGCCGGGTAGCTCCTCCCCTGACGGCTGCCTCGCGCGCTTCTGCGATTGCTTGCTGTAAGCATTCGCTTCCACGCTTTTGGGGCTGCCCGCGAAAACGAAGGGTTCCGTCTGGGTAGACTTCGGCACCTTCAGTTCCACGGGTTCTGCCGCAGCCACAGTCACCATGGGTTCAGCATGGTTCTGCTTGGCCGCCAACATTGACTTACGAAGTCTAAGCAAGGCCTGCTTGAGGTCCTTGCTGATGTTAGACTTCGAGGACGCAAAGTCAATTATGGAGTCGAGCTGCTGTGCAGCCACTTCCATCGCAGAGAGCCCATCTCTACTTTTATTGATGGCCCTCATCAACCACGCTCCATCCATAACTTCACCCGATGCGTTAGCCGGGGATGAAATATGGGTTCCAGCACTGGCACTACGTGCACTGCTGCCTCCTCCTGCTTCTACTCTCCTCAACGGAGATCTAGCTAGCCCACTTCTTGCGAAGGGGTTCGCTTCCCTACTACTGCTACTACCTGCACTACCACTACTAATCTGATTGTTGTTTGAATTTGTACTCATTTTGGATCCCACGAGTAGCACGGGAAAAGAGGTCAACCACGCCAGAGCCCTGCATTAACGCGGTAAGGGACAAATACTGTGAGGGGTGCCCAGGTGCCCCACAGGCTCCGTTAATGGCCGAACATCTTTTTCACCCCTTCGACCATTCATTCCTCAGCACGGTTTTTCGCATCACACCTTGAATTGGGGTTAGCTCTGGTATGGTTACCTATAAACGTTTGTACCATTGAACCTGTTCAGCACACCTTCTGCAGTGCGTGTGCTTCTGATGACGTTGAGAGTTCCACGTACCGAGTTCCAATCGCTAGTCTCTTTCCGTCCCTTTGGTCTTTGCCGATTGTTCTGGTCCATATTCTATCGTTGACGTTCCTGTGCTAATGTTTTTTTGCGGTTGGTTTACAGGGCCTGACACCAATTCCCAAGATTCCCGGAGGACCATTCCTTTTAAATGTTTGGATGGCAGTAGTACACAGTTTGGGTTAGAGTCCTTCTCTGGCACTCGGAAGATGATCAGCCGCCCCTGATATGGGGAACAGACGCTGTTGTGAGCTGCTCCTAACATGGAGTACAGACGCTCCAGGTTTGCAGAAGCAAAGAAATCTTTTTTTTTTCAATGTTTGTTTGTGGGTATCCAAGAACTTCTTTGAGAAAAGGCCTTGGTTACAAGGGTCTCCAGAGGTTTTTCGAAGGTTTATGAATAAGGTTTACACTCAAGCAGACTCATACAAACACATTTAATAAAATTTGGAGTAATAGGGTCCTAGGGTGTAAGTCCAAAAAACAATCATGATCAAAAGTGTCAAGGTTCATTTATGGACCCAAATTTTCAATTTAAGTTTAAATATGATATAGCCGTTATTTGAGCGGGAAAAACTGCTTAAGTAGTTGCAGTTACATGCACTTTCGTGTTAATAAATATAAGCATGATTTCATTAAACATTTTAGGATCCTATTGGAGATTTCTCAAAGTTCTTGGTGGAATACTTATCTTGCGTCAATTAAAACGTTATTATTGAACCTTAGTGAGCCCTGTAGGGCAGTTCACATTGGAGTTCTAGGATAACCTTTCAATAGTCGTTGAACTCATAACTTTGTAGAACCTTATTTTATGAACCTATATATGTATTGATCCTATAACATTTCCCCGAAAACCATCACTCCGAAAATCAATACCCCGAATGGCCAAGTACCCCGGAAACCAAGACCCCGAAATCCATTACCCCGAATAGTCCGTTACCCCGAATACCATTTCCCCGAATGGATCATAACCCCGAATATTATTGCCATGAAAATTCCAAAATAAGAATTCGATAAATAAACACCAAATATTCGATAAATGAACGCTAAGCATGGAATATCAAGTTAAGGTTAAGATCGTCTTCTCTTGTTTGTTGGAGGTTATTATGGATCAAATTGTCTCTAATACATATAACAAAGACAGTAGGACGAGTAGTTTCCTGCTTCAAAATATACTTTATCAATTGATTTTAATTTGAATTCATGCTCTTATTATCAAAGATTTATCCTTCATTCAATTATCAGATAGAATGGACCATGTGAGGATCAAAATATGGGTGCATTTGATTTTGAGAATGTACCGGTGACAATAAATCATTTTCAAATTGATGGCAATGCTTATTTTGATATTGTTTTCACATGGAACAATTATGCGAATAGGGGCAGTATAGACGAATCGCATTTCTCTTCACGACTTTTATTCTAACAGTACCGTAAATTCGGGTGAAATTGATCAGTAGGGTGAAATGGATCACCGTGACACTCAATTTCAATTCTTCCTAATGGAGCACAAATATCAATGTAACCTGTAGTGAATGCACGTTGTTTGTCGTAGCTATTGTGTATTGTGAAGCTTTTTTGCATTGAAATATGTTTATTTCTATGAAAGTAATGTAAAATTCCAAAATCAAGTGCGGTGAAGTATTGACAAACATTCATAAACTTCTTGTTACAAACAAGGATTTAAACATGGTATAAACCTGAAAGTTCGTGAGGATGCTTAAGATATATCCCCAAAACAAATTTCATAATCAAAACTCGTACCAATTTGATCATTCGGTTGAAATAATTGAATCTCTATCAGACATCAAGAGATTACTTAGCAAATTGCATACATTTAGGCGTTTTCCGCGTAATTCTTTAAATTTTACTATTCATTAGCTCTATAAATATTGTAATTTTAAGCATTTGGCAAGCATATTCGGATTCAGGGAGATCGAATTTATTATGTAGAGTCGATTTGAAAACTAAAACTTATCGCATTGACGAGTGATCAATTTCACCCCGAAGTGAGATTTCCCGATTTTTTTATTTTAGAGATATTTCTTAGCACTAAAATGATATTTGTTAAAAAGTTTCGGCACAAGAGTCAATGACGCTCACCTTCGTACTTGATTTCCTGCATTAAGTTGTTTGGCATTGCCTACATTATAGAAAATAGACAAAAAAACCCGTGGAAAATGATCAATTTCACCCAAAATTACGGTACTCGAAAGAACAGCCTATAACTCAAGGAAGGTACAATCACTGATTTAAATAATGCCAACCTCGAAAGATCAGCCGATGATTGAAAGAAGGAAAAATCACTGATAGAAATATTAGCAGTTATTACGCCGACAACTATTACATTACTAGATAAACATCGCGTGTCGTACACATCACGAGCAAGACGGATTTCTAGGCTCAAATTTGCGACCATCCTGAAAAGAACATTCAAATTGCATCACTGATTTTCGGGGAAGTTTAGCATTCGGGGAACTGGGTCTCGGGATAATTTACCATTCAGGGTAATGGTTTTCGGGTAATTTGTCATTCGGGGTAACGTTATATTCGGGGTAATGGTTTTCGGGGCACTGGCTCTTAGGGAGATGGTTTTCGGGGTAATGGTATTCGGGAAAATGTTATAGGACCGTTCAATTCAAACGAATCCGCCACAAAACGCAGCTGTCTCGGAGCTGCCGAAGAGATTCGCCTGCAGTTCTTATAGGAAAGCTGCCGAAGAAAACGAGGCTGCCGACAATAGTCACACTGATAAAACCTGTTCGAAGCGTTGTAAAAACGTTTCCAAAAAGCTTTTATCAATTCTGTCTATATGAATCGATGAAGGATTGAGCAGCCCATAAATGTAAACAGACAAACACGTAATTTGTCTGCTGTTGTCCGAGAAAATTGCAAAGGAAGCGCAGCATCGGCTTAGACTGCCGAAAATACGTAAATTTCTCTATAACCGAAACTTGATAGACTTTATTTGTATAATCCTTTATGCTTGATCAACTACAAACCGTGTTGCCGGTACTGTTGAAATCTTATCTATATGAGCCTCTTAACATGGGTGTTATTCTTGTTTGAAAGACTTTGAAAAGTCACTCGTTACGTATGTAGTTCTGATAACCTGTACACCAAGTAGCTCTTGGGTAACCTTGAATAGTCATTGAATTAAAAGTATCAACATTGTTCATCATCATCCGATAGATAACTGGTCAAACTTGTAGCTCTGAAGACCTGGTTCAGACGGCTCTTTTTACGTAAAGTTCTATTTATCAGAGTATATTTAATTATCCCGGATTGGATTCCAAGCTAGTGAAAAGGCTCATCTTAAATGTCTTTAATAGTCTTTTTTTAAAAGAAACGTCCTTTTCGAGTATACCTCGCAGAGAAAACATATTTCACTGCTTGCTCACTATTTTGGAATTCCTAATTATGCACATTCGATTCATTAAATTCTCATCCTGAATGCCATAGAAGCGGCCAGATCGTGAGTTGTCACTGAATTGATTTATCTCCTTCGGGATGCTCGCTCTCATGCATGTATTCAATTTTCCCCCCGAAAATAAAAGAAAATGGTCACTGAACACAAGCAAGCGTTCGGGAAATTTCAAAGCTCGACAAAAAAGTAGCAATCAACTGACCGAGGATTTACTGAATGAATTCAGGACGCAGCACAAGTAATCCACTTAAAACTAATGGATCAGATCGCTGAACGTGACTTTGCTGTTTATCACGCGCTTTTGACTTTGCTCATTGAAAAGGGCTTGATTCGGAGTAGGTACATACTATCTACTACACAACATGGTGGAGTGCCGGGGCGGATGTTTTCGATCTTATGTTTTCCTCGCTGGGCAACAGTTGCTATCTTGTTGGGCGTTCGATTCATGATGAAAATTATTCCACGCGAGATGTTGGCACTTTTTTGGCTGAATCGACCGGTATGAGGATTGATTCAGGCAGCTGCCGTCTGTTGGTTTCTATTTGGCATCAAGTTTATTGTTGATTGGTAGCTGGAAATATAAAAAAAAATAATTAAGTCATCATTTTGACTAACAAACGATTGAAAGCTGGAAAACTGTTTGTACGGGTAGTTTAAGGAGTGTTGTCACCCGATTCGCTAACTTGCCTAGTTATGTTTTTTAAGAAAATTTATGGGCCAAGTCAATTTCCATAATTTTATGGGTGGACGTTTCGCACAAGGATGCTTGTCTTAATGGAAATTTTATTTCCTAATCTGTTTGTAACTGCTTTATGCAAAACGTTTCTTTATGCGAATTTAGTCACCCCATAAATTAATATAGGATAGGTGTACCAGTTATGGACATAGTGGTTCCCTATTTCGCCATATGTGATTACTGTAATGTCTTCAAAATTTGAAAATGTTTGTTTGTTGTAGTAATTAGATTTAACATATATCTTGATGTAAAAACATTCAAAAGGATTTAAAATGTGAAAGTTATTCAAATTTTACATGTGGCCAAATAGGGAACCACTATTGCCATAACTGGTACACTTTCCCTATATATATATTATCTCGCACTCAAAACAATAGATAATCAAGCTCCGTGTACCTTTTTAAATACTTCTCTATGTTAGTACAAAATATAATTCAAAATCATTTCGAAATGATTACTTCTTACTGAGATAGGCAAATTTATGTTTTTCGGAGACTTTATTCCTGACGGCCGCTAGTCATACACAGACAAAAATCCGTTCTTGTATCCGTGAACAGCAGACGTGAACTCGTCAACAAGCAAATATACACCGTGAACTAGATTATGTTTATGTGAACGCGTTGCATAGTTCCGAGAACGATGATGGTAGTTAACGGTGTATTTTTGACAGTTCACGTTTTCCAGAATTCTTTTTTAAGCGTGTACAAGAGAAGTTTTCTCCTCAAAAGCTAGAGTGGACTAAATGTCCTATTATTTTAAGTAACATACAGGTCTTTGGGTTCGAATTAGGCTGTAAATAGACAATTAAACAAATCGAATTCAGTGAGTTCTATGGACATTTCTCTACCGTCATAAAGCTCGTAAAACGGCTCTCTTTAAGGCCACTCAACACATTTGGTTTTACAAACATTCTAAATCGCAAATATACCAAACTTACTGTTGAAGAACATATCAGGTATCAGAAGGCCGGCTCCAAAGGCACGTTCCCCTCCAGTTGGGAGATTTGTGCCATCGCCATATTTGAGCCTATTTCATCATGGATTTCGATGAAAGAGGAAAGGGAAGGGAAAGATGGGAGTAATTGAAAGTGGGGTCCCTTGATGTTCCGCAATCTGCGAACGCGCCACCGCTACCAACGAGCCCCCATCGGGACCGCCGCCACTGTCACAACACGACACAGTTTGTGTAGTAGGCGAACCGTCAAACAAGACGAAAAGCGGAACAAGGTGAAGTAAACTAGGGAAGAAAATAAACACTTTGGATTGTATTTTGGAAAGATTGTGAATTCTAAAGGCTCAACGTATTCTATAGTTATAGTATAATATTGGCAGTGAAATTGATCCAGGAAATAGTCGTTGAAATAGCCAAAATTGGGCAGGTAAAATAATCGGAAAATCACAGATCGCCAATATCACAGTTTGGAGAGTTCGAGGGAGCAATTCGTCAATCTAGACAATACTAAATCAAGGAATTACCACAAAAAGAAATATTGTTATAATTAAACAAAAACAATTATATTATAGGAAAAATTCAACTATCGTGAATCAACCAGTTAAAGCGGTTGTTTAGATTTGCGGAAATAGTCTATCGTATTGTTACCAATTTCTGGAACACTTGAAGAGGGAAGATCGCATAAGATAAATTAGAGCATATAGATCCATACCAGATAGCCGTAGCGGTAAACGCGCAGCTATTCAGCATGACCATGCTGAGGGTCGTGGGTTCGAATCCCGCTGGTTGAGGATCTTTTCGTAAAAGGAAATTTTCTCGATTCCCAGGGCATAGAGTATCTTCGTACCTGCCACACGATATACACATGCAAAAATGGTCAATCGGCAAAGAAAGCTCTCAGTTAATAACTGTGGAAGTGCTCATAAGAACACTAATCTGAGAAGCAGGCTTTGTCCCAGTTGGGACGTAAAGCCAGAAAGAAGAAGAAGAAGATGCATACCACAATGGGTTCGAACAGCGCCCTAAAAAGGGCACTGCAAAACGTATGAAGCTTCACCCAGCTGGCTCAGGGCCAATAAAGTCATGCGATGTTTCATCGCGAGCTAGCTCATCAGCCAATTAATTTCCAGCGATGGAAGAATGGCCAGGTACCCATACAATGTTTATAGAGTTGACTGAATACAGTTCTTCAATTTGAGTTCGACATGCGATAACAAGCTTCGACCTTGAGTTGGCCGAAGCAAGAGCTTTTATAGCAGCCTGACTATCTGAACAGAAATATATGACTTTACCCATTACGCGCTGTTGAAATGCTGATTGCACTCCACACATAATAGCAAATATTTCAGCCTGAAAAACGGTGCAGATTTTACCAAGTGAGTAAAACTGATTCAGCCTTAGCTCACAAGATTATACACCAGCACCCACTCTACCTTCAAGAAGGGAGCCATCAGTGTAACATACTATACTGTTTGATATACTTCTTTCCAAATAGCCAGACGTTCACTCTTCCCATGAAGGGAATTGAGTGATAAATGTCCTGTAAGGAAAGTGACAAGCAATTGTGCGATCACTTGGAACAAGGACAATTTTGCCCCAATTCACCAAAAGTGGAAACAACGAAGTGTGTGTAGAT
This sequence comes from Aedes aegypti, assembly GCF_002204515.2. Taxonomy (NCBI): domain Eukaryota; kingdom Metazoa; phylum Arthropoda; class Insecta; order Diptera; family Culicidae; genus Aedes; species Aedes aegypti. The sequence continues at coordinate 199,900,573 of NC_035108.1, read as the reverse complement.
CTACGATTCACTGGGTGCTTCTTGTTTAAGATGTATGTGTAATGGCGCAACGTCGAAAAGGGCCTCGAGCGCTGCTGTGGGAGTTGTAGAGAACGCACCAGACATCGCCATCAAGCACATCCTTTGGAGATGGCCCAATTTTTATTGGATTGTTCTCACTTCGCCAATATTGGTCGAACAAGTGTTGTGTAAATCCATTCGATATATTTGGGTTTGAGGCCCCAAGTTTTACCAAAGGTTCGCCTGCATTGACCGAAGGCCATGCAATCTTTTTTGACTCTGAAATCAACGTGAAGTGTCCAAGAAAGTTTGGAATCTAGAATGCCTCCGACATACTTTACCTGATCAATAACATTAATCTCAGTGTCAAAAAAAAAACGTAAAAGTCGAATTCCATCGCGGTTTCGTCTTTCCGTAAAAAGAATAATAGATGTTGTATTCGGGTTAACCGAAAGGCCATATTGGCGACACCAACTCTCCACTATCTGAAGAGCACTTTGCATCAGGTCGAATAGAATGCTTATGCACATACCAACTATCAGAGCTAGATAGTCGTCGGCAAATTCATAAGTTTGGAAACCGCAATTATTGAGTTGCCTCAATAGCGTATCTACTACAAGATTCCACAAAAGTGGTGATAAGACGAAAACACTCAATTTTCGAATCGCTGCTTGACGCAATGTCGAGAAGAGATGTCGGTTTTTGAGCATTTGATGAATCCAATTGGTAATCATTGTAGGTAGCCCATGGTTTCGTGCGGCTTCCAATATGGCATCGAAAGACACGTTATCAAAGGCACCTTCAATATCCAAGAAAACACAAAGTAGGATTGCTCCCGAGCAAATGCTTTCTCGATAAAGTACACAACTTTATGTAATAGAGTCACATTGGACTTTCCAGATTGGTAAGCATGTTGATTCACACGAAGAGGCTTGTTTGCCAAATAAACATCACGAATGTGATGATCGATAATACAGTCAGTGACATAACCCGAGCAGAAGAAAATAACTACTGAATACCAAATTGAGGTATTCCATACCAGATAATTTCCAATACTTACAACCTGAATGAGGTATGAATGAGCCCTGCATAAGAGGTAAAATACCTCAAATAATACCTTCTGCATATTCTACAAATACCAAGCTGATAATTAGATCAGGTATTGCAATACCTAAATAATACTTGATGGATTTTCATATAAAAGTGAAATTTTTCAATAAAAGTTCAATACCTCCAGCAGTCCTCAATACCTATCGAATACCAAAATGAAGTATTTTTAATTGTTTTAATTATTTTTTTTAAATACCATTACAATACCAAAATGAGGTATTGATAACTGTACAATACCTAATTGAGGTATGATACCAAAATATGGTATGCATAAGTTATTGCCGAGTTATTCTTTCCTCCTCGGGAAGCTAGTAACCAAATGCTGTTTTTCCATACAAAATGCCCAAGTTTGGGGTGCTGTATCTCAGCGTCTGGTAGTCCGAATTGGTTGAAATTTGGATGACGAACTACAAATAACTTGAAATTTTGCCTGTAAGGGAATTATTACATAGCAGTCATTTTACACAAAGTTTCAGAGGGTTGTTCAAAGACAAAAGTAAGCAACCGAGAGACTTTTTAATTTGGTTAGAGTCCGCGGCTACAAAGCAAAGCCATGCTGAAGGTGTCTGGGTTCGATTCCCGGTTGGTCCGGGATCTTTTCGCAATGGAAATTTTCTTGACTTCCCTGGGCATAAAGTATCATCGTACCTGCCACACGATATACGAATGCAAAAATGGCAACTTTGGCAAAGAATGCTCTCAGTTAATAACAGTGGAAGTGCTCATAAGAACACTAAGCTGAGAAGCCGGCTCTGTCCCAGTGAGGACGTTAATGCCAAGAAGAAGAAGATGTCGTGGAAAGTTGGTGTGTTCTGCAAATGTGTGTGACTTCTGAAATTGAACAACATTGTGGAACAGACCAACAACCCACAACTTACCGTTTTAGAATTAAATTGCAAAGTCTCTCGGTTACTTACTTTTGTCTTTGAACAACCCTCTGAAACTCTATGTAAAATGACTGCAATATAATAATTCCCTTACAGGCAAAACTTCAAGTTATTTGTAGTTCGTCAGCCAAATTTCAGCCAATTTGGATTACCACAATATGCACACTTAAATTATTTTACGGATTCCTGTGAAATCTCAACAGCTGAACGGTTCGGTAAAATAAATTAACGGAGTACGGTAAATTTTCACAGTATTCGGTAAAAATTCACCGGAATCCGTAAAATTCCGACGAAATTACGGTGTTTTATTTCACCGAACTGTTCAGCTGTTGAGATTACGGTGAAATTCACCGTAAGAGCTTAGTGTGTGAGATACAGCACCCCAAACTTGGCCATTTTGTATGGAAAAACAGCATTTGGTTACTAACTTATGTCACTGACTGTACGTTCCACACATTTCGTAAAAAAAGAGTTCAGCCTGATTAGTCTAAAACTCTTCGCTTCTTCATACGACGCACGTCCTCCTTTCGGGATAAACTTTACAGTAATATCACGCCAGGATCTGGGAATATACCCGGTAGAAAAACTGGTAGTAGCTTTTTCAAAGCATGTTTGATAAGCTCAAATCCTTTCTGGAGCAAAATAGGATAAATTCCATCTGCTCTTGGAGATTTGAAAGGAGCAAAACTTTTAAGTGCCCATTGAATCGATTTAGTAGTTACGATACTGCGAGCTGAAGCCAGATACTCATAACTACATGAAAAGACATTTGGTTCATCCGTAGATGCTATGTGCACACATCCGGAGAAATGTGTATTGAATAAACTTTCTAAAACTTCTTTATCAGAAGAAGTAAAGTAACCATTTGATATGCGAATTTCGTTCACTTAGGAATCCTTAGATTTTGCAATGATTTTGTTCAGCCGGCTAACTTCACACAAACTGGAAACATTTGTACAAAGATTTTTTCCAGCCGGATCGTTCAGCAGAACGAAAAGTCTTCTTGTAAGCCTTGCGAGCCAACTTGAACGACTCTGATCCAGATGAACGCCGTCAGTTCCAACTCCTTCTACATTATTTCCTGCATATAATCAGATCGGAATTCCACCATGGAGTCTTTACAGACCGCTTCCATAATGTAGGATGTTGTAGTATCATCGGCATAATCCAAATTACTTGGATTTTAAATAGACGGAGAATATCCATGAAATGTGGTTGCAACCAATTCAGTATAGAGTTCCCAGTTTATTGATCGGGGATTCCTAAAACGCAAAGTCTGCTCAGTTACATTTGAAAGTTCAAACAAGATCTGAAACATGCCAATACGTGAATTCGTGACTGATTCTATTCGAGCAGAGCGTTATGTCTAACACTTCTTCCCTAGTAGATACCAAGAAAGGTGGGCGATTGCCTATGTTAAGTAATCCAAGATCTGTACTACTTAAGTACATTTATTTATGTGCTTCTGAGAAATATGTAACTCTATGTACGACAACTCGTTTAAAATCATCCGTTGGGGATGGTGGATCATGTGGAAAACATACCGAACAATAGACGTATTTCCTATTGAGGTCACCAACAGTAATATCGATTGTGACAGCGCATACATTTCTGGTAGTTAACTCAGAAATGAGTGTAGCAACGATTATTAACGAGCACGCATGAGCGGGACATGAAACGCGAGTTTGCCATTTCAAGTTTGCTGACAGTAGCAAAAAGTGGGTCCACAAGGGTGAACTAGCGGCACTTGGGCTGTACTATTTTGCATGAGTCTGCGAAGATTGATCATTGCTGTTATTTTATGCTTGATATGAGCTATCCTAATCGTAGCCACTACCCAAATTAGGCAAGATTAAGCTTTTTGCAAACTCAGCACGAAAAAGCAGCGGAAAAACAGACCGGTATCTATTAAAAGTCGTCACTGTGTCACTATTAAAAGTACACTGTGTTAAACGCATAATGCGAAACCATATAGGTGATATATAAAATTGACAACATATTCATAATCCCAACCTTATTTAGCGTCGGATTAGAGACTGAAGAAGGGCAGCCGATTATCTCGGAGAAACACAAGGTCACCTGCGCTATTGCTCCGGGTAGGCACAATACTGCAGAGAGTGCCCTTGTACTCCACGGCTCCGTTAGCGGTTAGGTATTATTCAGACCCCCCTAACCATTCATTCCTAGGCACGGTACGCATCACACCATATATTGAGGTCACCTGTGAGATGACTATTGATAAAATCGGGAATAGTAATTATTCTGTTGTAACACTCTGTGAGAAAAATCTGGATGTACATTATACGATTCTACCACCAGAAGATAATAGCGATATGGTAAGTACGTATCGTAAAATTACCAAACATCTAGCCAACACCTGGATATCCCACGGAAACACCCATCTCATAAATATTGATCGACACACCAAATGGATCCAAGTGCTGACTTGAGAAACGGTGAGTTCCTCGTTTGCACCATCCAGCATTGATAGTTGACGACGGAACCATTTAAGTGGATGGTGAAAATCCGAACGAATCAGAAGGTATGTGATGCTCATATGATGGCATCTCTCCTCCTACCGTTTACCACGTTGCAGGATATCCAAGACGTCTTTTCACGTCGTGCCACAGTCTAAATTATGCCAAGTGGAAAAGTTTTCTTTATCCCCATCGGGTCGTTGTTTCGCAATTTGCATGCGCTGTCATGACTCGCGCTTTCCATTTTTGCATAAATCATAATCATGTTCGTTTTTGTTCATATCTTTTACAGGGAAGCAATTTCTGGCTACTGATAATGTTGTACGATGGGATCCGAAAGTCTAACTTTTCTTTTCGATTTATTGACTCGGTGGATGTCCAGAGAGGCTGCTTTTGGACGAAACATCACTTTACTTCAACGATGACTATCACAGGAAGATGATTACTTTTTGATTGATGTATTTGGGGGCATCCACTATGATCAGAATACGCTACTTATAAAAAAAATAAATGTATATTCAAACTTATCTAAATAATAAGACTTATTTGTCTTACTAAAATTACGTGGAAGTTTAAGTTGATCATTTCATACAAAATTACCTCAAAATGTAAAAACGTGCAACTGTTAATCAGATGTTACCAAATTTAGGTAAATCTATATAAATAAAAATGGAATGGTGTTTGTATGTCACGAAATGGCTTACGAACGGGTCAACGGATCTTAATGATTCTTACTCAGTTTTGTTCGTCAAGGGTTCCGACGTGTTTGTGTGTATAAAAATCCCAGGATATTCACCGGGAAAGTTGAAAAAACAAGCGCGAACGAAACTGTCATTTTATATGGGACGATCAAAAGCGTTTTTCAACAGCCTACTTGATGGCAAGACGAAGTTTGCCGGGACCACTAGTTTCTAATATAATTGATATACACCAATTCTCTAGGGCCCAGATAGCCGTAGCGGTAAACGCGCAGCTATACAGCACAACCATGCTGAGGGTCGTGGGTTCGAATCCCGCTGGCCGAGGATCTTTTTGTAAAGGAAATTTTCTCGATTCCCAGGGCATAGAGTATCTTCGTACCTGCCACACGATATACACATGCAAAAATGGTCAATCGGCAAATAAAGCTCTCAGTTAATAACTGTGAGAGTGCTCATAAGAACACTAATCTGAGAAGCAGGCTTTGTCCCAGTTGGAACGTAACGCGAGAAAGAAGAAACATCAACTCTCTAAAAAATGAAATCGCTTCAACGAGTGTTGCAATTACATATTCAAAAAAAAAAAGGTGTTGCAATACTCGGCGAAGCGATTCTAATAATTGCACTCGATATAATGCAACACTTTGAATTGGGTGTAACTTCTTATCGCGTGGGTAAAAATTAATGAAATTTTGAGTAATATTAGTTTAGAGTATCAAACATAATGTATGCTTAAGTGTGCACAATTAACTATTTCACCCTTGAAAGAAAGCGCGTATTCCGGAGTTACATCCTCTCTTGCATTTTTGCACGTTTAGTGACAGTTTTGAAACCCATTTTTTTTAAAGGAAGTTGTGAATTGTTTGCATTTGAGCCCCTCAAAGTAAAATTATGCATTTTAATAAAAATTCACAATCACGAGGTATGGTTTTATGGACCGAAGAGTGGTTCGATTGACATGGAAATGGAGCTTTTGTGCATATCAAGTTAATAAATATGTGCCCACGCTTATGGCAAACATACATGAAAATCGATTACACGTGCTGAGGACAATTGTTGTGAAATGACCCAAATAAAATTTCCATTTGTTGAGCTACGACCAGATACAATTTGAGGTTGAAGCATTCTGTATCTTCACCATGCAAATCATAATCAAACTGGATAGCGTCGAGTGGGCGTATCGTCTTCGTAAACAAATCCATTAATTAATTGTAAATGTTAGTGAAGCCGAGAAAGACAATACCATTCAAATTTCGGAAGTTTCCTCCCTCCATCAATCTGCTAATTTTCTGGTTTGATGCCTGCCTGCATACATTTCGTTTGCCGCGATTGTTGAAGGAGTTTTCAAGCGAATGCGAATGTTTTGCAGCTACAGGGGAAATTAGAATTATTCTGCACGGTTTCATGTTTCCAGTCAAATTGAAAAATCTCTGTTATATTCTTCATGGTATCATTTTACTCTGTAGCGGTAGGCTACACTGAAAAATTGCGGCGACAAATCACTGCTACTGCATATATTTCGTATTGGTTTGAAAAGGTCTTGATTGTTACTCCTTCCACTCTACCCTACTCAGCATCTTATCTTCCGGCCTTAAGCGATGATGGTGACGACAACAGACGAGAGATAAGACACTCGAACAGTATCGAAACAAGGGGAAAGCCATCTGTAGCAAAGAACCATCTTGTAGAACGGAAAAAGCCCATGGCAATGAAACCAAGCAAACAACTTCTGCCGTTGTTTTCGGATTGCTTATTTACCGTTTTGTTTGTTGAATCAATGTTGATGTTTTCTTTAAGTTTATTTTAAGAAAGGACATTCCGAGATATTTGGATTTGAGCATGTCACAGCCGTTTTTTGTAAAAATTTATTCCTTGCATTTCTCGCGTTTAGTACACGGTGTCTTTTTATAGTACTTTATAACAAAAAAAAATCGGCATGCTTCAAATTTGGACAGATGAAAGCCAAGATTTTTTTCTTTGATTTGTTGCTAAAATCAAAATAATCCACCGTGGGGTCTAGTGCTACTTTTTTTGAAACATTGTTGTTCAGATTTGGATCACCCTAACGAAAACGAATTCTCAAAGCAGTGCACAGTGGTTCCATTTGTTCTACGAAGCGGTCATAAATCATTTGACTCAATATCCGATGATAAATACCACCAGAAACTGCCAAATTAATTATTTTTGACTGTTAAAACTACATCGAGGTTGATGCCGTTATTGATATCACTTAAAATTTCTTAATTAGGATGCGGAGATCATATTGCGAATGCTCTGTTATATGAATTATTATATGTGCAAAAATCGACTTGCAATTATCTCTCTTTCCGTGTCCAAGATAAACAATAGTATTTAGTATTTTATTGATAAATACCATAAAATCTATACATTGAAAGCAATATATTAGGATTATTAATGTCCAACTTGAGAAGATTCTGCTCACAGAGTTGCTTCACATGTTCAGAAGCCTACTTTTTGGTATGTGGATGTAAAAGCTAATGAACACTTTTCTTGGTGCCGAAGATGTACATACCAAATAAATACTTGAAATACTTATTAATTGATAATGCTTATTTCACATCAAAACTCTACTAAAACCAAATAACGAACATATCACTTAATGTAATCAATCTTAAGTTTCAAGTATTTACAACTGAGAAATAACTAATGAATTATTTGGTAATATTTTGTTGCTTTTTATTATTTTTTATTCCTTCAATTTTATTTTTTTAACGCGGTATGTATAGATGCTGGAGTGTCGTTGAAAATTTTGTATTGATGCTCAAAATAAATACAAAAACAATTTCATGTCATTACTCCCACATTTTGGGAAGTCATGTCATACATATTAGAATTGGTACATACTAATTTAATAGGATTTTATTGTCTCAGCGCCCTCACTAAAACTACTTGTCAAATCAATATTCAATGTTGCATATGCATTCATATCGAATTGAATAATGAGTAGTGAAATTTTCATTATTTTGTATATTCATTCCAGTTAGCTACAAATATACTGGTATGTAATCAATTCTATGAATATTTTTACCATTGCCTTTATTGGTAAAAACTCACAACTTTGAAGGCACGCTGCTTACTTATTTGCAAATATTTGCAGCTAGAACCTTCACCGGGTTCATTTTCCTACTCAAACATGATCATTTGGTTGTAAAAGTTTGATTAAATGTGATTAAGAACATATTTAAAAACGTACTTCAAAAAAAGTGTGTATTAATTAATTTGTTGATAGCTTTGCAAAAAAAAAAAAATACTTGCACTCCCGTGCATAAGTTTGGGTTCACCCCTTAAAAAACATGCAAAAGTATTCTGCCCATATCTCTGTGATTACACGTCCAATTGAAACTCTCTAAGCCGCATTTGAAAGGCAAAGAGTTATTCTTACTTCGTATGTATTTTTCCAAAAACATTCTTTGAACTTTGTAGACTAAATTTTTACTTGAAGTTGTGACATTTTTCAAAAAACACACTGAAAAAACATAGCTAATTTCCTCAGTATTGGATAGACTAAAATTTTAAAACAAGGTGTCATTAGAATCGTAATCTTATATTCTTTGATGGACACTCACGAATTTCTTCCAAACAAATCTGAAAAGTAATCAAAATCAATGAAACAGTCAGTCAAGTCATCGTGCAAAAGTTTGGGTTCACGCCTCAGTATGGTGTATCGTGCAAAAGTTTGGGTTCACCTGAACTTTCTTAAATCTGTGAAATCTCAAACCAATCATGTACGCGCTATTATTTGCGCTCAAAAAAGCTTTAAAGTATTGAAATCGGTTGAAAAATTGCAGAGATATTGACAAAAATGATGTGCGTGCGGCTCAGGTGAACCCAAACTTTTGCACGATTTGCCTCATATTGAGGGGTGAACCCAAACTTTTGCACGATGACTTGACTGACTGTTTCATTGATTTTGAATACTTTCCAGATTTTTCCGTGGGGTCTCTTCAAAGAATATAAGATTACGATTCTAATGACACTTTGATTTAAAATTTTGGTCGACCCAATGCTGAGGAAATTAGATATGATTTTTCAGTGTGTTTTTTGAAAAATGTCACAACTTCAAGTAAAAATTTAGTATACGAAATTTTGTAAAAATACATACGAAGTCAGAATAACTCTTTGTCTTTCGAATGCGGCTTAAAGAGTTTCAATTGGACGTGTAATCACAGAGATATGGGCAGAACACTTTTGCATGTTTTTTAGGGGGTGAACCCAAACTTTTGCACAAGAGTGTATATTCAAATGTCAGTAAATGTAAATGACATGCAGAGAAATGTTTGAGTTATATAATAAGTACCAATGACGAGTTTGAATTTTCCCATCTCATTAATCTCGCCTGAGATACCCCACTTTGAAAACTAGATAGGTAGCTCAACTGACCCAACTGCTCGAACGATAAAGCTTCAACCTGTACCAAAACCCAACTGCTCGATCACCCGAAGCGCGCAAAAGCCGAGTGCTGTCGGGTGGCACGTGATTATACGAGGAGGTGGAGGAGCCGATCACCCGACGAAACCGAATCTGCGCCCGCTTTTATTATCTTTTATCCTGTGACGGCGATAGTTATAGTTTGGCAAATTTTGGAGAAAATTGAGCTAAAAGTTGAGGAGTGATTACTCGCACGATTGGACAGTTGAAGTGTTAGGTTAAACGTTAAGGAGCAGTGGCTCGCATAGCTCAAGTGTCCGTTAATTAAATCGCGATAGGTGAAACGACTTATTTTGAAGACAGTGCTTCCTTCGCGTTTAACGCCTTCATAGAGGCCGAACCGAACCGTCCGTCACCATACGGTTCTAGTGAATTTGACCGTTCGTCACCATACGGTTTAGTGCATCTCGTGAAGATCGCTATCCAGCCCACGGCTGGTACCACGTGTCAGCTCAAACCCCCCAAACCCCCGTCGATCCGGTGTTGGCGCTGGACTCCCCATTTCCGGCTCAGTTTCCTAGGAGACTAAGTAAGGCGGCATTTTGGGACCAATATTATACAATATTTTCACATCTGACTTACCTGAGTTACTTCAGGGATGTCAAAAATCTTTGTTTGCGAATGACAGGCCTCTCCGCAAAGTGTCATCTGTAGTCGATTGCAAAAAAGATTGGATATTTTTTCTTCATACTTGCAAAAATGGAAGATTTCTCCTAATGCTTCCAAAACTCAACTAATATTCCCACATAAAACAAAAGCTCTTTAATTGAAACCTTCAAGTAGACATGTTGTCACGTTGAGAGGGGTTCCAATAAATTGGTCAGATGAAGTTATGTATCTAGGGCTAATGCTAGATAAGAATTTTATTTTCAAAAATCACATTGAGGCCATTCAAGCCAAATGTAATAAATATGTAAAATGTCTCTATCCCCTTATTAATAGAAAATCAAAACTTTGCCTTAAGAACAAGCTTTTGATATTCAAACAAATTTTAAGGCCAGCCATGTTGTATGCTGTACTAATATGGACTAGCTGTTGTAATACCAGGAAAAAAGCTCTGCGGAGAATACAGAATAAAATTTTGAAAATGATTCTGAAGCTTCCTTCCTGGTATAGTACCAATGAGTTACATAGAATATGCAATGTTGAAACATTGGAACAAATGTCAAATAAAATTATTCTTTCAGGCAATTATGTACCGTAAGGACGCCTTCACCGCTCACTGAATTATTTTGAAAAATCTGAACAAATTTTCGCAATTAAATTCACCAGCATGTATTAGTATACCATAATGGATTGTATCAGAATGAAGTTCATATGATTTTATATTATCTAAAATTTAGAAAAATATAATTTTTGGCTGTTTCAGGCGGTAAACATGAATTTAACAATGATTTTATTATGGCAGATCGAAAATTGCTTCTTAGCTGCCACAGTTTAATATGTAGTCGTACTATGGTACAAAGAATACAACCAGCTAATGAAAGTAAATCAATTCCAACTAGTGCTGTATATAGGGCCTCATACTTATGATGAGCGGTGAATGGCGCCCTAAACCTGTACCATTGGCGTACATGTAATTCGGTACCGTTATACAATTTTCACATTTCAACTTTTTTCCTACACAAACAAATGTTTTATCTTGCGTCTAGCTCAAAAAGTTGTGAAATATATCGAACAGCCGATTTTTAGCATTTAGCATGTTGAATGAGCGGTGAATGGCGTCCTTACGGTATTCAGGTAAAAATCATTACAATCTTCTATTACCACGATTAATGCGTTATATGTTTAGGTAAAGTAAATTGAAAACGTGTTTTTTTCATATCTTCTTCTTCTTCTTCTTAGCATTAACGTCCTCACTGGGACAGAGCTTGCTTCTCAGCTTAGTGTTCTCATGAGCACTTTCACAGTTATTAGCTGAGAGCTTTCTTTGCCAAAGTTGCCATTTTCGCATTCGTATATCGTGTGGCAGGTACGATGATACAGTATGCCCAGGGGAATCAAGGAAATTTCCATTACGAAAAGATCCTGGACCGACCGGGAATCGAACCCAGACAACTTCAGCATGACTTGTACCCGGGGACTCTAACCACTCGGCTAAGGAAGCCCCCTTTTTTCTCATATAAGCAGGTGAAATCAACTCACCTGTAAAAAATCTGAACTGCTACGGCAAATTATATGTAATATGTTGTTAACAAAATGTGAATTTAACCTTAGATTTGTTTTACCAAATTAGGATGATAGTGTTGTCTAACACAGAACACCTAGATATACTAATAAAGAAACCTAGATGATACTAATAAAGAAATTAAAAAAAAAGAAAAAAAATCATTCCGGCGACGCACACACTGAACTCGCTTGCTTGGGCTCTCGAAAGCTGCCACTGCACTAACCACTAACATGGCGATTTTTTTGGACTGCAGCGGGAATCGAACCTTCACTCCATGAATCAACCTTGCTTAATCTTTGGTAACTGAAGAGTATTTCTATCTTGATGATCATTATATTTTCGTATTCTGCTCAAAATTTGATGTTTTTGAACTTTTTTTTAGTTATCCTCAAACGGTGTTGCCAGTCACAAGAACATCTGTGCTTCGGCCGAATGTATGGTATGCAACACTTCCCTAAACTCTAGTGAATATTCGGTATTGTCAATGTTGAGATCAATGGAAAAAAGTCCTAGCAATTCGGTTCAACATCACAGTTCTCAAGTTAACTGTGGGCTCATCAGTGACAATTGTAGTTGTCACTGTAGTGATGTTGCACACACAACAACAGCCAACATTACCCAGTCAACATTTTGGTTGGTATAACTTCTGTTATACATTTCATGTACAGCGACACATACTTTTTTATTCTTTGAGGCACATCGTCAGCAGATACCAAGTTTGGGTGGCAATTTTTGCTAAGTTATTTCGATTTTTTACGATACTTTCTGGATTGATATATGATCTGTCAGTTTATACAACTTAACGCGATTCTATGTTGCACTATTTACGATATGCTTTGTTGTCAACACAGATTGTCGTTTATGAATCGTAGTGGGGATTTATAAACAACTTATGTTGACATTGATAACGCTTGATTTGGCATCTTTTGCGAATCTGATTCTTGACGTACGAATATGTGATTTTGGTTACACATTCTTATACGATACGTGGTTCACTGGGTAGTTGTCAACAAGCAAGATGGCCACTTATACAGTTCGTCCAATTCGCGCAGTGAATGTCAATATTACAATTTACCTTTAATTTCACTATGTAAATACCATTTAATGTAAATAAACAATTTTAACTTGTTCGTTGTAAGTCGTACGTAAACGCGTTTTGCTAGTATGCAACAGTTATATATAGTATAGTAAGCCATATAGTTAGCTCGTTTGATGACTACCAAGCAATGTTACCATCTGTTATCAGAAAATGAAAAAGTAAATGGCCATTTTGGAAAGTTTTCATTCCATGGTTCCGAAAATCTCGAATCAGTATTTTCGCACATGAACGTTGCATTTTTCAAAAACGTAATTATAACTCCAGTTATAGACTAGTTAACAGACATCCCCACTAGCCTGGGACACGGTTATATGAAAAATTTAGATTCTCGCTCCAGTCTACTTTTCGGATTGCATTTGGGTCCCATAACAACTGTGCAAAATTTCAGCTCGATCGGTGGAACTATATTTACACGCCAGCCGTTCAAAGTTTGTATGGGATTTACTATGGGAAATCATACTTTTGCAAAGAAAAATCGCATAAGTAAGTTTTCCCATAGTAAATCTCCCATACAAACTTTGAACGGCTGGCGCGTAAATATAGTTTCACCGATCGAGCTGAAATTTTGCACAGTTGTTATGGGACCTAAATGCAATTCGAAAAGTAGACTGGAGCAAGAATCTAAATTTTGTCCCACACTAGATCTATGATTTGAATCATGATTTGTTTTGTGCCAGTATTGTTCTGCATATATAGTTGTGGTATAGACAGTGATTCTTAAAAAGTGTTCAAATTAATCCTACGCAAATTTGCGTAACAGGGACCTTTTATCCAGAAAAAATAAATAACACTGTAAAATAGACTTAGACTTTTTGGTCAATGTTCTGGATGAGGTTTTAATTAACAAACGTAAATTTAAAACTAGCTTTAAACTCTCAATAATAAAGCTTGTATTCAAAATACTTTTGTATGTGTGTTAGAATTATTCGTCAAATTGAATGAATTTTCATATATTGTTTCTTTTGTCTGTTAACTGTTCATAAAATAAGAAATAAATTTCTTTCCGTGTATCCTACAACATACAGTTGTGTTCAGAATAATAGTAGTGAAAGCCGATTTTCATACAACATGCTCAACCTTGGCATGCTGTAACTTTGTTTCTTTATAAGCAATCGGCATGAAATTTTGGCAGTGAACTACAAATATACACAATTTCATTATCACAAAACTTGAAAAAATTCACACTACCGGCTACAAAGGTAGCACAGTAGTTTTTCTTTTGTAAATTTTTGTTCAGCAACAATTTATAAAAAAATTGGCTTGTTTATACATTTATAGCTTGGGAGGAAATGGTTGAAACGATGAATAAAGAAAAATTCAAAAACTCAAAATACAGCAGATATTTAAATTATTAAAACTACTATTATTTTGAGCAATTTCACTTGGAGCTTAACTTTTTAGCCGGTAGTGTGAAATTTTTCAAGTTTTGTGATAATGAAACTGAGTATATTTGTAGTTCACTGCCAAAATTTCATGCCGATTGCTTATAAGGAAACAAAGTTACAGCATGCCAAATTTGAGCATTTTGTATGAAAATCGGCTTTCACTACTATTATTCTGAACACAACTGTAGGATCTACAAAGCTTTCATTCAATGTTTACAAGTGCTGCCATCTCGTTGTCAAAAAAAAGCTTGATTTAGATACTTCGACATGATATGAAATCAAAAGCCCGCGCGTGTTATACAAATTGCATATTGATTGGTGAATTGACCTAATCATGTTAATTTTCTTTCTGCACAATTTCCACTCCTGTGGAAAATTCCATCCTTTTTCCAAATTTCCAATCAGAAAAAGCTTCTTAAAAATTGTACAGCTTGCAGACAAATTGCGTCGTAGCTTTTAGGTCTAAACCAATTTGTATCGCGAGCGTCGTTTCATTTAAAGTGGAGTGCTCGAATTGACAAGTCGATATTTTGTCGGAGTGATTCTAAAAGAAAATTCAAATTGTAAAGGTGTATTAGCTTCAAACTGAAATCGAAGTAATTTCCGGGTAAGTTATTTAAATCAGTGAATGTATAAATTAATAACATTCAATTACAGGTTTTTATAAGTTGTTAAGTACTTAGAACCGTGTGACAACCACGTGTGCATTAATAGTGAATTCGTTCAGGTAAGCCATTACTATTTCGACCTTAAGTGAAGCAATAAGTGAAATTCCAACGTTGAATAGGCTTTGCCCATCCAACGTGGGCGGTTCGTCCGGAGTAGGACCACATTTTTCCAGGACGAAGTGGAATCAAGCCTTGACCAGAACTGTCAGTCCACGTGGTTCGAGTTGGCCGACCGAATTAGACTCTGCGGTGCCTTAGTGATCAACCGTTGGCGCGCAGAAAAGCTAGGCTTTCGCATTGAGCGGAAACACTGTAGCACTGGTGTAAAAGTGTATAATCCGAATCGGGCTCGCAATACTGCTCGAATTAAGATCCGTTTCGTCAAGTGGGACGATATCGAGCCTCGTCCACGTGCTCGTCACTCCACTAGACAGGGACGCATCTACCCTGAATTTATCGTCACCCACGGATCGTGCTAGTGTTTGCTCTACGTCCGTCAAAGGTAAGCTCACCACCCACAATCAAACCACCTCTCGAACATCGACTGGATTTCAAAGCTTGGCAACGAAACCGCTGTAAGTAATCGCCCAAGGACAGCGTGGGAGCCGCAACGTTTCCGGCTTAAGGTCAGACTAGATTATTTGCCTAAGAAGAAAGAAATACTATTTTTAGTAAAAGGTCCAAACATAAGCCAATACAATTAGCCGTGACGTCACAAAATGAAGAGTAGGGTTTTCTTGAACTGAATCGATTCAAATAATAAACTGGTTCATCTTATCTGTGAAGCTTATAACAAACCTGATCAGTAAAATTTTAAATACGAAGCTTGATGAGAAATAAATGTTACTTCGAATTCAGTTCTCCCTCCACTAGTTCGTGACGTCATTTAAGGTGAAACTTTCGCAAATTGGTTGGTCTAGTTAGCGAAGACACAACTCGACTGCTCGACTGTACGATTTAATTAGCTATCCAATTTTTGTCGGATTTACTTTCCGTTAGTAAATTTTGCTTCATTGGTTGGGTCAATTTGTACACAATTCGGTCCGTTATTAACTGTTGGCCTGCTCTGAGATAGCGGTCTCATGCCGGGATCTAAATCCGAGTTAACGATCCTTCAATTAGAAGGTGGCGCATAAGCCGTTAGCGTTACGATACAGAAAGGATTGTTACATGTGTATAACTAAAGCTCAAAAAACGGAACGCGGTTTGACTTTTTTAACAATAATTTCACTGTTAGTAGCAGACCTCCTACCTTCTAAAATAAGCTTCTTGTTACAAGTAATCTAAATGTCTAATGCGATGAAACCTGTTCACAGTTACAAAAAAAAAAAAACGATTTTGAAACTTATAAGTAGAAGCAATAATTTGATACGCTAGAGTACCGATGCATGGTCAAAATCAATATCATTCAACCAGCTTAGTGGCCGAACATGATTAAGGAGCGCGCTTTTGAGAGTTTAATGGTGACAAACTGTTCTCTCCAAAAGGTATAAATAGCAGTATCTTTTTCTAAAAAGGCTCTATGCAAAATGGTAAAGAATGATGATTGTATAAAATACAACTACTTCATTATTTCTCAATAGTAGTGGAGTAGAACGACATGCACTAAACAAAGGGCACGGGCTGGGAGGGGGAAACCAATACAAAATTTTTGCACGTCAAGGTGAGCCGAGATATTACTGTCACGAACTGTCACTGTGAGCCCAGATCTTAAAGAGTGGACAAACATGATAAAAGTGCTTAATTCATCAAAACATATTTTTGTGTTTCATCAAAGTTGACAACAATCGGTTGAAAATCAATTCCTACACATGCTATGATAGCACCTTTTTATTTTTATTCAATATAAAGTATTGAAACACGCATATTTTTACTCTTTTCCAATAAAAACGAAAATAAAATGCACAGAAAGATCAAAGGGGCACATCAAAAGAAAACCAGTGATTTTCCTCAAGCCTGCCTTGATTGTCGTTGGTGAGCTGGAACTATCTTGCAGTTTGGAATAGTGTTGTTTTATATTTCGTGTGTAATATCTGTGCCTCCCTCCCAAGGGTATACCACAAAAGATCAAAGAAAACTGGTCGCAGTGGTTCATCCCGAACAGCAAAAAAAAAGTTTCCTGTAGAGTTTAAGGCATTAGGCATTGTTTTTTTTTTCTATTCAAATAGGCGTTCATTTGGGAGGACTCGACTGTATTGAATTAAAGAATTTGATTTGATTTGGATAGGACATAGGACATGAGCAGACAAATCACGTTTTTATCTGCTTACACTGATGCGCTGCACAGTCCTCTAACGATACACACCGACATGTTTGTTCAAAGCTTTTTGAAAACTTTTTTACAACGCTTCGAACATCTCATGTCAGTGTAACTATTGTCGGCAGCCTTGTTTACTTTGGAAGCTTTCTTATAAGAAATGCAGGTGAATCTGCTCGGCAGCTCCAAATTTGTTTGTCCAGTGTCGGAAATCGCGTCAGCGGAAAGCTGACAGAACAAAGAATTATCTGAATGTTTTCATTAGTGTGTTCTGATAGAAATATACTGGGAATTTAGCGTTTCAATTTTGATTGCCGATAATATTCGAATGGTGCCAAAACCGTTAATTAACCTATATGTGTTTACATCATATGGTCGGCGTTAAGTCAGAGTGGACCAAGCGACATTTTTCACATTTTGAAAAAAAGTCTTACGCTTTGTACTTGAAGTCTTACGCTTTGTAATTTTTTAACTCGTTATTCGCCATTGGCGCACCGCAGTTTCAATGCGAAGTAGGCCGTCATTGAAATATATACACTTTGTTGATGATTGATGCTGAATCATGTTCCAATTTCGAATTAAAGAAAGCTAGGTTTTTTTATTTGGTTTAATTCGTATTTATTTCATGTTTGATTTGGGGGTACAATTATTCTTACAGCTAAATTGGTCGGCCAGGGGCCTTTCAAGCTTGGACTCGACTGGAGTCACTGTCGACCACAAATTTCGCTCGACTTGGCTCTGTCACTCGAGTTTATCGACAGTTGTCACTCTTTGTGTCTGGATTACCATGGGAGTCGACGGGTGACATCTGAAATATGCATGCTTACTTTGATTGACAATGACTATTGACGAGTCACGTGAATTTGCTCGAATTACAAAATAGACCTCTAAATTTGGTTACTCTAATTTGACAATTTGGCTCTGATTTGATTTAAAGAAAGCTAATACCAACTAGCGATATATCTGAAAAAGTATCAGCATTCTTTCTGCATATGGGATGGTACACAAATTATGTCACGCTAAATTTCAACTTTTTCGACCCCCTCCCCCCCCCCTTTGTCACACTTTTTGTATGAGTCCTCCGAAAATTTTGTAAGGCTTGTCACGCTTGGCTCGACCCTCTCCCCCCCTTGGAGCGTGACCTAATTTGTGCATGATCCCTATAAGCACATATGGTCGGCGTTAAGTCAGAGTGGACCAAGTGACATTTTTCATATTTTGAGAAAAATGGGTTTAAAGTCTAACGCTCTGTAATTTTTGAACTCGTTTAAATTTCGGTTCAATATTTTTACACGTCTATATGTTACTTTCAAACAATATAATGTGAAGTGATAATCATGAAAAATCATAATCCAAACCTCTAATAGAACGATTTTTTGATGGACTATGTGTACTTGGTCCACTCTGACTGAACCAAAGACCACCGTTCAGTGAGCTGGTTCACTCTGACTGACCAATTTCTTGAAAAATAACAATCATTTATTGCTTGCATGGTCAAATTGGGTGCATATCTCTAAGATAAACAGATTATCAAGACCTGTTGAAGGGTCGTAAATTCTTAAACAACTCATATAGTAAATACCAAAATCCGTGGCATTACGATAGCTTGAAAATGAATGTTTCGCAGGGTCAGAGCGTTGAAGACCAGAAATATTCAAATATGCGTTCAGTCAGAGTGGACCAAGTGAAAATCTTGAGTACCGACCAAAATATGTTGGTCCAATAAGCGGATCGTAGGACATGCCATACATATACCATAGAACTACCGTAAACTTCTATCGGACCCTGAAATTGACTCAAAAAATGCAGTAATCAATCATTTTATTGCTTTTCAACACTTGGTCCGCTCTGTCTGCACAGAATTTGTTGCAATTTCTGACCACCCATCCGAATATGGTAAATGGTCAAAAATAAAAATCAAATGCATCGAATCATGTAATATTTATGAATTTCTATTGATGGATAAGTAGAAGAATGATTCGATGTCGAAAAATCTGACAAATCTCCTGAAATGTCTTTCATTTCCTCGCATTCCTAAGCGCGCTGATCATTTTCGCTGTTATAGTAATAAGCACTTGGTCCATTCTGACTGCACACTTTTATCGATTTTTGTTGATCATCCAAAGTAAATTTATTACATATCTCTCGCAGTTTACAGCATTCTTCAAATCTGATCAAAGTGTAACGGAGATAAAGTAATTTTGCATCTAATGAGAGAATAATTCAATTTTCTCAAGTTTTGTACTTGGTCCCCTCTGACTTAACGGCGACCATATAGTGATACTTTTTCTTATCAATATCAACATTAGGACATTTTATCACTTTGAAATTTCAAGCTGCAATATCAACGTGGCTACCAAAATGAATGACGGGATACTTATCCTTAAATTCTGAAATCATCATCAGAAAGCTAAGAAAAAAACTGAATAAGATAGGCTACAAAAATTGAATAAGATAGGCTACAAAAGAGCAATGGCATTTACTGCCCATAACATAAACATTTCTTGACATGTAGATTACATGAACTGATAAAGATCAATGGAGTACTGATTTTATCGAAATTTATTCGACATTATTTGGATTCCTGGGGATAACAGAACAAAAAGTTGTAAAATAGTGATCAATTTGCCCCCGGATTACGGTACTTTATGTAAGGTACCATGGGGTACGTGGATACAGAAAAATCAATAGTCAACTTCATTGTTATGTACAGCTAACGTGAATAATGTAATTCAAACTTTTTTCTGTGGATAACAAATTAGGGACTAATATACTTCAAATCGTCATTTATTTCGATTTTTCTGATTGTTATGTTTTGAGAATTAGGGACTCAAAAATTTGCGCCAAATGATTCACTTGCCCCTCCATGGTGGGATAAGTTGATCACCAATAGAAAAATCTATTCTCAAGACAAATGTGGTGTCATTATGTATTGTAATAATGATATTACTCTCGTTCTTGCTAGTATTGTTACATTTTAATACTTTAAAATTAAAAAAGAAAATATATTAAAAAATATGTATACATTAGCTCACACTAATTCGAATAAAAAAAAGCATTGTAACCAGAATAATTTGGAAAAAAATCATCCATTCATACTCATAAGTTCTACAGAAGTATTGTTGGAATATTCCTAACGATGATTTCGAAAAACACTCGCGGTTCAAAAATATAAGTTACATTTACTTTTGAATAACAAACTGAAATCCTCTTATTCTATTTTATGAATATATTTGTATCATCTGTCTAGAACAATTAATATGGGTAAATAAGTTACGACGATATGCTTTCAATTGTAAAATTGGTATATTTTGCTTGTTTGTAACTCAGCTTAGATAATTCACGAAAAGTTTCATGTTAATTTTGAAATTATTATTCTTCTATATTTGTTTATACCAGAAAGGTTAAAAAGACTTTTAGGTGGATTAATTAAAATTTTATATGATAAATTTGAAAAATTTAAGCTAACTCAGCTTAGATAATTCACGAAAAGTTTCATGTTAATTTTGAAATTATTATTCTTCTATATTTGCTTATACCAGAAAGGTTAAAAAGACTTTTAGGTGGATTAATTAAAATTTTATATGATAAATTTGAAAAATTTAAGCTAGGAACGAAAAAACGTTAAAGAAAAACAAATTTGCACATATTAAAACTTATTAAAATTCGCGTAAGCAGTATGCCAAAAAAATGATAATAATACTTGATCCACTTACCCCACCCCATTTAAAAGTAGGGGTTAGTGTACCATCTACAATATATCTGTATTTATTTTTAGAAATCACATATTTTTCATTGTGATTCATTAAATTAAAATTGAAATGCTCACCATGAGTCGAAAAAATAATAGAATTCGATTTTAGACAGAGATACAATAGATTTTTGATTGATGGAAAACAATTTTCAAATTAATTATTTTTTTGCAGCTAACAAATTTGCTTGTGTTAGTGTACGTGTAGTACCAGCTTTGCAATAATATCAGTGTGGGTGTAAGCATATAAACTAAAACAAAGCAATGGTGCGAAAACATTTAACATATTCAAGTATTTATGCTTAATATTGACGAATGATCCACTTACCCCACTGATAAACTTCCCCCACTGTACCTAGTTGCTCAGGTAGGTATAATGCAATTTGTGAAAAACTGGTAAAAGAAGTTCTTAGAAATGTTACATCTTTCACACATAGATAGCGATATGAATCGCTCAAAATCTAAAATCTACTCTTGGTAAGTGCAAGAATGATGTGTGAAAATTATTTTTATTTGCGCTAGTCGTGAAATGGAAGTATGGTAAAGTCGTGCCCATATTTTCTGGGACATCCTATAATAATCATCTTTTAAATGACTGTTTTCTGTTAAATTTTCCACTAGCCTTTTGCAGAAATAAATGAAAACCAAACCTAGTACTGATATGCTTATTTCGATCTCAACTAGTATACGACACTAAAGATGGCCTTACAGTTGAGGTCGTTATACGCGTATCTGTCAAAGGATACAAAATCTAATGCAAATTTGGTTTACATTTGCTTGTAGGTATTTCATTGAACAGTCCGAATATTTATTATCATTTTGAAAAACAAAAATGTAGGAGCATACGTCATGTAAAATTTATCTAAAAATTTAATCGAGTCAATATTCAGAAAAGCCTGAAGATTTGATCTTAGTTTTGAAATGTTGCAGCTTTAAAATAATACATCAGAACTATTTGAGTACATCCCGAATAAACACTATGTTTCAGAGAATTGTATCAACAGATATTTTCAAGATTTAAACAGAGAGTATAAAAGCAACCAAATATTTAGCGATCAAAAGCAATTTTCCGAGGAATCAGATGACGTGATTGCCATCTGTAAATTTAATTCCTCTAAAAAATCAATCGTCAATCGACAGGCAAATCACAACTGACGATGATGTAATTACGTACCTTTTTCATGCTATCGAATTGCCATTCGTTTCCGGTTCGTTAATTTCCCCGGCAGAAGCATAATCTCGACCGGAATTGGATGGACCAACATCATCCCCCGGCGATGACGGCCTTATCTGTTGCTTCGTTGGTCCGATGATCTCACAGTCGCCATTACTCTTCCTACATTGGATTCCACCAGCAGCAGCGTGGGATGAAACTGTGGGATTTCTATGAACGTTTCCTCCCACCGGATGTGGCAACTCGTGGGACGCGTCGTCTAGTAAATATTGATCATTTTTATTGTTACCATTGTCATCCTCATTTTCATCACCATCACGCACATTGGCAACGTTTACTCCCCGGAGATGGCGCTGCTGATTGGCATAGCTGCTGGAGGATTCGTTACTGGTGACTTGGGAATGCACAGTGGAGCCAACAACGTCTTGTTCCTCCTCGTCATCATGGTGACAGACGTCTATCATTTCGTGCTGTCGTTGGCTCTGAATGTTGCCGCCGGAACAGTAATACGATTGATTTACGGCGAAATTGTCCTCCGTGTCGTATGATTTATCCGAATATTCCGAGTACGAATCGAAATCATCACAGTCGAAGTATTGGCTCTGCGGGGAATAAATGTAATCATAGAAGACATTCATTAGCATAAGCATCGAGACATCTGGAGGTTGAATCGTTTGAATTGGGGTGGAATAGAGAGGTGAATTAGTTTAGAAATATTGAATTACTTGGATGCAATGGATCTGTCAATCGTTATAAAGGTAAACCAGCTTACAGAATAACCCACGATGGCTGATTTGAACTTGATTTTGTTTCTCGTTTCCTTCAAGTGAGCTTCGTATCATTAGCAAGGTCGTAACAAGGTTTTGCTATTGTCATCTAATAAATCTAACGTTGAGTATCATACAGGCGTATCTGCAGTGCTCGACTTCTCTTCGTCGATTTTCTCTTTCGCTTAGTACACGTAATTCAATCGATTTTCTTAGTATTTTTCGACGTTGCATTATCAAGTACAATAAGTTCTTCCTACTGAAATGAAAATAGCAGCCGAAAACAGTCACATGGCCATGTAAGTAGCTGAAGAGAAAATCGATGAAGAGAAATCGATCATTGCAGTTACGCCCTTATGATACTGAACGCGAGAAATCAAATTTAACGCTAAATTTAGAATAACACTTACAAAAACTAAACTTGGTGTTGAATCTGCTCGCATATCTGCACCGTTACTGTTTTTCTACGCATATATGTCACATGCTTCTTCTTCATTCTGGCGTTAAATCTTAACTGGAACAGAGTCTACTTCTTTACTTCCACAGTTATTACCTGAGAGCTTTTTTGCCAATTGACTATTTTTGCATGTGCATATTGTGTGGCAGGTGCGTAGATACTAGAGTGTCCATCCCGGGATTCGACGAATTTCGGGATTTCCCGTTTCCCGGGAAATAAGAACTGACGTCCCGGGAATCCCGGGATTCCCGAAATGAATATAAACGTTGATATTATCCGTTTAAGTTAAATGCAAAACAATGGCATTTTTCTTCACACTCAAGCTTTCTTCTTCTTTCTGGCGTTACGTCCCCACTGGGACAGAGCCTGTTTCTCAGCTTAGTGTTATTACGAGCATTTCCACAGTTATTAACTGAGAGCTTACTATGCCAATGACCATTTTTGCATGTATATATCGTGTGGCAGGTACGAAGATACTCTATGCCCTGGGAAGTCGAGAAAATTTCCAACCCGAAAAGATCCTCGACCGGTGGAATTCGAACCCACGACCCTCAGCTTGGTCTTGCTGATTAGCTGCGCGTTTACCGCTATGGCTATCTGGGCCCTTAACACTCAAGCTTTATTCGATTAAATAGAAAAACACCATACATTGAATTGAATAAATTGAATATTAAGGTGAAGATGCATCGAAGTCAAACCTTGAATTTTCAAGAGCACACATCTAGGCAATCAGACTACCGTCTGTGCTGAAACCACCACTCGCTGGTGGTGACCAACCGATCGAATTTTCAGCGCGATTGGTTTTCTGGTTATCCAGTTTTGTGCTGAAGATTTTAGGTCCGGCTCCGATACATCATCACCTTAATATCATGAAGAGACCAAATTAACGAATAAGGCAAACATATTTGTCTAGTCTTCTATATAAATAAAAATGGAATGATGTTTGTATGTCACGAAATGGCTTACGAACGGGTCAACGGATTAAATAATCTTATCTCCGTTTTGTTCTTCAAGGGTTCCGACGTGTTTGTGTATATAAAAACCCCAGGATATTCATAGGGGAATTCGGAAAAACGAGCGTGGACGGAACTGTCATTTTGTATAGGATAATCCTGAGAGAGACTCGCGAAGAGGAAAAATATCAACGTCATATGCAGCCCAGATTCCCCTCTCACGAAACGTCAAATGCAGCCCACCGTTTTTATGGCTGAAAAAGTGCAAAGTATCGTGTTCAAAGTAAAATGTTATTAAAAACCTCAGTCGGCGGAGCAGTTTTTATCAAAGTTGCTGATACATCTAAGCAGAAGATTAATTATTTCTACTGTCTGCTACGTTTGCTGGCATGAAATTTCACTCAAACGTCTATTTATGATTCGATGTGATGCAAACTCAATCATTTTTTGCTGAGAGGTTCATGTGAGGGTTTGAACGGCTTGCGCATAATTGGTATAAACACGAAGGGGAATTAGAAAAAAACTCAGCAATCACAGAAAAAGAAGACCGTCTTCGCGAGTCTCGTCTCAGGGATAATCCATAGCTTTTTTCAACAGCCTACTTGATGGCTAGACGAGGCTTACCGGGACCACTAGTTGTAAATATTTGTATATCTTTTCAATAAAGCCGTTTCGATAAGTGTAGACTAAGAAAGCTCATGTGAAGGTACACATTGACATCTGACAATAGTATTCCGTTATTAACATTAAGCATGCTCTACTAAATTTTCTACAATGATCTTAAAACTTATGTTCAATTCTTCAAAGTTTTGATGATTTTTTTTTGTGTTTTTGAAATTGTTTAACATTATGACTCAAATGTTCACCATATTTTCATTTAAATTATAGCAAATTGATAGAAACCAGCAGCAAAGTCGTTATAAGGCAGAGTTAGCTTTTACATTTGTTCAGAATAATTAAATGCATATAAAAAATACAATATGTAATTAACTATGTACTTATCTCGGAAACTTTATTTTTTTCCTCATATTTCATTTTGAAAACATTGAATTGATGGAATTGTACTTTCATTTTGACAGAAATACAGGTTTTATTGAAAATCTGAAAAATCCCGGGATCCCGGGATTTCCCGGGACAAGCATCAATTTTTGTCCCGAATCCCGGGACAAGCAAAAGGGCCGGGAAATGGACACTCTAGTAGATACTCTATGCCCAAGGAAGTCGAAAAAATATCCTGTATTAAAAGAACCTTCGACCGGTGGAATCGAACCCACGACCCTCAGCTTGGACTTGCTGAATCGCTGAAAGTGGTAGGTACATGTAATATGCTTCTTCATTATTACACTTTTTATATTAAATTTAGGGGTATTCTAGTGTTTTATTTATTTTTTTTGCAAATGTAAAGTGTAAAAGTTCAATTTGTAGTTTTACTTCATTATAACAAAATCTAGAATCGTTCTCAGAATCTATAAATCTTATTATTCATTCTATCTCAAAGTTTCCGAACAACTGGAGTGAGGATTTCAGCAAGGAATCCAAAATGCCCAAGCTTCTATTCAAATGTTAATAACTCCAATAATTAATGGGCGGAAAACTTTATTCATGTGTACCTGCTGTCTGTCGGTCGGCTTGCTTGTGCACGAGTGAATGACGTGATGCTTCTAGGCACATCTGACTGATTTGGAATGAACTGTCGGCTGTCAGTCGAAATATAACTGACGACTAACTTCAGTGTCGGGTTGGAATTTTGCTGTATTCTCGCATCACAACCAGTCACAAACCTCATTGGAAAATCTGCTTGCGGAGGCCATTCGTGTGAATTGAACAATGGTTGGAATTTAATAATGAATTTTCAGAATGATGGAAATTCAAGCACCATAAATTCTGCATAATAAACAAAAATGAACAGCTCTGAAGAGACACTGTTGGTTGATATGCATATGGTTCAGAAAGTACTCATCATATTTTGAAATGTTATTGTCTACACAGGAGAACCTTCCGTATGCTAGATTTAATCACAACAGCCGTAAATTTTGAATTTTGTATCGTTTGACCAAAGTTCAAGATGTTTATAATGGGTGTGCATTGAAGAGTAAAGTGGGGCAAAACCTTCTTATCAAGCAGCTAGCTCAATTCAAAGCAAACATTTTAAATGTTATAGAGTTTCGATTGCTGGAGTGTAAGGTGTAATAAACAAATATTCAACATTTCGGCTACAACTGAAATTTGTTTACCCATTTTTAGTTATAATAGTTTTATATTGTCTTGAACGAACTTATGATCCACTGGTGGGGCAAGAGTTTGAATCTAGTGTAGGGCAAAAGTTGCTGACTGAAACACAAACTAATGATACTTTTATGAGAGAATTACTTCTTACCATACACTAATATATAGAGTTAAATGCACTTCTTTTTCTTGGTATTATGTGCTCACTGGGATTGAGTCTGCATCTCAGCTTAGTGTTCAATAAGCACTTCCACAGTTATTGACTGAGAGTTTTCTTTGCCAAAGTTACCATTTTCGCTTACGTATATCGTGTGGCAATTACGATGAAACTCTATGCCCAGGGAAGTCAAGGAAATTTAATAAACGAATAAATTCTGAACAGATCGGGAATCGAACCCAGACACCTTCAGCATGGCTTTGCTCTGTAGCCGCGGACTCTAACCTTCGGCTAAGGAAGGCAGCTAGAGTTTAATGCACATTAATTTTTAATCAGAATTTTACCCAAAACAGGGTTAATTGTAGTGTACCGTAAAACGAGGTAACTTTAAAAGCTTTAAAAGCTGGAATCTGATTCCAGCTTTTTACGCTTGCTTGCTATAAACTTTGATTCACCCCCTTCTGATATGTTTTGCCAACACTATAATTTTTATGGCTGAGTTATAGTAGGCTTTGCGAGTAATCATTAAGTTTATGTTGAAAAGGTAACATCATTTTTTTCATGTTGTTGTTAGCTTGATTTGCGAGAAAATCTAAAATTATTTCTATACAGCTTTTTACGCTAGCTATAAAACTGCAGAGGGTGATTCGACTTTGGCACTTATTGTCTGCAGATTTTATAATTTGATCTTAGTAGGCAATGATCTCAGATTGTTTATTGAAATGTCAAAAATTTTCACTGTATTTATTATCTGCCACCATTTCTACCAGCTAGCAGCTTATTAAAAATTTATTAGTAAATAATTCTTATTAAATCGTTTTAGGTATTGTAGGACCAAAAATCTATAATTGGGAAAATATGCTACACCGAACCAATGGAAATTGGAACAAAATTGAAAGAAATAAGGTTGGTTGTAGAAGCTTAAATGAATAAGGGCTCATTCACAAATTTCATAACGCTGGTGGGGGTGGGTGAGTGTCCTTGCGATGTTACGGCTCGTATAAAAACAGAAAAATATCAATACAAAAAGCGTAACAAGGGGTGGGTGTCCAAAATGGCAAATTTTATCGTTATGAAATATATGAACAAGCCCTAAAATGGTATGGACAATGGATAAAATGGTATGGATCCATAGAGAAATCATTTTCATATTTATTTTAACTTCACAACACTGTTGGTAATGCCAGTTATTCTCTCCAACAACAATCCGAACCATTAACTCTGCCACTTA
This sequence comes from Aedes aegypti, assembly GCF_002204515.2. Lineage (NCBI taxonomy): Eukaryota > Metazoa > Arthropoda > Insecta > Diptera > Culicidae > Aedes > Aedes aegypti. The sequence goes on along the minus strand of NC_035108.1, from coordinate 199,872,657 downwards.
TGTTTTTCAACCTGAAATAATCAAAGCATTAGAATGAAATAGAAAATTTAAAGTTCATAGATATTCAATTGCTAAAATCGGAACTGCAAATTTTTGACATTGCTTCATTGTAAACAGAAAAATTTAAACTTTAAAAAAGCTTACTTAGATCCAACCATAAAAATTATAGCGTTGGCAATAAATGTCAGAAAGGGGGCGATTCAAAGTTTATAGTAGAGTAAGGTGGGGCAAAAGTTCGACCTTAGTGGTATAATCAAAGTTTCCAGGAAAACAATAGAAGTTAAAACAAAACAAATACCATACAGTGAACCTTCAACATATTGGCTATAATTTTGCTGAACAAACTTGTGTCAAAATATTTACCCATTTTTAGTTATAACAGTTTAAAAATTGATTGTCTTATTCGAACTTTTGCCCCACCGGTGGGGCAAGAGTTCGAATCTAGTGTGGGGCAAAAGTTCGCTGACTAAAACACAAAATATCGATCCTTTATTGACAGGCATACTTTACACCAGCCGTAAACTTAAGTTTGACGAAAAATACACACTAAATTTTCATCAAAAAATTGCCCAAAACCGGGTTATTTGTAATATACTCAAAAATAGCAGATTTTCGCATAATTAAGTGGAAATGTAAAATTTTGGTGACAATTTTCACACGATCAGACAAATTTAACTAATTTTGAAGATAATATGTGGATTTTAGGCAATTTGCAAATTTTTCCGTGATTTTATACATGGTTCGAACTTTTGCCCCACTATGGGCCAAAAATTGTTTTCAAGCATTTATGCAAAAACTAATACCTAATACTAAGCAACCTTATGATTGGCCTAGAAACGCCCTTACATAAAATATTGAAAAAGATTTTATCTTCAATTGGTTCCATGCAACGAAAGTTTGACCAAAAATTACAATATTCACGTCGAAAAACAACAAATAGCCATAACTTTTCCAAATCTCAACCGATTTTCATAAAATTTGGGGTGAAAGACTCTTACTTGAATAGGATTTGCACCAGCATAAAATTTATAAGTTTTGTTTTGAATTGAACAAGAAATCTTGAAAAGAAACTCTTACCCCACTCGATCTTTTGCCCCACTTTACTCTAAGCCAGCGTAAAAATCCTTATTACCTTATTACTACGCTAATAAAACGCAACGGTCGAGATGGTGAATAATGACCAACTGGACTTTGTCGTTTTCAGATAAATTATGAACAGTATGTAACTAAATTTTGCAGGATATCATGAGAGCGAGTCTAGGTGGTAAGAGCTCACGGTTTCGGAGAAAATCCTCGTAGTCCTGCTTTGCGAGCCAGTGCCCATCGTTTGAGTAAAGCTTTCAAGGCGGAAAATGATGAGAAAATCTCTGTCGGCAAGTGTTGAAAGTCCCGAGAACTTGCATTACCAAAGACAAGGCTGTGACCGACTATGCGTTGAAGCCCAGTGTGAAAACTGCTTGGAGATAAGACAAAAATCACACCACGGATCACCCGGCATCATCAAAGAAAGAGGGAATCCTACAGGATACATTCAGAGGTCACCCCTGGAGTTCCCGAAGATTATTCATGGTCGGTTGCCAACTCTCGCTTAATCTGGCTGTTTTAGAAATGTTAGAAAAACAAGTTTTGATTTTGATTTAGTTTCTTCGAAATACAAAAAGTTGAATTCCAAAACAAATGCAGTGACATCTCGATCAACAATTTGAAACATTGCCTACTGAGATCATGTCATAAAATGTGTGGGCAAGACAAGTCAAAATCGAATCACCCCTCGCAGTTTTATTGCCAGCGTAAAAAGCTGGATATTTCTGCATTCTGTTTTGAAATTTTTTCAATTTATATTTTTAAAACAAGTACTGGTATATCAGTTATTGATTTCAGTTGAAAAATTGCTTAACGATTCAATTTTAATGGACTTATAATTTTTCGGTCTATTTTCGGTTTTGGGGTAACTTTGATAATAGGTATGTAAACACATAAAAATCGACAACCAAACTACTGTTTGGGATCATTGCTATTGAAACTTGATTGGAGAATATTAATAGAGAACGTGGTTTAGATTTTGTTCATAAAATAACAGAATGTATACAAAATTCGCCTACGAAAGTGTTTAAAGTTCAAAAACATGACAAAAACTATTATAAGTCTTGGCATACATTACATTTACGTTTAAATATTGAATTCAACATAAATCAAACGTTTTTGGAATACAAACAATTAAATTTCGAACAAAACTGAATGAGTTACCTAGAGCAAATATGGTATTGCATACCTCTATGCGTTTAACATTATATGACAATATCTCACTTCGATTACAGTATATACCTAGTTTGTATATATGATTTTGAAAACAACACCAGATTTACGTTCTAGAATAACTAGGCTGTCAGGGATTAGCGAGTGACGAACCCTTTAAAATTTCATCAAATAATGATCGTAGAACAGATTGCTTGTAAGAGTTTCAAAAATGCTAAAATCTCATCTAATCAATCAATCATCTAAAATCAATCTCATTTTTAATATTCCAATATAAAGCTTCATATGTTATCGTTTTAAACAAAAATAGTTCTGACATAAAGTTTCATACTAACACTCTTTACTTTTGCATTCGTTTTGCTTAGCTTAGCTTAGCTTAGACTGACTACACATATCAATGGTTGCTATTCCGTGATTGACCGAAGTCAGTGAAGATGCACAAAGAATCAACAACAAAAGTTCGACTGGGATTGGCCATAATCTTCTTCAATGTACATAATTCAATGCTTCTATTTATACAGGGTCAATAACGGCGTCGGCCACGTCCTTGTAGTCAGGTGGAATTGGGGGAAGAAATGTTATTGTGTAACCTTTGCTATTCGGAGACCGTGTTTGGCTCTGCATCTCCACAAAGATTACTGGGAGGGATGGTTGTTAATAGGCAGGATCGTTGGGTCACAGGATTCACTTTGATAAGCGATTAGACCATGATAAACAATTATTTGTGAGATATAATCATGCTTTAAATATAATACATCAATTGATATGAAAAAATTTAAAGTAGAAGAAAAAAAATAATGTCGACGCTTGAAGTGACAAAGCTTATGAACAAATAGCTAAACACAACATTCCTACAGCTGTCAGGACGAAAGCATGTGTTACCATATATCACTGATATGAAAATAAACTTTTGCATTCGTTTTACTTAACCGATTAACAGATATTATGTTATTTCGTTCAGTACCCCCTACGATAGCAGTTTTTTTTTTCTCAAAGTGTGTCAGTGCCAGGCATTGCAGCTCTCTTTTGATTTTGAAGCACGATCAATGCAAGCGAAGAAAAACATCCCGTCTGTTGCGGTCTCTTCTCGACAATGTATAGCAAGTTGTAACAAGCCTGATAAATAGGAGCGGTGTACAAGAGCCCCAAAGAGAGAGCGATGATAAAACCCCATTTTTCTCGCTTGTTTTCCGTTGGAGTAATGTGTGTTTCTTTACTGGCATGATAAACAATCCCCGAACTCCCGATAGCAATAGTGCCCCTGATCTGATCAAAGTTGAAGCAATATACGATAAATAGTCTCTCAAAAAGTGCTGCATGTTTTTTTTTTATCTTTATTAACGAGATTTTTAGCCCTGGGTTAGTTCATCTCGGGACCAACGGCTTTACTTCCCTTCCGAAGGAAGACGTCATTGAAATTTTTAGTGACTATCTCGGGGATGGGATTCGATCCCAGGTCCTCGGCGTGAGAGGCGTGTGTTCTAACCACAACACCAGGTCCGTCCCCTAGTGCTGCATGTTATGATAGCTACAGAGAGCGATACGTGAGAAATTCTCTTAATTTTCTCAGGATTCAATCCCTGGTCCCTGCTCAAACAGTATTTCTTACTGCTAAGAAAACAATAATTTTCAGTGATACAAAAAACAGTTCCTTTCAGTACATTTTTTTACCAATATTGATCCCTTTTCGTTCCTTATTGGACCCGTGCCACAGTGCGTTGCTCCATAGACAAAAATAAAATTTCAAGTGATTCTATCTGGCGATAATAAATAACCACGAGTGTTTAAAGATAGCATATGATTAGAAGGCCGGCTCCAAAGGCACGTTCCCCACCAGTTGGGAGATTTGTGCCAAAAACTAAATTTTGTCGCATGTTTTCAGTATTCCTTTCAACCATCACGGAGAGTGTTGAAACCAATCTATTTAATCTATCTATGAGTTGAGTTGAGGAAATTTTACTGTTTCTAAGCGTACCAAGAATATTTTCAGGTGATTTTCCGCTCCACAGTGTAGTGTTCAAGCTTATTTTTAAACACAGTTCCCGATTTATCTAAAATGAATATCACGCGCTAACCATACTGTTCGACACAAAACTACTTTCAAGACTGAAGATCTTTTTCTCCTTCTCCATGACCGAAAACTCACACACGAATCGGTAACCGCTTTTTTTCTTTCTCGCCCTATCTGATCATTCTCTTCCATTCTCCTACCTGTTCGGAGCTTTCGTATACACGGAGAGGCGAAACTACCTAAAATTAACTCTTTTGTACTCATCTTGACAGCTAAGTGGAATGATTCAAAATTGAGTATTTTGCAAAGTATTCAATTTCGAGTCATTCCACGAAGAGGCCGTTTTAAGTAAAAACTAACTATTTCGGGAATAGCGATTTTTGGGGTAAAACTACTCAAAATGGGGTTCTTAGCAGTGGCAAAATTGTTCGAAATTTTGATCGCGATTTCTCTTGAACAACATACAGGCTGCATAAATTAACTTATGAATTATATTTTATTTTCCACTATTATTAACACATTCGGCTACATAATTAATTAACACATAGATATCTTAATGATCTTCAGAAAATCCGCAACCCGTGTTCCGTGACGAATGTGTGGGGTGTGATTAATCCTCCCGAGATTTCTCCTGCTCCTGTGATGCATCTGTTATGTGAGGCTGCCCTGCTAATATTTTAAATATTTAAGTCTTGTTTTCAATATAACATTGCACCGATTCTTACCTGTGGAATTCAAGTTTTACGGATTTGGAATTCCATTTGATTACGGGAATGATTTTCCGGTCCTCTTTCTGTTGGTGCATTTTTTCCAACGCTCGTGCACGTTGTATAGATCTGCAATAAAATAATGAAAGTTCATAGGAAAACGACTTCTATGTAATAACAACATGGAAACTTACCTGAATATTTCAATAAAATCTTCCTATCACCTATCCTAATGGAGTCGTTTTTATTTTTCATCCAAAATAGAGTGCGGTTTCAACACTTCGATTTGGGTACTTTAATAGGACAAAAAGTAAACAAAATAAATTATCGAAATCATAATTCTCAAATAACTCAAAAATAAGTTATATCGATAGTACTCTGAGAATAAGTTAAAACTACTTAAAACAGAGAACATAAAATTACTTATTTCAACGGTGCACAATGGTCGGAAAAAAACGAAGTTTGGCCAAAACTAGTTTTATCGCCTTAATCGATGAAATATGTAATCTGAATATGTTTTATGGCGTTTTTATTGTTTCTGAAGGGATTATTCACATATTACGTAACCTTATTTTTTAAGTATTTTTTTATTAGAAATGCAATCAAATTTGGATGAAAGCACAAATTTTGTTTGTATTTTAACGAGTTTGATCAAAATATGTATGAAGAGTGGTTAAATATATTTTATATCAACTTTGTATGAAAAATATCGTCAAAATGTATGAAATTATTAAATTATTCAAATATCTCTAACTTGCAAATCAGCAAATTTCTGCAAAAAATTTTAACGTTTTTTGTGAGATCTAAGGATGCATTTTGAAGTGTAATATTCGAAATTGCGGCGACATGACGCGACAAGAGTTGTTTTTCATGTTCAAAATCTTCAAAATTAATAAAGTGTAATATTGAACAGTATTAAAGCTTCAACCAAATATTTTTTTTCATCTTCATGCTCGATAAAAGTGATGAACCATAAGCTTTCAGATAGTGCAAAGCTTTGGGAAAATATTGCATTCCTTAAATATGAATTTTGTACTTTATTTTATTGTTACATTTTTCAATTTTTTGACTTCAGTCAGTTTGACGTCATAAAAGTCAAAGAAATTTAAATTTTAGTTCAATTTCAATCAAGAATCATAATAATATAATACATGAGGTATATTTTAAAATGATAAAAACCATGAAAATCTCAAAAAAGTTTTTTGGTAGTTTTGGCCGCTCCTTTATATGGAGCCCGACCATAGTGCGGTGCTGGCAATGTACTTAATTTTAGGTACTTTTTATGTCAGCTTTGAGTTATTTCGCCTCTCCGTGTACAGACCATACAACTATAGCCATTCATCATAATCATTCATCAAGTCCTGTCACGCTATTTGAATGATGATCACACTCTCACAAAATTCTCTTCAGCTTTAACTGTTCGAATGCACGTTAAACCATTTTCAATCAATTATACGGCTCATTCACTACACATATGTGTACTGTTTCCTAAATTATCACAACTATTTGCAACAATACCAGACCCATTTCGTATAACATGCAAAATAACAATAAATGTACAGTACCAGTAACGGTATTGACAGTTTGATAAATAATAATTGGAAAAAATACAATATGGGGAATAGGCGGTGAAGTTATGTTACCATAAAAAATCGTCGATTTTCCCGAACAATTTTTTTCGTTTACAGTTTGCTGAATGGTTGATTTACTATCCATTTCTTGACAAATCTACTGTGCATTAAATAATGTGGGAATGGTTGAACTATTAAAAATCATTGAAAATATAAATACTGTATGTGAATGTGTATGTGCCATTCCGGGCCACCAGAAGAACTCCCTCATTATTCTCTTCATCGCGACTTCTCCTATTTGTCCCGCATGTGCTGATACCAATGCTTTCGTTCGTAATGAACTCGGTAAAACGATTCTTTCGTCGTTGAGCATTAGAGATCCAAGGACGTGCAATGACTTTTTCTGAGCTTCATATTTGCGCAACTCGCGAGGCCAGTTTCCGTATTTCAACGCCTTCCGCAGCCTCTGGAGTTCCTCATCGTCCTCCGATTGGACTTCAATCTCTGCCAATGTAATATCCATACATCCGGCGTCCAGCGAGAACAAATAGTGGCCTTCGTTATCATCTTCAAATGGAATTGCTTCCTGGGACGCTTTTATCAGCCTTGATAACGCATCAGCAATATTGTCGGAGCCCGGCACTCATCTTATTGCAAAGTCATAAGGTTGGAGACGAAGAGACCAGGCTTCCGCTCTAGATACTGCTCGTCTTCCAATCCAATGATTGCTATGAAAGATAAATTCATTTGCTTCCGAGTCCGTTCGGATGACTAACGTTATTCCTGATTCAATAATATATTGGTTAATTTCGAAAATGTGCGAAGGAATCATTTTATCATTTAAAATTACTTATTCTTACCTGTCAGGTAGTGTGTGAGTTTTCGGTCATGGAGAAGGAGTAAAAGATCTTCAGTCTTGAAAGTAGTTTTGTGTCGAACAGTATGGTTAGCGCGCGATATTCATTTTAGATAAATCGGGAACTGTGTTTAAAAATAAGCTTGAACTCTACACACAGAAAAAAAACGTAATTCTTAGAAGATTGGCTTGTTTCTTTTTGACTCCCATACAATTTGTATAAAACGAAAAATATTTGAAAAAACTTCAAAGTAGATTTTTTCAAAACAAGGCTTTAGTCACTATATGTTGCTATCTTGCTTACCCCTTTTCATACCAGTCGTTATCACAATACTAAGAAGGCTTTTCGTCTTAACGAGGATGATAGTGACTGAGTGTATTAAAATAGGGAATTGAAGAAATCCCTCCAGAACATAAGAGACATAAAAAGAATCAATTAAAGACCGAAAAATGATCAATTAGGAACCAAAAAAACTAAACAATATCTAATAGAAGCTAAGAGATGAGAGATTGATATTATATTTTGTTATGGAATATAAGCGAGGCGATTTCGACTGATGTGAGAGAATTCGAGCTACTTCGAAACTGCAGTCTTGGGTAATCAAAACGACTATTTAGATTTTTCCCGACGTTTCTAGTCTAATCCGAGTCTTCTTCAGGGAGAATTCTGTTTAGGTTATGGAATAGCATCAGAGCAGACATTTCTCTAAGATCCAAGACATTTTTGAAAACTCCTCGTGAAATTACGACAAGTATTATTGTGTGTATTTTTTCATGATTTTTTCTAGAAATTCAATTAGAAATTTATTAACCCTTTAATACTCAAATTTTAATTTTGGATCTAAATATCATTCTTAGTTATCTAAAATCGTTCTAAACACGTTTTGGGCAATGATTTTTTTTATTCGCTATGAATTTTAGCTTTTGATTTTTATAATTTTTATTTTTGAACATCCCTATTCTTTTTCATTTTTTCTTGAATCCTCTTCTAATTACTGATTTTGGGCAAAAATAAAAATTCAACTTTATACAATACTTTCAAAAATATATAAATTTTAAATATTTTTCTGAAAATATTTTTATTTTCCGTGTAATTAACGGAAAACAGGTTTGAAATTATTTCAATACCACCAAGCTCTTCTTCTGTTATAGGTTAATAGTAGAAAAATATAAAAGGTACGATTTTTCATATTACACGTTAAATAAACCCCAGGCATTTGTAGGTTATATAAGAATACAATTTTTCAAACAATTTTCAGATATACAAAAAAGTTTCAAAAGTCATAAAAAAATTCTCATACGCGTGTAATGAGTCAAGGCTTGAGCCAAAAATAAAATCATTTTGATTTCCGAGTTACGAAAAAATACACAAACTTCCAAAGTCTACCCCGTCTAAAGGCGGGGTTGGGTATAAGAGGGTTAAGGTATTTGCACGAATGTTCAGATATCACTCCGGAAATTTCTAAAAGAGTTCATTTAGTCATCTTTGAAGGTTTTTTTTTGAGCCTGTACTATTTTGTATCAGGTATCAATGCAAGCAGAATAAGGACTTTAGAGACCTTTAGTTAACATGAATACTTTACCTTGCATTAAAAATAAAGACTTTTTAGAGACTTGCATTGAACAAGTGACCAAATCTCTTAAAAGAAACCTACTACCTGTCCTGTGTTTAGGATCGTTAATCGGATCAACTTTTGTTATCATTCATATTAAAAAATACATGAATATCCTCTATATATACTCCTATTTTAAATCATTTTTATTGAACAAATTTGACAAAAATAGACCAAACTGCTTGTTTCTACAACCAGTGAGGTTATTGTAGTTTCCTCATCTATTTCTAGATAATAAATGGATAAATAGAAAAAAATCTGTGAAGTTGTGATCGTTACGTTTCGTATCCCCCACCGAACAGGAGCACTGCCTCTCGGTGGTGGGCAATAAATCATCGATAGTAGTAGAAGACTGTTGTTCGTTTATTCGTCTGCCCCTTCGGAACCAAAAATAATCACAACGTAGGGCCTGGTCAACCCTGGACGAAACATTGTGTAGTTATTCTTTTCTTTGCACCGAAGTGTGTCATCGCAAGTTATTACTGAAACTTATATAAAACCTGGATCCAAACTTTTTAGTTTATCGTAATGATGGAGGAGTTGCAATCATAATTTACTGGCGTATACTTTTTTCGTCATTTGAAACTTTAGGTGTTTCTGTTGAAGCACAGCTTGGTAAATACACTTTCATAGCTGCCTTTTCAATGTTCTGGACAGAAAGTTAATTTGCTCTAAACTGACTTGTGAAAATTGACTCGCAATAAGTAAAAAATCTTTGTCTTTGTCTTATGACAAACATCGGTCATGAAATAATTCTCAAAGTAATTCAAACGGCAGCATTTTCTTATTAATGTTCGAATCCTCTGAGCAGAATCTCAATAGAGAAACCTAAAAGTAGATGGAGTACCGTATACCTTCTAATTCCGCTCCTAAATGCTTATCTTTGACAGATACGCGTATTTCGACTATCACTTGCAGTCTTCTTCAGTGTCAGTTACTTTCTACCCTAAATACTAACACCAGATAAGTACCTACACAATCGTTCTACCTAGGTAAGTTTCTACAGGTGTATACCTGTCATGTCGTGGTCAAAAATAGAAAAAGGATAATAATAACTATACTCACGGCATAAAAATTAACAAGGCAGGCTCTTTACTGATGTAAATATCAAGTTTGATTGTAAACATGTGACGTCACTCCTACCGTACCATATACCTTCTGGGCCACTAGATCATTTTTTTTTCGCAAATTTGTTCGAGGTGGATAGGAATGACGTCGTCAACTAGCTGGCGGAATATATCACCTTCTTAATATAGTACACCGTGAACTATACTAATCCCTTATTGTCTACCTATGTATTCAAGCTCGTTCATATGTCTTAGGTACAAACTTAAACAACCTTGACTGTTCGATTTCTTGATCCCTATTAAGAAGTAGTGAAGGCTTTTGTTTGTAAATTTCTAAACTTTCAGCAACGTCTAGTTTCCAAGATGAAGATACGCTTCGTACGATGTCTATGTTATCGCTTGTCATTTGATGTCCATCCTGGAAAACATGTTCAGCCACTTCTGATTTAAAGTCATACGCTAATCCCTTTTCTAATTCCTTGCCCGCTTTTTTACCTCAGCAATATGTTCTTTGAATCTTATTTCTAGAGTTCGTTTTGATTTTCCTATTACAATGGGGCATGAAATTTAATATATTCCCGCTCTATCCAGTTAATTAATTTTATCCTTTGTTGATCCTAATCTAGATTTTAGCTAACTACTCCTATTGCTGAAAACCAAACCTACTCCATATTTAAGAATTTTATTTAATGAATGCTCTTCAGGATATTTATCAATTCAAAACCCTGATAGCCCTACATGTTTTTCCTCTTCTAGAAATCCATGTATGATTGACTTGGTCTTCACCGACTCTAGTGGTCTTTGTAGCCAATTAGTTACTCATGCTGATTTTGAAAATGAAGAATTCTGATCATGTCCCTGTTACATTTCAAATATCCCATGAAGCGATTTTCAATCCTATCAGCTCTACTTTCAATTATTTTCAAGCCGACTGGAATATATATGAAACATAAATTGACATTAATCTTGATGTAAACATTTCTTTTCAAACAAAACTTGATACTGACAATGGTCTTGAAACTTTAACAAAGTCCACTGTTGAAGCCAGGAGCATTGCAATTCCAAAATGTGAAAATTTGAATCCGTGATTATGGACGATGATCTTAAACTCTCGATTCGTCTCAAATTCGTGAGGAGAAGGCAATTTCAACGCACTTGCGATCGTGCTATGAAAATTATATGGCAGGATTTGCAGAAAAAAATCAAGAAAATTTTGAAAAAGCCTCAAAAGCCAATTCCGGCATTGAAAGAGGAAAACAAATTATTACTGAAAGCGCGCACAATTTCAATTTAGGACTTACTAGTCCAATAGAAAATCAAGTTACTCAGGAATTCCTGGGAGACTGATTTGAAAAAAGTGTGAACTGTGTGTGTGAAGTGTGAAATTAAAATATTAAAGCTCATTGCGATGATGGAATTTTCTACATCCTCATCAAGAAACTTGCCAAAAGTAGCTTATCATTCTTAGTTGATATATTTAACAAATGTTTCCAATTAGCATATTTTCCTGACAAATGGAAAAATGCTAAGGTTGTACCAATTTTAAAACCAGACAAAAATCCTGCAGAAGCTTCTGGCTATCGTCCATCAAATCCATCAGTAATCTTATTGAAAAGGTCATTTTGAACAGAATGATGGTCCACATCAACGAAAATTCAATTTTTGTCAATGAACAATTCAGATTCCACCATGGAAATTCGACCACTCATTAACTTTTACGTGTAACAAATTTGAACCATTCCAACAAATCTGAAGACTATTCTACTGGTCTTGCTCTTTTAGACATAGAAAAAGCATTCGACAGTGTTTGGCATAAAGGTTTTTTCGTAAAATTAACCTTCCAGTCGTTGCGCGGTTTGCCACTGTCAGAACCACTACGCTGCTGTTGTGAACGAATAGTGAGGTGTTTTCAACAGTGTTGTACAAAATACAACAGCGCGACGACTGAAGTGTTAAAACACTTTAATTTTCTAACATACATTGTTAGAATAGTTCAAAGTTATCTGTCAAATCGTACACTTCAGGTTAATTATTAGAATTCTTGGTCTGAAAGACTTTCTGTAAGAGCTGGTGTTCCTCAAGGCAGCATTTTGGGAACTTGGCAAAAATGGAAGGTAGGCAAGGTGGATTGGCAAGGCAGCACTTGCAAAAATGGAAGATTTCTCCTAATTCTTCCAAAACTCAACTAATAATATTCCCACATAAACCAAAAGCTCTTTATTTGAAACCTTCAAGTAGACATGTTGTCACGATGAGAGGGGTTTAAATAAATTGGTCAAAATTGGTCAGACGAAGTTAAGTATCTAGGGCTCATGCTAGATAAGAATTTAACTTTCAAAAATCACATTGAGGGCGTTCAAGCCAAATGTAATAAATATGTAAAATGTCTGTATCCCCTTATTAACAGAAAATCAAAACTTTGTCTTAAGAACAAGCTTTTGATATACAAACAAAGTTTCAGGTCACTTACAACATAGCTCTTCCAATATGGACTAGCTGTTGTAATACCAGGAAGAAAGTACCAATGCGTTGCATAGAATATCCAATGTTGAAACATTGCAACAAATGTCAAATAAAATAATTAATAATTTCAGACAAAAATCGTTACAATCTTCAATTGGCTCGAGGTAGGTTAAGTAAATTGAAAACACTTTATTGTCTCTCTCTTATAAGCAGGTGAAATAAACTCACCTGTCAAAAATCTGAAATGCTACGGCAAATGAAATGTAATATGTTGTTAACTAAATGTTCATAAAATCTTAAATTTGTTTCACCACATTAGGATAAAAGCGTTGTCTAATAATACAGAACACCTAGATATAAGAAATAAATGTAATGTTTGGAATGATACTAATAAAAAAAAAAAAAAAGTTTTTATGCTAATAATAAAAACAAAATAAAAAAAACTCAAAAAAGAAAAACGAATTATTGCATGAACATTTTATCTCTAAACGGTTCCCATTCATTTACTGTGGTATTTTGCACCGATTTACTTTGATCTTGAACTATGAGGTACACGTTGTGACTACATGACGGACGATAAGTTTAAATAATTTACTGCTCCACGGTGGAGTTCACATCATGCTAATTTATTGAGCACACATTTCCCTTTGAACGACGATGGACATATTGGAATTTCTCCACCCACATATTTAGAACATGGTGATAATGACATGTATTGATTGACCGTTTAATCAACTGTCCATGAGCTACCTAACATTCTTATAAGCTGGGGAACCTTCTTCATGCATATAGGATGGAACAAAGAAACCCACCTGACAATCAATGCAGCGACAGCTGTCGCTGAGTGTGCACTTGATGCCAAGCAGTTGGGCCGCTTCGTTGTACAGGTCCTTGGTGGATTTCTCCTCGCTTTGGATCGAGCTGGACTTCCTTCTGGTGCTGTTGGGGTAAAACATTAATGCGAAAGGTTTAGCCCTGAAATCAAAACTCTGCCACGGTGTGTCTGAATCCGATATTAACGAAAATATGACCATCATTCGAAAGATTTGGTATCCTACTAGCAGTCTCTCCGTGAATTTGAAAATATTCTGCTGCTCAATGATTCATTTTTTTTATTAATAATGGTTTCAGACATACCGTGCCTGCCGTATCGAACTTACCTCTGACATCGACTGAAGATGTCACTCCCGCTAATACCGGTATTTGTGCTTGTGCTGCTTCTGCTGTGGTGATTGCTGCTACTGCCTAAGCTGGTTTTGCGTATTCGGTCCTCATCGAAAAGCTTCCATATTTTGGCAATCTTTGAGTTCGTCCGACCATTGTTGTTGCTGTAGTTCGTAGTCTGATGGTGGTGCAGCTGGGGATGGTTGTTGGATCTGTACCTTATTAGATCGCTGGTTTCGACGAAGTTGTTGCTGGCAGTTGAAGGGTTCGTATGGTTATGGTTGAGGCCAACACTGCAAATGGTACTGCAAGTTCCACTGAAGCCGCAGTTCTGAAGTGGATGATACAGAGGCTGTTGGCTGAGGGGAGGTTGCTGGCTGATGCTGCTGGCAATGTTGGAACTACTACTGTTGGTGCTGTTGTTCGATTTACTACATGGCTGCATTTCGGCAGCTGTTCTATTATTCACTGTTAATGCTCTTCCAGCCGGTGAACCGAATAATTCTATCATGTCGAAATCCTGTAAAACAGAGAACCGATTGGAGAGATGAGATTGGATTTTTTTTGCAGTTCCGTTAGTTCACGCGATGCAGTTCTATAAATTTCAATCGAGTGAGCATAGTGGTGGGCTTGTACGATTTTATGGACTGTTTTATGTATGTTATCGGCGGGATGAAATTGAAAATATATGGAAGGGATTCTGGGAATGTAATCAAAACTAGGATGCAGGGATTTGTTCCGGTGACTATTAGAATTTTATCGAATTGACGGGATCTGATAAAGCATTCAAAACAAACACCATCGGAATATTATCTTATGAACAAATTTGCGATGCTATAGAACTTTTGCATAAAGCTTACATTTTTCTAAATGAATTGGGGAAAAGAAAGCTTTTGAAAATTCTCTAGAACTGTTTCTATATTTCATGATAGAAATCTGTTCCATAATTCAGTTATCAATCTTTTTTAGTCTTTGATGGCTAACATCTGACTCTTCAAAACGTTAATGGCACTAATGCTTTCTCAGAGGACATCGTCGGGTACGTGGAAAGGAGGACATGTGACGATTGGTTAGACGAAGAATGCAGGCAGGTTTTGGAGGAGAAGGATGCAGCGCGGGCTGCAATGCTTCAGCAAAGAACGCGACAAAACGTGGAGCGATATAAAAAAAAACGAAAGCAGCAAACCCGCCTATTCCGGGACAAAAAACGCCGCCTGGAAGAAGCGGAATGTGAAGAAATGGAACAGCTGCATCGTTCACAAGAAACGCGAAAGTTCTACGAGAAGCTTAACGCATCCCGAAAAGGCTTCGTGTCGCGAGCCGAAATGTGTAGGGATAAGGACGGAAGCATCTTGACGGACGGACGTGAGGTGATTGAAAGGTGGAAGCAGCACTACGATGAACACCTGAATGGCACGGAGAACACAGGCACCGACGGTCACGACAGCGGAGGAAGTGGCTACGTCAGCACGGCGGATGAAGGAATCCAACCTGCCTCCATCTTGAGGAAAGTTAAGGATGCCATCAACCAGCTCAAGAATAACAAGGCCGCTGGTAAGGATGGTATTGGAGCTGAACTCATCAAAATGGGCCCGGAGAAGCTGGCAGCCTGTCTGCACCGGCTGATTGTCAAAATCTGGGAAACGGAACAGCTGCCGGAGGAGTGGAATGATGAGGTCATATGCCCCATCTACAAGTAGGGCGACAAACTGGAATGTGAAAACTATCGTGCGATCCTGAATGCCGCCTACAAAGAGCTATCCCAGATTATCTTCCGTCATCTATCACCAATAACAAATGAGTTTGTGGGAAGTTATCAAGCTGGTTTCATCAACGGCCGCACGACAACGGGTCAAATCTTCACTGTACGGCAAATCCTCCAGAATTGCCGTGAATACCAAATCCCAACGCATCACTTGTTCATCGATTTCAAAGCGGCTAATAATAGCATCGACCGCGAAGAGCTATGAAAAATCATGGACGAGTACAGCTTTCCCGGGAAGCTCACAAGACTAATAAGAGCAACGATGGACAGTGTGCAGAATAGCGTGAAGATTTCGGGTGAACATTCCAGTTCGTTCGAATCCCGCCGGGAACTTTGACAGGGTGATGGACTTTCGTGCCTGCTGTTCAACATCGCGCTAGAAGATGTCATGCGGAGAGCCGGGTTCAGTAACCGAGGTACGATTTTCACAAGATCCAGCCAATTTGTTTGCTTCGCAGATTATATGGATATTGTCGGCAGAACATTTGGAACGTAGGCAGACCTGTACACCCGCCTGAAACGTGAAGCGACAAAAGTCGGCCTGGTGGTGAATACGTCAAAAACAAAGTACATGCTGATAGGCGGAACCGAGCGCGACAGAGCCCGCCTGGGAAGCAGTGTTACGATAGACGGGGATACTTTTGAGGTGGTTGATGAGTTCGTCTACCTCGGATCCTTGTTAACGGCTGATAACAACGTTAGTCGTGAAATACGGAGACGCATCATCAGTAGAAGTCGCGCCTACTATGGGCTTCAGAAGAAGCTGCGATCGAGAAAGATTCACCCTCGCACCAAATGTACCATGTACAAAACGCTTATAAGACCGGTGGTCCTCTATGGACATGAAGCATGGACCATGCTGGAAGAGGACCTGCAAGCACTTGGAGTCTTCGAACGACGGGTGCTTAGGACGATCTTTGGCGGAGTACAGGAAAACGGTCTGTGGCGGCGGAGAATGAACCACGAGCTCGCTAGGCTCTACGGCGAACCCTATATCCAGAAGTTTGCGAAAGCCGGAAGGGTGCACTGGGCAGGGCATGTTGCAAGACTACCGGACAACAATCCTGCAAAGATGGTGTTCGCGTCGAATCCGGTTGGCACAAGAAGGCGAGGAGCACAGCAAGCGAGGTGGCTTGATCAGGTGCAACAAGATCTGGAAAACGTGGGCCAAAATCGAAGTTGGAGAGACACAGCCATGGACCGAGTAAATTGGCGTAACATCGTTAACGACGTTTTATCAAATTAATTGATGTAACAACAACTTAATAAAAATATGATACTCTATGCCCATTACATTGGAAAATTTCCATTACGAAAAGATCCTGGACCGAACGGGAATCGAACCCAGACACCTTCAGCATGGCTTTGCTTTGTAGCCGCGAACTGTAACCACTCGGCTAAGGATGCCCCCCCCCCCCGGAGAGGATGGGAGAAATCTTTAAACACTCGAAGAAACTCAAAAAGATATTTTTTTCAGGAATCTAAAAAGGTTAATGTTTAGTAGATTATGAACATTTCTAGAGCATCCTGGTCGATTTCGACCAAATGTATTGATGGATTCTCTGGATAAATGCTGCGAGAATCCTGGCAACAATTATGAAGGAGACAATAATGGAAATTCAAGAATTTTAGTATGAGGAATTCATAGTTAAAAACTTAAAACAAACTTGTTCGATTGCTCGGTGCAGAACAGTGTTTCTGTGCTCAAATCATATTTTTACCACAGCACAGTAGATACAACGGGGACATGCGTATCGGTATCATTGGATAAGTACATAATTTCTTCTCGGAGCACCAACTGATACTTAACACAGCTAAAATATGTTGTAAATTCAAGTTCATTTTCATGCACTTTTTTGGAGCATCAAAATAAACTGAAATGTCAACGATAAATCGCTTATTTTTCAATCAAACGCACTTTAAATTTACACGATCATGTAGCATTCAAGCATCTTTGGTTGAAAACTTAACGAAATGCCGTAACAATAGATGAATTCAGTTTATTTTTACTATGTGCCTCAGTTTACACTACATTTGAATTTAAATATTTTTATCTGTGTAGGTTAGTTTAAGTTTACATTATTCACTGGTAAGTTTATTTTATTGCATCACTTTTTGAACATACTTAATTTCTATTTTTAAATAGCTAATTTACTTAGAGCCGATTTCTTCACCACCGTTTAATCATATGAGTAAACGTGGTTTACGGCTTAAGCGAAAGTGAAGAAATCGACCCTTATATTAGAATAATTCACTTTTACTATCGTTCAAAGTTTGCCTAATATTTGCTGTTGGTTAAGGATTCATAGATGATCGATGACGACAGGCGTCGAGTAGTAGCAGAAACAGAGAGAAAGTCACGTGCGTGCTGGAGCTTTTATAAAGAGTGTCTCCATCTAGATAACGATTTTAACGAAGTAGAGCATGAGCCTATGCATGCTATGAAATGTTTGACTTTTACTGTACGCCCTGTTTTCAAGTTGCCCGTGAGAGAGAGTGATACAGCACCAGCACAAGGCGCATAGTAAAAGTCAAAAGAACAAAAGAATTTGTGGCACGTTTAGAGGCCGATAAACGAGAAAGTTGTTGCTGACGGTTGACAAGAACTCACAAATAGATGGCGCTACGATGCACTATTCGTGTATACGAATAAAACTCATTTGATTTTTTTTAAGTATTTTATATTAACCCGTTAACGCCCAAGGTATCTCACAATTGGAGAGCTCCGTTTTTGTTATTCATAGTCGTATTCCCATAAATTAAACCTTATTTCACCAAAAAGTTTCAAGTCTATAGTGGGGATCCAAAAAAAAATTCTTGAAAGTGTGTCGTCCATATCTAGCTGTTCTATAAGTTCATTTTCGAGATTAATTAAATATATTTTGAGGCTCTTCGATCCATTACAATGTAAACAAGTTGAAAAAAAGCTGCAGGTGAGGGGTAATTCATAAATTACGTCACGTACAGAAGAGGAAGGAGGGGATTACAAGGAAACGTGACTACCCATATAAAAATTGAAATACATACAAAAAGTGTGATACAGAGGAAAATTGAGGAGGATGAATATGGCAAAACTTTGCGTTACGTAATTTATGGACGTACCCTGATAAAGAAATTGCAACATAAAGAATAAAAATTTCAGAGGCGAAAGATGCATGTCAGAACTAAATCATTTAGTGACTATAATTCAATTTTCTGCTCGTACGTGGTCGATAAGTAAGATACAGACATACACACATTTCCATACACATAGATGTACATATACAATTATGCACACTTACACCATTCATACCAAAAACATAATCTTACGTCAAATATTTTGATTATAAAAAAAAACCTACAGATGTTTCAGAATAGTCTTCAAAAATATTCTATAAAACTTGCCAGCTGATAATAAAAACATAACTATCAAAATGTTTTTTTCTGGGTCAAGTTATCTGGCTCGGATCTAACAGTGATCGAAATATATATTTGGCAATATCAGAATTTCGTTAGTGCTAATCAAAAGTTAGTCCTTCAGTACAATGACAGTCAAATATTGCTTTACAGACGTGAATATTTGAAGCCAACATTATTCGTCTATAACGTTGAAATTACTGCATCACTGATGCATATGGTCTTATCCACCGATAGAACCGAATCCACGCGGTCCAAGATTTTTGACACTAGAGCGGGCCATCATACCTGGGGAGCATACGCACGGGTAGAAATCAGAATCCAAAATCATGATTATGCACCCGGTTATCATGATTCCAGTGTGTTTTCATCTTATGAAAATACACCATGATTTGGACTCACGATATTATGAGTCAGATTGTCGAAACGCGACACAAGTTGCAGCTGTGGGCTCGAAATCATGCATCGAATGCTCGAAAATCATGATTCACGCATCCATTTCGGTATTTATATGTCTGTCAGACAACCCGATTAAATGAAAAAAAAAAAAACAAAATTTGGTAGAGCAGGAATCGAACCAAAAACCTTCTGATTGAGAGCCACGTACTTTACCACAATACCAATCTATCGTGATGAATGATGGGTGATCGATGCGAATGACTTGATGCAAAGTGCACCGCTTTGTGTTGTCGCTCTGGATGGTACGTTTATGAAGAATCATGATTATGACTCCAGGAACCATGATTTGTCGTCCTGATATCATGGCCTAACCAATTTATGAATTTCATGACTTGTAAATCATGGTGTGGGAATCAGATTTTTATCCGTGCGGAAGCGTGCCCGCTCAAATGTCACAATTCTTGGACAGAGTGAGTTCAGCAAGGAAGGCTCTTTACTGCTACCTCAACGTGTCGCTGGTTCTTAAGGTGAAACAGTTTGGAATCAACTTCTAAGATTGCACTAAAACTTCAAAGGCACAAATCTCGCGAAGAAAGCATCCCACAGCAGTGCACTTTTTATTTTGGCTTTGTGCACTAGCAGAAAGCTTAAAATAAGAAGATCAGGAGCGTTTGCCAACTATTTCTCCAGTTTTGTGCCTTCAAAAACGTGAGTAGGGGGAGAAGTCGGCCATTGTGCCGGCCATCTTTGGATTCCGAGATGTTTCACCTTAAAAGTAAACAACCATACAAAATTACGACCAAACAATGGTGAAGGCGTAATCAATTTTCTCAAAAACATTCATTTTTGGAATTTAGTATAATTTTCTGATTAAATTGGCAACAACGCACTGCAGTAGCACGATGTAAATAACTGCTTACAAACAATATCTTGGCGGCTATTCAATTTTACTCTCATTTGACCCATTTGGTATGTTTTGGTAATTTGTTATGGTTTTAGAAAAAATACCTTCTGAAATCCTTAAGAGATCATCTGTTAAAATTAGATCAAATTCAATATCGACGAGCAGAAACTTTGTTTTTGATATTTGTTATGGAAAATTTTATATAAATATCACCCAAAATGGTTCGGAATGTTGAAAATCTTGTGTTTATGGAAAGTGCTTGGTAAACTTTGAAGGAGAATGCCATTTTCATGCCAAACTGAAGGTGGTCCGTCTTACCCCGGCGGGCGCTCTTACCCCGTCTTCCCCTAGTTCCATTTAGGTGATTTCCGAAGTAATAAGTGTCCAGGGGCCCAGATAGCCGTAGCGGTAAACGCGCAGCTATTCAGCAAGACCAAGCTGAGGGTCGTGGGTTCGAATCCCACCGGTCGAGGATCTTTTCGGGTTGGAAATTTTCTCGACTTCCCAGGGCATAGAGTATCATCGTACCTGCCACACGATATATGCATGCAAAAATGGTCATTGGCACAGTAAGCTCTCAGTTAATAACTGAAGAAGTGCTCATAAGAACACTAGGCTGAGACCGGCTCTGTCCCAGTGGGGACGTAATGCCAGAAAGAAGAAGTGTCCAGGCGAATAGGTCTCATTTAGTTCTTCAACTTTGTCAAAAACACTTACTTTGTATCCAATCGCTGGATTGAGATATAAGCATTCTGGGTGAATAGATCCCATTTAGTTGAACACTATTGTCAAAGACACCAATTTCGAATCTCATCGCAGGACTGATATAAAAAAATAAAATATTTGACCACTAGCGCCACCTTGTGAGTGTTTTCCGAACTAATATGGTTTTAGGCGAATAGGATTCATTTAGTTGTTCAACATTGTCCATACACAACATACACAAACTTTGTATCTAATCACTGGACTGAGATATTTGCAAATAAAATCTTTGCCCACTAGCGCCATCTTGTGAGTGTTATAAGGTTTATGTGACTAAGAATCATTCAGTTGTTCAATATTGTCGAAGACACCAATTTTATATCTCATAACAGAACTGAGATGCAAGCAAATAAAATATTTGCCCACTAGCGCCATCTACTGAATGTTTTCCAAACTAATAAATTTTCGGACGTGTTATATCAGGACCAGACTGGTCATCCATTCATTATTATGTGACAGTTGGCTACAGCTCTTCGTGCGTGACACACGTCTTTTTTCGAAGCAGACTCCCGTGCATCAAGTTTTTTTTCTCATCAATTCCTGTACAGACAATATTGCACTGGCTGCAAGATGTCTACGTACAGAAAAAACACCCTGGTCGTGGATTTCAGCGTCCTTCCAAAGCGACCTACGTTGGATCAGGTGGAACAATTTCTTAAGAAATTTATTAAGCTCGACATGGCCGACGTGGAGAGCATTCAGTTACACAATCTGAAAAAGTGCGTGTGTATTGAATTGCTTTTCGCATCTGCAGCACTCTTTCGTGTATGATGGAGTTGACTACTACGTTCCTATCTACGTGGATGGTCCCACTACAACATCAATACCCGGACGCTTAAGTCGACACAAATGTTCAAATGCTAATATCAAGGTGTTGTTTTAGAAAACCTTTAATGTAATATTGTTTCAAACCATGTTTAACTCAAAATCTTCACGCTACTGATAAACTTTTTGGTAAAAAGCATGATTTCAACATGAAAACCATTCAAATACTTGAGCATATCTTGTCCATAAATCCGAACAACTGATGCAAACGGTGTCTTTAAATCTGGACACTTATGAATCAAAATCCAGACATCTGTGTAATAGCACAAAAAATAAGAATAGCACGTTAGTAAAATTAGTGGTTTGAATACCTGAGCCGAGGAGCGTGTTGCTCAAACTGTTATTATGAAAGTTTAAAACTATTTATTTCACATCGATTTAAATGTTGAATGCTCACAAAGCTTCCAATAGTTTTTTTTTTTGCAAGTTTTCTCTAATTTCTTCTAGCACAAAACTCACTTACACTACCTAAACCAGGTGTGGCCGTCGGGAAAGGAAAACCAGTCACTGTCTCTGGGATTGTTCAAATATTACGTAACGCAACAAGGGAAGGGAGGGGTTCTGACATAGTGTTACGGTTCATACAAAAAATTCAAAATTTCCATACAAAAGCTGTTACGTGGGGGAGGGAGGGGGTCCAAAATTGGCATTTTTTGCGTTACGTAATATTTGAATGAACCCTCTTCAGCGAACAGTTTTATTTGTACATATGTTGCTTTTAAGCTTGAAATTATTTGAAGTTTAGTTCTAGTTCATTAGTTATTACGTGAAAAGTAACTTACAGTTTCGTTGACTATTCGTGTTTCATCCCTTCTCGTCTTTCACTGATAATTTAATCGCGATTTCAGAACAATCTATTTTCTGTTGAATTCAGAATTGTTAATTTTAATATAAGATGTAATGTATTGTAACTCACGTATACTTCAATTTAAGGTTAAATAATGGATTTCATCCGTAATAATTCTGTTTTTTTTTCCGTACTATTAGCTGTGAGTTCAAATTAGTTTTTTATATAGATTTTGGAGCCTTTTAAATTCAATGTGATCTTACTTTTAAACTTGTATCAAAATTCAATTCTAAATAACTCCGAAATTCAACACTGCACTATATAGCATAACAATATTAGCTGGTAAACAATTTTCCTGCTCCCTTAAATTCTACAAATCATCCTATCTGACATTCACTTTATCGTTCTTTGCTGCTCTACCTACGGACGAATCTGTTGTCTAAGAGTAATCTCTAACATCATCATCTTTCGCGCATACATCCACATGATCGTCCGTGTTGCCAGTACCAAGACCAGGGTCATTTAGAAGATGTCCGGATCTTAAAACGCTGGTTCGTAATCCCGGACAGTCTCTAGAAGCGCCGATACATACAGTGAGAGGCAAAATAAAGTGCCCACCTTACCAGTTTTCGAATTTCTCTCATTGATTTGGTTCAAATTAAAGTTAACACACCTAAATCTTTTGTGATATTTTATTTTTGATGTTCTTTTAAAGTTGCACTTACGAAATTTTGATAAAAAAAAAGAATTTTACTTAAAGAAAAAGAAAATCAATTTGTATTGAAAAAAAAGTAGTGACAAAAATAAGTGCCCACTTCCTTCTTGGCCCCAGAAAAGATGATTTAAGAAAAATAAAAAGCAATTTAATAGTTAATGTGTCCTCCTTTGGCCTTAAGGACTTGCTGGAGGCTCTTCGGCATGCTTTTCACCAGGTTTTGTAGGTGTTGTGGATCTAGTTCTTCCCAGGCGCGCTCCAAGGCTTCAAAATAATTATTTTTGTTGGTAACACCAGTTTTTTCAACCCTGGCATCGAGAATCGCCCACAAATTCTCGATGGGGTTGAGGTCTGGGCTTTGTGGAGGCCATTCCAGCGGTTTAATCCGACAAGACCGGAAAAAAGACTTGGTCTTCTTTCCAGTATGCTTCGGGTCGTTGTTCTAGAGAAATATGAATTCTCTTCAAGGCCCGTCTGGATCAGCGAAACCTCCAGATTTTCCAGCAAGATGTTAATGTAGGAATCTGCCATCATTATTCCGTCGATTTTCACGAGGTTTTCTACTCCACTCCATGAAAAACACCCCCAGACCATCACATTTCCTCCTCCATGCTTCACCGTTCCTTGGATGTGGTGCTCTGCATCACACACGAGCCCGCCGCTCTCGGTTAGACAGCTCGAGCTTCAGGAGCGCCACATCCAAGGAACGGTGACGCATGGAAGTGTGATGTGATGAAATGTGATGGTCTGGGGGTGTTTTTCATGGAGTGGAGTAGGAAGCGTCGTGAAAATCGACGGAATAATGACGGCAGATTCCTACATTAACATCTTGCTGGAAAATCTGGAGGTTTCGCTGATCCAGACGGGCCTTGAAGAGAAATTCATATTTCTCTAGAACAACGACCCGAAGCATACTGGAAAGAAGACCAAGTCTTTCTTCCGGTCTTGTCGGATTAAACCGCTGGAATGGCCTCCACAAAGCCCAGACCTCAACCCCATCGAGAATTTGTGGGCGATTCTCGATGCTAGGGTTGAAAAAACTGGTGTTACCAACAAAAATAATTATTTTGAAGCCTTGGAGCGCGCCTGGGAAGAACTAGATCCACAACACCTACAAAACCTGGTGAAAAGCATGCCGAAGAGCCTCCAGCAAGTCCTTAAGGCCAAAGGAGGACACATTAACTATTAAATTGCTTTTTATTTTTCTTAAATCATCTTTTCTGGGGCCAAGAAGGAAGTGGGCACTTATTTTTGTCACTACTTTTTTTCAATACAAATTGATTTTCTTTTTCTTTAAGTAAAATTCTTTTTTTAATCAAAATTTCGTAAGTGCAACTTTAAAAGAACATCAAAAATAAAATATCACAAAAGATTTAGGTGTGTTAACTTTAATTTGAACCAAATCAATGAGAGAAATTCGAAAACTGGTAAGGTGGGCTCTTTATTTTGCCTCTCACTGTATGTATTTCCGACTTATTCATCAACAGTGGAGTCACCAAACTTTTGAAATATCTTTTCCTAAACACTTATGGTTGAAACTTGCTTTGAAATATAGTTCACAAACTGTTCCTTCAATCAAACGATGTTTGCGCAGTCATCGATCGTTAAACTTGAGTTTAAGTCAGACCGGCGAAATGACGTTCAACACGAACAAATTATTTGTTTTTATTTTCATTATTTATTTGACGATGGTTACTAGATTAAAAATAAATGTAAAGTTATAAGCAATGTTAATAATTAGCGGAGTGAATGAAAACCAAAAAAAATGTCATTTAATTTAGGTAACTCTAATTGACTAATATAACTAGAGTGTCCGGATATTGGTACCGTCCGGATTTTGATCTACCACGGTATGTCTAACGCCGTCATCACTAAGCATATGCAGCAGTACGTTAAGGTAATCTCGATCCAGAACGAAGTGTGGAAAACTTATTCCAGGGCGTGCCCATTGGCGTAGCTAGGATTTTTTTCTGGAGGTGGCCTAGGGGGGGCCCAGCAAATACTTGTTTTACAGAAGTAATGTCGGTCGCAATAATCAAGATTTTCACAAATTTCGTAATTTTAACAGATTTGTATTGTTTTATTTATTTGTCTCATTTCGTGGTACATCATTTATGTTTGTAAATTTCAATTTTTACTACGGAAAAGATTCATTATTGCTGTAATCCAGTTTAAAATCCTTTAGAAATTCTAACAAAAAAAAACTCTCGAGGAATGTCCTTTGTGATGCTTCCACGATTTTTTCAGGTATTCAACCATGTGCTTTGAAAAGATTCCTCTTAAATTCCTACGGGAATTTCTTCATGAACTATTTTCGTACTTTTCAGTGCTTTCTCCATGACTTCTTGAGTTCGCCTGGGATTCCCACAGAAAATTATTCCCACACTTTCTGATCACCATAAAATTTGTCGAAGAATCTCTATCGAATTGCTTAAAAATCTGTTGAAAAATTCCTCCAGAAATTTGTTAGAAATTCTTTTAATATTTTCGACTGGAAGGTCCTCGTACTTGTTACAATTTACTTTTTATCAATTGTTACTTTAAAGTATCCTCCAAGTGTTCATTATTAATTTGTTAATGATTTTTAGGAATTACTGAGGATTTCTCCAAACAAAATAGTATACTAAATTCTAGAAGTCTCACCAAAAATGTCATCAATATCACCAAGCAAGGATTCATTCTACGAATTCTTCAAAGAATTTGCCAAAAGTTTTTCCAACTTTGGTTTTGAACTTCATGCTAAAGTTCCCCTACAGGAGTGTTTGAAAAAATCGCAGAAAAAATTATCCAGACTTCTTGCAAAAAAAAAAAAATGATTCTTCCAGGTGTTAATCCAAGGATGCCTTGTAAAATTCCACAAGTATTTCATGAGTAATTAAAAGTAATTCGATTGGAAACATGTTTCTCAAAGAAGTTGTCCGCAGATCTATCAGCGTTTGTTCACAGATAATTTTTTTTTTAGATTTCTCTAACATCAATGAGCAACATCCCGCATTCCTTCAAAACCCTCTCGAAAACCCTGACTTTTTATAGAATTCTAACTTTCCTATAAAATTTCTAGCTGAAAACGTTCAACAGTTCTTTCGAAAACCTTTCTGTGAAAATACTCAAAGATTTCCGGAGTAATTTTTTCAGGGATTTCTTAGAAAACTACACTATTGTTTCCTAAGATTCTCCCGAAAAATTTACCAGTGATTTATCTAAGTATTTTCCAGTGAATTTCAAATCACACTAACGATTCTTTTGGGAATTTTTGAAGAAATTTTCCATCAAATTCACTAAGATTTCGCAATTCATTCTTGAACTTCTTAAAAAAACTCCAGAACTTTCGTCGGGAATTCTATCAGGTTCAATAAATAAGCCCAATGGTAATCTCAGGATTCTTCCATAAATATTATTTAAAAATGTATACACTCTTTATTTTTGGGTTTAAAAACTACTCCACGAAATTATCAATATTTTTAGGGATTGCTTTACAAATTCCTCTACAAATCACTCCATACCAGATTTCCATGGAAACACATGTAAAAAAAACTAAAAGAATTTTGTTGGTAAATTTGTTGAAGTTTCATGAACATATTGATGTAGAAAGAACCATACCTTTAGAAATTTCAAACAAACTTTTTCAAAGTGTCTATTATCGATTATTTTGTAGTACTATAGAAGTTCAACGCGGAAGTATTGCCGGTTTTTTTTTAAGAACATTACCAAAGATGTATTGAGATTATATTTGTAGTGTAAGATGTTAATGAATTTAAATCTTAGGAGAAACTTTTGCATTACTTTGCAAAATTGTTGAGGTATTCCTAATGGAATTTCAGAAAACAGGAACCATACTATTAGAATTAGGTAATTTTTCAAAACTGCTATAATTTAGCTTATTTTTAAATTCTTTAAAATTATGCTTTTTGAAGTATGGAAAGCTTTTTGTACAAGGTTCCTCAAAGCGTCATGCAAAGGAAGGAGAAGCAACGAAATGTTGAAGCTGGGAGAACAAAAGGTAACAATGAAAAATAATTTATAATATTTTCTCTAGAGGTAAATTACATGACTGTTAAACCTCTGTAATGAATTTACAAATAAAACAATTTCCTCAAGAAGTTCTATCAGAATCTTTTTGAGAATTTATCCTTGAAATCTATCCTTCCTTGACCGCTGGTTTTCTAGAATCCTGCCAGAAAGCATCTAGAAGTTCTGCCCTCGTATCGCACAAAAATTCAAACCAAGAATATGGATTCTAACAATAATTGATAACATTATTTCTAGAGAAGTGTTTTAAGGAAGATCAATACAAATTTCTTTATGAATATCTTAATAAATCGTTTCCCTCTTCCCAGTTATTTCGGTACACGTTTCTCTACAGATTCTTTTACCGCTTTGCTGATTTCGGATGCAAAAGTTTTCCTGGGGGTTTTCAACAAATTTCCTCTGAAGATTCGAAGGCAAGAGACATTTCAAAAACATTTTTCTTTCAAATTTTTGAATAAACCTGAAAAAAGCAAAAAAAAAGTAGACATAGTTGGAATGGATGTCCACCAAGAGGAATTGAAGCTTTGAAAGTATGAACATGTCCCACAATATTATTTGACTAAGTTCCAAGAGATTTGCTAAATTTCTGAAGCCACCTTTCAATATTCCTTGAGAATTTTGATTATACTTAAATTCTATTGAGAATATCGAAATGTTTTATGGCAAAATTTTGCTACAAATCAACTGAAAATCATTCAAATAATCTATGAAATAATAAGTTTTTTTTTTTTAAATTGAGTTGAGCAATAAATTTATTCTTGCAAAAATACTTCAAACATTGAATCGAAAAGAATTTATCATTGGAATAAAACACTATGGTCGATTTTGTTACATGTTTTTCACACCAGGTTAAATGACTGCCATTTATCTGAAGAAAACTTGGCCATGTTGAAATTCCTTGAAGGTTAAGCCTCATTTTTCGACAAAAATTCTCGCTATGTATTGTCTAAAAAAATCCTTTAGTAGATATGTCTATTTTTTCGGACATTTTACGAGTTGAAGTTAATGTTCTTGTATTTGTAATCTTAGTAATATTTATTCTTCAGTGAATTCTCATAGGGGAAATCATCATCACCGAACACATGAGAAAACACAATGCAGTGAATATGCTGCTTAATGCTCAAACAGCATTATTTGGATTATTCAGAAAAAAATAATTTTAGAAATCAAATTTCCAGGATATTGACGCCTTTTTGTACCACGGTATTTTAGCAACGGAGGGTTGGGTGACAAAACCTCGAAAGACAAAATGTCGAATGCCAAAACGTCGAATTCCAAAACGTCGAAAGGCCAAAACGTCGAAAGGACAAAGCGTCGAAAGGACAAAACGTCGAAAGACAAAATGTCGAATGCCAAAACGTCGAATGCCAAAATGTCGAAAGGATAAAACGTCGAAACGAAGAAACGCCGAAAACAAAAATAATTACGAATGTGAGCGAAAATAAAAAAAAATGTAACGTGGACTTCAAATACTAAACCAGATATTGAATAGTAAAGGCAGCAAAAATATATGTTTTCCAATGTTATTACCGAAATTGCGTAATATTTAGCTGATGTTGGAAAGGGTAGTAAAAAGATCAAATTAAAAATAGCCAAAACTAGCCAAAAATGTTAAAAATTGTTTTTACCTTTAGGTTGTAAAAAACTTGTTTGAGTGTCTCATTATAGTGCTTATTCTAGTCAAACATTGAAAGGACTCATATAGTTTTTGCCCGAGTTTGACGTTTGCACAGCATAGCCACCTAGTCGCTGGTTAGCCAAACCGGTGTTTTAAGCTTTGAGTGTTAATGTTCGCTTAGGGTTCATGCACAAATTATGTCACGCTCCAAGAGGGGGGGGGGAGGGGATCAAGTCTCATAGCGTGACAAGCCTTACACAATTATTAGAGGTCTCATACAAAAAGCGTGACAAAAAGGGGGCAAAGGGGGTAAAAAAAAAATAAATTTAGCGTGGCATAATTTGTGTACCATCTCATTGATTATGTTTTAAATTGATAATTCTCTAGTTGTTATGTATATTTGTCTGTGGAAATAATCTACAGAAATAACACTGTTCGACAAAAAAAGTCGATCTGAATGCACAGAGACCGGACAACCCGGGCTTGACAGTATAAAAATAAACAAAAATAATGGCGTTTTCAGAATGTTCGTGTCTGCCCCAGGTCATTTTTAAAATATACTTGAACTTTTTGCATTTTTTATTTAAAAATCTAATCTGATCAATAAACCGACACAGTGTTTTATATTCAGGACAGCGGAATTCATGTACCATATAATGTTTTAAACGTTAAGTCCAATATGAAGAGTTGTAATAAGATTTGCAGGAAGCCCTCCCCCCTTTTTTTGCACCCTCCCCATTTTTAAAGTATCGCAAATGATGGAATATTTGATATACAGGGGGTTGTCAAAATAACTGGGACAGGCAAAAATTGGGCCAACTTTGGAATGCTGTAACTTTGACAAAAATTGACCGATTTCAATTCTTTAAGAAGTAATGGACGGGTCAACTAATCTAGTTTTGAGGTGCATCCACGGAGATGAACTATGACCACCGGATACGTGATAATCCGGATTTCCGGAAGCATGTCTTATGCAGTAAAATTATGACATGTTTTTAGCAAAGGTCTCGGCTAAAAACTCAAAATTTTATTACACATGAAGATAGAAGATCGAATTCTGAAGCGATTGGTGCGCCAAGTATTAAGATCTATCCAGAAACAACCAAGATATGGCCATTTCCCCGGAATCGGTGCCGGTAGTGGATCCGAATTGGGATCAAACAATTTATTCACTCAAAATATGTCGCGCAATATTGTTTTCTCCCTAGCTTATCATAAAATACCCTATTATAAATTGAGAAAGAGTCTTGTACAGATTTGGCCACTCATGGCGCCGCCAAGTGCCCCGGGGGAACCTTGCATAGGGGACATTTCGATTTCGACACCAAAGCATATAATGCGACGGCTCATTCTTCATGTCTTGTCGTAAATAGGGCAACTGTAGACTCAAAACGGATAGTTGACTACAGTGACTACTTCCGGAACCACCGGATGGTAATCCGGGATATCCCCGAGGGAACCTGTAATTAGGGACAATTGAAATTGAACTCCAATACATATCGTGCGACGGTTCATTTTTCATGTCTCGTGCTAAATAGGGCTAATGTAGACCTAAAATGGATAATTGACTACAGTGGCCACTTTTGGGACCACCGGAATTTCCCGGAGGAACCTGTCATTGGGGACATTTCTGTTCTTACACCAAAACATATCATGCGACGGCTCTTTCTTCATGCCTTGTCGTAAATAAAGTAACTGTAGACTCAAAATGGGAATTTATTTGAATTTGCCACTTTTGGGACCACCGGGTGTCTCCTAGGGATCTATGATCGGGGACAATTGGAATTGAGCTCCAATACTCATCGTGCAACGGCTCATTCTTCATGTCTAGTCATGAATAGATCAACTTTAGACCGAAAATGGATATTTAACTAGAATGGCCACTTTGGGGACCTCCTATAGTTCCCTAAGGAACCTATCATTGGGGACATTTCGATTTTTACACCAAAACATATCATGCGACAGTTCGTTCTTCATGTCTTGTCGTAAATAGGGCAACTGTAGACTCAATGTGTATATTTAAATATTGTGGCCACTTTTGAGACCACCGGATGTTCCAGAGGGAACCTGTAATTAGGGAAAATTGAAATTGAACTCCAATACATATCGTGCGACGGTTCATTTTTTATGTCTCGTGCTAAATAGGGCTATTGTAGACCTTAAGTGGATATTTGACTACAGTGACCACTTTTAAGACCACCGGAATTTCCCGGAGGAATCTATCATTGGGGACATCACAGCCTCCCTCAGGGATATCCGGTGGTCACAAAAGTGGCCACTGTAGTCAAATATCCACTTAAGGTCTACAATAGCCCTATTTAGCACAAGACATGAAAAATGAACCATCGCACGATATGTATTGGAGTTCAATTTCAATTGTCCCTAATTACAGGTTCCCTCTGGAACATCCGGTGGTCCCGGAAGTAGTCACTGTAGTCAACTATCCGTTTTGAGTCTACAGTTGCCCTATTTACGACAAGACATGAAGAATGAGCCGTCGCATAATATGCTTTGGTGTCAAAATCGAAATGTCCCCTATGCAAGGTTCCCTCGGGGCACTTGGCGGCGCCATGAGTGGCCAAATCTGTACAAGACTCTTTTTTAATTTATAATAGGATATTTTATGATAAGCTAGGGAGAAAACAATATTGCGCGACATATTTTGAGTGAATAAATTGTTTGATCCCAATTCGGATCCACTACCGGCACCGATTCCGGGGAAATGGCCATATCTTGGTTGTTTCTGGATCGATCTTAATACTTGGCGCACCAATCGCTTCAGAATTTGATCTTCTATCACCATGTATAGTAAAATTTTGAATTTTTAGCCGAGACCTTTACTAAAAACATGTCATAATTTTACTGCATAAGACATGCTTCCGGAAATCCGGATTATTACCGGTATCCGGTGGTCATAGTTCGTCTCCGTGGATTCACCTCAAAACTAGATTAGTTGACCCGTCCATTACTTCTTAAAGAATTGAAATCGGTCAATTTTTGTCAAAGTTACAGCATTCCAAAAGGGGGCCCAATTTTTGCCTGTCCCAGTTATTTTGACAACCCCCTGTATATCAAATATTCCATCATTTGCGATACTTTAAAAATGGGGAGGGTGCAAAAAAAGGGGGAGGGCTTCCTGCAAATCTTATTACAACTCTTCATATTGGACTTAACGTTTTAAACATTATATGGCACATGAATTCCGCTGTCCTGAATATAAAACACTGTGTCGGTTTATTGATTAGATTAGATTTTTAAATAAAAAATGCAAAAAGTTCAAGTATATTTTAAAAATGACCTGGGGCAGACACGAACATTCTGAAAACGCCATTATTTTTGTTTATTTTTATACTTTCAAGCCCGGGTCGTCCGGTCTCTGTGCATTCAGATCGACTTTTTTTGTCGAACAGTGTAATAAATACATAAATAAATAAATCCTGAATTTTATACATGTGATCGTGAAAATCTGTTACACGAAATGAAAATCAATCAATCCAATTAAATGTAATTATTTGACAAAAGAATGAGTACATTTTAAAAGAATAAAGAATTCACTAATAGGGTAAATACTAATGACTTTTTACATTGTTCTGAAATTCTAGCAGCCGGACGATTAAGCTTTCGGTTGTCGCGCGATTCACCGAAGTCAGAACCGCCACGCTGATGTTGTGTAAGACAAGCGAGGTTTTCTCTAAAATAACGTAACTACTTACAGAAGGGATTTTTGTCAATAACAAGAGCCATGTACATTGATTCAAAAGTTTTTGGTTCGTCTTATGTTGTTATTTTTTTAATTTCAATTTTTATTATTATCAAAAATTCTGGGGGGGGGGGCTGGATGTTCCTGGCCCCCTGGCCCCCCCTGTTCCTACGCCAATGGGCGTGCCGAATGGTGTTCGAATAGGGTCCTAAAGCCCAGTCCCAATTTTAGTGACAAACGCTTAAGTTTAGGCCAAGAACACATGTTTACTCAATTTTTTAATGTTTTCCGGTAGTTTTAGTCCAAAAAAACATTTTTTATGTTTATTTTAGATTTTGTCACACCCCTTGGCTTAAACTCAAATTTTGGGTGTATTTTGTTTTCCGTGTCTCCGAAATGTCAGATAGGAACAACCCCGCTGCTAAAACTAAAACCCCTGTGGTGTTTTTGTCGACTAAGCGAACGTCAAACATGACCAAAAGTGTCAAGGTTCATTTATGGACCCAATTTTAAAATTAAAGATTAAATATGATATAGCCGTTGTTTGAGCGGGAAAAATTGCTAAAGTAGTTGCAGTAATATGCTCTTTCCTGTTATTAGATAAAATCAAGATTTCATTTAACATTTTAGGACCCTAATACCCTAATAGGTTTAGGTTCGAATACGGATGGAGAAAACAGTACCGTCATGCATTGTTATCGAGAACCACAGCACTGTAGTAAACTATCCAAACGAGCAATCGGCTCGTGCCGATCCAAAGCAGCGAACATCAACAGCTTCCAGCGATGTCAATGCTGAACACAAAATTGATAATCAATGCGTTCGATGAGAGGCCACTGAACCATCGTTGACAGACTCCGACGGCACAAGCGAAGCAGAATCTGATGACGAACACGCAAAGACTGAGAACAACAACGATGATCAGCAGGGAAGCGAAGTCACAACGGAGCTCGAATCTGGGAAGCGGTGGTTGTCAACCGAAACGGATGGAATGCTTGAAAACGAATCGAAACGGACATGCAGCAAAAGTGAGACTGGCTCAGAGTGGAGAGTTCATAACACGAGATCCAGAAAAAATAAAAAGCGTGATGTTTAATTTACACTGTAATTGTAAGAAAGTGAACTATTGCATAAAAAAACACGAATTTTAATTGACACGAATGCACCATGCGGTGTAAAGTGTCATTCATAAAAAAAATATTGTGTGAGATTGATCACGTGCTCAGAAAACTAGGAAAATTGAGCCGTCACATGTCTAGTTTTGGAACAAAGTCTGAAATGTCCCTCAATAGAGATTACACCGGTGGTCATTCCTGAGGTTTTTCGGTGTAATTGTTACCACCGTGGTCATTTACTTATAATTGAACTAGAAGAGTCACAGATATTATAGATCAAAAAGAATGAGCCATCGCATGCCTAGTTTTGGTACAACAACTTAAGTATCGCACAGTACGGGTATCTTAGGTGTAATTCTTGGGTTATTTTAGTAGTAAAGAAGAACCAAAATGGTAATTTATCTATAATTGAACTATAAAAGTCACTGGTATTCAAAATCATGAAGATTGAGACGTCGCATACCTAGTTTTGGTACAAAAACCTAAATTTCGCACAGAACGGGTATCTGCTGTGGCCGTTCCTGGGTTATTTCTGTGGGCCTGAAGAACCAAAGGTGTCATTCATCAATAATTGAATTAGCAAAGTCACAGATATTCAAAATCATGAAGAATGAGCCGGCGCATGCCTACTTTTGGTACAAAAACTGAAATGTCCCACAACACGGGCATCTCCGGTGGTCATTCCTGGGTTATTTCGGTGGGCCAGAAGAACCAAAGTGGTCATTCATCAATTATTGAACCAGCAGAGTCACAGGGATTAAAAATCATGAAGATTGAGCCGTCGCATGCCTACTTTTGGTGCTTTTGGTTTCCCGGTGGCCATTCCGGTGCTTCAAAAGGACCAGAATAACCATCCATTCATTCTTTTGGCAAAATACATTCAAACATAAAAAAATCGTAAAGAATTGGACACAATTCATTTGGTTTTGGGGTATAAATCTGAGTAATTTCATCGAATTGTCCAGAATGGCCACCCCCCGAGACTCCAGGAACCGGTTCCGCATGGACCGTACTGGACAGAATTTTTCAGGGATTGTGCGCCGGTAATTGATTCCTTATTACAGAAAAAAATATGCCAAAATATTCATCAACCGAATAGTACCGATGTGAATTACATATACAGAACTGCGTTGGAAACTTACTTTTCGGATGTTCCGGGTTTCCAGAACCGTGTATGAATCACTAAGTGATTTGAGAATCTCTATTCACATTCTACGTGAATACCTATTCAACAATATGAGGACGGTTCAGATTACTTGTTTAGTTACGAAACTACAGGTAGTCAAAGTAAGGGTTTCTAAAGGGAATTTTTTCAAATGTAGCAGGTGGATCTCCGGGATCTCCGGGAGGGTTTCTGAAACTAGATATGTGTGCCTTTCATTTAAGCCCAACAGAACTCAATTCGGCCAATCAGTGTTATTGCGAGCTGTTTGAATTTTCGGGTCGAAAACGACACTATAAGTCACGATTTGTAACTTTTTGTTAGGGACTAAGGACGGTTAACTGCTAACGGTACATGTTTTATAACAAGAGGTGATATAAAAAAATGATATATATTTCTTCCGTCTGGTCGGGTAAAGCTCATGTTCGAATAAAAATACGTACTACATGTTTTAAAGGTTCATACCATCATTGTAGCAAACTCTGTGAACTTTGATTTTGAGAAGATTCTAGAATCGTAAAATCAATTGAACGTTCGAGGATAAAAATATTAATTCTTATTGAAGATCTAAAAACAAACAATCATACCCACACTTCCCTATGCATCAATGCATTCACTAGCAATGCGTGGTCAGCAAGTGATAAAAATAATTCCCCCACAAAATAGCATACTCCAACCCAGCAGCCTCTTTGCTGGGATCACATATCCAAAACCATGGAACCGTTCTATCTGGGTTCAACCGCATCTCCTGGGATGCACTTTGGCCAAAATGAATGCTGCCCGTACTGCAATCGCTTTCGTTGCCTGGCAAAACTAGGCCAAGAACCGCCACTCACTGACTGCACCGAAAATCCGCACCGATCTGGACCCATCAACCCGTTTCAAAACGAGGAGAAGGACGACCCGCAAGACAACTGAAATCTCCAATCCTTCTACGGGTTTCATTGTCCGGGCTGCATTTATCTGTTTGGCGCGTGGTTTAGGGACTCCCAAAAGCTTACCGCCCCAAAACATATCAGCCGATGATGAATAGCCCACACTCGCTTGGAGAGCTTGTAGGCTATAACAGGGGTTTCAGACTTTTTTGCTCGGGGAGCACTTTTTGGAAACAAATAGTGTAAGAAATCGTAGAGAATCGGTACAAATTTTCTGAAGCACCAAGGAGCACTTGCTAATCCTTTGGAAAGCAGCAAGTGCTCCACGGTGCACAATCTGAAAACTACTGGGTTATATGATCCAAGCGTTACTCTACTCTGCTTGGCGAAGGTCGTGGATGACGATGAGGACGATGATGGCAGCATTTGTGCCGAGATTCACAATTGCCATGGGAGGCAAATAACTACATAGCTTACTGGTCCCCGGTGGATTTTGGTGGTGGTGGTGTGGCTCCAAGTGCTCTACACTCAGTGCTGCACAGACAGATAGACACCATGGCGCAAGTGTTCCAATTTGAGCATAAATACTATCTACTTCTTTCCGCCATAAATCAAGGATCGTCAACGGATCTCTAATTTAATTTTCCATCCGAGTGGAGCTCAATGCGGTTGACGGTTGGATTATTTGGATTTGTGACTGGCCATTTACGGAGCATTGTCCAACATCAAATTAAAAATAGTCATATTTTTGCACCGGATACTTTTGCCAGCATGTTAGATTTTCGAATGAAACCGTTAAACGAGATGTTTTTTTTTGACGTTGTATGTTTATATGACAGCGAGTATTGAAAGAATAAACTATTTTGAAACTTGAGGTAACAAAACGATTAATTTGGGCAAAAAATTTGTCACGCATTGAGATTAAGTACTTTCTTTTCAAAACGTAAAATCAACTCTAATAGCTAGATATTCCATATCTCGATATGAGGGACGGGTCTGGTATAGTGGTTAGAACATTATTGTTAGTGTTTTTAACTGAATACTAACAATATTTCTCAGCAAGCTTGACGTACTCATATAATAATCATGCAGCATAATACAGCAGAACAAATTTGGAATTAAATACTGCTATTAACTTAATTGGAGGTCGCTGCAAGTCACTACTGAAATTCAGACAATTTGGACAAAAAAAAACTCTTAATAAGTGTTGCGAAAAACTCAAATTCTTAAATTCATCAAGTATGAATTGAGTTGAAATCCTCCAACCCGTATTGTTAATTAATTTATTTGGTTTTACATCAACTAGCTTGATAAAATCTCGCCAACAACATTTCGCTATGGCCGCTTCTCTCCATCCTCGACTGCGAATCCGACCGGATTCGTAGCGAACACCATCTTTACAGGATTGTTGTCCGGCATTCTTGCAACATGCCCTGCCCAGCGTATTCTTCCAGCTTTAGCTACCTTCACGATATTGGGTTCGCCGTAGAGTTGAGCGAGCTCGTGGTTTATCCTTCGCCGCCACACGCCGTTCTCCTGAACGCCGCCGAAGATCGTCCTTAGCACTCGGCGTTCGAAAACCCCAAGAGCTTGCAAGTCTTCCTCGAGCAAAGTGCATTATGCGCCTTCGTATTTCCCGACTAACGTTGTTGTCAGCCGTCAACAAGGATCCGAGGTAGACGAGGTAGACGAGGTAGTCGTCCACCACCTCGAAGGTATCCCCGTCTATCGTAACACTGCTTCCTAGGCGGGCACTGTCGCGCTCAGTTCCGCCACTCAGCATGTACTTTGATTTCAACGCATTCACCATTAGACCGACTCTTGTTGCTTCGCGTTTCAGGTGGGTGAACAAATCTGCCACCGTTTCAAATTTTCTCCCAATAATGTTGTAGCCGACAATGGCCGATCCGGGGAGAAATCATGCGGCTTTAAGCGCCACTCCGTGAGGAGACCGCACAACAAGAGTAATTTTGCCCGGTTGAGACTCGTCAGGGCGAGTCCATTTAGAATCCCCGAATATGTTGAGGATCGAGCCAGCGTGCCTACAACCTACACAAGAACTGGGGAGTCTACCCTACGCAACAACATAATCTGTCGCACTACCAAATTATTCCTCCAAAGAACGCAGTAAGACGACACCCATACCTAAGACAGTGCAACATGCACAGTTGTCGCACACTGCTGTCTCATCACTGGCGGTTCCACTACTGTCCGCAAGAGGCGCGACCAGCGTAGAAGGGGATGCGCAAGACGGCAGTCAAATTGCGCCACGCATACAACATTCAAACGCACACGCAGTAACGGGACAACATTTCTCTATTCTAAACGGTCATTCTCAGAACTAGTTAATAACTATAAACAGATAATCTATTATCGCAAATAATTGAATAATTGAAACGAAATGTTTATTTCAATAGCATGCTATTTTGTGTATCGGTTCTATTTATCTACATGTGTTTCTTTCCTATTTCTACAGTCCTACTCTTTCGTGCTTTTTTGTCTATCTCTCTCTTTCTTCTCTCTCTGTGCTAAACATGTGCTCTATTCACAGTTTCCCACGACGATGCGACAAGCAGATGTGGCAAGCTTGTTTGCACCCGGGTGACTTACACAATAGGGTTGGGTGGGCCGGTCATGAATTACGTGCGCACGTTTTGGGGCTTTAACAACCACCCAACCTTAACATTTTACGGACGCTTTACTGGCCAGACGTCCAAGTGGTACTCGACCTTAGGTCGGCAAAAAATGACTCCGAGGCGTCCTCACCGGACGCCCCACTCCACAAAAAAAAACGAAGCAAAAAGGAATCGACTCACCGAGTTACCACGGGCGACGGCTGTGGTGGGGTTCCTTGCTGGATTGCGTTGCTTGCTGGTGGTTCTGCGCTCCTGGTGTGTCGCGTTGATGGGAGGCAGTGGTTCGTTCGCTGGTCCACGTGTGATCGCGGGTTCACGTGGCCAGGTGTCCTCCCGGTTGACCTTCGAGATGGCGGCCACCCAGTGGCAATTGACGACCACGGCTGTGGCTCGAAACGGCGTAGTGGCGGACCGTTTTCTTTGGCGGGTTTGGATCGCCAGAACTTTCCGACTCGAAAGGCAGAGAAGCGTCGCTAGTGGGGAAGAAGATAGCCGCGGGCTGGAAATACTATTGAGGGAAACGCACAAAACCTGACGCACTTATTTCTCTAGACTTGGACTTTGATCTAGGAAATTACACAGCTTCTTCAACAGATAGACCACGACACTTCTACACTAATCTGCGGATCGAACGAAAGTGAGATGAAACTGAGATCCTCAGATTAGGGAAGGTGCCATCGACCGAACTCAACGGAAGTTCGATATTTCCCACGAACTTCTTCGAAATGATTCGGGAGTGCCACGGTTTATGTTGAATGCTCGCTCAAGTTCGGCTTCGGCCGCGACTCATTCTTTCCCCTACTTTCTCCGGGGATTCTAAATTTCCTTGACCTTCGGAGAACTCCTTCATGGCCGTTTGAGAGCTTATGAGCTTTTTTATGGCAGATTAACTAGCTTATAGCGTAGAGGAAATTCATAATTGAATAAGCTTTGGCGTACCTCAACCTTACCTGTTTTATAGGTCTCTTTCTATCTAATCTGATGAAATAAACCGAATGAACTGATTAACCATGGAGCAACGGCTACAATGTCCATGTCGTCGGCGAAGCAAACAAATTGGCCGGATCTCGTGAAAATCGTGCCTCGACTGTTAAGTCCGGCTCTTCGCATGACACCTTCAAGCGCAATATTGAACAACAGACACGAAATTCCATCGCCATGTCGTAGTCCCCGCCGAGACTCGAACGAACTGGAGTGTTCGCCCGAGATCTTCACGCAGTTTTGTACACCGTCCATCGTTGCTCTTATCAATCTTCGGAGCTTCCCGGGAAAGCTGTACTCGTCCATGATCTTCCATTACTCTAAACGGTCAATACTGTCGTACGCCGCTCTTAAATCGATGAACACATGGTGCGTAGGGACTTGGTACTCACGGCGTTTCTGGAGGATTTGCCGCACGGAAAAGATCTGGTCCGTTGTCGAGCGGTCGTCGATGAAACCTGCTTGATAACTTCCCACAAACTCGTCTGCTATAGGCGATAGACGACTGAAGAGAATCTGGGATAGCACTTTGTAGGCGGCGTTTAGGATAGTGATTGCACGATAATTTTCACACTCCCGTTTGCCGCCCTTTTTGTAGATTGGGCATTTAACGCCTTGCTTCCACTCCTCCGGTAGCTGTTCCGTTTCAGAGATTCTGACTATCAGTCGATGCAGACAAGCGGCCAACCTGTCGGGGCCCATCTTTATGAGTTCGGCTCCGATACCATCCTTGCCAGCGGCCTTGTTGTTCTTCAGCTGTTGAATGGCATCCTTAACATGCCCCATCGTGCGAGCTGGTTGATTTTCACTGTCCGCTGAGCTGACGCTGTCCTGACCTTCTGTGCCTGTGTTCTCTGCGCCATGCAGGTGTTCATCGTAGTGCTGCATCCACCTTTCGATCACCTCGCGTCCATCCGTCAAGATGCTCCCATCCTTATCCTGGCATTTCAGCTCGCGGCACGAAGCCTTTGCTGGATGTGTTGAACTTCTGATAGAACGTTTTTTGAGAACGGTACAGCAATCTCTTGGCACTCCACCTCTTCCAGGTGGCGCTTTTTGTCCCGGAATAGGCGGGTTTGCTGTTTCCGCTTCAGTCTGTATCGTCCCACGTTTTGTCGCGTACCATGCTGCAGCATTGCAGCCCGCGCTGCATTCTTCTCCACTAAAACCTCCTAGCACTCTTCATCGAACCAATCGTTTCCTGAGCTCCGTTCCACATATCCGACAATGCTTTCGGCAGTATCGTTTATGGCTGCTTTTACTGTCCTCCAGCAGTCTTCGAGTGGGGCCCTATCGAGCTCGCCCTCATCCGGCAACGCTACCTCAAGATGCTGTGCGTACGCATTGGTGCATCCGGTTATTTCAGTCGCGCTAGATTGTACCGAGGTGGGCGTCGGTACCGTACATCGTTGATGACGGATAGTTTTGAGCGCAGTTTGACCATCACCAGGTAGTAATCTTTTTTAAAGTAGACAACCACATTCCGTTCTCATGAGTTTTTGACTAAATTATTAGTTTTGACTATTTGGGTGTGAATGAGTGACTTTGCACGAAAAACTCAAGCATGAGATTGCGTGCGTGGAAGCTCTACCGTGAGTACAGCTATGGAGGTTCCGGAAAAGTCCCGCATGGAGGTTTCGGAAAAGTTCCGGAAGAGAGAGATGGACAAAATCGCGAAGAAGTACCTGTTGTGGCCAGCGATCTGCGAGTGCGGACGGTACAGCAAACCGTTCGTTACAATCGGCACCATAGACTTGTAGATTTTTTTTTTTGAGAGAAATGCTTGCAGAAGCGCTTGCTGCCCTTCCTCCGCTCTCACCGTGATCCCACGCTGTTCTGGCCGGATCTCGCTTCGTGCCATGAGTCAAAGCCAAGCCTCAAATTTTCAAGAGCACAAATCTGGAGAACCGAACACCCATTTGAGCTGAAAACTTAATCGATTGGTCACCACCAGCTAGTGACCAATCGATTAAGTTTTCAGCTCAAACGGGTGTTCGGTTCTCCAGATTTGTGCTCTTGAAAATTTGAGGTGTGACTTTGATTCATCTTCACCTTGATGTGGTCCCGGAGGAGGCGAACCCGCCAAATACACCAGAACTTCATCCGATCGAAAAGTTTTGTGCGATAATGAAGAAGAAGTTGAAGGAAAGTGGAAAAACTTTTAAAACCGATGAAGCTTTGGAAAAAAAAACTTTGAGAAATTGTGTAAGAAAGATGGACAAAGCCTCACCCAAGAACTCATGAGCAGTGTTAAGAGAAATATACGAGCATTCAGTTTGGGGGAGGAAATTCAATCAATAAATTATGCCAAAACATAGCTTACATATAGTTATTTAATCCCTGCAAATTTTAGAAGTTTTCGCAAAGATTTTTTGGTGATCTTTTTTGTGTGTCTCATTTTTTTCAATCCAGTCTTTACAGTCTACAATACATCTTTGGTTTGTTTGTTCCGCGTAAGTTTCCAATGTGTTTCAGAAAAATTTTGTGTATTTGAGCAACGCCCCAGGTTTTGATATTTCTCTAGCTCGTGGTAAAGTAATGTAATGCAATGTCAAGTAATTTGGTAGCAATTGTCTTGAATCTTCTGGCGTTACATTCCTACTGGGACAAAGCGTTTTGTTCTCATGATCACTTCCACAGTTATCAAGAATCGAAGACAACCCTCATATTTTAAGGAGCGCAAATTTGGAGAACCGAACATCCCTTTGAGCTGAAAACTTAATCGATTGGTAACTACCAGCAAGTGACCAATCGATCAAATATTCAGCTCAAACGGTTATTTGATTCTTCAGATTTGACGGATTTCACGCCAACTCGACAAAGGGATTGGCAGCACCCCTTCAGAATTCAATGAAACTTTCTGGGTGTGAAGACTATGTGAAACTAAGATACTTTGTTTTTTTCAAAATCGATCT
This sequence comes from Aedes aegypti, assembly GCF_002204515.2. Taxonomy (NCBI): domain Eukaryota; kingdom Metazoa; phylum Arthropoda; class Insecta; order Diptera; family Culicidae; genus Aedes; species Aedes aegypti. The sequence goes on along the minus strand of NC_035108.1, from coordinate 199,830,365 downwards.
AGACTAACATTTGGAAAGGGTCAAAGTTTTTTTTTACTTATTTTATAAACCCGTATAACTCGAAAACGATAAGACCTACAAAAAAGTGTTGTATGGGGGACTGTCGTGAAATATCCTGACGTTTTAGAGAAAAAAAATGAAACAATAAAAACACATTTTCTACACTGAAAAAAAAAAAATTCAAAACTTTAAAGTCGATTTAAAAAAACAACGGCCATTTCAGAATTTGATCATCCTTAAGCAAAAAATTTGGTAATTAAATTTACTAAAATTCGTCTATACATTGCAAATTGGGCATATTTTAAGGAAAAAAGTTTTTCTAACATCGAATTTTTTAAGTCCCAAAGTTTTTTTTACTTATTTTTATAAACCCGTATAACTCAAAAACGGTAAGACTTACAAAAAGTGTTGTATGGGGGACTGTCGTGAAATTTCCTGAAGTTTTCGAAAAAAATACAGAAAAAATAAAAACACATTTTGTACACTGAAAAAAAATATTCAAAACTTTAAAGTTGATTAAAAAAACGGTCATTTCAAATTTTGATCATCCTTAAGCAAAAAGTTTCATAATTAAATTTACTAAAAGTCGTCCATACATTGCAAATTGGGCAAATTTTAGAGAAAAAAGTTTTTCTAACTTCAAATTTTTTAAGTCCCAAACTGAAATTTATTTTTTCAAAGATTTTGTTTTAAACCGTCAAACCGTTTTCAAGTGATAAATGAGTTTAAATCAGAAAATATATTGTAGTTTTTATTGAGAATAGTTAAAAAACGGAATTATACAGTGATAATGTTTTTTTAAAATGCAGGCAATCAATGGACTTCGCCTCTGCCTATGAGAAAATCAACTCCGTCTAACAATCCGACGGATTTTTATGGTTTGAAAGGTATCACAACAGTATTGCAAACATTGAAAAGTAACAACCTAATCCATACCCCATTAAATTCTCTTCTAGAAAAAGTTTTGTGAAAAAAAAAACTTACTAAACGTACCTGCGTTAAACGCCAGATGAATAAGAAATAATGAATATGTTTGTATTGTTATCTACCTAAAAAAGTTGATAAGCTCATAAGGCTGATACAAATATTAAATTTCTTTTATGTCCGAGACCACTTGGAAGATACGAGGGGGAGGGGATAAAAATAAATAGGGACCAAAAAAATTAAAATGAAAAAAAAGTTATTCATTCGAATTTTTATTTTAACGATAATTATTAAATTTTTTCAAACGTCCTCTGGATCATTATTTAACTTGGTTTTTACTTTAAAAATTGAAAAAACCTAACTGATGTCAAAACAATGATAAATCTTTTTTTTCTCCCCTTCAAAATTTTCGGATTTTTGAAGGGGGGGGGGGGTGACATAAAAGAAAATTAATATTTGTATCAGCCTAACTAATGATTTTATTTGCAAATAACAGTCTGCTTTTCTACGAAACAAAAAAGACTCCTTGAAACAAGGTTAAATACTGATAATTAGCGACTTTTCTGAAAATAATAACGATGCTCAAGGATATCATTGGAATAATTCCCAAGCTACGATACAGCAATTCTAGATTTACCATAAAAAAGATAATAAATTGGAAAATGTTAGTTTCATTACAATATCAGACCCATGACACAGTAGCAGTTCAGCTATTTATTTCAAAATTGATAAATTTTGTTAAACAAATCAAAAGTTATTTTTAAGTCAGATAGGGCTGCAGCTTATTTTAAAAATTTAAAAAAAATTGTCAGCTTATGAAATTTCAAGAAAATACATAGATTGGAAGCAGAGTGGCACTTTTTTGCCACATCCCACGGCAAAGGCCCCTGTGACGCTATTGTTGGCACTCTCAAGCGAATGGCAAAAAGAGCAAATCTTGAAAAAGACTATGGAAACACAATCGTAACTCCGCGAGAACTATTTGACTGGGCAGTGAAACAAACTAATACATGTATCACCAAATTAAATTTCTGTTATATATCTAATGAACGATATGTTAAAATGTCAGAGGAATTGGTGGAATTTTTTGATAAGGTTAAACTGTCCCTGGTATCCAAAAATATCATTGTTTTATGCCTATTAGTGATACACAAGTTAAAGCCAAACGGTATACCAATTCAAAAGATGAACCAAAAATATTCAATTTATTCAGTCAAGTCCAAAAATAATATAAATATTCATGTGCAGATACTACGTTTTAGGATATATAGCAATAATAAAAATAAAAACAAACCACGACTTTTTGCATAAGCATAATTTTGACCCATTCCAGACACCTGTTAAGATTGGCTTTGACCAAATAAGAAATTAAATATTAACCCATATCCGCCCAGCGTCCTAAAAATAGGACAGAAGCCCCGAACGCCCAGCGTCCTATAAATAGGACAGTACTTGTAGTGCAAATATCTTGAAAATAAAGAGGTTTAGGAGAAAACTGTCTTCTGCAAAGTTGATCACAGGACTGCTGACTTCCACTTGGTAACTATTTTAATTCAGAATTAACTCACCAGGTGGCGCACAGACGCCAACAAATGTCGCATATATAGGCAACATATGAAACGTACAAATATTTGCTTCGATTATATCTCAATCCAGCGATGAGATACAAAATTGGTGTCTTCGACAAGGTTGAATAACTAAATAATACCTATTCGCATAGAACCTTATAAATTCGGAAAACACTCCCAAGATGGCGCTAGTGAGCCAAAACTTTATTTGCTTATATCTTAGCCCAGTTATGAGATACAAAAATGGTGTCTTCGACAAAGTTGAACAACTAAATAACACCTATTCGCATAGAACCTTATAAATTCGGAAAACATTCCCAAGATGGCGCTAGTGAGCCAAAACTTTATTTGCTTATATCTTAGCCCAGTTATGAGATACAAAAATGGTGTCTTCGACAATGTTGAACAACTAAATAATACCTATTCGCATAGAACCTTATAATTTTGGAAAACACTCCCAAGATGGCGCTAGTGAGCCAAAACATTATTTGCTTATATCTTAGCCCAGTTATGAGATACAAAAATGGTGTCTTCGACAAAGTTGAACAACTAAATAATACCTATTCGCATAGAACCTTATAATTTTGGAAAACACTCCCAAGATGGCGCTAGTGAGCCAAAACATTATTTGCTTATATCTTAGCCCAGTTATGAGGTACAAAAATGGTGTCTTCGACAAAGTTGAACAACTAAATAACACCTATTCGCATTGAACCTTATAATTTTGGAAAACATTCCCAAGATGGCGCTAGTGAGCCAAAACTTTATTTGCTTATATCTTAGCCCAGTTATGAGGTACAAAAATGGTGTCTTCGACAAAGTTGAACAACTAAATAACACCTATTCGCATTGAACCTTATAAATTCGGAAAACACTCCCAAGATGACGCTAGTGAGCCAAAACATTATTTACTTATATCTTAGTCCAGTTATGAGATACAAAATTGGTGTCTTCGATAAAGTTGATCAACTAAATGGGAACTATTCACCTAAAACCTTATTTGTTCGGAAAACACCCAAAAGATGGCAAAATTTTGATTGTTTATATCTCAGTTCAGTGATGGTGTCTTCGACAAATGTGTTTAACTGAATGAGATCTATTCGCCCGAAAACTTATTAGTTCGGAAATCATTCACTAGATTGCGCTAGTGAGCAACTATTGTATTTGCTTGCATCTCAGATCTGTTATGAGATACAAAATCGTTGTCTTCGACAATGTTGAACTACTAAATGATACTTAGCCACATAAAACCTTACAACACAGACAAAATGGCTTGTGGGCAAAGATTTTATTATCTAATATCTCAGTCAAGTGATTAGATACAAAGTTTGTGTCATGGACAATGTTGAACAACTAAATGAATCCTATTCGCCTAAAACCATATTAGTTCGGAAAACACTCACAAGGTGGCGCTAGTGGTCAAATATTTTTTTTTTTTTTTTTATCAGTCAAGCGATGAGACTGAAAAAAACCGAACTCTCGAAATTGGTATCTTCGACAAAAGTGTTTAACTGAATGGGATCTATTCACCCAGAAACATAGTAGTTTGGAAAATTCTCCCAAGGTGTCGCTAGTAGACAAACATATTATTTGCTTTTATCTCAATCTAGAGATTGGATACAAAGTTTGTGTTTTTGACAAAGTTGGAGAACTGAATGAGACCTATTCGCCTGGAACCTTATTACTTTGGAAATCACCTAAATGTCACTACTGGGCACACATTTTATTCGCTTATATATCAGTCCACTGATTAAATCCGAAGAAAGCTATTCCTCTAAAACCTTCTTAGTTCGGAATTCATTCTCATGATTGAAGTCCAGTGATGAAAAATTTGGTATCTTCGAAAACGATGATCAACTAAAGTAGATATTTTCGCAAAAAAACATATTAGCTGGGAATTGCTTTTATGTGCGAAACATCAAGGAAACAATCAATAAGAAATTGGGCTGCCTAGATCAAAACAATGGATACTTACTATCAATTCGAGCAACAATCGCTTATTTCGGATGTAATGCTCCTTACATTTTTAGATGAACCTTGACACCATTTAAATCTCTTGATCCTTTGAAGGGAGTGAAGAACGAAAAAAACGACAAACCAATGAACTGAACTCCAAGGGTGAAGGGCGGCTGTCAAATGAGAGTAAAATTGAATTGCCGCCAACCTAAGTCCAGAAACAGTTTTATGACTTAAACGTGGAAAAGTAAAAATTATTATTCGCAAAATTACAGGTAATAAATGCGCTTGAAAGATATTGTTTGCAAGCAGTTATTTACTACGCGCTACTGCAGTGCGTTGTTGCCAATTTAATCAGAAAATTCTACTTAATTCCCAAAATGAATGTTTTCGAGGAAATCGATTACGCCTTCGCATTGTTTGGTCGTAGTTTTGTATGACTGTTTACTTTTTAGAACCAGCGACGCGTTGAGGTAGTAGTAAAGAGCCTTCCTTGCTGAACTCACTCGGTCCAAGAATTGTGACATTTGAGCGGGTACGCTTCCGTATGCTCCCCAGGTATTCTGGCCAGCTCTAGTGTCAAAAATATTGGACCGCGTGGATTCGGTTCTATCGCTGAATAAGACTATATGCATCAGTGATGCAGTAACTTAAACGTTATAGCCGAATAATGTTGGCTTCAAATATTCACATCTGTAAAGCATGTAATAGTTGGAGTCCAATATTTGACTGTCATTGGACTGAAGGACTAACTTTTGATCAGCACTAACGAAATTCTGATATTGCCAAATATAAATTTCGATCACTGTCAGATCAGAGTCACATTCTATACTAATAACTTGAACCAGAAAAAATATGTTGATAGTTATGTTTCCATTATCAGCTGGCAAGTTGTATATAATCTTTTTGAAGACTATTCTGAAACATCTGTAGGTTTTTTTCTAAATCAAAATATTTTATGTAAGATTTTATTTTGTTTTTTGTATAAATGGTTTAAGTGTGCATTATTGTACATGTCATGTATGGAAATGTATGTATGTATGTATCTTACTTACGTGGTAGAGCAGAAAATTGAATTGAAGTCACTAAATGATTTAGTTCTGCCATGCACCTTTCGCCTCTGAAATTTTTATTCTTTATGTTGCAATTTCTTTATCAGGGTACGTCCATAAATTACGTCATGCAAAGTTATGCCATATTCATCCTCCTCAATTTTCTTCTGTATCACACTTTTTGTATGGATTCCAATTTGTATATGGGTAGTCACGTTTCATTGTAACCCCCTCCTTCCTCTTCTGTACGTGACGTAATTTATGAATTATCCCTCACCAGCAGTTTTTTCCAACTTGTTTACATTGTAATGGGTCGAACTGCATGAAAATATATTTGATTTATCTCGAAAATAAACTCATAGAACAGCTAGATATGGACGACACACTTTCAAGATTTTTTTTGGATCCCCACCATAGACTTGAAATTTGTTGGTGAAATAAGGTTTAATTTATGGGAATACGACTATGAGTAACAAATACGGAGCTGAATTGCAATTGTGAGATACCTTGGGCGTTAACGGGTTAATGTGATATCTTTCCAACCATAAAAAACCCATCGGATTGTTAGACGGAGTTGATTTTCTCATAAGCGGTTTGGTGCGAGATCAATTGAATTTAATTTAAAAAAAAACTCTGTATAATTCCGTTTTATTTCTTTTAACTACTCCCAATAAAACAAATATGATCTATTTTAAGATTAAAACTCAATTATCACTTGAAAATATGATCACACTAGACTATTTAAAGCGAAATAAAAATAAAATAAAAAAATCATTTTGGACTTAAAAAAATCGATGTTAGAAAAACTTTTTTCTCTAAAATAAATAAAATAAAAAAAATATGTATCGAAAGTGTTTATCATTTGAAGACCCTGCACGGTATTAACTCGAAATTGTCAAAAATGTCGAATGTGATAAATATGCAGTTATGGGCAGTTTAGCACACAGTTGATAACCCAAAAACGAACCAGTCTAGGAGTCTGTAAAACGTGAAGGATTCACAGATTCGTCCTAAATTAGCAAGTCGGTTCTATATTTCTCTTAGAGATCTATACAGTTACAAACATGACATCCGACAGCATCATAAAAATCTTAAAGGCTGATCAGTCATTGGTCCACACTTATAAAACCTACACATCAGCGTTGTAGCAATCTTATTAATTCGGCCAAACGGCGTTCGACTAAACGACATTTTCGGCCAGATGGCATTCAGCCAAATGGCGTTCGGCCAACTGGCTGGACACCGTAACTTACGACTTAGCACAAATTTCATACAACGAAGTCGCTCAGATATAACGCGATTTATGCAAAACTGATACGAGGAGATTTTAGAAATGTAATACAGTCAAACCTCCATGAGTCGATATTGAAGGGACCATCGACTCATGGAAATATCGAGTCACGGAATAGATATTCTATGAAAAGCTGTTTGAGGGGACCATCACAGTAACCATGTTTTTTTTTAATTTAGTATGGTTCCATGAGTCGATATCGAGTCGATATCGACTCTTGGAGGGTTCACTGTACGATCATCAAACAGGTAGCGTAGGGGATTTTGTTAAATTGAAGGTAATGTATTTTTTGAGAATGTATTTTAATTTTAATGAAAAAAAAAATGTTACAGAATTTGAGTATATAGGGTAATTGATCAATTAGTTGTGAGTGTTCCTATAGTTGCGGTAGTGCCATTTACTCTGATTTTATTGAATTAGCTGCAGATCCGACCCCGCCAATCGACGTATTGGTTTATTGATACAGGAAATAGCCGAAAATATCGTTCAATTCGCTTCAAAATTGATAAAATATCACCAAAACTGTATAAACTTTTTTCACTTGTACCAATAGTTGAGGTAAAGTGTTCTTATAGTGGAGGATCCCATAAGAAAACAACAAATACTGCAACTATAGGAACACAAATTTTAAATTTACCTCAACTAAAGGAACAGTGTACCAATAGTGGAGGCATTATTTTTCACTGACAAGCCGATGGTTACTGCGATGAAATCAGTTTTCTTATCAAGTAAATGGTCGTTACCTCCCATTACAGCTATAATATGTAGATTTATTGTGCTACTTGAATTTTGAGGGGTTAAATGAGGTTGAACCGTGCTTAGTAACTCCACTATTGGGACATTTACCCCATATTCCATTTTTTAAACACGAATGATAAAAATAAATTGAACAAGATTACAAAATGTTCCATTTTACAGAATCGATAATCCAGAAAACCGAGTACAAATGTGAAAAACGAATTTTGCTTTCATTGTAAACATTTTATTACCAATTAGGGTGCCGGTACCATTAGTGGACTACCTAAGCTTTAAAAAATCATAAGAAAATAACGAAAAGCCTTAACAGGGATCTTTTGGCGTCAACAGAAAGATATAAAAATATAAAAAGAGTGATAAAACTAATTTTTTAACATGAAATCGCTTAAGCCACTATTGGTACACGTGTTCCAGTAGTTGCGTTAGTGCTCCAGTAATAGACGTTCAGCAATGATACAAGGAATTTTAAACTAAATGGTAATTTTTTACAAAGGTTTAGCATTTTTCCCTCTCGGAACTGCAACTAATAGCTTTCGAATGAAGCATAAAAATCATCTCTTCATTGTTACTTGGGAGTCGGATGACCCCTCAGCAAGACCTGAGTACCGGCGAGCTAGAGCGTGAGCTTTTTGCTCTCAGGATCGGCTTTTCGAGAGGCTAACCAAGGGCTCAATAAAAGGAAACACTCTTAATGAATTTCACTAGTTTATTTGGGTGTTACTCACAAATCTGTGTGGGCTGTGTGGGTGTTATTCGATGGGATGGCCGGCCGGCGCTTACTGCTGCTGCTGTTGGGGTCGGCGGGTTGCTTTTGGGAGGCAGAATGGAGGCGAGGAGGTGGCACGTGGTTGATCTACTTTTAGGAGACGTCGGGTCCTCGAGGGTTAAACTCTAGTCGGGAATGGCCTTCGACCGACAATGGGGGATTACTCGACTTCTTCGGCGGTAGTTGGTCCTGATTTCTGCTGGGCGCTTCCAAAATGGGAATAAGCTAAGCGCTATTGGGTCCTGGTTCTCTTAACCGTGTAAATGCGGTGTATCAATTTTATTGCCACTGGCGGTATTTATTAAAAGTTGAATATCAGCTTTTGAAGAGGCTTTAGCTGAACTCTAGCATCTTACAACTTTGGCGATCACTATAGAAAGAGACCGAGCCAGCTTTTTAATTTCCCCAGTAGCCTACCCTTTCCATACCAAAATCCCTTTTCCATCTCTTTTTTTCCAGTCCTTTCCTCAACTCGCGACAACTCCTCGAAAGTTTCCCCTGCAGCAGTTTTTAGTGTGTTGTGTATAATGTTCTAATGGTGTTTTACAAATTTTGTTCTGTTTAACAATCATGATTTCTTTTTAATAATTTTACTTATTTCTACTAACATATTAAGTGTGCATGCTCATTTTATGGGTTTCTTAAAATTTTTAATTACATTTAGTATATACATAGTTCCTGTTTAATATAGCTTTAAGTGACTAACATTTTTAACAAACTGACAAATTAAATATATCTCAGGCTTCTATTTTTATTCGGCATAGTGATTTGGATTTTATGCCCCAACGGTAACATCATTTTTATACATCCATTTTAAAAACTGCTTCCATCCGTTGATCCACACTGGAACACAACGGCAACTATTTGTGCAAGGGAACAATTTTTTTGCGTAAACCTAATTATTTATATGACTTTTTGATAGCGACCTATCAACCAAAAATAACTCATGTCGTTTTTATCGAAAAATGTACGTTTTATTGCATAGTCAAATCTACTGGTACATTACAACCAATGGTACCGGCACCCTACACAGTTCGCATAGCATATCATAGCATAGCATAGACTGACTGTACATGTCAATGGTTGCTACTCCGTGATTGATCGGAACTGGTAAGAATTGCACTACGATCCAAATGAATAAGGGATGGGAGTTTCCGCTTACTCTCGAAGTGCAATTTTAGCAGATCTAATATTATTGATCAATAACGGCGCCGGCCAAGTCCTTACAGTCAGTTGGGATGGGGAAGGAATGTTAGGGTATAATGATTGTCGCTTCTAGAGACCGAGAATACCTCTGCATCTCCACAATCACCACGGGAAGGGTGTTTATTAGTGAGGGAGGAAAAGATCTGGGAGTCACCTCTGGTCGGTGATGCGATCCATGGACAAGGGGGAAATATGCGACTTATATTTTAAGCTAGTTTTGTATTTTTGTCTTCAGAAGTTTTTGGAAGAAGCTTTAAAAAATACGTCAACATCTCATAAAAGTTATGCTTTCAAGAAAAAATGTGTTATTATAAGCATGAAACGAACTCACCAGTTGGTAATCTATTCTCGACTGAACACAAAACTGACACTGGCAGCAAAACTTCTTGGCGTCCCGAAAACAAACCGTCTTGCTTTGGCCTTCCCAAATATCTACCCAGCAAGACGCTCCAAAACAGAGAAAAAAATTCTCCGGCGACGAAAACACGCGCGAAACCGTGAGCAAAATCAATCTGACGACGCAAACCGAACTGTCCTGCTTTGGCTTCACGAAGCACTACCCAGCAAGACCGGTACCAGCACCCTACACAGTTCGAGAAGAAAAAGTCGATCTGAATGCACAGATGCACCACGGGCTTGAAAGTATAAAAATAAACAAAAATAATGGCGTTTTCAAAATGTTCGTGCCCCAGGTTATTTTTAAAATATACTTAAACATCTTGTATATTTTATTTAAATATCTAATCTAATCAATAACCCGACACAGTGTTTTATTTTCTGGACAGCAGAATTCATGTGCCATATTATGTTTTAAACTTGAAATTCAATATGAAGAGTTGTATTAAGATTTGCGAGGACTACCCCCCATCCCCTTTTTCTTGTACCCGTCCCATTTTAAAAGTATCGCAAATGATGGAACATTTGATACAAATGGTTGAACTAAGCGATTTTAGTGATACTACAAGCCACCAGCTATCTCTTCAGAAATATCGCGCTTTATGAGCAATCCCTTGGCCTTACTGTGGAGCCGTCCATAAATTGCGTGTTCATTGCTCCCTAAATGGGGATCTGTTCAAAAATTACGGTTCATATACATAATTATGTGTTATCACCTTATTTTTATTAAGACCGTCAAACTTTGTTTATGGATGATTTTGTAATACGATTATTGCACTATTGTAATGAGACTAATGAGTCAGTTCTTCTAATGGAACAAATCGAAGTCTTCTTCTTCTTTGTGGCGTTACGTCCCAACTGGGACAAAGCCTACTTCTCAGATTATTGTTCTTATGAGCACTTCCACAGTTATTAACTGAGAGCTTTCTTTGCCGATTGACCATTTTTGCATGTGTGTATCGTGTGGCAGGTACGAAGATACTCTATGCCCTGGGAATCGAGAAAATTTGCTTTACGAAAAGATCCTCGACCAGAGGGATTCGAACCCACGACCCTCAGCATGGTCATGCTGAATAGCTGCGCGTTTACCGCTACGGCTATCTGGGCCCCTCAAATTGAAATCATATTGTTTTGAAATTTTCGAAATAAACACTCTGTTTTTATTCATTGTCTTTAAAATAATATGTATTTCATGATCATCACCTATGAAATTGCTGGAATACCTCATAGGACATTCTATAGAATTGTAAAGTGTTTTTCTCCGGAATCTTTAAAAACAAGAAAACAAGAATCTTCTTCCGGAATTCATATTCTCTGAAAGTTTTAAAATTTGGCTGAAAGCTGAGCCAAGAGAAATGTTTTTGGTGCTGCATTGGTTCTATTCAGAATCGTGCATTTGTTGAAACAAAAAAAGGCAGTTTTCGACATCAAATCTAGAAAAACAAAACGTCCGTTTCTTTATATTGTAAATTATGATATATGGACGTTCTTATTTTTCATGATTTGTAGACCTATTGGAAGAAAACTGCTTTTAAAATTTAAATTCCTATTAGAGCCTTGAGCTGTTCAAAAGATCCCAATAGGGTATATAACTACTTGGGCATTTCGCCATTAACTTTAACAGGGGTTTTCCTCAGGCGAATTGTCTTAAACTTTACAATAAGAAGCACTTCAATACGACGCACCCCCCCCCCTCCTTTTGGTTGCGCCAATAGTCAGTAGTTATTACATGTGGATGGAAGTCAAAGGAAGAAGAAGAATAGTCATAATAAAAATCAAAAGTAAAGCACACGTTATAATAAAGGTTGCCAACTCATTACGTAAAAAATATGATTTAATCAGATAATAAATAAGCAAAAAAAATATGGAAAGCTTCCTAAGTGCGTCAGCACTCAGCAGCCAGTGAATTCAATTTCGTGTTCATGAATGCTTCCATTCTGATCCGTGAATAAGCTTTTGTCTCCTGCTGGATGGCACAAATTGAGTGGCGGAATCGGGGTAAAAAAGTAGGCAGAACTTTTTCGCCACATCAAGCATGTGACGACGCGCGAACGCTTTTCCGCTTTTTGCACTTTGAGTTTGAATGCACTACTGAAAGGATGGATGCGCTCGTTCGCCCATACTCACCATAGGGTAAATCATGTATTTTGGACAGTCTTAGGATAAACATAAAGGATAAAGGATGAGCATGACCATAGATGACTGTACAATTCGTTGTTGCTACTCCGTGATTGACCAAAACAATCGAAGTTGCACAGAGATTTAATGAATGGGGCTCACTCGCCCACGAAAGAGCAAGTGACGCGATCAATATATCAAACACTACAACGATCCACGGCGCGTTTTCATTTCACTACTCGTCCGACGCGCGACATGTTTGATCCTGCCCTCATCGCCTGCCCCAGCAGGAGCAAGCGTTAAGGTCGAAGAATCAAACAGAACTCATTCACTGCTTAAGGCACTGATGTATTATTAAGTAATGTTACTAATTTCTTACTACTAATAAGACAATAATTACTGTACTTTGAGTTTCTAGGAAGAAAAAGTTTATAAAGTGCAACTTTGACTTTATGTAATTGTCTGTTTTATTTATTGGACACCTCATGTTAATATAATTTAGACAGGGGCGTTTCCTCAATAGCCAAACAATGGTTTCTTAAAATCAAAGTCATTCTCATCTTATTCAAAATGAACTTAAAACGACTAATCTGTCCATATTGTATGCATGTCCATAATAAGTACGTTACCCTATAGATGGGAACGACTAACGAACAAGTCGGGGAAAATGCACTTGCCGCGTCGCATCATCCACATGGTCTAACGATGATGGCGGTTTCTTTCTAACCATGTGGTTAATGGATGGAATGGGAGCGCACAGTGCCTCGTTTTCATCGTTAGTTATTTTTTTCCTCATTTAGTTTGAAGTGTATGATTTGCGAACATGTTTTACGGGATGAAGTGTTCACACCATTCTGAATATGCATCCATTTTATAACGAGTATTTTTTCCGGTATTGTATCAGCTGTTCACACTGCTACATTGAGAGTTGAGATGCGTAATAGCCATCATTAGACAATTCGTCTAGAATGATTGTAATCATTGTAAAAAATGTAACAAATTAAAATGCTTCTTTTGACCATCATGTTGAAATGGAATACGAACCCACCATCTTTATCATAGTATTGCTGAATAGCTGCGTGTTTACCGCTACAGCTGTGTGTCCCTATCTACTATCTACGAATGTAATTTCCGCAGCCTCAATCCGCAGTAAATCTCCAACATGTGCCAATATCCCCACCACAATTTCGAAGAACTGTCCAAACGGGACGAAATTGAAAACAATTTGCCACAGCTCATCGTAACTTTTCATCCATTTTCTCCGTCAGCAATTTGACGTTTCCGTCGAAACTTTCTGCCCACACTCTCGGAAATGGCAACGGGAATCGAACGATGGACCGTCAGACCGATCGGAAGTTTAACAAGTTTAAATCGATTGTCTGGTTTGGTCAGTAACCCCGAGACCAATTTCTTTTTTGTCGTGGTGGTTCCTTTTGCGGTCGGCCGAATCTCGGAACGGGAAAAGTTTTAACCGAGTGTAGCTAAACTAATCTGTTTTGGGGTGATGCAGTAAAGCGCTCTCCACAATAAAGTGTATAACTCACATAATCAGGGTGGAACGGATTGTTCGAAAATAAAAAAAAATCAACTCGCTAAACATGAACGCAGCTGGCAACTTGATATCGATCGTAATCTTACAGCTTAGCTTAGCTTAGGCTGACTACACATATCAATGGTTGCTATTCCGTGATTGACCGAAGTCAGTGAAAATAATAGAAATATTAGTAGTAGAACGCTAATAGCGCTGTTTTCACAAAACTGAATTAGTTTATTATCACCTTTAATTGTATCTTTTCATTGTTTGATCGATGCCATGTTGTAGTGGATGGTTTTAAAATTTATTTGACACTTTGAGGACCGGTAGGGTCGATGTACCAATAGCCGCATAGCTAAGAACAAATATTCGTATAAAATCGAAAAATAACGCTAGCGTCATTATTTTTACATCATCTGAAAGCTTTTTATCATGGTTTTGTAGGAAAAATGTGAAAACTGAGAATATTCATATGTTTGCATTTATTATCGCTTATGCCACTATAGGAATACATGTGCCTATAGTAGCACTATTTCTAATTTCTGTTCCTATAGTAGCACTAGCATCACGGCGTTGGCAAAATACTAATCAAAACCGTATTTTTACAAAGCTTTTATATTTTTCCTTCAAAGTGTGGATCAAAAGCTTTCGTTTGGTGTAAAAAAAGTACTTAATTCATTAATTATTTCGTATAATAAAAAATAGTTTCTCTCAGTAGTGCTACTATAGGAACAATAGGTTAACTATAGGCGCAAGGGAGCTCAAATTTTAAGCATAACTAATTATTTCGATCATTTTTTGAACAAAATCAAGCTGTGTATCAATGGTACTTAGATAAATAGCTCCTGACCTTCATGTCAAAAAATATTTTGAAAAGATTCATAGCAAAACGGCCGTAAAAAGCCACTAGTGCGACTATAGGGGACTGTCCACTAAGGGAACACTGACCCTACTCAAGCTGTCAGCGCGTGGCAAACTAGATGTTGGTAACACGAACAGTAGCGACATTAGCATTCTTAGGTTAATGCTTCTACTGTGAAAATGCACAAAGAATAAACTTAGAAGTTCGGTTGGGATTGGTCATAATCTTCTTCAGTGTGCATGATTCAGTGCCTCTATTTCTTCTTCTTCTTCTTGGCATAAACGTCCTCACTGGGACAGAGCCTGCTTCTCAGCTTAGTGATCAAAGCGCACTTCCACAGTTATTAACTGAGAGGAAATTGCCAATACGATAAGATCCTGGACCGACCGGGAATCGAACCCAGACACCTTCAGCATGGCTTAGCTTTGTAGCCGTGGACTCTAACCACTCTGCTAAGGAAGGACCCCCTCTAAGGTGCCTCTATTTATACAGGGTCAATAACGGCGCCGGCTACGTCCTTGCAGTCAGGTGGGATTGTTGGGGGAAGGAATGCTAGTGTGTAACCTTTGCTATTTGAAGACCGTGTTTGCCTCTGCATCTCCACAAAGGTTACTGGGAGGGATGGTTGTTTATAGGAAGGATCGTTGGGTCACAGGATTCACTTCGATAAGCGATTAGACCATGATAAATAATTATTTGTGAGATATAAACATACTCTTATTCTTATGCCGACACTTACAGTGGCGAATCATCCAAAGTTTTTTGAATAAATTGAACCTTTCGCAAGTCTACACTTGTAGTGTCGAACCATTCAAAGCTTTTTTTTAATTACAAAAAAAGGTAAAAAGAAAGAAGTGTTTTGAAAAAAAAAAAAAGTTAAACATTAATGATTCATGAATCAGAGTTTATGTCGACACTCACAGTGACGAACCATTCATAGTTTGTTGAAAAATCATATTTCCGTTCCAAGCTGGTTTTCGAGAGGGCCGATCAACGACGGATCAAATGTTTACCCTGCGTCAAATCCTAGATAAATTCCGGGAGTACAACTTGCAGACTCATCATCTGTTTGTAGATTTCAAAGCAGCGTACGATTCAGTGAAGAGAAACGAGTTGTGGCAAATTATGTCCGAACATGGCTTTCCGGCGAAGCTGATTAGACTGATTCGTGCAACGCTTGATGGATCAAAATCAAGTGTGCGGGTGGTGGACGAGATTTCATCATCGTTCGTAACCTTAGATGGATTGAAACAGGGTGACGCTCTTTCTAACTTGCTGTTTAACATAGCGCTCGAAGGTGCTATCAGGAGAGCCGGTGTGCAGAGAAGCGGTACCATTATCACACGTTCTCATATGCTCCTTGGCTTCGCGGACGATATCGACATCATCGGGATTGACCGTCGGGCAGTGGAAGAGGTGTTCGTGCCTTTCAAGAGGGAGACAGCGAGAATCGGGCTCACGATCAACACCACAAAAACGAAGTACATGATAGCTGGTGGTCAACGTGGGTCCGGACGTGTTAGTGGTAGCGAAATGGTGCTAGGTGGTGATAAGTTTGAAGTGGTGGAAGAATTTGTGTATCTTGGAACACTAGTGACATGCGATAATGATGTTACCCGCGAGGTGAAAAGACGTATTGCAGCTGCGAGTCGGGCTTTCTACGGGCTCCGTAACCAGCTGAAGTCCCGTAGCCTGCAAACGAAAACAAAACTCGCGTTATACAAGACACTGATCCTTCCGGTTGTCCTTTATGGCCATGAATCATGGACATTGAAGGAAGTCGACCGGAGAGCTTTCGGGGTGTTTGAACGTAAAGTGCTGCGAACAATACTCGGCGGTAAACTAGAAAACGGCATCTGGCGGCGTCGCATGAATCACGAGTTGTACCAAGTGTATA
Organism: Aedes aegypti; assembly: GCF_002204515.2. Classification (NCBI taxonomy): domain Eukaryota; kingdom Metazoa; phylum Arthropoda; class Insecta; order Diptera; family Culicidae; genus Aedes; species Aedes aegypti. The sequence goes on along the minus strand of NC_035108.1, from coordinate 199,814,039 downwards.
AAGAGGTGGATATTGTCAAGCGCATAAAACACGGCAGGCTGCGTTGGGCTGGTCACGTTGCCCGTATGCCGGAAGAACGACAAGCAAAGATAATATTCAACAGAGAACCCGGACGAGGCCGCCGACTTCGTGGTAGGCCGCGCACACGATGGCTTTTTGCGGTTGAGGAGGACTTAAGGGCACTTAACGTTCAGGGCGACTGGAAGCGATTGGCCCAGGACCGAGCCCAGTGGAGAAGACTCATCCATTCGGCGCAGATTCATCGTAGCGAATTGTAGCCCATCAAGTATCAAGTATCAAGCATATTTCCGTTCCACCGTTTTAACGATTAAATGTGCAGTCATGTACATATTTTATAGATTAGAAATAGTAGCATGAAACGAGTTCACCAATTGGTCCGTCATTCTTGATGAGCAGCCACAATCAACTTTCAGCTTCATTCGTTCATTCGGCTATATAAAAGCACTAAGAAAAAATAGGCGCGTGACCCGAGAGGGAAAAAAAACTTACGACTGCTCGGGCTTTCTTGACACACTGCCCAGGAGCACCGACGTGCGACATGTTTGATCCTGCACTCAACGATCGCTCCGCAAGAGCAAACGTCAAGGTCGAAGGAACAAACAGAACTCTTGATATCGATCGTACTCTTACATCCGATAAACTATATGATATCATAAATGTTATGACAAAGTAGCATTGGTTGCATCGTGTTCCATTTAAAATACAAGTATGGCAAACATTGATCAATCGTCTTAGGGAATCAAATTTTTTAAGAATGATGAATAATATTGCTCGTAAACTCTAAATCGCATTTCATTGTGGGAAAAAAGATACTCACATTCATGTTTACGTGGTTTTAATGGTCGCTTAATTTCTTAGCCATTAAAAAGAAAATTAAATTTGTTCTGCTTTATGACAGCAGAATTATGAATTATGATGATATCTATTTTAGTTCAAAAGTGAAAGAAGTTTTCCTGTTAAATATCCTTTGTTTTTCATGGCATTTTATCAGAGTTACAAAAATAACACATCTGTAATTTTTTAATATAATATACAATTTTATTTTGTCTTTTGAATGACGTCAAAAAATATTTTTTTATGTTTGCCCCAATCAGAGATATTCACAATCAAAGTAGGCATATTTTTGTGAGAAAAACGACAATAATTCCCAAACGGAAGGAGATAGCATTTTTCTTCAGTCGTCAAATTACGCATTTTTCAAAGCTCTAAAAGTGTTTCATAGACTACTTTGATGAGATATTTGAGTTGAAAACGCTAGAGCCAGAAAACCAGTTTTGTGCGGACCACCCTATGTCACCGTAGGAAAAAAAGCTCTAAATCGGTCAATTTAAGAGATACAAAAAAACTTTTTTGGCAAAGTTGCTTGAAATTAAATGGTCTACAACTTTGCTGAGGCATGTACATATAATATAATTTCTACAAATAAGAAATTTAGTTACACTGTTTCCATGAAAACGTGGTCCACCCTAATTTACAATAACACCAAACAAATGGCCCTACTAATACAAACAACTTTGTAGAAGACCGTTTCCATCTAATGATTCATTCTAAAGCACAAAATGCATCTTTCCGCGTAAAATTGATTCCTGGACCACTGTGCTTTGGGTCGTTGCTCGTACGCGGTAATATTGACGATTTCGAAGCTCTTAGGTAGAATCAGCGTCGATTAGGTTAATATAAAAAAAAACATTATAGGTAATTACCAAAGAGAGCCGTGAACGCGAAGTTTTTGTTTTTGTGTAGGCTTGCTTGGTTATCGGATGATACGCAGAGCTAACGGTGGTTTGAAAACATATATTTTTCCTCTTCCTTTTTTTAGGTGCGGCTATTTACTCAATATAGCCGATCGCTTGTCGCGAATTTTGCCATGCGTTATAGTATTCAAAAGATTTGTTTTCGGATTGAGGCTTTCATCTCGGTTTGCACGTTTCGATTGGTCTGTTTTCATAGCTATTTTTTTTTAATTTCTACCTTTTTTACGGTTCGATGACCCTGGAGGGATCGAATCTGCTTTTTACTGGTTAACAAGCAGAAAACTATTACCGTAATCGATTATTTTCATACTGTAAATAAAATATTGCTTCTCTTTTGATTGTCGGGTTTCAAGAGATTACATAAAAAAAAACAATTAAACAACAAATGATCTGTGTCCGTCGCTAGCTTTCAGGCGAATCCTGACCTTATACGCCTCCAAACCGCCAACTCCGTAGCACTTATGAGGGCGTCGGTGGCCTCTCGTTAAGTAAGTCAACTACATCAACATTTCCTTTCCCTATCCCAAGTTAGGGTAAAGATGGACGTGGCCGGGAATAGCTGTATTCATGGTTTTGATTCTCTTGTTTATGATTGGATAAAGGTTAACCCCCAAGCCTAGTATCCAATCTATGAAGTATACCGTAACTACGCTAACGCTACTTGGCGTTATCGTCCATCGTATTGAACTTTGATCAGTATTGCAGTGATTGATGCTGGTATAAACCGATGCTTAACAGTTCTTTCTCAAGACGGCTTTCGCATTATGCAATAAGATAGTGATAGATCTTGCCCGTTCAATACAAATAATGCAATGAAATTGTAACTTATCGTTTCCTCTATTCGTCGTATCATTTTCATTTCTATCGCAATCAGTTTTTAGATTTGTCTTAGGGAAGATTCAAATATGACATCCATCGTTTTTCAGGATTTCTAGACACTCATCCCCCCACTGTTTCGCTTTTTCCAATACATAATACATGCACTGTCACTCTTACATAAACCCCCCCACTACCTCAAACGATGGACGTCATATTTGGATAACCCCTTACAACTAACAGCTCACTGTGATATAGGGAGTGATCAAAATACAACACTTAAATGTTACAATAAAATGTTTTACTAGAATATATAGATCTATAGGCATTAGAGTGGTTCAAAAAATCGTTTTTGCTCCACACCGCTCATTCGATTCTAAATCAAATTCTGAGTGTCCTCCCAAAATTTGAACTCATTTGGATGAAAACTGAGACTGCACAAGCCCTTTGAAGTTTATATGGGAATTACTATGGGAAAAGCAAGCAATTCATTCAATTGGTCATAGTTTTTACCCATGTGCTCTTGGGGATAAGAGCTACATTGATACTGTGAGATACATTCATCAGCTACAACTTTGCTGAAGACCGTTTTCAAATCGGACGCCTCAGTAATTAGTTATTGATTTATATCCAGTCACAAATGCTTCAGCAGTGCTCATTTAACTTCTGAACAGGCAACATTGCTGCACCTGGCGCGAAAGATAGCACGCACAAATCATGGCTACTATGTTTTACTGCACATATGCAGTGATGCCCGCAGAACAGCCCAATAATTATAGACAAAGTTTTACAACTCATTCAAAAATCAATAACTAATTACTTGGGCGTCCGATTTAAAAACGGTCTTCGGCAAAGTTGTAGCTGACAATTGTATCTCACAGTATCAACGTAGTTCTTATCCCCAAGAGCACATGGGCATACACAATGACCGATTGAATGAACTGCTTACTTTTCTCATAGTAATTCCCATATAAACTTCAAAGGGCTTATGCAGTCTCAGGTTTCATCCGATTGAGCTCAAATTTTAGGAGGACACTCAGAATTTGATCTAAGATCGAATGAGCGGTGTGGAGCAAAAACGATTTTTTGAACCACTCTAATAGGCATCTCTCTCCATTCCTTCAGCATTATGAAATAAATGAATTTCCTTCAAAATTCATTGCTTGCTATCTAAATATAGCCCAATCATATAAACACAGTTCCTTTTGACCAAACAATCATTAAAGCTGCTCGCAGTGATGCGAAAAAACACAATCAAAGGAACCGTTTTCTACGCCGAACATCGCGCATACATTGATGCACACAAGTTTGTTTTTCTCAGTACGGCGTATTGAACATTGGATTGTTGTTGAAACATTATAGTGCGTTAGTAACAACACGTATTATCAGTTCAATGGTATATTACAGAATGATGTTTGGGTCCTCTCATATGTCTATGGTTTGCAATGTCTGACTCTCCTCATATGTCCATTTTTTTTTGTGTGGGATCCACAAAGTGCCTTCCCCACAAAAAACACTCTCCTAGGTTTAGTACCATAACCCTCCGGAACCATCTTCCGGTATTACTTCGGAGGGAAGGCTAACGTGCTGAGCGCACCTCTTCAATTTGTTATTCTACATGATGAGCCCTTCGGCTCCTGTTAGCAGTTTTAAAAACCGTTCAACGTTGTGCCTCATGCTGAGCCCTTCGGCTCCACACGTTAGTAATTCGTTAGTATCTACTATTTTCGCCCATTGGCGACCCGTCAATTTGTTAGTACCTACATGCAACATTCTGAGCCCTTCGGCTCCAGTTTGTACACCACTCTGCACTCAATCAGAGCGCGTACTCACACAGTTACGACGAGCTTCTCCTTTTCTTTGTTCAGCTGGTAGGATGCCGAAGTCGGTCCAACGATTCCGGTTGAGCATAACTTCCGGTTCGTAGGCGCCTCGACTACCCATTACCAGCGTCCCGACGTACTCTACTCGACTAGTCCCCGACGGTGGACCTAGTCTACACCGACGAAGAATTCCCCGGCGGTGAAAATTCTCCCGAGACCGATTCTTCTTTTTCTACGTTTCGAGCCGACCGGAAGGGTGCCGAAGTCAGTCCAGCGATTCCGGTGGAGCCTAGCTTTCGGTTCACTGGTGCCCCGACAACCCTAAAACCGGCGCTATGACACGTCTACTCAACTAGTCCCCGGCGATGAACCTACCCTACACCGACGAAGAATTCCCCGGCGATGGAAGTTCTCCCGAGAACGATTCTCCTGCTGCTGCTGCTGCTACTGCTGCTCTTCTCTTTTTTACGGGACGACCGGTAGGGTGCCGAAGTCAGTCCAGCGATTCCGGTGAAGCCTATCGTCCGGTACACTGGTGCTCCTACGACCCGGGACCGGTGCAACGCCGCGTCTACTCAGCTAGTCCCCGGCGGTGGATCTAGCCTACTCCGTCAGAGAGTTCCCTGGCAAAGGAATATCTCCCGAAACCGAGTTGCCATTCTTCCTTTTCATGCGTTCACTCTAGCTAGCAGATCGTTGGTCGCTACGCCACTTCCTCTGAAGCGCGGACATTATTCTCGATACCGTGCTATCGACAGCGTTCCAGATGCCTTCTTCTCGGCACATCTCTTCGACAACGTTATCGACAGTGACTCCTTGCATGTCCCTCCTAACTTCTTCGAACCTAGGACATTCGAAGACTACGTGCTCTGGTTTCTCCTCCACATTCTCGCACTCCGGGCAAAAAGGTGAAGAAGCATATCCAAACCGATGCAGATACTTCCGGAAACAGCCGTGTCCGGACAGAAACTGCGTCATATGTCCAAGGCTATCATGTTATGTGTATTACTGTGATGTTGTGAGAATTTTCGTAATATACCGTGGAATCGAAATCAGTGCACCTAAGAAATGAATCTAAATCCGTCCATTTCATCAAAACGCCTACTATTTGTATGAAGTGTAAGGATTTTGAGCCTGTACGGATTTCGGTCTCCCACTGTACTCAACTAAATTACTACAAAGATGAAACCAATTTGTACGCGTCATCTGGATGCAAAGGAATGAGGCATTTTCATTTCATAATAGATCAATTTTACAATCCGTGGGGACTTATGAATGTTGTTGACACCCCTTACATAATACGACGATATTTCGATGGCTTCTCAACATTTGTCAACAAACATTCTTCGTTGAAATAATAGAAGTCAAGTAGTGTTATTAGGCAACAATATGTTTTATGTTAACGTGTATGTTTCAAATTAGAAATTCGGTTTTTAGCCTCAAAGTTATCCATAACCGTGTGTGATCCGTAACCGTGTGGGCACTGGGCATGGTTCTTTCATGCAGTTCAACATATTTTTGGACAAGGGAAAAGAAGAAAAATTACCTCTGAAGTCATCCTCAGGCCACATTATGCCCAACTGGAAGCTTGTTACAAGAAACGACAAGCATATGAGTGGCGCCCGAAAATAAAGCTCACATTGAAGTAAACAATCTTGTGCAAAAATATTTACCCTTCGAGCGAGTAGGCATCTCAATCATGAACGATGCCAACATCAAAGACCTTTACGGGTTCATTTTAGGAGGTTGGCATCCATAGGCATGAGGAATTACATTTGCATACCTAACAGCTTGTCGGTGGGTAAATAACAATCATGGTTTTCTTAGAACTACAACTCCATATGGATGGAATTCTCTTCAGCTTTGTATTCATCATTTGCATTATAAGCTTTGATTAGGTTTGTGATCTAATTATCTTATTATTTGATATCTGTTTATCAAAACAGTTCCATAATCATATTTTTCATTTTCTACATCAAAGGAGCTTCAAACTGTCCATTAAAGCATAAGTAACTCGTGTGGAAAAAGCAGACGTTGAAAAACAACGCACAATGTTTGAAGTTTGCCATCTGATTTGTTTGTAAAAATTCTAACAAAATTGCTCTTTTTCATAGATTTTGTGGCTCATGACTTTTTCAAAATTAAATCTTACGTTTGGGAAGACTTGGGCAAGAGGAATCTTGATTAAGTGGCAGTGGCAGGGAGCGATTTATAAATATAAAAAAACTGTTCTGTAATTATTTGACTTAACTACAACATTAAGTGTTTACTTTTTTGATTATGATTTCATCATTTTACGGCTACCCTGCTGAGTTTGGAGTTTGAACAACTACTGTAAAACTAAACATTACATACACTCTGCAATTGGATTAAATGTCACTCATTAATAGAAAATCGAAATAGGCCTCCGAACAAATGTTCATGACGGAGGCGTCAGTGTTGTCTGCGTGCAGACAACATCGTGACCTTCCATTTCTCCCCATAAAATCTTTGTAAACTCCATCAACAACTGTACACGCATTATTTCACACGTAGGCAAGCCCCACGCTTTTAAGTTTATTTTTCAGCGTTTTTCTTTTCCACGAATTGACTTCCGGATCCGACATCAGCGAAAAGGAGAAGCGTGCCAAACGTGAGGTGTGATAAATTTTATGGTTTCGTTTCGACAAATGTGAAAGTTGATTGTCTCGTTTTTCATTTTTCCACTTTCCCTCAGTACTTTTTGTGTGTTTGACGAACCTCTGCTGTCTATATACGCCTATATCTTCCGCGTTGGCATGAAAGATGGATGAAGTAGGAATTTTCTCAGCTAGACAGTGGACTGGGAAACTGTGTATTGTTGTCGAGAGGATGCCACAGCTGGTTGTTGTCTAATTTCGAGGAGTGTGAAGGACTGTTAACCTTCGTTTTGAGTCGGGTCTATTGAATTGCCTGGTGGAAATGTGGCTGTTATTGTCAAACGAATGAGCCTAGAAGTGGTTTAGAGAGAGAGAGAGAGAGTTGTGGTTGGAGAAAATGCCACAACATCACGTCATCACGTTGTACCAATGGTTGTGTTTATCAGAGACATTATGGGCCCGTAGGAACGGTGAAGTTTTTTACGATTCAACTGATTTGCGGAATATTATGCATTGGGTTTACTGTTATAAGGTAGAATCATGCAGTCTTTTTGTGAAAAAATATATTTCCCATGATATCGTCTCGTGATCAACATGCGGTAATTATAAGATGAATAGTTGAGAATTTGTACGTTAACTGACGCGTCTGTTCCAACTCCTTCTACATTATCCTGAGTCCAGTCAGATTGGAATTCCATCACGGGGTCCCTCTTGTAGTCTCACAGACCGCAGAGGACATGCTTCTTCAAAAGCTTCGATAATGTAGGATATTATTGTAGTATCTAAGGCATCACCCTAATCACTGGGAATTTCAATGGACGGAGAGTATCTATTAAATTTAGTCGCAACCATTTCAATATAGAGTGCCCAGTTTGTTGACCAGGGATTTCTATAACACAAAGTCTGCGAAGTTACATTCGAATATTCAATGAAGATGTAGCGATGATCAGTTTATGATTCCTCATCTGATACATCTAGCGTGTGCTAGCATAATGGCGTAAGTCGAATGTTCGATTTCTCTTCATCGATTATCTCTTCTGTAAATGAAAGTGAAATGATACGGGTTTGTAAGAATTTTTTTACTTCAGACCGCTTGAAAGCGATGAAACCTTGCATCCTGAGGTGAAAAAATGCTGACAAACTTGCATCTTGTCACCTTTATTCATATAAAAGATGATCGATGAAGAGAAATCGATCATGTGCCTTACGCCCTTATTTTAGCACACGCTTGACATGCCAATTCGTCAATTCGTGACTGATTCAGTTCGAGTAGAGCGTTATGTCTAACATTTTTTTTCTAGTAGACACCATGAAGGTTGGGCGATTGCCAATATGAAGTAATCCAAGATCTATACTACTTAAGAATTACATCAAACTGAAGCCTCTCAAATTGATATCTGAGCTGCCCCACATGATGTGATGAGTATTTGCATTACTGCTCACAATAAGCGGAATGCTTTTTGCTACACAGTGTACGACAACTCGTTTTAAATTATCCTTTGGGGATGGTTCATCATGTGGTAAATATACCGAACAGTAGACGTATTTCCTAATGATGAACAAAAACACCAATTGTGACAGCTCATACATCTCTGGTTTTTAACTTAGAAATTAGTGTAGCAACAGGTTGCTTTATTGACGAGCACGCGAGTTCGTCGTTTCATGTTTGCTGATAGACGCATAAACTGGGTCCACATGGTAACCTAGATTGAAGTTATCTTTACAAAAGTGAGGTTCTTGAATTAGTGTCACTTTGGTTGTACCATTTTGCATGAGTCTGCAAAAATTGGTCGTTGCTGTTCTTTTATGTTGAAAATTGATCTGATCTGAGCTATTCTAACCGTAGCCACTACCCAAGGATTAAGCTTTTTGCAATTCTCTTTTTTGTTTGCACTTTTGCAGTCAGCTATTTTTACTTTTAGAGGAAATGTATTCAATATCGGCAGATAAAGATATGTTTGCCAAATTAAGTGTAATTTTGGTAATATTGTGCTAAAAGATTATGTAGCCGGCGTGACTTGAACCCACAATTTCTATTCCCTACACGGTCGCATTACCAATTATATTACAGCTACGCTACGGTAAACTGAAGTATTTGGCTAATGACCTTTGTAGCATCCCCAAGCCCCACAATCCTACTAGTCCAATACACCACACTTATCCTTCACCTTATCTCTATCTGCCAGCCATGGGCGTGGCTAGGATTATTTTCTGGAGGGTGCCTAGGGGGGGCCTAGGAAATACTTGTTTTACAGAAGTAATTTACTTGTTTTGCAGAAGCAATGATCACAATTTTCAAAAATTTTGTAGTTTTTAACATTTTTGGCTTGATTTTATTTATTTGATAAGTGATGTTTGTAAAATTCAATTTTCGGTACGAAAAAGATTCATTCTTTTTGTGATTCAGTCAACCTTCTCCAAGAATTCTAGCAAAAAAAAAACTCAAAAGTCCTTTGTGATTCTTCCACGAAATTTTCAGATATTCAGCCGTGTGCTTTGAAAAGATTCCTCAGAGAAATCCTACGGGAATTTACTAATGAATTATGTTCATACTTTTCAGTGTTTTCTCCAAGAATTCCTTTACCAGTTTTCACTGAGTTTGTCCTGGGAATCGACGGATAATAATTTCTTGAGGAATCTCTATCGACTCGATAATTAATTAAGGAGCCCGCATTCCTTCAAAACTCACTCGAAAATATTTTATTTTGTTTTTATATTTTTTTTTAAAATACCTACCTAAGAAATGTTAAAAGAAATCTAACAGTCCTATAAAGTTCCTAGAGGAATACGTTCAATTGTTTTTTCAAATAATCTTCCGCGGAAATATGATGATTTCCCGAGTAATTTGTTCAGGGATTTCTTGGATTATAATATTATATTGTCCCTAATTTGCTTCCGGAAAATTAACCAGAGATTCATCTAAGTATTATTTTTCAGAGATTTTTTTCTTTAAACTGCACTCGCTATTCTTTTAGGATTTATTTTATAATTTTTTTCGTCAGATTTACTAAGATTTTGCATTTCATTCTTGAAATTCTCGAAAAAAAAATCTCCAGAAGTTCCATCAAGTATTCTTTCAGGTTGTAGAAAAAAAAAACTCTGGAAAAAAGGCTTGTTCCATAGATAACAATTAAAAAATTTATCCACTCCCCAGTTTTTGATCCAGATTCAGAAATATCTCAACATTTTAGGGATTGCTTTACAAATTCCTCTACGAATCACTTTATATTCGATTTCTAAAGAAACACAAACAAAAAAAAAGTTCGAAAGAGCTTTCTTCAACTAGGGTTGTCATGTCTATTACGGCTTGAACCAGTCGACGGTGTTTTGAAAATACCAGAAGGTCGTAGACACAATAGTCAATTTTGACAATTTGGATTTCTGTGGCGTAGTTGGTTAACGTGCCCAGTCTAGCGTATTGGGAGTCGTGGGATCGAAGCCCTCCAGAACGATTTTATTATTTTTCACAATTTTACACCTCAATTTGTCCAGATTGACTTTTGTGTCTACGACCTTCAGAACTTTGTTTTTTTTTTTAAATAATTGCAGCTTAAATATGATTCGGAAAAAATACTAAATTCCTGTCCTTTTAATTCAAGAATAGCTTAAGTGGTCCTTGTGGGATTTAATACAAATTCTTTTTTTTCGTTTTTATTTAAATAGAAATGGGGTAAGTGAACCAGTTATGGACATAGTGGTTCCCTATTTCGCCATACGTGATAACTTCAATGTCTTAAAATTTTGAAAACTTTTGTTTGTTGTAGTAGATAGATTTAAGATATATCTTGATGTTAAAACATTCAAAAATATTTAAAATGTTAAAGTTATCAAAATTTTACATATGGCCAAATAGGGAACCACTATGGCCATAACTGGTACACTTTCCCTGGTTGGTGTTAACATGGATGGTATTTTTACTGAAAGTATATGTAAATAAAATCTTAGATAATGTTTTCTATGAACTCTTAAGTTTCATGATACTATGGTGAAAATATTGTTGTAGAAAGAACCCATTTTTTCCTACCTCTAAAAATTCCAAACATACTTTTTTGAAGTGTCTATTATAGATTATTTTGTTGTACTGTAGAAGTTTAACGTGAAAATATTGCCGGTATTGTTTATGGACTTTATCTAAGATGTATTGTGGTGACATGTGGGGAAACTTTGGTCTTACTTTGAAATTTTGTTGACGAATTCCTGATGGAATTTCATTAATTTGGAACCATACGTATAAGAATTCTGTATTTTTTTAAAACTTCTATTATTTACCTTTATTACACTCTTTAAAATGTTTTGGAGTATGGAAAGATTTTTGAACGAAGTTCGTCAAAGCGTCATGTGAAGGAAGGAGAGACAACAAAATGTTAAATTTCGTTGAACTTGAAAGATAATTTATTATCTTATCTCTTGAAGTAAATTACACGATAGTTCGAACATCTTTATTAAACCTACAAAATCAATTAGAAACTTCTTTAAAAATTATTTTTCTAATCTATCTTTCCTTGACTTGGTTTTCTAGAATCCTACCAGAAAGCCTCTAGAAATTCCGCCCTCGTATCTCACAAAAAATCAAACTAATTCTGACAATAATTGGTAAAATTATTTCTTAAAAAGTGTTTTAAGGAAGATCAATACAAATGTCTCTATGAATATCTTCATAAATCCTTTCCCCCTTCCCAGTTATTTTGCTACATGTTTTCCTAGAGATTACTTTACCGCTATGCTACTTTCGGAAAAAAGTTTTCCTGGGGTTTTTCAACAAATTTCCTCTGAAGATTCGAAGGTAAGAGACATTTAAAAAACAATTTTCTTTGCAATTCTGTAATAATCCGGGAATTGGCAGCAACATTTCTAGAAAAAAAAACATAGAAGAATTTTTACGCAATTTCTGATGTATTTTGGAAATATTTCTTTAGGATTTTTGATGAACTTCGCTGAAGAATTTTTTAATGAAATTTTTGGGAAAACTATTTCAAGAAATTCGCAGTTCAGCAAAATATCTCAGTATTAGATTTGACAGAATCAATGATTTTTTGGAAGAATTGCGAGGGAAAACTGAACTTTTGAAAGATTAAGGAACATTTTTTAGGTAAATCCAGGAGCATTTTTCGGAAAAAATTTGCTAATAAAAAAATAGACATAGGAGGAATGGATGTCCACCAGGAGGAATTCGCTTTGACAGTATGAACAAATCCCAAAATATCATTTGACTTATTTCCAAGAGATTTGCAAAAGTTTTTAAGCCACCCTCAAATATTCCTTGAGGAATTTTATTGTACTTAAATTTTATAAAGCATATCGAAAAGTTTTTTGAAAAATTTTGCTACGAAATAATAAGTTTTTTTTTGTAAAAATATAGTTAGATCAATAAATTTATTTATGTGAAAATACTAAACAAATTGCATCAAAATCAAAGAGAGAATTTATTGCAGGAATGAAACAGTATTATGATCGATTTTGATACATTTTTTAACACCAAGTTAAATTTCTGCCTTTCATGTAAAGAAAATTTGCCCATGCCGAAATTTCTTGAAAGTTATGCCAAAAATTTCCACTATGCATTGTCTGAGAAATTTCTTTAGTAGTTTTGTCTATTTTTTCAATTATTTTTTTCGGACATTATTCGAATTGAAGTTAATGTATAATTTTTAGTGAATTCTCATAAGGGAAGTCATCATCACCGGACACCTCGAGGGCTGTTTCAGCATAAAGCAGCATATTCATTACATTCTGATTTCTCATGTTTTTGAGGATACCCTGTCAAAAACATGAGAAATCAGAATGCAGTGAATATGCTGCTTTATGCTGAAACAGCACTATTTGGATTAATCAGAAAAAAACGAAATTTGGGATTCAAATTTACAGGATATTAACGTTTCTTTTGTACCACGGTATTTTTGCAACAAAAATGTTTAAAAACTGCGCTTATCGTATATAACCAGAAGCTAGTTCTAACAGTAACAAATCGATCAACAGCTGGACGGTTAAGCTTTTGGGTGTCGCGCGATTCACCGAGGTCAGAACCACTACGTTGATGCGGTGTAAGACAAGCTAGGTTTTTTTGTAAAATATCGTAGCTACTGAAGAGATTTTTATCAATAACAAGAGTCATTTCAAAGTGATAAAACTCAGTCTTGATAGTTTATATTGACTTGGAAAAGTATCACTGTAAGCGCTAACATGCATAAAGTACGCTGATACTTTTTCAGCTGAGTCAGTGCAAAACCAACTGATTTTCTTTGATTCGAAATCGTAAGATGAATTAACAACAATCATCAACGACGCGTACAAATTTCAATGACGGCCTACTTCGCCTTAAACAGCACATGTGACGGAGCGCATGAGATCACAGTGAGACACATCTGAAGAAAAATGAGGCGCACCAAAAAAGGTCTCACAATGTACAGCGCTCCCGTGCGCTTGCAAGCAATGAGGCTCATGCACCTAAGGTTACAGCACGTGCACAGTAACTCTAGGATGTAGGTACAATAGTGTTGCGTTTTTTCACATCGACTGTATTCAATGCCGGATGCGAACTCATGTATTCGGGTGGTGATTTTTTTTTTTTTTTTTTTTTTAATTTCTTTATTAGTATCATTCCAAACATTACATTCATTTCTTATATCTAGGTGTTCTGTGTTATTAGACAACACTATCATCCTAATTTGGTAAAACAAATTTCAGATTTAATTAACATTTTGTTAACAACATATTACATTTCAGTTGCCGTAGCAGTTCAGTTTTTTTACAGGTGAGTTGATTTCACCTGCTTATAAGAGAAAAAAAACGCATTGAATATACTTAACCTAACTTAACCTAAACATACAACGCATTAATCGTGCCAATAGAAGATTGTAACGATTTTTGCCTGAAATTATTAATGATTTTATTTGACATTTGTTCCAATGTTTCAACATTGGATATTTTATGTAACTCATTGGTACTATACCAGGGAGGAAGCCTCAGAATCATTTTCAAAATTTTATTTTGAATTCTCTGCAGAGCTTTCTTCCTGGTATTACAACAGCTAGTCCATATTGGTACAGCATACAACATGGCTGGCCTGAAAATTTGTTTGAATATCAAAAGCTTGTTCTTAAGACAAAGTTTTGATTTTCTATTAATGAGTGGATAGAGACATTTTACATATTTGATAGATTTGGCTTGAATGCCCTCAATGTGATTTTTGAAAGTTAAATTCTTATCTAGCATGAGCCCTAGATACTTAACTTCATCTGACCAATTTATTGGAACCCCTCTCATCGTGACAACATGTCTACTTGAAGGTTTCAAATAAAGAGCTTTTGGTTTATGTGGGAATATTATTAGTTGAGTTTTGGAAGCATTAGGAGAAATCTTCCATTTTTGCAAGTATGAAGAAAAAATATCCAAACTTTTTTGCAATCGACTACAGATGACACGCAGGCTTCGTCCTTTGGCGGAGAGGCCTGTGTCATCCGCAAATAAAGATTTTTGACATCCCTGAGGTAACTCAGGTAAGTCAGATGTGAAAATATTGTATAATATTGGTCCCAAAATGCTGCCTTGAGGAACACCAGCTCTTACAGGAAGTCTTTCAGATCTGGAGTTCTGATAATTAACCTGAAGTGTACGATTTGACAGATAACTTTGAATTATTCTAACAATGTATGTTGGAAAATTAAAGTTTTTTAATTTTACAATCAAACCTTCATGCCAAACACTGTCGAATGCTTTTTCTATGTCTAGAAGAGCAAGACCAGTAGAATAGTCTTCAGATTTGTTGGAACGGATCAAATTTGTTACACGTAAAAGTTGATGAGTGGTCGAATGTCCATGGCGGAATCCGAACTGTTCATTTGCAAAAATTGAATTTTCGTTGATGTGGGCCATCATTCTGTTCAAAATAACCTTTTCAAAAAGTTTACTGATGGAGGAAAGCAAACTGATTGGACGATAGCTAGAAGCTTCTGCAGGATTTTTGTCTGGTTTTAAAATTGGAACAACCTTAGCATTTTTCCATTTGTCAGGAAAATATGCTTATTGAAAACATTTGTTAAATATATCAACTAAAAATGATAAGCTACTTTCTGGAAGTTTCTTGATGAGGATGTAGGAAATTCCATCATCGCCAGGAGCTTTCATGTTTTTGAATTTTTTAATAATAGTTCTCACTTCTTCCAAATCAGTCTCCCAGGCATTTTCGAAAACGTTCACTTGATTGAGAATATTTTCGAACTCCTGAGTAATTTCATTTTCAATTGGACTAGTAAGTCCTAAATTAAAATTGTGCGCACTTTCAAACTGCATAGCTAGTTTTTGAGCTTTTTCGCAATTAGTTAGTAATAATTTGTTTTCCTCTTTCAATGCCGGTATTGGCTTCTGAGGTTTTTACAAGATTTTAGATAATTTCCAAAAGGGCTTAGAGCCAGGGTCCAACTGAGAAATTTTATTTTCAAAATTTTTGTTTCTTAATTGAGCAAAACGTTTCTTGATTTCTTTCTGCAAATCCTGCCATATAATTTTCATAGCAGGATCGCGAGTGCGTTGAAATTGCCTTCTCCTCACATTTTTAAGACGGATCAAGAGTTTAAGATCATCGTCTATAATCACGGATTCAAATTTTACTTCACATTTTGGAATTGCAATGCTCCGGGCTTCAACAATGGAATTTGTTAAAGTTTCAAGAGCATTGTCAATATCAAGTTTAGTTTCTAAAGAAATGTTAACATCAAGATTAGAGTCAACATACGTTTCATATATATTCCAGTCGGCTCGTAAATAATTGAAAGTGGAGCTGATAGGATTGAGAATCGCTTCTTGGGATATTTGAAATGTAACAGGGACATGATCAGAATCAAAATCAGCATGAGTAATCAGTTGGCTACAAAGATGACTAGAGTCGGTTAAGACCAAATCAATCGTAGATGGATTTCTAGAAGAGGAAAAACATGTGGGGCTATCAGGGTATTGAATTGAGAAATATCCTGAAGAGCACTCATCAAATAAAATTCTGCCGTTGGAATTACTTTGAGAATTATTCCATGACCGATGTTTGGCATTAAAGTCACCAATGACAAAAAATTTTGACTTATTGGGAGTCAATTTACGCAAGTCAATTTGGAGCAAATTAACTTGCTGTCCAGAGCATTGAAAAGGCAAATAGGCAGCTATGAAAGTATATTTACCAAACTGTGTTTCAACAGAAACACCTAAAGTTTCAAAAACTTTAGTTTCAAATGATGAAAACAGTTGATGTTTTATACGCCTATGAATGATGATTGCAACTCCCCCACATGCCCCATCAAGTCTATCATTACGATAAACAAAAAAGTTAGGATCTCTTTTGAGTTTAGATCCAGGTTTTAAATACGTTTCAGTAATAACTGCTATATGCACGTTATTAACCGTAAGAAAATTAAACAGCTCGTCCTCTTTACCATTCAGAGAACGAGCATTCCAATTTAAAATATTTAAATTATTATTTGGATCCATTAGAAAAACGTAATCCAATAGCGATTTGATTTGTAAATTTTACACCTACTTGGACTGCTTCAGTCATAGTGGTGGCTTTGAACATTGCATCAATCATTAGATTCAATTGTTCAGTTAGAAAATTAAAATCAGAGGCAGACATGTCATGTGATTTCCCATTAGAATTTCCGGTAGACGAAGATGCGGAATTACCTGTGGCGGTAGGGTTTTTTCCATTTGATTTGAAACAAGTAGAATGGGTACCCATGGATCGAACAGGGGAGGAGTTCAAATTTCCTGCTACGATATCGGCAAAGGATTTACCGTGGGTAGATACATTCGAAATTGAAAGATTCGAACGGCTACCCGACGGATTAAAATTAGTTTGTGAATAAGCATGATTATGATCTTCCTGATGGGTATGATTCATGATCAAGCGATCGTTAACTGAAAAATGAGCATTGTTCGATACTCTACCAGGCAAATTGCGGAAACGACCGTTATCGTAACGGATATTATCTTTCATCTGCCTGGCACGAGCCTCAACGACTCTTTTGCGTGAAGGACAATCCCAAAAATTGGACTTATGATTAGCCCCGCAATTACAGCATATGAATTTGGTGGTATCTTCCTTCACTGGACAGACGTCCTTAGCGTGAGAAGAACCTCCGCAAATCATGCATTTAGCATCCATGCGACAATTTTTTGTACCATGACCCCACTTTTGGCACCGACGGCACTGAGTGGGGTTCTGGTAATTTCCTCCAGGTTTCTGGAAATGTTCCCATGTTACACGGACATCAAACAAAAGTTTTGCTTTTTCTAAAGCTTTAATATTATTTAGTTCTTTTTTGTTAAAGTGAACTAAATAAAATTCTTGAGAAAGCCCTTTCCGAACAATGCCAGATTGGGTTCTCTTTTTCATAATGATTACTTGGACTGGGGAAAATCCAAGTATATCATTTATTGCATTTTTGATCTCTTCAGGTGATTTATAGTCACTTGAGAGACCTTTCAAGACAACTTTGAACAAACGTTCAGTTTTGTCGTCATAAGTAAAAAATTTGTGCTTCTTCTCTTCAAGATGTTTGAGAAGAAGCTCACGATCTTTAAGAGTTTCCGGCAAAACGCGACAGTCTCCTTTCTTTGCGATTTGGAAGGAAACCTTGATTCCCCTAATGGAGTTCAAGATCTCCTACCTAAATCCCGCAAATTCGGAACAACTGACCACGATAGGCGGCACTCTTTGCTTCCTCACTTGAATCAAAGAGCCTGGGCTAGAGGCTGCTTCGATTTGGTGTTCGGAAAATTTGTCTAGAGCATCGAACTGATTGCTCATTTCGATACAATTATTCATTTCACCCTTGGAAGAAAGTTCGCATTCCGGGGAAACGTCCTTTCTTCCATTCTTGCCACGTGTAGTGACAGTTTTAAAACCCACTTTTTTGGAAGGAAGTAGTGAATTCAGAGATTCACCCTTCCTTTTGTTTGTTGTTGATACCATGTTTAGTTAATAAACGAAAGAAGACGTGACCTTCGAGAGGTTTTTTCCCAAGACGGTGTCCAAGAAGGATTACCACCGCTAGCTTTCGCCAACGGGTCCAACGAAAAATCGAAGGCACGGGTCCAAACAAGGATCGTAAAGGGATCAATAGTAGAAAAAATAGTACTGAAAAGTACTGTTTTGGTAGCACTGAAAAGTACCGTTTTTAATTTTAGCACTGAAAAGTACTGTTTTTGTAGCACTGAAAAGTACTGTTTTATTGCTTTAGGTAGTTTTTAAGAAAACTTCCAAGAGCAGAGAGAATTCGTGTACGCACAGCACGAAGGTACGATGCGCACTGTATTCGGGTGGTGATTAGGCGTGCTACCTCTCAGTCATTTATAACTATCGAATTGAGCTTAGCTTAGCTTAGACTGACTACACAAATCAAAGGTTGCTATTCAGCGATTGCACGAGGTCAGTGAAGATGCACAAATAATCAACTTAGAAGTTCGACTGGGATTGGTCATAAACTTCTTCAGTGTGCATAATTCAGTGCCTCTATTTATACAGGGTCAATAAAGGCACCTGCTACGTCCTTGCAGTCAGGTGGGATTGGAGGAAGGAATGTTAGTGCGTAACCTTTGCTATTTGGAGACCGTGTTTGCCTCTGCATCTCCACAAAGGTCACTGGATTCACTTTGATAAGCGATTAGACCATGATAAACAATCATTTACATGCCTTTGAAAATTAAAATTATTTTAATTGATATGAATTATTTCCAAGTAGAATAAAATAATGTCGACACTTGAAGTGACGAATCATTCAAAGTTTGTTGAACAAATATCTAAACGCATTATTCCTACATCGGTAAGAACGAAAGCATGTGTTATCATATTTAACTCAGATGTAAAGTAATAAAAAAAATCGATTGGCTGGACCATCACAGAACACTTATATGCCGACATTTGCAGTGGAAAACCGTTCAAAGTTTGTTGAATAAAGTTAAACTTTTTCAAATCTACACTCATAGTTTCGAATCATCCAAAGTATTTCTTCAATTACAAAAACAAAGGTAAAAGGCTTTCCCTGTCTTTTTTTTTTCAATGAATAACATTAATAGTTTGTTAATAAGAGTTTATGCCGACACTCATAGTGATGAACCATTCATAGTTTGTTGAATAATCATATTGCCATTTCAACGCTGAACGATTAAATGTGGTCATACAAATTTTACAGATTTGAAATATAGAGTAAGGTGGGGCAAAAGTTCAACCATAGTGGTATAATTAAAGTTTCCAGGTAAACAAGAGCAGTTGAAACAAAACAAATACCATACAATGAACCTTCAACATATTGGCTAAATTTTTGCTGAACAAACCTGTGTCAAAATATTTACCTATTTTTAGTTATAACAGTTTCAAAGTTGATTGTCTTAAACGAACTTTTGCCCCACCGGTGGGGCAAGAGTTCGAATCTAGTGTGGGGCAAACATTCGCTGGCTTAAACCCAATATATCGATACTTTTATGACAGGAATACTTTACACCAGCCGTAAACTTAAGTTTGACGAAAAATACACACTAAATTTTCATCAAAAAATTGCACAAAACAGGGTTGATCGTAATATACTTAAAAATAGCCGTTTTTCGCAAAACTAAGTGGAAATGTAAAATTTTGGTGACATTTTTCGCACGATTAGACAAGTTTTGCTAAATTTGAAGATAAAATGTGGATTTTAGGCAGTTTGCAATTTTCGTGACTTTAAACATGGGTCGAACTTTTGCCCCACTATGGGCTAAAAATTGTTTCCAAGCATTTATGCAAAAACTAATACACTTCAAAGCATCCTTATGATAGGCCTAGAAACGACCTTACATAAAATATTAAACAAGATTTTATCTTCAATTGGTTCCATGCTATGAAAGTTTGACCAAAAATTACAATATTCACATCGAAAAACAACAAATAGTCATAAGTTTTCCAAATCTAAATCAATTTTTATGATATTTGGAGTGAAAGTCTCTTACTTGAATAACATTCGAGCCACCATGACATTTATAAGTTTTGTTTTGAATTGAGCTAGAAATCTTAAAAAGAAACGCTTGCCCCACTCGAACTTTTGCCCCACTTTACCCTAAGCATGAATCGAGCTCAACAGCCTCAATCCACTTTCAGCTTCGCGGGCTATTCTGCGGGCTATTCAACTTGCACTTCATTTAGAACTGTTGAATTGAGAGCGAAAACTCAAAACAAGTTAATTCTAACAGTAATTTTTGGCAATTCTACAGTCGTTGCACAAGAAACCGACATTCAACATATTAAAAACATAAATCAACAATTTGTAACCAAATGGTTACACCTTTTTCAAAAAAGTAAAGCTGTTTAAAAATCGTTAAAAAGTTGACGTATTGCTTTAAACTTGAGCCTAGTTAGTATTTATATTGAAAATTGAAAATAGTTCGCATCACGCAAGTATGATCGAAAATAATCATATTTTGAAAGTACCATTGTACCTTATTTACATTAAATGTGGACAAACTACAATTTTGGTCAAGCACCTCCTGTTCCCAGTTTTGGAAACTTGATTTGTAATATGATATCTTTGTAATTTATGCACTAGTGTCTCAAAATACATTCATTTTTTCACGGATTTCGTCGATCATGGTATCAAACTTGCAATAAAACAAGAACGAACATTAAAAACAACATCGTTAACTGTGATATTTTTCGTCATATATGAATGAGGTTTTTGTTGGACAGCTTGAAAACTAAGTAAAAATCAAATTGTTCTGACATATGTTGCAATGCACTAAATTGACCACGAAATACTATTCCCGGAGTAAAAACATTCGATGATGTACAAATTTTGATAAATCGAGCCATTTCCAGATTGTGTCCGCTATTGGGAGCCACCTTTTATGATTGATCATTTGATCAATTTGGTTCTAGAATTCATAATCAAAATGTAATTTCAAATATCTATATTTTTTAAATTTAAATAATAATAATAATAAAAATAATAAAATAAAAACAATAAAATTTATCATAAATGGGTAACAGGATCACATAAGACCAATATTTTTCTATTGTGAATTTAGTGGCTTGAGTGTCCGGTATAGGGTATCAATATTTCTAGACAAGGATATTCTGAAAGGTTAGACAATAAACTCAAACCCTGTGAAGAAAAAATTTAGCTTCATTCAAGTTCGATAATATCGTGGTTCCTGGTATGCGTGAGGAAGGGAGCTCCAATTTAACTTGACATACTTTTTGTGCCACCCCTAAACAGCTTTAATAATAAAAAAAGAATCTTCAAATATGCCTACACTCGAGTGTCTCAAAAAGTACACAAACCATGCTGCAGCGAACCTCTCAAACCTGCGGAAACTTGAAAATTGTTGCAATGAACAACCACCTCGCAGAAAAAAAAAAAAGCTGCAACGCTTTCCCAACAAAGCGCATCACCTTCCATCTTTTCTTCACCGCACGAAACGAACAGAGCACAGATAATGCGCGCGAAGGGTGAAATGTGAAAGCGCTCTTTCATGTCGCTTGTCCTGAATGGGAGCTCGTGCTGTTTTCTATGCAAAATTTATCTTCCGAGGAGCATCATTTGAATGAAAAGATGAAATATGCAAGGCTTCATCATCAGGAATCACCCGTCGTTGTACAGAACTGACTGTTACTATCTTTCGTCGACGGTGAGTCCGTGGGTTCCCGTCATGCTTCCAGAGCTTCTTTTGCTACTGCCCCTTAGAAAGGAAGAAAGACTGATGTTGAAACCTTTTTATATCAACCACAAAGACAATGATGGTTTAGTCTACCGAGCATGATTGGAATTTCTATTCAATGCTACATGTTTGCTTTCATATGCTCAAAATTCGTAAATTACATATACTATGTTCATTTACTCAGTTTCATTGATCACTGTTTTCGTATCAGGATAAAATCTAAAAACATTACGTTTAATGCAATATTTGCGATCTGTTATTCTTCTTCTTCTTCTTATTGGCATTAACGTCCTCACGGGACAGAGCCTGCTTCTCAGCTTAGTGTTCTTATGTACACTTCTACAGTTATTAACTGAGAGCTTTCTTTGCCAAAGTTGCCATTTTCACATTCGTATATCGTGTGGCAGGTACGATGATACTGGGAAGTCAAGAAAATTTCCTTTACGAAAAGATCCTGGACCGACCGGGACTCGAACCCAGACACCTTCAGCATGACTTTGCTTTGTAGCCGCGGACTCAAATCACTCGGCTAAGGAAGGCCCCAAAAATTTGCGATCTGTACAGCCCATAGAAAATCATTAACTTGCATTAACAATATCCTAGAGCGGGGGCCTAGATAGCTGTAGCAGTAGCAAAACCAATCTGGGGATCATGAGTTTGTATCCAACCAGGTGAAGATCTTTTGAGTTAAACATTTTGCCATACGAAACACACATAAAAAATGATCAATTGGCAAAGAATCCTCACAGTTAATGACTGTGGAAGTGCTCATGACAACATTAGGCTGAGGAACAGGCTCTGTCCCAGTTGGAACGAAAAAAAGAAGAAGAAATAGAAGAAGAAGAAGAAACAATTTGAAAGTTTTAGCCAAAAATATTACGATTTAGAGGTTTCGCAAACATTTTGAGGTTTCATTCAACATTTAGAAGTTTCGCAAACATTTTGAGCAAACTGGCAGAATTTTGAATGTTTATCTAAACACTGGACGGATAATGATTAAAAAAAAGTTACCTTAAATTCAATATTTGCAATCTCAACACTGTCTAAAATCATTAACTTGTAACTGCAGTGCAAAGCCATAATAAATGAATGGACAATATCCTAGCGCGGAAGTAATAACATTTTATGGTGCCTACCTGACAGGCGTACCACGATGCTTTCAGCCCTTCCTACTAATTATCATGCTCCTGAGGAGTAAAGCAGCCAGATGACGAACCGAAGCAGCTAAAGAGTATCCAGAAGGATATGCATTATGCAACCATTCCTTCCAACCAGAATCCAACCGTCAGCAGGCTACACGTTTTGCAGCGACTTAATTAAATCATCTTCTTATTAAGTTTCCCTTTACGTGTGAAATGTCTTCCTTAGTGAGGGTGTTAATAATCACCAGGAAAAAAAATCTGCAGCAGCATCTGAAATTTTATCAAAAATGAATCAATTTTCTGTATATCTACTGTTTAATTCTGTAATTTTTCCTATCAAAAATTGAAAAGCAATAAGAGTTTGACTAAGCTGATTTTTTACAACAGTTTATTGATTGATATTGCTCAAGAAATTAAGCAAAAGGTCAATAGTATCTTTGGAAATGTTATAAATTTAGATGAGATGAACTAGTTTGCTAAAGGCAGTTTTTGTGTAGGATTTTATCAATGTAATTCTTTTTAATTATTTGCATACATACACTACCCGTCATAAATACGGACTCACTGAAATAAGCATTGCAACACTCAGCTGAATAATGAATCACCCCCAAAAAGTTTAGCATCACCTCAAAACAGGTTAATTCACATTGCTATATCTCGAGATCCTTACGACTTGCAAAGAAGCGATCTTCAGCAAAGTTGTTCAGGGGATCAAGGACATCCGGGAAGCGATCAGTTTAGTTCGCGATTTTGCCGCTAGGTGGCGCTAGTGAGCATGTAAAATTGAGCATTTTGAACTAGTTCTAACTTTTGATCCACATGAGATAGAAAGTTCGAGTCTTCGGCAAAGTTGTTCAGAAAGTCAAGGACATCCGGAAGACAGATAGTTTAGTTCGAGATTTTGCCGCTAGGCGGCGCTAGTGAGCATGTAAAACTGAGCATTTTGAACTAGTTCTACCTTGCGATCCACAAGAGATAGAATGTTCGAGTCTTCAGTAAGTAAAGAACAGAAATAAAGTAAAGGACATCCAAATATCAAATTTTTTGGTTCCTAATTTTGTCACTAGGTTACACTAGTACGCATATTTAATTAAATATTTGAAACAAATACTATCTTTTGAGCCAGATGAGATAGAAAGTTTGAGTCTTCGACAAAGTTGTTCGGAAAGTCAAGGGAATCCAGGAAACAGTTTACTCTGGAGGGGTGACTGTACCTAAACATTATGAATTTGATAAGATAGAATTTCCAGAATGCTGTTCAGAAATCCTTTGACATTTGCAAGTTGAAGTGATATGAATCACTTTATGTACGTTTTTCAGATTTGATAAGTTCAATATCCAAGTGATTGATGTTTGATTTTTGAAGCAAATTTAAGACATTCAGGTCTCATTCACTTTATATTTAAGTGTTTCAGATTTGATTAACTCCATATCCAAGAGACTCATGTCCAATTCACTTCATATTCAAGTGTTTCAGGTGAGAATCACTTCATGTGATTCATGTCTGATTCACTGCATGGTCAAGTGTTTAAGGTAATATTCACTTCATGCACAAGTAATTCAGGACCGATTACATTCTTGTTCAATTTATTCAGATATGATGCGCATTATATCCAAATGATTCATGTCATGTGACACTTCATTTTTGAATGCATGCTCAGTAGCGGCAAAATCGCGAACTAAACTGTTCCCTTTTCGGATGTCCTTGAACCCCTGAGCAACTTTGCCGAAGACCCGAACTTTCTATCTTTTATGGATCACAAGCTAGAACTAGTTCAAAATGCTCAATTTTACATGCTCACTAGCGCCACCTAGCGGCAAAATCGCGAACTAAACTGTTCGCTTTCCGGATGTCCTTGAACCCCTGAGCAACTTTGCCGAAGACCTGAACTCTCTATCTCTTATGGGTCACAAACTAGAACTAGTTCAAAATGCTCAATTTTGCATGCGCACTAGCGCCACCTAGCGGCAAAATCGCGAACCAAACTGGTTACGCCACAGCACTAAGGATTTAAGAAAATTTCAAAAAAAATCAAGAACAATTCCAAAAGAATGGCAGAGAGATTGTTCCAGAATTTTGTTTTTTTTTCAAAGGAATTTTTGCAAGAATCCCAAAAATTTGCAAGAATCTGAAATTAGAAGAATCTGTCAGTGAAACAATAGATTTTTGATCATAGTCTCAAGTGAATTTCCGAGAGGATTTCTGATGAATCGGAATAATCCAAGACATGTTTCTAGATGAATCTCAGAGGGTTATTCGAAGAAGTTCAAACGAGGTTCACGGATTCACTGCAGGATTTCTGGGAAAATATCAGGTGGGTTAATATGACAATTAAGAAGAAATCCCAATGAATTTTTATAAGAATCCCCGACAGACTTCTGGAAGCATCTTCAAAAGCTTCCTGAATGGTCTGGCGATTGTCAAGTGCGAACGCTAGCCGCTCGGCTATCGATGCGGTTGGATTGAGAGGGAACAAAACGCAAATAAAAAGTGTTCATGATAGCTCAATCGTGGTTGGAATAGTAAATTTAAAAACACGTTCATGGTTTTCATAACTGCAACGCTTGTTTCAGTATATACAACAACAATTTTTGGTCCTATCCGTCAAATTCATTCATCAAAGCCATTTTGGTGAATATAACAACACAGCTGTTCGCGTCTACGAAAGTAATTACCATAGTTGACCCTATGCGTGAGGCTCCGATTATTTTACATAGCAAAGCATAGGAAGTCAATTTTCAAATGCTTTAAAAAAAATCAAAACGCTTTTTAATTAAATTCTGTTAAGTAAACGGACTATTGATCAACTATAGAATCGTGCTGCTGATTGAGAAAAAAATATTAAACTCAAAATTATATGCCTACAATGTAGCCTATCAAAAGTATATCATCCTATACTGAAAAGATTTTAAATAACTATTGAAGTCAATTTTATACAGAGCATTCGAAATTTCACTTCCTATACCTTGCCGGGTAAAATTTTCGACGCTTCACGCAACGAGCAAACTTTTCCCAGATGGCAGCACCGTACCTTCGTACACTCGAATTGCTTTCGGGTGGAACTGAAGTTGGTAGCTCCATCAACGCAAAAGCATAATTCAAGCTTGTATGAGAAAGAGGGCGTAAGTTATATGATCGATATGTCCTCATCGATCCTCTCTTCTACGAATAATGGTGATGGTGGCATTTTTTTCTCAGGGCGAATAATTGTATCGCTGCCAAGCGTTTTGAAGTGAAAAATATGCATCAAACTTATGCATCTTGTCGCATTTATTTGTAGAAGAGAGGAACGATAAAGAGAAATCGATTATGTTACCTACGCCCTTATTCTAGCACACGCTTAAATTTCACTTTCCTCTTCACCCTTTTTGGCATAGAGCTACAAAAAGGCAGGGAAGAGCTAGTCGGTCTTGAACGTCCATGCTTCCTTAGCCGAGTGGTTGGAGTCCGCGGCTACAAAGCAAACAAAGTATGTGGTTCAATTCCCGGTCGATCCAGGATCTCTTCTAATGAAAATTCCCCTGAGCATTGAATATCATCGTGCCTGCCGCACGATAAGCGATGCGAAAATAGTAACTTTGGCAAAGAAAGCTATCAGTTAATAACTGTGGAAGTGCTCTTACTAACACTAAGTTGAGAAGCAAGATCTGCTCCAGCGGGAACGTAATACCACAAGCTACCCCTCCTATTAAACCAAGACACGATAAGTGTAAACTCCAAACAAGTAGAAAAGAAATTGTCTGGATTCTCGAAATGACAAATGGTGCTGAATTTTTCCGTTGGGACCATTCATAACAGATGATGCAATCAACAGTTTGATACCGTAAACGAATGAACCATACCCACACTGTGGTGGTAGTAAAATTAATCATCTTTGCATAACAGGCATCACCAGGTGATAGCGCGGATCTCGCCTTAAAATTGCTCTAGAATTCTGCGAACTGACATTAATCTACCGCGGGGTCAAACACAGATCCTCAGAATCACGGCGGATGGCGCCACTTGACTCGGCTCGGTGCAAATCTAGAATCCAGTCAATTTTGCAAAGTGCTTCAATTGTCTGAAACTTTTCTCATTACCCGTTTGCCACTTGAGCAATTGTGAAAATTAAAAAGGAAATTTAAAATTAAAATACGCTCCGCCATGGTTGGCTTTATCCGCCTACGAGGAACTTGAGTCAAGGAATGCGAACTCTCCTCCCTTCAGATTTACAACAGTTGAATGTTCGTAATGCGCACTTGGAGGGTCATTGGCTGTAAAAGATTTGCCATTGCACACTGGATGAATGCTATAATTTCAGTTTCGCTTATGGGTATGCGATATTTCAAATGATTCCGTAGAATAACGTTCACATGATTAAAATGCATATCGCATACCCTTAATTTCGTGACGATTCTTTCATGCAAAATAAAAAGTTAAGTGTAATAAATCTAAAGTTAAGCTATCTGAAGTCAGTAAAGATCAAAAGCTGCAGCAGTTCTCAGCCAGTCAGTCGAAATCACCAATTTTTACTGTACCAAAAATGTTTGAAAAGGAATTCTCCTATTAATCTCATCTATTGTGTTTCATACATGAGATGATGAAACTTTTACCATCAATTCATCACAACCTAGATGGAAAGCAGACATTCTTAAGAGCAGTGTAAATTATGCATCACATCCTGTAATTGTTTCCGCGCTCGTTTCTTATGCGGATGCAAGTCGTCCGTCAGTCGTCAGCATAAGCTATGGAAGATAGATACTGAAAGGTACCCATCTGAACTAAACAGGAGGGGAGGGAATTATGGAAATAAATCGTTTGTTCAGAGCTGGCGCCACGTTTTCACTTGGGTACGTTTTTTTTTATGCAAAAAAAAGCTCTTCCGTTCCAACACGAGCACAATCAAAGCAAAAAATGGTGGAAAGCAGCTGCGAATGATAAGTGATTGCATGAGAGGTTGGATTTTACTTGATTAGAAAGTTGGCTGTTTGAGTTGCTCTGCTAAATCCCTGATGCGTGCGTGAAGTGTTTGCTCTATGGAAGCTTACATGCGACCAAGAGGAGAAAGTTGAAAGACTTCTAAAAGGAAAATTAATCATTTTTGTCTTGTGTTATATGTGACAGCTCAAGGTTTCAGAAATTGTTGAGGGAAAATAATTAGAGTGACTTTTTAGAAGAAAAAGAAGAAGAAGGGTGGTAAATGACTGGACAAAGCGTACCATTGGTACTTCGCGTACCTGCAGGTATAAAATAGACCTCATTTGTGGTCCTTAGCCTCTTGTCCAGTAACTCCTATCCCTACCTCCTCGTGGTGTCGCCTGGGGTACGAGTAACCGTAGGAAAGATCGGGTAACCAACCCTGGTGGGACCTTGGTCGTATGCTGACAGGGAAGGGGGGCACCTCTCTTCAGAGGGTATACCTTATCAGAGCGTCTGTTCTCCATGTTAGGGCGGCTCAAAACAGCGTCTGTTATCCATGTTAGGAGCAGCTGATCATTGTCCAAGCAAAGACAAATTAAAGACCTCCATGTCCCTAGCAGTTGCCCAAAATTTTATGGCTCATAAGGTAACCTATATTGCAGTGAAAAGTGTACTGCGATCTGTCAAACTTGGGTACCTTTTGCACTACCGAGGGACCAAATGCAGTACTAGAAGTGGTACCAAATCTGAGCCCGAGTGGGACGGACGTGGTCCTAGTGCCAGCGTGGGACTCTAAACAGTGCTGTGCACGATGATCCTCCGGCGAGACAGTGGGTTGGTGCAGGCCTTACAAGCCAGCTGTCAAAATCATCAGTACAGGAAGCATACAATGTAAATTCGTACCGGAACAATCGGCATAGACCCAGGCATCGAAAACGGACTAACGATTGGAAACTCGGATCATGGAACTGTAAGTCTCTCAATTTCTTGGGAAGTACCCGCATTCTTTCCGCATTATTGAGGGTCCGCAATTTCGACATCGCAGCGCTGCAGGAGCTTTGCTGGAAAGGGTCGACGGTACATACGTATTGGGATGGTTATACCATCTACCAGAGCTGCGGCAACAGACATGAGCTGGGCACAGCTTTTATTGTGATGGGCGAAATGCAGAGGCGCGTGATTGGGTGGTTGCCAATCGACAACAGAATGTGCTAGTTGAGGATCAAAGGCCGTTTCTTCAATATCAGCATATTCAACGTGCACAGCTCTCACCTAGCAAGTGACGATGACGATAAGGACGCTTTCTACGCGCAGCTGGAACGTGAATACGACGGCTACCCAAGCCATGATGTCAAAATCGTTATCGGAGATCTCAACGTTCAGGTTGGCCAGGAGGAGGAATTTAGACCGATTATAGGGAAGTTCAGCGCTCACCAGTTTACGAACGAAAACGGCCTTAGACTAATTGATTTCGCTGCTTCCAAAACCATGGCCATACGTAGTACCTACATCCAGCACAGCCTCCCGTATCGACCACGTTTTGATTGATGGAAGACACTTCTCAGACATTATCGACGTCAGAGCAAATCGCGGCGCAAACATCGATTCGGAACCATACCTAGTTAAAGTGCACCAGCGACAGCCCCCTTTAGGACTGCTGGAGCAGTCTCAAAGCAGCCATTAACAACGCAGCGGAAGGTGCCATTGGGTTCGTGGAAGGATATCGACGGAACGGTTAATTCGACGAGAAGTGTCAAACGGTTTTGGACGATAAGGAAGGCACCCGTCAAAACTTGGAACGATACAAACAGAAGCAAAGACAGCAAACTCATCTAATCCGGGATAATAAGCTCCGCCTGGAAGAGTTGGAGTGCGAAGAGATGGAGTAGCTGTATCGTTCTCAAGAAACACGCAAGTTCTACAAGAAACTCAATGCACCGCAAAGGCTTTGCGTCGGGAGCCGAAATGTGCTGGGATAAGGATGGAGGTATCTTGACGGACGAACGTGAGGTGCTTGAAAGGTGGAAACAGCACTACGATGAACACCTAAACGGCGTAGAGGAGGAAGATCAAGACAGCAGGACGAATGGCTTCATCAGTACGGCGGATGAGGGAGACGTGCCAACTCCCACAATAGGTGAAGTTAAGGATGCTATCAAGCAGCTCAATTAAGAAAACCAAAGCAGCTGGAAATGATGGTATTGGAGCGGAACTTATTAAAATGTGCCCGGACAGGTTGGCCACTTGTCTGCACCGATTAATAGCCAGGATCTGGGATACAGAACAGCTATCGGAGGAGTGGAAGGAGGGTATAATATACCCAATATACAAAAAGGGTGACAAGTTAGAATGTGAGAACTATCGAGCGATCACCATTCTTAACGCAGCCTATAAAGTGCTTTCCCAGATCATCTTCCGCCGTCTATCGCCACTGGCAAGCAGATTTGTGCGAAGTTATCAAGCCGGTTTTGTGGACGGGCGATCGACGACAGACCAAATCTTTATGTTGCGGCAGATCCTCCATAAGTGTCGCGAATATCAAGTCCCTACGCGCCACCTATTCATCGATTTCAAAGCGGCCTCTGATACTAAGGGTATGCGATATGGATTTTTTCCTTGTCGATACGAAACGAAACGATACGCGGAATATCTTGCGCTGATAATGACGAAACGAAACGAAATTTAAAAATGTTTCGTGTAACTCGATACGAAATCAAATAATTCACGGAATTTTTCGAAACGAAACGAAATTTTTGAGTTTGTTTCGCGGAATACACGTTTAAGTTTTTTTTTCTTGTCAAAAGCTGGAAATTTGACAAAAGGCTTAAAAAACGTATTTTTAAATCCTCTACCATATGGAAACCTTAGTGTTGCTCAGCGGAATCCTTAGATGTTTTGTAAGACTCTTGTTTGTTTGAAATCTTCTTAATAACTTTATAAGGTTTCATTTCAACATATCTGACATTCACACAAGGGAATGAGTGGGTTAAATGCAGGGTGGGTGTACGGCTGTCAACTACAAACAAAGCTCGCCTAACAATCATCTCTCTCGTGGGCCGACCCAAACAACACAGGACGAAAACGCGGGCCATGCCAGGCAGCAAATGCTGATGCTTTTCAACACTTAAACAGCGGGATGTCTAGCAGCGTTGTGAGCCGCACGAACACATCCACAAAGCATGAACGGTAAGCGCACCTCGTTGCGTATACCCCCCCTGGTTAAATGTACCGTAAAACGGGGTAACTTTGATAGTTTTTTCGAAGAAAACTTGAATATTTATGCTTGCTGTTTCAAAGAATTATAATTTATATTTTTAAAACAAGTACTGGCATCCTAGCTATCGATTGCAGTCGATAGATTGCCAAAAGATTTATTCTGAATGGATATATAATTTTTCATATGATCGAAAGTAGGTTTTCTGTTCTGGGGTAACTTTGATAATGGAGTATGAATCGAACAAAATTGAATGAATAATGTGCATTTGTAGGGCATTGCATACCTCTAGGCGTTTAACGTTATATGGAAATTTCTGACTTAGATTACAAAAATGGTCCCAGTTTGTGAAAATGCTTTTCGCTAAAAGATTTGAGACCGTATTTAAGCTCTATGATAACTAGGCTATCAAAAATAAGTGGCCAAATATTCAAAACTACATCAAATAGTAATCGTATAACAGATTGTTTGTAAGCGTTTCGAAAATGCGAAAATCGTGTCAATTATAATATTCGTATAAAAAGCCTCAATTTTTTTTGATTCAAATGAAAACCGCTCTTACATGAAGTGTCATACCAATATTCTTTAGTTTTGCATTCGTTTTGCTTAACTGATTAACAGAAATTAAGATATTTCGTTTAGTATGTGGTGGATTACGCACTATCAAAGTTACCCGCATTATCAAAGATACCCCGTTTTACGGTACTAAGAAGTGGATCTAAAAGCAGTTACAAACATTTAACACAATCTCAAAAATATTGAGTGGAGCCCAAAATTAATTTAATTTTTATATATATACTATAAAACATGGAATAATGATTTTCATTTTTTTTGCTGTACTGTATGCTTTGTGGCTTGAATGAATGTGATTGGGGACACAAGTCGATAAGTGACCATGAAAACAATAAACTGAGAAGCAGACTCTGTCGCAGTTGGAACATAACGCCAGAAAGAAGAAGAAGAATAAGTAGAACAGAGGAATCACTGGTGTATTTGCTTTAGTGGTGCTCCAGTAAAGAAGTATTGAATTAAATTACATTTTAAAGAATCCATCAACACATACCTAAGAAATCAATCAAGATGAATTTAAAAAAATTGCAAGAGTAGTAAATTCCAAGAGATATTGCGGCAGCAACTTAACCAGGATTGCCTGTTGGGGTTAATTTCGAAGTTCCTAATATTTTTCTGGAAGTTCCTAATAAATTTTCTGGAATAGCCTTGCATAATCTGTGAATTAATTCTTGGAGAGATCACTCTGGAGGATCAAATTTGGATGAATGCAAACTTTTAGAGTAAACCTTGTAAAAATACTGAAGGTATTTCTATTATCTTGTAGAGCAAATACTGGATAAATGATCCTATTCCAAAATCTGTGAAGGAATTTCTGGACGATTTCTGGAAGAATTAAGGATTGTTGATATTATCTCATTTTCAGAATCTTTGTTTAAAATTGACTACAAAACCACATTTTCACTAAATTTTGAACCTCGAGAGTATTTTAAAAAATATTTGATAATTTCAAAAAAAAAAAGTTTTGAACCTGGATTACATAGCATAGAGGAACCGCAAATAAAATTGACAAGTTCACCCATTTTCGTTCAGACAATCCGTCTTTCAATGAGCTAAATTTAATGTTTGGCTTTTTTTTTCTCAAGATTTAGATTTGCGAAAATCGAAAAAAAAAATTGTTGCGCTTTTCCAATGTGAAATATCCTACCGAGTAAACACACAATCTTATATGAAGGGATATAAGAGTACAAAGGTGGAGGCGATATACGTACATTTTGCATGCATCCTTATGGCGCATGTACGTATATCGCCTCCACATTTGTACCTTTATGCACTATCGTATACGAGTTTGAGTTTACTGGGTAGGTACCCCGACAAATTTGAATCTAAATCCGGAACCAATTTTGATGATGCATTCAATGCATGAATGAAATTTATAACTGATTCGTGATTTTGCAGCAATTGGCTTCCAATACTTGTGATGATACATTATCAATATTAAACAATCCGAAAAAATCGCATTTTTTTTAATTGGGGGTCGTGAGGAAATTATGCCACGATATAAGAGGAGAGAGGAGTTGGTGGTGTGGTACAGCGTGAATAAACCTAGATTCATTTTACGATATAAAATAATGTACGCATCTTCCTTGTTTAAGGTGAATATAAATCGAAGGCATGCCTCAGAATTTCAAGAGCACAAATCTAACGAACCCGACAGCCAACGAGTAACCAATCGATATAGTTTTCAGCTTGAATGGACGTCTGGTTCTTTAGATTTGTGCTCTTGAAGATTTGAGGTGTGGCTTTGGGTCACCCAAATCAACGCGATTTTTCACGGCGACAGCGACAAACAATCGCTGCGATTTCGCTGCTACATGTAGAGTTTTATGACACAACAACGAACTCGCGGCGATTTTTCGTCGCCGTCGCGGAAAAAATCGCGTTGATTTGGGAGAGCCTTTACTCATGTGGCGCGAATAATTGATGCGTTCTATTAGTTTTCTCTTCTATTCTCCCGCTGTTCTTATGCAAAGTTAAAAGTCACGTCACAGCGGGAAAGCAAGAGAGAACTAATGCGCGCCTCAATAATCTGCACCACCTGAGCAAATCCAGAACATCAGGGACTCACGCTCCGCAGCTTTTTGTGACATTTGTGTATAAACAATTTTTGAGATATATTAACGGATTTGCTCAAAAGGACACGCGATGTTCCCCGGAAGAAACGAACAACCGTGGTTTTGCTTTCTTCATTCTTATGGAAGATTGCGGTAGTTGTTCCTTTCCTGGGCTATTCGCCGCGAGAAATTTAGGGCAAATGGGCGTTTTTGAAAACTTTACAACAGCAGCGCAGTTTATCATATTCTACGGACCAGTCAATACTACAGTCACCCTACAGTTATGGATAGCACAGATGTTGAGCAAAGTTGGATTAAACGGAGAATATCTCATCAAATAGAGTTGCAATTTCGCAGAACCCATTTTACCTACGCGAACCATACATCTATACAACATCGTAATCAACAATAACATGCTTAAACACATTTGTTCCGTTCGTAGGAAATAAAATGTCATACATATACCTAGAAGCGTTGATTCATATCTGTGGGGCATTGAAATCCATACCACAGCACAGTGATTTTTTTTGCCGATTTCGTGATCCAAATAGAATAGCGTCTAAACTGTTGGTTTTAGTGAAAAAGTTTGTTCAGAGAAGTTTCTTGATTTGTAAAAGCGCTTCTTTTGATACTAGCGGCCAGGTGATTAAATCACCTAAAAGTGAGATAAAAAAACATGTTTTTTACCTGTTCGAGATAGACGGTCGGTGTCTTCAGCAAAGTTGTAGCACATGTTAATTCAAGACACTTTGTCTAAGACACCAAATTTCTGTCTCTTATACATTACAAGATATGTAATTTTATCTTAAAATGACCCTTAAAAACCAAAATTTTAGTATAACTTTTTTCCTAAATTTTTGACATTTTTTGTGTCTTCTACAAAATTGTTCAACTACCAAATCTACATGTTTTTGCTGAACACTGCAACTTGCTATCTCTTATGATAAAATAGTTATTTTCAAATAATCGATTTTTATATGGCTTTTTTGGACTAATAGCATATGCCGCGTATCGCGAGATTTTGAAAGGAACAAAGACATTACATGGTAGCGCCACAAATGAAAGTTGCGTAACAAACGAATGGCACCGTTTACAAATTACGTAACGCTCTATCGAGAGTCAAAAGTTGGGTCAAACGTTATGACTTAAACAAAAATAACAAAAATAAATAAAAGCATTTCCATGCTAAATGAAGTTTGTGGGTGAGGTAGTATATCAAAAATTATATAAATGATCATTATGTATCAAATCCAACATTTTATATATGAAATAACGTTATGAAAACTAGAAAAAAGTCGTAAAAGCGTAAAAAATGCATTTTTATGGTTTAACTAGTTTAAATATAAAAATCAATAGACTGCTTCTGGCCAAAAGTTCTTAGTGTCATTTGAAAGTGAAAAAACAGTGCTATCAGAATCGCAAATCGCTATGTGCGTCAATCTGCGTCCAAACTAATGCTATTAGTCCAAAAAAGCCATATAAAAATCGATTATTTGAAAATAACTATTTTATCATAAAAGATAGCAAGTTGCAGTGTTCAGCAAAAACATGTAGATTTGGTAGTTGAACAATGTTGTAGAAGACACAAAATATGTCAAAAATTTAGGAAAAAAGTTATACTAAAATTTTGGTTTTTAAGGGTCATTTTAAGATAAAATTACATATCTTGTAATGTATAAGAGATAGAAATTTGGTGTCTTAGACAAAGTGTCTTGAATTAACATGTGCTACAACTTTGCTGAAGACACCGACCGTCTATCTCGAACAGGTAAAAAATATATTTTTTTATCTCACTTTTAGGTGATTTAATCACCTGGCCGCTAGTATCAAAAGAAGCGCTTTTACAAATCAAGAAACTTCTCTGAACAAACTTTTTCACTAAAACCAACAGTTTAGACGCTATTCTATTTCGATCACGAAATCGGCAAAAAAATCACTGTGCACAGTTATTAATCTAAGATAAGACGATTCCTAAAGAAACGCCAAAACGTATGCTTTCACTAGCACACCATTCGTTTGCCTCGCAGATAATTTGCTGTTATAGTGTTCTGATCCATGATATGAGTCGATTTGATCCATAATACGGACCCATTTTTGACTGTAGCTTGAACTAGAAGCGAGCGCTTTGCCTTTTTTTGTTCGAAATTAAACTCGAATTTCGCGAAATACCGTTTTATTCCGTTTGTTTTCAATTTTCCGTGGAAATATTTTAACAATTTGGCGAAACAAAACGAAATAGCAAAATAAAAATTTCGCCTGTATGAGTTCCGTGGAATTCCGCGGAATTTCGTTTCGAAGCGTATTTGACGGAATCTTTCGGTATTTCGCATACCCTTATCTGATACTATCGACCGCGAAGAGCTATGGAAGATTATGGACGAGAATGGTTTTCCCGGGAAACTGACTAGACTGATCAAAGCAACGATGGATAGTGTACAGTGCTGTGTGAAGATATCGGGTGCATTATCGGACCCGTTTGAAACACGCAAAGGGCTTCGACAAGGCGATGGTCTTTTCTGCTTCCTGTTCAATATTGCGCTAGAAGGTGTTATGAAACGGGCGGGTTTCAACATGCGGGGCACGATCTTCAATAAATCCAGCCAGTTCATCTGCTTTGCTGACGACGTGGACATTGTCGGAAGAACGTTCCAGGTGGTTTCTGAACAGTATGCCAGGCTGAAACGTGAAGCAGATCGGGTTGGATTGAAGGTAAATACGTCGAAGACGAAATATCTGCTGGCTGGAGGAACTGAGCGCGATAGAGCTCGCATAGGCAGACGCGTGACGATCGACGGGGATGAGTTCGAGGTGGTGGACGAATTTGTCTATTTCGGATCATTGATAACGTCGGATAACAACTGCAGCAGATAAATTCGAAGACGTATCATTGCCGGAAGTCGTGCTTACTACGGACTCCACAAGACCTTGCGGTCTGGTAAACTTCACTTCCATACTAAGTGTACCATGTACACTAGAGTGATGCAAATTTCGAAATTTTTGCTCCCCTATGCTTAAACAATTTAAATTATGGTAAAAAGCATCCTCCCAAAATTTGAAATGATTTGGAAGATATTTGACTGTGCACACGCCATTTGAAGTTTATATGGAGATTACTATGGAAAACGCTAACCTTTTGTGTTCAGCCCTCTATCTCTTCGTCACTAAGTTTTATGGAAAAATGAACACACTCATCTCATGTGAAATTCTTCCAGCTACAACTTTGCCGAAGACCACATTTTGATTGGACGTCAGAAAAAAATGTTATTCATCATCATAAAGTGAGTTTGCCTTCAGTAAGCTTCACCAACTATTCAGCAGGCAACAGTGGTGCTCCTGGCGGGAAGAATAGATCAAAGTAATCCAGGCTACTATGTTCTACAGCAAAAAAGCAGTGTTGCTCTGAAAGTAATTGAATGATCATCTCAGCATGGTTAAGACTTTGGAATCAAGAATAACAAATTATCCTTACGTCCCAACGAAATGTGGTCTTCGGCAAAGTTGTAGCTGGGACGATTTTACATCGGAAGTGTGTGTTCGCTTTTTCATATATTATTATGGCGAGCTGATAGAGGACTGAACACAAAAGGTTTGGCTTTTCCATAGTAATTTCCATATAAACTTCAAATGGCGTGTGCACAACCAAATTTCTTCCGAATCACTTCAAATTTTGGGAGTATCATTTTCATCATAATTGACATCGTTTAAGCATAGGGGAGCAAAAACTTCAAAATTTGCATCAGTCTAATGTACACGCTGATAAGACCGGTAGTCCTCTACGGGCATGAGACGTGGAAAATGCTCGAAGAGGACCTGCAAGTGCTGAGAGTTTTTTTTTTACATATACATATTTTTGTTTTATTTCTTAATACTAAAATTATGAAATTTATAAAAAATATTGAAAAAGAAAGTGTAGTGTAAGTAATGTTGATTTCATTTTGTTTTATTTTATGTGTTGCGATTTCTAATGGATTTGAAGTATGTTTTTGGATTTTGCCGAGACATGGTAAAGTCAATAGTTTCGCAATGTTGATTGTAAATGGCCATCATTTGATTCAGAGGCCCGTTTTTGGCATAATTTGTTCGATGATGATTTGTCAAGAATAAGAGTTGTGTTTGATCCTTTTACCTTGACGCTTGCTCCTGCGGGGCCGGCGATGAGGGCAGGATCAAACATGTCGCGCGTCGGTCGAGTAAAGTGAAAAAGTGCCACGTTCGATTAGTTCCTTTTGATCTTTCGACGTTGACGCTTGCTCCTGGGCAGTGCGTCAAGAAAGCCCGAGCAGTTGTTTTACCTCTCGCTTCGCGCGCCTATTTTCTCTGAGTGCTTTTATATAGCCGAGCAAACGAGTGAAGCTGAAAGTGGATTGTTGCTGCTCAAGGATGACGGATCAATTGTGCTCGTTTCATGCTACTATTTCTAATCTATAAAATATGTATGACTGCACCTTTAATCGTTACAAAGGTGAGACGTAGGGGAACTGGGTGTAAAATGCGCCGTTGGGGTAAAACGCGCCACCCTTGTTTTGAACGAACGACGTGCTTTGGGACGCTGTTTTGCACTCGAGATTGTGGAAAATGTATTAAAATGCTTCTCCATATATATTTTTATGTGTTTTCCTGGCAAAAATCGTGAAAAACTCGAAAAAACGTTTTTCGCTGTTTTCGTTGTAATTTTGTCTTATTTTCTGAGCCATTTTTCAGGCCGATATAGAACAAAACTTTTGAAACTATCACCGAGAATCGACTTGTGCACTCCCATAGTTCGTATTCCGTGCGAAAAAAGTGTTGAATTTGTCCTTAAAAAGCGTATTGAAGGACTTAAACTTTAATCAACTCGTGGGGCAAAACGGCCACTCCTATTTCATAACACCAAAACAGCCGTTTGAATTTAAATTCCAGCAAACGTAATGCCAAGCTGTAGTTACGTGCCAATTAGAACCTTACAAATGCACATTTTTCGAATCAGCATGTATACTATAATCGAACAATAACATCTGATTAAACGCCCTTATGTATGCAACGTATTTGCAAGCACGATTGCGCATGCGTGCGAGCGAACGACTAACGTCGAGATCAGGTGGCGCGTTTTACCCCGCAAAAAATAAAAATGCAGATAAGCAAGCATTTTATAAAAATTGATTTATTGACTCCAGAAAATAGAAAATGGATGGCTGTTTCTGCTATTTGATAGAAAACATGTTTGTCTATAAGATAATGCATAAAAAAGGGCTTATAATAATGTTCTTCATAGCTAAAAACGCTTCCTTCCTTAGAGGGCGCGTCTTACCCCCAGTTACCCTAAATATGATTTTTCAACAAACTATGAAAGGTTTGTCACTGTGAGTGTCGACATAAACTCTGCTTCATAAATTATTTATGTCAATATTTTTTCAAAACACCTTTTTCCTATAACTTTTATTTTTGTAATTAAAAAAAACTTTGAATGGTTCGTCACTACGAGTGTAAACTTGCGAAAGGTTCACTTTATTCAGTAAACTATTATTATTTATGTTAAATCTGCAATGTGTCGCCGACTGTAGTAATTTAAAAGGTTAAACCTTACGCTACTGGAAATAAATAAATGAATGAATGAATGAATGAAACTTTGAATGGTTCGTCACGTCAAGTGTCGGCATAATTTTACTCTACATATTCATATTAAATGAAAATATTATATTTACATATAAGCATGTTTATATCTCGTAAATAATTATATATCATGGTCTAATCGCTTATCAAAGTGAATCCTGTGACCCAACGATCCTCTCCATTAACAAACATCCCTCCCAGTAACCTTTGTGGAGATGCAGAGGCAAATACGGTCTCTAAATAGCAAAGGTTACACACTAACATTCCTTCCCCCAAACCCACCTGACTGCAAGGACATGGCCGGCGCCGTTATTGACCATGTATAAATAGAGGCACTGAATTATGCACACTGAAGAAGATTATGGCCAATCCCAGCCGATCTTCTAGTTGATTCTTTGTGCATTTTCACTGACTTCGGTCAATCACGGAATAGCAAGCATTGATATGTGTAGTCAGTCTAAGCTAAGCTAAGCTAATTTGTTCGATGATGATTTGTCAAGAATAAGTTACAATTTCGTAGTTGCCTAGAAGGAACGTAGAAATTTAATTTTGATAAGATTTCTGTAGAATCAATACGTTGCGAAACGATATCATTTACAAATGAAACTCTTACGATTTCACGCCGCTCTTTCAAAGTTTGTATGCCAATAAGCATGCAGCGTGCTTTGTAGGGTGGAAGTGGAAATGATGTCCAGCCTTATTTACGAAGAGCATATAGTAGAAATTGTTTTTGTACATATTCTAATCTTTCTTCGTGTGTGATTGAGAAAGGAGACCATACAATGCTGCAGTATTCCATGATTGATCTTACATATGCAATATATAGAGTTTTAATTGTGTATGGGTCATGAAAGTTTTAGCAGAAGCGTTTTATGAACCCTAGCATGTTATTAGCCCTGTGAATTATTGTATTGTAGTGGTCTACGAAAGAAAGCTTAGAGTCTAAGATTACTCCTAAGTCCCTTACTCTTTCACATTTTTCCACATTTTGATTTCCTAATGAAATTGAAATTTGTGGTGTTGTTCTTTTTCTGCTAAATGATATTAGGTTGCATTTTTTACATTCAGTTCTAATAGGCTTTTTTTTGCACCATATGTAGAATTTTTCTATTTCATTGCGGAATACATTGATGTCTTCTTCATTTCTTATTTCCAGGTAGAGCTTCATGTCATCGGCAACGACGTGTGCTTAGGACGATCTTCGGCGGAGTATGTGAGAACAGCGTATGGAGGAGAAGAATGAACCACGAGCTTGCGCAATTCTACGGTGAATCCAGTATCTAGAAAGTCGCCAAAGCTGGAAGGGTACGATGGGCGGGACACGTTGTGAGAATGCCGGACAACAATCCCGCGAAAATGGTGTTCACCTCAAATCCGGCCGGTACAAGACGAAGGGGAGCGCAACGAGCTAGGTGGTTTGACGACGGATATGAGAAGAGATATTCATGAGTTTGTTCGATATTATTTAGCTTCATATGGGATTAAAGCCCAGCAAATATCAACAAAAAAAAAATTTGCTTAAAAGAGATTTGTTTCTTGAGCAACATCCACCATTATGGTTTGAAACATGAGGTTCCACTATGAGATGAAAAGTTTGTACTTACATTACAGTACTAATGTGTTTGGAACATTTTTCAAAATTTCTTCATAGTAATTTCCATATAAACCTACATTGTCTTTGGGCCACCATGGAATCATCATCGAAAAAACTGAAAATTTCACAGAACACTATTTTTGTGGTAAAGGTGGTAAGAAATAAATGAAAGATTGGATTTTCAAACATTTTTGAATTTAGAACCGCCTTACTGCTGCAGGTATTTTTCAAAAACGTATCGTACGTTGCTGGATGAATTACTGTTGAAAAAAGCAATAGATTACAAAACTTGAACGAATATGTGAATGGAAGGTGCTTACAAAATGTATTTAATTACCAATTTTCACTTCAAATTTCGCACTGGCCAGTAGCCGCCCCTGTGGCCATGTAATCCTTATTTAATTTAGGATGAAAGCTCCCGTCTACATTCCCCCGACATGTATACCCATTGTAGTATATGCCATTCAAGTTTGACATTGATCTGACAATATTTAGGTGCTCCCAACTGAACTTCTACTCTAGTCTACTCAATGTCAATGTCACAGATGCTAAGTCGTGTCGTAAGAGTCATTCGTAATGAGATTTCTTTTCTTTCCGTCAGTTGCGTTACCGGAGTTCAATTTAAATCTACCTGCAAGAGAAAATGTCTTTCCAATGTCACTTGTCGCCACTTGCTTGCGTTGTTGCCAGCAAAGTAAGAAAAATTTGGCTACATAGTGCTTTGATGTCAACCTGGAAGCTTTTTTTTTATTTTTT
This sequence comes from Aedes aegypti, assembly GCF_002204515.2. NCBI lineage: Eukaryota > Metazoa > Arthropoda > Insecta > Diptera > Culicidae > Aedes > Aedes aegypti. The sequence continues at coordinate 199,772,518 of NC_035108.1, read as the reverse complement.
GGGAAAGGCATTCCATTCCACTTGCAAATTGGTGCTTCCCAGTGCGACATCTGCGCCGCTTGGGGAAGAGACCAAAATTTATGCAATAAAGGTACCAACATTATTTGGTGTTCGTTCCGAGAAGGATTCGATGTTTGGAAGGATGCCAATTTGTGTAGACTGAACGGAAAGGATGTTGATGGGGAGTTAATTTGTCGATGTGCAACATTCGATTGTATATTAACAGTATAGAGCGGAACTTACCCGGTATCGGTAGCTGGAATCCAGAACGTAGACGCTGTTCTTGTTGCAATGCACCAACATGTCGTCCATTTCTGCAAAGAGACAACATTCATTGGATTAGTTTACAAGTGAGAATTAGATTAGTCGTATTTTACTAAGCTCCAGAGGAAAAGCATGATGTAAACATATTCCGAGATCCTGTCTTCTTGCATTGGCTTCGTTACATAGAGCTTACATTCGATTACGAGATGGGAGGGTAAGTTCAACGTATATTGAGTTAGGTGAATTTCGAATGAAAAGAGCTAAACTCGTGTATCTTTACCAATTAGTTTCATTTATGTCAAAGAATTCGAATTTAATAGGATATATGATGAAAGACGACTTTTACTTGATTGGGATGAAAGAATGCAATTGCACTGGTTTTGTGTTCTGTAATTCGATACCGATCGTTGCGTTCGTCACCGACTGGCGATCAAATAACTAAAATAATCGTCATCCAGTATATAAGCTCTGGCGGGTCATCGCTGTCATCAACGAAAAAAAACACTAATAACTTCAATCCCAAATAATAAAAGTAAAACTTTTTCTACTTTCATTTCTTTCCTTATAATTTACATTTAATTGTAACATCAATAAATCATTGAGCTTTCTTTCAAATAAAATATGTGGAACTTATAAGTGAAAGCGAGTTGAAAAGTTGTCCTACTTTCTGCTGCTGGCAAGTGGTAGGGCAAATGATGACTTCGGCACTAGAGTTGCTGTGCACGTGCTGTAAGCCTTAGGTGCAGGAGCCTCATTAAGCGCACGGGCGCGCTGTACATTGTGAGCCCTTTTTTGGTGCGCCTCATTTTCCTTGAGATGTGTCTCACTGTAGTCTCATGCGCTCCGTCAAATGTGCTGTTTAAAATTCAGCGCAATAATTGAAGTGAGTACAAAAGTTTTCAACGAGGATCGAAATTGTAACTCTTGGATCACGAGTCATCGGCCATATCATGTAGGCCATCTAGACACCTGCATAATTGACGTCATCTAAAAATAACCCTTGTTTGTTGGATGTATTTGTGGATGGCAAACATTTGCAAATGGAGGTTGATTGTGGTGCCTCAGTGTCAGTAATTGGCAAACATGAATTTATGAAGCAATTTAAAAGGCCTTTGGTACAGTGTAACAAGCAATTGATTGTTGTAAATGGGGACAAACTAAAGATAGAGGGCGAAGCAAATGTTTCGGTTGAATTCCGGGGAAAAAGTGAAAATTTAAAAATGTTGGTGCTAGATAGCGATTACAAATTTATTCCATTAATGGGAAGGACATGGCTGGATGTATTTTTCCCCGATTGGAGAAATTTTTTCTCCAGTTTGGCAAACATAAACAATTTAATGATTGATAAAACCGAGGGGACAATACAGAAAATCAAACAAGAGTTTTCGAACGTTTTCACTAAAGATTTTTCCCAGCCCATAAAAGGTTTTGAGGCCGAATTGGTGTTAAAAAGCGATGTGCCGATTTTTAAGAAAGCTTATACGGTGCCTTACCGTTTGAAGGACAAGGTTACGGATTATTTGACGTCGCTTGAGGAACAGAACGTAATTACTCCAATTAAAATCAGCGAATGGGCCTCTCCTGTGGAGGTCGTCATGAATAAGAATAATGACATTCGGTTAGTAATAGATTGTAAGGTATCGATCAACAAAGTGATCGTACCGAACACATATCCTTAACCTACAGCGCAAGATTTGTTTGCTAGCTTAGCGGGGAGTAAATTTTTTTGCTCCCTGGATCTTGAAGGTGCTTACACACAACTAATGTTGTCTGAACGATCAAGGAAATTCATGGTCATAAACACCATAAAGGGACTATATGTGTATAATCGACTACCACAGGGGGCGTCATCAAGCGCCTCAATTTTCCAACAAGTAATGGATCAGGTGTTGCACGGAATTGATTTTGTTTATTGCTATTTAGATGACGTATTAATTGGTGGATTGAATGTTGAGGAATGCAAAGAAAGGTTGCTTTTGGTACTGAAAAGATTATCGGAAACCAACATTAAAGTAAATTTTGACAAATGTCGCTTTTTCGTTACGGAACTTGACTATTTAGGGCACATTATCAGTGACAAAGGTTTACTGCCATGCCACGAAAAAACATTGACTATACAAAAAGCAAAAACCCCTAAAAATGAAATGGAATTGAAATCTTTTCTTGGTTTAATCAATTATTATAACAAGTTCATTCCCAGATTGTCAGTTAAACTGTACCATCTCTATAATTTGTTAAAAAATAAGGTTAAATTTGTTTGGGATGAACACTGTGATAAAGCATTTGAGGAAAGTAAAAATTTACTCCTCAATGCACAATTTTAAGAATTTTATGATCCAAAGAAACCCATTGTGGTTGTTTCGGACGCATCCAGCTTTGGCTTGGGAGGAGTTATATCGCATATTATTGACGGAACTGAAAAGCCAATAAGTTTTACATCGTTTTCTTTGAAATCAGCGCAGCGTAAATACCCTATTTTACACCTAAAAGCTTTAGCTTTAGTGAGGACTATAAAAAATTCCATATATATCTATATGGACAAAAGTTTCAAGTTTTTACGGATCATAAGCCTCTAGTCGGCATATTTGGCAAAGAGGGTAAAAATCCTATTTATGTAACGCGTTTACAGAGATTCATACTTGAGCTCTCCATTTATGAATTTGAAATCCAGTATAGACCATCTACCCGAATGGGCAATGCAGATTTCTGTTCCAGGTTTCCGTTAGAACAAATGGTACCTGATGATTCAGACGCGGAATGTGTAAAAAGCTTAAACTTTGGAAAAGAATCGCCCATTGATTACAAAGTGATAGCCGATTGGTCTAAGGAGGATGGATTTCTGCAATAAGTTGTTTCTCATTTGCTAAATGGTTGGCCAAAAACAATTGAAAAGTGTTTTGCGGACATTTTTGCAAATCATCAAGATTTGTAAATCATTGGCGACTGTGTATTGTATCAGAACAGAGTAGTGATTCCTAAAGGTATGCAAAGTAAAGTAATGAAATTGCTTCATGCCAACCATGCAGGAATTGTGAAAATGAAGCAGCTTACGAGGCGTAATGTCTACTGGTTGGGAATTAACAATGACATAGAAAAGTTTGTCTCATCATGTGATATTTGTGGCAACATGGCAATAGTACCTAAGCCTAAAGTGCTATCTAAATGGATTCCAACCGCTAGACCGTTCAGCAGAATACATATAGATTTGTTTTACTTTGAACATCATGTTTTCTTGTTAATCGTGGATAGTTTCTCGAAATGGCTTGAGATAGAGTGAATGAGGAACGGTACCGAAGCAAGTAAAGTCATTAATAAGTTGATTGTATATTATGAACGTTTTGGATTGCCAGATATGCTAGTTTCTGATGGAGGACCACCCTTTAACTCTGGTGCCTTCATAAGTTTCCTTGAAAGACAAGGTATAGATGTATTAAAAAGTCCGCCATACCACCCATCCAGTAACGGCCAAGCCGAGAGATTCGTAAGAACGGTGAAAGAAGTTATGAAGAAATTTTTAATGGAAAGAAGCGTTATGGAGCTAGAATTGGAAAACCAAATAAATTTATTTCTAATAACGTACAGAAACAACTGTTTGACGAAGGATGGCGATTGCCCGGCCGAACGAATATTTTCGTGTAATCCAAAAACTCTAATCGATTTAGTTCATCCCAAAAAGCATCCCAAACAACTTCTAAAAGATCAACTACCGCATGATGATACTAACATCCCTAGAGAAGATGGAGATGTCCATATGAGGTCAAATGAACCATTGAACGATCTGATAGCGGGTGAAGAGTTATGGTATAAAAACCATAATCCTCACGTTAAAGCTAGATGGGTTAAAGCAAATTTTATTAAATGGCATTCTCGAAATATATTGCAGGTGCAAACTGGAAACGTTCCAATCATGGCTCATCGCAACCAGGTGAGCAAATGTAACACAGATGATCGTTCCAAGCCTAACACAGTGGTTCTCTTAAGGCGTGACGATAAGGGAGGAGTCGAAATGAATAAGTTTCCTGACGATCGTGAAGTGACAACGGAAATACGAAGAGCCAATGGGCGAACAAAGTTTAATTCTTCGAAGATCGTCCAGGTCAAAGAAACCTAAAAAAGATGATAAATTTGTTTATAATTAATCACATTTGTGAACTCGAATCTTGTTTGTTTCTAAAATTGAATTTTAAAGTGAATACATTATTCTATCGAATATAGATGGCCATTAGCGGCGTAGTCAAAATATTCTATATTTAATCGTCGGCAAGAGCCGGAGTAAGGACATCTAAAGGGATGAGAAGCTGTAGTGTACACCCATTTCTCAACATTATAAATTAGAGTGTACCATCAAATGACAACTTGTCAGTCGAATTATACACTGTAATCTGAGAGAGACTCGTGAAGAGGAAAAATATCAACGTCATATGCAGCCCAGATTCCGCTGTCACGAAAAGTTAAATGCAGCCCATAATTTCTATGGCTGAAAAAGTGAAAAGTATTGTATTCAAAATAAACTATTTTTAAAAAACTCAGTCAGCGGAGCAGTTTTTCCAAAGATGCTGATAAATCTAAACACAAGACTAGTTAATTATAATGTCTGCTACCTTTGCTGACATGAAATTTCACTCAAAATGCCGTTTTTGCTTCTGTGTGATGCAAACGCAATATTTTTTCGCTGAGATGGTCATGTGAAACTCAGCAATCGCAGAAAAAGAAGACCGTCTCCGCGAGTCTCGTCTCAGACTGTAATTATATACCTACCTATACATACAAAGCTATAAAAGCCTCGAAAATACAAATGAAGATTCACTTCGAATCAGACTAGCAGCAAGTAAACAAGTGGCTTAAATACTTAAACCCGAAACCCCAAAGACGAATATAGTTGTAGAGGCTCTTCGTTACTAAGCAGTTGTTTCACAACTTGGATACCGATGGCGAGCCGTAGCGCATGAGACGCGTCTCCCCGAGAGCACATCACCTAGCGCGCGCTTTTAGATTTTTCGTGAGCCTCTGGCTAGCGCAGCACACTAGGATTCCGATGAGCTGAGAGACGGTTTAGTTTGAAGCTCGTCATTACATTTATGTGCTCCTGAGAAATATGTATCGTTTTGTCTCAAATTCCGAACAGACTCATATTCCGAACACTCGGTTTTTGTATGGCGATTTGGTTGAAATGTTTCACTGAAATATATCACCAAATAACAAGTAAATGGCAGTCAATTGCAATTCAATTTTAACCTTTCCAATATAATTTTCACCGCGGGAGTAGTGATGACTCTCGAGTTTGAGACCAGTAGAATAAGCTCAGATATTTTTTTTTGCGAAATTATTCATTTGAATACGATTTATTCGTGCTGTTCGGAATTTGAATCAAGGTGTTCGGAATATGAGACAGAATAAGCAAATGTTCGGCATTTGAATCAAAATGGTGTTCCATACTTTAACGTAAAAACAATACTAAAACTAATTAAATCAACATTGATATCGGTACACCCAACAGCTAACAGTTAGGCTTTGCGAAGAAATTAAAATTTACACAAATATCTGCCAATTTATTCCAATCAGATGCATTTGAAGTCACTGTTGGCCTTAAGTGTTCGGGATATGAGTCAAAACGGTAACTCTATTCGGCACCCTGAGAGCATTTCGGCAGCACTTTCTTATCGTGCTTGTTCATATTTATCTACAGAACAAGAGTTATCTCCAATGTACCGTTTTGACTCATATTCCGAACACTTAAGGCCAACAGTGACTTCAAATGCATCTGATTGGCATAAATTGGCAGATATTTGTGTAAATTTTAATTTCCTCACAAAGCCTAACTATTAGCTGTTGGGTGTACCTATATCAATGTTGATTTAATTAGTTTTAGTGTTGTTTTTACGTTAAAGTGTGGAACAACATTTTGATTCAAATGCCGAACATTTGCTTATTCTGTCTCATATTCCGAACACTTAAAATTCAAATTCCGAACAGCAGGAATAAATCGTATTCAAATGAATAATTTCGCAAACAAATTTACCTAAGCTTGTTCTTCTGGTCTGAAACTAGAGAATCATCACTACTCCCGCGGAATTCATTATCCAATATATATTTATATATCGGAGACGTTAAATTTGAATTGCAATTGACTGCCATTTTCTTGTTATTTGGTGATATATTTCAGCGAAACATTTCAACCAAATCGCCATACAAAAACGGAGTGTTCGGAATATGAGTCTGTTCGGAATTTGAGACAAAACGGTACTCAACATATTCCTTGAACTATAATCTTCCATGTAAATCTCATCTGTCACAAAAATATTAAATAACATGGGTTTTATCATTAAATGAAATAAATTCTTATGAAATTATCGTCATCCGTGAGGTGCCGAATAAAACAACACAAGAACAGCTTAAGAAAAACACACCACTTTAAATAATCCAATTATCCGCTCCAATGCCAATTTGTCACAAAAGCTACGCACCGATCAGTGATCAGTGTAATCAGTGAGTGAATCGACCTTGAAATGAGTGACTTATATGCAGGATTTACTTACAAGCTATATGGATTCATTTTTGTATGCAAGATTATTAACTTATTGAGTTGTTGGTTTTCAACAGTGACTGAATCATATTAATATTCGTTATTCTGTTCTGCAATAATGCTAATAATTTAATTGATTTCTGAATATCGCTACAACTTATGCACTATTGAACTTTTGATTTGTCTACAAAACACTCGAAAATACTTGATTTTTATGCTTCAAATCACAAATTAAAATGATAGCACTCTGTTTTCCTCGGCAATCACTTCTTATTACTAGAGTAGGTTCAATTGCGGTATATTTTTTGTTCACAATATAAATTCATAGAAAAAATCGAACAGAACTAAATAATTTATTGGAATTAGGTAACAAAGCATGCATTGGTAATAATTGAGCCTTTCAATACTTTCCTTATATGAAGATTACAGCGCATTAACTTCAATGTACTGAGAAGCATATAATATAAACGTCTTTTAAAAGGTTAACTATTTTCGCGGGGATGAATTAGCCTCGGGCTGAATTTCCCCATAATAAAGAGTCAATCAATCAACTATTTTGGCAACACTCCTGTTGTTCTACAGGCAGTTCATCATCCTCGTATTTGTGTCAAGTCATAAGTGAATTGATTTGCAAAGGGTCTATTCTGTTTTTCTCAGAATTTTAGTCGACTTCGACTACTCTGAGTTGAAACTGAGTTCGTTAGTTGTGAATGAATGGAGGGGGGAAGTATGAGTTTGGTCATCATCAACAATTATTCTTTTCTTTGATCAAGATATCTTTCAGTAAAATTTAGTTCTTTGCGATCGGACCTCTCTATATACAGTCACCCCACAGTTATGGATAGCACACAGATATGGATCAGAGTTGGATTAAAACGGGAACATCTCATCAAATAGAGTTGCAATTTCGCATTACACATTTCACCTACGTGAACCATAAATCTGTACTCAACTTCTCTCTTTAGTTAACGAATCTCGATAGTAGCAATAGGAGTGCGAGTGTGGATTATTTGACAAAAAGGTATTCACGTAATGTGTGGTGAAATAATCATTTTGTTAATGCGGTGGCGTTATTTTATTAGATTTGTAGCAAGCGTGCCAAGTCCGCCACCTCACAATAGTTCAGAAACTATTCCTGACCCCACTCTGCAGCTTCGGAAAAGCCCGGTGGTACACGTGGCCAGAAGGGGGCTGCGTCCGTCCATTTCGCGCCCCGGACAGGGCCAGAGCAGCAATCGTATTACATCAAGAGTCAGTGGAGCCAGCAACCAGACGACCGTAAGTACAACGCGGGGTTGAAGCCCACAAATCGGTGAGGCGCCGTCGGTGGATGAAGTAGTGAGGCATATACGTCGCGCATCGCGCGCGCTTCGAAGGAGATTAGCATCGCAGAGATGTGCCGTGAGTAAGCATCAACCCACCAAACCACCCGTTAAGCAAGCGTTCAGCGTCGACCGATGCACTAACTGTCGACCCGGATCAAGCCACCCACCGATCAGCAGTACCGTCGTTCACTCATACAAGACCCCAGCGTCGTCATCCGACGACTACCCACTTTCGTCCTGCGGATATGGTACCGTAACTAAATGCATGCAAATCAGTGAAAGTCCCATGCGCATGCTGTAGTTTTTTTTTGCCCGCTCCAGATTGATGGTTGGAGACGCGTGGCGGCGGCTAAACTCTTTTGTAGGACACTAGCCGTTCCCCCAATGTGAATGCCCACACCGCACATGAGCACGTAAAGAGAAAATAGAGAGGTTCTAGGTCAATAAAAAAGAAAATGAAATTGTAAATAGCTAGAGTAAGGAGAAGAGAGATGTCGGTAAAGTAGGCCTACGCTAAATATAGAAATGAACTAGTTGAATTGAATATGGATGTTTGTTAATAAATGCATTGGAGTACCACAGACAAACCGACCTGTGTTGAAATTATTAGCGAACGAGAAGAGGTAATGTAGGGGAGATTTCACGTCACTCGAGTACGATTAGTAGTTCCTTGTTAATTTATTTTACTTTACTGGGGAGGTTGGCTCCGAATCCAGCCAAGGAACACTCTCTATTTTTTCCGGTTCATTCTGAGGTTTACGTGTACAGCCAGCCAGTGATGAGAATAGGTGCGAGGGTAGTCTGGTCTATCGGCTAGGTTTTTTTCCTCCCCTTCTTGTTGCAACAACGTAGCCAACAGTGCTTCGTGCTTTCCTTCCACTATTGGACCCCAAAACCCTTTCCCTTGAGAGGTCTTAGGCCGGGCAACCCTGAAAACAGGTGGATGGTCTCCAACCGGAGTGGCGCTCAAGCCATCTGTTGGTTTCGGAGAACTCCGAAGCATATGATCGACAGCTTCTTCGAGCTGCAGTGATGTACAATAGTAAGCATTTGTAAATCGTATTGACTGTATTTACTTGGATTAAATAATTGAATTGAAAAAAATATATATGGTATAATCACAGACAAACAGACGTCACACTCTCACCGATGTCCGTCGACCACCTTTTTAACGGTCGATTCAAATATATTGTAGGTGGCCAATCCACCACCTGCAGCGCTCGCATCGTTTTTGTTCGTGTTTGACATTTGCACACTACCGCCACCTGTTGGCCCATCGGCCTAACACAGTGATTTTAGCATTGGGCGTATACGTCTTCGTGACTATGATTTTGAACGTGATTTGTTCTAAGTGTTACGTCTGTTTGTCTGTGGTATAATGCTAAGTCCTTTTTATTTGTTGGTTAACTATTCGTAACAAAATTTCTCATGGCTACCTAGATAAGCATGAAAGAAAATGACTGTGTAGACCATAATTTAGAAATCAATAATGAAAAATCGGCATTGTACTGTCTTGAAAAATATGTTTACGACCCCCCGATAGAACATTTCCAAACCGGTCTCAAATGAAAGGGGAAAGACAAAGCTTTCATTTGATAGATGTTTGAGCGATACTGATTCTTTTATATTAATGTTGTTCTACCAGAGACACCGTGTTCAATGTGACTTGTAGCTCGGTATTTTTCAGATCAATCATAAATCTAGGTGAGGTTTCTCTATAGCTTTCAAACAGTATTTATTGTACATATGAGAACTATTGAACAAGTTGATCAAAATTCAGCGACTGAGTGGGTATATCTAAACTTCCTATAGTATGTACTCTTTGTGAGGAATAGTACTTATTGGTACCCTTTCCAGATATTTCCAACGGGATTACTCTTGACTTCAATTCGGTCCGAGTTACATTACTTGTTCATTGTAAACATAGGGGTTCTATATCTGCTTTTACTCTGAGTTGATCCGCAACTTCCTTTTCTACTACGGTAAATTCTGAACCATCGTTGAGAAAATCTAAGACGTCGATTGAAGAACACTTGCTATGCAAGGTAACGGGAAGTATGCGAAAGAGAGTAGATCGTTGCTTTCGCCATTGAGTATTCACCTTTCCAGTAGCAAGTTCACTTAGTCCAGACAGCGTTATCATCAGGTTTTCCAGGAGCATGTGATGAGGTAACTTGCACCCTTCTATGCCACAACCCGATGCCTTGTATACCCCTTTATCATGGGAAGTTTAACACCGTCTGCAGTGATGGAGCTGTTCCAACTTCCAACGTTTATCAATTAATCGGCCTTTTTGTCTTACGTTCGCTTCCGTGCTGAAGGTAACGTTACTGGCAGCCGATGCTATCATGGCCATATAATCGCTGAAAGCTCGAAGATCTGCTTGAGCGATTTGTCGTTGATAAAGTGCTCAGTCTAGCTTTATACCAGCAGGTAGTTGTCGGAGCTTCGAGACTCCATTTTGTGCCAAATATTTTCCCATTTTCCACAAAACGCGTATTGTCGCTTCTAATTTATAACAATGAATGAAATAATATTCAACCCGGCACTGATCGATCATTGAAAAGCCAGCAACCAGGATTGTTCCCTCGACCTACAGATCTGTATACAGAGGTGCTAACCAGTCGGCTATGCCTATTGTCGACCAATTCTTGTAATAGAGTAGGGTTAGACAAGTGGTTCTCCATGTTAATGGTTATTAAATGTCCACGTCAGTTCTGAACTGCAAGTCCAAAACCTATTACACTCTCCAATTTATCTGCCTTCGGAGGCGGTGTAGCACGAACTCTTTTGATAAGACTATTAATCACCTCTAATGTTGCTATGATTTGTGGTACTGACGACAGATACAGAAGTTGACAGCTAATAGCATTGAGTGTATTGCCTTTTAGACAACGCTGTAGCCGCATCAAATTTTCAGCGTCAGTTTAGCCACACATTTTGGTTGAGGTGGTGTAACTACTATAAAACAAAGGCCAAACCATTGGATTCCCGTCGAAATGGGGAAATAAGTATTCGTGATCGGTTTAGGCCAGTATACACAGAGTAACTGTCGCTAACAATATTAGTAAAACAAATCATGATATATCTAACAGTTGATGTAATTGGATTTTAATTTTGTTATGCCTTCCGACTGGAAAGTTAGACAAGATCAAGTGTTCTAGTGGTTTCACGAAAACGTACTCCAAGCCACGGTATAAGGAAGCAAGGTATTATACTCCGAAAAATGACATTTGGCAGTGACGTCATTCCTATCGCAAACTCGAACGATAGCAAGGCATGCTCTCTTTTACTATCCTGTGAGCCTCATGCTTGACGATAGGAATGACGACACATGTTTTGATTGAAAACCGTTGTTTACACGTGGGAATAGCCTACCTTGTTGTGTATACCGTGCTCCAAGCAACTGGACTGACAACATATTTGCATTATTAGTTTTAATAAGTTAGTTCGATGAAACAATTGTACCAAAATAGCACCAGAAAGATTAACAAATGTTAATCCTTACACGGTCATAATATCATTTATCCCGGCCTGGAACACCGACCTTGCTAACCAATATCATGTCGAAAACATCCCACCTTCTCCTACTTGCCAAAAGATGTTTTCTCTGGGTTTTTACACATTAAAGACGTTTTCAAACAATTCGTTAAAATCAAAATGATTGTCATATTTGGTTTTGTTCGTTTTAGTCTTGATGTTACAATCAACTCTCCATGACACGATATTAAATGAACCATCAAGTAGAAGAGGTATCGAGTTATGCAACACAAAATCAGTGCAATTGTAATCCAAGGGATCATCAAGATAGCCATGGAATCCAGCTCTTACTATGGTTTTCTAACTCGATATCGAGACACCCAATATACAGAGAATTGACTGTATCCAAATCAAAAATAGAAAGTACCGTAATCCGGGGGCAAATTGATCACTGGGGTGAATTTGATCAGGTCGGAACCAAATAGCATTTCCTTTCAAGGATGCCTAATATTTCGTTGGCATCACAGACATTCCATGTTTTCTAGTTCATAGATATTTCATTTTTATTAGGGTCAGTTTTGCATGGAAATATTTACAGTTTTTGAAGTTGTTAATAATAATGTTGGAAATGTCGGTACTAAACAATCCACTGGTACTAAGCCTGCATGCAAACTATGAGTATCAAACATGTTGTGTAGGCTTCACTGTGAACTGCTGAACTCATTTTTAAAATCGTACAGTTTTACAAGAATAGTTTTCTGCTAATAAATCCGTTTATTGTTGAATAACATGCTTTTTTCAAGGGAAATTGCATACATTTAGGCGTATTTTGCAAATTAACAAAGTTTGATTTTGCATTAAAATGATAATATACATGAGTTGTAAGAATTTTGACACCATTTTCAGATTCAGGAGACCCAAATTTAGTAGATATGGAAATTTTACATTCTAAAATATTCTATATTATATAGTGATCAATTTCACCCCAATGTGTCATTTTTGATTTTTGATATTAAAACTTGTTCGTATACACGAATAGTGCATCGTAGCGCCATCTATTTGTGATATCTTGTCGACCGTCAGCAACAACTATCTCGTTTATCGGTTATGCTCTTCTTCGTTAAAATCGTTATCTAGTCTTCCGGCAACATTCACAAGATGGAGACACTCAATATAAAAGCTCCTGCACGCTCGTGACTTTCTCTCTGTTTCTGCTACTACTCGACGCCTGCCGTCATCGATCTACTACAACTCCTTAACCAACAGCAAATTAGGTGAACTTTGTAAAAGTGAATTATTGTAGTATAAGTGAATTAGCTATTTGAAACAATAAATTAAGTATTTTAATAAAGGAATGCATTGCAATGAACTTACCAGTGAATAAAGTGAACTATTGAACTTAAACTTAAATATAGTATCAGTTGGTGCTTCTAGAAGAAAGAAGAAGAAGAAAATATGTACTTACCTGTTTGATACCGATACGCATGTCCCCGTTGTACCTACCGTGCTGTGGTAACTAGTGATTTGAGCACAGAAACACTGTTCTGCGCCGAGCAATCGAATATTTGGTCCTTCGAACCGGATCTGGTCGTCGAGACTCCGACCGTTCTGGAACTTTCTGCTGTGTTATAATCCGCCATAGTTGCTGCATCACAACGTACGTTACAACCGCCATCATCTGCATCGAGATCACGGCTATGAACTCAGCCATCAGAGTGATTTGGAAAAAAGGATACAAGGCTTATTCTTGCCTTGAAAAAGACCGAGCTCGCCTAATTTCGTCTTCAACCCTCTTGCCTGGAGTGTCCACATTTCTGTCTGGAGAAATCACATTCCCGCCCGGAGAATCCCAGTGTCATCATTGTCAGCAAAAAGTCCATCATAGAACAACTCATACAAGGCACATAATTGCCTTAAGCAAGGTAATTAAGATTCCATCTCCTTCAACTCTTTTCCGAGTGATCTGCGCGGTCTTCCGATTTACAGATCCCGATCATGTCCACGGAACGGCGCATAAAGGCTCTAAAAACAAAACTTTAGAGTCTGCTTGCGTCATTTACACTCATCAAAGCCTTCGTAGATGACTATGAAGAGCAGCGAGATTCCTGTGAGGTCCCAGTGCGGCTGGAGCACCTTGTTAAGCTGTGGTCCCACTTCCAATCAACGCAATCAGAGCTCGAAACCCTCGACGAAGCCTACATCGAGGAGCAAATCAAACAGCGAACGGACTTCGAAACAGCCTACTACCGTGTCAAGGGTTTCCTACTGTCCGTCAATAAAGCGCCACTATCTCCGACATTGAATACATCCGCTTCATCAAGCTCGCATCTATCTGCTACATCATCACACGTCCGCCTACCTGATGTTAAGCTTCCTGTCTTTAGTGGTAACATCGACGACTGGCTTAATTTCCACGACTTGTTTATTTCACTGGTTCACTCGTCGCTCGAATTGTCGAACATCCAAAAATTCTACTACCTACGATCTTCATTGGCGGGAGAGGCCCTTAATCTCGTGCAGACTATAACTCTCAGCTCGAATAACTACCCTATTGCCTGGAATCTACTGGTAGACCATTACCAGAATCCTGCACGCCTAAAGCAGTCCTACCTGGATGCATTGTTTGAGTTTGGAACCCTTAAACGAGAGTCTGCTACCGATCTTCACTCGCTGGTAGAAAAATTCGAATCGAATGTAAAGGTCCTGAAACAGCTCGGTGAAAAAACGGAGTTTTGGGATGTCATCTTGATTCGTATGCTTAGCGTCCGCTTAGATCCTACAACACGCAGAGATTGGGAAGAATATTCGACAACAAAGGCAACCGTTTCTTTCAAGGATCTCACATCATTCGTGCAACGCAGAGTGACCGTACTCCAGACACTTCAGGGAAAACCTGTCGACACTCCAGCACCCACACAACAGATCAAAAGGCCACCCCCTCGCCAGCTTGCTAATTATGTAGCAAGCCCAATTAACTTCAATCACAAATGCGTCTTCTGCTTTGATCATCATCCACTGTACTTGTGCGTTCAATTCTCCAAACTAAATCTAGAAGAGAAAAAGAGAGAAGTTCATCGACTAGAACTTTGTCGTAACTGTCTGCGTCCAGATCACCAAGCTCGCGATTGCACTTCATCAAGCTTTTGCCGCAAGTGTCAAGGTCGTCACCATACACAGCTCTGCTCTGAGAACAGCCACGTCACAGTTAACTGCGGAACTAACAAAAATGCTCTACCTACAACATCAACACCTTCTTCGTCTCATGAAACGCCGAGATTGTCTGTTTCAGCGACAATCAAACAACAGCCAGCCAGTTATGCCACTATTAGTCAACCACAAACAAGAGTGTTGTTAGCCACCGCAATCGTTAAGGTAATAGACGACCAAGGGGATGAACACAACGCAAGGGCACTACTCGACTCCGGTAGTGAATGTTGTTTTATGACAGAGTCCTTTTCGGAACGAATCAATGCACGGTACACAAAAACATCAACGTCAATTTCTGGGATCGGACAATCATCTACAACTGCACGTTACAAGCTACTCGCAACACTACGTTCAAGAGTGTCCAGTTTTTCCACCTTAGCGGAATTCCTGGTACTACCAAAGGTGACCATAGATTTGCCATCTGCATCATTCGATGGTACTCCCTGGAAAATCCCTCCCGACATTCAACTCGCCGACCCAAGCTTCAATGAATCCAGTCCAATTGACATCATCATTGGAGCAGATGTTTTCTTTGATCTATTTAGAGTTCAAGGTCGTATACCGCTCGGTGATTCTTGTCCTACACTAATCAACACTGTCTTCGGATGCATCATCTCTGGCAAAGTCTCAAGCAACACAAAAAGATCTCCAATCATCGTAAATACTGCGATAATCGTCAACGAAGATACATGTCCTGAAACACCCGATGAATTAGAGCATCATCGTCGTCTTTCAAATCTTGATCGTTTCACACATCACGTACCCATTCAGCACGAATCTCCAGAACCATTCAGGCTACGGAAAGTCGACTCTCTCATCTCAGGAAGCCCACTCAACAACAAATCATCAACGAACCAAAGGGGTAACTATTGTAAGCTTGATCATCTATCTCGGAATAATTGCTACGTGAAACTGAATTCGCTCGCTTCGTGTTGGGAAACTTCTGTATAACGCCTCCAAACGACTAAATTTGACCCACGTTCGATCACAGGGGCCAGAACGTTTTCATGGCATCAAATAACTTCGAAATTTTTGTCAGCATCGATACAGCCACCATAGACTTCAGCGAAGTAAAACATCAACAAATCAGCAATCCATCGTCATTCAAAACAACACACTTCCCATCAATGAAAATTGTTCAACAGTGAAACTTCTGCTATCAGCCGATAATCTGTGCCACCTAAAATGAAATTCAAGGCATTAATGATTATCGGACAAGGTAATTACCTGTCCATTAATAATAAATTTCTCATTAACCGCTACCGGTCTTATTTTCCAATGTTTACATCTCCTTAATATCTTCATCATCGAGAATATGCCGAGAAAGGGGACGATTGATGACATCGATCATTCAGCCGAGGAAAAGAAAACTTATCGATCAGCTGTCAGATACACGATATCTGAAGGGGCCAGTATGTTCGTATACACGAATAGTGCATCGTAGCGCCATCTATTTGTGATATCTTGTCGACCGTCAGCAACAACTATCTCGTTTATCGGTTATGCTCTTCTTCGTTAAAATCGTTATCTAGTCTTCCGGCAACATTCACAAGATGGAGACACTCAATATAAAAGCTCCTGCACGCTCGTGACTTTCTCTCTGTTTCTGCTACTACTCGACGCCTGCCGTCATCGATCTACTACAACTCCTTAACCAACAGCAAATTAGGTGAACTTTGTAAAAGTGAATTATTGTAGTATAAGTGAATTAGCTATTTGAAACAATAAATTAAGTATTTTAATAAAGGAATGCATTGCAATGAACTTACCAGTGAATAAAGTGAACTATTGAACTTAAACTTAAATATAGTATCAGTTGGTGCTTCTAGAAGAAAGAAGAAGAAGAAAATATGTACTTACCTGTTTGATACCGATACGCATGTCCCCGTTGTACCTACCGTGCTGTGGTAACTAGTGATTTGAGCACAGAAACACTGTTCTGCGCCGAGCAATCGAACATTTGGAACCGGCTCGAAGGACCACATGTTCGATTGCTTGGGAGATTAGCGGACTCGATTGACTCCAGTGGACGTCGACGAAATTGAACAGCACCGATTCGAATTTACTAATTGATTTATTGCTCCCCGAGCAGGCAGCGCGCCTGCTCGGGGAGATAACTATTGAGATACTCTTTTTCTACACATGAGTTGGCTGCCTTTTATAGGCGAACCAAAGTACGGAGATGAATGCTATTGTCTAGCGCACTGCTTTGAGTGAAAGGCCCAAGCAAAGCAGGCAGTGCGCTGGATGGTTAGCTTACGATGCCTACTGCGTTGTGTTGAATACGACCTGGCTGTTGGATAGGCGTTGAGCGTGGATGAAGAGATGAGAAACAATTGAATGGATGTTCTGTTGCGCTGCTTGGATGAGATTCACACAGCCAGTATGAACGCCGTTTGCTGGCTTGCTTTGATCGGGTATTCGTTTTCTATAGATTTGGCTTCTGTTGAATGGGTTTAGCAGCAAATTGATCACGTTGATGAGATGCGTGAGCAGATGATGATTTCGTAATCGAACATACTGCCCCCCGCTGAAATGACCATTTCTGAACATTCTTGCGTAGTTGTTGGTGACTTGAATTTGGTGCGGCTCCGGTTGATCTGCCCTCAGAAACCGGGAATGCTAGTTGGGTTGATCCTCCGTAGAAACCGTTGCCCGAACACGATAGAATGGGAATGGTGGTTGATCTGCCCTGTGCAGAAACCTAGACGAATATGGCGTGGTTGATCTACGAAGAAAACCGCTAGCCAAACTGCGATTGCGTGTTTGAAGTGATGATAACGATTGCCGACGGGTTGCGCTTGCTTCTCCGGTTGATCTGCCCTCAGAAACCGGGTATGCCAGTTGGGTTGATTCTCCGCGGAAACCGTTTGCCCGAAAACGATGATGCGAATGGTGGTTGATCTGCCCTGTGCAGAAACCTCGAAGAATGTGGCTTAGTTGATCCACGAAGAAAACCGCTGGCCGAACTATTGTTGGTTGATGATTGACACGAAACGATTACTTGGTTGATTTGCTAGGTGAGTTGATCCATCGTGAAAACCGTTTGCCCGAACACGATTGATGAGAATTTTGGTTGATCTGCCCTGTGCAGAAACCTCGCAGAATGGTGGCATGGTTGATTCATGATGAAAACCTGTAGTTGATTGATAGCGATGATGTGCTAGCTTAGCGGGTTGGTTCCACTTCTGAACGATTGCTTGCTTGTGTTCCGATCATCGGGAATGCTCGACCGATATCGGAATGCGGTGGATTGTCCAGGGTGGACACTATTGCTCGCGTGTGTTGTTTCACGGTGCTGCTGGCCTTCCACTGGGTTGATGATTTGAACGGATTCCTATCGACGTCCAAACTCGACGATTCTCCAGCGATACGTTCCGTAGGGTTGACCTGGGTGGATTCCTCTCGACACCCAATCCGGTTCGAAGGACCATGTTCGATTGCTTGGGAGATTAGCGGACTCGATTGACTCCAGTGGACGTCGACGAAATTGAACAGCACCGATTCGAATTTACTAATTGATTTATTGCTCCCCGAGCAGGCAGCGCGCCTGCTCGGGGAGATAACTATTGAGATACTCTTTTTCTACACATGAGTTGGCTGCCTTTTATAGGCGAACCAAAGTACGGAGATGAATGCTATTGTCTAGCGCACTGCTTTGAGTGAAAGGCCCAAGCAAAGCAGGCAGTGCGCTGGATGGTTAGCTTACGATGCCTACTGCGTTGTGTTGAATACGACCTGGCTGTTGGATAGGCGTTGAGCGTGGATGAAGAGATGAGAAACAATTGAATGGATGTTCTGTTGCGCTGCTTGGATGAGATTCACACAGCCAGTATGAACGCCGTTTGCTGGCTTGCTTTGATCGGGTATTCGTTTTCTATAGATTTGGCTTCTGTTGAATGGGTTTAGCAGCAAATTGATCACGTTGATGAGATGCGTGAGCAGATGATGATTTCGTAATCGAACAAAACTAATTTTATGAAATGTTAAATTTAACTGCATAAAAAACTAATTACATAAACTGTTAGTGATCAATGAAGTACTGATTTTATCGAAATAGTTTTGGCAATATTTGAATTCTAAAGGATAACATGACAAAAAATTGTGAAATAGTGATCAATTTGCCCCGGATTACGGTATATAACTTTCTAAATCATTGTAACCATAAACCTCTAATCAACCTTCTATAACATACAACTAGTATACCAGCAAGAATATCATGATAATTGATATAGATTAAAATTAATTCTGGCTTATCAGTCTGCGGTTACTGCGGCAATCAATTGATGCGCCCCGTAAATTAAATTATCCTAAATGACGCTTCGGATAGCTCTATAGGTCTACCAGTATTATTTGGCTTTGATCAGACAGGCGTCAACTTTGATTATGCAGTTTCATTTCGTTGGTGTTGGACCAAAGTTATTGGATGATGTTGCTATCCACCTACCAAGAAGCATGTCATCTTCCACCCAGCTAATCCTCTTACAATCTACGGAGCCCATCTTGCTTGGGGCTGTAACTTTTAATGGCCGATAATGATGATGAGATTTGATGGCTCGTTGCGGCGACCTTCACATTTCCTACGGATTATTGAGCCATGACTGGTGGAAACGTTGGTGGGCCCTGTCAATTTTTAACTTCCCATAAAATTGAACGTTAGGTGTAATGAAATCGATAACGCCAGTTTCGTTGGATACAAATAAAAGGAAGCGGCACAAATAATATACTCTTTGCCCGGAAAATGAACGATTTGCTAAGGGAAGTGATGCTAGGTAATGTTTAACAATGCCATCCAATTACACTAAAAGCTGTCTTCCATTTAAATTTATTTAATTATAATTATAATTATCGGTGTAATTTCATTCAGTGATCTAAAAAAAAGTCAAAATTTTGAGTCAAGTTAGAAAGCTGAACCCCTTCTTAATTAAACATGTTGCAAATTTTATCAGTTTTGATGTTATTTCCTAGTAGAGATTCCGCCTTGAAGCTGGTGATCTAAGATGGAAGATAGGGAAGCAGAGAAATCCGGTATGAACTGTATAGTATAAATAAACAAATAAACACACTCCGTTTTAATTCTTATATTCCGTCCTCTTTTAATGAAATTAGAACAGCAGAACGTTTTAGGTACACTTGATTAAAAATTGTACCAAAAT
The DNA here is from genome assembly GCF_002204515.2 of Aedes aegypti. Lineage (NCBI taxonomy): Eukaryota > Metazoa > Arthropoda > Insecta > Diptera > Culicidae > Aedes > Aedes aegypti. The sequence goes on along the minus strand of NC_035108.1, from coordinate 199,752,563 downwards.
TAGTTTTGAAACTTTTAAAATTTCATGGAAATAGCTAATAATAGAGTGTTTGCTCAATTTCAGCTTTTCTCAGTTCGTCAAAATCCTACCGAAGTCGGTAATTTAAATTAGGTGTGAAGATAATATTGTTTTTGCATGGCCAATTTCTATGCAAAACCAACATTATCTTCATACTTTATTTGTTAATTCGCTGAGCTGAAATGGTAGCAATTGAGTATCGTTATAGACATCAATTGCTACAACGTGTCAATCAGTTTCACTAAAAAGTTGATGAAATAATTGATAATTAGTGAGCCGTTGTGAACAAACTAGAATTTTTTTAGAAGATAATACACTCCACCTTTGTTCCGATTAAAAGCATCAACTGGGGTCAACTGGGATATGGCACAAGCACTGCTCAATTGATTCGTTTCATAGTGCCCCGACCCGATTGCCATTTGAACCATAAACTTGTTTCCCGTTTGTATTTGGCACTTTGACATCGCCAGCTGCTCTGGCCGGTTCCGGAGACTTTCAGCTGCTCGACTTTCCTAATCACCTAAATTAATCGTGTCATTTCCTACCCGTTCGTCTCAAATGGCCATAAATTACCACCCCACGTGTCAGCTCATATATTATTACCGAATTCAGTATCCTGGAGTAATATATTGAGCGTGTGCATACGCCCAACATTTCCGATAAATCTTCCTTCCGTCGTCTTGTGTTCCTGTGCCATGTCGTTGTTGGTTTCCTAGCCGTCGCCTTCATATGTTGGGTTCCAGACTTGGCTCACTTTCATTGACAGTGAACCGAATATTTTGCTAAACTGAAACGCATTGTTGGTGCTGCCTTACTTCCTATATTCGTCCCTTATGGTATCAAACATGGGGCTTTCGGTATGATTTGGGATGCTGTTCAGTTGAAACATTCTATATGGTTGTATTGCAGCTGTTGCGACTGTCGCCGGTGGTGAATAACCATAAATTTTCAGGCGTTACCATAGCATGTGCTATTTTGTCTTAAGGCTTCCAGATTTTCAACCACCAGTGGATGCACGGGGTGCATCTTAGAAGACTAGTACCACATTCTTAAGTTCTTGTTTTTTTCTTTGAAAATGTCAAGCCAATTTATGCTTAGCCTGTTTTCTCACTCTTGTTCTACTAACATTAAAAGATATTGAATAAAAGTTGTTTTATCTGGAACTTACGTTATATTTGTAAATTTTGTTTCAAGTAACAAGTAACAACTAACTAGTCACAATTTTTCATTCATCAAAATCAATTCAACATGTTTCAATTTGACATAGAACAATAATTAAGAATAATTGATAATCGTGCCTGTGAAATACGACATGCAAGATTTATATTCTTGAACTTAAATCATGAATAATCAAAAATTCTGTTATAATCTACGCTGTGTCTATTACTTAACTGAAAGTTTATTTTCCACTCCATTGCATCAATTGGCTCCGATCAGTCGCAAAGTTATTCCTTAACCAGTATCAAGCTAGGCTATCAGTGAGGTCGTTCGGTAAAGCAAATTATGTAAATTGATCGATAAATTCAATGGATCTTCCGTGTAATAATTTATCGCTTTTTGGCTGACGACAGTTCTTGCTAGCTAGGTAGGTACCTAGACAGCAGAAGGATACGCGCCTGCCATGGAAGCTCCTACACAGTAGACTAATACCGAAAGCGACACCAGCCTTCCTTCCACCCATCCTTCCTCGATGGTTTCCTTCCGCATTCGGTGGTGCTTGTTCTGTTGTCCCCATAGGGAAGTCACTATCGTCATCGCTTTCGCTTCTACCAAGTAGGTTGCGAAAATTGACAAGGTGGGATGGCGGTTGTTGCGCCTGGAGAATTACGGGAGCAATGTCGAAACTCAAATATTGATAATGCTAATGTAATTACGATATTGATGAAGGAAGCTTTTCGGCGGTGTTATTTAAGTAGTTGATACCCACTCTAGCAATCTCCTTTTACTAGAAGAGAGATGACTCTACATGTTTTGGTATGGGTTTTAACGTTTTTATACTAATGAGTATGAAACGGTGACAGACTTCATGAAGAAACCCTCATTCGGAATCATCCCGAACTAAATTGTGTGCTTTTCTAAGCCGTTCATAATGACTGTTTCGTACACGTTTCTTCTGATTTATGTACATGTAAAATATGGTTTCAATTTCAATTTCAGTTTTAAAGTTCTATCAACGTTATATGACTTGATAACACCAACAACTCGAGTTTTCATTTGAAATGCCTTCAAACAACATACATGTCTCTGTTAAACATGATTTTAGATTTCTTTACATTGCTTAAACTGATTCCAGATTTTGAGGCAATTAGGTGCAGCGCAAGGAACGTAGTTTTGCAAGAGCTAAAGTACCAAATTTAAAGACAGTTAGTTCAATATGACAAATAATAATGATTTTTTATTATACTAACATGTTTAGCTAGTTTAAGACCAGGGAGGACGCTTCAGCATCATTTTCAAAATTTTATTTTGAATCCCCAGCAGAACTTTCTTCCTGATATTATAACAGCTACTCCATATTGGGATAGCATACGATATGGACGGCCTGAAGATTTGTTAAAAGATTGCTTGTTCTTGAGACAAAGATTCGATTAATAAGTGGATACTGACTTTTAAATATTTGTTACATTTGGCTGTGATTCATGAATGTAAAGATTTTATCTAGTTTGAGCCCTACATACTCAAAAAAGTCTTTCTGACTTGGAGTTCTAATAATTAACCTGAAATGACGATTTGACAGATAACTCTAGATTATTCTAATGTATATTGGAAAATTGATGTATTCAATTTTACATTCAAGCGTTCATTTTATTTTACAATCAACCTTCACTGTCGAATGCTTTTTTCTATGTCTAGAAGAGCAAATCCAGTAGAATAGTTTGTTTCTTAATTGTGCAAAACGTTTTTTGATTTCTTTCTGCAAATCCTGCCATATAATTTTCATAGCAGGATCGCGAGTGCGTTGGAAGGCAACTCCTCACGTTTTTAAGACGGATCAAGAGTTTAAGATCATCGTCTATAATCATGGATTCAAAGTTTAGTTCACATTTTGGAATTGCAATGCTCCTGGCTTCAACAATGGAATTTGTTAAAGTTTCAAGAGCATTGTCAATATCAAGTTTTGTTTGTAAAGGAATATTAACATCAAGATTAGAGTCAATAAATGTTTCATATATATTCCAGTCGGCTCGAAAATAATTGAAAGTGGAGCTGATAGGATTGAGTATCGCTTCATGGGATATTTGAAACGTAACAGGGACATGATCAGACTCAAAATCAGCATGAGTAACTAATTGGCTACAAAGATGACTAGAGACGGTTAAGACCTAATCAATCGTAGATGGGTTTCTAGAAAAGGAAAAACATGTAGAACTATCAGGGTATTCCATAGTGAATATCCTGAAGAGCACTCATCTAATAAAATTCTGCCATTGGAATTACTTTGTGAATTATTCCATGACCGATGTTTGGCATTAAAGTCACTAATGACAAAAAAATTTGACTTATTGCGAGTCAATTTCCGCAAGTCAGTTTGGTGCAAATTAACTTGCTGCCCAGAGCATTGAAAAAGCAAATAGGCAGCTATAAAAGTATATTTACCAAGCTATGTTTCAACAGAAACACCTAAAGTTTCAAAAACTTTAGTTTCAAAAGACGAAAACAGTTGATATTTTATACGCCTATGAATGATGATTGCAACTCCCCCACATGCCCCATCAAGTCGATCATTACGATAAACAAAAAAATTAGGATCTCTTTTGAGTTTGGATCCAGGTTGCAAATACGTTTCGGTAATAACTGCTATATGCACGTTATTAGCTGTAAGAAAATTAAACAGCTCGTCCTCTTTACCATTCAAAGAACGAGCATTCCAATTTAAAATATTTAAATTATTAATTTTTGGATCCATTAGAAAAACGTAAACCAATAAAAAATTGATTAGTAAATTTTACACCAACTTGTACTACTTCAATCATAGTGGTGGTTTTGAACATTGAATCAATCATTTGTTTCAATTGTTCAGTTAGAAAACTAAAATCAAAGGCATATATCACTTGAAGTGGGTACATTTTCTGATGATTTCCCATTAGAGTTTACGGTAGACGAAAAGGCGGAGTAGAAGTTTCCTATGGCTGTAGGATTTTTTTTTTCATTTGATTTGAAACAATTAGAACGGTTACTCGTAGTATGAAACGGGGAGGAGTTCAAATTACCGGAATAGTATTTTACTTGGTCAGATCCATTCGAAATTAAAAGATTCGAACGACTACCCGACCGAATAAAATTAATTTGTGATTGAGCATGATTATAATCTTCCTGATGGGTGTGATTTTGAATCAAGCGATCGTTAATTTATTAATGAGCATTGTTCGATACTCTACCAGGCAAATTCCGGAAACGACCGTTATCGTTACGGACATTAGCGTTCATCTGCCTGGCACGAGCCTCAACGACTCGCCTACGCAAAGGGCAAGCCTAAAAATTTGATTTATTATTTCCTCCCGCAACTCGAGCATATAAACTTAGTGGAACCTTCCTTCACTGGACAGACATCCTTTGCGTGAGAATAACCTCCGCAAATCATGCATTTAGCATCCATGCGGCAATTTGTTGTACCATGACCCCACTTTTGGCACCGACGGCACTGAGTGGGATTCTGGTAATTTTCTCCAGGTTTCTGGAAATGTTAGCATGTCACATGGACATCGAACATAAGTTTTGGTTTTTCTAAAGCTTTAATATTATTTAGATCTTTTTTGTTAAAGTGAACAAAATAATATTCTTGAGAAAGCTTTTTCCGTAGAATGCCAGATTGGGTTCTCTTTTCCATAATGATTACTTGGACTGCGGAAAAACCAAATGAATCATTTATTCCATTTTTGATTTCTTCAGGTGACTTATAATCACTTGAGAGACCTTTCAAGACGATTTTGAACAAACGTTCAGTTATGTCGTCATAAGTAAAACAATGTGCTTCTTCTCTTCAAGATGTTTGAGAAAAGTTCGCGATCTTTAAGAGATTCCGGCAAAACGCGACAGTTTCCTTTCTTTGCGATTTGGAAGGAGACCTTGATTCCCCTAATGGAGTTCAAGATCTCATAAATCTGCATCATCCCCCAAATTCGGAGCAACTGACCACGATAGGCGGCACTCTTTGCGTCCTCATTTGAATCAAAGAGCCTGGGCTAGAGGCTGCTTTGATTTGGTGTACGGAAAATTTGTCTAGAGCATCGAACTGATTGCTCATTTCGATACAATTATTCATTTCACCCTTGGAAGAAACTTCGCATTCCGGAGAAACGTCCTTTCTTCCATTTTTGCCACTATGCCACGTTTAGTGACAGTTTTAAACCCCACATTTTTGGAAGGAAGTTGTGAATTCAAAGATTCACCCTCCTTTTTGTTTGTTGTTGCAACAATGTTTAGTGAATAGACGAAAGAAGACGTGACCTTCGATAGATTTCTTCCATGACGGTGTCCAAGAAGAATTACAACCGCTAGCTTTCGCCAACGGGTCCAACGAAAAATCCAAGGCACGGGTCCAAACAAGGATCGTAAAGGGATTAATAGTAGAAAAAATAATACTGAAAAGTATTGTTTTATTGCTTTAGGTAGTTTAAAGAAAAAACTTCCAAGAACAGAAAGAATTTGTGTACACAAAGCATGAAGGTACGATGCGCACTGTTTTCCCTTCTTTTTTTTTGTTTTCCAACGGCTAGACCCTAAAAAAATATAAATAGACTCAAATATGGCGATGGCACATTTCTCCCGATTGGCGGAGATCGTATCTTTCGAGACGGCCCTCTAATACCTGCTGACTATTATAAGAAATTGTCTTAACCTAATTCCTTTGTTTGTAACTGTCAAGGATTTAATAATTCAATTAGGATACTTCTACGAAACAAACCGTTGCCTCCAGCCTCTTTTCCAGCGAAACGTGACAAACTCCAGAGAGCTTTCGGTGCCGGAAACGATCGTCCAACTAGACTAAGAAACGAAATCAAGCAACTAATCGGAAGGGTGAACACTCAACAAGCGTAAAACTAGGAGAGTAACTTTTCGCCTTTATCTTGTCGTTGCTAATCTCTTGTCTTCAATTTTTGCCACCATCGACGACGACGAAATCCGACCTCCGGTCTGCGTGGGAATGTCGTCGTCTCTCTCTATCAAAACGTTCATGCCGGGACAGGGGGCGCATTCATAGTGAAGTTGCTTAGCCGGAACATTTGCGGAACTAATTAACTTTGGCAAAACTTTGTTGCGGTTGGTAACTTTATCGATTACCCTACTGCTGCTGCTGCTGTTCGGTTGCCGGTTGGTATCGGACCGGTCAGTAGCTAAAGGCAAAGTGGTCACCATCAAAGGATTTTGCAACCATGGGCGTAGCCAAAAAGGAGTTACCTTCACCTCCCCTGACCTACAACTAATAAAATGATGTTTTAAATTTCCTAGTTTGTCTGAAATATTGATATCAATAGAAAATCGCATCATGGAATTGTTGAAAATCAGCCAGATGGTTAGAGTCCGCGGCTACAAAGCAAAGCCATGTCGAAGTAGAATAGGTTCGATTCTTGGTCGGTCCAGGATCTTTTCGTTATAGCAATTTCCTTGACCTATCTGAGCATTGAGTATCATCGTACCTACCACACGATATACGAATGCGAAAATGGCAACTTTGGCAAAAAAAGCTCTCAGTTAATAACTGTGAAAGTTATTATTGAACACTAAGCTGAGAAGCAGGCTCTGTCCCAATGAGGACGTTATGCCAAAAGAAGTAGCACAGGTTTAGTATAACCGCATAAAAAATGTTTGATGTCGTTCATCACCTCCCATGGTGGAGATCCTGGCTACGTCCATGGTTGCATTACTAAGCTCCGGCAATCCTTCCGGCTAAATTGCTTCTCTTTGAACGCTTACACAAATTGAATCTCAATTGGGATGGATGGAATCTACATGGGTGGAAAAGTTTTATGAGACAAAGTTGATTTTTGATCTTCGAGAAACCACACTGAATTTTGTTCTGTGATAAAGTCCGAGCTGAAGTGATGCATGCAATCACATCGTCCGGTGCTTTGGACAAATTTGTAGTCAGTTTGTTGCTTTAGGAAAAATGGTGCAAAGCTCATTGGTAGAAAGTGCACGCCTGCATTGTAAAATTGAGAAATTTTAAATTAAAAATACTTTTCACCACCCAACACACAGTGTCAGCAGAATTCCAATAATGCGCAAAAAGGCTGAAGTATACATATCGACCAAGGGCTCCAAGGAAACTTTTGATTCATTTTCTTTTTGTCACCATTCGCCGCAGCAGTGAAAAATTGCTTGCGGAACCATCAATGATCGATGGAAGATAACGGATGACTTTCCTGCGGAAACGATTTCCTTCACGTGTCCGCTCTACATGGAAAACTTGAACCGCAGACCTTAGCATAAGCAACGGCAGCAGTGATTGAGCAAGTTTGTCTCATGCTTTTTGTCCCAGGATGCTTTTATGGATTCTCCATTGCTACTTCGGCTGCCGTTGCCGTTGACCATCAACTCATCAATATTCATTTTGCATAAATTTTAACCATGCGAATGAGAGCGCCGATCCCAGGCCCCGAATCTTGATGATTCTGCTGTTTGATAAAATTGTAAACAAGGGTCAGGAGGAAATATCGGATCGTAGTAGGTAGATAAACGAAGAGCACCTGCAAATGTGACAATATGGAATTTGGAACATTATATTATTGTATCTACCGTCTACATTTTGATGGTATGTAGGGCAAAATGGCCCAAAATGTATACATGGTGTGAAATGGCCCAGTTTACATTTTAATTATTAAAATTTACAGCACTTACCGATGAGAAATATTTAAAGTCGCTCCATTGATAGTACAATATTATTTGTAGAACTATTGTATCTTGCTATTTCACCTTACTTTACTTTTGATGGCGCTACGTCCTTCAAGACATGACCTGCGCCACAATGTTACGTCAACTAACTCGATCCATGGCTGCTAACCTCTAGTTTCTCGAACGCCCACACTTCCAAGATCCTGCTCCAATTGGTCAAACAACCTAGCTCGTTGCGCTTCCCTTCGTCTTGTACCGGCGGGATTCGAGGCGAACACCTTTTTTCGGGATTGTTGTCCGGCATTCTCAGAACGTGTCCCGCCCATCGTACCCTTCCAGCTTTGGCTACTTTCTGGATACTGGGTTCACCGTAGAGTTGCGCAAGCTCGTAGTTCAATCTTTTCCTCTATACGTCGTTCCCACATACTCCGTCAAAGATCGTCTTAAGCACACGTCGTTCAAAAACTCCTACTCCTTGCATGTCCTCTTCGAGCATTGGCCACGTCTCATGCCCGTAGAGGACTACTGGTCTTATCAGCGTCTTGTACATGGTACACTTAGTACGGAAGTGAACTTTACCAGACCGCAAGGTCTTGTGGTGTCCGTAGTAAGCACGACTTCCAGCAATTATACGTCTTCAAATTTCTCTGCTGCAGTTGTTATCCGACGTTGGATTGGATCATTGATCCGAGGTAGACAAATTTGTCCACCACCTCGAACTCATCCCCGTCGGTCATCACGCTTCTGCCAATGCGAGCTCTATCGCGTTCGGTTCCTCCAGCCATCAGATATTTCGTTTTCGACATATTTACCTTCAGTCCAACCCGATCTGCTTCACGTTTCAGCCTGGTATACTGTTCAGAAACCACCTGGAACGTTCTTCCGACAATGTCCTCGTCGTCAGTAAAACCAATGAACTGGCTGGATTTATTGAAGATCGTGCCCCGCATGTTGAAGCCCGCCCGTTGCATAACACCTTCTAGCGCAATATTGAACAGGAAGCAGAAAAGACCATCGCCATGTCGAAGACCTTTGCGTGTTTCAAACGGGTCCGATAATGCACCCGATATCTTCACACAGCACTGTACACTATCCATCGTTGCCTTGATCAGTCTAGTCATTTTCCCGGGAAAACCATTCTCGTCCCTTAATCTTCCATAGCTCTTCGCGGTCGATGGTATCAGAGGCCGCTTTAAAATCGATGAATAGGAGGCGCGTAGGGACTTGATATTCGTGACACTTTTGGAGGATCTGCCGCAACATAAAGATTTGGTCTGTCGTCGATCGTCCGTCCACAAAACCGGCTTGATAATTTCCTACAAATCTGCTTGCCAGTGGCGATAGACGACGGAAGATGATTTGGGAAAGCACTTAAAAGGCTGCGTTATTTAAATTTATATTTTTTCATTAGTATCATTCCAAACATTACATTCATTTCTTATATCTAGGTGTTCTGTGTTATTAGACAACACTATCATCCTTATTTGGTAAAACAAATTTAAGAGTTAACATTTTGTTAACAACATATTACATTTCATTTGCCGTAGCAGTTCAGATTTTTTACAGGTGAGTTGATTTCACCTGCTTATAAATAAAAGAAAAAAAAATAACGTTTTTAATTTACTTAACCTAACTTAACCTAAACATATAACGCATTAATCGTGGCAATAGAAGATTGTAACGATTTTTGCTTGAAATTATTAATTATATTATTTGACATTTGTTCCAATGTTTCAACATTGGATATTCTATGTAACTCATTGGTACTATGCCAGGGAGAAAGCTTCAGAACCATTTTTAAAAATTTTCTCTGCAGAGCTTTCTTCCTGGTATTACAATAGCTAGTCCATATTGGTACAGCATACAACATGGCTGGCTTGAAATCTTGTTATAGGCTTATTCTTGAAACAAAGTTTCGATTTTCTTTTAATAAGGGGATAGATTAGCATTTAAAATATTTATTACATTTGGCTTGAATGCCCTCAATGTGATTTTTGAAATTTCAATTCTTATCTAGCATGAGCCCTAGATACTTAACTTCATCTGACCAATTTATTGGAACCCCTCTCATCGTGACAACATGTCTACTTGAAGGTTTAAAATAAAGAGCTTTTGGTTTATGTGGGAATATTATTTGTTAAGTTTCGGAAGCATTAGGAGAAATCTTCCATTTTTGCAAGTATGAAGAAAAATATCCAAACTTTTTTGCAATCGACTACAGATGACACGCAGGCTTCGTTCCTTGGCGGAGAGGCCTGTGTCATCCGCCAACAAGGATTTTTGAGATCCCTGAGGTAACTCAGGTAAGTCAGATATATAAATATTGTATAATATTATTCCCAAAATGCTGTCTTGAGGAACACCAGCTCTTAAGGAAGTCTTTCAGATCTGGAGTTCTGATAATTAACCCGAAGTGTACGATTTGACAGATAACTTTGAATTAGTATTTGGAAACTTGCAATCAGAAGACACAGTGTGTATGTTTGACAAATTGAGACATGAATTTGCGAAAAAATACGCGTTCTAGTGAGACTCGAACTCACGACTCCGTGTACGCTAGACCGGCGCTTTAACCAACTAAGCTACAGAACACCTTATCATTCTGCGGAACACACTGTGTCTTCTGATTGCAAGTTTCCAAATACTATTGCAAGTTTCCAAATACAAGTTTCAGACATACCAGCAAATCTGGTTTATGCCAGTAAAGGGCAAACATTCATTAATGAACTTTGAATTATTCTAACAATGTATGTTGGAAAATTAAAGTTTTTTAATTTTAAGATCAAACGAATGCTTTTTCTATGTCTAGAAGAGCAAGACCAGTAGAATAGCCTTCAGATTTGTTGGAACGAATCAAATTTGTTACACGTAAAAGTTGATGAGTGGTCGAATGTCCATGGCGGAATCCGAACTGTTCATTGGCATTGGCCAAAATTGAATTTTCGTTGATGTGGACCATCATTCTGTTCAAAATGACCTTTTCAAAAAGTTTACTGATGGAGGAAAGCAAACTGATTGGACGATAGCAAGAAGCTTCTGCAGGATTTTTGTCTGGTTTTAAAATTGGAACAACCTTAGCATTTTTCCATTTGTCAGGAAAATATGCTAATTGAAAACATTTGTTGAATATATCAACTAAAAATGTCAAGCTACTTTCTGGAAGTTTCTTGATGAGGATGTAGAATATTTCATCATCGCCAGGAGCTTTCATATTTTTGAATTTTTAATAATAGTTCTCACTTCTTCCAAATCAGTCTCCCAGGCATTTTCGAAAACGTTCTCTTGATTGAGAATATTTTCGAAGACCTGAGTAACTTGATTTTCAATTGGACTAGTAAGTCCTAAATTAAAATTGTGCGCACTTTCAAACTGCATAGCAAGTTTTTGAGCTTTTTCGCAATTAGTTAGTAATAATTTCTTTAATGAATGTTCGAATCCTCTGAGCAGAATCTCAAATAGAGAAACTTTAAAGTAGATGGAGTACCGTGTACCTTTTAATTCCGCTCCTAAATGCTTATCTTTGACAGATACGCGTATTTCGACTACCACTTGCAGTCTTCTTCAGTGTCAGTTACTCGTATCCACTCCACTGGATACGAGTAACTGACACTGAAGAAGACTGCAAGTGGTAGTCGAAATACGCGTATCTGTCAAAGATAAGCATTTAGGAGCGGAATTAAAAGGTACACGGTACTCCATCTACTTTAAAGTTTCTCTAGTAATAATTTGTTTCCCTCTTTCAATGTCGGTATTGGCTTCTCAGGTTTTTTTTTTCAAAATTTTAGATAATTGCCTAAAGGGCTTAGAGCCAGGGTCCAATTGAGAAATTTTATTTTCAAAATTTTTGTTTCTTAATTTTGCAAAACGTTTCTTGATTTCTTTCTGAAAATCCTGCCATATAATTTTCATAGCAGGATCGCGAGTGCGTTGAAATTGCCTTCTACACACGTTTTTAAGGTGGACCAAGAGTTCAAGATCATCGTCTAAAATAACGGATTCAAATTTTGGAATTGCAATGCTCCTGGCTTCAACAATGGAATTCGTTTAAGTTTCAACAGCATTGTCAATATCAAGTTTAGTTTGTAAAGAAATGTTAACTTCAAGATTAGAGTCAATATACGTTTCATATGTATTCCAGTCGGCTCGAAAATAATTGAAAGTGGAGCTGATAGGATTGAGAATCGCTTCTTGGGTTATTTGAAATGTAACAGGGACATGATCAGAATCAAAATCAGCATGAGTAATCAGTTGGCTACACAGATCACTAGAGTCGGTTAAGACCAAGTCAATCGTAGATGGATTTCTAGAAGATGACTGAAAAATGAGCATTGGTCGATACTCTAGCAGGCAAATTCTGGAAACGACCGTTATCGTAACGGATACTATCTATCCTTGATTCCCCTAATGGAGTTCAAGATCTCCTGCCTTAATCCCCCAAATTCGGAACAATTGATCACGATAGGCGGCACTCTTTGCTTCCTCACTTGAATCAAAGAGCCTGGGCTAGGGCTAGAGGCTGCTTCGATTTGGTGTTCGGAAAATTTGTCTAGAGCATCGAACTGATTGCTCATTTCGATGCAATTATTCATTTCACCCTTGGAAGAAAGTTCGCATTCCGGAGAAACGTCTTTTCTTCCATTCTTGCCACGTTTAGTGACAGTTTTAAATCCCACTTTTTTGGTAGGAAGTTGTGAATTCAGAAATTCACCCTTCCTTTTGTTTGTAGTTGCAACCTGGGAGGGAGAAACCAATACACAATTTATGTACGTCATAGTGAGCCGGAATTTCGCTGTCACGAACTGTCACTGTAAGCCCAGATCTCAAACATTGGACTAACATGGAAAAAGCGTGTAACTGATTAAAACACATTTTCGCATTTCATCAAAAGTAACACAAATCGAATGAAAATCAATTCATGCACACAATGCAAGTACTGTCACGTGAGCACCTTTCAATCAGCCTGCCTTGATTGTTGTTGGCAAGCTGGAGTTATCTTGCAGTTCAAACAAACGTTGTTCTATATTTCGTGTGTAGTATCTGTGCCTCCCTCCCAAGTTGCAACCATGTTTAGTGAAAAAACGAAAGAAGACGTGATTTCCTAAGAGTTTTTTTTCCCAGGACGCACACTGGGCAGAATCGAAAAAACGCGGAAACAACATGTAGTTCTTCGGAATTAAGAGATAGACGTTTGATGTCTTCTGCGAAAATAATCCTTTCAATGAAGCCGATGTTTTGAGATGAAGTCATAATAAATGACTCAAATGCTATTTCGGTCAAATGGTAGTTTAGGTGTATGGTTTCTTCGGCAAAGTTGAAGCTGAAAATAATTGCTGAAGACGTCAAATTGTTTGCAGCACAAAAGAACGATCGACTTTTCCGAAGAAATCATTTACCTAAATTTCCATTCGATCGAAATGGTTTTGAAATAATGAATCTGGCACTTAAGGCGGTTTTGCGAATAGCAAATATACAAGCAATGTAAAAAGCAAATAGCTTAGTACATTAAGCTACCAGTAAACCGCAAGAATGGTTATGATTATGTTGAACTTTTGTTTTTATTGGAAAACTTACATTGTCATGTAAAATAATTTTGGACCTCTTTATAAGCTTATCATACTTCCAGATCGCATAGGAAAAATATATTAAATACCATATCCTTGAAAAAATTAGACATGAATGCTCTGACCTTTCGTAAGTGGATGGCGATTAAAACCCGAACTTGTCCGATCGCAAGAATGGCCTATACGCAATATCCCTGCTTTTTTTTTTGATAATATTACTTAAAAAAATCAAATGAAATATTATTTTTACCATCAAATTTTTACCAGACCTGCTTTATGTTAATTAATGAGATAATCATAGGGGATATATGGGATTTTAATTGAAAATATACAAGCACAACTTAAAAATTTCGGTTTTTAGCACTTTTTTTTTCAAGAAAATGCCCATATTTCAAAAATAGTAGGCATTGGAAATTTGACGTCTTCAGCAATTATTTTCAGTATAAAATAACGATCAACTTTGCCGAAGAAATCATACACCTAAACTGCCATTTGACCGAAATGGCATTTGAGTCATTTATGCGAATAACACTAAAAAATATGACTTCATCTCAAAACATCGGCTTCATTGAAAGGATCATTTTCGCAGAATACATCAAACGTCCATCTCTTAATTCCTAAGAACTACATGTTGCTTCCGCGTTTTTTCGATTCTGCCCCAGTGTGGGACGGTGTCCAAGAAGGATTACCACCACTAGCTTTCGCCAACGGGTCCAACGAAAAATCGAAGGCACGGGTCCAAACAAGGATCGTAAAGGGATTAATAGTAGAAAAAATAGTACTGAAAAGTACTGTTTTAGTAGCACTGAAAAGTACCGTTTTTAATTTTAGCACTGAAAAGTACTGTTTTATTGCTTTAGTAGTTTAAAAAAATCTTCCAAGAGCAGAGTGAATTCGTGTACGCACAGCACGAAGGTACGATACGTACTATTGTAGCAGAATATGAAGAACAGGTTCTCATGATGTGTTGCGGATCATATTTGTTACAGAGAGCTATCTTTCATTATAGGGGGAGATCCCCCAGTACCGGACACTTAAGCCACTAAATTCATAATTCGCAAAATATTGATTTTATGGGCTCGTGTTACCCATTTATGATAAATATTATCATTTTAATAGTGTACAAAAATAAATTTGAAAATATAAATAGGAATTTTGACATTGTGTTTTGATGATGTATTTTAGTACCAAATTGATCGATCTTGAAAGGTAGCACCCAATACCGGACACGATCTGGAAATGCCTCGAATTCTGTAAATTTGAACATCATTGAATGTGTACACTAAAGAAATAGTTTATAATTACCAATTCAATGCACTTGCAACATTTACAAAAATAATTTGAGTTTTTCTTAGTTTTGCAAGATGTTCATCAAAAACCTCTTGCATATATGATGAAAAAAAGGCACATTTTACGATGTTGTTCTGAATGTTCATTCTTGTTAATTTTATTGCATGTTTGATACCATGATCGACGTAACCCATGAAAAATGAAAGTATTTTGAGACACTGATGTAATAAGTACAAAGATTTCATATAACAAATCAAGCTGTCCGAAACTGAGGGACAGGAGGTACTTAACCAAAATTGTAATTTGTCCATATTTACTTCAATTATGGTACAAAATACATTCATACTATCAAATTAGGATTATGTTCGATCATTCTTACGGGATCCAAAGTATTTTTTCATATTCAAAATAATTACTAAATAGGCTCAAAATTAAGAAGATACGTCAATTTTTAAAAGATTTTCAAACCTTTCTACTTTTTTAAAAAGGGAAGCATATCTCAAGGATGTGTTATTCTACGCAAACATTAGTCTACATAATAGCTTTCTTTTCTACTAATACACCATCTTGATTGGACCATGATTTCTCAATGTTTCAACTTTGTCCGGTATTGGGTGCTGTCCGGCACTGGGGGATCTCCCCCTACTCTCATTTTTTTTTAAGATTCAATCGCTGTTCCATGTTGAACTTGAAGTGTGATGCACACTAACGAAGTGTGCATCACAACTTCGGTGAGTTGGCTCATTATAAAGAAAGATGACGCTTCAATCAAAGAGGTATTAGAGCAGTCTGCAGCGCGTGTAGAAAGATTAGTGGTAAACCTACACTACACGGCTTGTTATAAAATTTGAAACTCGCTAATGGAAAGCTTCGAACATGTACATAAATGCAAAGAAAATAGATTTGAATTTTATATTTATCAATGCCTTGATTTAACACTTTGTTGAGAACACCACAAATAACTCACACAAAAGCTCCAACTACAAATTCCTCTTGTGAGCTAAATATGTCTCTTGTAAAAGCATTCAGAGGAAACTTCCAAACGTTGAGAAAATCTCTCCCCAACCAGTCGATAATGAGCTCCTCGTAAATTACTGAGCCAGCACCCGGCTAATAAACGACAAAATAAATTAGTAACATTAAGCATCCGTTCGCAGCGAGGAGCCTTCCCCATGTCCCAATTTAGTCACCGATGAAGGATGGTGGTCGATGCTGGGTTTGGCACGGATCTCCAGAGAATCGTTAATCAGGACTCGGAAACTTTTTGGTAAGAGTTTCGGCGGAAAGTCAAAGGATCCCATTAACTTCTTAATTTTGCTCTGGTGTGCCACAACAGAATGCTTACTGAGCAATAAAGTAATTAGCCTGTGGTATACTTGACAGGAGATACATATTTATTGTAGATTTATCTTAAAATAATACATGTAACGCAACACGTGTTCTCAATATTATCACTAGTGGTAAGAACGGAATACATCACGAAAGAAATAGCATATATAGAACTAAGCAGCGGAATTCGAAATTTTGTGATGATTGCACCTGCATATGAAAATTACGGGTACACGTATAATAACACCTCACATGCACGCAAATGAAATCGAGCGCTATTTTAGCGCTGAAATTGTAATTCGAAAAACACAATGAACTTCAACCATGACATCTTGTTTGAAACACCAAACCACTAATTACTGGTAGCTTTCAATTGCCGAGCAAATCGGGTCCTTTTATTTGCTTTTCAGTATGGTTTGTACCGAGTTCCACAACAGAACCGTGCGCCAATTTCAATACACCATTGCAACAGTCATTCAATTCACTTTGCAATAATAACATCCGATGAATGGGAACGGACGTTGTCACAATCATACATGGATAAATAGGCCACCGGTGGACCCTCTGTGACCATTGTAAAAAAATAGAGGAATTTAACAATGTAACGGAAAGAAAATCAACTTTGAAAAGCTTCTTGGCTTTTATAACATTAAGTTTTTATTAACTAACTCATATAAAGTTTGCTTCTCGAACTTTAAATCTCTGTAATTTGTGTAATATAATCAAAATTGGTACTTAAAAAATATACAAATATTTATTACGCATCGCTTAAATTTTAAGAAGCATTTAAAAATTTATATATTATCCGTTTCCATGTTGAAATTTTGCTATTCTACTTTATCTCCAAAAAGGCCGGAAAGGGTGTACCGCTGGCTTATGGACGTCTGTCGAAATCGGGTTGCCAAGCACGGAAACGGTTGTATCAATTTCGAATTCCGGTGTGCACCAGTATGCTACCGATCCACTAGCCTTTGTCGATAAATTAAAAACATTCTTGACGGAGTTCATACCCGTTGATTGATGAATTTTTGCTACCCGTTTTCTGGATAAGTCCTTATTTGAGTATGACTCAATTTCACATAGCTCTTTTATTACAAGGAATTCTGTGTAATAAGAATCACACAACTTAGGGGCGATCCGTTAATTATGTAAGACAATTTTGACAGTTTTTCAACCGCGATCCCCCCATGGTAAGATTTGTTGTATGAAAATTAAAAATAATGTGTATGACGCGTAAGAAATCACAAATCCCCCTTCCCCACATTACTTTTTACGTTAATAATGGACAACACCTTACATATAAACGCGTATCTACTCAAACATGAGGTGATTGAACGAAAAACTTTGGTTGAGCTACTAGACGAAGCCAGATAAGAACAGGGGAACTGTCCCCCTCAGGCCGACGGAAAAAATGTATCAACTGCTACGTGAAAAATTTTTAATTTTCTCATCATAACTAAGTTATTGCGTTATACAAAAATTCATCGTACTTCTTGATGTCCATAAAAATTCCAGTCTTCTAGGAACAATCTTCCTATGGATTTCGTAGGAAATGCAACACGGATCTCACAAAGAACTTACTAAAAATTCGGAATGAATCTCCTCAGGTTTCTGATAAGCGTCTTTTTCTTCTTCTTCTTCTTCTATTTCTTCTTCCTGGAATAACGTTCCAATTGAAACAGAACCTGCTTCTCAGCTGTTCTTATGAGCACTACCACAGTAGGGTGTGGCTTATTTTTCAAAAGTTCTCAAAGCCAATAATTCGTTTGCCCTTAAGAATTTAAATCACATTAGAAGAGAAACCTCAAAGTTTGAGCCAAAAACATTAAGATTTAGAAGTGGCGCAAGCATCTTGAAGGTTTTCAAGTAATAAAAAATGACCTTCAGTGAAGTCACCATAAATTCGGTAATTTCTAACCAATTTTAAAATTTCTAGCACCATTATCTTAAATTTTTGAAAACTTTGTAGAACATCAAATTTGTCTAAAATCGAAACTAGTCTAAGCTGAAAGTATTCCCGTAACGCGGGTAGATCACCTATTCGAGGTGCGTTACGGGGTAAGATCTACCATATTGTACTCTTTGTTGAATCTGTTCTTGTGAATACTTATAAGTTAGGGTCGGAAGAGTATAAGAGAGTAAAAAGCCACTAAGACCCACCTATTTGTCCTAGATAATGAGGAGGTCGAAGTGAAAAAATGGCTCAATCAGCATCTGAGGTTGGTTTCAACTCATGAGACAATTTCTTTCCGAGTTCAAGAGTTTATCTTTCGATATCTAGGAGGGAAACGATTCCGAATCAGTGGAGTAGCAGACCTCTTAACTTCTACAATAAGCTTTTTGTTTCAAGGAATCTAAATGTTTCATGGGATGAAACCTGTTCACAGTTTCAAAAAAACGACTTTGAACCTTATAAGTAGAAGCAATAATTTGATACGCTAGAGTACCGATGCATGGTCAAAATCAGTATCATTCAACCAGCTTAGTGAACCTGATTAGGGGGCGCGCTTTTGAGAGTTTAATGGTGACAAAATGTTTTCTCCAAAAGGTATAAATAGCGGTATCTTTTTCTAAAAAGGCTCTATGAAAAATAGTAAAGAATGATATTTGTATAAAAAACGACTACTTCACTATTTCTCAATAGTAATGGAGTAGAACGACATGCACTAAACAAAGGATACGGGTATACCCCACAAAAGATCAAAGAAAATTGGTCACAGTGTTTCATCCCGAACAGAAACAGAAAAAAAATTGAAAGTAGTTTTCACCAAATTTTTCTTCATTTTACTCAAAAATTCAAATTGGTTTTACCATAACTTCATGAATACTCAACCGATTTCAAATCTTTTTACATGTTTTCGAAGCAAATTTAGTTGTTTCCAAACTGTTCATACAACACAAATATTAAAAAAAATGGGTTTGACTCAGTTTTGTAACATAAACAACCCAAAAACATGATTTTTCAATGATAAAATCCAATTTATTTGGATAATTTATGTTTTTTCGCCGAAAATTACATTCTTCCAAAATTGGTTAGAAATTACCGAAGTTATGATGACTTCACTGAAAGCCATTTTATATAACTTGAAAATTCACCTTCAAGGCGCCTGCGCCACCTCTAAATCTCAATATTTTTGGATCAAACTTTGAGGTTTCTCTTTTAACACTTGTACTCCCAACCCCCCTTCCTAGTTTTTTGAAAAAAGCATTTTTTTCACAAATTCAACAATAAAGCAAAATTTAAAGCGATGACATCTAGTTTTTTCGGCAATAATTTGCTTGATTGAGTGCAGTGAACATATTTGAACAGAAATTGAAATTTTCGATTACACACAAAATTTCTTTAACCCAAAACATTACGAAAAACCCTATTTTTGAACCCGTTTGCCTGTAACTCAAAGTTCATAGCGATAACATAAAGTTTTTTCGACATGAAATTGATTGTGAAAGTCAAGTGAACGTGTTTTAGTACACAAATTATTTCCGATAACATTCAAAATTTACTTTATCCAGAAACCACACAAAAAACGTATTTCTTGAGCTTTCTTGTCGATAAATTATAATTGAAGGCTATGACCTGTAGTATTTTTGACACGAATTTACTTGCAGAGCTGCCTCATATGGATTTTCCAACCGACAACAACCGACACCACGCGAGTCATTTTCTTAGTACCTTATTTTTCCATATAGGGAGACTTACGGCTTCGGCACCATTCGACTATTATCGGCAACCAAATTTCAAACGCCAAATACACAGTATTTTTCTATCAAAACACATCAGTGGAAACATTCAGATGATTCTTTGTTCTGCCCGCTTCCCGCTGGCGAGATTTCCGAGACTAAACAAACGATATCGCCGGAGATGTCATCAATTCAAATGAGCACGCCTCAAAATGCGACAGATTTGGAGCTGCCGAAGAGATTCACCAGCAGTTGTTATGGGAAAGTTGCCGCAGAGATTGAGGCTGCCGACAATAGTCACACTGACAAGGGATGTTCGCAGCGTTGTAAAAACGTTTCCAAAAGCATTTTGACAAGTCTGTCGGTGTGAATCGATAGAGGATTGAGCAATGCATAAATGTAAATAGAAAACCACGGAATTTGTCTGCTGATGTCCGAGAAAATTACAAAAGAAGCACGGCATCGGCTTAAGCTGCCAAGAATACGTAAGTTCCCCTAGTATAGTTATGTCTTTATGGGCAGTGCAGCAGAATTTGATAAACAAGCTCATTTTTTTAATTTCTTTATTAGTATCATTCCTAACATTACATTCATTTCTTATATCTAGGTGTTCTGTGTTATTAGACAACACTATCATCCTAATTTGGTAAAACAAATATAAGAGTTAACATTTTGTTAACAACATATTACATTTCATTTGCCGTAGCAGTTCAGATTTTTTACAGGTGAGTTGATTTCACCTGCTTATAAGAGAAAAAAAAGCGCTTTAAATATACTTAACCTAACCTAACCTAAACATATAAGGCATTAATCGTGTCAATAGAAGATTGCAACGATTTTATCCTGAAACTATTAATTATTTTATTTGACATTTGTTCCAATGTTTCTACATTGGATATTCTATGTAACTCATTAGTACTATACCAGGGAGGAAGCTTCAGAATCATTTTCAAAATTTTATTTTGAATTCTCTGCAGAGCTTTCTTCCTGGTATTACAACAGCTAGTCCATATTGGTACAGCATATAACATAGCTGGCCTGAAAATTTGTTTGAATATCAAAAGCTTGTTCTTAAGACAAAGTTTTGATTTTCTATTAATAAGGGGATAGAGACATTTTACATATTTATTACATTTGGCTTGAATGCCCTCAATGTGATTTTTGAAAGTTAAATTCTTATCTAGCATGAGCCCTAGATACTTAACTTCATCTGACCAATTTATTGGAATCCCTCTCATCGTGACAACATGTCTACTTGAAGGTTTAAAATAAAGAGCTTTTGGTTTATGTGGGAATATTATTAGTTGAGTTTTGGAAGCATTAGGAGAAATCTTCCATTTTTGCAAGTATGAAGAAAAAATATCCAAACTTTTCTGCAATCGACTACAGATGACACGCAGGCTTCGTCCTTTGGCGGAGAGGCCTGTGTCATCCGCAAACAAGGATTTTTGACATCCCTGAGGTAACTCAGGTAAGTCATATGTGGAAATATTGTATAATATTGGTCCCAAAATGCTGCCTTGGGGAACACCAGCTTTTATAGGAAGTCTTTCAGATCTGGAGTTTTGATAATTACCCTGAAGTGTACGATTTGACAGATAACTTTGAATTATTCTAACAATGTATGTTGGAAAATTAAAGTTTTTTAATGTTACAATCAAACCTTCATGCCAAACACTGTCGAATGCTTTTTCTATGTCTAGAAGAGCAAGACCAGTAGAATAGCCTTCAGATTTGTTGGAACGGATCAAATTTGTTACACGTAAAAGTTGATGAGTGGTCGAATGTCCATGGCGGAATCCGAACTGTTCATTGGCAAAAATTTAATTTTCGTTGATGTGGACCATCATGGTGTTCAAAATGACCTTTTCAAAAAGTTTACTGATGGAGGAAAGCAAACTGATTGGACGATAGCTAGCTTCTGCGGGATTTTTGTCTGGTTTTAAAATTGGAACAACCTAAGCATTTTTCCATTTGTCAGGAAAATATGCTAATTGAAAACATTTGTTAAATATATCAACTAAAATAATAAGCAACTTTTTGGAAGTTTCTTGATGAGGATGTAGACAATTCCATCATCGCCAGGAGCTTTCATATTATTGATTTTTTTTAAAATAGTTCTTACTTCTTGCAAATCAGTCTCCCAGGCATTTTCGAAAACGTTCTCTTGATTGAGAATATTTTCGAAGTCCTGAGTAACTTGATTTTCAATTGGACTAGTAAGTCCTAAATTAAAATTGTGCGCACTTTCAAACTGCATAGCAAGTTTTTGAGCTTTTTCGCAATTAGTTAGTAATAATTTGTTTTCATCTTTCAATGCCGGTATTGGCTTCTGAGGTTTTTTCAAGATTTTAGATAATTTCCAAAAGGGCTTAGAGCCAGGGTCCAATTGAGAAATTTTATTTTCAAAATTTTTGTTTCTTAAATCTGCAAAACGTTTCTTGATTTCTTTCTGCAAACCCTGCCATATAATTTTCATAGCGGGATCACGAGTGCGTTGAAATTGCCTTCTCCTCACGTTTTTAAGACGGATCAAGAGTTTAAGATCATCGTCTATAATCACGGATTCAAATTTTACTTCACATTTCGGAATTGAAATGCTCCTGGCTTCAACAATGGAATTTGTTAAAGTTTCAAGAGCATTTTCAATATCAAGTTTTGTTTGAAAGGGAATATTAACATCAAGATAAGAGTCAATAAATTTTTCATATATATTCCAGTCGGCTTGAAAATAATTGAAAGTGGAGCTGATAGGATTGAGAATCGCTTCTTGGGATATTTGAAATGTAACAGGGACATGATCAGAATCAAAATCAGCATTAGTAAACAGTTGGCTACAAACGTGACTAGAGTCAGTTAAGACCAAATCAATCGTAGATGGATTTCTAGAAGAGGAAAAATATGTAGGGCTATCAGGGTATTGAATTGAGAAATATCCTGAAGAGCACTCATCAAATAAAATTCTGCAGTTGGAATTACTTTGAGAATTATTCCATCACCGATGTTTGGCATTAAAGTCACCCTGATAAATTTTTTTGACTTATTGCGAGTCAATTTTCGCAAGTCAGTTTTGAGCAAATTAACTTGCTGTGCAGAGCATTGAAAAGGCAAATAAGCATCTATGAAAGTATATTTACCAAACTGTGTTTCAACAGAAACACCTAAAGTTTCAAAAACTTTAGTTTTAAATGACGAAAACAGTTGATGTTTTATACGCCTATGAATGATAAATGCAACTCCCCCACATGTCTCATCAAGTCGATCATTACGATAAACAAAAAAGTTAGGATCTCTTTTGAGTTTAGATCCAGGTTTTAAATACTTTTCGGTAATAACTGCTATATGCACGTTATAAACTGTAAGAAAATTAAACAACTCGTCCTCTTTACCATTCAGAGAACCTGCATTCCAATTTAAAATATTTAAATTATTATTTGGATCCATTAGAAAAACGTTATCCAATAACAATTTGATTTGTAAATTTTACACCTACTTGGACTGCTTCAGTCATAGTGGTGGCTTTGAACATTGCATCAATCATTAGATTCAATTGTTCAGTTAGAAAATTAAAATCTGAGGCAGACATATCACTTGAAGTGGGTACATTATCTGATGATTTCCCATTAGAATTTTCGGTAGACGAAGAAGCGGAGTAGGAGTTACCTGTTGCGGTAGGGTTTTTTTTCCATTTGATTTGAAACAAGTAGAATGGGTACCCATGGATCGAACAGAGGAGGAGTTCAAATTTCCTGCTACGATATCGGCAATGGATTTTCCGTGGGTAGATACATTCGAAATTGAAAGATTCGAACGGCTACCCGACGGATTAAAATTAGTTTGTGAATGAGCATGATTATGATCTTCCTGATGGGTATGATTCATGATCAAGCGATCGTTACCTGAAAAATGAGTGTTGTTCGATACTGTACCAGGCAAATTCCGGAAACGACCGCTATCGTAACGGATATTATCTTTCATCTGCCTAGCACGAGCCTCAATGACTCTTTTGCGTGAAGGGCAATTCCAAAAATTTGACTTATGATTAGCCCCGCAATTAGAGCATATGAACTTGGTGGTATCTTCCTTCACTGGACAGACGTCCTTGGCGTGAGAAGAACCTCCGCAAATCATGCATTTAGCATCCATGCGACAATTTTTTGTACCATGACCCCACTTTTGGCACCGACGGCACTGAGTGGGGTTCTGATAATTTCCTCCAGGTTTCGGGAAATGTTCCCATGTCACACGGACATCAAACAAAAGTTTTGCTTTTTCTAAAGCTTTAATATTATTTAGTTCTATCTTGTTAAAGTGAACAAAATAAAATTCTTGAGAAAGCCCTTTCCGAGAAATGCCAGATTGGATTCTCTTTTGACGTTGGATAACGTCTTTCGGCAATATATGGGGGTACAATTCAGAAAAACGAAAAATTGAGCATGTAACGAAAAATGGTCAGGTTTTGACCGCTAATAACTCAGTCATTTATCGATAGATTTTCAATATTTATCCATGAATCGATTGGAAATTTATATACGCGTCGATTCAAATGAAGGACTCTATTGATTATTGGCAACAAACTATTGAAAAATCGTAAAATGTTGACCCCTTTCTTATCTAACCAATCACGTTCAAGCACATTTTTTGGGTTTCGCTTTCCACTATAAAAGCGAACCGCTCCTGCTTCTTCCCTCAGTCTTCTTTTTGCGGTCGGACTGTGAACACGGTCGGGCGAGTCATTTTCGCTTTGCCTTTGCACCCACGTCACAGTTCAATTTGTGTCGCGGAAGAGGAAGACGCAAGATCGATTTGCGGCGGCGATGACGATGGCTTTGGAGCTTCTCCGAGCGGCGAACTACTGCCGCTCGGAAAAGCGCCCAAGCCATCGTCATCGCCGCCGCAAACTTATCCGCGCTTGCAAATTTCGACTCGTGATAAATTCAGTATCGGTGATCAAGAAGCAAGCCCGTTAGGAACAAAATATCAGAAGCCCCCTGAGTTGCTGATCCGAGGAGCTGCTACTAATCGAGCGTCGGACTTGTGAAATCGCTCAAGATTTAAAGAGCGTGCATTGTTTCCAGATTTCGACTTATGCCCGGTGATCCACAACCCGTTGGTGTTGTGCGCCATGCACGTCACGAGGTTCATCGTATAAGCAAATAATTTGCTTAAATTTATACATATGCGTTGAGGATTTCCCGTTTGACCATGGCAATTAACTGATAACATCCCGCAGTGCTATTCATCTGTGACAGGCTCTTTTCAGGGCAATCAAATGTGTTGAAAAGAGTTAAAAAAAATATTTCCGATCTTATTACATCTAATATTCCTCAATCAATCTCACAGCTTTACACAAAATTTAATTTGTCATGTATGATTGATAGCACGACTATTTGATACTGTATTCGCAGACGCTGCTGCAGTGTCGTCGGGTTGAGTGCTCAACATTTCACAACGATTGTAAAATAGAGTGGCATTTCCAACAGCTTCTTAGACTTGCCATATTTTATGAGAACACATGTAACAAAATTGCGACATATTCAGAATGCTTTTGAAAAGAAATTCTCATGGAACAATTTTCATAATTTAGGCCCCCATGGAACAGAAATTTTCCATCATACTAAAGAAAATTATTGATTACCAATAGCTTACTATTGAATATTTAGTAAATGTCATCCCTTCCAACTATTCTTGTTCGACCAATTTCTCACGCATTATCATTTTCAGCAATTTTCAAGTTTAGAATTACTCATACCCAACTCATTATTTGCACATACACATTTCCCAGATTGGTCGACTAGAAAGAGAAGAGCACAAAAGGGAGGAGCATAATCTGCTAATCTAAGGGTTTAAAACATGCTCCCTTCGCCGGATTCGGTTTCATTCCATTTTCGCTTTCAAGCTGGTAAGAACTCATCCGAAGCTGCTTAGCGAGGAACACCTCGCAGCTAGAAGCCTGCTGAGCTGTTGATCAGCGTCTGGTTTGTGAAATCGCCCTAGAATGACCCGCGCTTCTATATTTCGACTCAAGATATCAAGATTGAGCTACGTACTCCATGAAACATTCTGCTGGTTCGTCGTATAAGCAGATAACTTGCTCAAATTCATACATTTGAGTTGAGGGTTCCCCGTTTGACCATGGCAATCAACTGATAACATCCCGCAGTGCTATTTATCTGTGACAACATCGAAGTTAACAAAGCCATCGGCCCTTTTCAGGGCCATCAAATGTGTGGAAAAGAGTTATAAGAGTAATATTTCCGATTTAATTTATTACATTTCATATTCCTCAATAAATCTCACAGCTTCATACAATATCTCATTTGTCATAAATAATTGATGACACGGCAGTTTGAGAATGTATCCGCGTAGGCTGCTGCAGTGCCGTCAGGGTGAGAGTGCTCAACATCCACGACGATTTTAAAATTGAGTGGCATTTTCAACATCGTCTATAATTTCCCATTTTTTAAGGGTACGCTTAGATTACTAAAATTATCATATTTAACAAAATTGCAATATATTTCGAACGCTTTTGAAACCAATTCACATTGACCCATTGTAATAATTTTGGCACCCATGGATCAGAAATTTACCTTCATACTAAAGAAAACTATTGATTATCAATAGTTAAGTATTCAATATTTATGGAATTCAAACCCTTCCAACAATTCATGTTCGACCATTCTCTTACGCATTAGCATTCTCCGCAATTTGGTAGCGATTCTAAGCCCAACACATTATTGGCACATACCCATTTCCTAGATAGGTTGATCAGAAAGAGAAGATCACGAAAGGGAGGAGCATCATCTGCTAATCTTAGGGTTTAAAACATGCTTCCTTCGCCGGATTCGGTTTCATTCCACTTTTGCTTTCAAGCTGGTAAGAACTCCTCCGAACGAGTAGCACCTCGCAGCCAGAAGCCTGATCAGTGTCGAGTTTGTGAAATCGCTCAAGATTTCTAGATTGACCTGCGCTTCCAGATTTCAGCTCGTGATAAACTCAACATCTGTTGTGCAGTCAAGAATCAAGCCTGTTAGGTACCATTATTGGGCAAATCGAGCGTTTGGCTTGTGAAATCGCTCAAGGTTTCAAACTTGAGCTACATTTCCAGATTTCGACTTCAGCCGTGCGATCCAATACCTGTTGCTGATGTGTGCCATCAGCATATATCTGCCAGGAAACATTCAGCTGGCTCGTCGTATAAGCAGAGAATTTATTCAAATTTATACACTTACGTTGAGGATTCCCCATTTAACCATGGCAATCAACTGATAACATCCTGTAGTGTTATTTATCTAAGACAACATCCGAGCTAATAAAGCCTTTGGCCCTTTTCAGACCCACCGAATGTGCGTAAAAGAGTTGAGAGTATTTTTTCCGACTTTATTTATCACATTGCCAAGCAATGAATAATATATCTCTCAAACCATAAGATCCACAAAGCGATGACTTGAGATTTCATTACAATCCTCGAATAACTTTCTATGGACACATTGCTGTTAAATATTCTTTATGATGTGAAATATCACATTTTCATAGATAAATATGACGAATGATTGACCAAATTGTAATGTTTATACAAAACGAACTCACGTTCATCTGATAAAAATAGTGTTAATTTGGGACATGATTAAACGTATACTTGGCTGCATAAATATTTACGAAAGTTTCGAACACTGAAAACAGTATGAAGTCAAAACGAATAACAAGAACGGAATAAAATTCGGTTACATTATCAGTTCGTACAACCCCATAAGGATGTACCCCAGGATAGCCGTAGCGGTAAACGCGCAGCTATTCAGCAAGACCAAGCTGAGGGTTGTGGGTTCGAATCCCACCGGTCGAGGATCTTTTCGGGTTGGAAATTTTCTCGACTTCCCAGGGCATAGAGTATCTTCGTACCTGCCACACGATATACACATGCAAAAATGGTCATTGGCATAGTAATCTCTCAGTTAATAACTGTGGAAGTGCTCATAAGAACACTAAGCTGAGAAGCAGGCTCTGTCCCAGTGGGGACGTAACGCCAGAAAGAAGAAGAAGAAGGATGTACCCTCATAGTTTTTCAGGGCCTCCAAGAGTATGAGTTGTTTTGAATCATATTTCTTACAAAAATGTCATTATCTCACTCTAACCAATTTTGGAATAATCGAAATATGCTGCGTTGAACTGAACTATGTGTAAAACCGCCCAAATAATCGGCCCTTCAGTAGGACCATTTTCGAAACCATATCCTTTTTGAACCAGCCTAAAGTGATCCAACGTCAACACTGCGGTCGTATCTTGCACACAACCCCTCCAACTTTTTTTTTTGCTATATTTGCAATCAAAGCGGTGTTCAATGTTTAGAGGGTGTTTCGAGCCCCTCCTGGCTACGTCACTGGTCCATCACCCGAAAGGCTTTGGGGTTTTTCATATTTTGACATGTAGAATCTAACAAAAATAGTCCACAACAAACCAATTCGGAAATAATTACCAAAATCATTTTGGGTCAGCAATATCGTCAGACGAAACATGATCCAAGTAGAAGAAAGCTCCGTGTGGGAAATAGGTAAGCGATAGGGTGTCTGATCCAGTCATAGTGTGTGTACCAATAATAGTGGTAGTGCCGTTTCAAGCGTGTTATAGCCAATTTTTATTTTTATGTGTATTTTTCTAACATGGACATTGTCAAAATGATATGAATGTGTGAAAAAAAATCTTGTGAAATAGTAAGGAAATAGTAGAAAACAATTAAAATCCTTAACTTTTTTGCTCCTTTGCACCAGTTATAGTGGGGCGTTCCTATAATAGTGAGTCTCAATGGGAAATCAATGTAAACCACTATTATAGGAACAAAAGTTAGCAAAGTGGAACGTGTTCCAGTAATGGAGGAAATGCTTTTTTGATAGATTCAATGATTTTATCATTCTAAGATTATTTTTCACGTGAAATATAATAAAAAAGCTTTCGAATGACGTATTCAGATATAAAAAACGAGTTTCCGTTATTTTTTTGGCGATTTTTTATTCCTCAACCCGTTACGATTGCCACTATCACTGGTACAGACGCCCTATTGGCTGAATGGAGTTTTGGGATGAGAAGTGTGAAGGTGGGTCGAAAAAAAGAGCGGATGAAGTTTCAAGGTTTGTCTGATAAGTTTGACGGCATGAGAACATTAGGGTAAAAGTTCCAGCTTTGTTTCGTAACTTTTCTTTTTTTTTCTTTGAAGTGAAGCAACGTGTCGCAAACAGGGTAATGAAAACAAGTATTAAGAATTTAGGTAATTGGATTATCTTACGAAACGTCAATACGTATTTGAAATATTCATATGGATTGGTACATTATATTATAATTTTAACCTTATTCAGATGCTGAGACCATGATAACCCAAAATCATGGTGTTAACTAATCTTTTTGAAAATTCCTTACAATTTATATTTTGAAAACAATGAAAGGCAAGTTTGTGAATAATATTGTATATGGTAAACAGAAAATAGTGCATAAATAAAAATTAATTGTATGGAGAACTAAGGTCATTATAAAACAAATGGATAGGCAAAATAACAACACATCCTTTCTCCTCCACATTCAATTATTTTCGATCCATATATCGATTGTAATCTTGATGTTAACATTTGTTTGCAATCAAAACTTGATATAAGCAATTCTCTTGGAACTTTAACTAATTCCATTACTAAAGCAAGGGGCATTGCAATACCTTGTAAGGAGGATCCTGGCTAGGGTCTTAAACTTCCTTGACTTATGCGCCAGACGACGAAGTCAAAAGGGGTATGTTTTGAACAGTGTTGTATTAAATAATTTTTTTTGCGCAAATGTTTTGAACTCGTGCGTATGTATGTACTTATGCATGTTTTTATTTAAACTGTTTAGATTTGTCAAATATTGTGATTTGACACAGATTGATTAGATGTATTGCTGCAATGTGAATAATTAAGGCATACGGAGATAAAAAAAATAATTAGGATATAGGTATGTTCGATTGACAAACACGTCGCTTTAGGTAACAGGACACAAATATCAAATCGTATTATCCTAATTCAGTGTTCTAGTAATATGTTTGTATAAACCAGCGGTTTATGTACTCAGGAAGGAATTTCCAGACTATATCCGTTTTAACATTACTGTGGTTGCGTTGTTGGATTCTGTTCTACACTGGT
Source organism: Aedes aegypti (assembly GCF_002204515.2). NCBI lineage: Eukaryota > Metazoa > Arthropoda > Insecta > Diptera > Culicidae > Aedes > Aedes aegypti. The sequence goes on along the minus strand of NC_035108.1, from coordinate 199,722,694 downwards.
AGAAATACCTCGCTTGTCGTACACAGCTTAAGCGTACTCGAAATCTGCGCGACAGTTACCACACTTCTATCTTTGATATCAATAACATAATACTGTCATGCTACCGCTTCTCAGAGAAGAGAATCAATTGAACTGGAAGCAACTGTAGTATTTGACTGTTTGCTATGTATAAACTGCCAATAATCCGAACAAAACCATTTCAGTTTGCTATCAATGTCAGTTCCATTGGCGACGCCTGAGCACATGTGCCTCCACAAATGCTTCGATAAAATCGCTAAACACTCATGAGGATATCAATGATGTGAATGTTCTGAAGTAATCACACTTGAGCTGGGAACAACTTTCATCGTGATGAACGACATGAAAAAACATGAAATCAGATGGTGGTCGATCAACAAAAGAATGTGCAGGTTGAGGATCAACGGACTGATGATGACAAAGACGCAACGACGACGACGAAAGCAAGTAGGCCTGCCACCCAAGCTTCCACGTCAAGATCATCATGGGAGATTAGAACGCCAAGATGAGGAATTGAGATGGACTATTGGGAAGATCAGTGCTCGCCGACTGGCGAACATGAATGTCTTAAGCTTAATTGATTTACCGTCTTCAAGAATATGGTCATTCGCAGCACCTACTTTCAAGATAACCTCCCGTACTAATATAACTGGCGATCACTACTGCAAACGGACCCAAATCGATTAGGTATGGATTGATGGATTGCACATCTCCGACATAATCAACGTCAGAATCTATCGTGGTGCTAACATTTACTCTACCCTCTACCTGATAATAAGAAAACTGCGCTTCGGTACAGGGAGCTTCATTAACGACGAACGGTACCGACGCCTGCCTCAGCAAGACCTTCAGCGACCGAAGTAGAAGGATATCACCACAGCATCGCTCCGCATCTCGAGCAGTCGTTACCGGAATTGGTTTTGCTGGATGAAACCCTTCTTGGTTGTTCTTCTACAGTAAAAGTAGCTATCAACGCACAGGTGGAATCATTGTGCGTTAATCATTTGGCTCCACGGCTTTCGTATACAAACTCGTAAAACGATAATGATTGACATTTTAACTTAAGACTGGTTAGATAATGTAGGAGTACATTCCAATAAAGGTCCACGTATGCAGTATACAGCGTGAGATGGTTTATAGATTGTCATTGATTTAACCACATGAAATCCTAATACTACGCATATGTTACTGATAAGTTCAAATGAGCATTTCAATTCACATTTAACGTTTTTTAAGGCTGATTATGTTGTTCATTGAGGTTGAGCTGAAAGTTTATTGATCTCTTCGCAAAATCCGTTCTGGAGAAATATGTACTTTAGCAAAAACAATTAAGTCAGTTCTCTTATAAGACATCACACACTTTTCTATCACCGCTGTTTCCCAATTGTTTTTCATCGAATGAGGCTGACATTTTTTTTATTTGAAAACAAGTCGTAATGTTACCTTATTGCGAAAAAAAAAAGATTGGTCGGTCAAAAAACTGCGATTAGTATAATGTTAGTAGCAGGGTCTGGTAGAAAACTTAACTAAATATACATACATATTTTATAACGATTTTAATGTTATTATGGTCTAACATCACCATGTAATATTTTCATCTAATTCACTTCTTTAAGACAAACAGCTTTTCATCATCCGTGCAGAAAACATATATGTTTTTATTTTTATTCGATAAAACATATAGCAAAAATATAATAAAATACATAGAAAATCCATCTCAAACCATGCGGAATAACTTTTTTCTCCCACGACGAATATTTTTGACCCCATACACACTTTTTCTTGTCTCACTTAGATCTTTCAAATGACATATGGGTCATCTGTGTACATTCCGGGCCCAGATTTGCCCAATCTCCTTTCTAACAGAATGGTGAAACTTTCGATCAACCAAATATAGTAAATCTAAAGTTAGACAAACCAGAGAAAATTTTATTAAAAAAAAGAATACTAGGTAATGCAGTTCAGTAAAACTTTTATCAAAATTTTAACGTTTTAAAATTCATTAATTTTTTTCTCATTTCATCACGTACAATGCCCTGCACTGTCTCCTACCAGAGCTAGCTAAGTACTGAGTGGCTATCGGCTGTTCTCCCGGAGCTAAACGCTGGCCAACGGTACCGAACTCCTCAACAAACATTTTTGCTGAATAAGAGTGGATCACACCACTCTCAAGCGTACTTCAACGGAATAAACTGTTATTCAGTTACCAATGTTACTTGGGTCGCCGATAGTCACTCACTCCCTATGTGTGACGTCACTCACCTCTCGTGTATCTTTCGTGAGTCGTTCTAACCCCTAACTGTGTTCTTCCCCTACTGCTACAAATAGTGTTTCCCTACTTGAAATCACGGTGGATTGGTGTGTGTTGATGGAGTTTGATTCGGGTACTTACAGTTGAGCGACGCTTGCTGACTAACACGATCAACCCTGAGCAGGGGGACGCTATCGACCGACCACGTCGAGATTGATGAACACCAACAACGAGGGAAGGTGGCTCGGCTGCAGAAACTTTGCCTTTCTTTCTCAGGATATCGCAGGCGGGAGGTGGCGAAGGGTGATCACTACTCCTACTTGGGTGAGGTTATCCACAATCCGCGATTCTGAGGTGGTAATTTTCCTCCCTGGAAAGGTGGTTTGGTACCGTCCGAACAGTCTCCGGACTTCAGAACGTGAGTCAGAGGGTACACTGGCGCTGGAATTCCTTCCCTTTGATGGACGACCCCACAGAGCGTGCAATCACGGGTAGCGGGTGTTATTCTCGTGGGAGGGGGGCAAGCTTCCTACTTCGATGGCCAACGCACTCTAGACGTACCTATAGTGGCACGAGACCACGAGTCGATAGGTATGCCCAAGGTAACCTCGCTGTGTACCAACCACCAAATCGGTTCACTTTTACCGTCGCAACGATCGATTAATCTTCGCACCACCAATCTCGCACCTTCACGTTTTAGCACCGACCGCACACCAATTCCCCAAAGGAGAATGCCACCAGGCTGTGGCTACTGTAATAGCAGATTCTTAGTACCCAACACACACATTTTCTATCAATTCACCAAATTACCTTATATTCCTTGCTTCAATGTTCTCACTTTTTTCTTGGCTTTGACTCACTGCCTTAATTTTCCTACCCTTCTTGTCAAAAACGAAATATTAAATTTAGATTTTCTCTTACTTCAACTTACTTCCGCCTACAATTATTATAAACATACGACTCACGGTTTGTATTGAATTTCAATTAAATTGCAAATTATCTATCTGAAAATAATAATAAATTTTATCACGTTAAAATTTACACTCTTCTTTTGATTTTATAGCTTCTTTTGATTTTATAGCTTCTTTTACTTGTTTTCGATAAAATAATTTTTAAGAAAATTTTCTCAATGCACTTGATAAGATTTTAGCACTTGACTACTTGGCAGTCCAAAAGGGAAAGACCAACTTGTTGGTTTCGATTGACCAAGAAAGTTATCACCTATTATATTATTATAATATTCGAGGGTTTCCGGTTTTATTTTGATTTATATTATCTATATAAAATTTTTCTTGTCGAATGATTTTCATTTCTCGGGGTTTCCTGTTAATCATTACTCTTCACCCACTCTCATCATCATCTTAAAACTCACACCGATAAATAATAGATTCGAGCACTTTTTAATCTATGGTTGCCTATCTAACAGGCGCAATGGTAGCAAACGCTACTTATTTGAAACGGCGGATTTTCACCAAATCTGCTCGTTTCAACCTAAATATGAAATAAAATTCGAATCCGTTATTATAGACGATGATCTTAAGGTTGAACTTTCGCCCCACCTTACTCTATATGTAATGTCAAACGATGGGCATCTAACTATTTCGAAAAAGGTGCACTTTTAGAAAGAGAACCACGTGATTATTGAGTTGAAATCGAATTCAGGTTAACTTCTGCGTCCATGAGTCCTCTGGTGGTGTAGGTGTAACGCGCTCTATCTAGTGAACATGGAGTCATGAGTTCGATTCTCACCGAGAAGATGTGTAACTTTACCTTAAATTTCACAGCAATTTGTTCATCAAATCCAATTGCGAAGTATGTAATGTTTAATTTTACGGTAGTTGTTCAAATTTTCACTCGGCTTGTTAGCCATAAACGATAAAGCATAATTAAAAAGAACTTAATGTAGTTTTGCCAAATTAAATTGATAGTTTGCCTAAAACAGACCACTCAGACATAAGAAATTAACAGAGTGCATGAAATGATACTAATAGAGGTAATATTACATATTCAAACATTATACGCGAATATTTGTAAGCATCAATACAATGCAAGGTAAGCTGAGTATGACAAAATTCATCAGTAAAGTGAAAGGCATAGATCTTTCTTTCTAATCGACTGATTGAGATTGACAGTTTTAGTGTTAGCTTCCATTCGTCAATCCAAATCGTGATGTTTCATCGGTCGAGCGAAAAGGTTCGATTGGAAAGCAGATATAAGACACTGACAAGGATTTTATGACGGCATTCACTACTTTCTGAAGGTTTGACACGCCTAGTCCCGAATAAAGATCTATGATGTGAGAAATAATCGGCTTTTTGGCTCATGCCATATCCAAAGCTGTCATTCAATCCACGAAACCCACATTAAGCTGAAATTCGATGAATTTCCCATCCATTAACCGCGTCAGACGCTATCTTCCTCGTGAATTATTCACTTTATTGTTCCGATTGACCATGTTATGAGAAGATATTTCTTTTTGATTCGCACACCGATAACATTGTGGAAACCAAGCCGTCGTCGTATTCTTCCAATATCCACCACAAACGATCCAAACAGTAAAAGTAAAACTTATTCGGCATTCCGGCTGCGTTCGACTCGGAATAAATTATTTACTTATTTTCCGAGCCAACTTTTCCTGTCGTCGCTTACCGCTTATTGCTGTGATGGGAGAGAACTACATACTCCAGCCGAAATTGATAACAAAATGATCAAAAATCTTGTTACCTGGTCATCATCATTCGATAAACGCTTTTCTACTTTGATTATTATTGACAACAGAATATCAAAATGGTAACAACGATAATGAAACTTGTTATGCATTTGATATCATCCAGTTATCCGACTTTGGTCGGGTAGTGAGAACTGCGAAGACAATAAAAAACACCGACAGAAACACCATGGCACCTACCGTCACTTCCCCATCACCTTGAAAACGATCTTTGTTTACGAATTTATTGATACGAACGTGCTTTTCTCTACAACACAACATCCGGGTTGTGTGGAAATTGGTATGAAAATAAAGCCTGTTTTGTTTGCCACACAATGTTAAACTTTGTTTTTTTTTTCACGATTGAACTCAATGCGAATAAAACCACGAATGTTAATATCCTTTGAACTGTGGTTATTGGACTGACTGACCTTTGCTGTCGATGGGCGACGGATGCAGGAACTGGGAGAATCCGTCCGCTGGATACTCGTCGTGCTGGCTGTAATCCCAAGGACTGCAGAGCCTAGTCATCCACAGCGATTGGAGACCTGAAATTGATAGCAGAAATAAAAACCTTTTACATATCGTACTGCATGATTCTAGTATACTTTATAATAAAAATTGGCATATAATTAGAACAAACAGTGTTTGCATAAGTTGGTGTAATAAATATTTAACCTTCGGACTGTCGCGCTATTGCTATCATTTGGCAACAAAGATATTTGTCGACATCGAACAAAAATCTATTCCTCAAGAATATATCTCTTCTAATCTTCGCTGCATTGACGTTTATCTGTCAGGAATCCCATTTTTTTTTTCTTAAATCCCATTAGTAGCAATTTAATCATAATGCTATGTTCAGACTACGGAGTTGTATCACGATTCAAGTGGTTTTCGTGATATTGGGCCAACATCTTGTTTCTGGAACGTGATATTTCCATACATTTTTGAAGTTCCAATTTCAATTTCAAATGCCATTCCGAATCTTTATTTTCATTACGGAACAGATGGACGAGAAAACTTAAAATACGATCGCTGGAAGTTTTGATGGAGCTTGCGAATAAAATATTACCTTGCTCAAGTGAGCGAAAAAGGAAAGGAAAAAAAAGAACAAAAGTCAATATTTTGGCATGCATGGACGTGTTTTCTTATAGATCCAGTGAAGTGACTATGGTGGTGGAAATTTGCAGAGAAAAAGTATTGCAAATGGGCACTTGGGGCAATTTTGCTGAGGTCCTGCTGTTATCTAAGAATCGATTTCAGAGTGAATATCCAGAAAATCATCGGAATACACTTGTGATAATTCAACGGAGGTTCCGAAAATATTCCTGTTTAGATAAATCCAGAAATTCCAAGTTTTTTTGTTTGAAAAAAAAGGAAGCCGTATCCTATTCCTAGCACTTTTGATTCATGTAATTTTTTAATTTTTTAATGAGCTCATATTTCGCCACAATGTGCGTCGTATTGCTTCTTATTGCAAAGCTTTAGACAATTCGACCGAGAAAAACTTCCCATGCCATGGAAGTCTCCAGCTATGCACCCTACCGGGTTTTGTTAAAGATTCTCTAAAAATTTCCAATAAATCTGTACTGGAAGATCCAACAGAAACAATTCAGACAATTCCTTTAAGAAATCCTCCGATAGTTATTCAGTTATTTCTTCCAGCAATTTATTTAGGCAATTGATGTGGAATTATTTCTAGATTTTCAAAAAAAGTCCTCGGTTAATTCGTGCAGAAAATCCTCAAGCAGTTGCTCCTGGAATTTTCCGGGGAATTTATCCGGGAATTCCTATGGTTCTTCTTCTGATTATTTCAGAGATTCCTCAAAGACTTTCAGGAATTTCTCCAGAACTTTTATGGGAATTCCTCCAGGCACCCTTTTGGTAATTCCTACATAATTTCTTCTGGGATCTCCTCCAGGGATTATACCGGGCATTCCTTTTGCTAATTCATCGACAATTTCCCCTAGAAATGTCTTCGGGAATTTATCTAGTAATTTTCTCAACAAAATCTTCCAAGCATTCGCATAGGAATTCACTACGGAAGATTCTTCAAAAGTCCCTTCTAGTTAGTTTCGTCCAGAATTTTCTCATAGCATCGTGCTTAAAATTCCTCCTGAGCGTTCTCTCATGGAATTTCTCCATTAACTCCTTCGAAGATTTTTTCGGAAATTTTGCCAAGTATTCCAATATAATTCTTCTGGAAATCGCTTCAGAAGTTATTACAGGAATTTTTAAGGTCATTTATCCATGAATGAGAATGGAACTTTCGAAACTGCCTTCGAAATTCCATCTAGAGAATTACCTTTGAAATTAAGGCTAAGTAGCCCATCATTCGTTTCGGCAGCCATGTTAGCTTGGCAACTCGTTATTTCAAAGTGATAAAACTCAGATGTCACAGTTCGTATTGATTCAGAAAAGTATCACTATGTTCCTTTACATACAGAAATTTATGCCAGTGCGAAATCAACTGTTTTTTTATCAATGCGCAATTGATAGATGAATCAGCAACAATCATTGAGAACAGGTATAAATTTCAATGATGGCCTACTTCACTTTAACAGCAGAATTTCTTTAAAATTTCGTTCTGATTTTTTTTTTAATTTTCTTTGGATTTTTCTCTTACATTTCCTTTGAGGATTTGCTTGCTAGAAATTACCTTCAGAATTTCCTTTGGAAGTTACTCCACAATTTTCTTTGAAATTTTCTTTGGGATTCATTTTGGAATTTCCTTTGAAATTTCCTTCGGAATTTCCTTTAGAGTTTTCATTGAAATTTTCTTTGGAATTTCCATTGAAATTTGCTTAGATGTTTTCTTCTGAATTTCCTTCAAACATTTTTTTCGGAATTTCCTTTGAAATTCCTTCTGAATTCTCTTCAAAATTTCTTCGGTATTCCTTTTGAAATTTCTTCGGAATTTTTTTAAGAATTTCCATTGATATTTCCTTTGAAATTTCCATTGAAATTTCCCTAGGAATGTTCTTTGGAATTTTCTTTTGAATTTACTTCAAAACTTCATTTGAAATTTCCCTAGGAATTTCCTTCGGGATTTCTTTTGGTTTTTTTTTAATTATTTTTATAATTTCCATTGAAATTTATTTTGCAATTTCCTTATGATTTTTTTTGGGATCACCTCTAATTTATTTTCTTATATCCTTACGGAATTACGTTTGATATTAATATAGGAAGTTTCTTTGAAATTTACTTCAGAAATTCGTTTGGAATTTCGTTCGGAATTTTCTTTGGAATATCCTTTTGATTTTTCTTCGGAATTTCCTTCGAGGATTTGTTTCGAATTTCCTTCGGTACGTCTTCGAAGGTAATTCAGAATTTCCCTTGAAAGTTCCTCCGCAATTCCCTTAGAAATTTTCTTTGGCATTTTGTTTGGAATTTTCTCCGGAATTCCTTTTGGAATTTCTTCGAAACTTTCTTTACAACTTTCATTGAAATTTACTTTCGAATTTCTATTGAAATTTGCTTAGGTATATTCTTCGGAATTTCCTTTGAAAATTTTTCTTCGGAATTCCTTTTTGAATTTCTGTTGGAATTTTTTTTGAAATATCCTTTTGAAATTCCTCTGGAAATTCGGAATTTCCTTTGAAATTAACGTTCGGAATTTCGTTTGGAGTTTCGTTCGAAATTTGCTTTGGTTTTTACTTCGGAATATCCTTTGAAATTAATTTCAGAACTTCCTTCGGAACTCCTTTTGGATTTTTCTTCAGTCCGGTCGGTCAAGGATCTTTTCGTAATGGAAACTTCCTTGACTTCCCTGAGCGTAAGTATCATCGTAACTGCCACGATATATGAATGTGAAAATAGCAACTTTGGCAAGGAAAGCCCTCAGTTAATAACTGTGAAAGTGCTCAAAGTGCTGAGTAGCCGATTCTGTCCTAGTGAGGACGTAATGTCACGAAGAAGAAGAAGGAATTCCACGACGGAAACAAATAGAAGTTCAAAAGAAAATTTCAAAGAAAATTCTGAAGGAAATTTCATAGAAAATTCCGAAGGGAATCCCAAATAAAATTCTGAAATAAATTCCACAGGTCATTTTGAACGAATGTCTAGAGGAAACTTCGAAGGAAATTTCACAAAAAAAACTCCGAAGAAAATTACTAAGAAAATCAGAAGAGTTTTCGAAAATAAATGAAAAAGGATAGGGATGTTAAAAAATAAAAATTATAGAAATCAAAAACCAAAATTCATAGATTTGCGAATAAAAATAAATCATTACCCAAAACGTATTTAGACGAATTTTAGATGACTAAAAAATGATATTTAGATCGCAAATAAAAATTTGGGTATTAAAGGGTTAATCGTGGCAATAGAATATTGCAACGTTTTTGTTTTTATATTCCTAATATTTTTTCGACATTTGTTCCAATGATTCAACAATGAATATTCTATGTAACTACACCAGAAAGAAAGCTTCCGATTTTTTTGACGTTGGATAACATCTTTCGGGGGTACAATTCAGAAAAACGAAAAATTGAGCATGTAACGAAAAATGGTCAGGTTTTGACCGCTAATAACTCAGTCATTTATCGATAGATTTTCAATATTTATCCATGAATCGATTGGAAATTTATCTACGCGTCGATTCAAATGAAGGACTCTATTGAATATTGGCAACAAACTATTGAAAAAACGTAATATGTTGACCCCTTTCTTATCTTACCAATCACGTTCAAGCACATCTTTTGGGTTTCGCTTTCCACTATAAAAGCGAACCGCTCCTGCTTCTTCCCTCAGTCTTCTTTTTGCGGTCGGACTGTGAACACGGTCGGGCGAGTCATTTTCGCTTTGCCTTTGCACCCACGTCACAGTTCAATTTGTGTCGCGGAAGAGGAAGACGCAAGATCGATTTGCGGCGGCGATGACGATGGCTTTGGAGCTTCTCCGAGCGGCGAACTACTGCCGCTCGGAAAAGCGCCCAAGCCATCGTCATCGCCGCCGCAAACTTATCCGCGCTTGCAAATTTCGACTCGTGATAAATTCAGTATCGGTGATCAAGAAGCAAACCCGTTAGGAACAAAATATCAGAAGCCCCCTGAGTTGCTGATCCGAGGAGCTGCTACTAATCGAGCGTCGGACTTGTGAAATCGCTCAAGATTTCAAGAGCGTGCATTGTTTCCAGATTTCGACTTATGCCCGGTGATCCACAACCCGTTGGTGTTGTGCGCCATGCACGTCACGAGGTTCATCGTATAAGCAAATAATTTGCTTGAATTTATACATATGCGTTGAGGATTTCCCGTTTGACCATGGCAATTAACTGATAACATCCCGCAGTGCTATTCATCTGTGACAGGCTCTTTTCAGGGCAATCAAATGTGTTGAAAAGAGTTAAAAAAATATTTCCGATCTTATTACATCTAATATTCCTCAATCAATCTCACAGCTTTATACAAAATTTAATTTGTCATGTATAATTGATAGCACGACTATTTGATACTGTATTCGCAGACGCTGCTGCAGTGCCGTCGGAGTGAGTGCTCAACATTTCACAACGATTGTAAAATAGAGTGGCATTTCCAACAGCTTCTTAGACTTGCCATATTTTATGAGAACACATGTAACAAAATTGCGACATATTCAGAATGCTTTTGAAAACAGAACAGAAATTTTCCATCATACTAAAGAAAACTATTGATTACCAATAGCTTACTATTGAATATTTAGTAAATGTCATCCCTTCCAACTATTCATGTTCGACCAATTTCTCACGCATTATCATTTTCCGCAATTTTCAAGTTTAGAATTACTCATACCCAACTCATTATTTGCACATACACATTTCCCAGATTGGTCGACTAGAAAGAGAAGAGCACAAAAGGGAGGAGCATAATCTGCTAATCTAAGGGTTTAAAACATGCTCCCTTCGCCGGATTCGGTTTCATTCCATTTTCGCTTTCAAGCTGGTAAGAACTCATCCGAAGCTGCTTAGCGAGGAACACCTCGCAGCTAGAAGCCTGCTGAGCTGTTGATCAGCGTCTGGTTTGTGAAATCGCCCTAGAATGACCCGCGCTTCTATATTTCGACTCAAGATATCAAGATTGAGCTACGTACTCCATGAAACATTCTGCTGGTTCGTCGTATAAGCAGATAACTTGCTCAAATTCATACATTTGAGTTGAGGGTTCCCCGTTTGACCATGGCAATCAACTGATAACATCCCGCAGTGCTATTTATCTGTGACAATATCGAAGTTAACAAAGCCATCGGCCCTTTTCAGGGCCATCAAATGTGTGGAAAAGAGTTATAAGAGTAATATTTCCGATTTAATTTATTACATTTCATATTCCTCAATAAATCTCTCAGCTTCATACAATATCTCATTTGTCATAAATAATTGATGACACGGCAGTTTGAGAATGTATCCGCGGACGATGCTGCAGTGCCGTCAGGGTGAGAGTGCTCAACATCCACGACGATTTTAAAATAGAGTGGCATTTTCAACATCGTCTATAATTTCCCATATTTTAAGGGAACGCTTAGATTACTAAAATTATCACATTTAACAAAATTGCAATATACTTCGAACGCTTTTGAAACCAATTCACATTGACCCATTGTGCTAATTTTAGCAACCATGGATCAGAAATTTACCTTCATACTAAAGAATTGATTATCAATAGTTAAGTATTCAATATTTATGGAATTCAAACCCTTCCAACAATTCATGTTCGACCATTTTCTTACGCATTAGCATTCTCCGCAATTTGGTAGCGATTCTAAGCCCAACACATTATTGGCACATACCCATTTCCTAGATAGGTTGATCAGAAAGAGAAGATCACGAAAGGGAGGAGCATCATCTGCTAATCTTAGGGTTTAACAGAAGCCTGATCAGTGTCTAGTTTGTGAAATCGCTCAAGATTTCTAGATTGACCTGCGCTTCCAGATTTCGGCTCGTGATAAACTCAACATCTGTTGTGCAGTCAAGAATCAAGCCTGTTAGGTACCATTATTGGGCAAATCGAGCGTTTGGCTTGTGAAATCGCTCAAGGTTTCAAACTTGAGCTACATTTCCAGATTTCGACTTCAGCCGTGCGATCCAATACCTGTTGCTGATGTGTGCCATCAGCATATACCTGCCAGAAAACATTCAGCTGGCTCGTCGTATAAGCAGAGAATTTATTCAAATTTATACACTTACGTTGAGGATTCCCCATTTAACCATGGCAATCAACTAATAACATCCTGTAGTGCTATTTATCTATGACAACATCCGAGCTAATAAAGCCTTTGGCCCTTTTCAGACCCACCGAATGTGCGTAAAAGAGTTGAGAGTATTTTTTCCGACTTTATTTATCACATTGCCAAGCAATGAATAATATATATCTCAAACCATAAGATCCACAAAGCGATGACTTGAGTTTTCATTACAATCCTCGAATAACTTTCTATGGACACATTGCTGTTAAATATTCTTTATGAAGTGAAATATCACATTTTCATAGATAAATATGACGAATGATTGATTAAATTGTAATGTTTTTACAAAACGAACTCACGTTCATCTGATAAAAATAGTGTAAATTTGGGACATGATTAAACGTATACTTGGCTGCAAATCGTTATATGCATAAATATTTACGAAAGTTTCGAACACTGAAAACAGTATGAAGTCAAAACGAATAACAAGAACGAAATCAAATTCGGTTACATTATCAGTTCATACAGCCCCATAAGGATGTACCCTCATAGTTTTTCAGGGCCTCCAAGAGTATGAGTTGTTTTGAATCATATTTCTTACAAAAATATCGTTATCTCACTCTAACCAATTTTGGAATAATCGAAATATGCTGCGTTGAACTGAACTATGTGTAAAACCGCCCAAATAATCGGCCCTTCATTAGGACCATTTTCGAAACTATATCCTTTTTGAACCAGCCTAAAGTGATCCAACGTCAACACTGCGGTCGTATCTTGCACACAACCCCTCCAACTTTTTCTTAATTTTATTGTGAATTCTCTGCAGAACTTTTCTTCTTGGTATTACAACGGCTTGCCCATATTGGTACAGCATACAACATGGTTAGCCTGAAAATTTGTTTGAAGATCAAAAGCTTGTACTTACGACAAAGTTTCAATTTTCTTCTTATAAGTGGATACTCGAATGACTTTAAACTGTAGATCTCAATACGAGAAAACGACATAAATCCTTAAAGTGGCATACTGGAATATTTAACCCTATTAATCAATAAAATAAGCTAATCGTTTGGATTGCACACCACTGCCCATAACATGCGTTGTGTCAACTGCTAAGTAGACAGCGTAAGCGCCCATTTGTCATTTGTCACACAATATCCCAGTTGGAGTGAAACTTTTTCTTTCCAAACACTATTCTTTCGGCGTTCGACAAACACAGGGCGAAAAACACACAAACATTGTACAAGCTTCGCATAAACACATAAATTTTCGGATTTTTTTACCCTATCCCATGTCACAGTGCTCTATTTTTCAGTTGTTACTCGTCGGTGCAACCGGAAACCGCTCCTTTATGTTATTTTATCGCTTGCTTGCTCGGAGGACCAAGTTTTTGTAAAGAATGCAAGTGAAACATGTTTCACTAGTTGAAAACTTGCGCCCCTATCGCAACTCAGCTGGTCACACATGTTCGTTCTAAGCGCAAATCGAAGCTTCCGAGGGTGGTGACAGATAAGGGTATGCGTGTATGTGGAAGAAGCCTGCGTGTCATCTGTAGTAGATTGCAAAAAAGTATAGAATTTTTTTTTCATACTTGCTAAATTTGAAGATTTCTTCTAATGGTCCCAAAACTCATATTATAACATTTCCACATAAACGGAAGCTCTTTATTTGAATCCTTCAAGTAGACATGTTTTCACGATTACAGAGATAAAGTTTAATAACTAGGGCTCATGCTAGACAAAAATTTGAACTTCAAACAATGCCATGTTGTATGTTGTTCCAATATGGACTAAGCTGTTGTAATAATCAGGAAGAAAGCTCTGAAGAGGGTTCAAAATACAATATTGCAAATTATTCTGAAGTGTCCTCCCTGGTAGAGTGGATTATATATTTTATCCAATATTGAAACATTGGTGCAAATATCGAATAAAATTATTAATAATTATTGATCAAACTCGTTGCAATCTTCTATTGCCACTATAATAAGGTTAATAAGGTTAAGTTAATTGAAAGCGTTTTTTTTTTCTTTTATAAGCAATGAAACTAGGCTAACCTGTAAAAATTCCGACCTGCTACAGCAAATGAAATATAATATGTTGGTAACATAATATTAATAAATGCTTAATTTAGTTTTACCAAATTAGGATGATAGTGTAACCTAACGAAGAACTCCTAAATATAGAAACAATTGTAATTATTAAAAATGATACTACAAATTAAAAAAAATCATAAATTTTATCAGCTTGTATAATATGTTTCCAATGGGTTTACGAGATGATTTGTGAAGATAGCTAAAGAAACGCATCATAAAAAAATATAAGCAATAAAAAAGTTCTAACGACAAATTCGTCGCCTGGTTGTTCCAAATAGGCGTTGAGAGTAGGCTCAGATACCATTACCTAACTTGCGCCGATCCGGCTTTAAACATAGTACCCCATATAGGACTATGTCGACCCTGGCCTCCCTGATTGCATAACCATGGGATCACAAAGGGGAATATTCCAGCGGAGATGAGGGACTCTTAGGGGGACCCATAAGATATGATCCATCAAAACAAAAACAAACAACTAGCGAAATGTGAAGGAGAGGAATCGGAACCCATCAATGACCGGCTTAGGTTCCCGCCAAGAAAGGAAGCGACTAACATCAACTTAAGTGAGAACAGTGTGGACAAAAGCCTAGACACTTTGAAGACGGCAGGCACTGGCCACTCCAGTGCAACATGTGATGTGACCGATGGCCCGGGACTAATCGAGGCCATGGATCGCAATAGGGAGTACCTCCCTAAAATGCAGGCTGCTGAGCAACTTGATGTCATCATCGAGTTTGTTAAGAGGAAAAGCAATATTAGCAAAGACTTGAAAACAAGTCTACTGAAATTGCGACAATCAATCCTAACTGCAAAGCAGGACTACGAGAAAGCCAAGGAACAACTAGGCAAGGTAGAGGACAAAAGAGACACTAAGTCATGTCAGACCGTGTTTTCTTTCACAGGCAACGCGAATATATCTGATGATATTATTCGATACGAGGCGAAAAGACGTATGGTTGCTAAGAGAAAAGTGACCTACGCGGCCGTCCTCCAGAGCGGAAAAGCTGGCACTAGCCAAGCCCCGCGAACAAGAAGACATGGCAATAAAGGAGAGGCCAACACCAAGGCGAACAAAAAGACATGGCAATAAAGGTGAGGCCAAGAAAACCAAGAAAATGAAGCCAGAGGATAACTCGAACCAGGCAGTGCATCTACAGGAACCACGGGCGCAAGGCAACAGCAACCCGTGGATACGAGTTGGAAATAAAAAAAAAGAGGACACCAAAAACGAAGCCCAAGGAGAGCGCTAAACCGAAAACAGCGAAACGTAGGAATTTAGGCGAAGACCTCGTTATCAAAACGAAGGAAGCGAAATACGGAGCATACGGCGGACTAGGATTAGTGAAATGAGCCTAGTCTTAAAGAAGGACGCCAAGCAAAAGGGTGCAGTCTATAAGCAACTAGCACAAGAAGTACTTGGCGACATGATTGATGTAAGAGAGCTTTCTGCAGAAGCGACTCTCCAGTGTAACAATCTGGATGAGGTCACCAATGCAGCAGAGGAGCAAAGAGAAGAACACGGTGCAGCATTCAGAGAAGCAAAGCTAGCTCTCAAAAAGGAAAGTCCAAAATGATTCATAATTATCATAAATTCAACGTCTCAAGATCCCTATGAGCAAGAAGGTTGTTGTCATCGGTAAAATAATTGAGTACTCACCCGCTAGGTGGCGCCAAGAACAAATTTTATTCAATCATGTGTATCTCAAGATCCTGATCAGCTAGAAGGTTGGTGTCTTCGGCAAAACTGTGCAGCAGATACCTAAAAAGCAAAGTGACAGTGAAAAGTCACTTGGTGGCGCTAGTAACACACATGGTCAGCAGAGTGTCGTGTTTCTCATGTATACCTAAATGAGCTAGTGTGCCATGCGATATTTCATATTACAGCTCAAGATTATGTGAGACACGAGATGCGAATACGTACAAAATATATCTTAGTGAGCGAGTCTCATGAGACATCTCATGAGGCTCGTCACATGCGCTTACTAGGAGTACTTATATGCAGTTATGTTTGCCTAGTACAATAACCCCACGGAAGCATACGACTTTGGTCTAAACATGCCTCTGCTTCTTCGGTGGCCAGCACAAGTTTTTCAATTCAAATGTTAGAATCTCAACCGCGTTGAACCACGTCAGTCCTTTCAAACTGCCTATGGGTAGTTTAATCCATAAATTAATCCCTTTTCCTTGCTTCTGATACCTTCGCCTACGAGTCTCAAATGCACAGTCACATTGAGATTTTCTCATGAGACGGCGCATGAGCCAGTGCAGATGTGATCGTTTGAGCTAGTACATTGCTACAAGAGATCTAAAATAATGTGTCTCACCATAGCACGTGCTCAAGCGCGCGATTATTTGTGTGCGCTCATGGCAAGCTGATCTCAAACTCTTGATATGAAGCGCGTATACATGATGTCTGATGGTCAGTGATGCCACATATACAGATTTATCTGTAATTACACAGAATTTTTCCTGTTCTTGCCTAAAGATATCTGTGATCACAGATCACAGATTTTTTAGATAAAATAGATTTTTAAGATTTCAAGATATTTCCGTGTCCTTTACCACGGTTTTGGAAGATTTAAATTAAAAATGCTATTACTCTGTTTAGTTTTTTCTCGAAAACTCAAGTATTTAAATTTTTGAGAAACAATTATGCATCTTTATTTTACATTTAGAAGAATAAGTTCAAATTAAAAATTGTTGACGTGCCAAGAACAATCGAAATACATTTGCATAGGTTCTTTTTGAAACAAAAACATTCAAAATTTGATTTATTTTTTATTTTTTTGCGACGAAGATTTTTGGGGATTGACTTAAGATAAAAAAGATTTTTTTCAGCTGAAAACACAGATGAGAGTTGGAAAAAATGTGGCAACACTGCACATGGTCCCGACAGAAGTAAGATGTACAGAAAATGCGGCACCAAAGGCCATAGGGCAAGCGATTGTAAGCAAATTGCTAAGTGCCCAATATGTGTCGACATAGCAGACAACGGACACTTAACGAAAGGACCCAAATGTCCGGGCACAAGCGGAGTATCAAAACAGCCAAGACGGAAGTAACACAGTTAAAATTAAACCACTGTGACACATCCCAGCAGCCTTTGACAGCTAGTCTTGGACACGAAGACCGACGTGGTGTTACTATCGGACCCATACCGCATATCAGCCAACAACGGGAACTGGGTGGCGGACAGGTTTCAACAGCTAGCAGGTATAGGGATGACTGGACGATATTGAATTCAAGAAGAAGTCGCTATCTCAAATGACGGTTTTGAGATAGCAAAAATCAACGGCGTGTTGAGGATTTTTCCCACATGGTCGACAGGATGATAGCCGAACTGGCTAATCGGCAGCCAGTAGTGACAGCTGGTGACTTTAATGCATGGGCAGTGGAGTGGGGTAGCCGCTGCACCAACCAAAGAGGCCAGCTAGTGTTGGAATCCCTGGCCGCATTAAATGCAGAGCTGGCAAATGTGGGTACAGTGAGTACCTTCCACAGAAATGGTACAGAATCGATTTTCGACGTGACGTTTTGTAGTCCTTACCTTTTAGGTACCATGAACTGGCGCGTTGATGACGGTTATACTCATAGCAGTGGCGCAACCTCAGCAACCCAGCTCAGTAGGGTGAGTGTTCCCTTAGTTGTGGGTGTTCCTATAGTTGCGGTAGTACCGTTTTCACTGATTTTATTGCTTTAGCCACAGAACCGACACTGCCAATCGACGTATTGGCTTGTTGATACACGGAATAGTTGAAAAGAGCGTTCAAATGGCTTTTATCACTAAAACTGCTAAAACTGTTCTTGCTTGTACCAACAGTTGCGGTAAAGTGTTCCTATCATGGAGGATCCCATAAAAATCAACGGATAGCGCAACTATAGGAACACAAATTAAAAATAAACCCCAACTAAAGGAACAGTGTACCAATAGTGGAGGTATTATTTTTCACTGACATGCCGTGGATTACTGCGATGAAATCAATTTTCTTATTAAGTCAATGGTCGTTACTTCCCGATACAACATCAACATGTGCATTAATTGCGTTTCTCAAATTAAAGCGGTTAAATGAAGTTCAATCGTGCTTAGTACCTCCACTATCTACCCTATTTAAAAAATAAATGTTAACACTAGCACACTAGTTTTAGAGCATATAAACTCACATGTTAGTCATTCTTATGCCAAGAAAAGCCGCTCCTAGAGAGAACAGGCCACCAGTGTACTAGTGGTGCGGGCTAGACGAAGAATGCAACGCGCACGCACGGAAGCAAAAAGAGAAGAACGCGGTGCAGCATTCAGATAGGAAAAGTTAATAGAAGTAATAAACCATAGAAGAAGAATGTCGCTGGCGTCGCAGTAGGAACATCTTTTGCTGTCGGAGATAGGCGGGGCTATAAATGTCAACGCGAAAATGTATGCAGTTTGGCACTTAACGTAATTTCGGGTGAAATTGATCATTTTTCACGTTTTTTCTAGTCTGTTTTCTATAATGTTAACAAAGCCAAACAACTAAATGCTGGAAAACATGTACGAAGGTGAGCCTTATCGACTCATGTACCGAAATTTTCTAACAAACGTAATTTTAGTGCTAAAAAATATATCTAAAATAAAAAATCAGGGGATCTCATTTCGGGGTGAAATTGATCACTTGTCAATGTCATTATTGTTAGTTTTCAAAACAACTCTACATGATAAATTTGAAATTCCCTGAATCTGAATATGCTTGTCAAATTCTTAACAATGCAATAATTATATAAATAACGAATAGTTAAATTGAGGGATTCCACGGAGGCATGCAAGTCGATTCTGATCGACCATTTCAAATATATCTGAAACTTTGCACAGTTTTTCAGTTCCATCTAAATCGTCATTTTCCGATATCAAATCTTCAAGTTGAGTCACGACTAACTTTTCAAAAGGGTGTATGTGAAAATGGTTCAAAAATATTCATAAAGCTGCACAGCAAAAACGGTTCGTTCGATTGTTAGACAACTAAAGAAACAAAGTTAGACAACTAAATAAAAATTCAAAAAAAAAATACACACAGTAAAAAAAAATTTTTTTTGCATTAAAAAACATCATTTTTGTCACAAAAACTCAAATATCTCAAAACCCTATCGGAATACCAACGTAATTTTTTGAGAGAAAACGATCCATTATATTAGCTATCTACCATAAAAATTTGGTTATGGTAAGCAAATAAACAAAAAAGTTATGACATTTCAAATATTTCACAAATTTGACACTTAGTGAAATTTTTTTTTTTTTTCATTGTTAATTTTTTTTAGGACCGCAGTTTGTTGCTGAATTTTTTGTTAAGGGTACCACATGAGGTTAACAAGTTGTTTTCATGATATTTTATTTAATTATTCATAACTATTATAGCATCTATTAGAAATTTAGACGCGATCCAGTGTTGTGATCTAAAGTCTTGATAGTGTCATATTTTTTATTGTACGTAACTGAAGAAAAAGTCTCTCAATAGTGTTGAAACCTTTTGATAAAAGAAACCTATAAGAAATCTAATATTGAAGACAAAAGCTACAAAAAAAAGTTTTCTATACAGGTAGACGACTAGTTTACCTGCAAAAAGTTTACCTCGTATAGAACAAGGCGGGTCTACACCCAGGTGATCTAGTATACGTAAAGCAGGTCGGTTTTCTCGGCGCTGGTTTTCTCCACAAAGTTAAAATCTGATTACACCTGGGTATAGACCCGCCTTGGTAGAGAATAGACTTTGTTAATCGGAGAAAGCGAGTAACTTCAACAACATCAATAACATGATAGGTACATACCATGAACATACTCACGAAAAAGCTAAAAATATACTACCACTATGGTTATACAAGATTTAATTGTAAAATTTTTCTTCATTCAAGCAAACGACACCAAACTAGTCAGTAAAAACTTAAAAGTGATTTTGTTTATTAAAATCTAACGAGCAACATGAGTAGTCGCTTTCTCAACTGTTGCAGGCCGTTTGCAGAAAAAAAGTGTTCGAAAGAGCTACGAAATCTCACCGAAAGCACCATAGATAAACTGAAAGCGGCTGGTTATGCTCCAATGTCTGCATTGAATACAAATTTACGCATTTGTACGTCCTGCCGTTTAAACGTTGACAAACGGGCAATCTGTACATCATCGGTGGATCAGGTTGCAGGAAGTTCGAAAACAACAACAACTGAGGAATTACTAGATGCACCGACAACAACTGAGGAGTTACCAGAAGTACCAAGTGCAGATAGTCTTGCCACGGTACCATCAGCGACATCTGTTTCAACAAATCAATCAGAAGATGAGTGCATCCAGAAGGTCGACATCGAACGCTTCAACGAAGGGATAGCTGGAATAAAAGTGACTCCGATTAAATGGACGAAGATAGGTTACGTCAATTATC
This sequence comes from Aedes aegypti, assembly GCF_002204515.2. Taxonomy (NCBI): domain Eukaryota; kingdom Metazoa; phylum Arthropoda; class Insecta; order Diptera; family Culicidae; genus Aedes; species Aedes aegypti. The sequence continues at coordinate 199,702,079 of NC_035108.1, read as the reverse complement.
CCGAGAAAAAATACCGTGAAATCAATGAAGCTGTACGAAGAAACCTCTTCAAATTAGGACCTGAGGATGTGGAAAATACAGACTACGATGAGGTAATTATGAATATGAAGGAAAGGTTCTCGAATCTAGCCACGACAAGGAAAGAAAAATTATTGATTTTGTCGATGCTGCCAAGCTCGTGGTCTATTCAAGACGCCATTGATGAGTTCAAAACCAATAGAAATACAGCAAAAGAGGCAAAACAATTCAAAAATAACTGTCTTGCAACCAAAAATGCTAGGTCGAGTACTTCATTAACAGATAAGACAAAAGAAAAAATAATTCAATATTTTGAAGTCGATGAAGTAAGTAGAGCTATGCCTGGCCAAAAAGATTATGTATCTGTAAAAAAAGATGGAAAGCGTCAAGCAATCCAAAAACGATTAATGATGACTACTTTGAAAGAAGCGTATACACGCTTCAAGGAAATTAACGAAAATATTAAGGTAGGTTTTTCCTCATTTGCAAGCCTTCGTCCAAGGCAATGCAAGCTTCTATCCAATTCAGGAACACATAACGTTTGTGTGTGCACAACACACGAAAATATTAACCTAATCTTACATAGTTTGAAAAGAATCAATTTATCAAAGGATATTAAAATGTTAACTGGTAGTCTTTTGTGTGAAAATACAACATCAAATTGCTATCTACGATCTTGTTCGGATTGTCCAGATACTTCATCATTGGAAAATACTTTATTCGCTGAGTTTGAAGAAAATTATATTGATCAGTTATCATTTGAGCAATGGGTGACCACGGATAGGTGTGACCTAGAAACTATTGTAAAACCTGTAGATGAGTTTGTGTCATTTTTTTGCTTGAAATTAGAAAGTTTAAATCCTCACGACTAAATTAAAACAGAACAATCCCGCTTTTTAAAAAATACGAAAAATACATCACAAGATGGTGAATTTTTAGTCATTTGTGATTTTTCTGAAAACTATAGCTTTGTATTGCAAGATGAAGTGCAGTCTTATCACTGGAACGTACAACAAGCTACAATTCATCCATTCGTTATTTATTTCAATGGAAGTACGCAAATTGAACATTTTAGTTTTATTGTAATTTCCGAAGATTTAAGACACGACTCAGTATCTGTAAATTTGTTCATTGCCAAAATGATTAACTTTTTACGCGTTGATAAGGATAAAGAAATCAGAGAGATATATTTCATGTCTGATGGAGCAGCATCGCAGTACAAAAACCGTAAGAATTTTTCGAGCCTATGTCAATTTAAATCAAAGTACGGAATTGATGCAGAATGGCATTTCTTTGCTACGTCACATGGCAAAGGTCCTTGTGATGCTATTGGAGGAACCATAAAGCGCATGGCCACAAGAGCAAGTTTAGCCAAAGAACGTGAGCATCCAATTAAAACTGCAAAAGAACTATTTGATTGGGCGAATCGCAGAAAAGAGGAAGATTTAACAAAATTATCATTTTGTTTTACTACTACTGAAGAGTACGAATTAACGGCATCAGAGCTCAGCGAGCAATATAATAACGCGAAAACGATCCAAGGAACCCAAAAATTTCACTGTTTCATTCCATTGTCAGAAAATAAAATTAAAGCAAAACTATACTCGAACTGTACTGATAATGATGCAAAAGTGTTCGATATTGTAAAAAAATTGAATAACAATAAATAAATAAATAAGTATTAATAAAATGTTTTCATGATCTCATAACGCATACCCAAATCCAAAACTTTTAAAGTTTATATATAACATTTAGAAACTCATCGATCATACTCTAAAAAAAAATATCCTGGTAAAAAAAAAAATTATTTTCGTGTAATCTGTTAATTCATTTTAATTTATACATATATACATATACATATAATATTTATACATTTATGTATATGTATGTATTTATACATATAATATACATAATACTAATGAATACATGAAAATGACTTGTTTAATTAACGCAAGGCCCTTAACAATAAAATCAGCAACAAACTGCGGTTCCCGTAATAATTCACACCGAAAAAAAATTTTTTTTCTACTAAATGTGAAAATTGTGACATGTTTGAAATGTCATAACTTTTTTGTTTATTGGTTTACCATCACCAAATTTTTATGGTAGATAGCTAATATAATGGACCGTTTTCCCTCAAAAAATTACGTTGGTATTCCGATAGGGTTTTGAGATATTTGAGTTTTTGTGTCAAAAATTATGTTTTTTAATGCAAAAAAAAAAAAACTTTTACTGTGTGTATTTTTTCTGGAATCTTTATTTAGTTGTCTAACTTTGTTTCTTTAGTTGTCTAACAATCAAACGAACCGTTTTTGCTGTGCAGCTTTTTGAATATTTTTGAACCATTTTCACATACACCCTTTTGAAAAGTTAGTCGTGACTCAACTTGAAGATTTGATATCGGAAAATGACGATTTAGATGGAACTGGAAAACTGTGCAAAGTTTCAGCTCAATAGAAAAAAATGAATTAAAAAATTTACCAAATTTTGGTGCTGTTGCTTGGAATCACTCAATTTCAAGAATTACGCGGAAAACGCCTAAATGTATGCGATTTCCTAAGGAATTCAATGATATCTAACATAAATTCAATTATTTCAACCATATGAGCTAATTGGTACGAGTTTTGGTGATGAAATCTGGTTTGGAGATATATCCCAAGCATCCTCACAAACTTTCAGGTTTATACCATGTTCGAATCCTTGCTTATAAATAGAAGTTTATAGGTGTTTGTCAATACTGCACCGTGCATGATTTTAAAATTTTACATTATTTTCATAGTAATAAACCTTCTCTAACGCAAAAAACTTCACAACACACAATTCGACAACAACGTTCACTTACTGCAGCTTACATAGATATTTGTGCTCCATTACGAATGAATAAAATCGTGTGATACGATGATCAATTTCACCCTTCTAATCAATTACACCCGATTTTACGGTATGTACCCAACATGTTTCTAAGCGGGAACAAAGGGAACACCAGCGACATTATTCTTCTATGGTTTATTATTTCTATTGAGAAGTTAGCTCTCAACAAGGAAACCAAGAGTCGAAAACGGGCATGCTTTGATATGTCTATGCCAGAGTGCCAATTCGAGTGACGCCTACAGAGTGGTAAGACCAAAGGTGCCATAGCGCCCCTAGAGAAGTCACCCGAGTTACTGCGATCGATAATCTATGTAGTCTTCCCGTATCATCCCACAAGCCCATGGCTCCCAGCGCCGTATGCGACAGATGAAGGAGAAGAAGTGGCGAGAGTGCCGAACGAATAGCTTGCAGAAGTCGTGAAATCATTCGCGTCAAACAAGGCACCGGGACCCGATGGTATCCCGAATGTTACCTTAAAAGCGACAGTGAACGTGGGTCCGGACATGTTCAGAATCACGATGCAACGCTGCATTGATCAAGAAATCTTCCCGGATGTATGGATGCGACAGAAATTGGTGCTACTACCAAAGGCGGGGAAACCACCAGGTGACCCGTCGGCAAATAGACCTATCTGTCCATTAGATACGACGGGCAAGTTATTGGAGAGATTAATCCTTAACAGACTAGTACCGTATACGGAAGGTGTGGGTGGCCTGTTCAACAACCAGTTTGGATTCAGGAGAGGTAAATCTACTCTCGACGCTCTGGACGTCGTTCAGACATCTGAGGTAGCAATCGAGCGGCATCCGTTACTGCGCGGTTATCACTCTGGATGTGAAGAATGCGTTCAATAGCGCAAGCTGGGAAGCGATAGGCCACGCACTTTCACCGCCTCAAAGTAAGCTTCTAGAAAGCTATTTTGATGGTAGGATTCTGCTGTATGACACAGAGGGTGGGGGACAGAAGAGCGTTCGAATTACCTCGGGAGTACCAGGTTCAATGGGTCACTGCACAAAAATCTTCCTCTCTTTTTCACTCTTACATCTAATTTGTAAACAACAAGGCCAGTAAACGTCAAAATCCCATGAAGAATCAAAACAGTGCAGAGCCCTATTCTGGGCCCGCTGTTATGGAATGCGATGTACGATGACGTACATACTTAGACTGTCCGACGGGTGTTAAGATTGTTGGCTTCACCGGCGAAATCTCCCTAGTGTTCTATGACGAATCGATTGAGGAGGTTGAGTTGACAGCTGTGCACCCTATCTCCATAGTTGAGCAATGGATGAAGTCTAGGAAACTAGGACTGGCCCGTCACAAGACTGAGGTGGTGGTGTTCAATAACCGCAGGTCCGAGCAACGGGCGCTTATCTCGGTAGGTGATTGCACCATAGTGTCCAAGCGATCCCTTAGGCATCTTGAGGTAATGATCGATGACAAGCTCAGCTTCGCTAGTCACGTTGAATATACTTGTAAAAGGGCATCTACGGCTATAGCAGTGCTTTCGTGGATAATGTCTAACAGCTCTGCTGCGATTGCCAGCAAATGCAAGCTTCTGGCAAGCGTGGCGCTATCCATACTAAGGCATGGAGGACCAATCTGGTCAAAAGCGCTTAGAACGAACAGAAACCTAAAACGGTTGGAAAGTGCGTACAGGAGCATGTGCTTAAGATTAGCAAGCGCATGCCGAACGGTTTTTAAAGTGGCCATGTGGGATGACGTCCATGGGTCTCATCATCAAGGGCGATGATCAATGCTACAATCAAAGAGGTACCACAGGAGTCCGCAATTCGTGTAAAGAGGCAACGCGTAGAGGTTGGCAGCAGAGATGGGTTAACTCCACTAATGGTAGATGGACCCATCGGTTAATACCAAATGCGTCAGATTTTTTTTTTTGTGCTTTTATTTGATTTATTTGGAGTAGGGAAAAGCCTCTCGGAGTGAAGTTCCTTTTGAATCTCTTCTCCGAAAGGCATAAAACTTCTTCTTATTTTCGAAATATTTTACAATTCCTTAACACTTCCAGTGAGACTTAGTCTCTTGGAAGGAAGTGCAATTTCTACTACATTGAAATTCTCATTACTAAAGTGATGATCTGCTGTATTGACGGTATGAAAGAAACCATGTGGTAGTCGACGCAGTATCTGTCAGGACATGGTTTCGATAAACAGTACCGAAGAGGGACGAATGACTTTTGGGTTAAAGTCCCCTTCTAACAAGCAACAACAACGGTACCTGCGTTGTTTCGGGCATTCAAAATCTCCAGCGTACCCCAATTGGCGAAACGAAAGAAATACGAGATATAAAAATATCGTTTCCTAGGATCCCCGTGGAATTTCGCGGTATTTCATTTCGACCGATGCATGACGGAATCATACAATATATCGCATATCCTTAATAACAACAGGTCGGAGGAAGGACGGAAGAGTTTTTCACTGGATGTGTATCTCGGAAGTCAGCACTTATGCTCCAAACTATTACCACATGGCCCACATGTGTGACAGTGGCGTTTTATACGTGTGGAAAGCCGCACATTGCATTGGCTCGTGGTTTTTGCATTATTTACGGCAAGGTGAAGTTTTACCACTGTGTCGTTTGGAGATGTCAGGCGTGACAAAAACAGTATCAACAATTTATTGCTCCAAGCTTGATGTTGAGCGCATAACATAGGAGTCGACGATAGTATGGAAAATTGCAAAGTTTGTACAGAAACAGAATTTGCTTTATGTGTGCTTAGATCAATATGACACTGTCATTATAAGGTATCCCGGAAGAAGTTACAATGTGGCATAAAGCGGCACTTCCAGGGCTTCATAGAACAATACATTGAAAGTTTTTAATGAACTGAAACTTCAAATTCATATAAAGTGTTGTACGTATCCTGAAACAATGTTCCTTTTATACTGCGAGTAACTTTAACAGTGCGGATCCCGAACCAGACTAGACATTTTTTATTCTGAGCAGAAAACATAGATGATAATGAGGAATCAAAGGCTGCAGCCAATCGTGGCAAGTATTTTCAAATTTGCTGGATTTAGGCAGGAGATCTTGAACTCCAATAGGATAATCATGGTTTCATTACAAACAGCAAACTATGAAGTTAGTCGAAAGTCATTATAGATCTGAAAATCATTTTTTTTATCTATTTATTTGATGTACTTGCTCTACTTGGTGGCCATTCGAAAATTGATGGTTGGTTCGTGAATTTCTGTAAAGCTGTTTTGTTGCAGAAAACAACTACTTACTAATCTCTAGAATTCTCAATTTTGTCTTTACTAGAGTACTAATATAAATATAAATTGTCACCAACACTTACATTTTCTCCATTGATAAGCTCCATCACCACAACGTTCCAGACGAAGATTGGTGTTCGACGATGGCATAAGAAAATTCATTAGACCTAGCTGAACAACTGTGCTAGAAAAAAGGGGTGTTCATTTCAGACTTTTACTTGTATTATATCTCATGCTTGTAAAAGACAACCGGTCATCCCTATAAACTGGTCCTCTCTGAGTGTCGGTGGATAGGAAAAAATACTGTGCATTCCTTTGCACGAGAGCCATTTATCATGGCATGCGGAATGATTTGTATGTAGCCACCTTCAACGCCTGAGCAATGAATGCCCGGTCTAACCGAAGAATTGGGCCTTTGATAAACGATATCATCTCTCGTTCAGCCTTCGCAAGTGCCTCCTTCTGTCTGTCTTCCTGTAGGCCCGGCCTTGCATTTCGAACGGCGACCCGTAAACGGTTCCGTTCTGGCCTCTTTTTCCGGATCATTAGTCCTCGACGTCGTTGTCAGCAGTATTCTGCAGTCAGCTGTGAAGGCCTAAGGAAACAGCACCATCTCCAGTCAAGTCGTATAATCATCATCATCATCATCATCATAGTCATCGGCACCATCACCATATGGGAATGTGTCGAGCAGAGCCCGAATGAAAAATTTATGGTGTCGGTCCTTTTACGGTTGCTTGAGTGCGTTTGAGGCTGAAATGGTGTGAACTGATGAATATTTATGAGTTAATCAACCAACAACCCATTCATTGATGGTATTCATTCGAATAGCAATTCAATCCATCCATGTGAATAGAAGATGCAGTGTGCTCGTATCGGTACTGCAATGGGGAGGCAATCGTCTACATTTAGGCGAACTTGGTCTGGCAATGGTTCAGTCAATGACTTTTCCAAAAAAGCAATAATCTGATGGATTCAGCTATGCTATCAACAAATTAAAAAATACCAAGCCCTGTTTCAGGCTTGGTTTTCGTGATTGATAAGACTCAGGGCAACATCATCTGAAAGATTGACTGGAAACGCCATCTCTTTGATTTAGTGCCCAAATTTATCTTGGGATTTCCATATTTCCCAGGAAGTTCCATTTAAGTTAAGTATTGAAAATCTTTATTCAAACAAAAACTATCGCACAATTTACTTTTCATGTCATACTATCCAATGTTATTATTAGATTAGGTATCAGGTATCAGTAGGCCGGCTCCAGAGGCGCGTTCCCCGCCATTTGGGAGATTTGTGCCATCGCCATATCGCCATAGCCTATTTCATCATCTACCCGATGGGAGAGGAAAAAGTAGGGAAATATGGGAGGAAATAGGAGTGGGGTCCATTGAAGAGGGAAAATCGCATAAGCGAATTGAGAGCATGTAGCTCCATACCACAATGGGTTCGAACAGCGCCCTAAAAAGGGCACTGCAAAACTCATGAGCGTAAAGAGAGCCTATAGCTGATTACCACAGCGGGTTAAGAATAACAGAATGTCCTGAAGATTCTGGTTACTGAAATCAGTTTTACTTTATAAGTGTTTACCAAGTAATTGAAATCGCAATTACACGAAAATTGGATAGTTACATATCAGGTGATACGAAGTTCCATAATCGGAGTTACAACTATCACACACAAATGAGTCAGCATGCTGAATATTTGCCATGTGATAGTTGAGTCGGCAGTGGCCAGTCAAGATTGTAAACAAGAGACTGCAATTCTGCTTTGATAGATTCGTTAAATACTTCGCCACCTTTGGGATGGCTCAGTAATGTCCAATTTTGTTTGACGACATGGCTCAAAATTATTCCAGTATTACTGGTGCTGAGTTGCCGCTCAAGAATTTCTGAAGCTTCACCCAGCACTTCAAAATTGGAATATCTGCCTGATGGCCAATGAAGTCATGCAATGCTCCATTGCAAGCTAATTAATAAGCCAATTCATTCCCAGCAATGGAGGAATAGCCAGGACCCATACAAGGTTTACAGAGTTCACTGAATTCAGTTCCTCAAATTGAGTTCGACGTGCGATAACAAACTTAGAACCTGAGTTGGCCGAAGCAAGAGCTATAGAAGCAGCTTGACTATTTGACATATTCCATTACAAATAGCCAGACGTCCACTCGTCCCGCGAAGGGAGTTGTGAGGAACATTTTCCTATAAGCAAAGTGACAAGCAATTGTGAGATCACTTGAAGCAAGGACAATTGTGTCCCAATTCACCGGAAGTGGAAACATCGAAATAACTAGGATTTCCAATGGACGAAGATAATCCATGGAATTTGGTCACAACCAGTACCCAGTTTGTAGATTATAAAAAAAATGCAAAGTCTGCGAATTTACATTCATATGTTCATAGAGATGTAGCGATGATCAGATTATGATTCATCATCTGATACATGCCAATTTGTCAACTCGTGACTGACTCTGTTCGAGCAGAGAATTATGACTAACACTTCTTCTTTAGCAGATACCATGAAGGTTGAGCGATTTCATATAATAAGTGATCCAAGATTACTTACTATAGGAACTAACTACTTGAGCATTCCATCAGACTGGAGCTTCTCAAATTGATATCTGAGCTGCTCCAGATGATGTAATGAGTATCAGTATCACTGCCCACAATCAGCAGAAGGCCTTTTCATAGACAATGAACGACAACTCGTTCGAAATCATCCATTGGGGATGGTTCATCATGTGGTAAATACACCACAAAACAAAAGACGTATTTCCTATTGAGGTCACCGACAGAAATGTCAATTGTGACAGCCCATACATCTCTGTTTGTTAACTCAGAAATGAGGTTAGCAACATCAGCGCTATTTACGAGCACGCATGCACGAGGCCTGGCACGCGAGTTTGCCATTTCATGTTTCTGAAAGTAGCAAAAACTGGGTCCACAAGATTACCTAGATAAAAGTTCACAAAAGCAAGGTTTTTGAACTAGCGCCATTTGAACTGTACCATTTGCATGGTTCTACAAAGATTGATCGTTGCTGATATTTTATGCTCAAGTCTAACTAAGCTATCCTAACCGTAGCCACTACCCAAACTAGGCAGGATTAAGCTTTTCGCAATCTCAGAACGAAAAAGACCAGCAGCGAAAAAAACAGATCGGTATCTCTTAAAAGTCGCCAAAGGCGAAAAGCACAGACTACACTGTATAATACGCATAATGCGAAACCATAGAGGTGAACATTTAAACTAAATTACAACGTATTAATAATCCCACCCTTATTCACACTCAGGCTTGAGACTGAAGAAGGGCAGCAGATTATCTCGAAGAAACACAAGATCACCTGTATCATTGCTCCGGGTAGCACAGGAAGGGCATAATACTGTAGAAGTGTAGAGGGCGCCCTGGTACTCCACAGGCTCCGTTTGCGGTTAGGTTTTATTTAGACCCCCCTAACCATTCATTCTTAGGCACGGTAAGCTTAAAGCCGCATGAGTTAGGGGTCACCTGTTAGGTGGACTTTTACCACCGGAACAGGCAGTCCGTAGTGTTAATTCTTAGCCAATTGAAACAAACGCTACCGACACTACACGGCTATCTAGGCTGATCGGGAAAAGGAAGATAACATTGATGATTAACTCCTGACGTGCCCAAACAGGCTGAACAATCCATATCCAATGTTATTATTGGATCATTAATTGTATTTAAATGTTTATTTGTTGTTTCTCGTTATCTAATAGTTATTCATAAAATGAATATCTTTTGAACGATATGTTTTTCCAAGAAAGATTGCAATTCAAATCTCTCGAGGTTCATAGGTTAAGTATGCTTAAAAGTTCTTTATGGATTCTTCAGTCACAGTTCTTACGCAAGACTCTAATTTGATCTTATACTAGTGCTTGATTAAACTGAGTCAATGTTGGTCAATATGATTTTAACTTAAAGCAATTTGTCAAGAATAAGCTTAGTCCATGCAATAGACTTTTCCTTAATTTACTAAACCTTTTGTGTTAAGCCTCGTTAAAAACGAAGCCAAGAGATGTTTTTGAAAGAAAAATATTAGGGTGGCTGATCCAGTGGTAGTGTGTGTCCCAATAATAGTGGTAGTGGGCTTTTAAGCGCATTATAAGCAATTTAGATTTTTATATGTATTTTTCTAACATGGCCCTTGTTGAAATAATATAAATGTGTTTAAAAAATCTTGGATATCAGTAAGGAAATAATAGAAAACAATTAAAAACCTTAGCTTTTTTGGTCTTTTGCACCAGGAATAGTGGAACGTTCCTATAATAGTGAGTCTCAATGGAAAATCAATGTAAACCACTATTATAGGAACAGAAGTTAGCAAATGCCACTATTACTGGAACATGTTCCAGTAATAAAAGAAATGATTTTAAGGAAATTTAAATGATTTTGTCATTCAAAGATTATTTTTCACGTGAAATAGAATAGAATGGCTTTCGGATGTCGTATTCAGATTTGAAAAACAACCATCCGTTATTTTTTGGCGATTTTTTTCCTCAACCAGTTACTATTGCCTCTATCACTGGTACAAACGCCCTACTGAGTAAAAAGAGAAACATTCATACACATTTATGGATTATCAATACAATATTATTGAAATCCTGAAATTTTTTTTTAACTGCATCAAATTTGCAAAATTTTTACGTTTATAGAAAATTTCCAGGAAAATTTTGTTTCCCGTTTCCCGGAAAGTCATATCCCAGAAAAATTGGAAACTCTAATTTTCGCTAGCTTAACTCATAAAAAGAGTAAAGGGCTTGTACGTCAAATCAACTAGGAAATTTTATCCACTATTCTAAATGCCTTGTTTAGCAAAGTTCACCCACTTTGCTAAACAATTTTATTCTATTTTAGTTTTATTTTCATGTTTCAACCTAAATGATTTTCGTAAAAGATTTATTATAGAAAATATTACAAATTTTGCATGTAGGTTAGATAATTTCATGTATTTAACAAAAGATATAATTGAAAAAGAAATCTACTGTGCTTTAATTCTGCCAAAATCTCTTATTTACACCGCCGAGGGAGTGATATACCGGATGATGTTTTCAACGGATGCAAGCGAAGCTGGATATCTCATTTTTGGATTATTTGTGTCCTGAATCACCTGGTTACTTGAAGACCGGTCAACAAAAAAAACCTTAAGATATTTTTATTCCGGACATCTTCTTGTGTCTCCTAGAGATTCCTTTTGAAATCCTTATGGAAAAACAGTCTTTTGAAATCCTTATAGAAAAAAAGATTCTACCGAAAATCTTGATGCAATTCTTTCGGATATTTTTAGGAAATTCTACAAAAAAATCTGATAGTACTCTACTAGAAATTCTTCTTAAGGTGAAGATGAATCGAAGCCAAACATCAAATTTTCAAGAGCACGGATCTGGAGAACCAAACATCCGCTGCTGAAACGGCTAGTGCCATTTTTGAAAAAGTGTCTTTAGCGAAAATAATTCGGTTTACTCTTCACGTGTTCTGCTGGCCAGTGCTTCGTTACAGCCCAAGCAGAAGGTGAAGTATATCGAAGCCAAACCCCAGCACGAGTGTGGAGAGCCGGACAGCGGTTCGAGCTGAAAGGTCGATCGATTGATCACTCGCTGGGTGTGACCAATCGATCAAGTTTTCAGCTTGAGCCGCTGACTGGTTCTCTAGGTTTGTGCTCTTGAGGGTTTGAGTTTTGAGTTGTTTTAGTTTCATTAGAAAAATCGTTTTTATTTTTGCGTCGTCGCCGGAGGTTTTTTTTCTCGTTCTGAGTGCAATCGAGTTCAGATTTTTAGCGTCGCAGGAGTGACAGGTATTTGCTTTTGTAAAATGAGTATGCTGTAGGGCTGTGCAAATATAGATATTATCGATATTATCGGATCAATTTTATGGGTACGATATCCGATATCTATCAGCCAGATATTTTCCGATATCGATAAACTGTTGTCGGTCCGATAACAAATCCGATAATCATTGATTTAATCATCTCTTGTAAGAATTATCGAATATCGGTTCGATATCGTGAAGTATTCAAACACAGTGGATAGCTTTGAGTGATTCGTCTTGTGTATTTGGCGTCTCGAGGATTAATGATTAACAAAACATCGAATGTCCCTATTCTGCTAATCATAGCCTGCTTCAATTATGTAATACCTCATTGCCTACTTAAATCTCCTACAATCGATAATGTTAAATCCGATATATCGCCGATACCGATATTGAATCAACTTTATATCGCCGATACCGATAAATTTTCAAAGTGCTCAGCCCTAGTAGTTTTTTTTACGGCTGCTCAATCAAGGCTGGTTAATCAATTTGGTGAGCTCGTGTCATGCTTTTATTTTAAATGTACAATATATTATGAAACGTATTTTTATCAGTACAACGGAGGGAATGTTACTTAAATTAATTGATTTAACAAAAAATGGACAGTTAGTAAATGTAAGTGTAAACATAGTCTTTTGTATATTTAAAATAAAATCCCTCATACCTTTCCTTTCACCTGATTTTTATCATTATTAAAAATAACCTTTGAATAGTTCGACGCCAAAAGAATTAACTTACCGTAAGTTCACGTTGTCTCTAGAGTACTGAAAGGTGCTTTTTTGAACTGAGGTTGAATGAATCACATCGCTTACCAAGGTGAATCCTGATCCTTACCAAGGATTACTATGATCCTTCCCCACTAGCAAAACTCCTCTCCAAGACAAACAAGGAGATGCAGAGGTGATCTCGGCCTCTAGTAACAATAGATGTCACACTAACTTTCCTTCCCTTCTCCGATGACCGTAAGGACTTGGCCGGCGCCGTCATTGACTTTTTAGTGTTTGAAATTCTCGAAAGTGTACATTGAAGATGGAAAGCTACTTCCAAGCTACATCACCTGGTTCCTTGTGCAACTTCGACTATTCTGGTCAATCACGGAGTAGTAACTACCTGAGAGAGACTCGCGAAGAGGAAAAATATCAACGTCATATGCAGCCCAGATTCCCCTCTCACGAAACGTCAAATGCAGCCAACCGTTTTTATGGCTGAAAAAGTGAAAAGTATTGTGTTCAAAGTAAACTGTTATTAAAAACCTCAGTCGGCGGAGCAGTTTTTTCCAAAGTTGCTGATAAATCTAAGCAGAAGAATTATTATTTCTAATGTCTTCTACGTTTGCTGGCATGAAATTTCACTCAAATGGCTATTTATGATTCGATGTGATGCAAACTTAATCATTTTTTGCTGAGAGGTTCATGTGAGGATTTGAACAGCATGCGCATAATTGGTATGCGCATGCGCATAATTGGTATGCACAAAGTGGAATAAGAAAAAAACTCAGCAATCACAGAAAAAGAAGACCGTCTTCGCGAGTCTCGTCTCAGGTAACTACGAGTTAAACGGTCGTCTATGCTTAGCTTACATTCTTGGAATACTTCTGGGGCTCTTCCGAAAATCCAATTGGAATTCTTCCGAATATTCTTTCCAGGTTCTGTGATTCTTCATGAATAACATTCTTCCTGGATTTTTCATTAAACTCTCTGAGATTATTCTTTCAAAAATCTTCCAAGGAACTTTTCGAAAATTCTTCTGGAATACCTCATGACTTCTTCCGGAAATACTGTTGAAAGGCATACCTTTCTAGGACTGTTCCGAAAATATTTCCAGAAATCCTGCTGGGATTCTTCCTGAGATTTATCAGTAAATATCATTGGAATTCTTCCGAATATCACTCAAAGATTCTACCTGAAAATTTTCTGGTATTCAACCGTATATCGTTCTGGTTTTTTTCCGGAAATACCATTGGGATTCTTCAGAAAATAGTTCTAGAAATCTTTTGAATATCTCTCTGGAATTCTTCTGAATAAACTTACGGAAATTTCTTCAGGATTCTTCCGGAATTCCCTCTGGAATTATTCCGGATATCAACCTGGGAGTGTTCAGAGAAAAACCAGGTCAGGGCTGAAAGTCTCCATAATGAAGCAAAAAAAAATTGGAAATGTAATGAAATGAAATCTCTTGGATTCTTTCGAAAATCTGCTTTAAGAATACTTCCTGGATGCTTCCAAATTACTTCCGGATTGCATCTAGAATCCTTTATTAATGCTTTCAGAATTGCTTTTAAAATCCATCCTAAATTTATCCAGAATCCCTTAGTGATGCTTTCATAATCCTTCCAGGGTGGATTTTGGGGGTTTTCTTAAACATCCTAAGAATTCAATTAGGCATTCCGAAAAAAATCTAAAAGGATTTCAAGAAGGACCGCAAGATTTCCGAAATAATCTGGAAAAATTCCAAATAAGTTTTGAAATTCGGAAATTTTTGGAAGAATCTTCTAAGATATTCAGAAGAATTTCTGAAAAAAAGAATTCTCCGAAAGAGAACCTGAAAATACTCTCAAGAATCACAGAGGAATTTCCGGAAAAAAATCCGAACGCATATTCGAAAGCACCCAAGTAACCAACTAGCATTTTAATTCGCCCTGCGTGGTAATGTATTGCTGTTGTACAGCTGGCATGCCCCATATTAGCCTATAATAGCCCTATAAGCTCAAAAAGGAGAATAAGCGGGCTTGTGTTTACTTAGGTATCCCAGGAGGATTTCTGGACAAATTTGATCTTCGGGCTGTCGCGCTGTGGTACTTTGTACAACAGCTGTGATTTATATACTATAATTTTACAACAAAGATATCTACTGACAACAAACCATAAGGCATTCCTCGAGAATCTTCTTAAGAACAATTCTCAAGAGGTTTTGTTTACGGCATGGCCCATGAAGTTTTTGTTAACAGTATGGTGCATGAAACTTTTACTTTTGTTTTGCTGATATCTCAGAAGCCAGCCTATTTAGAAAGATGGCATTTTCAAACGTTCATGAACATTAGCGGAATTCCGAAACTGAATAATCACCGTATGTCTTTCCTCGATCTCGTTGACAATTTTGTCGAAGAATGTTTAGTTAGATTCAATTTAGATCGCAAGGTATTTAAGGTTATGCAGGATTTTTGTTAGAATTTAAGAAGGATATCTGGAATAGTGTCCGGAGGATTTTCAAAAATTGTTGAAGTTACCCGAAAAATTTCAGAGAGATTTCTTTGAAAAATATTTCCAAATGAATCCCCATAGTCGAAATATTTCCAGGGGAATTTAACGGAAGAATTCCGAAAGATTTTCCATAATAATATAAGAGGGATTCTGCGGGAAATCCAAGAAAGTTCTCAAGGAGGTATTACGAAGAATCACACTATAATAATTTCAGAAGTATTTCCGAGTGGAATTTCCCAGTGGAATTTCCGGAAGAATACCGGAGAGATTTTCTGAAGAATCCCAGAAGGGTTTTTCGGAAGAACCCCACAAGGATTTCTGGAAGATAATTTGAAAGATTTTCTGTGGAATCATAAAAAAATTGCAAGTGGAATCCCGGAAGCATTTCCGGAATAATCCAAAAGGGATTTTATGGCGGAACAGCTCTAGATAGATTTCTGAAAGAACTACGGATTGATTTCCTAATAAGTTTCAGAAGGATTTGACGAAGATAATCGGAAGGATTTCAAAGACATGTTTGGGATACTCCCAGAAAAATGTATAGAATAATTACTAATAAACTTCCGGAAAAAAATCAATAAGATTTACCGAAGAAACTTAGAGAGTTATCCAACATAATCTCAGAGGAAAAAATGGAGGAAACACGGAGGGATTTCCTGATGAATATTTCGTGCAATATTTTTTCACGCAACCTGTGAGCTCAACCGATTTCCAATCTTTTTTTTATGGAATGTAAGCAAGCTTAAGATTTCAACTTTCCAGGAAAAATATAATACTCTGAAAACAAAATTTTACATGAAAAAATAGAAAAATTTCTAGTTTTTCTGTATTTTTTCAAGTGAAAAAATGTTTCCAGAGTATTATATGAAAAGTTGAAATCTTAAGCTTTCATTCCATGAAATAAGATTGGAAATCGGTTGAGCTGTTCAAAAGTTATGATTATTTAAAAATAGAAAAGTCTAATGCGCTGAGACCTACAGTGTGTGCCGATAACAAATGACTCATGTTTTATTTTCAAAAAAATATAACTCAACGTCTAAAAAACATACATCACTGAAAATTTTACAGTAAACGTAAAATTTTCTGAACTTTCAGGAAAAAATTAAAACAGCAATAGTTCCTTTTGTCCCGAGGCCTTCAAAGCACGAAAAAAACGAAATTTTTTATTTATATTTTCATGTTAAAAAACATTTTTGTGAAATTTTATTATTTCTTGAAAAATTAAAATCTTTAGCTCTTATTTCATTAAAAAAAATTGAAAATCGGTCGAGAGGTTCAAAAGTTATGATTTTTTTTAAATAAAAATTTTGTGAAGTCGCGATTAATTTGGTCACCCTATTTCGGAAATGGTTACCCTAATCAAAAAATCCAAAAACACGTGTATCCTTAATTCGGATGAGGAACAAAATAGCAAATTTTCACGAAATTCGGTGACTCACTAGATCGGTTTTTCATGAAATGGCTGATGACAATTATCATCGATTAATTTTCCACTACCAATTTATTTTTAATTCACAATTGTTATTTCTTTCCGCGCACGCACTCGAGAAATTAATCTGGCCATGGTAGAATAACTGCGCTACATTCGCATGACCCCTATGCTACAGAAATTGTCGGCGCGACTCACGAAATTCACTCACCAAACGTATTTGATAATTATAACAGCACAGCTACTGTATTTGGCCATCTGCCAAAATATAGAAATTGATTCTGAACCTCGTTTTCTGGTATAATACTAATTAATTACATAGAATATCGAATGTTGAAACATTGGACCAAATGTCAAATAAAATTTTCAATTATTTTAGACAAAAATCGTTTCTAATGTCATGAAAAGTGTTTCATATATTCAGATTTTGTTAGGTTAAGTCTGTAACCTATAGACATTCTGATCTACTACAGGAAACGATAAATAATTTGTTGTTAACAAAATGTTTATAGTAGTTTCATTAATGTTTTAGAATCAGAATGATAGTAACACAGCACATCAATAATACTAATAAAAAAATTGAAAAAATCAGATGATACAATAAGCCTTAAACTAATAATTGCTCAAAACGGCTTCGTAAGTGTTTTAAAGAATTTGTTTTCATGATATATTTTGATAGTTATCATTGTTATAATCAAATGCAAGCAAGGAAATTCATTAATGAGTAGAATTTAGGCTAAAATCCAGTAGAATCAGTCACAAAAAGTGAAGTAGTTAACGACCCTATCTAATTCAGTAGTCAAATTATGTTTTTGCATACGCTTGATTATGCCGTGTTTTCCTCGTTTTTGTTCCCATTTCTCATCCCCCGCTACTCTGAGGAGTAGTCAACAGCAGCAGTTGTGTGCTCTTCCATAAGAAAGCCATTCATTCAATGTAAATTCCTACGAAGAGGCTCTCACTCATGCTGTGGTCCTGCTGCTGACAACAAAAAGCAACGGCGTCGTGACAACAAACGGAAAGTGCTGCACAAGAAAATCTTGCCCTATCACGATGTACTTCATTAAGCTGAAGAGCAAATTTTTCCTCGAAAAGTGCGACCACTACACTTACTCTCTCACTCCTGGCCATTGTTCTTGACGTTGTTTTGGTTGGCTTTCTTACCGTCGAGCTTCCTTCCAGTTCCTACACAAGGGGTAGGGCAGGATGGTTCAAACCACACCAATTCTGGAGTAAAATATCCCAGTTTATGTTTTAACGACATTTACTGGCAAGAAAATAATTTAAATCACTCCATTGGTCTCCATGTTTTTATGAACTTCAACAGAAATTATAACAAACATTTGTAAAATTATTTAACTCATGACGCGTGGTGAAGATTGATAAAGTATGAGTTAAATTATGAAAATAAAAAATTCTCGTACTCTGGTGGGATTCGAACCCACGACTCCTAAATGCTAGACGAGTGCTTTACCACCTAAGCTACCGAATCACTAGGTGACCCAATCGCTTGAAAATCCCAACAGTTCACGCAGACCCTTCTCATAACCCATATCCATCCATCTAATTTATAATACACAGTGTTTCGGTAACTTGATTGGTAAAGCACTCATTTAGCATACATGAGTCGTGGGTTCGAAAAATATATTTAAGAATTATGCACATTGGATTACAGAACTGCTCAATATCATGCATTTGTAGTTTTTTTTTAGTTAATAAACATTTGTAGTTTTTGGTGAATTCGTATCAGATCTTGAAATAAACTTTTAGAACTATCAAGTATTATAAAACTGTTCGTATATTTTCTTACACTGCACCATATTGTTCTACTAAGTGATAATTCAATAATTTTGCTCAGTTACTTAAGTTGGCATTTTGAATTATCTTCCCCTCAACCGGCTTATGCATGATGAGGTCTGCATGATGCTTAAGTTGGCAACTTCACTGTGCCAAACCAGAAGGTCTTCGTTTGGCTTTCTGGAGAGCGACAACAATACGGCGCTGAAGAGTCTGCCTTCTTAAACCGAGAAGCATGTTTCGTCCCGTCCGGCAAATGCATCAAGATTCAAGAACCTTCCACACCGAGATTTAAGTGGCAAATTCTCGCACGAGCTGTTGAGCAGAGAAATTATTGTTGATGTTTCTATTATGTCTCGGTTTCTGTCAGCACCGATGGTTTTGCAAGTAGGTAGATAGTGTGGGCGGCTGATGGAGTGCAATGTCGACGACAGAGGGCCGTGTCTTGCTATTAGTCAAAAAGCAAACGGCTCGGAACTGCCCTGGAAGCAAATTAATTTGAAGATTTACCACATTGTGGAACCGACCTTGTAATGTTGAATAAAATTGTACGAACATCTTTCTTTCATTAATGTTTGGTTAAACCGAAAAGCATTTTTATCAATTTTTCTAGAGTAAGGGAAATTTTTTCGACTTCATAGGACACAGACATTGCAGTTTCTACACAAATACATATGCATAAACGGTCTACTAACGAAAAAAAGTTCTCAGTTTTTTTTCCTCCTTAGCAATGGGGGGATAATCTGCTCAACAGACTCCGGACCAAGGTCCGGGAGTGTGGGGTTGGGGACCATTTACTACATGAAAGCAGTAAACAGGACTACACCCCCGACCCACTAAATCATTTCCATTGCCGCCAAACCCTTCGTCTCTCCGGGACCACCAAGAAGGCATTGCTTCGGAGAGGGGCTATTGCACATCGCATCCTCCAGGTTAGCTGCGTAGCCATGCAGCAACGAACATCGATGACACGCTTAGGGGGGTCCACCAAGGTAGCATGCTGGCGCTTTGCCAGCTTCCCAGGTGGTCCTCACCTCCCGTTGTCCGCTGAAAGCGGGCAGGGTCGACCACTACGCCCGCGCCCAGCTGCACCGCAGGTATCAAGAACTGATACTGCGGGCTTCGCAATTTGACCTACTGAAGGCTCAGGCCCTATCAGCTAGCACCAGCTGGGATTGCTGACGAAGGGGCCTCCACCTGCCCCGAACAACCAGAGGCTCGTATCCACCCAGTAGGCCGGCGCCACGACAGCAGCGCTACCAGGATGTTCTCCCCGCGGCCACTTAATCGCTGTAAGGGTCGATTTCGACCGTAGGGCACCGGTATGACCTACGTAGCCGACTACGAACCCTTGGACCACCTGTTGTTTAGCGTCTGCACTAGCCACTCCTCGAGTCCACTCGCCACCTCCTTTGCAGTTCCGAGACGATGTGGGTGATAGCCGATGAAACGGCATTCCAGCCAAACTCGTCTTCACACATCCTCTGGACCAAATTGTCCGGAGTCGTGTCCCGACCGCATGTGGCTAACATGCGGTCACGCATTGTGCGGAAACGCGGGCACACGAACAAAACGTGTTCCGCCGTTTCCTCTAAACCTGCACAAACTGGACATTCGGGAGAACCCGCATGACCGAAACGGTGTAGATATTGTCTAAAGCATCCATGACCCGAAAGGACCTGTGTTAGGTGGAATGTTAGTTCCCATGGCGCCTATTGACCCAGATATCTAACCTCGGAATCAACCTGTGAGTCCACACTCCCTTGGTGGAACTGTCCCACGCACGCTGCCATTTGACCATGGAGGCCAGTCTGGCAGTCCTGCGTATGCCTCTTGTGCCGCGCATTTCGAAGCACTCTATGTCTTCCATGATAAGGATACCAATAGGCACCATACCGGTGATGACGCAGAGTGCATCGTGTGACACGGTACGGTACGCGCTCGCAACCCTCAGGCACATTAGCCTATAAGTACTCTCTAGCTTGCTACGGTAGCTCTTGGTACTTAAGGCCGTGCCCCAAGCCGGGCCACCATACCTCAGTATGGACGAGGCGACACTGGCCAGAAGCTTTCGCTTGCTGGCGTACACCGCAGAGCTATTGGACATCATCCGGGACAGTGCCACAATAGCTGTGGAGGCTCTCTTGCAGGCATAATCGACGTGGCTACCGAAGGTAAGCTTATCGTCGATCATCACCCCCAAGTGTTTGACGGAGCGCTTCGAAGTGATCGTGCAGTCGCCTACACTGATCACCGCTTTCTGCACCGACTTTCGGTTGTTGACAACAACCGCCTCAGTTTTGTGGTGAGCCAATTCCAGTTTCCTGGAGCTCATCCACTCCTCCACAATTGCGATCGAGTGGGCTGCAGTCAATTCCACTTCTTCGATCGATTCACCGTAGACCTCCAGCGTAATATCGTCGGCGCTTCCACACCTCTGGAAAAACTCCTTCGTCCAGGCATTTCTGCATAACAGATCTGAACACCCCGGGAGCCTCCGCAATTACTACTTTTAAGGCCAGGTTTGGAAATCCGTCCGGACCTGGTGCCTTACCTATGCTAAAGGATTTTGCCATCCTTGCAAGTTCCTCATCGGTTACCCTCTCCTCATCACCAGACCTAGTCCTTAGCTGTCATATGAAAGGAGGCCAAGGACTAAGGTTATGGCGCGGAAAAAGCCTCTCGATGATCTCCTCCAGCATCTCTGGAGATTGCTCTGTAGGAGCCATTGCACTTCTTGTCATTGTCATAACGATCCTGTAGGCATCGTCCGGCGGATTCGCATTGACACTCTGACAGAGTCCCTCAAAGCAAGCCTTTTTGCTTGCCCTTATCTCGGACTTCAGCGCGACTTTAGCAGCAGTGAATACCACCCGTCGTTCATCTCGCTCCTCCTCAGTACGTGCTCGCTGCATCCGCCTCCTGGCCCGTAGGCAGGCACGGCGCAGGTTCGCAATCGCTTGAGTCCACCAGTACGCTGGTGGTCTCCCATTTTTAGGATGGACTTGCCTAGGCATGGTCGCATCGCATGGACACGAAAGCACCGCTACCAGCTCGTCCCCGCTTAAGCCGAGTAGGTTACGCTCACGGCGGAGCGCCTCTCTAAATACTTCGTCATTGAAATACGATGTCTTCCACCTACGAGGGCTTGGCCTTGACCTAGCCGCTTCCTCTACACGCTGCCTGCAGTTGTTGTAGTCGATACTGTAGCGAACCGCCAGGCGGTCGCTGTGAGTGCAGGCATCGTTTATCCTCCAGTTTAAACTTCTTGTTAGGCCAGGACTACACAAAGTAACGTCCATAATCGATTCCGCTCCGTTTCGGCTAAAGGTACTGAGTCCGCTGGTTCGTGAGACGGCTTCCCCATTCCACGGCCCAGGCATTGAAGTCACCCGCTATTACCACTGGCCTTCGCCCTGTCAGCACAGTCGTCATACAGTCCAGCATCTGCGTGAACTGCTCGATCGACCAACGCGGAGGCGCATAGCAGCTACAGAAGAAGACCCCGTTTACCTTGGCGATCACGAAGCCCTCGTATGTAGTAGACACCAACTCCTGGATGGGGTCGTCCATATCGCCGCCATTTTTCCGGATCCATCCACGACCCAGTTGCCGTTGCCGGCGGGTACTCGGTATAGGTCCGATATGATGGCGATATCCGTCCCCCACTCTGCAACTGCCTGATACAGCAATTGCTGAGCTGCGTAACAGTGGTTCAGGTTCAGCTGCGTTACCTGCACTGTGACTTTTCATTTGTGGCTCTTTAGAAGGTCGGGCACCTTGAGCCTCCCGTTGGATGCTTGTTGTTCACAGACTTCCCGGAACAAATCAAACACTTGGGAGGATTTTTGCAGCCTCGTGCCTTCCTTACCACATCGCCTTCATAACTTGGTCCTATCAGGGCCTTTACAGCCCCAGGACTTGTGTCCCGGTTCCCTACACCTGAAGCAGATCACCAGTTGCTCGTGTATGGTCAATGAGCATACTGACCAACCCACCTTAATCTTCCCTACCTTAGCGGACTTATTAGCATCCGCCACAGGTAGGTGTACTAAGGCCACCTGAGTTCCTGCCGGACCTTTTCGTAGCCGAACGGCTGCGGTAGGCACATGTACCTCGCACTGTTGCCGCAGTGCCGTGATGAGCTCTTCTGCGTCAGTGATCTCGTCTAGATTCATCACCTTCAGAGTCACTGCCGGTGTTAGAGCCCTCACCTCGACACCCTTGCCAAGGACCTCTTCCGCCAAACTTTTGTAGGCGGCGCCCTTGCGCTCCTTGTCACGCTTGAGCTCGAGGATCATTTCACCTCAACCCGGGAGCATCATGACAGCTGCAGTACAACGTCAGTGTACCGAAAAATTTTGGTCCGTGGTACTGTCAAATTCAATGAAATCATGGAGTGTGCTCAAAATAGGGCGTAAACTAGAATTATGCTTGATGGACATAAAAAAAGTTTTACAATTTTTGTTTGGCATTTGTAATATCATTATTACCGAGTGATCACCAAATAGCGATTCTCTGAAAGGATTTGTACGGTCATCAGGAAGATTTTGTATGGCCCACGAGCGAGTTTTGAATAGTGGTGTTACGTAGTCCGCATGCTGTAAGTTGCTTATAGTAGCCGATTGTTTACGAAATTATTGTTTGACCGCTTGTCAATTCAAAGCAAGACGAATTGGTTAGAGATCGTTCAAATATTACGTAACACAACAAGGGGAGGAAAGGGGTGTTTTGTAGTGTTACGGTCCATACAATAAATTGAAATTTTCCTTACAAAATCTGTAACTTTAGGGAGGGAGGGGGTTTAAATAGGCAAATTTTGTCGTTACATAATATTTGAATCATCCCTGAGATCATATCCAGCTTTTAACTCGTACATTTTCTTTTGCGGATTTGAACACTTTTTTACTCATACTGACCACCAGATGTCTAAGTTTCAATCAGATAAGCTTATTGGGTGAACTATCCATCTTTTTACGAACGCTAATATCACCAAAAAATAGCCCAGTTTTACAAAAAAGGGATCTAGTGATCTGACGTTTGACTTGGATCGCTTGATATGGACTTACCCGGTGGACGGTGCACTAAATTAACTCAGTCCAAGAATTTTGACACTTTTGACACAGCAATAAAAAGCGTGACCCGCTAAAGTGTCGAAATTCTTGAACGGAGTAAATTTATCACACCGGTGGACAAGTAAAGGTTTTTTTTTTTTCGTCATCGTATATTAGTTCATAGGCTTATTTAATTGAAACTTAGACCTCTGGTGGTGAGTATGAGAAAAAGTGTTCTAATCCGCATAGAAAAATAAAAATAAAAAATTTATCACTTTTCGACTTGACTCGATCTCAAACAAAAAGACAAGGACACCGTCTTCAGGCTGCACGGACTGTAACTTAACACTAGACAATGGACAAGAATGCTCCAGTGGCACAGCCGAGAAACATTCCTGATGAAAAGTTTCAATGGCTGAATCGGGAATCGATCCCACACCCCATGACACGAAGCGCTGAAATGCCTGACGACACTCACCGCACGGCCACGAGGCCCACAATATTTTATTTTATTTTATGTTACGGCCAGCGCTTTCTTTTGACGGCATAAGAGCGATCCACAAAATCAGTTAGGCTGTATTATAAGTAATTTATTATGGATTACTTTCTCGCAAAACGAAGCACTAACAGTTCATTTAATCTATTCGCCGAACGCATTGGTGCGCTCCTAAGTTCATTCGGTGCTTAAACTTGGTGATTTTATTAAATTTATTTCCATTGGCAGACGAAAATATCAGACTCGCCCTTATTTCATTTCATTCTATTCGTTGTTTTGCACCCGTCAACAACGTAACAACATTTCGATCTGCCATAGTGAAAAATTGTGCCGGCAGCGGTGGATGGCCCCATTGTTTACGTTGCATGTAGGTACGTGAAAATTGCGTTATCTGTCACTTCGCGGGGGGGTTGTTTCACCTGTACGAGTGCGTCTAACACTGCGTACGTCAGCTCCAAGATTTACGAGCTTCGCGTCGCTGCGCATCGCCTTCAAGACTTCCGAGTACTTGGACTCTTCCGTCTTGATGATGATCGCATCACCCTTTTCGCGCTTGACACCTACCGTCCTACCTTTCTTTGGTCTGGTATCCCTACGCTCCTGCACTTCGTGCTTCTTGTTCCTCTTCTTTCGCTCTACGGTTGTCCAGGGAGCGTCCTCCCCCCGATCCACGCTTTTTTTTTTTCCTTTTAAGCAATGGGGGGATAATCTGCTCAACAGACTCCGGACTGAGGTCCGGGAGTGTGGGGTTGGGGACCATGTACTACGTACAAGCCCCATCAATCCGTGAGGGGCCAGCTTTTCAGGCTGGCTGGGGTCCGACTTCCCGGAACTGCTGCCGACTTTCGGGGCTAGTAGCCGCCTAGCCTTGCGAGCGCTGCCTGGTAGCTCCTCACCTGACGGCTGCCTCACACGCTTCTGCGATTGCAAGCATTCGCTTCTGCACTTTTAGGGCTACCCGCAAAAACAAAGGCCTCCGTCTGAGTAGACTTAGGCACCTTCAATTCCACGGGTTCTGCCGCAACCACAGTCCACCCATGGCTTAGCATGGTTCTGCTTGGCCGCCATCATCGACATACGAAGTCTCATCAGGGCCTGTTTGAGGTCCTTACTGATGTTGGACTTCGAGGACGCAAAGTCAATGATGGAGTCAAGCTGCTGTGTAGCCACTTCCATCGCAGAGAGCCCATCTCTACTTCTATTAATGGCTCTCATTAACCACGCTCCATCCATAACCTCACCCGATAAGATAGCCGGGAATGAAATATGGTGTCCAACACTGGCACTACGGGCGCAGCTGCCTCCTTCTGCTTCCGCTCTCCTCAACGGAGACCTACCCGACCAGAACCACATAACAAGATAATAACACATTCCTATCAGCAGCAGTTAAAAATAACAGAAGTTGATATAATTTTGTTATCAAAATGGCTTTGTTCTCAACTTGTTATATTTTTTGTAACACATTTATAACAAGATTTGTTATATTTTTGACATCGCATTTATAAGTTTGTTGCAAATACCATCCGATGTAATATACAGTAATATAGTTTGTAATAATTTTGTTATTTTGTAACATCTTTGCATCACATTCTGTAATAATGTTGTTATTATTATAACAGGGTTTGTTATATCTTAGTTTGGTTTGGTGCAAATTTTGTTAGAATTTTTGTTATTTTAACTACTAACGGTACATGTTTTATAACAACTGGTGATATAAAAAAATCATATCAGGGGAACACAATCTGTTATAATCTTGTTTTTTCCTTCTGGTCGGGTAACTAGCCCACTTCTTGCGAAAGGGTTCACTTCTCTACTACCGCTACCTATGATACTACTGTTGTTTTGATTTATGTTTGTACTCATTTAGAATCCCGCGAGTTGCACGGGAAAAGAGGTCCACCACGCCAGATCCCTGCATTAACGCGGTAAGGGACAAATTACTGTGAGAGGTGCCCAGGTACCCCACAGGCTCCGTTAACGATCGAGCATCTTTTTCGGCCCCTCAACCACTCATTCCTTAGCACGGTTTTTCGCTTCACACTTTGAATTGGGGTTACCCTGTTTGGTGGACTCTTACCACCGGAACAGGTCATCCGTAGTTCTATTCTAAGCCGGAAACTACATAGCCAAGGTGTGTACTAAACAAAACGCTGATGCTTAGTCGAAATATTGACTTGGGTATGACATACCGTTTTGTTTCAAATTCCAAACGATTCATGTTCCAAGCACTCGACTTATGTATGGAGATTTTGCTGAAACATTTAATTGAAATGTCAATAAATTTCCAGTAAAGGATAGTCTATTGCTTCTCAAGTAGAATGGCTTTAACGCTTAATTAGATGAGTTGTTGATTCTGTAGTTCAAGGTCATAAACTTACAGTGAAAAATGCTTCAAAAAATTTTTCATCATCACACCCCATGTAAACTATTGAGTTTATAATAAAATAATAATATTCACAAATTTTGCCTTGCTCCGAAACCGACCCATTTTGCGAGCGGCGATTTCTCTATCGGCAAAGGGCCGACCCCTAAGGACCGACGAGATACGACCAGGTCGACAGCCGGACCCATACTAACCATCTCATTGAGCCAACGTTGGCTTATGAGTAGTAGGGTAGGTGTACCAATTATGGATGCAATATGTTAACAAGATAGATAAAAATCAAGTTTTAACCGCGTTTCTAGAACGTACGCATGACTTTTTGGTGTTAATTACTAGTTTAAAGCTTTGCGAAATAGTTGAAATCAACAGTTTTAGTACTTAATTGGCTTTAAGCTTCCAAAAATAGATTTTAAAAAGCGTTGTCTTTGTACCAATTATGGAAATAGCGTTCCTAGCATTCGATATAAAAGTGTACCAATTATGGAACATCGAATATTTGCAAGATCAAATCGAATATTTGCAATCAATCAATTTATTGCAATGGGTACATGGGAGAAAAAAAAATTTCGAAAAGGAGTCGAAATGTAGTGAAAATGCAAATTATGATACAAAACGGCATTAATGAATTCACATTACCTTTCCAGTGCATAATTTTAACGAAAATAGAGGGAAAATTCAAAAATCGAGTGCCACTGAAAACCCCTCTCTGCCATGAAATTAGCATCTTCCGCTTGTGCACGTTTTCGAACGTGTGATTGAAAAATCTTAGTACCGTCAAACGGGGTAACTCGCAACAGGGGTGAAACTTGCAACACAACGACATGTAACTGAATTGACGTTTTCTAAAGCATTAAGTTAAATTGTTCTAATTTGTTACACCGGTCAATGACTTTAGGTATAAAAAGAGAGGTTTTGGTGAGGATTTTGGTATTATTTCTACTTTGGTTGATTTGCTGGAGGAGAAAATCATATCACACGTTTGATCGTATAAAAACAAGGCGGAAAATCGTTCCTAGTACCATACAAACGGGTTATAAATAATATTCTAGGTATTTGCTTTTCGCTACAGTATTTAATAGTGTACAAAAGCACTATAAAAAAGTTTTGTTAATTTCACGCTTATACACTGAAAATAATTGAAAACGTTTTTGACTACCCTTGTGGGGTAACTTGCAACAGCAATTTCAATCTCAATGGCAAGATGTTTTCTGTCGCTTGTCATCAAAACACATGAAAAAGCAGGATTGACCATTTATTTGTGGAATTACATTAAAGTTGTTGAACCTCAACCAACTTATTACACGTTTGGTGGAATAAAGTAACATTAATCGCATTATTATTGGAATTTATTATTTTTTATTCGTGAAAACTATGATAAATTTTAAAAATATGTTTAAAATGTAACTTGCAGATCTGTCATTATGAACTTTTTGCATGAAATATAAATATAGCTATCTTCAATGACCAACAGAGGCCATTTCAAGACATGCGATCAATATATGATACGTTGCTTTGGTTAAAACATGAATGAAAAATATCTTATGTGAAGCAAAACCTCAAAACCATTGCAGTTGAATAAAAAAGTAGCACTTAAATTTTTAAATGGCTTTCTACTAGCCGTCAAGACTTGTGATTTGCTAAAAATTTCCACTTGTGGAACAAATAAAATACAAAATCAATCGATTTTTTAATCGTATATGGTCAATACTCATAGTTCAATCAAAAATAATGATTTTTCAAAAATGATGGTATCTAGTTTCTGTTTATTGTCATATTTTAACTCTAGTTTATTATTTATTGATTCAAAAAACGGTATTGATAACATTTTTGATAGTAAACTTCAGTCGGGGCCCAGATAGCCGTAACGGTAAACGCGCAGCTATTCAGCAAGACCAAGCTGAGGGTCGTGGGTTCGAATCCCACCGGTCGAGGATCTTTTCGGGTTGGAAATTTTCTCGACTTCCCAGGGCATAGAGTATCTTCGTACCTGCCACACGGCAGCATGAAAAAAGCATATTTTCAGCCTCTCCTGATCCCAGGAAAACAAATTTTAATAAAATAAATACCACATGGCATTCTTTACGTAGCGATCAGGATACCAGATTGTATTTGGTTCATCTAAGTTCTTAAAATTTTCGTCCAAATAGATTTGAAGTTGAAAAGTGTTGCAAGTTACCCCGTTTGACGGTAATTATGTACAAAACATGAAGACAGTGTCTTACCGAACCGTCCCGTCATGGAAGTCACCCTTAAAATAGCTTTACTTCTTTTATTTCACTGATCAAAAAATGTAAACAAACCACCTCAAGAGTATTGCCATAACTGGGCTCTCATACACTCTTTGTACCAGTTATCGACATAGTGGAAATAACACGATTTCCAACTTAAAACAGTAGATTCGATTGCTTACTAGCTAAATTTATTCATTTGTTGTCACTAGGCAGCATACATTTATCGGCTGAAACAGTTTTTCGGGATGAAAACATACATTTTGTAATGGGTGTTCTTTAGCAAACTGCTAAGAAGATGACATATGTGTGAGGCAAAATTTTCAAACGTTCATTTTTCGAAGCTTATTGCACGAATGGTCTCATTAAGGTTTAGTTACCATGAAATACAAATAGGTTTATCATTCCTGTGAATATTGGCCGTTACATTCTAGTGAAAAATTAAGACAAAGCTCTTTTTGTTCCCACTATTGCCATAATTGGTGGTATAGCCATAATTGGTATTTCTACCCTATGGTGGAAACAAGGCAACAATGCGATTATCGTACGCACGCTTAGGAGAGCCAAATTTGGCATCTAAAAGAGCCGAAGGAGAGTTGTTAAGGAGAATGTGGGGTCGTGACGGACTTTGGTTTCAGGTTGGCCGAAGGCACTGCAGAATCGTTGCCGTTCTGGGGCGTATTTAGTTAAAGTGTCCAGTCTAGCGTATTGGTAGTCGTGGGATCGAAGCCCACCAGAACGATTCCATAATTTTTGACAATTTTACATCTTAAATTTGTCCAAATTGACTTTTGTACCTAAAAAATTTAAGTGTTTTTTTTTTTTCAAAACACCGTCGGCTGTTCAATCCGTAATTGACATGTCCACCCTAGTTGCGTAAGTTTTTGAGCATTTTCGCAGTTAGTTAGTAAATTGTTTTTCTATAGTAATGCCGGAATTGACTTCTGAGGTTTTTTTCAAAATGTTTGATATTTTATTATAAAAGACAATTTACACCGTCTTCAGCCAAAGGCTGCACAGACTAACAATCACGAACATTAGGCAACGGACAACACGGAACACCCAGTAAGGTGATGAATTTTCCGTTTGACGAAAAGTTTCCACCGACTGGAGCGGGAATCGAACCCACACTTCGTGGCGCAATATGCCTAAACGACTGACACCGCTAACCGCACGGCACAAAGCCCACAAATTTCAAAATCCAATTTCCAAAAGTGCTTCGAGCCAGGTTCCACTCGAGACATTTTATTTTCAAAATTTTTGTTTCTTAATTGTGAAAATTGTTTTTTAATTTCTTTCTGTAGATCCTGCCATATAATTTTCATATCAGGATCGTAAGTGCGATGAAATTGATATAAATTTATTTTCGAAATTATTCATTTGAATACGATTTATTCGTGCTGTTCGGAGTTTGAATCAAGGTGTTCGGAATATGAGACAGAATCAACACAGTGTTCGGCATTTGAATCAAAATGTTGTTCCATACTTTCACGTAAAAACAATACTAAAACTGATTAAATCAACATTATTATCGGTACACCCACCAGCTAACAGTTAGGCTTTGCGAAGAAAGGGTCTGTCCATTAATTACGTAAGGATTTATGAGGGGAGGGGGGTCTGAGATTTCTTACGCGCCATACAATTTATTTTTAATTTTCATACAAAAAATCTTACCATGGGGGGAGGGGGGTTGAAAAACCTAGAAAATTGTCTTACATAATTAATGGACCGCCCCATTGATATTTACACAAATATCAACTAATTTATGCCAATCGGATGCATTTGAAGTCACTGCTGGCCTTAAGTGTTCGGAATATGAGTCAAAACGGTATGTTTCATATGTATTCAAACCGGCTTGAAAATAACTTCAAAGGATATTTGGAATATAATAGGAACATAATCAGAACCAAAATCAGCATGAGCAACCAGTTGGCTACAAAGGTGACTAAAGTTTATTAAGACCAACCAATCGTAGAAGGGTTTCTAGAAAAGAAAAAACAAGTAGGGTTATCATGAATTGAATTGAATTGAGAAATAGTCTGAAGAGCACTCGTTAAATAAAATTCTGCCGTTGGAACTACTTTGTGAATTATCCCTTGAGCGATATTTGGCATTAAAGTCACCAATGACAAAACATTGAATTATTGCGAGTTACTTTCGGAAAGTCATTTTGACGCAAATTGATTTGCTGCCCAGAGCATTGGAAAGACAAATAAAGTGTGGCCCATTTAGAATTGGAACATACACAAATTGGAATAATTTGGCTATAATTCAACAAAAATAAATTCTGTTTTAACTCAAATGTTACATTGCTTGTGAGCTTCAAACGAAAAATAATAAAAAATGGCACCCCCTCTTATAAGAAGTTGTTGAATTTTTCCCGGAATACGGTAAATTAATTTGTTCACACTATTTTCATCCAAATTTTTGACAAGTTCATCCCATTTAGCTTACAGTTCGTCTATGTTTTGGCGATACTTTGATTCGCTCTTAGCTTCCGCTACATAATAGCACAAATTCACTTAATTGGGCTGAGTTGGGGTCAATTACGTTGGTATCACCTGTCATGAAAAAATCCTTAAATTCCGTCCACATTTGATCAAACAACTACGGAATTTGACCACATTTCTTTAATTGTGTTCCCTATTTGGTTGTCTGCAGACATGGTATGATCGTGATCATGTGATGTTATCAATGTTGTAGATCACACATGGACGGTTCAGCTTCTTAATTGGACCACTAGAGTTGTTGTAAGAACCAAAGATGTTTGTTCCAATTCTAAGTGGGCCACACTTTAGGCAGCTATGAAAGTATATTTACCAAGCTGTGTTTCAACAGAAACACCCATAGTTTTAAAAGCTTCGGTTTCAAATGACGAAAAAAGTTGATGTTTTATACGCCTATGAATGATGATTGGAGATTGTTACGATTGGAGAAACGGCTCTAACGAAAAAGCGAAGGCAGTAAAGGATCGTAAAGTTATCAATAATAGAAAAATAGTATTGAAAAGTTACGTTTTTGTAGCACTGTTTTATTGATTTAGGTAGATTTTCGAAAACTTTCAACAGCAGAGAGAATTTTTTATGCATAGCCCGTAAGTACGATGCACACTGATACTGGAATACTAATATGTTGAATGTACTTTATATGCAAACATCGCTATATGCATAAAACAAACCAAGCCGTTGAAGTTTGTCCTTCGTCAGCCTACAAAACACCGCTCAGTATCATATGCCGCCACGGATACTGAACATTTTGCGGTCATCCAAGGCCTCACACGGTGCAAAGCGACCGCAAAAAAGTGTCAACTACCTCTTACCAGGACTTCGAGAACGAACAGTCTATATAGATTTGAATATATGCATTTTGGCTATAGGGGGTGTGATGTATGGTTTCGCTTGACGGTGATTTTTTTTTCTGTACTATTTTTGCATCCCACGTCTGTATAGTATCCTCTTTGCCAACAGCGAACGGGTCAATGTTGTGGTTTTTGATGTCGGAACTTTCCCACAGAGAGAGGTGTTGGAGCGAAAGAAACTGGGGGCTGCGAATAATTGAGTTGAGGTTTTTTCTTACGGAGATAGAGCGATAAGGGTTATAATTGAATGATTTCCGTAGTTTCACTTTTTAATAGGAAACTAGTTTGAAGATACGTAATACGCCTTCCTTAGTCGAGTGTTCAGAGTCTACGGCACTCATCAAATGTGATCACCAGTTTTGATGAAAGGTGTTTTTTTTTTTATTTACTAAATAGTTTATTAGGCTCATTGGAAGACCTTAACGGAGCCGATTGTTCATGTTAGTTGGATGAAAGGTGTTGTTTCCAAAGCAGTTACGCACTTTTGAATAGTTGTAATCGATTTGGAAACACGTGAAACGAACGTAAATAAAAATGCGAGCAATATTTATACTTTGACTGAACAAAGTCATCATAACCATAAAAAGCAGATAATAAATAAGTGTTTTCATCTTTCTCATTCTCATTCATTCTCATCATTCTCCGAGCAGGTTAGTATACCATCAATTTATATTTTGCACTTCAAAATGTCTGCGATAAATTATTCATGATATTCAATAAATGTAGATGTGTAGAATTTATTTAAATTGACCACTAGTCCGTAACTTCTAGAACCTGTTACGGAACCACTAAGTAGCAAAAAATACTCATTATTACTAAACACATTATTCTATAAAATTCTAAATTCTAAAAGGTTTTATGAGCCGTACGGTTAGGTTCTATCAAATGTTCAAAGTGGTCATTTACCCAATACTCTCGTAATCACTAAATGACTAGGGTTCATTCCTATATTTCATAACGCCGAAAATGACCATTATACATTACCATTATACACCACTGAGTGACCATTGTTATTTTAGATAACTAAAGACATCTTTGATAAATAATCTATGAAATTACAATTATTGATGAGCCGCGCTCAGTCCCATCAAATATTTGAATTGATTACTCATTCGCGACTCCTGGAAATTGTTACAAGGCCACTTGGTTAACAATTTTAATTGAGATAACTGCAGACATTTATAATGGATGCTCAAGAAAATTTATTTATTCCATCAAATTAACGAATTGACTACTTATCCGGGAATCGCGGAACATGTTACGGCACCACTGCCTATACTCGTATAACAGTCCCATATTCAATGGCATTCCCTATATAAATAGGACTGGTATGCGAGTATAGGCAGACCACTAGGTGACAAATGTTGCTTTCGATACTTGTAGATATCTCAGAAGAATTCTTTATGAAATTCAAAACAAAAATTATGTACTGCACAGCCAAATTTTAGAATTGGTCACTTATCTGGGAATCTCATAACCTGTTACGCAACCACTAGGTCACCGATGTTGCATTCGATACTTGAACAGATCTCTGATGAATTCTGTATGGAATTCATCAAATTTTGATGTATTGCACCGCTCAACTTCATCATTTTTTTCGAATTTATTACTTATACGAAAATCTCGGAACCTGTTACAGAACCACTAGAAGGCCAATGTTACTTTTTGATAGCTGAAAATATCTTTGAAGAATTCTCTATTACATTCTGAAAATTTTGATGTGTCACACGGCTCAGTTCTATCAAATGTTTGAATTGGCCACTTCTCCGGAATCCAGGAATCTGTTACGAAACCACTGTGTGGACCAATATTGACTTAGATAACTAAGTGAATATCTCATGAATTCTGTATGAAATTCTGAAAACTTTGATGTATCGCATGATATGACTGCATCAAATGCATGAATTGACCACTTCTCCGGGAATCCTGGAATCTGTTACGGAATCAATAGGTGGCCAACGTTGCCTTAGATAACTCAAATAGCGTCTCTAATGAATTCTGTATGGAATTCTAAAAATTTTGATAGGTCGCATGATATGGTTGTATCAAATGAAATGATTGGCCACTTTCCCAGGACCCACCAGGGAACCCAAGAATCTGCCATGGGAATCCATATGGGCAACCCGACCAGACGGAAGAAACAAGATTATAACAGAATGTGTTCCCCTGATATGATGTTTTTATATCACCAGTTGTTATAAAACATGAACCGTTAGTAGTTAAAATAACAAAAATTCTAACAAAATTTGCACCAATCAAAACTAAAATATAACAAACCTTATTATAAGTATAACAAAATTATTACAGAATGTGTTGCAAGGATGTTACAAAACAACAAAATTATTGCAAATCATGTTACTGTTTATGACATCGGATTTTATTTGCAACAAACTTATAAAAGAGATGCCAAAAATATAACAAATGTTGTTATAAATACTGAAAATATAACAAATTGAGAACAAAGCCATTCTGATAACAAAATCATATCAACTTTTGTTATTTTTAACAGCTGCTGATAGCAATGTGTTATAATTTTGTTATGTGGTTCTGGTCGGGAATGCTGCCATACTCAGATAGCAACGTTTTGGATCATTTTGTTGTAAAATTCTGCTAATTTCGATGTGCCGCACGGCTTGATTCCACCGAAAACATAAATTGGCCACTACTCCGGATGCCCTGGGAACCATTCAATGGCCTCCGGGATTGGCCCCTTGGCCATCTGGTAACCAGTAGTGCCCTGAACAACAAATCAGTTGATTAGATACCATTTTCAATGCATTTCAGGCAAAATACTATGTTTCACAATTCGCAACAAATGCATTTTGCTCTTACAAATGCTCTTGCAAAAATGGCTAAACCTCGATCCCTTTGTGCACCGGTTCTGAGCGGCCAAGTCCAACCTAACCAAGATTTTTAGTCAAATTCACAAAATATAAGCCTTGACGATAATTTTTAGTACAACAACATTTATATTTGGTGAAAAAACGGCTGCGAAATTCGTACGTCAAATCCGAGTCAATATGACCCGAACACCTTAAACGTAACTTTTTTTGAACACCTTAGGAAGGTTAAGGCATTTGTGGCAGTGAAGATTGAACAATGAGCAAGTTAGATGAGCTCGGGTACAAAAATATATGGATCACGGTGAGGAAGGTGGGCACCCCCAGTGAAGAAAGATTTAGCGAGCGTGGGACACAACCGAGGATGTAGGGATTGTTCAAATATTACGTAACGCAACAGGGGGAGGAAGGGGGTCTTACCTAGTGTTACGATCCATACAAAAATTTAAAAATTCCCATACAAAAGCTGTTACGTGGGGGAGGGAGGGGGTCCAAAATTGGCAAATTTTGCATTACGTAATATTTGAATGAACCCGTAGAAGCTGCTACATGAATGCGAACTGAAATTGTTGATATAGTTTTACTCATTTAGATATCATTTGAATATTTTTCATTTCGAAGTGTTTAATTTTTCACATCTATTAATTTATTTATGAGTAAACTCCTAGCACCCAAGTGAGCAGAAACTTAAAACTGCATTAGATTACGGCTAGCTTCTGATTTTTTCTTCGTTAGCATCAATGGCTGGCCATCCAATTTTCATAACATTAAAAGTTTCGCGTCATCGTCTTAGAGCAATCTGTTCCTCTGTCGCCGCTGGCATTTGGCTTGGTTCGAGGGACTTAAAAGCAAAGTTGCGATGTACTTTCGCAGCGGAGTCAGTGTACAAATCTTGCCCGACTTTGTCATCACTGCGAGACCGAGCCGAAAATCTAATAAATTTTTCAGGATTCTTTTTGCGCGCCGGCACTGAGAGAAGAAAAATTAATAAAGTTATAAAAAGTCAACTCTGCGTGTCGCTTTTGGTAGTGGCGACCGGTTAAAGAGGCAAACAAGTCGCACACCTGGCCAAACACAATTTTTCAAGCTAAAAGACGTGTTATCTGTACCGCGGGGAGAATACCCGATAGCCATATTTATTAGGGTGGATCGCTCTCCGGCAAGGAGTTTCGAAACAATATTAATAATTCAGCAAAAGACAAGACTTTGCACACTCCACCCTAATGCCAGAATTTTGTGCTTCCCGTGTCACAGTCGATTGGCCGTTCCACACGCGTAGCAGCAGGCAATCAGGGTAATAAATCCTTCTTAATGCAACGGCCTTACCTAGGCTCTCGGCCAGTCGCCGGGTCATTGCTTATGGAAGGTATGTGCAGGGCTGGTACGATCCAGTGAAAGGAAATGAGTTGTGGCATATAACGTCTGAACATGGTTTTCCGGCGAAAGTTTTAATGCTAAAACGTGCAACGATGAATGGCATGAACAGGTCTCCAAACTTCTCATTTAGAGACCTTAAGTCGCTACCAGCCCTGTATGTGCGTTTTTAGGACGCTCTACGCCCGGGGGGCTTTTTTCTCGGCAGTCAGTTGAGTGCGATCAGCTTCCCTAATGGGAGAAGGAAGTCCGCGAGAAGCACAAGAAAATGGGAATACAGAACCGGAAAGGCAGGAAATTGAGTGTCCTTGCCATCATTGCAGCATCGCAGCGTCGTCTCGACTTGGAAACCGGTGGAATTGAAATCCTTCTTCCAGCGAAAAGAGTTTTTTTTTCTTGGGTTTTACTATATTCTGCCCAAGGGCGGCTTCGTTGGTTTGCGGAACAATGGAAGGGTGGTTCAGTGCCAGCCATGAATAGGCGACTTTATTTGCTTTAATCATTCGGGTTTTATGTTTCCATAGTGACTTTTTGTCTGGTCATTTAAGATGGTATAATAACAAGAACCGGAGCATAAAAAATAAGTTTGCAGTCGGAGAACATGCTTGAAGAAAAGGGCAAGGCTTCAAGGCATTTATGAATTAGTGGCATGGGAAACAACTACTCAATTAACCTTCTCACTGGGCACGGTGGATAAGGTCAGATGTTTCGTATTGAAATTTAAGATAATAGTACATTCCATTGCAATGCATTGTTATACAGTACGCAAGACGCTCCGTGAAAAAGTTAGAGCTTATCGCGATAATGATCCAAAATTATGCAGGCCGAATAAAAAATGGAGTTTTAGGTTTAGGGGTGGGAATTAGTCTTGGGTAATCGAAAAACGCTATAAATTGCTGGCAATGCTCACAAGGATGAGGTGGAGCCAACGAAAGTGGAAAGCTATCTATCGAGTGGCCTCACACCTCTCAACTCAAACTTTTGTAGCCGGCTAGCTACTTGTGGCTATTAAACTATAAGCCAACAGACTCAATAATAAGAAAACATCATAACTCCACTAGTTAAGCTGTTAGTTTTGATATAATGACTCATCCTAGTATCCTATTATCCTATCCACCTAATGGAATACATACATTGACATCCTCTCACAAGATTTTCTTCTTCGGTGGGGGCCCCGTATGCTGCACTCACTGTGGCTACTGCCGATGTCTGCCATACGATTCACTGCGCTTGTCCGCAACATCCGATGCACTGTTGAATGTCGTGTCACCTCCTAACACTGACGTATCACTTGCATCCAGTGTGTCGTTGCAGGCCAAAGATGTCACGCAGCCCTTGATGTCGCGGGCTTCCTTGTCGCATGGCACAAGGCGACATGTCGCACCGATGCAGGTGTTCTTGTCGCACTATGCCGATGTCGCTGCTCTGATGCACTGGTAGCTGGGATGCAATTACGAGGAGGTCCACCTCTCGAATGAAGATTTTGCTTGTAGATCTTTGCGCCGGACTGCTGGGCCCTTTTAGAGTGATCTCCGGCGAAGCCGGATCGGTTTTTAAAACTTGAAGCTAGAAATAAAAGGACCTCTATTGAGGGTAGGCCTTGTTTGTCCATTCTCAGCGGATCCAAAGGTTCATATGTTACCTTGCGAAGACCTTGTATTCCGAACGATTAGGAAATTCGTTCACTATCCCGTTCCACGTGTTGCAAAGATGCACTGTGGACGTGATGCAGATACATAAGGATTCATGGAGGCTCGTTTATTGAATGGGGCGTCAAGTTACCTGTCGTGCTGGTTAGATTGGGTCCAGTGAATCATGCAAGTGGCACGCCTTTGATGCAATCAACCGATCCTTTAAGTGAAATGCATTGCACTATCGTGCCCAAATTTCGGTAATTTTTTACCTGATTAGAGCCCGCCAATGGGATTCAATTAGCGTGGGCTGTAAACACTTGTGCGTGTTCAAGTCTGGTACCTTGCATGGTGGAATCAAAATTAGTGTCTGCTTTTTGGAAAACACATAATTTTACCTATTTGATTGTAGGGTTTTTTGGGCATTAACTTTGCATTAATCAAGCACTATTTCACCGCACAGTATCAAAGGCATGCACTTTTTATTGGTTTTCGGGGCTTTCACTTGGCCATCCACACTCGAGTATTGTTCGATCTACAATAGCTCATTGTATTCGAGGGCCGGATTCTGGGCTACGTATCGGTGCGACACTCTATGAGCGATATTGAGGAATGTCTTTGCGTGTGTTAGACAATTTAACGGCGTTAAGGTCATGGTAGTCCAGATGCGTGGAAGAGGCAGAGCCTGGTACTATTGCCAAAGGCGGGGAAACCACCCGGTGACCCGTCGGCGTATAGACCAATATGCTTGATTGACACGGTGGGGAAAGTGCTCGAGAAGATCATCCTCAACAGACTGTCGAGGTACACCGAGGGTGTAAATGGTCTCTCAGGCAACCAGTTCGGCTTCCGGAAAGGGAGGTCCACTGTAGACGCTATTCTGACGGTTAAGAAAACCGCTGAGATAGCCTCCAGCGTAAGAGGAGGGGTATTCGCTACTGCGCAGTAGTGACTCTGGATGTAAGGAATGCATTTAATAGTGCCAGTTGGGCGGCTATTGCTGATGCGCTCCTGCGTCTGGGGATACCCGAGTACCTGTACAAGATTCTCGGAAGTTACTTCCAGAATCGGGTATTAGTCTATGACACAGAGGTGGGTCGGAAGTGCTTTCACATAACCTCAGGAGTCCCGCAAGGTTCCATCCTGGGTCCGGTGTTATGGAATGTCATGTACGACGAGGTGTTGAGATTAAAATTCCCGGCGGGTGTGGTCATCGTTGGCTTTGCCGACGATATTACGCTGGAGGTCTACGGTGAATCGATCGAAGAAGTGGAATTGACTGCAGCCCACTCGATCGCAATTGTGGAGGAGTGGATGAGCTCCAGGAAACTGGAATTGGCTCACCACAAAACTGAGGCTGTTGTTGTCAACAACCGAAAGTCGGTGCAGCAAGCGGTGATCAGTGTAGGCGACTGCACAATCACTTCGAAGCGCTCCGTCAAACACTTGGGGGTGATGATCGACGACAAGCTTACCTTCGGTAGCCATGTCGATTATGCCTGCAAGAGAGCCTCCACAGCTATTGTGGCACTGTCCCGGATGATGTCCAATAGCTCTGCGGTGTACGCCAGCAAGCGTAAGCTTCTGGCCAGTGTCGCCTCGTCCATACTGAGGTATGGTGGCCCGGCTTGGGGCACGGCTTTGAGTACCGATAGCTACCGTAGCAAGCTAGAGAGTACTTATAGGCTAATGTGCCTGAGGGTTGCGAGCGCGTACCGTACCGTGTCACACGATGCACTTTGTGTCATCACCGGTATGATGCCTATTGGTATCCTTATCATGGAAGACATAGAGTGTTTCGAAAGGCGCGGCACAAGAGGCATACGCAGGACTGCCAGAACGACCTCCATGGTCAAATGGCAGCGTGCGTGGGACAGTTCCACCAAGGGAGTGTGGACTCACAGGTTGATTCCGAGGTTAGATATCTGGGTCAATAGGCGCCATGGGGAACTAACATTCCACCTAACACAGGTCCTTTCGGGTCATGGATGCTTTAGACAATATCTACACCGTTTCGGTCATGCGGGTTCTCCCGAATGTCCAGTTTGTGCAGGTTTAGAGGAAACGGCGGAACACGTTTTGTTCGTGTGCCCGCGTTTCCGCACAATGCGTGACCGCATGTTTGCCACATGCGGTCGGGACACGACTCCGGACAATTTGGTCCAGAGGATGTGTGCAGACGAGTTTGGCTGGAATGCCGTTTCATCGGCTATCACCCACATCGTCTCGGAACTCCAAAGGAGGTGGCGTGTGGACTCGAGGAGTGACTAGTGCAGACGCTAATCAACAGGTGGTCCAAGGGTTCGTAGTCGGCTACGTAGGTCATACCGGTGCCCTACGGTCGAAATCGACCCTTACAGCGATTAAGTGGCCGCGGGGAGAACATCCTGGCAGCGCTGCTGTCGTGGCGCCGGCCTACTGGGTGGATACG
Organism: Aedes aegypti; assembly: GCF_002204515.2. Taxonomy (NCBI): domain Eukaryota; kingdom Metazoa; phylum Arthropoda; class Insecta; order Diptera; family Culicidae; genus Aedes; species Aedes aegypti. Next base: position 199,661,911 of record NC_035108.1, on the reverse strand, counting down.
AGCCTCTGGTTGTTCGGGGCAGGTGGAGGCCCCTTCGTCAGCAATCCCAGCTCGTGCTAGCTGATAGGGCCTGAGCCTTCAGTAGGTCAAATTGCGAAGCCCGCAGTATCAGTTCTTGATACCTGCGGTGCAGCTGGGCGCGGGCTTAGTGGTCGACCCTGCCCGCCTTCAGCGGACAACGGGAGGTGAGGACCACCTGGGAAGCTGGCAAAGCGCCAGCATGCTACCTTGGTGGACCCCCCTAAGCGTGTCATCGATGTTCGTTGCTGCATGGCTACGCAGCTAACCTGGAGGATGCGATGTGCAATAGCCCCGCTCCGAAGCAATGCCTTCTTGGTGGTCCCGGAGAGACGAAGGGTTTGGCGGCAATGGAAATGGTTTAGTGGGTCGGGGGTGTAGTCCTGTTTACTGCTTGTACGTAGTAAATGGTCCCCAACCCCACACTCCCGGACCTCGGTCCGGAGTCTGTTGAGCAGATTATCCCCCCATTGCTTAGAAGGAAAAAAAAAAAAAAAAAAAAAAAGGTCATGGTAGCTGCAATTTATTCGGTTGCACGCAAGGAAATTTTTATTCCATTTTGTCGGCATAATTTCAAATTGTAACACATCTAGAGCCTTGCCTTGAGAATTGGTCGCGACCCGTTGGTCGCGAAGGTGCGGTTAAAAGATATTCGTTCACTTATTTTGAATCCTTCGAACTTCATTGCTGCTGAACGAAAAATGTATGTTTGTAATGTATTATTGGTCCTTATTCAATCAGACTGAATCAAGTGCTTTTTATTGATGGCAGGAATACATACTCCAACCTTCCTTCTTTAACCGAGTGGTTAGAGTCCGCGACTACAATGCTGAAGGTGTCTGGGTTTGATTCCCGGTCGGTCCACGTTCTTTTCGTAATAAAAATTTCCTTGACTTCTCTGGGCATAGAGTATCATCGTACCTGCCACACGATATACGAATATAAAAATGGAAAAAATAATGGCACTTTGGCAAAGAAAGCACTTAGTTAATTACTGAGAAGCAGGCTCTGTCCCAGTAAGGACGTAATTTCATAAAGAAGATTAAGAAGAAAAAACTCAAAAATGAAACTTTTGATTTAAAGGAATATAAGAACGTACATTTTCAAATATTATACACCGTTAAACATTTTATTGGCCACCCCCGCCAAATGACCCTAAAAACTCCATCACGCTGCAGTCAGCTATAAATGTCCAATTCTTTCTTTATAAATAAATAAATATTTTAACAAAGTTGTGAAATCTTGAATATATGTGAAAAGGGACTTCAAAGACATAATTCACCAATTTATCACAAAATGACAACGTTCAATTTTCTCCCTTTCCTTTTTGTGTGCGAGGATAAAAATAAAGTAGATTTGAGTATTGTACAAGTGGCTACAAATGGTAAAAAGATAAGCAATAAGGGCGAAATTAAAATGGAGATTCGCTCGTTGGGGCTACGCAACAAGGAATGACCCGATGGTTGGTTGGAACAGGTTGAAAAAAAAAACTAACTAAAAAGCACTCGAATGTCAACAGTAGACTGGTCAACTGGTCGCTCATTTTATGAATGAAAATTTGGCAGGAGGCGGTTGCATATCGCGTGAAAGTAACACACCACCCATTACTGTATGGCGCCGATCAATGTGTTTCATCACGTGTTACATTCGCTGATACACTCCCATTTTTTTTTAAATTTGTATTAGTATCAAACTCCTCGTCGTTAATAACGTACGGTACCGACGGCCGCCCCAGTATGACCTAGAGCGGCTTAAGAAACCGGATGTCGCAGCGGCATACGCGCAGCACCTCGAGGCTGCATTGCCGGAAGAGGGTGAGCTGGATGAAGCCCCTCTTGAGGATTGCTGGAGAACAGTAAAAGCAGCCAACAACGATGCAGCTGAGAACAACGTCGGGTACGTGGGACGAAGTCGACGGAACGATTGGTTCGACGAGGGTTGCCAGGAGGTTTTGGAGGAGAAGAATGCAGCGCGTGCGGTCATGCTGCAGCAAGGGACCCGGCAGAACGTGGAACGCTATAGACGGAAACGGCAACAGCAGACCCGCCTCGTTCGGGAGAAAAAACGCCGCCTGGAGGAGACGGAGTGCGAGGAGATGGAACAGCTGTGCCGGTCTCAAGAAACACGTAAGTTCTATTAGAAGTTCAGCGCATCCCGCAACGGCTTCGTGCCGCGATCCGAGATGTGCAGGGATAAGGATGGGAGCATTTTGACGGACGAGCGAGAGGTGATCGAAAGGTGGAAGCAGCACTTCGACGAGCACCTGAATGGCGCTGCAAGCACAGGCAATGAAGGACGGGACAACGGAGAAAATTCAGTACTGCGGACGATGAAAACCAACCAGCCCCCACTTTGAGGGAGGATAAGAATGCCATTCACCAGCTCAAGAACAATAAAGCTGCTGGTAAGGAGATTTTTTTTTCTTGTTTCGAAGTGTCTTGCTGGGTAGTGCTTCGTGAAGCCCAAGCAGGACAGTTCGGTTTTGCGTCGTCCGATAGATTTTGCTCACGGTTTTGCGCGTGTTTTTGTTGCTGGAGGTTTTTTTCTTTTGTTTTTTCGCGTATCGTTATTTTACACAATCCGATGACTCTGGAGGGATCGGTTTTGCTTTTAACTGGCTATTGAGCAAAAATATTACTGCACAATCGACAAGCATTTCGCGAAATACTATTTATACTATAAATAAACTATTGTTTTCTCTTTTGTTTGCCGGCATTCAAAAGATTAAATTGAAAACACTTAAACAACAAATGTTTATGGTCTACCACCAGCTTTCTAGGCAAATCCTGACAAAATACCTTCCCCAACCTCCAACTCCGTAGCACTTATGAGGGTGTCGCAGAGTCGGTGGCCTCTCATTAAGTAAGTGCTACATCAACATTTCCTTACCCTATCCCAAGTTATGGTAAAGATGGGCGTGGCCGGGAACAGTGATATTCATGCTTTTAGTATTTTTGTTTATGATTTGAACAAGGTATACTCCCCTGCCTTGTTCTTGAAAGTAGTCAGAATGAGATTATTAAAATGAAACATGAATGTTGCTAGTATCCAATCTACGAAGTATACCGTAACTACGCTAACGCTAACGCTAAGTTATCAAGCCGGCTTCGTTGACGGCCAATCGACAACGGACCAGATCTTTACTGTACGGCAAATTCTCCAAAAATGTCCTGAATACCAGGTCCCAACGCATCACCTTTTCATCGATTTCAAGGCGGCATACAGTATCGACCGCGTAGAGCTATGGAAAATCATGGACGAGAACAGCTTTCCCGGGAAGCTCACGAGACTGATAAGAGTGACGATGGAAGGTGTGCAAAATTGTGTGGTTTCAGGCGAACACTACAGTTCGTTTGGATCTCACCGAGGACTACGACAAGGTGATGGACTTTCGTGCCTGTTGTTCAATATTGTGCTAGAAGGTGTTATGCGAAGAGCCGGGCTTAACAGCCGGGGTACGATTTTTACGAGACTCAGTCAATTTGTTTGCTTCGCGGATGATATGGACATCGTCGGCCGAACATTTGAAAAGGTGGCAGACCTGTACACCCGCCTGAAACGCGAGGCAGCAAAAGTTGGACTGGTGGTGAATGCGGCCAAGACAAAGTACATGCTAGCTGGTGGGGCCGAGCGCGACAGGGCTCGACTAGGTAGCAGTGTTACGATAGTCGGGGATACGTTCGAGGTGGTCGACGAGTTCGTCTACCTTATATCCTTACTGACGGCTGACAATAACGTTAGCCGTGAAATACGGAGGCACATCATCAGTGGAAGTCGGGCCTACTATGGCCTCCACAAGAAGCTGCGGTCAAAAAAGATTCACGCCCGCACGAATGTACCATGTACAAAACGCCCATAAGGCCGGTAGTCCTCTACGGGCATGAGACGTGGACGATGCTCGAGGAGGACCTGCAAGCACTTGGAGTCTTCGAACGTCGGGTGCTTCGTCGGACGACCTTCGGCGGTGTGCAGGAAAACGGTGTGTGGCGGCGAAGGATGAACCACGAGCTCGTCCAACTCTACGGCGAACCCAGCATCCAGAAGGTGGCCAAAGCTAGAAGGATACGATGGGCAGGACATGTTGCAATAATGCCGGACAGCAACCCTGCAAAGATGGTGTTCGCTTCGGATCCGGCTGGTACAAGCAGGCGTGGAGCGCAGCGAGCTAGGTGGGCGGATCAAGTGTGTATCGATTTGGCGAGCGTGGGGCAGAACCGAGGATGGAGAGATGCGGCCACGAACCGAGTTTTGTGGCGTGAAAATGTTGATTCAGTGCTATCTTTACATTCATTTCTTATCATTACATTCATTTATTATATCTTTTTTTTAAATTTCTTTATTAGTATCATTCCAAACATTACATTCATTTCCTATGTCTAGGTGTTCTGTGTTAGACGACACTATCATCCTAATTTGAGGGTGTTAGATGATCCAATAGATTATAATTAAGTTGTTTAAGGATGCATTACCAGAATATATGAAAGTTATTACTAATTTCATGCAAAACAGAAATCACCCGAATTGCGCCATACCGTTGTTCCATACCAAACGAGAGAGTGAATATCAACATTCATAGGGCTCTCCGATTGCAGCGTGCCACAAACTGTTATGGTTAATGAACTGTTACACTCTCTGAATATGGTTCGATCGGCTTATTCGGATCAAAATTCAAACACTGGACTATAGAATAAATGTGAATGTTTATATGCGTTTCGTGACTATTTGCTCTCCAGTTGCACGGAGAAAATGGGAAACCCATATATGAGAATTTGTGACGTCCTTCGGCATCATTTGGGGGTACAATTCCAAAAAACGAAAAATTGAGCATGTAATGAAAAATGATCAGGTTTTGACCGCTTATAACTCTGCCATTTGTCATTAGATTTTTAATATTTATAGATGAATCGATCGGAAATTTATCTACGCGTCGATTCAAATGAAGGACATTATTGATTATCAGCAACAAACTATTGAAAAATCGTAAAATGTTGACCCCTTTCCTATTTAACCGATCACGTTCAAGAACATTTTTGGGTTCCACTCAAACTTTCTCGTCGCTAATTATTCAAAGCCGAACCCTCGACAAACTCGTGCCTTGCTTTCGTTTTTCCGAACAACATGCGATCACTCGACAAAACTACCAGAATCATTTTTCACGGTATATTCCTTTTTATGGCACGTTGCGATTTAAGGCACGCTTAACATTTTTTAGTCATGCCAAGTGGTTTTTCCTCATATATTGTAAGCAGCACGGCAGGGTGGCCTAGAACAGGGCACTACAACCAACATTTGAATTTCGGATGGGTTAAATGGGGAAAATACAATATTTCAAATATGGGGGACGGACCTGCTGTAGTGGTTAGAACACTCGCCTCTCACGCCGAGGACCTGGGATCGAATCCCATCCCCGACATAGTCACTTATGACGTAAAAAGTTATAGTGACGACTTCCTTCGGAAGGGAAGTAAAGCCGTTGGTTCCGAGATGAACTAGCCCAGGGCTAAAAATCTCGTTAATAAAGTCAAACCAAACCATCAAATAAAAAAAAACTATATTCTACGTCAGACCATAACTTGCTTCACTCCTCGCTACGGCACTGGGCGACGTCACTCGTTGGGGCCCTTTGTGGTTAGCAGCGATGGCGGTAGTTGTTCCTCTCTTCTTATTCTTCTCCCTTTACTTCCACTGCAAAGACTTCCTTGAGCTATAAGGCCCAAACGCAATTATAGCGGAACGGCAACGGAAAGCGGAACCGGTTCGCCAGCATGGACTACAACAAGCTTGTCGACTCAGTGTTAGTTCAATTTCATTCGTTGTCAGCTCAGTCGAGATGGTGTGGTTCATCCTGGCGAACCGGTACCGCATTCCGTTGCTGTTCCGCTATCATTGCGTTTGGGCCTATATTCGTTGCAAAGCGACGGTCCCTGGCACTTAGCTAGGGGGAGGAGGCTGGCTCCTTTGTTGGACCTCCCCTAGCGACGCTGGTGTTTCTACACCGAGGACACCCACTCACCGTGGATAACTCCGGTAGACTCCTCAGAGCTCTACCATAGGTGGCACGCCCCTTTGTGCCCTACCTGTCTTCGTCTTTCTTGACGATTAACTGTGGGGGCGAGGTACTCTATCGGCTAAGCCCCCACAAAAAAAGGAAGACGGGTATCTACTGGGGTCCTTGGCGATTAGCCGCGAGAAGCGAAAACCTCCTTTTCGTTTAGCCTCTCAATGGCGGCAATCCAGTAACCTTTCACTGTCACTATTTCATTCAGCTCACCGATACATATTATTTGATAAATTTTATCCTACATACTAAACTAACTGACTAAATATTCTAAATAAAATTAATGATAAAACAAACGAATTAAAAATATTTACACAACACAGTGGTGCATATGTTGCCAACCAATACACACAAGTGAACAAATTAAAAAAAATCCGACACATGCACGGACAAAATGAGGTAGTGAGTTAATTCCACTCAATTCGGGACGTTCGTGCGTTAACCTAATTTTGAGTCGATGGGATAGAAGTTGTTTTCATTTGAATCCATGCGAAAAAATACCTACTGGCTAAGTTCTTTTCACTCAACCGGCAGATCAAATAACTCAACTTCCAGTACACTGCCACTTAATCAAATTTGAGGTAACGCACAAAGGTTCGGTTTTTAGGTTGTTTTGCTCTTTGCTCTCTGACAACAATAGAAGGAGCGAATGAAATAGGGAGAAAAACATAACTAAAAAATAAGATAAAAAAAATACTCAAATATGGGTTTCCCGTTTTCTCCGTGTGGGTGACACAAAAACACACCGCACTGCAAAATACCCAAAATGCGAGTAAATTGTAGCCACAAGTTACAATATACATAATGAAACTTATACCTACTACATGCGGTACATGCGGAATTTCGTACTCATTAATTGCCGTTCTACAATATGGCTATTCTCAGGGCCAGTAGATCATTTAAATGTGAATGTTTATATGCGTTTGCTCTCCAGTTCACATAAATGATATCCGACTAATGGAACTTCTACCCTTATTTCCGTCAAACAAAACAATAATTTATCACACACCTGACAAGGTTGTTAACCTCCAAACATTAATAATGTAGCATACACGTCATATACTTAGTGTGAGATTTCAACGAGATTTGCTTTGATATAATTCCGATTTAATGTTATACACTAGTGATGGGGCATCATGGTTGAGTGAAAAGAACTTATCCAGTAGGTATTTTTTCGCATGACTGCAAATGTAAACAACTTCTACCCCACCAACTCAAAATCAGGTTAACGCACGAACCCCCGAATTGAAGCCTATTATTCATGTTGCGGTATCAAAATCCTCACCCATAATTCAAAAGTTGAATGTTTTGAAGTGTTCGTAATATGTATGGAGAGGTCTCCATTTCCGAATGCAATTTTCAAGAAATATCGAAAAACCAAAGTAACTCCGGATTAGTGTACAAGAGTATGATTTCGTGATTCGATGCTGTTCATTCTATGGACCATGATATGAATTATTCGATTAACACTATTAACGTTTGTTTTAAAATAACCTGGACATGGTATCATGTTCCGTTTCCCATGGTACACTTCTGTCAATTACGCAGAATAATTCTTGTGGGTGATAACTGTAAAGAACCACTTTTAATCAATTGCTCCACGATTCGTTTGTGATTCATTACAGCATCATGACTCCCGGTATCATATGCCACGCCAGAACCCAACAACAGCCTTTCCAACCAGTCGCTTGTTCAGTCCTGTTCTGTAGGACTCTTTTTATACCCACATGTGGATACATATACGTGTTTTGAGGCAGTGGCTGAAACACGGTTCACATATTATAGCGCGCGTTTAACTCACTCTTGTGGTTGCAGCTCTACAGTCAGAGTGCGGTGCAGAGTAGTAGTTGCAGTTTCCCGTGTAGAAGGTATGGTCTCAACCAGCAACCAACTACCAGCCTAAAGTCGTTATGCACAATTATGCATGCACGGTTGAACATGGTAATGCCCTCCTGGAATTTCTGAACACAGAAAGAGTCTGCTGCGGTGATATGTAGGGTTTGTTCGGAAGACTAGTCGTACAAAAACCACAACACATATGATCGTTATGGGTTTGCGGAAAGCACACTGCCAAGCGGAAATCGTAATATGAAATCATTATCCATTATGAGTAGGTGACAAACGGAGTGGATAGTTATAAACCGTTTAGTAATGGGATTCTAATTACTTCAAAACAATGTGAAAACTTTTTTGCTTGAGTTTTGGAATAGAATTTATTTGCAGACAATATGTATTACCACAAATATGTTTTGCGATTATGAAAGTTAATTTTGCATCTTACAAGGGAAGGTCACGATGGTGTTACACGGGGTTTTCAACCGGACTATTTTTGTTATATTCTACATGTCGAAATATGAAAAACCCCAAAGCCTTTCGGGTGATGGAACAGTGGTGTAGCCAGGAGGGGCTCTGAAAGGGGCAATTTTGTACGTATATTATATTATTAGGCTTATTGGAAATTTGACAGAAATATTTTTTCAATATCTATTGTGATGGTAGAGAACAGAATTGACATTAATTTATGTTTAAAATGTATTTTCCATGCCATAGGCGCAATCGGGATGGGTTTAGTATTGGTATACTATTCTAATAAAACCAAATTTGTTTTGGTGTCCATATTCCATGATGGTTACGCCAATGGCATGGAAAATACATTTTAAACATACTTTAATGTCTATTCTGTTCTCTACCATCACAATAGATACTAAAAAAATATTTTTGTCAAATTTCCAATTAGCTCAATAGTATAATATACGTACAAAATTGCCCCTTTCAGAGCCCCTCCTGGCTACACCACTGGTCCATCACCCGAAAGGCTTTTGGGTTTTTCATATTTCGACATGTAGAATCTAACAAAAATAGTCCGGTTGAAAACCCCGTGTAACACCATCGTGACCTTCCCTTGTTAGCATTATATTATTGGTAGAAACGTGGCCTGAGTTAAAAGCTTTTGAAGGTTATTCAATTACTATTTTGAGAAAAGATCTTCATATCTACAAGCATAATCAGTGATCTATCAGTTCAAAGAATAATAATGATTATATATTCTTCTACTAAGCCCTATTAATTTGCGCAAATTAAAAATTAAATTTAAATTATATCCATGGTGTGTTTTGAAATTCCAAATACATTTAACGAAAGCAAGACGATTACTATTCTAAATTATTCGTTGATGGTATTTCTCTTTGCAGGATATTAATTATCAGTGAATGATAAAAGCAAAGCAACGTACGAGCCAGCTGAATTAAGAATCTGGAATAAAAATTATATAAAAATATGTACAACAGCATTGAAATCTTTGTCACTTACGGCTCTCAACGTTGGTAAGGAAGCTACCATGAATCCTGCTTTGGTGTTTACCGGAACTTGAGCCCGCATCAAGCATTGGAGCAATATGCGTCTGGTTTTAGGTGATGCTTCGTACCAATTACTACAGTAGATCGAAATGCTGACTTCTTCACTCTGTGGAAAGTTTACACTATATAAACTATTTCCATGTTGTTGACATTAATAATACCTCATGCAATAAAAGCGATCCATAATATGCAAAAAATGTGATCTGAATCACGATAGCCGTCACGTACATGAGATAAATTAGCATCAGTGTAGAACCCAGAAACATCACCAGTTGAAATCCCAGAACGCATAATAATACCGAAGCTACCAATAAATTATTGATGATAATAACACGAAATGATGACATAATTTTGCGCGACAAATTAAGCAACAGCGAGTGGTATTCAATGAGTTGTTTTAAATTTTCGTCATTGTCAGCGAATGTGGCATCCTGCAAACGTTTCTGGAGCAATTTGAAATGGACAACTACATTGGAGGCCAATCCACCGAAGCTGGCATCACTGGATACAGAGCAAAATACAACTATATAGATGGCGGCACTGGACCAGACGAAAAACATGCCGAACACAATCGGATGACTCGTTTTGAATGGAAAGCTGTTCCGGAAAGCAATCATTATTATAGAGAAATTCATTAAGAAATAAATCTCAGCAAGCAAACCTCAACGAAAGCGGAAATCCCCACTCGATGATGTTTTGAAAAATCAACTTATAACATCCTTTAGCCAGTGCCGCAATGATGAACAGTGATCCCGTTGCAGATGCCGACATCAGATAAGCCGTCGCCAGAAATCGATCGATTTTGTTGTTCCGCTCAATTGATTCGATTTCGCTAATTCCAGCTGAAAGGTTAAACAAATTAGGGCACTGTTCCTCGTTTTTCGACACGAGGAAATACATCAATGGCAGAACCAAAATAGTACAGTACTGTTCGGAATAAAAGTAGCGCATGTCAATATTAAAACAAAATACATATTTTATTTGAAACGTTAAATTATATCGAGTGAGATTTTTACATTTCTTTCTGTTAGAAAATTATGCAATTAGTAGAAGAGTTAAAATTCTATACGAGAAATCCCAATCATCAATACTCTTCCACTTGATTAAGCATTTTCGCTGAATATTGCAAATTTAATCTCAACATTACAGCAGATTTTGCTGATTAAAGCCTGATTTGCTGCTGAACAGGAATTTCCAAAGAAATTTCTCGCTGATTCCTTGCAGAAAATTTCTACAGCGACTCCCGTTTGAACTGACATTTCTTTTCAACTGCGCACTTCGATCAGAAAAATGAGCTATCTGGCTATCTGGATCGTTTTCTTGCAGGAATTTCCCAAGCATCAAGATAGGCCGAGAAATTACCTGTAAGTAATTTCTCGGCCTATCTTGATGCATGGAAAATTTTTGCAAGGAATCGATCAAGAATGCGCTTTTTTCTGTAGAAAATTTCTGCAAGGAATCGGCGAGAAAATTCTTCAGCAATTCCTTTTCAGTAGCAAATCAGGGTTAATCAGGCGATCATCAGCAACGATACGATTATACCCCGTTTGGCATAATTGTTGTTTGGCATAATGGTCTATTTAGCATAATGAGTGATTTAAAAAGAATCAAACAAAATATATTTTATAAAATGGGGATTTCCTTAGCCGAATGTTTGATGTCCGCAACTACAAAGCATAGTCATGCTGAAGGTATCTGGGATCGATTCCCGGTCGGTCCAGGATCTTTTCGTAATAGAAATTTCCTTGACTTCCCTGGGCATAGAGTATCATCGTACCTGCCACACGACATACGAATGCGAAAATGGCAACATTGGTTAAGAAAGCTCTCATTTAAAAACTGTGGAAGTGCTCATGAGAACACTAAGCTGAGAAGCCGTCTCTGTCTTCCAGTGGGGACGTTAATGCCAAGTAGAAGATGAAGATATTTCATGAAAAATTACGAATTTCTCTGCATCATTGAAAATTGACACAATTCCGTGCATCGGATCGTTAATTACCCGTATAGCAGCATATTTTTTAATTAATATGAACTTCATTGATAATCAATTTTCTAAACCTGACACTCTTCTGGTTATGAAAATCAAAAACACCAACGACATACGGGCATCGTTGTTTGTTTTCATCATCTATTTTTGTGGCATCTTCATTGGCATCATTTCTTTGATGGTGGCATAAATGTCAGTGAATTGAGTAAGGTGAGCATGATTTTTCGTCCCTGTTACAAACTCTTATTGTTCTACCGTCTACTCTCCACAACTCGATATTTTCTGTAACCAGGCATTAAGGACTTTGTTCTCACTTGATTTCGAAGCCACAATCAAAGCAAGCGAAGAAAAACATCGTATTTATATCGGTTTATGATCGACAATGGTTTGCAAGTTGTAACAAGTTTGATAAATAGCAGCTGCGAAAAAGACCCACATAGAGAGATCGATGATAAAACCCGTTTTTCTCGCTTATTTACCATTGGGGGTAGGTCTTTTACTCTACTGGCATGATTAACAATACCCGAATATCCTATAGCGATAGTGCCTCCCAGGTTTGGAGTTTGTTTAGATGGGTTTTGTTAGGATTAATCATCAGAATAGACCCCTCGATCGTTCGTCTAACGGATGGATCGCAGGCAGCTTCACACTAGGCTAAGCAAAACCCCAATACACATACAACATGCAATAGAGCTCCTCGTCATTGTTTGCCATCATGTCGGATACAATTAATATCAGCTAAAGTAGTAAAAGACAGAATCTGTTTCCAATTGTTAAAATCTATTTTCTACACCATTAGTAAGAATTTATTGCTGTTTATACCTAGAAATTGTTCAACTTATACTAAATTTCTTCTTAAACTAGGTTTCCTTAAGCTAACTTACCTAGAAGCATATTTGTTCGCTGAAAAATACTTAATGAGGAGATTAAATGTAAGTACAAACGCTATTGTTCGGCATGCAAATGATTAATAAAACTATTTACAGCTTCGAGCTAACTTTCGAGCAAAAATCGAGTTTGCTTCGGAGAATCCGAATACTTCAGCAACAAATTCTCGAAGATTTATCCTTGAGGAGTCATGTCCAGGAGGTCAAACGTTCGCCAAACGAGATCCCAGGCCAAAGCTTTGCAAGACAAGCAAGCTAACCTCCATGATGACATTGAACGAGCGGTACTTTCATCTATAGATAATCGCAATATGGCTCCATCCACTGAGCGCGCAGAAGCTTGCGACTGCGGTGGATGTGAACGGCCAAACAATGCCGAGCCAATGGTATTATGTGGCGATTGCCAGTGCTATTATCACTATTCGTGTGCCAGTGTAACGTCTGAGACGGTACGTACGAAACCATTCGTTTGCTCTTCTTGTGTCCGGCTAACTCGTCTCCCCCCGGCACGCTCCACGTCTGGTCGTTTGAGTACGTCCAGTTCACGACAAGCACAAATAGCGCGAGAGCTACAGCGACTAGAGGAGGAAAGACAAGTGGAGGAAGAATTCCATCGGGAACAGATAGAGCAGGAGAGATTGCTGCAAGAAAGATCTAGACGGGAAAAGCTAGAACGGCAGCGACAGTTCATCGCTCGAAAATACGAGCTTCTGAGCCAGGGGGACTTAGAAGAAGATGATGCTAGTAACAACGCCAGCGACAATAACCGAGTCGAGAACTGGATCCGCGAGCAGCAAGTGGCTACCAGCGCTGTTCCTTCCGATGCCGTGATACACGGAGTAAAGACCCCAGAACAGGCTCCAACTGGGGACCGCCACACGCCTTCGCGGGAAATATTCCCAAATGTGCAATCGACACCGCTAACCCCAAAGGAAACGACCGGTGTTGAATCGAACCGTATGCCATGTTTAGCGGAACAGCTTGCTTTGGCAGTCGATATCGACACCACTGGCAGTATTACTATTGGGGATACAGCCGACGATGAAGATGAACGTGGCGCTATAGGTACCGAAGTGAGATCATCCCAACGCTTCACCTCTATATCACCAGTAGATGTACGGATATATAGCCAGTTCTTGAAGGAACCCAACATCGCCAAGCCGATCACTGGGACAGTGCCAAAAATATTGAAGAACACAACGTTATTCGAGAAGTGGCGCTCTGAAACCGAAAACCTCAGAAAGTGCAAGGAATTGGAATCGGAGCGTAAGAAGGAGAACGAAATACGACGAAAACGGGAACTGCAGCTGGCGAACCAATTAAAGCAGCTAGAGATCCAGAACCGTGACGATTTGCAAGTTCAACGAGCACGAGAAGCAGATTTGAAAGCACAACTTCAACAACTGGAGCGTAACCAAGCACTAATCGAAGAGCAGAAGCATCAAGAGTTGACTGCGCTTCAGGACGAACTACAGCGGCTCCGAGCAGTGGAACAGCAGTTTCTGAAGCATTCCCAACAGCAGCATACTGGTGGATATATCGGTGTGCTTAAATCCGACCCGATCGAACTGCTTCAGGGAAATCACCAACAACCTACGAGCGACGAGCAACCAGAACGAACGGTCTACGAGCAACCAGCGCAGATGATCCACGAGCAGCCAACGTCGCAACATGCAGCAAATGTAAGTAACTACCCCGCACCCCATTGTACCATCATGCCACCAATGAGTTTCATAAATGTAATTCCCAATAATTTACAAAACGCATCAATAAATACTAGCCCCTCGTATCCGCGCTACAGTTTTAATGAAAATTATTCCCCATCGCCGATCCATACCCCTGTGGGTGGTCGAAGTCATTACAATGTACCACCAATAGTTCCCCCCCATGTTGTGTCTGGTGTACAAAGCCAACGTCCGATTCCAAATCCGTTTGTGATGAACACAGCAGTGCCAAACATTGGATTCCAGTCAGCTGAACTTGGTCCATCACCCCAGCAGTTGGCTACTAGGCAAGTAGTGTCAAAAGATTTGCCTGTTTTTTCGGGGGATCCAGTGGATTGGCCACTATTCTGCAGCAGCTATCAACACTCGACTCAAGCGTGTGGTTATTCCAATTCGGAGAATTTGCTTCGTTTACAACGAAGTCTCAAGGGTCGAGCTAGGGAAGCAGTCAGCAGCTTTTTGCTTCATCCCTCTACGGTTCCACAGGTGTTGTCTACGTTGCAAATTTTGTTTGGGAGGCCAGAACACATCATCCACAATATGATTTCCAAAATCCGCGAAATTCCAGCACCAAGGGCGGACAAACTGGAAACACTTGTGGGTTTCGGTCTTGCAGTGCAGAACCTTTGTGGACATCTCAAGGCGATTGGGTTGGAGCAGCACCTTTCAAACCCTATGCTACTGCAAGAACTCGTCGACAAGTTGCCGGCCAACGTCAAGCTTAGTTGGGCACTTCACCAACAGCTATTACCAGCGGTAAACCTCACTGAGTTCGGAGAATACATGGGCAACATCGTATCCGCCACCAGCAGCGTGACCTGTTTCAACGCACTTCCGCCCAAATCATCGAAGGAACCTCGGTCCAAGGAGAAGGTATATGTGAACGCACACACAACGTCGAACGAAGGTAGAAGCGAAGACTATAGAAATACGTCTGGCGAATGGAGAGGTTCGAACAATCGAGCCAAGTCACCCGATAAGCAAATCGCTGTCAGCAAAATGTGTCCAGCATGTGGAGCTAGAAGTCATCAAACAGCCGCATGTCCGTCTTTCAAGAGACTATCCATCGACGATCGGTGGAAGCTAGTGAAGGAAAATAAACTATGCCGTCGCTGTCTAACACCGCACACACGGTGGCCTTGCAAGGGAGAAGTCTGCGGGATAGACGGTTGCCAAAAGAAACACCATCGGCTGCTACACTCCAACAATTCGTCGTCAGAAGTATCAACTCAAAATCCAACTAATGCAACAGTAGCAGTTCACCGTCAAATCAGCTCGTCAACGTTGTTTAGAGTCCTTCCGATAACCCTGTATGGTAAAAACGGTCAGGTGAACACACTGGCATTCCTCGATGACGGTTCGTCAGTCACTTTGGTTGAACGGTCATTGATTGATGGACTTGGAGTAAACGGTTCTGCAGAATCCCTATGCATCCACTGGACAGGAGGTGTGAAGAAACAAATTACTGACACAAATCTCGTGCAGCTACAAATATCAGCATTGGGCAGTAATCAGCGGTTCAAACTAAACGAGGTCTACACAGTAGAACACCTCGGATTACCAGAGCAGTCGCTGAATTTCAACGAGATGTCTGCACGTTTTCAGCACTTGGAAGGTTTACCTGTACAGAGTTATACTGCTGCAGTACCAGGTGTGCTAATAGGACTAACCAATATTCACTTGTTGGCTACCTTGAAACTTCGAGAAGGTCGACAAAATGAGCCGATTGCGACAAAAACCCGTATCGGTTGGTCAATCTACGGATGTCAGCGAGGAAATGTAGAAGTTATGCCACACCGACAACTGCATATCTGTGCGAAACCAGCCGACGAAGATCTGCATGATTACGTACAGAGCTTCTTTTCCATAGAAAGCCTTGGAATTGCGATGGTTCCCCAGGTCGAAGGTGCCGACGATCGACGAGCACGCAAGATTCTGCAAGAAACAACTATACGGACAAATAGTGGGAGATTCCAAACTGGTCTCTTATGGAAACACGACGGGATAGAGTTTCCGGATAGCCGTCCGTTGGCAGAAAAGCGGTTGAGGTGTCTAGAGAAACGGCTGTCGAAAGACCCGCAACTTTACGATAACGTTCGACGACAAATGCTGGACTTCTTAGAGAAGGGCTATGCACACAAAGCTACCACAGAAGAGTTGCGCAGTTTCGATCCACGTCGAACCTGGTATCTTCCTCTCGGTGTAGTTCTCAACCCCAGAACACCGGGTAAAGTGAGGATTATCTGGGACGCTGCCGCAAAAGTTGAAGGCGTTTCACTCAATTCGATGCTGTTAAAAGGACCAGATCAGTTGACTTCGCTTTTATCCGTGCTGTTCAAGTATCGCGAGCGGGAGGTGGCTATTTCAGGAGACATCAGAGAAATGTTCCACCAGCTTTTGATACAAGAGGAAGACCGTAGTGCACTACTTTTTCTATGGAGAAACTGCCCAAACAGCCCGATCGACATAATGGTGATGAACGTTGCAACATTTGGTGCATCGTGCTCCCCAGCGCAATCGCTATTCGCCATGAACTTGAACGCTACTGAGAACGAAGCTGATTATCCGAGAGCGGCCGCTGCAATCAAACATCGGCACTATGTAGACGACAATTTGGACAGTGTCGACACAGAGGAAGAAGCAGCGGAATTAGCACTGGAAGTAGCAGAGGTCCATTCCAAAGCCGGGTTTGAAATAAGGAATTGGCTGTCAAATAGAACAACGATACTTGATAAAATCGGTGAAGTAAAACCCGGTTCCGTTAAATGTTTCGGTGCAGACAAAGAAACAGGCACGGAGAGGCTTCTCGGGATGGTTTGGAGGCCAGACGAAGACTTCTTTTCATTTTCATTGAGCTTCCGTGAAGATCTGCAACAGCTAATCGAAGGAGAAATAGTTCCGAGCAAGAGGGAAATGTTGAAGATTACAATGAGTATCTATGATCCTCTGGGTATCGTGGCAGCCTTCGTTATTCATGGGAAGGTTCTTGTTCAGGAAGTCTGGAGGGCCAAAATCGATTGGGACGAAAAGATTCCCTGGGAAATTTTCTGCCGTTGGCAACAGTGGCTTGCCGTACTCCGTAAGATGAATACGGTGAAAGTCTCTCGTTGTTACTTCCCGGGATACAGCATCGAATGTTACAACTCCTTAGATTTGCACATCTTCGTTGATGCAAGCGAGGAAGCCTACGCAGCAGTCGCTTATTTTCGCGTAGTCGACAATGGTCGTGTTAGATGTTCTTTGGTTTCTTCGAAGACGAAGGTAGCTCCAATCCAGCCCCTTTCGATACCGCGCCTCGAACTTTTGGCAGCGGTACTTGGCGCTCGTCTGCGACAGACAATCGAAGAAAAACATTCTTTGGAAATACGTCGAACATTTTTCTGGAGCGACTCATCCACTGTTATCGCCTGGATTAGTTCGGATGCTCGGCGGTATCGGCAATTTGTAGCATTCCGAGTCAATGAAATCCTTAACCTATCATCGATTAACGAATGGCGATGGGTGCCCACAAAACTCAATGTGGCTGACGAAGCCACAAAGTGGGGGAAAGGCCCTTCCTTTGACTCAAAAAGCCGATGGTATCATGGACCTGGTTTTCTGTACGACAACGAAGAAGAATGGCCGAAGGACTGTCGATACGAAGTCAACAATACAGTGGAAGAACTTCGACCAGCCTTTGTCTGTAATCACCACGTTACCGAACCAGCAGTTGACTTAGAACGATTCTCTCGGTGGGAGCGATTGCTGCGGAGCGTAGCGTACGTTTTGCGGTTCATCGACAACAGAATGTGGCAGCACAGGAAAACTTCCTCAAAGATAGGCGCGCTGTCCAGAGATGAACTACAAAAAGCAGAAAGGTGCTTGTGGCGAATAGCACAATTCGACGGTTTTCCGGACGAGGTGACGGTGTTCAAATACAATCTACGGTCAAATTCCTCGCATCGTCGGAGACTAGAACGAAACAGCCCTCTTATCAAGTTAACTCCAGCGATCGACGAGTACGACGTATTGCGCATAGACGGGCGTATCCAGGAAGCTGACTTCGTGGACTTCGATACTAGAAATCCAATTATCTTACCTAGAAGACATCGGGTGACCACTCTACTACTGGACTGGTATCACCGAAAGTTCCAGCATGCAAACGATGAAACGGTGGTAAACCAAGTCAGGCAGCGTTTCTACATACCAAGATTACGAGTTCAGGTACGCCTTGCAAGGAAACAGTGCATGTGGTGCCGAGTTTATAACGCTACTCCAACAATACCAAGAATGGGACCGCTTCCAAAAGCCAGATTAACGCCGTTTTGTCGCCCATTTACTATGGTCGGAATCGACTATTTCGGACCATATAATATACGATCACCAACAGGAAGATGTACGTTGAAGCGGTGGGTTGTCTTATTTACCTGCTTGACAATCAGAGCAGTTCACGTAGAAATTGCAGCCAACCTATCGACGGACTCCTGCAAGAAAGCGATTCGGCGGTTCATCGGACGCAGAGGTGCTCCACGTGAAATCTTCTCGGACAATGGTACCAATTTCGTTGGTGCGAGCGGAGAATTGGCCTCAGAAATACGGATTATCAATAGAGAAATCAGTAGCACGTTCACTGACATCCAGACACAGTGGCAGTTCAACCCTCCATCGGCACCACACATGGGGGGATGCTGGGAAAGGATGGTGCGCTCCTTCAAAACTGCTTTAGGAGCCCTTCCGACCGTTCGCCTGTTAGATGAAGAAGCGTTTGCTACGGTACTCGTCGAGGCGGAATCTATGATCAATTCCAGACCATTGACCTTCATCCCACTAGAGACCGCTGCACACGAGTCTTTGACGCCAAACCATTTCCTTCTCCTCAGTTCTACTGGTGTACGACAACCTATCAAAACCCCTGTAGACGATAAGGCTGCAATACGTAATAGCTGGAATATGATTCAAAACACACTTGATGAATTTTGGCGGCGATGGGTTGAAGAATACCTTCCGACCTTAACCCGGAGAACAAAATGGTTCGAAGACGTCCAGCCGATACGAGAGGGTGCGCTAGTAGTGGTAGTTGACGGGAATGTTAGGTATCGGTGGCAAAGGGGGCGAGTAGTACGAACATATCCGGGTAAAGATGGCACTGTACGTAGGGCCGATGTGCAGACATCCTGCGGCATCCTACGACGACCAGTCGTCAAACTAGCTTTGATCGATGTGGATAAGGAAAGTGACACCGAAGCAACAGTTCTGGTGACACGAAGGGCGGAATGTTAGGATTAATCATCAGAATAGACCCCTCGATCGTTCGTCTAACGGATGGATCGCAGGCAGCTTCACACTAGGCTAAGCAAAACCCCAATACACATACAACATGCAATAGAGCTCCTCGTCATTGTTTGCCATCATGTCGGATACAATTAATATCAGCTAAAGTAGTAAAAGACAGAATCTGTTTCCAATTGTTAAAATCTATTTTCTACACCATTAGTAAGAATTTATTGCTGTTTATACCTAGAAATTGTTCAACTTATACTAAATTTCTTCTTAAACTAGGTTTCCTTAAGCTAACTTACCTAGAAGCATATTTGTTCGCTGAAAAATACTTAATGAGGAGATTAAATGTAAGTACAAACGCTATTGTTCGGCATGCAAATGATTAATAAAACTATTTACAGCTTCGAGCTAACTTTCGAGCAAAAATCGAGTTTGCTTCGGAGAATCCGAATACTTCAGCAACAGGTTTTATCATGCATTTCTATCCCCATATAACAGGAGATGTAGCAGTAGACGATAAGCAGACTCTCATCATGTGTTGCGGATAAGTGCGATAAGTGATAAATACTCTCAATTTTCGCAAGATTCAACCCCTGTCTATCAGTGTTGTAAAAAACTCAATTTCTCATCACTCACGCTTGAAATTTTTCATGCGTAAGTTGACTACTGAGTTGTCAAAAAATCATGGATAATTTGGCTCACCTGTTTTACTCATTCTCTCCTATTTCACCAGTTTACTCACACACGGCAATAATTTGTTGTTAGACTGGTAAAATTGAAGTGAACCTTTCTAACATAAACAACAACATTAGGGTTTCACAAGTTTTTGATGGGTTTTGCGACTGAATCATTTTGAGTTGATTGAGCGATTTGGCTTCAAAATCTCAAGCGTGAGAAAAATTTCTCTTCATAACTCGATATCTTAAAAACAATCTCCCCTTATTTAATTAAACATGGACTACTACTTGTTTTGAACTCTATTGTGACTTGCAAATTATAATGAATGTTTCAAAACATAAAAATATAAGTTTTGGTTTTCAGCTAAAATATCATGATTTATCGAGCACTAAGGGTGCCGGTGCCATTAGTGGACTACCTAAGCTTTAAAAAATCATAACATAGTAACAAAAAGCCTTAAAATAGATCTTTTGGCGTCAACAGAAATATTTCAACCTCTACTATATGTGAAAAATATAAAAAGAGTGATAAAATTATGTTTTGAGCAAAAAATCGCTTGAGCCACTATTTGTACACGTGTTCCAGTAGTTGTGCTAGAATGGGGATGATACAAGGTATTACTAACAAAATAGTTAATTTTTATATAGGTGTAACATTTTTCCCTCGTAACATCAACTAATATCGTTCGAATGAAGCATAAAGATCATCTCTGGGACTTTTTTTTTATTTTTATACATCCATTTCAAAAACTGCTCCCATCCGTTGATCCACTACTGGAACACGACGGCAACTACTGAAGCAAGGGAGAATTTTGTTTGCGTTAACTTGGTTATTTATAAGACTTTTTGATAAGATAGAAAGCTGAAATTTGGCAAATCGACTAAACTAGATGCGATCTATCCACCAAAAATAGCGTATGTCATTTTTATCGAAAAATATACGTTTTATTCCATAGTCCAATCTACTGGTACATTACAACCATTGGTACTGGCACCCTAGCTTTTTTTCTAAAAAGTCGTCGAGAAATATTTTCCAAACTTTTATCAACCAAAATAGTATTGCTAGCTAATAAAAGTTATCATAAATATATTGAAAGTAGCGAAGTTGCTTATATTGAATGTCGATATGTTCTGTAACTCGATAACTCTGTAAGTCGATGGTCTCTTTAATATTGAGTTATGGAGAGTCGACCGTACATGTTCTATCCAAAACGTAATACAGTATCGGACATGTAAAATGCACCAAAGCCATTTAGTTCTAAAAATTGAAATAAATTCTAGTTTGTCTCAAAAAATTAAAAGATTTGGTTGAGAAACGGCGGATTTATAGCTGTCTGCAGCTGATTATGATTGTGTGGCGGTGTGGTGTATTTTATATGTCCGATACTGTATAACATGATAAAAGAACAAATTTTTAAAGAATTTTCAATACAACTTCATTTTAAATTCTTCTCATTTCAAGAACAAAACTCCCAAAACATTAGCCCAACTCTCGCGCGTTTATTACCATGCACGTGCCGCCTGACTCGACTCACCATAATCCTTGAGGCGTCTCAGCGTTTCGATAATGTTCCACAGTTCCACCCGATGGGCACTGAGACAGTACTGCTTGACGATGCCCAGATAGGCGGTAAACGTGGGTCCCAAGCAGTCACACACGAGGGCAATGTCGTTGGCATGCTCCAGGGCAAAAAGAATCGTCGCCAAATCCATGATCACCATCGAGATAAAGCAGACATGGAAAATCGTCCGGCTTGACACAGTTTCGTGACGCTTTATTCCAATCAGGGCAAGACACAAAAGCTGCACCCGGAGAAACTTTTCCCGGTCCCTCCCATTTTGGGTGGGCGCCATTCGTTTCGTCTTTGGTGACTTGGCGGCGCTCGCTGTCGGAAATATTGGCCTAACTCTACTCCACTCGTCTCAGAAGCAAATCGGCTCGGGACGTTGCCTTTATATATTGGCACTGTAGTTGTTCACGTCATCATGTTGAAGCAAGGACGACAGTGGAGGCGGTCTTTGCTGAACGTGAGAAATTAGGACACAGACGACAGTGCTTTCAGACAGCATATAATTGCAGTATCAACCTTGAATAGCAACGAACGTGCTCTAAAAGTTTGATGGCATTCAGAGAGTTGAGATTTGTAGAGAATTGATTTTTGTCTAATAATTTCACTGAATTTTTGGCTGACCTTCAACTTAATGAGAAAGGCATTATACATTTGCATATCCAAAAAAAATTTTCACATTCACATTTCGATTGGATTTATGTATGCTTATGAGGGTTATAGGGTTATAGCGATCATGAGAAATATCATCGACGGAAAACTAAATATTAGCGTTCTATTCAATCTCAATAAAACTATGACAAAACTGAATACATCATTTTAATTTTCAAATTATCTAAGGTAGCGATCTCGAAGATCTCTTTACACCTATGAGAAATTTCGACAAACCATGGTTGAAAAATAAATATTTCTATAGCAATAAAAAGTATAAGGAGCTTGACACGGATTTATTAGTCAACGGATGCATTATGTCAGAACAAATGTCCAAAAATCGATAAAAAATTATACGTACACTGATATCAATGTTACCCCGTATAAACTAAATCGAAATATCGCATAAAAAAACATACTTAAAACTGCCGAAAAACATAATCTAGCATATAGTGACGAGCGTTGGGTGCCAGAACTAGTTTAGATATGAGACTTGCAGCATATATATTTTGAAATGAAACGTTTTATAAATATCCAAAAAATGTTCAATAATATCCAGAATTACCGTATAATTATCTTTAATGTCAAACCTAATTTAGAACAATCAAGAGTAGCTATCAGACAATGCAACATTAAAGAAATATCGTTAAATGAAGTCGAATCACAGCTTTTTTGGAAGATTATACATGTGGGACTGTAAATAATCAACTTCTCCCCGCTGTTCAATTACACCCCGAATAACGGTTATTTTTTTTAATTTCTTTATTAGTATCATTCCAAACAGTACATTCATTTCTTATATCTAGGTGTTCTGTGTTATTAGACAACACTATCATCCTAATTTGGTAAAACAAATTTAAGATTTTATTAACATTTTGTTAACAACATATAACATTTCATTTGCCGTAGCAGTTCAGATTTTTTACAGGTGAGTTGATTTCACCTGCTTATAAGAGAAAAAAAAACGCTTTAAATATACTTAACCTAACTTAACCTAAACATATAACGCATTAATCGTGGCAATAGAAGATTGTAACGATTTTTGCCTGAAATTATTTATTATTTTTTTTGACATTTGTTCCAATGTTTCAACAAACAACAAACAACTCATTGGTACTATACCAGGGAGGAAGCTTCATAATCATTTTCAAAATTTTATTTTGAATTCTCTGCAGAGCTTTCTTCCTGGTATTACAACAGCTAGTCCATATTGGTACAGCATACAACATGGCTGGCCTGAAAATTTGTTTGAATATCAAAAGCTTGTTCTTAAGACAATGTTTTGATTTTCTATTAATAAGGGGATAGAGACATTTTACATATTTATTACATTTGGCTTGAATGCCCTCAATGTGATTTTTGAAAGTTAAATTCTTATCAAGCATGAGCCCTAGATACTTAACTTCATCTGACCAATTTATTGGAATCCCTCTCATCGTGACAACATGTCTACTTAAAGGTTTCAAATAAAGAGCTTTTGGTTTATGTGGGAATATTATTAGTTGAGTTTTAGAAGCATTAGGAGAAATCTTCCATTTTTGCAAGTATGAAGAATAAATATCCAAACTTTTTTGCAATCGACTACAGATGACACGCAGGCTTCGACCTTTGGCGGAGAGGCCTGTGTCATCCGCAAACAAGGATTTTTGACATCCCTGAGGTAACTCAGGTAAGTCAGATGTGAAAATATTGTATAATATTGGTCCCAAAATGCTGCCTTGAGGAACACCAGCTCTTACAAGAAGTCTTTCAGATCTGGAGTTCTGATAATTAACCTGAAGTGTACGATTTGACAGATAACTTTGAATTATTCTAACAATGTATGTTGGAAAATTAAAGTTTTTTTTTTAATTTTACGATCAAACCTTCATGCCAAACACTGTCGAATGCTTTTTCTATGTCTAGAAGAGCAAGACCAGTAGAATAGCCTTCAGATTTGTTGGAACGGATCAAATTTGTTACACGTAAAAGTTGATGAGTGGTCGAATGTCCATGGCGGAATCCGAACTGTTCATTGGCAGAAATTGAATTTTCGTTGATGTGGACCATCATTCTGTTCAAAATGACCTTCTCAAAAAGTTTACTGATGGAGGAAAGCAAACTGATTGGACGATAGCTAGAAGCTTCTGCAGGATTTTTGTCTGGTTTTAAAATTGAAAAAACCTTAGCATTTTTCCATTTATCAGGAAAATATGCTAATTGAAAACATTTGTTAAATATATCAACTAGAAATGATAAGCTACTTTCTGGAAGTTTCTTGATGAGGATGTAGAAAATTCCATCATCGCCAGGAGCTTTCATATTTTTGAATTTTTTAATAATAGTTCTCACTTCTTCCAAATCAGTCTCCCAGGCATTTTCGAAAACGTTCTCTTGATTAAGAATATTTTCGAAGTCCTGAGTAACTTGATTTTCAATTGGACTAGTAAGTCCTAAATTAAAATTGTGCGCACTTTCAAACTGCATAGTAAGTTTTTGAGCTTTTTCGCAATAAGTTAGTGATTATTTGTTTTCCTCTTTCAATGCCGGTATAGGCTTCTGAGGGTTTTTCAAGATTTTAGATAATTTCCAAAAGGGCTTAGAGCCAGGGTCCAATTGAGAAATTTTATTTTCAAAATTTTTGTTTCTTTATTGAGCAAAACGCTTTTTGATTTCTTTCTGCAAATCCTGCCATATAATATTCATAGCAGGATCGCGAGTGCGTTGAAATTGCCTTCTCCTCATGTTTTTAAGACGGATCAAGAGTTTAAGATCATCGTCTATAATCACGGATTCAAATTTTACTTCACATTTTGGAATTGCAATGCTCCTGGCTTCAACAATGGAATTTGTTAAAGTTTCAAAAGCATTGTCAATATCAAGTTTAGTTTCTAAAGAAATGCTAACATCAAGATTAGAGTCAACATACGTTTTATATATATTCCAGTCGGCTCGTAAATAATTAAAAGTAGAGCTGATAGGATTGAGAATCGTTTCTTGGGATATTTGAAATGTAACAGGGACATGATCAGAATCAAAATCAACATGAGTTACTAATTGGCTACAAAGATGACTAGAGTCGGTTAAGACCAAGTCAATCGTAGATGGATTTCTAGAAGAGGAAAAACATGTAGGGCTATCAGGGTATTGAATTGAGAAATATCCTGAAGAGCACTCATCAAATAAAATTCTGCCGTTGGAATTACTTTGAGAATTATTCCATGACCGATGTTTGGCATTAAAGTCACCATTGACAAAAATTTTTGACTTATTGCGAGTCAATTTTCGCAAGTCAGTTTGGAGCAAATTAACTTGCTGCCCAGAGCATTGAAAAGGCAAATAGGCAGCTATGAAAGTATATTTACCAAGCTGTGTTTCAACAGAAACACCTAAAGTTTCAAAAACTTTAGTTTTAAATGATGAAAACAGTTGATGTTTTATACGCCTATGAATGATGATTGCAACTCCCCCACATGCCCCATCAAGTCGATCATTACGATAAACAAAAAAGTTAGGATCTCTTTTGAGTTTAGATCCAGGTTTTGAAAACGTTTCGGTAATAACTGCTATATGCACGTTATTTACCGTAAGAAAATTAAACAGCTCGTCCTCTTTACCATTCAGAGAACGAGCATTCCAATTTAAAATATTTAAATTATTATTTGGATCCATTAGAAAAATGTAATCCAATAACAAATTGATTTGTAGATTTTACACCTACTTGGACTGCTTCAGTCATAGTGGTGGCTTTGAACATTGCATCAATCATTAGATTCAATTGTTCAGTTAGAAAATTAAAATCAGAGGCAGACATGTCATGTGATTTCCCATTAGAATTTCCGGTAGACGAAGAAGCGGAATTACCTGTGGCGGTAGGGTTTTTTCCATTTGATTTTAAACAAGTAGAATGGGTACCCATGGATCGAACAGGGGAGGAGTTCAAATTTACCGTGGGTAGATACATTCGAAATTGAAAGATTCGAACGGCTACTCGACGGATTAAAATTAGTTTGTGAATGAGCATGATTATGATCTTCCTGATGGGTATGATTCATGATCAAGCGATCGTTAACTGAAAAATGAGCATTGTTCGATACTCTACCAGGTAAATTGCGGAAACGACCGTTATCGTAACGGATATTATCTTTCATCTGCCTGGCACGAGCCTCAATGACCCTTTTGCGTGAAGGGCATTCCCAAAAGTTAGCTTTATGAGGGCCCTTGCAATTGGCACATTCAAACTTTCTGGTATCTTCTTTCACAGGACAGACGTCCTTAGCGTGAGAAGAACCTCCGCAAATCATGCATTTAGCATCCATGCGACAATTTTTTGTACCATGACCCCACTTTTGGCACCGACGGCACTGAGTGGGGTTCTGGTAATTTCCTCCAGGTTTCTGGAAATGTTCCCATGTCACACGGACATCGAACATAAGTTTTGCTTTTTCTAAAGCTTTAATATTATTTAGTTCTTTTTTGTTAAAGTGAACTAAATAATATTCTTGAGAAAGCCCTTTCCGAACAATGCCAGATTGGGTTCTCTTTTTCATAATGATTACTTGGACTGGGGAAAATCCAAGTAAATCATTTATTCCATTTGTGATCTCTTCAGGTGACTTATAGTCACTTGAGAGACCTTTCAAGACAACTTTGAACAAACGTTCAGTTTTGTCGTCATAAGTAAAAAACAAAATTGTGCTTCTTCTCTTCAGGATGTCTGAGAAGAAGTTCACGATCTTTAAGAGTTTCCGGCAAAACGCGACAGTCTCCTTTCTTTGCGATTTGGAAGGAAACCTTGATTCCCCTAATGGAGTTCAAGATCTCCTGCCTAAATCCCTCAAATTCGGAACAACTGACTACGATAGGCGGCACTCTTTGCTTCCTCACTTGAATCAAAGAGCCTGGGCTAGAGGCTGCTTCGATTTGGTGTTCGGAAAATTTGTCTAGAGCATCGAACTGATTGCTCATTTCGATACAATTATTCATTTCACCCTTGGAAGAAAGTTCGCATTCCGGGGAAGCGTCCTTTCTTCCATTCTTGCCACGTGTAGTGACAGTTTTAAAACCCACTTTTTTGGAAGGAAGTAGTGAATACAGAGATTCACCCTTCCTTTTGTTAGTTGTTGATACCATGTTTAGCTAATAAACGAAAGAAGACGTGACCTTCGAGAGGTTTTTTCCCAAGACGGTGTCCAAGAAGGATTACCACAGCTAGCTTTCGCCAACGGGTCCAACGAAAAATCGAAGGCACGGGTCCAAACAAGGATCGTAAAGGGATCAATAGTAGAGAAAATAGTACTGAAAAGTACTGTTTTAGTAGCACTGAAAAGTACCGTTTTTAATTTTAGCACTGAAAAGTACTGATTTATTGCTTTAGGTAGTTTTTTAGAAAACTTCCAAGAGCAGAGAGAATTCGTGTACGCACAGCACGAAGGTACGCACTGTATATAACTGTAATAATGGTAGCTTATCCCAAGCCCTATTGATTGGATCTCTGTGTAGTTCCAATTATTCTGTTCCATCACGGGGTATCAACTACAAAGTATGCGGTCATCTATGCTCAAGCTCAAATACATATCAAATTACCCGTTTGAATTTCTTACTTTTATCTACTTACCTTCTTCCATAAAATGTTAATATATGTGTTCGCATTTGACACAAAACATCAAAAAGCGTATTGTTGAGTGACAAACCTGCAAGTAAATTTAAAAATGAACAAATGTTAGTAACAGATAACATATTTGAATGTTGTAGCTTAATGAAAAGGTTTATTTCTTAAAATAAAATCATTTCTATAAGAACATGGAAATGGACGCTGCCTTATTTGTGATTTTGCGCAACATAAATATTTGTGTACCTGAAGGAATAAAATAGACCCCTTTGTGCGGTCCTTATCCTCTTGCCCAGCAACTCCTATCCCTACCTCCTCGTGGTACTGGCCGGGGTACGAGTAACCTTGGGGAAGATCGGGTAACCAACCCCCGGTGGGAACTTTGGTCGTATGCTGACAGGGAAGGGGGGGTTTGCTTTTGCAAACCTGGAGCGTCTGTACTCCACGTTAGGAGCGGCTCACAACAGCGTCTGTTCCCCATGTCAGGGGCGGCTGATCATCGTCCGAGTGCCAGAGAAGGACTCTAAGCTAAACTGCGCACTATGGCCCTCCGAACATTTAGGGGGAATGGTCCTCCGGAAATCTAGGGGGTTGGTGTCAGGCCCTGCAAGCCAACCGTAAAAACACATCAGCACAGGAACGTCAACGAGAGAATACGGACCGGAACAATCGGCAAAGACCACAGCGACGAAAATGGACTAGCGATTGGAAACTCGGTACGTGGAACTGCAAATCTCTCAACTTCATTGGAAGTACTCGCATACTCTCCGATGTACTGAAGACCCGCGGTTTCGACATCGTAGCGCTGCAGGAGGTGTGCTCGACAGGAGCATTGGTGCGAACGTTTAGAGGTAATCATACCATCTACCAGAGCTGCGGCAACACACGCGAGCTGGGAACAGCTTTCATAGTGATGGGTGATATGCAAAGGCGCGTGATCGGGTGGTGACCGATCAATGAACGAATGTGCAAGTTAAGAATCAAAGGCCGATTCTTTAACTTCAGCATAATCAACGTGCATAGCCCACACTCCGGAAGCACTGATGATGACAAGGACGCATTTTACGCGCATTTACTGCATTTTACGCGCATTTTACTGCCCAAGCCACGACGTCAAGATCATCATAGGAGATTTGAACGCTCAGGTTGGCCAGGAGGAGGAGTTCAGACCGACGATTGGAAAGTTCAGCGCCCACCGGCTGACGAACGAGAACGGCCTACGACTGATAGATTTTGCCGCCTCCAAGAGCATGGCCATTCGTAGCACCTATTTCCAGCACAGCCTCCCGTATCGGTACACCTGGAGATCACCTCAGCAGACAGAATCGCAAATCGACCACGTTTTGATCGATGGACGGCACTTCTCCGACATAACCGACGTCAGAACCTATCGTGGCGCCAACATTGACTCCGACCACTACCTGGTGATGGTGAAACTGCGCCCAAAACTATCCGTCATCAACAATGTACGGTACCGACGCCCGCCCCGGTACAATCTCGAGCGGCTGAAACAACCGGATGTCGCCAATGCGTACGCGCAGCATCTTGAGGCAGCGTTGCCGGATGAGGGCGAGCTCGATAGGGCCCCTCTTGAGGACTGCTGGAGGACAGTCAAAGCAGCCATTAACGACGCTGCCGAAAGCGTTGTCGGATATGTGGAACGGAGCTCAAGAAACGATTGGTTCGACGAGGAGTGCCAGGAGGTTTTAGAGGAGAAGAATGCAGCGCGGGCTGCAATGCTGCAGCATGGTACGCGGCAAAACGTGGAACGATACAGACTGCAGCGGAAACAGCAAACCCGCCTATTCCGGGACAGAAAGCGCCGCCTGAAAGAGGTGGAATGCCAAGAGATGGAGTTGCTGTACCGTTCTCAAGAAACGCGGAAGTTCTATCAGAAGCTCAACACATCTCGCAAAGGCTTCGTGCCGCGAGCTGAGATGTGCCGGGATAAGGATGGGAGCATCTTGACGGACGGACGCGAGATGATCGAAAGGTGGGAGCAGCACTACGATGAACACCTGAATGGCGCAGAGAACACAGGCACAGAAGGTCAGGACAGCGAAGGCGATGGCTACGTCAGCACAGCGGACAGCGGAAATCAACCAGCTCCCACGATGGGGGAAGTTAAGGATGCCATGCAACAGCTCAAGAACAACAAAACCGCTGGCAAGGATGGTATCGGAGCCGAACTCATCAAGATGGGCCCGGACAAGTTGGCCGCTTGTCTGCATCGGCTGATAGTCAGAATCTGGAAAACGGAACAGCTACCGGAAGAGTGGAAGCAAGGCGTTATATGCCCTATCTACAAAAAGGGCGACAACTGGAGTGTGAAAGTTATCGTGCAATCTCCATCCTAAACGCCGCCTATAAAGTGCTATCCCAGATTCTCTTCCGTTGTCTATCACCTATAGCAAACGAGTTCGTGGGAAGTTATCAAGCAGGTTTCATCGACGGCCGCTCGACAACGGACCAGATCTTTTCCGTGCGGCAAATCCTCCAGAAATGCCGTGAGTACCA
Organism: Aedes aegypti; assembly: GCF_002204515.2. Taxonomy (NCBI): domain Eukaryota; kingdom Metazoa; phylum Arthropoda; class Insecta; order Diptera; family Culicidae; genus Aedes; species Aedes aegypti. The sequence continues at coordinate 199,631,619 of NC_035108.1, read as the reverse complement.
TGTCCCTACGCACCATTTGTTCATAGATTTCAAGGCGGCATACGATAGTATCGACCGCATAGAGCTATGGAAAATCATGGACGAGAACAGCTTTCCCGGGAAGCTCACAAGATTGATCAGAGCAACGATGGACGGTGTGCAAAACTGCGTGAAGATCTCGGGCGAACACTCCAGTTCTTTCAAGTCTCGGCGGGGACTACGACAGGGCTATGGACTTTCGTGCCTGTTGTTCAATATTGCGCTTGAAGGTGTCATGCGGAGAACTGGAATTAACAGTCATGGCATGATTTTCACGAGATCCGGACAATTTGTCTGCTTCGCGGACGACATGGATATTATTGGGAGAAAATTTGAAACAGTGGCAGATTTGTTCACCCGCCTTAAACGCGAAGCAACAAGAGTCGGACTAATGGTGAATGCGTCGAAAACAAAGTACATGCTGGTTGGCGGTACTGAGCGCGACAGGGCCCGCCTAGGAAGCAGTGTTACGATAGACGGGGATACCTTCGAGGTGGTGGACGAGTTCGTCTACCTCGGATCCTTGTTGACGGCTGACAACAATGTTAGTCGGGAAATACGAAGGCGCATCATCAGCGGAAGTCGTGCCTACTATGGGCTCCAGAAGAAACTGCGGTCAAGAAAGATTCACCCCCGCACCAAACGCACGATGTACAAAACGCTCATAAGACCGGTAGTCCTCTATGGGCATGAGGCGTGGACTATGCTCGAGGAGGACTTGCAAGCTCTTGGGGTTTTCGAACGCCGAGTGCTAAGGACGATCTTCGGCGGCGTGCAGGAGAACGGCGTGTGGCGGCGAAGGATGAACCACGAGCTCGCTCAACTCTACGGCGAACCCAGTATCGTGAAGATAGCTAAAGCTGGAAGGATACGCTGGCAGGGCATGTTGCAAGAATGCCGGACAACAACCCTGTAAAGATGGTGTTCGCCACGAATCCGATCGGAACAAGAAGGCGTGGGGCGCAGCGAGCTAGGTGGATTGACCAGGTACACCAGGACCTGGAGAGCGTGAGTCACAGTCGAGGATGGAGAGAAGCGGCCATGAACCGAGGGAATTGGCGAAATATTGTTGGCGAGGCTTTATCAAGATAATTGATGTAAAGCCAAATAAGTAAGTAAGTAAGTAAATATTTGTGAATATCAATTTTTACTACGGAAAATAGATATCTTTTTTAAGATTTAAAGACCGGCGGGGTTAGCTCATCTCTTAAGAACTACGGAAAATATTGAATGCATGTGAATTGATAGTCCAATAAAAATTAATCCTCCATTTTTATTATATATTATATTATAATTAAAGAACTTACAAGGACTCATTCGATGCTTCCACGAACTTTTCATATGCTCTTAAAAGATTTCTCTAAGAATTCCTACGATGAGTTCTTTATAAGCTATTTCCATATTATTTCAGTGCTTTCTCCAATTATCACTGAGTTTCTCTTGTGATTACCTTATAAAATCAATCAAACTGGTCTTGAAGTTGAAATTCAACAGATTTTTCTAGAGTTTTGCTTGGCTTTCTAATCTCACCCGAATATTTCTCAAACTATTTCTATCAAATTGATAGAAAAATCCGGCATAGAATGCTAAAGAAATTATTTTAAAATGTCTGCAGTGAGGGCTTTGCTTAGACGTACTTATTACATAAAATTCCGTTTGTTAGTTGAAAAAATCATCTATTCATTTCTCTAAAAAGTTGTGTAAGATTTTCTGGAATTACTAAAGATTTCTCCTAGAAAAAGTACTAGAAATTTTATGATTCTCATCAGAATTGTCAATAAAAAATAAATCGAACGCTGCCTTTGAGGTTGTTATTATTATTATTATCTTTTATTTTAACTTGAATTTTGTAAGAGGAAAAACCCCTTTGAGTGATTTCTTTTTGGAAATCTTTTTAAAAAAGGCACAAAACTTCTGTATCTTTTCAAACAACATTACAAAAATAATTCTTAAATACTAAAGGCTCATCCGGAAATGATCCATATCGGAGCCGTTGGAGTCATCATGAGGATCCTCGTATATCCAAGTAACTTGAGTTAAAATAACTTAAACTCCGAGTGGTACAAAGGATTGGTTATCTGAAAATAAATATAAAAAATCGGGCAGTATCAACTATAATAAGAAATCTAATTAAAAAACCCATATGAAATTTTTAAATTATTTAATTTTTTAAGCGCCAAAATATCTCGAATATATGTAGGTACATTGAGACCCAATCTTGAATTTTTTTCAAAAATATTTCTTCTTGGCAAAACAAAACGAGTACAATTAAAGACAATATGATCTATATCTTCATATGATTCACCACTTTCACAAAGATTAGAGTCCTTGATATTTATGCGGTATAAATGACTGTTACATATATAGAGATTAGACATAAGTCTGGTATAAAAACAAATAAAATTACGGCTGACCAATAATTGATGAAACCAAGGGAAACGCTTCACCTTAGGAAAAATGGAATAACAATAACGGCCTTTATCACTTCCAAGCGATTTGCCAATTATTTATAGAATTTTGTTTCAATTTAGTAAAGTATTCTGATGAAAAAATAGCCCGATTATAAACTATTCCACGAGAAACACATAATTTTGCTAAAGAGTAAGCTTGTTCATTACCATAAATATTAGAATGAGCAAGAACTCAAACAAATTTAATAACAAATCCTCTAGAAAACAAATCGTTCAATATTTCTTTAATAGATAAAATAATTTTAAATTTTTTGAAATTGAAATTTATTGTGCTCGGAGCATGAAGACTACTAAAACTATCAGGACACACCATATATATATTTGGAGCACAATTTCTGATTAAACAACAAGCAAAATGGAGAGCTGTTAATTCAGCAATATAAATAGAACCAGGAGCTTCTAATTTAAAAAAAATGTGCAATATGAAAATTGAAAACTCCAAAACCTGCTATATTATTGGACAAAAACCCATCTGTGAAATAAGTTTGTTCAGGTTACACCCCAATAATTACGTTGAAATAATAATTTTGCAAAATATGAGCGAGCACTAAAATGAATATGTTTCAATTCTTCGTGCAAGGTAAAATCAACACAAGGACGAAAAAAATGAACATTCATGTTATATTCATAGAACCCAGGAGATGAATCTAACATGACATTTGCAGCAGAGCAATAAATGAATGAACTCAATAATCTACTGGTGGGATTAATTTCAAACAAAGATTTTAATATATTAATCATTGGATGATTATTGGAGAAACATTGTAGTAAAAATTTCTAATTTAGTTCATGAAAACGGCATTTAAGAGGAATGATACCAGCTAAAACTTCAATAGATTTAGTATGAGTAGAATTCATTAATTTCAAACAAATTCTTAAACAACAAAATTGGATTTTTTCTAGTTTAGAAAAATGAGTTTGAATGGCACTACCAAAAGTAAAACAGCCATATTCCATTACAGAACGAATGGTTGTTTTATAAAGGGCAATCAAATCACTGGGATGAGCTCCCCACCAAGTTCCAGTGATTGTTCAAAGAAAATTTATTATCTCAAAACAAATTGTTTGAATGTATTGAATATGTTTGTTCCATTTTAGTTAAAAATCAAACCATATTCCAAGATATTTGTATTCAAAACCTGCTCTATCTGATTATAATTTAAATATAAAACAATATCAATTTGATAATGTCTACGAGAAACTATAATAAATTTTGTCTTTTGCACTGAAAAACTAAAACCATTATTATGTGCCCATGTGCCAAGGTTGTCCAAACATCATTGCATAAGATGGCGAATAACTTCTCTACTCTTACCACTGATAGAAATAACCTTATCATCAGCAAATTGACCCATAAGGAATAATAGAAATAATATCTCTAATAAATAAATTATATAAAAATTGGCTTAAACAAGAACTCTGAGGAAGACCAAATTAACTGTAAAGGATCATTTCCGATTCTCCGTTGTGAAAAAAATTATGTTAAATGAAAATAAATTACACAAAAAATTTGCAATTATTAAAGGAAGTTTACAATCAATCATTTTATTATAAAGTAAATCTATCAGTACAGAATCGTATGCACCAGAAACATCAAGATATGTAGAAACTACATCTTGTTTCTTGTTCAATGATAATTCAATATATGATGATAGAAGAGCTTCACAATCACGTGTGCCTCGACCTTTTCTAAACCCAAATTGAGATGAAGAAAATATATTATTATTTTCTGCCCATAATTCAAGACGGTTTAAAATCATCCTTTCCATTAATTTACGAAGGCATGATAATAAACTAATTGGTCTTCTACTTTCAACAAGTGAAGGATTTTTCCCAGGTTTTAAGATACTTACAACTGTAACCATACATGAATGCAGACCATTCATTAACACATTGTGAATTCGTTTCTATACCATCCATTTATCTTGCTGACACCAATACTCTGTCAGTTGAGTATGATCAATATGCTGTCAGTTGATGGCAATGTTGAAAACAATAAATACTCCATGCGCCACTCAGCAGGTACTAGCGTTAGCAATCGGAAATATTTCAATTTCAAATATATTGCGTCGTAGAGAGTCAAAAAATTCCACTATGGAAAATTTCGATTAAAATAAAAGGCTATTGAAATATAGACTCTCTCTAATCCACATTTCGCAGTAAATTGCGTAGCAAAAATTAGGCTTAACCCAATCTAGAGCGCATCGGTTTATTCATTTAAGTGGAGTGCTTTGCCAAGAACAGTCCAAGTTTTTTAGATTGGAGTTCAATTAGTAGACGAATTATTAAACGGTGTGATCCAAATTGATTAAATTAGAAGTAAGTTTCCGTGCGTTGAAATGCTTCCAATCGCAAAACGCAACATACTGTTAGCCATCTATACTTTGGTAGTGCAACTAGTCAGATGATGAGAGATTTGGGGAAAAATGTTTTATTTTCCTGATATAAGACGGTTCACAGTAAAACAGTTAGGTGGAAAATGTAGAAATATCCATTCTCTACAGGGTGCCCGTAAATTATCCGAACATCAAAATATTGGAAAGATGATCTCGCATTGAAAACAATGAAAAATCAATGTCTATTTACCTTTTATAATATATCTATATGTTAACACAAAACACGGTGCTCCAATTACCGTTATTATCAAATAAAATATACCATCCAAACGGCAGTCGACCGTTGATTTCTGATGTTGTTCTGCACCTCTGGGCCGAATTTGAAAAAAATCCTTAGTCAGAATTTTGAGTTACGCCCTTTTGAAGTTTATACGATAGAAATCACTTGAAGTATGTCACTATAACTTGTTTAAACAAACATATTATAATAAAATTTTGTAGTTTTAATTTTTTTATCTGGTTTTAGATATTTCAAAGTACATTTCTCTATTTTTTTATAGACCGACATTTGAAAAGGGCCAATGCTATGTTTAGTTATTACTAATCATCCAATACACGAAAAATAATAACTACCAATCTTTCGCCTGATAGTGATTTGAGGAAGTTGTCCAAAGCAGTCAAATATGTATGAATAATTCTTGGGCAGGATATGCAGATACGCCCTTTTGAAGTGTATGGAAAGAATATTTCATGATGAATTCCGTTCCATCTATAATCAACGATAGGTGCATACATTATCATGTGCGATTGTTCCTTTTCCATTCAGTTTAGCAAGCTGTATACAATTTACAAGTACACATATTGTCTAGACTGACATTAGAAATGGGCCAAAGTATAATTAAAATATATACAAATCAATATATCTGAACAATGACTGTATCAAAGTTGATCGAAAAACTCGAACATCACATATCTGTATTCTATTCAATTCTATTTAATTCTTTTCTATTCAAATCTACTCTACTTAAATTTATTCTATTCTGATCCACCCTACTTGTTCTTATAACATTTGTTTACATCTGCCGATGTTGTAATCATCAATTGCGAGCAAATCATTTGAATGGTACACTTTCGATGTTTGTACGACTTTATAGCGCTGACAGGTCTGCGAAACAGCGCTATGCACAGACTCCGACGCCTGCTCATTATGTCAGACTGCGCGCAGTTGGTAATTAATACAGTGACCATATGTAATAATATGTACAAGAACAAGTAGGGTGGATCAAAATGGAATTAATTGAAGTAGAGTAGAATTGAATAGAATTGAATAGAATAGAACAGACTAGAATAGAAAAGAATTAATTAATTATGAATAGAATACAGATGTATGATATACAGGGGATAGGCAAAATGATTGAGATAGGCAAAATTTTGCCCAAATTCAAATGCTTATAACTTTATGAAAAATGAATGAAATTGGATGCATCTGGAAGCAGTCGACGGCAAATTTGGTCCAGTTTTAGGAACTTCCTTGGCCATGCATATTGGCCACTGGACACCGGAGATGTTCCGGATTTTCTGAGGTCATGTCCAAATGTCATTTTTTCTGTCGCTTGTATTTTTGTGCGGTGTAAAGTTAGATAGATGTTTGCAATTTTCCTAGAAACTAGAACTAATAGGAAGTTGAATGCCACCGGACGCATTAAGATTGGTTGGAAATCTTCAGAAATATGACCATTTCCGTAAAACTGGTTCCGGAAAGCATGGTCAGTCATGTTTGTATTTCCAATCATGTAAATATTATCCGGAGCTATATCCAAGTGGACATCAACCTTAAAAATGATGTTTCCTGCAGCGTATTCAGAACCATTAGATGCACAGACCACTCTATAGAAGGTTCCAGGTGCCCTGGGGGAAGTGGTCAATTAGGAACATATCCGGAACCATATCAATATGGGCATCAAACTTCATGATTTTCAAAGGTTATGCTTTCCGAAGCATTTCCAGCACCACCGGCTGCCATGACCACTTTATAGTAGATTCCAGGTGCCCCGGGGATGTGGCCAATTCGGAACCATTAGATACAGATATGTGATGTTCGAGTGTTTCTATCAACTTTGATATAGTCATTGTTCAACTATATTGATTTGTATATATTTAAATTATACTTTGGCCCTTTTCTAATGTCAGTCTAGACAATATGTGTAAGTATAAATTTGGAATCGTTCAAATATAACGGATCTTAACGCGATAGTGGGAGGAAGAGGGTCTTCGGTAATGTTACGGTTCATACAAATTTTTTAAATTTTCCATACAAAAGCTGTTACGTAGGGGAGGGAGAGGGTCTTAAATTGGAAAATTCTACATTACGTAATATTTGAATCATCCCTTTTATACAACTTGCTCCATTGAATGAAACAAGAACAACCGCAAAGGTGCAATGATTATGTATGCACCTAACAGTTGATTATAGATGGAAAGGAATTCACCAAGCAATATTCTTTCCATACATTTCAAAAGGGCTTATCTGTATGTCCTGTTCAAGAACTATCTATGCATATTTGAATACTTTGGACAATTTCCTAAAATCACTATCAAGCATTAGATTGGTAGATATCATTTTTCGTGTATTGGTTGATTAGTAATAACTAAACAAAGCATTGGCCCTTTTCAAATGTTGGTCTAGAAAAAAATAGAGAAATTTATTTTTCAATATCTACAACAAGATAAGAAAATATAAAACTGCAAAATTTTGATATAATCTGTTTGTTTGAACAAGTTATAGTGACATACTTCATGTGATTTCTATCATATAAACTTCAAAAGGGCGTAACTCAAAATTCTGACTAAGGATTTTTTTCAAATTCGGCCCAGAGATGCAGAAAATTATCAGGAATCAACTGCCGACTGCCGTTTGGATGGTATATTTTATTTGATAATAACGGTAATTGGAGCACCGTGCAAAATACAACTTTAAAAAATTTCGAAATGATTGCTTGTTACTGAGATAGGAAAAATTATTTTTTTCGGAGACGTTTTTTCCTGAGGGCCGCTAGTCATACTGGAGATGTGTTATCCCTAAGGCCTTAAACAGATGAATCCAAATGTCCTATTATTATCTGAAGTAATCTACAGGTTAGTGGCTTAAAGTTAGACTGGAAATAGAAAATTGTACGGTTCAAATCCAGTGAGTTCTATACACATTTTTCTTCCGTCATGAAGCTCGGAAAACAGCTCCCTTTAAGACACCTCAATACATTTGGGTTGGTTTTGCAATAATTTGAAATCAGAAATGTGTCAAACTTACTTCTTAAGAATATAATAAGCCAATGTTTAAAACCATGCAAGAATATTGAATTTATTATGCTTGATTGTATAGAGCCATGCCTTCAAAGCTTGTACGGATAATTTGCGGACACCCTGTTGTTCTACATACGTTTGTTTTTTATATTATTGCACTACTTTCATAAAAATTGAGATCCGGCTGGTAGGAGTACTACTTTGAGGTTGGAAAACCAGGATATGTGAGGTTAGTTTCATTGGAACTTTCGCCTGATTGATTTTTGCCCTGGAATAAAACACGTTTCGGAACATTCTCCGCTGCCTCTAAAAATACCATTGGGAAGAGAAATGAATTCTCTACCATTGTATTTCATTCAATTTTATACATTACTTCACTTAGACGGTGAAAAAAATATTTTGTTCCGAATGTTTTGAAACCATGAATGGGTTTGACATTGCCCTCGTCAACCATCATCATGACGACAGCAGCACACCCCACCGGACGAATTGTCGTATTGGGAGCGTATTAGTGTAAATATTTGAAAATTAATTTGTGTTTTTCTTAAGCGACTAAATTTGTCGAGGAAATAGTTGAATAGAATTTGAAATCATTTGTGAATTTTTCAACTGAATAAATTCAGGTAAGCCTATATTTCAGTTGAATATGAGCATCAGGTATCAGAAGGCCGGCTCCAAAGGCAACGTGGGCACTTAGTCCGGTGTGGAGATTTGTCCAACAGAGTCGCGCATAGTTCGGAGTAGAATCTGGTTTGGAGCTTAGGCCCAATTCGAGCTGCGTCGTGATTCAGTGTAACCAGTAGTGCGCCAGTGTGGACTCCCACCGTTGATCGACTAAAGTTTATGCTGTCGGCGGCTTACCCATCTGCCAGTCGTCTTAAGCAACCGTCTTGCAACAACCGGATGTCACCGCCGTGTCTTCGCTATTCGGTAAGTCGCAAGGTGTAGGCTACGCTACATTCAAAGGCCGTCACTCCACGCATCAAGGGGACGCCTTTACCCCGGTTCATACACCAGCGCGCGAGACACGTGTGAGCGGTGAGAAAGGGTTAGAGCTCAACGCCGGCAACTCGTTGGTGACGACCATCGAGTTGGAAGCAGGCAATTTCGATTTCGAGGAGCGAACACGTGGACGAACTTTGCGCGACATCCTACGTGGGACCCAAGAGGAATTAAGGTCAGACCTGAACATTTTTGCTCACTTGTTCTTATTAGAAAAACCAATTTAAGAAGCGTGACGTCACCCTAGGGAATTAGGTTTATTTGAATTATGTATGTACTCTTTTGAATGTGTGATAAAACTTTAGTCAAATATGTGCCCTTTTATATGCTGTTCTTTTGAATATTATTATTTGAAACTAGTAGTCCCGGCAAACTTCGTCTTGCCATCAAGTTGGCTTTTAAAGATCATCATGAAACCTCCCATGAAAAATGACATTTTATTTTTCTCCCGTTTTACTGAACATCCCGGAAACTTTTCTAAACTTTTCCTTCACACGAACACGTCGGAACCTCTAGAAAAGACAAATGTGAAAGAATTGTGCAAATCGGTTGTCCCGTTCTCAAGCCATTTCGTGACATACAAACACCATTCCATTTTTATTTATATAGAAGATAGATGCTGGTATTAAAACAACAATTTATGTTGAACTTGGTTCCAAGATGTGGAATTTTGGCGAATGATTTTCGGGAAAATGTGATGGTATCACGACACACAACTTTGATTAAGGCCTGTCAATAATTTTTCTTCTAGCTGCTGCTCAGTACAAATTCCAAAACGGACAGTCTCTTCTTCTTCTATCTTTCGTGATATATATTGCTTAGCAATTGAATTGTTTTTTTATGACTTTGCATAAACTGCACTTTCCAACGGTGCCAATGTGCATAGTACTGCAGCAGATATTGCGACCAGGCAACGCCTACGGAAACAGTAGCGTAATTGAAGACGCAAATTGATTTACTGTTCCGCTCCGTCATTGTCTTCAATTTCCTGCTAAAAGCGATGGTTGAACGTTCACTTTGAAACATTTTAGCGCCATCACCCGGCAAATGATTGTTAGAATCCGTGATTAAGAATATTACAAAATACAATAAATTTGATTGTAGCAACACCATATTGTCCAGTAGGTTAACCAAAAACATTCCATTTTTTGGGTGTGCTAACGTAAGAACTTCCACTACAATCACATAAATACGCGACGCGAGACGGAACACAACACTTATTGTTCTTACAAATAAAAAGGATATTAAAAATTACCTTTTTATGTCGACCGGTTTCGGGCTCGATGTTGCCCATTTACGGGACGATGTCCGACCGTCGGACATCGTCCCGTAGATGGGCAACATCGAGCTTGAAACCGGTCGACATAAACAGGTAATTTTTAATATCCTTTTTATTTGTAAGAACAACAAGTTAACTAAAAAATGGAAAGTATTATAACCATACATTTACAATCCATTCTATTCAATGACTTTCAATAAATTTTATTTTTTTTTAATTGTGTTTCTAAAAACATGTGGTGTTGCATGCTAGTCCGTTGTCTAGTTTGGCGCTTCATAAATATTAAAATTATTTATACACAAAAATAAAACAGAAATTTCAGTAAAACAACCTTGCTTAAACATTCGACAATAGATACACAAGGGACTCTACTGTGCACCATAGATTTTATGGTTTTTGAATAAGTTCAGCCATTAAATTAATGGGCAATGTTTTATTCGGGATGGCACTGCCTCTGATGAGGTTCCCTATGGGGGTGTTGCAGATGCTAAGCTATGCTTTTGTTTGGGCTGAGGTTTCGACAAAGCCCATGGATCTAATAATGGCTGCCGTAAAGTGGTCGTATTTCAGTTGACGGATGTGGAATTTAGTCGTGCATATCGTTGGTGGCCGTAGTTGCATTTTGCCTATCGCCTATCATCTCGTCTATGCAAAACACGAATAAAACTGCAACGAGGAGGCCATAAATCAGGGCTCATATATTATCAAAATTTTCATTCGTCTGTTAGGTCGTAAATCGTGGCGATTTTGCCGGAGAAGAATTTTGCCGTTCGCTATTTTGGTGTCATTAGATAAAAACCGAGCCTGGTTGATGCATATTTGATCATGGATTTAAACTCATGAGAGATAGCTTTCAACTCATAGTGACTGTATATTATGTAATGGTTTGTGGCATCATTCAAAATAAATTTTAGAAACTTTTTTTTAATATCATTTCAAGCAATATATTCATTGTAATGTCTATTTGTTCGGAGTAAGGCAACACTTTTATTCCGATTTGCTGAAACTAAATTAAGCATTTATCGAAAAAATATTACATTTACACTATCTCGTTGTAAGCGAAATTCGAGCGCGATTATCAACCGATTATCAATCAATCAAGTTCTAGAAATCGGCAATCGTTGCGTTTCAATATCCAACGCATTTCAGCAAATGGTGTTGCAGCGGACTACCATCAAAAGCTCGACGAGCGGATTAGCGAAATCAACGAAAGCATCAACCTCAGTAATCTGTGGGAGTCTGTCCACGGAGCAGTGAGCACAGTAGCACGAGAAGTAATTGGTACTACTCAACGAAGACCAAGGAACGGTTGGTTCGACGAGGAGTGTCAGAGAATGACGAACGAGAAGAACTTGGCTAGAAGCCGAATGCTGGTGTCTGGTACCCGTCAGAGCAGAGAGTGGTACAAGGAAGCAAGGGCAACCGAAAAACGGATCCATCGCAGAAAGAAAAAGAAGCATGAAGAGGCAGTAATTGCTCAGGCGCGAGAAGCTATGGAACAAAACGACATGCGACGGTTCTACGAATCAGTCAAAGGTATGCGAAGAAAAACAGCGCCGGGAAAGGGCATCGACTGGAGTGCGCCAATTACCGAGGGATAACACTCCTTAATTCGGCATACAAAATCATACCTGGAATTCTGTTCAACAGATTGAGACCGTATAAGGAGTCCTTTGTCAGCGAATACCAAGCTGGCGGGGCGATCAACGAAGGATCAAATGTTTTGCGTCAAATCCTAGATAAATTCCGGGAGTATAACTTGCAAATTCCAGGGGCCTTCCTTAGCCGAGTGTTTAGAGTCCGCGGCTAAAAAGCAAAGCCATGCTGCAGCTGTCTGGGTTCGATTCCCGGTCGGTTTAGGATCTTTTCGTAATGGAAATGTCCTTGACTTCCTTGAGCATAGAGTATCATCGTACCAGCCACAAGATATACGAATGCAAAAATGGCAACTTTGGCAAAGAAAGCTCTCCGTTAATAACTGTGGAAGTGCTCATAAGAACACTAAGCTGAGAAGCAGGCGCTATCCTTCTTCTTCTTCTTGGCATTAACGTCCCCACTGGGACAAAAAGATCCTGGACCGACCGGGAATCGAACCCAGACACCGTCAGCATGGCTTTGTTTTGTAGCCGCGGACTCTAATCACTCGGCTAAGGAAGGCCCCATACGGCAGATAAAGAAGAATAAGTGACGAGGGTGGCGTACGAAGAGCTAGCAGAAGTCGTTATATCATACGTGTCAAATAAGGCGCCGGGACGTTATGATATGCAGAATGATGCCCTAAAAGCGGTAGTCAATGTGGATCAGACATGTTCAGAACCGCGATACAACGCTGAATAGATCAAGGAATCTACCCGGATGTATGGAAGCGACAGAAATTACTGCTACTACCAAAGGGAGCGAAACCACCAGGTGACCCTTTGGCGTCCAGACCTATTTGTCTACTAGATACGACGGACAAGTTGTTGCAGAGGTTGATCCTCAACAGACCTGTCCAACAATCAGTTTGGATTTAGGAAAGGTATGTCGACACTGGATGCTCATTTCAATTCATTAATTTAGTTAACATCTAAACAGATAACACTGTATCAACAATTTTACGATACAATACTCAGTTCGTGGCCGCATCTCTCCATCCTCGGTTCTGCCCCACGCTCGCCAAATCGATGGGCATCGATCCGCCCACCTAGCTCGCTGCGCTCCACGCCTTCTTGTACCAATCGTATCCGAAGCAAATACCATCTTTGCAGGATTGCTGTCCGACATTCTTATCTTGCAACATACCCTGCCCATCGTACCCTTCCAGCATTGGCGACTTTCCGGATACTGGGTTCGCCGTAGAGTTGGGCGAGCCGTTTTCCTGCACATCACCAAAGTTCGTCCTAAGCACCCGATGTTCGAAGACTCCAAGTGCTTGCAAGTCCTCCTCGAGTATCGTCCACGTTTCATGCCCGTAGAGAACTACCGACCTTATGAGCGTTTTGTATATGGTACATTTGGTGCGGGTGTGAATCTTTGTTGACCGCAACTTTTTGTTTAGGTCATAGTAGGCCCGATTTCCACTGATGATGCGCCTCCGTATTTCACGGCTAACGTTATTATCAGCCGTCAGCAAGGATCCAAGGTAGACGAACTCGTCGACCACCTCGAACGTATCCCCGTCTATCGTAACACTGCTACCTAGGCAAGCTCTGTCGCACTCTGCCCCACAAGCTAGCATGTGCTTTGTCTTGGACGCATTGACCACCAGTCCAACTTTTGCTGCCTCGCGTTTCAGGTGGGTGTACAGATCTACCACCTTTTCAAATGTTCGGCAGACAATGTCCATATCATCCGCGAAGCAAACAAATTGACTGGATCTCGTAAAAATCGTATTCCGGCTTTTAAGCCCATCTCTCCGCATAACACCTTCTAGCGAAATATTCAACAACAGGCATGAAAGTCCATCACCTTGTCGTAGCCTCCGGCGGAATCGAATTAAACTGAAAAGTTCGTCTGAATCTTTCACACAATTTTGCACACCTTCCATCGTCGCTCTTATCAGTCTCGCGAGCTTCCCGGGATAGCTGTTCTCGTGCATGATTTTCCATAGCTCTACGCGATCTATACTATCGTAGACCGCCTTAAAATCGATGAAATGTGAGGCGTTAGGACCTGGTATTCAGGACAGTTTTGGAGACTTTGCCGTACAGTAGAGATCTGGTCCGTTGTCGATCGACCGTTAACGAAGCCGGCTTGATAACTTCCCATGAACTCGTTTACTACAGGTGACAGAAGACGAAAGATAATCTGCTATAATACCTTGTAAACCACATTTAGAATGGTGATCGCTCCAAAGTTGTCTCAATCTAACTATCTAAGGGGCATATTACCCCTCCCTTCCACTCCTTCGGTAGCTGTTCAGTATCCCAGATTGTGCCTATCAGCCGATGCAGACAAATGGCCAGCCTCTTCAGACCCATCTTTATGAATTCAGCTCCGATACCATCCATACTAGCAGCTTTGTTGGTCTTGAGCTGGTGAATGGCAGCCTCAACCTCCCTCAAAGTGGGGGCTGGTTGGTTTCTATCGCCCGCAGTACTGACGAAGGCGTTTTCTCCGTTGTCTCGTTCTTCATTGCCTGTGTTCTGAGCGCCATTCAGATGCTCGTCGAAGTGTTGCTTCCACCATCACCTTACGCTTGTCCGTCAAGATGCTCCCACCCTTATCCCTGTACATCTCGGCTTGCGGCACGAAGCCGTTGCGAGATGCGTTGCTCTTCTGATAGAACTTGCGTGTTTCTTGAGACCGGTACAGCTGTTCCATCTCCTCGCACTCCGTCTCCTCCGGGCGGCGTTTTTTCTCCCGAAAGAGGCGGGTCTGCTGTTGCAGTTTCCGTCTATAACGTTCCATGTTCTGTCGAATCCCTTGCTGCAGCATGACCGCCGGGGCAGCTTTCTTCTCCTCCAGAATCTGCCTACATTCCTCATCGAACCAATCGTTTCGTCCATTTTGTCCCACGTACCAGACGTTGCTCTCGGCTGCATTGTTGATGGCTGCTTTCACTGTTCTTCAGCAGTCCTCAAGAAGGGCTCCAGCTCACCCTCTTCCAGTAATGCAGCCTCGAGGTGCTGCGTGTATGCAGTTGCTCTAGGTCATACCGGGCGGCTGTCGGTACCGTACGTTGTTAATGACGGAGAGTTTTGGGCGCAGTTTGACCATCACCAGATAGTGGTCAGAGTCGATGTTAGCGCCACGATAGGTCCTGACGTCGATAATGTCCGAGAAGTGCCGTCCATCAATCAGAACGTGGTCGATTTGTGATTCTGTCTGCTGTGGTGATCTCCAGGTGTATCGGAATGCAAGGCTGTGCTGGAAGTAGGTGCTACGGATGGCTATATTCTTGGAAGTGGCGAAATCAATTAATCATAAGCCGTTTTCGTTCGTCAGCCGGTGGGCGCTGAACTTTCCAATTGTCGGTCTGAACTCCTCCTCCTGGCCAACCTGCGCGGTTAAATCTCATATGATGATTTTGACGTCATGGCTTGGGCAGCTGTCGTACTCGCGTTCGAGCTGCGCGTAAAAAGCGTCTTTATCATCATCAGTGCTTCCGGAGTGAGGGCTGTGCACGTTTATTATGCTGAAGATGAAAAACCGGCCTTTGAGCCTCAACTTGCACATTCTCTCATTGATCGGCCACCACCCGATCACGCACCTCTGCATATCACCCATCACTATAAAAGCTGTTCCCAGCTCGTGTGTGTTTCCGCAGCTCTGGTAGATGGTATGGTTACCTCTAAACGTTTGCACCATTGATCCCTTTCAACAAACTTCTTGCGATGCCGAATCTGCGGTCCTCCAGCACGTCGGCAAGTATGCGTGTGCTCCCAATGAAGTTGAGAGATTTACAGTTCCACGTACCGAGCTTCCAATCGCTAGCCCCTTTACGTAGCTGTGGTCTTCGCCGATTCTCCCGCTTCGTATTCTCTCGCTGACGTTCCTGTGCTGATGAGTTTTTACGGCTGGCTTGCAGGGCCTGCCACTAACCCCCTAGATTCATAGAGGACCTTTCCCCCTAAATGTTCGGAGGGCCATAGTGCGCAGTTAAGCTTAGAGTCCTTCTCTGGCACTCGGACGATGATCAGCTGACCCTGACATGGGGAAGAGACGCTCCAGGTTTGCAGAAGCAAAAGCAAAAGCAAACCCCCCATTCTCTGTCTGCATACGACCAAAGTTCCCACTGGTGTGAGTTGCCGTATCTTCCCTAAGATTTCTTGTAACCCGGTCAGTACCGAGAAGTGGTAGAAATAGGAGTTGCTGGGCAGCAGGCTAGGACCGCACAGAAGGGTCTATTTTATTCCTTCAGGTACGCGAGGTACCAATAGTACACCATGCCCAGCCATTTACTTTGAGCAAACGTTCAGTTTTATCGTCAAGTGTGAAAGTTATGTATGCAAAAGCTCGAGTATAGTGAAAAAGTACGAGAGTACGACACACACCCAAAAGAAAATACAATTATATTTGAACTAAAATATTGATATTAAAATGTGACAAAAGCTTTGGTGCTGACACTAGATATACTGCAAATTAATGTTAAGTTTTCTTTTCAAAATACGAAAACAATCTCAAATTGAACTTTTTCTTCCAAGGAACTCAATTAAACATCCTACATTGCTTGCACGTGCCAGACAATGAACAAAAACCATTTTCTCGACCAAAAAAAAAACAAACCATATTTCCAACACTGTAATCTCACGGATACCCTGTTATTGTTATTTCATCCAACCAGACCGGAAAAGCAAAATAATGATTTCATAATTGCCTCACCATGAAAAAAAATGACCCATTTCTTGGCATTCACATCGGTCAGTCACCAGTAGTGGTGTGCTTGTGTGTGTCTGTTGGTCGGATAAAGAGAGTTTGGGATTTTTCCTCCTTCACGCTTCGAATAAACGATGCCTCAGCATTTCCGCCGCCGGTTGGGCTGTGATTCGTCCGTTTATGATGGCAAATTGTCCCTGGTGTTTGTGTTGCTACCTTCTAAATAGAAAGGAGGTCTGCGAAGGGATAGAACACCAAACGACAAGAGATGCTGCCACGGTGTGTCTAGAAAAGCAACCATCATTCAAAAGATATGATATCCTAGTGTTTGCTTTTTTCAATTTGAAAATTTTCCATCCTTTATGATTTGACGATTTTGCAAGAAAATCTCGTATCTCATTGTGAAGTTTTGATCTTCGAACAACATAAATTCGTAGAGGTGATGTTCAGATCTAACATCTTTCTCATGTTGAAAGTGAACCTGATGATTATTTAGTATGTTTTGGATGGTAAATAATGCAGTGTACGAGATTGTTTCTTCAAATATATAAATATCCCTTGGAAATAAATCTTCAAAACACATTAAGTATGGACAGAAGTCTTTCAAATAGTGTGTGCATTATCGATGATCATGTGTATACATCAATAACGGATTCAGACACACCGTGGCTTCTGTACGGACAAAAACGTTTTCCCCTCAGAGTTCTGTTCCAACTGTTATCATTCGCTTTCATCGTCTCTTCCACAATGGGTCGCAGTTCCAAATGAGATGTCAAATACAGAGAAAGCTCCACTGGCGGCGAGTTCATTTCTCCGTGCGGCACTGGCATAATCCTTAATTGGTGACCTTCAGAGTATTCGACGTGCCCATCCGCACAATCTGCGCCACCCCAAGGAACTGAAGTTGAAGCTGGGAACGGAAGCACATGGCTGGCTGAGAATTCCGTGTAAAACAACTTTGATTGACTAAGCATTGGGTTTGGAAAAGGACAACGGAAACATTTGCTTGTCATTATCGGAGTTGATTAGTAAATTGGTGAATAAATTATGAACCGTGCATAATCATTGGGAACGTTTGTGGTCAAGCAAATTTATACATGTTCTGGAATACTTTTTAAATCAAGTCCATTGGTGGTTGTGTTTATTTTCCAATCGTGCAGTTAATTTAATAATTAGTATTCAGCGAGTACTCTTGTGTACGTCCACGAATTCTATATCCCTTTCGGGACGAACCAGCACAATTGTGCTGTTCGGCACCCTTGACATCGAATGACTATTTCAGCCAATAAATCATTGTTTTACTAAACTTTTTCGATTTCGATTATTGAATTATCATTGATACTTGTAATTAAGCACAACAGCTTTTGTTTACATCGTGTTTAGAAAACACCAGCTCAGGGTAAACAAAAAGTAAACAAACACCGTAAGAATTGAAAAAGTTTTATCTGTCGCAACTTTTCAACTATTCGTTATTTCTAGGTATGCACAGATACGAATCGAGAGTGAAAGAGTCATTCTTTGAAATGGTGAAGACCAAATGAGAATTCTGGACAAACATTTCAAAAGGGCACATCGACATTGGTAAACATTGGCTTTGCAGGACGCTGTTGAGCCCAATTCAACTCGATCACGCTCACCAATACCACTATCAGGAAGAGCTAACGTAAATCTTTCTGATGGTGGTGTTAGTTTGCGTGGGCGGGCTAAAAAGGGCTCAACAGCAACGTTTCTAAAAAAAGGCTCAAGACCTCTTGGGCCCTTTTCAAATGTTTGTCCAGAATTGATTCACACAGCAAATATTTCTGGAGGGACAAAGTGGGACCAGCACAATTGTGTTGGTGCCGGCACTTACCCGGTCGATGTTCGTTGTAGACTACCAATTTTCATTTTCAGTATTTTGATCGAATTAAGTGGCTGAATTTGGTTCTCATGTCCACAATAGTGCATAATATTGCATTAAAACATGAATGAGTGATTTCATACGAATCATAAGGATGATGTACCGTTCGAAAACTATGTAACAGAAACTCATAGCTTTGGTTTAAGAACTTTTATTTTTTATACGTCCATATTTGAAATAGATTGGAAATCACATCTAATGTTTTAAATCTCCTTTAGCAAAGTTTAAGACACAGTAAAAGTTTAGGGGAACGTTCAAAAATTACGTCATTCATTTAGGGGAGTAGAGGTGTATGAAAGTGCGACAGTGCATGTGGGCAAAAGCGTGAAAGTGGACATGGGGAGGATTTAGATTGACTTAAAAACAATGGACGTAATTTTTGAATTTCCCCTTGCTTTGATAATCGATCAATACCATGTTGACGCGATAATCCATTTTGGTGTTCTACAATGTATGCCGGTTCAATATCTGCCATAATATTTATGAAATTTAACAACTGAAGCTGAAAACCTTTACTTACTATTTGCTTCCGAACCACAGAGTCCTTTAAATGGCATACTATTGATGTATGCAGCCCATGCTAGTCTTCTTCTTCTTCTTCTTGGCATTACATCCTCACTGGGACAGAGCCTGCTTCTCAGCTTAGTGTTCAATGAGCACTTCCATAGTAATTACCTGAGAGCTTTCTTTGCCAAAGTTGCCATTTTCACATTCGTATATTATGTGGCAAGTTCGATGAAACGCTATGCCCAGGGAAGTCAAAGAAATTTCCATTACGAAAAGATCCTGGATTGACCGGGAATCGAACCCAGACACCTTCAGCATGGCTTTGCTTTTTAGTCGCAAATATGTTGTTTATGATGTATGAAATGCGTTTGAAATAGTCTACTTAACTATTAAACAATGTATGAAGTTATGGAGGCTAGATTATCCGCTCATATAAAAAATATCGTTTCATTCCTTTTACGTTTAAAAATATATTGTCTTAATCTGTAATTTTGAGACTTAGATAAGCTGATATATTAAAAATAAAAATCTGTACTTTATTGCCGTGCGTATAGTGTTGCAAAGTAACTAGCATTATCGATCAAAGAAGTTTAGGTTCAATTCCCGCTGCAGTATTTTTTTTTCGTCAGATACGTATTACGATTGTGCCATTTGGCGTTGCATGCTAGTCCGTTGATTCGTGTGATGCTTCCTTTAAAGGCCATAATCGTACATAATGCTTTCCAGGAAACTTTCCACAGTAGGATTGACAGCTAAAAATGTACATGCAACCGAAACGAAAGGGAAAACAAAACTTACGAGTATGATCGAGCTTTACATTTTCCTTAGTAATCTAACGGTCACACCGATTGCGGTGTGGAAAATCAAAAAGTCTACTGTTTGCAGCTGTCTTCTCTATTGTCTTATTAGAATCATTGTCAGTGTCTTTATTTTCAAATCTGGAAGTTTCCAAATATTTAAATACATTAAAAAAATTGATTGTTCTATGTAATTTTTAAATTAGCTGGAATATATGTATGTAACAATTTCAAAAATCAAATTCATTCTTTAATATGGTTATTGACCTGATTTTGTCAATCCTTTTTAAATGGGTTTTTGAATTCCCTGTTATATGTAAGTTATCCTTCATAGTTCTTTCAATCCTACACACTACTAAAAACTAATAAAGCACTGACCCGATTTTGTCTGCCCCCGATTTTGTCAGTTTTTTGACCCGATTTTGTCAGCCTATCTTGAATATATCCAAAAATTGTCTTCGTTATGTAGTACCCGTTTACATTAATACTGATGACGATGTTCGATGTCATGCACGCATGGGCGTAGCCAGAGGGGGCAATGGCAATCCTCCTTCCCTCTGTACAAAAGAACAATTTTACTATGAGAATTAATCTTGTGTTTGAATTCTTCAAAGATTGTCTCCAGCACTCGTATCTATGCAGTAGTTACGTCATGGTAGATTATAAAACTTAAAAAGTCTACCAAACATCAGACTTTTTGAAAACATCTTGCCAGACATTGTTCGAAGGTTTTATCAACAGTCCGCAATGGAGATATGCACAGCTGAGTAGTCGACAAACGAATTACATACATTCTCGAGTATCAGTAAATCGTGCTTCGTTACTTGGCAACCTGGCAATTACTTGTTAAAAATTAAAAACCGAAAAACACAGCCGAGTTCACGAAAAAGAAATTTGGTATGTAGGTTCATTCATGAATTCCTCTGAAAATTTCTCTAAAGGTTAAGATGCATCGAAGCCAAACCTCGAATTTTCAAGAGCACATATCTAGAGAACCAGGTAACCGTTTGTACTGGAAATTTAACTCATTGGTCACATTTTGTTACATTTTTTCAGGGTTTTTTTTAAAGTAATATCTCGAAGGTTTCCTTTAAAATTTGCTCCTAATGTTTTATTGGTTTTCTGCCTTGAATAACTCTATAAGCTCTTGAAAGTATCCCTTCAAAACTACATTTTGATGAAATTTGCTCACAGTATTCTTAATGTAGTTTGGCCTAGGACTTATCAATAGTTTCAAAAACTCCTCTTAAAACTGTCTTAGAGATTCCTTCAGAAATTCCTCTAATTACACTTCTATTTTTTTGCAAAATTGATAAGATTATGATTTTTCATTAATTCGACCAGGAATTTCACGAAGATCTTTTTCAAGCATTTAATCATCCCATAGGTATGGAAATAATTTCAGATAGGGTTTCAATGCTAGTACCGTGCACCCCCGCTAATTTGAACGGTACCTCATGCAAACCATCGGGGTTCATTTTTCACCCTAGAAACGTGTTTCTGGTTACCTCTTTCACTGTTTTGTTTTGATTCTGCGTTCCGTTCCACAGCGTTCCATCTCACTTCACTCCGTTCCATGAGCTAAATGACGTTTGAACCATTTTTAATCTGATCGATGTGCAAATTAGCGGGGTACAGATTAAAAAGTGTTCAGATTAAATGTGGTCAAACGAACGGGGGTACCCGGTAATGGACCCCTTAGTAGCTGAAATTCATTCTAGTCGCTTTTCCGCAATGATATCTCAGACGCATATACGTTTTGTGGAATCTAACAACAAATTCAATGTCTTTACTTCATAGGGGAAAAGCACTAATTTTCGACTCACAAGAAATCTGTGCCAATTTTCGGATTTTCGTACAAAGTAGGCCAAAAACGTATGAATGGGTCGAAAATGAGTGCTGGGTCGAAAATTAGTGCTGGGTCGAAAATTGGTGCTTTTCCCCTAGTACGTCTATGAAACATACAAAATCATTCGATTTTTCCAGCGAAATATGCATTTGAAAAACTGTTGTCCGAATGCCTATTATGGACCCTCCCGGGGTCCATAATAGGATTGTTTACAAATTTGACGTTGCGTATTATGGACCCCCCATTTGATTCCCATGTAATCCGGCTCGCTGCCGACGAGCCTATTATGGACCCCCTGGAAATGCGTATTATGGACCCTCTTGTGTGGTTTCATTTACAAAACTGTTCAAATATCTGTATTTATGCGTCTCAAACCAAATATTTTGCCTGAAACTGCTGACAAACAATGTAATCGAAGTTCCCCCGGTGGATTTTCATAGGAATAAAGTTGCTTTGAGTATTAATTTTATGTTTTTCTGTAGGTGGTCCATAATACGCAAAAGATCCATAACCGGCATCGACTACTTATTTATTCACGATTTTATCGAATGTCATTTATGAATACCTCTAAGAACACAAAAAAATCGCAAACTAAAGAAAGTTTCTTAAATTATTATTTTTGAATTTTCATACTGGAAACAATTTTTTCACAACAATTCCAGGTCAAATTCTTGGTGAAACTTTTAAAACAATTCTATAAAAATCTTAAAAACAGTTCTGGATGAATTTAAAAATGTTTTAAAATTTACATAGAAATCTTCAGTTGAAATATTCTATGAATTATACTTAGAGGAATTGCAAGAAGAGCTTCGAGGCAATTACTGATGCCATTCTAAAAGAAATTCTGAAAAAAAAACCTAAAAAAAATTTTCGATTGATTTTTCTTAGGAATTGCGGTGTCCTAAGAAAAATGCTTAGATAATTCAACGGTTGGGTAGAACTAAGATTCAGATTGATGCCGGTTGTCTTACAGGCCAGAGCAAAATTGCCGATCAAAGGGATCCTTTGGCGTGAAATTAGAGAATGAAATTGTGAGGGCCGCTTTTCTCCCTCTGATAAACAAAAAAAAACCTGACTACGCCCATGTCCCTCGCCCCCCTTTAAAAGCTATGTAGGTCGTAAACATAGTTCATAAGCAAATATTAACACGTTAAAATTTGAAAAACAGGAACAAAATATATGTCCCGATTTTGTCAGGTTCCCCATTTTGTCAGCCTATAATTCATCGGGGGGCTGACAAAATCGGGTCTCTACTGTATTACAATGACTTAAATTCCATTTTAAGCAAATAGACTCGATGTAAAAAATAAAATAAAGTAAATTTGATATTGGGAGCCAGATAGCCATAACTGTATGCACGCAGATACTAAGCAAGATCATGCTGAGGGTCCAGCCGATCGAGCATCTTTTCGTAAAGGGAATTTTCTCGACTTCCCTGAGCGTAGAGTATGATCGTACCTGTCACACGATATACACATGCAACATTGGTCGATTGACAAAGAGAGCTGTTAGTTAATATCTGTGGAAGTGCTCATGAGAAGTTGAGAAGCAGGCTTCTTTAGCGTCAGAAAGAAGAAGAAGAAATTTTATGGTAATTATTTGCACTTAAAAACGTCCAAGCTGTCGGGCACAAAAGTGATAGTGTATGTGTTAGGTAAAGTGAGTGAAAGAGGTTGGAGGAGTCTCTAAAAAAATAATTTAATTTTCGAGTCTAGTACACGACTCTGACAACGGCCTTTTAGTGGAGGTCGAATTATGCGTAACTGTCAAAGGATACAAACTGTAGTGGAATAAAATGATATAGTTCCCAATTCGGGTTTCATTTATTTATAGGTATTCCACTAAACAATTCGAAGGTTTATTATTATTTTCAATTTTAATTTTTATTGCATTATTATTTTTGAGGAAAAATCTCACATAATTTAGGAGGATATATACAAACATAGCAAAACAAAGACGATTTGATTGAGCCAATTAGTTTTCAAGTTATTCACACATGTATGTTTACCCATTTTTATATGACGTAGACTAGTTCTTGAATAATCTCGATAAACGTCATCGTCATGTGATGCTTTGAATCTTAGAGAGAATTTCGAAGTATTTTTATCTCTCGTACATTGTTCTCGTTCCATTTATAAAAAAAATCATATTAATTAAAGTACATTATTTTTTTAAATTTCAAAGTGCATTAAAAAAACATAATTATTTCTGAATTTTTGGGTCACCCTATCTCACGAAAGAGCACCCTAATGACGAAATAAAAAAATACGGGTCCAAATTTTTTTAAAAAGGCATGACTTGAACAACTTTTTAAAAAAATAAAAAAAAATATTTTTTTTTTCGAACATCGACCGCCTTGGGGACGGACCAGCACAATTGTGCTGGTCTGAATTTGACCATAAAAAGTTCATGGAGTGATAGAATAGCCAAAATAAAGAATGTTTTGTTCTACGAGATGATGAGTTTATAAGGTAAATTTTGAAATAATCACTCAAATATGGTCCGTCCCGAAAGGGATATACCGACAAAAGTTTTGAAACTACTCAAAGCAATAAAACAGAACTACTCAATGATACTTACTATACCTATCGACCCCTTTACGATCCTTGTTTTGACCCGTGTCTTCGATTTTCCGTTGGACCCGTCAACGAAAGCTAGCGGTGGTAATCCTTCTTGGACACCGTCTTGGAAAAAAAAAACCTCTCGAAGGTCTCGTCTTCTTTCGTTTATTCACTAAACATGGTTGCAACTACAAACAAAAGGAAGGGCAAATCTCTGAATTCACAACTTCCTTCCAAAAAAGTGTCACCAAACATGGCAAGAATGGAAAAGAGGACGTTTCTCCGAAATGCGAACTTTCTTCCAAGGGTGAAATGGATAATATTGATAATTGCATCGCAATGAGTAATCAGTTCGATGCTCTAGAAAATTTTCCGAACGCCAATACAAAACATCCTGTGGCCCAGGCTCTTTGATTCATGTTAGGAAACAAAGAGTGTCGCCTTTCGTGGTCAGTTGCTCCGAATTTGTTTTTTTTTTATATATAATTTTTACAGAACATATTAAAACAGAAATATAATATAATGTGTTTTATTTCTCTTGAATATATATTTTTGTTCATTTTCAACAATTTTATAACAAAATTAAATACATACTTATAAGACCATTTCACAAAAATTGAAATGTCTGGTATTCAACCAGTCACCCCCTAGTCCTAAATGCAATACTAAAACAAATTTACCAGACAAATTTTCATCCAGTTTGGAGACGATTAGGAGGTGCCTCAAGTCGAATTTGTGTTTTTTGGCTATTTTTTACATTCAAAAAATTCTAACGAGAATCTGGAAAAACGAAAATCAAAAAAAATACCACTAGTTGAACGCATTATTAGTACTTTACAACTTTTGACCTCATAAAATTGATTACTGTTCATTAAAGTACCTCTTAAACATACATTTCACTACAGTTTTTGTTCTACGAGATTCTTAACCTCATGCCATTCCTTTGCCATTTCTGAACATTATTGTAGTACACCATTTTCGTATCCGAATAACAGATAAATTGTAACAAATCGGCGGAAATACGACATACCTCATTTCCCGGCAGTTAGAGCTGCTGCCAAATGGCGCAATTGCTGACATGCTACAAAATTGAACATAGTAGCTTTGCTTTTTCAAAGATGAATGATGATTGAAGCAAACATCTAGCAAATGTCATCAATGTAGTCGTGCTTCAAACAATATTCGCATTTGATTTCAAGCAATTACATATGGGATATAGCCTCGAGGTCAAGTTTCTCGACTTCCGATCTTGAGGATCATGTATTTAGTTCAGATCTTCGGCTCCGTAGAGTTTTTAATTAAACATTTAAGCCAAATAAATAAACGTAAAATAGTAAAATAAAATGAAAAGTGTTGCAAGTTACCCCATTTGATGGCACTCAATTTTATGTTTTTAAGTCGGGATTGATTTTGGAATTCTTGATAAAAGAAATGCCTTTAAGACCGATAAATTTGCCCAAGGTTTGCTTAACTACCAAATGAACTCCAATGATTTCTTCAGGAGTCCATTTTGTGACTCTCTCGGACTCCCTCGTTTAGATCTTCAAAAATTCAACGTAGATTTTTTAAGATAACCAAAGAAGTTACCTCAGAGCTTCCATCATGAATTCCTTCACAGATTCTTTCAAACATTTTTCAAGAACATCATAAGTGAGCAAAGAATGTATCCAATGATTTTACCATCATTTACTTAAAACTTCCATCAAGATTCTCATTTGCAATCTCTTCAAGATTTCAACTTTTATTTTCTTCAGGGATCTTCTACTACTTCCTTCAAAAGTTTCGTTCATATTTTAAAAGCCTGATTTGCTACTGAAAAGAAATCGCCTAAGAAATTTCTCGGCGATTCCTTGCAAAAATTTTCTACAGCGACTCCCATTTGAACTGACATTTCTTTTCAACTCGTACTGCAATCAGAAAAAAAGCGCATTCTTAATCGATTCCTTGCAATAATTGCCCATGCATCAAGATAGGCCGAGAAATTACTTGTCAGCAGCGAATCAGGGTGAGAATTCCTTCAGGAATTACTCCAGTGATTGTTAGTAAGATTCCTTCAGGAATTATGCTAAAAATTCTAAGATATCTTCAAAGAATTTCCGCAATCATTTTCGAGGATCAAGATTTTTTCTTCGGAAATTATTGATGAAATTTTTCAAAAATCCAGGAGATATTTCAGAAGGAAATATCAAAGTAACATCTGATGAAACTCAATTTAGTTTAAAAGTATGCCTTGATAAACTCCCACAAAGTTCTCTGAAAGAATTTTTGAACTATTGAGGAAGTCTCGAAGAATTTCGTAAGTGAACTGCTAGGATAATGGGAAATACACGGACACCGGCTTCAGCCATTTAGCTGCACAGACTGTAACTTAACACTAGAAATATTAATAATTACCGGAATATTTACGGAAATTTCTGAAGGAGCTCCATGATGAATCCCAGGTCAAATTTGAAGAGGATTTCCTGGAAGAGTATTAATTATTTATCCTTAGATAATCTCAGGAGGAATTTTAGCAGCAACTCATAAAGGATATGTTGGAGAATACTTGAAAGAATCCATAAAATTCCTGAAAGGATGAATTCGCGTAGATCTTCCTGGAAAAATCCCCAAATGAATTTCATTAAGAACTGTAGAATGTTTTTTTTTTCTTAAGATAACTACTGTAGGAAACTTTGGAAGATCTTCTATAGTTAATACTGGGGAAATCAAATTAGTCACGAAAAGTGTTTTGGTATTCATGGATTTCCTGGAGCATCTCCTAGAACAATGCTGGAAGAATTTTTAGAGACTGATTCTACCACCAAATCAATAGAGACGTTTACGAAGGAGATCCGAGAAGCATATTGTATTAATCACTAGAAGAATTCCTTAAGTTTTTCCTTGAGAAATCTGAAAAGAAATTCCTGAAGAACCTGCGAAAAAAATCACATAATCCCGAAGGTATCTCTGGTACCTCTTGACGCAAGATTCACTGCAAGCAGAATAAAAAAAGACAATTGATTTTTAAGACATTTTTTCCTTAAATAGAGACTTTCAAACTGAATTTTTATCTGCTTGTTTACGTGTTAGTTTTCTAGAAATCAATCATAATATTAATGGTAATTCTAGCCACAATTGGGGGCCCCTATGAATGCGGACCGCACCCACCGCACCCCGCTAGCTACGCTACTGTTAAAGCAATCTTTTTAATATGCCATGTGATCGTGATGTTTACAACGTATAAATTCTACTCAAACTGCAAGTGTCGGTCTTAAAATGAATCACCTTTTAAACATTTTTTCGCCGTGTACATTGCTTAAATTTTGCATTCAATAAGCTCACCTTCAAAAACTAAAGAGTTCCTATTATTTCCCACAAAAATTTCATTGCAAAATGATAAGCCAATTTATTCCATGTATACCTCATCCCACAGAAATATGTAGGCAGCATTACTTGCACACGTTTCATACTAAGGTATTATTGTCGATATGATTTCATCATCAACTTCATAAAAGCTCAAAATCACAATTTATTTCATTTGGTGAAGCATTTATCACACCATGCGTGTGTTGCTTACTTTTTTGGCAGTTTTCTGCTCTCTTCTCTCGCTTCTCACTGACAGTGATGCCACATACACAGATTTATCTGTGACAACACAGATGTTTTCCTGTTTTTGCTTACAGATATCTGTGATCACAGATCACAGATTTTTTAGATAAAAATTATGTTTAAGATTTTAGGATATTTCACGAGTTTGTGACACGGTTTTGGAAGATATGAAACAGAAATGCCATTACTCTGTTTAGTTTTTCTCAAAAACTTAAGTATTTTGAATTTTTAGAAACAATTATCCATCTTTAACTTATTTTTAGTAGAATAATTTCATAATAAAAATTGTTGACATTCCAAGAACACCCACAAAACGTTCGCAAAAGTTCTTTTTACCTAAAAAAGGATTTTATTGCGACACAGATTTTTACCAAGATTTTTTAAGGTTGACCTAAGATAAAAAAGATTTTCTCAGCTGAAAACACAGATAAGAGTCGGAAAAAGACGGACGGAGAAAGTTGTCATCAGTATGCATTTGAATTCTACAGTCAATTGTACTGTATAATATATAATATTCATTTTTGCTGTTAAATTGCGTCGTTCATAGTTTTTCTCACGCATAAAATTTTTTTGCAACACTTGTGACATTGTACCTTTTGAGTGTTATGAAATTGTAAAATAGATACGTGGTTGTAGCAAGTGTATGAATATACAAACAATTTTAATTCCAAACATAAAAACTGACATCACTTCCAATCAGTGAGACCTGAGCATCCGATTCATAAACAATGTTGGCTTAGTGAATTCGGGTTCCGATGTTGTTATTAGAGCACAAATCGATGTATTTTAGTGATATATTGCTCCCAGGAGCACGGCGCGAGAAAAATCAGTGTTTTCAGTATCGCATCAGATTTTTTATTGCTTCGGTGAGAAGAAATACAATTAATAGTGAGTTTAAGAACGGGCACCAAAAAGTCAGCAAACAATATGTCGGTGCGTGAAGAAGAAGTGAGTAATGATAGCAATAACTACGTGTTTCACGAGACGCGACGAAGACAAGACATAACACTTATCGTTCTTACAAATCTTCAAAAAGGATTAAAAATTACCTTTTCGTCGACCGGTTTCGGGCTCGATATAGCCCATCTTCGGGACGACGAAACGGTAATTTTTAAAACTTTTTGACGATTTGTAAGAACGATAAGTGTTATGTCTTATCTCCGTCGCGTCTCGTGAATGTCGTGTAGTTCTTAGGTTAGTGAAAACTATAAAAATGAGTAATGAGCTACGTGTTTGCATTCAAAAACTGATAGTTTGTGAAAAACACATTATGGAATGCTTTAAGTTAAGAAACCACCCTTCTACAATAAGGTTAGTAACTTCAAATATTCATTTTTTGTGATCGCTCTCAAAAACACGATGGAAAGTGTGGGACGAGGGAGCGGAAAGTGAAGTGGGAAGTAAGGTGCCATATTAGAGGCCATTTTAATTCTCAAGGAGATATGTCCTTAAATCATTCTATAACCTTAATAAATGATCCAGCGACCTGAAGGATTGATGAATTTGTAATCAATATGTGACTCTACATCAATTTTAGGTTAGTTTTACAAGCGAGAGTACATATACAATTTTATCTAAAAGCTTAAGGTGTCGGTTTTACTCCAATTTCCCCTACTATACCACGGAGGAAGCTTCAGAATAATTTTCAAAATTTTATTTTGCATCCTCTGCAGAGCTTTCGTCCTGGTATTACAAAAGCTAGTCCATATTGGTACAGCATACAACATGGCTGGTCTGAAAATTTGTTTGAATATCAAAAGCTTGTTTTTAAGACAAAGTTTTGATTTTCTATTAATAAGGGGATACATATTTGTTACATTCGGCTTGAATGCCCTCAATGTGATTTTTGAAAGTTGAATTTTCATCTAGCTCTAGTTAGTTACTTCATCTCATCAATTTATTGTAACCCCTCTCATTATGACAACATGTCTACTGGAAGTTTTCAAATAAAGAGCTTTGGGTTAATGTGGGAATATTATTAGTTGAGTTGTGGAAGCATTAGAAAAAATCTTCCATTTGTGCAATTATGAAGAAGAAAATTCAAAAGTCATTTATTTGAGTGATTAATTATCTTGCAAAATATTCAATACTTCATATTGTTAGCAACTATGATGCTTTGCTTTTGCCAAAACATCAAACTGGTCAATCTTAAAGATCCACTTCAAACATTTCCCACAAAGGAAACTTACTCCTAAGCTTCCGCATGAAACCAGTCGAATGTGTATGGCATCCTGTGTGGAATGGTTTTCTTCATCTCCGTATTCTGATTTCCTTCCAAGCACGTAGGGCAAACGCTCCCTTAGTGGAGGTAGTGTGTTTTGTAATGCTTCGCGCTAATAAATGATTGTATGATAGTTTTGTACTATGTAAGATGCAAAAATGATACAAATAATCGAATAATGTTCATGAAATTTGATCGTAAAACTATTGAAAACAATTATTTTACTTAAAATTTTTGCTCCTTTGTACCTATAGTGGTGCATTAGTACCCATAGTGGAGGGTCCCATAAGAAATCAATGGATTGCGTCACTAAAGGAACCATTCTTAAAACATACCTGGAACAGTGTTCCTATTATTGGTGCAAGGCTTTTTGCAGGGAAATTTCAAATGAATCGTGATTTTCATACATATGCATGATAGAAGGATTTGAGATCTATCAAATGAAACGTTGAAATCATATATTTCATGCACACTTAGATTTTTTTCACGAGCTCGGCTGTGCGAATCTCGGTTTCCCCATTTTAACCGAGACTCAGCTAACAAATTCTCCGGTTGCTTAGCAACGAAGCACGATTTACTGATACTCGGCTTTTGTTTGCTGAGATTTGTTTGCCGACTACTCGGCTGTGCGGATCTCGGTTAAAATTAGCCACTCTGAATTAAGTGTGTGATTTTATCACCATGTTTTAGCAGTTTTCCCTTAGGTGCATCACTAATGGTACACTTGCCCTACAGGACCGCAACGAAAAGATTCCCCCGGCCACCGAAACCGTCATGAATAACAGCCAACCAAAGTGGAAGTGGTCGTCGAGCTTCGGCGGATGCAAAGCACCTTTCTTGCTTCATTTCTTGATAAATAAAAGAAAAAAATAGAAAATGCTTCAAGCGGAAGCTAAAGGGAAAGAAAATGCTTCTTCTTCTGCATTACTGGGGAATTATCTACAGCGTAATGCTTGGGTGGATGCTTTTACCGGTTGTTCTGCATATTGGCTTTGTGACCTACTATTGTTTGAAAGATTGCTTTCCTTTATCAACAGATAAATGCCTTGTGAGATGCAGTCCAATTAAAAGGAAATATTTATAAAGAGAAAAAGTAATATTGGATTAGATATTAGGATGTGGAACTGCCTTGGTTCTTGTTGACAAAAATCAAAAATTATTGTTGTTGGAAAATCAGAAACCTTTGAATTACAGCTGCAAAACAATTCAACACCTTCCATACAGATATTTTCTGAATATCAATGTTCTACTCCCATAACAACCTCATAACTGACATGCAGTTTTTAAAGCCAGATGAAATTGATAACACATGATTTCATTTCTTATAAATAGTATTAATGGAACCTGTAGAATATAAGCGTAGTTTGACTGAACTATTATCGATTTGAAGTATGTGAGTTTCATGCGTAAAAAAATGTTTTTTTTTTGTTAACTTGACGATTTTCTTAACCCTTCTTCTTCTTCTTCTTCTTCTTGACATGACATCCCGACTGTGACAAAGACTGTTTCTCAGCATAGTGTTCAATGAGCTCTTCCAAAGTTATGAACCGAGAGCTTACTTTGCCAAAGTTGCCATTTTCTCATTCATAAACCGTGTAACAGGTACAACTATTATCTATGTCCAGGGAATGTTAAGGTAATGTCCATTACGAGATACAATCGAACCCAGTCACTTTCAGCATGGCTTTGCTTTGTGACCGCGGACGTTAACACTAGCCACTACATTTAATTTGTAGATATTTATATTTATTCAAACCAGGCCACATTTGTCCACCATTTCAACCATCCAGAATAAAACACTACTGTTTCTACAACACCACAAGCCATCATGTAATGAACCCTCGGACTTATCTACCAAATCCGGCTAAAAATAAATTTCCACTTGTTTGAATCCCACAACTCTCCTGATAACTCGTTTTGATTACTACTATCCACCACAAGGATCCCAAACAGTTAATCCACTGCTTACGTTGCAGTTTCCATTTTTCGTAATCCTTCTTCCCCTCCCGACAGTCTCTTGCCCCTGAACATCACCCATCTTGCTGCTCAGGAAAACTAAACAGGAAGAACACCCCTTGAGGGACTTACACTCGCCGTATGTAATTACGAAAAGTCCGAAAATAATCGGATCCTTCTCAACACTTCCCGGAAGTGGAGCACGAGGAATTAAGACAGCAACGATGAACCCAAGTTCTCAGTCAGCTGTTGAAATAAATAAACTTCATCTTGACTCACTAGTTTGGTTGGGTTTTGTTGGCCTCTTCTGTGTCTGTATGGATATGAACATGTACAGATACCGTAATATAATCCCCTTGTAAAACAGAATGGACCCGACAGTTCTGCTTTTCTAGGATACTGAAATGGAGTAGTTTTCAGTTCATTTAAAAAGCAGTGAGTGAAGCATATCTTCTTGACGAGCATTTAATGGAAAGGGAATTGTAAATGTGAATGAAGATGAGCGCCTCAAACTTTCAAAACCGATAACATCTTCTTCTTCATCATTCTGAAATTACGTCGCAGCTGATGGAGAGCCTGCTTCTCAGCTTAGTGTTCTTTTGAGCACTTTCACAGTTATGAAGTGCTTTGGAAAATCTAAGCAAGTCGGTTCGTATTTTCGTGGCGTCGGTAAAGAAGAAGTCGGACCATGCTCCTGTGGGTCGATCAAACGTGTTTGGACTCCGTTGTGCGAGTAAGAAAAGATTTTCGTGTACATTCGAGGATGGATGACCAACTGGTGAGCTCGTTTCATGCTTATGATATTATTTATTTATTTAGTTGGTATTACCAGTGCTGGGAATGGTAATAGTAGTAGGCTTGAATTTCGCGAAAATCACGTAGCTCTTCCCAGTACAGTAGTTCAAAAACGTGAATCTCATCAAGTAGCCTATGTTGGGTGCATGAATTTTCTAAAACGTTAGTGTCATTGAAGGCTTTAAATGCGGGAAATGCAGCGGGAAATAGAACATTTTTCTACAGTAATTTTGGGTTGCCCTTAGCAACGGGTGTTTTGCAATTTTCAAGGCTTTTTGCCTACAGCAGCGATGGGCGTGAGTTTCACTGGCTTCGCTGACTTTGATTGACTTTGCTTGGCTACTGTAGAGCAGAGCTTTTCAATATATGATTAAAAAAATTGAGAAAAAATCAGGGTCTCGCCTATTTTCCCGGAAAACTCAGTTGGATTTTTTTTGTTTTCCCCTAACACTACTTACTTTGAAAAATCATAACTCAAGAACGAAGCATCATAGAAAAAAAGTTGCAAAGCAAATTTTCTCAGGAATAAAAAAATATTAACTGGAAAAAGTTTTCCACAAAAATTTCCGCCGTTGAGAAAATTCGTATAGAAAAGCCGGGAAAACTATGTTCCATCTCGTGTAAGATTTTCAAAGAAATATTTTTGAGAACAGAATTTTATAAATTTCAATCACCGAAATTTTTAAGATGTACTATTTTTTAATTCCTGCGTTTGGTCATAGATTTGTGAAAAATGCCCAGATTTCTCGTACAAGTCTTTTCGTTCGAAAATCATAACTGAAGATAAAAGCGTCACAGACACTTTTTTTTTGTCAAATCGGAATCAAATTTTCTCGAAACTTTGAGATTTTTTGAAATGGAATAAGTTTCCCAGGACATTTTTCAACGTTAAGGAAAATAAGTAATGATAACCCGATTAGCTATTCCAGCTTACAAACAAAGTAAATTTGAAAAGAGCAATCAATAAGATCCAATCCTAAACATTTTTTAAATACGCTCATTTTTCGTTCCTAAAATATTATCAAATATTGCCAAGATAAGCTGTTTACAAATTTATACATTTATAAGTTTATAAAGCTTATTTTCAAATTTATAAGTTTATAAACAAAACTACTTAAGAACGAAACAGCATAGAAACAAAGATTTCTTCAATCATAATGTAGGCATTTTTTCCAGCTACCTGTTAGGTAACTACAAAATTGACAGTTAAATCAATGGGTAGACAATATGGCAATTAGGTATTGACCAATTCTGGTTTAAAGCGTTGAAATGGCTTGAGAATCATAAGTTTACCAAAAACTAACAAAGAGCAGTGAGAAAGTGCAACTGTTGTCAGCTGTATATTACTCGTTATTACCGAAGCTGTTGAAATGGACAAAGTTCAATACTACGAATACTATTCGCTATGCTGTAACCCCTTCGGACTGGACGGCCACAAATCAGTAAGGACAAATTTACGCTCGATTAGCCATGGTCTCATGACTAAGTTTCATTCGAATGGAGTTCGGTGGATTACGGAAAAGATGAAAATCTGCATGAAGTGCATGATTATGATTAATCAGAAACGAAAATCTTCTTGTGTTAGCAACCAAAGACAATCTTCCCGGTTGAAAAAATAGATAGTATTAAGATGAAAATGTAAGTTATATACTGAATAATTGAATAAATAAAATTAAAAACAATATAAATAATCTTATTTGTTCCATAGAAAAGAAAGAATCCCTTTTCAGTGTAATGAAAAATTAAGGCAGAAATAGTTTTTTTCAGTTTTTCTTAGCGGTGTAATTTTTCATGAAAAATATCATCCATTCCGACTTATACTTCATTAAAACCAATCCCATATCTTTTTTCAGATGTTTTAGAAAATTTGCAATTGCTTTGATAAAAAATCTTTGTTTTTCCGATGCTTCGATTAAAATATGGGTTTTCAAAGAAAAGGCTTATATGGTCATTTTCCACAAAATTGGCCATAACTCAAAAACAAAAAAAAGTACATTTCAAAAATTTCAGCGATTAAAGCTTATGAAATAATTTTTCCGGCTTTTCTTTACGAATTTTCTCAACGGTACAAAATGTTGTGCAAAACTTTTTCCAGATATTTTTTTTATTCCTGAAAAAATTTGCTTTCATTTTCATAAAAAAAAACTTTGTTTCTACTATACTTCGTTCTTGAGTTATGATTTTTCAAAGTAAGTAGTGTCAGAGGAAAACAAAAATATTCCAATTGAGTTTTCCGGGAAAATAAGCGACCCTGAATTTTTCTCAATTTTTTTTATTCATATATTGATGAGCCCTGCCTGTGGAAAAAGTTTCATGAAAATCTGAGATCCTTCGGCCCACTTTGTACGGAAATAAAAAAAATCCCCTACTACCATTGTTGTTGGCACCCCTTTCACGTATTTTCAATAATATCATTGAATCCTGCGCAGTGAATCAAATTGTCATCAAAACAGACAAAAAACAAACAACAAAGCAAGCTCGCTCACAACCGTCTGTCCCAACTGTTGCGGATAAGGATACAATAAAAAGTAAAATTGTCATGACAATCACAGAGCGCAACATTGTTGCAACATTTTCAACTCGCGATTTATCAGTTATTTTAAACACAAAACCAAATTTGTTTTATGGATGCTGTTCGATAATGTGTAAACGCTTACCAACTCGGAGAAAGTTCTCGAAGATTGCAATGCGAAACCTAGAAAATCGTTGCGCACGTAGTGATCGATCATTGTCATATTCTGTTCAAGTGCTGATAAACTGATGTTGCGGAATAAAATTGTTGCAACAAGAATAGGGGATGACAATGTCTTTGTTGCTGCGTGTTGGGTGACAATTGATTCACTGATCCTGCGTTTACCCTCAAGTGTGGAAACTAACAAAAATAATCCCATTTAGGAAAAAATCGAACGTTTGTTCATTGAACAACTTACGGCCCATAAGTATAACAAGTGCGATATCTAAAACATTTGAACAAATTCTGAAAAACCAGATATGCTGCTTTATTCACGAAAATAACGTGCTATCATCTTTGCAATCTGGTTATTGTAGTGGTCATTAGTGTGGGACAAAATTTAGATTCTTGCTCCAGTCCACTTTTTGGATTGCATTCAGGTCCCATAGCAACTATGCAAAATTTCAGCTCGATCGGTGAAACTATATTTGAGCGTCAGCCCTTCAAAGTTAGTATGGGATTTACTATGGGAAAACTTACTTTTGCAAACAAAAATCGCCAGAGGTCGCCCATTTACCTCTATAAAAATTCTGAACGCAGACCTCGATAGGTATTTTTACGATGAAGAATATTGCCGAAGACCGCGAAACAATCCGTTATTCAATGAAAACCTATTGGCAAGGCGACGTTGATTAACACGTAAAGGAATAACAATAATAACAACATCGGGCAAAATTTCGGAATAGCCTATGCTTGATAACTTTTTCACAAGTATCGGATTGCTTTGCGGTCTTCGGCAATGTTGTTCATCGTAGAAATACCTTTTGAGATCTCTGTTCAGAATTTTTATAGAGGTCAATGGGCGACCTCTGGCGATTTTTGTTTGCAAAAGTAAGTTTTCCCATAGTAAATCCCATACAAATATTGAACGGCTGGCGCTAAAATATAATTTTACCGATCAAGCTAAAATTTTGCACAGTTGTTATGGGACTTAAATGCAATCTAAAAAGTGGACTGGAGCGAGAATCTAAATTTTTCATATAACCGTGTCCCAGGCTAGTGGTCATAGTACCAAAACTGCGATGTTGAAAGTTTGTGACGATATAGGCGTCGTATTAGATAGAGATAGCAAAGTTGTTCTTGTACTTTCAGACTTTTCGAAAGCATTTGATACGATCTCGCACCCTATTATGTGTCACAAATTAGAAAATCTTTTCAACTTTAGCAGAAATGCAGGTTTTAATTCATTCATATCTCAATAATCGCCAACAAGCTATTTTCTGTAACAATACTCTTTCCAATTTCCTTCCCGTTTTCTCTGGTGCTCCTCAAGGGTCTGTTCTTGGCCCTATTCTTTTTAGTCTTTATATTGATGATTTGCCAAACGTTATAAAATATTGTTCTCTTCACCTTTTTGCAGATGACGTTCAATTATATTTAGACTGCACTAAGATAAGTATTGAAGAAATCACAAGACTGGTAAATTTTGATCTCGAAGCAATTCGATATTGGTCACTAGAAAATACCCTCAAACTAAACGCGACAAAAACTTATGATATAATGATCAGTCGAGAAACCAATGTAGAAAAACCTTTACTGAGAATCGACAATGAAAGCATCGAATTCGTAGATTCAGAAAACGTTCTAGGGTTCACGATACAGAATAATCTCAAGTGGGATAAACATGTTTTAAAGCAATGTGGTACAATCTACGCTTACCTTCGAGTATTGTATGCAAACGGAAATTTGTTAAATCGCTCTACCAAAATCAACTATTCAAAAGTTTTATCTTGCCTCATTTCATATCGAACGATTTCTTAATCGGCTCTGCCTCTGTTGATGTTTAGAGTAAAATGAGAATAGCTTTGAATTCTTGTATTCGCTTTGTTTTTAATCTCCGTATATTAGATCCTGTTTTGCACCTGCAACTTATGCTTCTGGGATACTAGTTTCAAAATTTTATAAAAGCTCGCTGCTGCATATTACTGCACAAAATAAGCACAACTAATGTGCCTGGGTATCTCTATGATAAACTCCGACCATTTCAGAGTCCAAGAGCTAAACAATTTATCATTCCTACGCACTTTTCCTCCGCTTATGGCAAAATATTTGTTGTTAGAGGTGTTGTTCTGTGGAATTCATTACCGAACTACATGGAAAATCAACAATCTGTGTCTGGATTCAAAAAGCAATTCCAGGAGTATTTTAATTGGTCAAGAATTAAAATTGTGTATTTTTTTGTATTTTTGTTTATGTTCTTTGATGAGATGCATAAAAATCCATGCCAGTATGCTGTGTAGCACTTAAAAAGACATTAGTCTTAAGCTATCGAAGATATAAAAATCGGTTCTATCCCGTTGGGCCGAATGCCGTTAGGCCGAATGCCGTTTGGCTGAATGCCGTTAGGCCGAAAATGACCGAAGGCTCAAGAATCCATCATTCAATCAAAAGCAATCATCAAAAAAGAAAAACCAGTTCTTTCATTTAAATTTAAAGGAATCCTCATAAAAATCTATAAGCGCAATCGAGTTAGCAAGTGTAATGCAATGATAGATTTTCTTAAACATTGTTTTTTTTTTTTTTAAATTAGTATCATTTCAAACATTACATTCATTTCTTATATCTAGGTGTTCTGTGTTATTAGACTACACTATCATCCTAATTTGGTAAAACAAATTTAAGATTTTATTATCAATTTGTTAACAACATATTACATTTCATTTGCCGTAGCAGTTCAGATTTTTTACATGTGAGTTGATTTCACCTGCTTATAAGAAAAAAAAACACGTTTTAAATTTACTTAACCTAACCAAACCTAAATATATAACGCATTAATCGTGGCAATAGAGGATTGTAACGATTCTTGCTTGAAATTGTTAATTATTTTATTTGACATTTATTCAAATGTTTCAACATTGGATATTCTATATAACTCATTGGTACTATACCAGGGAGGAAGCCTCAGAATCATTTTCAAAATTTTATTTTGAATTCTCTGCAGAGCTTTCTTCCTGGTATTACAACAGCTTTTTTTTTTTTTAATTTTACGATCAAACCTTCATGCCAAACACTGGCAAATGCTTTTTATATGTCTAGAAGTGCAAGACCAGTAGAATAGCCTTCAGATTTGTTGGAACGGATCAAATTTGTCACACGTAAAAGTTGATGAGTGGTCGAATGTCCATGGCGGAATACGAACTGTTAATTGTCAAAAATTAAATTTTCGTTGATGTGGTCTATCATTCTGTTCAAAATAACCTTTTCAAAAAGTTTACTGATGGAGGAAAACAAACTGATTGGACGATAGCTAGAAGCTTCTGCAGGATTTTTGTCTGGTTTTAAATTTGTTATATATATCAACTAAGAATGATAAGCTACTTTCTGGAAGTTTCTTGATGAGGATGTAGAAAATTCTATCATCGCCAGAAGCTTTCATATTTTTGAATTTTTTAATAATAGTTCTCACTTCTTCCAAATCAGTCTCCCAGTAATTTTCGAAAACGTTCTCTTGATTGAGAATATTTTCGAAGTCCTGAGTAACTTGATTTTCTATTGGACTAGTAAGTCCTTAATTAAAATTGTGCGCGCGTTCAAACTGCATAGCAAATTTTTGAACTTTTTTGCAATTGGTTAGTAATAATTTGTTTTCCTCTTTCAATGCCGGTATTGGCTACTGAGGCTTTTTCAAAATTTTAGATAATTTCCAAAATTTTTGCTTTTAAATTGTGCAAAACGTTTCTTGATTTCTTTCCGCAAATCCTGACATATAATTTTCATAGCAGGATCGCGAGTGCGTTGAAATTGCATTCTCCTCACGTTTTTAAGACGGATCAAGAGTTTAAGATCATCGTCTAGAATCACGGATTCAAATTATTTTGGCTCCTGGCTTCAACAATGGAATTTGTTAAAGTTTCAAGAACATTGTCAATTTCAAGTTTAGTTTGGAATGAAATGTTAATATCCAGATTAGAGTCAATACATGTTTCATATAGATTCCAGTCGGCTCGAAAATAATTAAAAGTTTAGCTGATTGGATTGAGAATCGCTTCATGGGATATTTGAAATGTAACAGGGACATGATCAGAATCAAAATCAGCATGGATAATTAATTAGCTACAGAGATGACTAGAGTCAGTTAAGACCAAGTCAATCGTACATGGATTTCTAGAAGAGGAAAAACACGTAGGGCTATCAGAGTATTGAATTAAGAAATATCCTGAAGAGCACTCCTCAAATAAAATTCTGCCGATGATACTTTGAGAATTATTCCATGACCGATGTTTGGCATTAATGTCACCAATGACAAAAAAAATTGACTTATTGCGAGTCAATTTTCGCAAGTCAGTTTGGAGCAAATTAACTTGCTGTCCAGAGCATTGAAAAGGCAAATAGGCAGCTATGAAAGTATATTTACCAAGCTATGTTTCAACAGGAACACCTAAAGTTTCAAAAATTTTAGTTTCAAATGACGATGTTTTATACGCCTATGAATGATGATTGCAACTCCACCACATGCCTTATCAAGTCAATCATTACGATAAACAAAAAAGTTAGGATCTTTTGTAAGTTTGGATCCAGGTTTTAAATATGTTTCAGTAATAACTGCTATATGCACGTTACTAGCTGTAAGAAAATCAAACAGCTCGTCCTCTTTACCATTCAGAGAACGAGCATTCCAATTTAAAATATATAAATTATTTTTTACTGAATAAGTTTATGGCAAATGCCAGTCGAACTTCTAGTTGATTCTTCGTGCACCTTCACTGACTTCGGTCAATCACGAAATAGCAACCATTTAAATGTGTAGTCAGTCTAAGCTAATCTGAGATTAGTTTTTCATAGCGATCTTGTAGGGGCGTGCGATGAACATTTGTTAGACGCATAATAATCCAGTTAGACGAGAATATATCATGGATCACATCACCAGTTATTGGTGACTCCCAGATCCTAATCTCATCCTACTAACCCAACCTGTATTCCATGAAAATTATGGAGATGTAGAGGTGTTCTAGGTCTCTAGTAACAACGGTTTCCCAACTAACATTCCTTCCCTTCTCCGATGACTGTAAGGACGTGACCTGTGCCATTATTGACTTTTAAATTTTGAGTTCTCGATTGGGAATGGTAAGCTAATCTTAAGCCCCGTTCATAAAATCTCTGTTCAACTTCGATTGTTCTAGTCAATCACGGAGTAGCAACTACGAATTGTACGGTCATCTATGCTCATGCTCAAGCTCAATATAAATGTCGTCTCTTCAAATCCCCATAATGCACATCCAGAGTATAAGATTTTGGCTGTCAAAAACAGCAATCTGCTCCAGTGTGCGACTCATCAAAATGGGCCATGATGAACCGATGAACAAGTCGATGACGGTCTATAATGATAATGTTCTAGTCGCTGAATTTATCAGACATCGGTGGACTATCCTTCTGCCCCTAACTCTCTCCAGTCGTCACTCACATAGTGCCAGTTTGCTCTCGTGTGAACAGGCACAAATGTTTATCAGTAGAAGTGGGTTTTTGCGGTAAATGTCCGCAGCTGCGACGAGCGTAAAATTTCCCAAAGGCGCATTTATGATGACACGCTCTTTGTTGCTAGATGGTGCAGCTGTGTGAATGTGACATAATGTGGTTTTTTGATGCAGTTTTGTACGGCGTTGTAGGAACCTTTAATAACATAATGGGAAATAATTTCAGATAGGAACTATTGTTTTTTTGTACTTTTAAGGTTATAAATGATCCAAAACACGAATTTTCGAGAAGTTCAATTCATTGTAAATGGGAAATTATGAAAGCATCACTTCTTCTATCGAGTTTTAATTATGCTTCGTCAACATGCTTCCCGAGCTAATTTTCGAACGTAAACAGCCTGCAAAATTGAACTATGGTTATACACTAGCTATCTTTCCGCCATAATCAGCTTTATCATCGACATGATGGATGAAAATTTGGGGTCTCATCACGTTATATGTTGCCTATCGTACACCAAAATAGCACCAATATATCCTGTAGAATGGGATTCACGCCATCCTTGCCAGTAGAGTAAGGTGGGGCAAACGTGCGATCTTAGTGGAATAATCAACATTTCCAGAAAAACTATAACTGTTGGAACGATATAAAAACCAGGCATAGTTTTGTCGTCAAAAGTAAAAATATGGGCTTCTTTATTTCAAGATGTATGAGTCGAAGTTCGCAATTTTCAAGTGTTTCCGGCAAAACGGGGCAGTCTCTTTTCTTCGCGATTTTGAAGAAAACCTTGATTCCTCTAATGGAGTTCAAGATCTCCTGCCTAAAACCTCAAAATTCGGAACAACCGACTACGATTGACGGCACCCTTTGCTTCCACATATTAATGGAAAAATCTAGGCTAGAGGCTGCTTCGATTTGATGCTCGGAAAATTTGTCGAAAGCATCGAACTGATTTCTCATATCGATGCAATTATCAGCATTAACCATTCATCAATTTTTTTTTAGCAAAACTGAGATAAAACATTGCATTTTCATGACTTTTTCCAGGTCATCAGGCCTATTTTGCATTATTTAGAGATAACAAGGACATTCTGGGCAGTTTAGAAGTCAGGTTGTCTAACTAACACTTCTTCCCTTCCCCCCAATGACCGTAAAGACGTGGCCGACACAGTTAGTCTTAATTTTGAGCTCTCTATTTGTGCACATTGAGAATGGTAAGCTAATCCCAATTCCCATTTGTCGAATCGCTGTGTAACTTTGATTGTTCTGGTCAATCACGGAATAGCAATTACGAATTGTACGGTCATCTATACTCATGCTTGAAGTTTCGCCCCACTTTACCCTAGGGTCGAACCTCTTATGTTTCTCACTCATGGGCGTGGTTGCACCATTGGCTGCCAACGGCTGATTCTCCACTATCATTATTGTCTACTGAGGTGGTACATCATGTGTAAAGCTCAACCAGTCAAGCAGAAGAGCACGATATGAGTCACACCAGCTAACCGATATCGAAGGCAAAACAGCGTGACGACTTTATCATCATTGTCGTCGTCGTCGTCATACACACAGCCCGGCTCCAAACTACTTATTAGGTGATGGATGAAGCCGATGCGGTAGACGGTTGGGGAATATGCGGTTGAAATATGGGGGGGACTATGGAGAAAGCACGTCAGACCCACGCCTTTGACGTCTTCACCACACCATCTCCGACGGGACCAATAATTGGGTGGCAAAATCAGCGCAGAGATTCACGTGGCAAGGACAGGCTCTCAACCGTAAACCGCCATCAAGGGTGGTAGAGAGGAGAAGCTGGGCGCTTTTACTAACGAACAAGACTCGGAAACAGTGATTGATGGCTTGGTGAGGTGGATTGGCGTGATTTCCCAAAACGCCTGGGTCTATTCAACGTATTCATAAAACATAATCTTGCGGATGTAACTATCCAAATTATTAATTTTCTTTTAACCTAACTGAAACTGCCTTAGGCAATAAAACAATAACATAAACAGTACTTTTGAGAGCTTTTTATAACTATGCACTAAATATGATTGCAATCATGAACAAATATAAGGTTGAATCTATAAATTCACAGTTTCTATAAAAAAAATGGAGTTAAATCTTTCACTGAACTAGAAGAAAAAAACAGTGAAATGGATAATGTTGGATATGACATCGGAATAAGCATGAGATATTTTTTCCAAACAGCCAATCAAAGCAGCCTGTAGCCCAGGCTCTTTGATTAGTGTGAGGAAGCTAAGGGTGTCGTAATTCGTGATCAGTGTTTCCCAACTTGGAGGATTTAGGCAGGAGATCTTGAACTACATTACGAGAATTGAGGTTTCCTTCCAAATCGTAAAGCAAGAAAACGTCCGCATTTCCCCGAAACCCTTAAAGATCGCAAACAACTTCTTAGACATCTTGAAGAGAAGAGACATTTTTTTTATTTATGAAGACAGAACTGAACGTTTTTCTATGTCGTCTTGATAGGTCTTTCAAGTAACTATAAGTACCCTGAAGCAGGGATGGGAAATGTACTGTAGCCAACATTTACCACCTCGACATTCACATTTTTCTAAACGACCATCAAAATCCAAAGCAATCTATGACCGTTCAAAACAAAAAATGTCACGACTCTTCAAAACTGTAATCTTCTTCTTCATTCGTTTTTTCAAACCCGAATGCGAAATGACTCGAGCACAGTGGTGACACGATTTTCCCGGTTTTCTGGGTTTTGCATTTTTGCTCGACAAAGGCAACATGAAATTGAACTTGTTTATATGTATCGCGACGGAATGATTGTGCTCGTGCTGTTAGCGCTAATAGATTTCAATTAGTTGAAAACACAAGCGAAATATTAGCGATTGAATTATTCAACATTTTTTTCAATCATACACCTCGAGATGGCTGCCCGAAAACGATCACAGTGGAGAGACAAAAACAGTCAAGCAGTTGTGTGAACCGTTGCACAGTGGACTTTTTTGCAAAAAAATGTCTTTAAATTCAATATTTTTAGATATTTTTATGGACTAAACGATAGTGAGGTGTGTGTTCACTGCACACGGTGTGCTGGAACACACATATTATCGAACTTGCATGAACCTCCGATCTTTTTTCACTAAAAGTTAGCCTTTATAGTCAAGAAAAGCTTGCGGAATATTAAAAAATCTTTCATCGGCAAAAAATTGAAAAAAGTCGATTTTTGTATTTTTACCCTTCACCCATATATGAGTTCATAGGAGAATATTAGAGTTACACTAATTTTGATGCATTGCAATAGCTCAAAGACTTATTTGATATACCTTGATCACGAATTGATTACAAGACGTTTCAAATTTAGCATAATTTCTACCTACATTCACACAAGGTGACCAGCCCATGGTGGTATGCCGTTTATTAACGACATCGAATTTTTACATAAATTTTTTAAGGTAAACATACTACAACTTATCAAGTTTCAATCAATGTTTCCTATTCTACAGAATAATTGAAATCATTGGAGTTCGTTATTGAACATGAAGCTTTTTTAAGATAACAGACAATTGTATAATTACATGCAACCATTAAAATAAACCGCCATACAATTATATAGGGCAATGTACTGTTTAAATTTTGTATGGTGTGTTCACATCTAGCTGGTCTTGTTATTCACATTTGTTTTGATTGAAAGATGGAGGAAGATTCTACGTAAACCTGTATACGGTATGTCTACATCCAAAACAAGAACGCATACAAATATTGTAAAATATCGTTACATATACAGTTTAAACAGAAAATGTAAGATGTGAAAATAAAAAAAAAAACTATGATAGTCTTACATTTCTTGTATGAGTAACAATATTATATAATACTTGTAAAGTTGTCATGCAGATTTAAATGG
Organism: Aedes aegypti; assembly: GCF_002204515.2. Classification (NCBI taxonomy): domain Eukaryota; kingdom Metazoa; phylum Arthropoda; class Insecta; order Diptera; family Culicidae; genus Aedes; species Aedes aegypti. Next base: position 199,586,725 of record NC_035108.1, on the reverse strand, counting down.
AAATCTTGCAGCCGCTGGTTGGGTGCGTTTGCTAAAACCTCACATCATTAACGTATCCCTAATTACATTCATATACTTAAAACTAAATACATACCATCAAACGGGGTAACTTTGATAGTTTTTTTTAGAGAAAATCTAAATATTTTATTTTTTATTTGTAAAACAAGCACTGGTTTGTTAGTTATCGATTGCACATGAAAGATTGCATAACGGTTCGATCTTAATGAATCTATAGTTTTTCATATAATCCAAAGTCAGTTTTTGGTAATGGGGTAACATGATAATGAGTAGATAAGCACATGAAAATCCAAAACAAACTATTGTTTGACATCATCACAGTTTGAATTGGATTGGAGAATGTTAACCTTCCAGTCGTCGCGCGGTTTGCCACCGTCAGAACCACCACGCTGCTGTTGGGAACGAAGAGCGAGGTTTTTCCACCAGTGTTGTACAGAATACAACAGCGCGACGACTGAAGTGTTAAAAGAGAAACTGGATTAGATTTTATCAATCAAAGTACAGAATTTATTGAACAAGAAACATCTTTAAAACGGGTTTCAGTCAAAACAAACATGATAAACACCATCATAAATTGATAATAATGGGTATAAAAGTATATCTCTGAATAGATATCTATCGATAATCATGTTTCGACATTGAATTCACCATAAATCAATCGTTTTTGGAACATGAATGAGTATAAATCGAATGACATGAGGCGTTGCATACCTCTAGGCTTTTAATGTTATATGGGAATTTGTGACTTTGATTACGAAAATGATTCCAAATTGTAAAACTGTTTTTCCCTATGAGGTTTGATACCGGATTCATGTTCTACTATAGCTAGGCCATCAAGCATACGTACCGAACTCATTATAGTTTCATGAAATAGTGGTAGTAAAACAGATTGTTTGTGAGCGTTTTGAAAGTACCAAAATCTCATCATTTTTAAATATTCGAATATAAAGCCTCAAATACTCTCGATTGGCACAAAAACAGCTCAGAGGTGAAGTGTCACACTGATACCCCTTAGTTTCGTATTCGTTTTGCTTAATTGAATAACATAATTTTTGTTATTTTGTTTAGTACGTTGCGGACCCCGCACTATCAAAGTTAGCCGCATTTTCAAAGATACCTCGTTTTACGATAATAAAATGTATGTGTCCATGTTGGATATTGAAATTGCTGTGTCTATTTCGCAAAATTTGCCCCCTCCATAAGTGCGAAGTCTTGAATAAAAGTGCTGAACTACGTTGGATCGATTTGTTATCGTCGCCACATTTATTATTCATCCTATGACAAATAATTGGAGTGATGACATAATGTCGATCCGAAGTAATCCAGCCCTTTTACTCAAAATCAGACACTTCAAACCCCAAATATAATGTGCGCATTGCATTTGAGTAGATTAGTGACAGCACAAAACTTGTATCATGATGAGCTTGAGACCACATTAAGGCTATATAAGCCGTTTACTGTTAATCATGTTATAGTGAACCCTCTCTCAAGACTTTTGCGCGTATAAGCACATGAATACAGCCTATACTGCCATGTGTATCCATTTCTGGGAATTCCTATTCTGATTAGAAAACTTTACCGTATACGTAAAATATTACTTATTTGATTCAGAAAGAAGAATACAAAGCGTTCGTATGAGCTTTTCTGAAGTGATTATATAAAATACGGCATACCACCATGGGCTGGTCATATTGTGTGAGTGTATGTAGGAAATGATGCTTAATTTAAAACATCTAAGAATTCATTCATGTTAAAGATATGTCAAATTGATCATTAAGCCGTTAAAAGTCATCATATTAGTGTATCTCTAATATTCTCCTATGAACTCATATATGGGAGAAGGGTAAAAATACAAAAATCGTCTTTTTCCAATTTTTTGCCGATGAAAGATTTTTTAATATTCTGCAAGCTTCTTTTGACTATCAAGGCTAACTTTTAGTGAAAAAAGATCGGAGGTTCATGCAAGTTCGATAATATGTGTGTTCCAGCACACCGTGCTGCACGTTATTTTTTCGTACGATTTTGACCTATTAATGGTCATTTAACCCTATTTTCAATGGAAATTATATATCTGTAAATCAATATCTCTGGATTCCGCTGGAATAAATTCGATCTTTTATCGCAAAAGAAAGATTTTTTCATGGACTAAACGATAGTGAGATGAGTGTTCACTGCACGTTATTTTTTCGTACGGTTTTGACCTATTAAAGGTCATTTTACCCTATATTCAATGGAAGTTATACATTCATAATTCAATATCTCTGGATTCCGCTGGAATAAAATCGATCTTTTTACCGCAAAAGAAAGATTTTTTCATGGAATTAACGATAGTGAGGTGAGTGTTCACTGCACGTTATTTTTTTCGTATGGTTTTAGCCTATTAAAGGTCATTTTACCCTATTTTCAATGGAAATTATACATTCATAAATCAATATCTCTGGATTCCACTGGATTAAAATCGATCTTTTTACTGCAAAAGAAAGATATTTTTATGGCCGAAACGATAGTGAGGTGAGAGTTCACTGCACGTTATTTTTTCGTACGGTTTTGGCCTATTAAAGGTAATTTTACCCTAGTTTCAATGGAAGTTATACATTCATAATTCAATATCTCTGGATTCCGCTGGAATAAAATCATTTTTTTTTACCGCCAAAGAAATTTTTTTTTATATGGGCAAAACGTGAGTGTTTTTATGGGATTTAGATGTTTATAAATATATATCTATAGACTCCGCTGAGATAGAAACGAACCTCTGAAGAAAGATTATTGCATATATAAATGGATGGTGGGATGAGTATTCGCGGCAAACGAGTTTTTTGCACGAGTTTGTCCAACCGATTGTCATATTACTGTTTTTGTTAGAAATTATATACTTTTTAATCAATATCTCCGAATTTTGCAGATATATAACCGATATTTTTGCCTCACATTCTCAATAGCAAAACAATATTGAGGTGAGAAGGTGGGGAACGTGATTTTTGCGTACGATTTTTGCCAATTGAAGGTTACTTTTTTATATCATATTTTTTATAGGAATGAGATATTCACTAATCGTTTCTTTTGATTCCGCTGAGATACTACTCGAGGTAGTAAGAGTCAAATATTTCATGAGTAAATTAATGGTGGAGTGAGTACTTACGGTACGTTATTTTTTCGCATAGGTTTGTCCTATCAAAGGTAATTTGACCCTGTATTTGTTAGAAAAGAGATACCTCAATATAAACCTTACCATCGATAAATATATATAAAGTAGTTATTAATATGGGTTATGCTCTGATTTTTTGTTATGTTAAAACATTCTAGAAATAATTATCTAATCGGTACTTGGTCGTTGTCAATACTTAAAGTAGATAGGTGTAATGATTTTTTATTGGATGCGAGTAACTGACGCTGAAAAAGAACAACAGGTAATCGAAAACGCGTATCTGTCAAAAGATAATTAATCAGTATGGAATTAAGAGGTACAATAATCAAATCAACTTTTTTGTTCCTGTTCGTTGCAATTAGTAAATACTGAGTGCAAGTGTCTAACTCGGCCATATTAAAAATAATCTAGCACCTTGAAATTCGACCGCAACCTTCTCATAAGAATTATTATTATTATAGCTTTATTAAGGAGATTTTCAGCCCTAGGCTGGTTCATCTCCGTGACTCATAATAAGGATTTTTTCATTAAAAAGTCGAAAATCGATTATACACCAGAAGAATCTAGTAATTGCACTTAAAATTATTGTCGAGAGTGGGTATAATGACCATCAAATAACTAAATCGGTAAGAAAAATCGCGCGCCCTAATTACTCACCCAATTATCATGTTACTCGTGAAACTTAGTCACTTTTGAGGTAAAAAGTTCATTTCTATCTGAGCGGAACCAAATATGATATTTATAAAAATCTCATTTCTATGAAAAATGAAAATCAATTCTAACAAAACAGAACAAACTCATGCAAATAAATCGTGTGTCGAGATTATTCAACAAACCATTATTGAGCATTTTGCACCTTATTAGACTACTGTGCAAATATTTTTTGCACAGTGAACATTTTCACACCTCACACAACACTTGCATAACAGCCTGACAGTTGCTTCGATACCAACGTTTTTCATCTTTGTTTTGGGTTTTCTTTGCGCGAACAAGAAAAAGACATTGGTTTTTGCGAAAAGTAGTGCAATGTTTAGGTTTTCCATTTAAACTAACTCATTTGCAACTTATCTCTGGTAAGTGTTTCGTATTTTATTGATCGACAGTGATTTCTGACTCTCGAAACGTACATTGTTCTAGTAATTCATTTCAAATTTCAGAATGCATCCCGATCATTTCCAGACACGCCACCAGAAGAATGCTTCAATAAGTAAAGTGCAGAAATTTCCCTAGCAGATGACCATGGTGATCCTGTAGATCAGTTTGTTCCTGAACGGTTAAGACTACTGCTGAACGGTTAGGATTAGAACGAGTAAGAGATCTACGGCCAGAATTCCGGAATGCCAATCCGGTCATCGACAAGGAAATGAACATGTAAACAGGACACGGGACCGATTCCTAGCACTCGGACGATGATCAGCCGTCCCTGACACGGAGTACAGATAATGCAGAAGCAAAACCCCACTGTCAGAATACGACCTAAGTGCCCATCGAGGTTGGTTTTCCGATCTTCCCTAAGGTTGCTCGTACCCGGTCAGTACCACGAGGAGATAGAAGAGTAGCTCGCCGGAGGCTGAGGACCACACACATTGTTCTATTTTATATTTCTGCATGTACGCGAAGTACTAATGGTATTCCATGACTTGCATTTGCCACCCTCAATATGACGCTTATTGTAGCCAAATATGAACTTCTAAGAAACCAATGCCGAAGTGAATCGAAAGATAAAAAAAAATGAAATCCCGCTCGCTATAATAATTTTTTATAATTATTTACAACACAACGTGAAAACGTACATGAAAATAAAAATATGTTGATAACATCTATCTTACTGCTTTGAAAAATTCTGAAACGTCATAGCTTTTAAAACACACGCCTACTGGCGCTAGCGAGTGCGTAAGTTGTATCTAGCAAACGAACAATTGCATTAGAATCTAAAAATTCGTGCAATGGTCAATAATAATTTAAAAATTAACCTTACGAAACAGTACCTTACTGTGAAAACTTACCCCATCATCGTTTTGCCCATGAAAAATCTTTATTTTGCGGTTAAAAATATGATTTTAATGCAGCGGAATCCAGAGATATTGATTTATTAATATATCATTCCAATTGAAAATAGGATAAAAAGCCCGTTGATAGGTCAAACTTGTACGAAAAAATAACGTGCAGTAAACTTTCACCTCACTACCGTTTCGCCCATAAAAATATCTTTCTTTTGCAGTAAAAAGATCGATTTTATTCCAGCGGAATCCAGAGATATTGATTTACAAATATATAATTTCCATTGAAAATAGGGTTAAATGACCATTAATAGGTCAAAACCGTACAAAAAATAACGTGCAGTGAACACTCATCTCACTATCGTTTAGTCCATGAAAAAATCTTTCTTTTGCGGTAAAAAGATCGAATTTATTCCAGCGGATTCCAGAGATATTGATTTACAAATATATAATTTCCATTGAAAATAGGGTAAAATGACCTTTAATAGGTCAAAACCGTACGAAAAAATAACGTGCAGTGAACACACACCTCACTATCGTTTAGTCCATGAAAAAATCTTTCTTTTGCGGTAAAAAGATCGAATTTATTCCAGCGGATTCCAGAGATATTGATTTACAAATATATAATTTCCATTGAAAATAGGGTAAAATGACCTTTAATAGGTCAAAACCGTACGAAAAAATAACGTGCAGTGAACACACACCTCACTATCGTTTAGTCCATGAAAAAATCTTTCTTTTGCGGTAAAAAGATCGAATTTATTCCAGCGGAATCCAGAGATATTGATTTATAAATATATCATTTCCATTGAAAATAGGATAAAATGACCTTTAATAGGTCAAAACCGTACGAATAAAACAACGTGCAGTGAACTTTCACCTGACTATCGTTTTGCTCATAAAAATATCTTTCTTTTGCAGTGAAAAGATCGATTTTATTCCAGCGGAATCCAGAGATATTAACTTATGAATGTATAACTTCCATTGAAAATAGGGTAAAATGACCTTCAATAGGCCAAAACTGTACGAAAAAAAAAAAACGTGCAGTGAACACTTATCTCACTATCGTTTAGTCCATGAAAAAATCTTTCTTTTGCGGTAAAAAGATCGAATTTATTCCAGCGGAATCCAGAGATATTGATTTACAAATATATAATTTCCATTCAAAATAGGGTTAAATGACCATTAATAGGTCAAAACCGTACAAAAAATAACGTGCAGTGAACACTCATCTCACTATCGTTTAGTCCATGAAAAAATCTTTCTTTTGCGGTAAAAAGATCGAATTTATTCCAGCGGATTCCAGAGATATTGATTTACAAATATATAATTTCCATTGAAAATAGGGTAAAATGACCTTTAATAGGTCAAAACCGTACGAAAAAATAACGTGCAGTGAACACACACCTCACTATCGTTTAGTCCATGAAAAAATCTTTCTTTTGCGGTAAAAAGATCGAATTTATTCCAGCGGATTCCAGAGATATTGATTTACAAATATATAATTTCCATTGAAAATAGGGTAAAATGACCTTTAATAGGTCAAAACCGTACGAAAAAATAACGTGCAGTGAACACTTATCTCACTATCGTTTAGTCCATGAAAAAATCTTTCTTTTGCGGTAAAAAGATCGAATTTATTCCAGCGGAATCCAGAGATATTGATTTACAAATATATAATTTCCATTGAAAATAATGTAAAATGACCTTTAATAGGTCAAAACCGTACGAAAAATAACGTGCAGTGAACACACACCTCACTATCGTTTAGTCCATGAAAAAATCTTTCTTTTGCGGTAAAAAGATCGAATTTATTCCAGCGGAATCCAGAGATATTGATTTACAAATATATAATTTCCATTGAAAATAGGGTAAAATGACCATTAATAGGTCAAAACCGTACAAAAAATAACGTGCAGTGAACACTCATCTCACTATCGTTTAGTTCATGAAAAAATCTTTCTTTTGCAGTAAAAAGATCGAATTTATTCCAGCGGAATCCAGAGATATTGATTTACAAATATATAATTTCCATTGAAAATAGGGTAAAATGACCATTAATAGGTCAAAACCGTACAAAAAATAACGTGCAGTGAACACTCATCTCACTATCGTTTAGTCCATGAAAAAATCTTTTTTTTGCGGTAAAAAGATCGAATTTATTCCAGCGGATTCCAGAGATATTGATTTACAAATATATAATTTCCATTGAAAATAGGGTAAAATGACCATTAATAGGTCAAAACCGTACGAAAAAATAACGTGCAGTGAACACACACCTCACTATCGTTTAGTCCATGAAAAAAATCTTTCTTTTGCGGTAAAAAGATCGAATTTATTCCAGCGGAATCCAGAGATATTGATTTACAAATATATAATTTCCATTGAAAATAGGGTAAAATGACCTTTAATAGGTCAAAACCGTACGAAAAATAACGTGCAGTGAACACACACCTCACTATCGTTTAGTCCATGAAAAAATCTTTCTTTTGCGGTAAAAAGATCGAATTTATTCCAGCGGAATCCAGAGATATTGATTTACAAATATATAATTTCCATTGAAAATAGGATAAAATGACCTTTAATAGGTCAAAACCGTACGAATAAAACAACGTGCAGTGAACTTTCACCTGACTATCGTTTTGCTCATAAAAATATCTTTCTTTTGCAGTGAAAAGATCGATTTTATTCCAGCGGAATCCAGAGATATTAACTTATGAATGTATAACTTCCATTGAAAATAGGGTTAAATGACCATTAATAGGCCAAAACCGTACGAAAAAAAAAAAACGTGCAGTGAACACTTATCTCACTATCGTTTAGTCCATGAAAAAATCTTTCTTTTGCGGTAAAAAGATCGAATTTATTCCAGCGGAATCCAGAGATATTGATTTACAAATATATAATTTCCATTGAAAATAGGGTAAAATGACCATTAATAGGTCAAAACCGTACAAAAAATAACGTGCAGTGAACACTCATCTCACTATCGTTTAGTCCATGAAAAAATCTTTCTTTTGCGGTAAAAAGATCGAATTTATTCCAGCGGAATCCAGAGATATTGATTTACAAATATATAATTTCCATTGAAAATAGGGTTAAATGACCATTAATAGGTCAAAACCGTACAAAAAATAACGTGCAGTGAACACTCATCTCACTATCGTTTAGTCCATGAAAAAATCTTTCTTTTGCGGTAAAAAGATCGAATTTATTCCAGCGGAATCCAGAGATATTGATTTACAAATATATAATTTCCATTGAAAATAGGGTAAAATGACCATTAATAGGTCAAAACCGTACAAAAAATAACGTGCAGTGAACACTTATCTCACTATCGTTTAGTCCATGAAAAAATCTTTCTTTTGCGGTAAAAAGATCGAATTTATTCCAGCGGAATCCAGAGATATTGATTTACAAATATATAATTTCCATTGAAAATAGGGTAAAATGACCATTAATAGGTCAAAACCGTACAAAAAATAACGTGCAGTGAACACACACCTCACTATCGTTTAGTCCATGAAAAAATCTTTCTTTTGCGGTAAAAAGATCGAATTTATTCCAGCGGAATCCAGAGATATTGATTTACAAATATATAATTTCCATTGAAAATAGGGTAAAATGACCTTTAATAGGTCAAAACCGTACGAAAAATAACGTGCAGTGAACACTTATCTCACTATCGTTTAGTCCATGAAAAAATCTTTCTTTTGCGGTAAAAAGATCGAATTTATTCCAGCGGAATCCAGAGATATTGATTTACAAATATATAATTTCCATTGAAAATAGGGTAAAATGACCATTAATAGGTCAAAACCGTACAAAAAATAACGTGCAGTGAACACTCATCTCACTATCGTTTAGTCCATGAAAAAATCTTTCTTTTGCGGTAAAAAGATCGAATTTATTCCAGCGGAATCCAGAGATATTGATTTACAAATATATAATTTCCATTGAAAATAGGGTTAAATGACCATTAATAGGTCAAAACCGTACAAAAAATAACGTGCAGTGAACACTCATCTCACTATCGTTTAGTCCATGAAAAAATCTTTCTTTTGCGGTAAAAAGATCGAATTTATTCCAGCGGATTCCAGAGATATTGATTTACAAATATATAATTTCCATTGAAAATAGGGTAAAATGACCTTTAATAGGTCAAAACCGTACGAAAAAATAACGTGCAGTGAACACACACCTCACTATCGTTTAGTCCATGAAAAAATCTTTCTTTTGCGGTAAAAAGATCGAATTTATTCCAACGGAATCCAGAGATATTGATTTACAAATATATAATTTCCATTGAAAATAGGGTTAAATGACCATTAATAGGTCAAAACCGTACAAAAAATAACGTGCAGTGAACACTCATCTCGCTATCGTTTAGTCCATGAAAAAAATTTTCTTTTGCGGTAAAAAGATCGAATTTATTCCAGCGGAATCCAGAGATATTGATTTACAAATATATAATTTCCATTGAAAATAGGGTAAAATGACCATTAATAGGTCAAAACCGTACAAAAAATAACGTGCAGTGAACACTCATCTCACTATCGTTTAGTCCATGAAAAAATCTTTCTTTTGCGGTAAAAAGATCGAATTTATTCCAGCAGATTCCAGAGATATTGATTTACAAATATATAATTTCCATTGAAAATAGGGTAAAATGACCTTTAATAGGTCAAAACCGTACGAAAAAATAACGTGCAGTGAACACACACCTCACTATCGTTTAGTCCATGAAAAAATCTTTCTTTTGCGGTAAAAAGATCGAATTTATTCCAGCGGAATCCAGAGATATTGATTTACAAATATATAATTTCCATTGAAAATAGGGTAAAATGACCTTTAATAGGTCAAAACCGTACGAAAAAATAACGTGCAGTGAACACACACCTCACTATCGTTTAGTCCATGAAAAAATCTTTCTTTTGCGGTAAAAAGATCGAATTTATTCCAGCGGAATCCAGAGATATTGATTTACAAATATATAATTTCCATTGAAAATAGGGTAAAATGACCATTAATAGGTCAAAACCGTACAAAAAATAACGTGCAGTGAACACTCATCTCACTATCGTTTAGTCCATGAAAAAAACTTTCTTTTGCGGTAAAAAGATCGAATTTATTCCAGCGGAATCCAGAGATATTGATTTACAAATATATAATTTCCATTGAAAATAGGGTAAAATGACCTTTAATAGGTCAAAACCGTACGAAAAATAACGTGCAGTGAACACACACCTCACTATCGTTTAGTCCATGAAAAAATCTTTTTTTTGCGGTAAAAAGATCGAATTTATTCCAGCGGAATCCAGAGATATTGATTTACAAATATATAATTTCCATTGAAAATAGGGTAAAATGACCTTTAATAGGTCAAAACCGTACGAAAAATAACGTGCAGTGAACACACACCTCACTATCGTTTAGTCCATGAAAAAATCTTTCTTTTGCGGTAAAAATATCGAATTTATTCCAGCGGAATCCAGAGATATTGATTTACAAATATATAATTTCCATTGAAAATAGGGTAAAATGACCATTAATAGGTCAAAACCGTACAAAAAATAACGTGCAGTGAACACTCATTCACTATCGTTTAGTCCATGAAAAAAACTTTCTTTTGCGGTAAAAAGATCGAATTTATTCCAGCGGAATCCAGAGATATTGATTTACAAATATATAATTTCCATTCAAAATAGGGTTAAATGACCATTAATAGGTCAAAACCGTACAAAAAATAACGTGGAGTGAACACTCATCTCGCTATCGTTTAGTCCATGAAAAAATCTTTCTTTTGCGGTAAAAAGATCGAATTTATTCCAGCGGAATCCAGAGATATTGATTTACAAATATATAATTTCCATTGAAAATAGGGTAAAATGACCATTAATAGGTCAAAACCGTACAAAAAATAACGTGCAGTGAACACTCATTCACTATCGTTTAGTCCATGAAAAAAACTTTCTTTTGCGGTAAAAAGATCGAATTTATTCCAGCGGAATCCAGAGATATTGATTTACAAATATATAATTTCCATTCAAAATAGGGTTAAATGACCATTAATAGGTCAAAACCGTACAAAAAATAACGTGGAGTGAACACTCATCTCGCTATCGTTTAGTCCATGAAAAAATCTTTCTTTTGCGGTAAAAAGATCGAATTTATTCCAGCGGAATCCAGAGATATTGATTTACAAATATATAATTTCCATTGAAAATAGGGTAAAATGACCATTAATAGGTCAAAACCGTACAAAAAATAACGTGCAGTGAACACTCATTCACTATCGTTTAGTCCATGAAAAAAACTTTCTTTTGCGGTAAAAAGATCGAATTTATTCCAGCGGAATCCAGAGATATTGATTTACAAATATATAATTTCCATTGAAAATAGGGTAAAATGACCATTAATAGGTCAAAACCGTACGAAAAAATAACGTGCAGTGAACACACACCTCACTATCGTTTAGTCCATGAAAAAATCTTTCTTTTGCGGTAAAAATATCGAATTTATTCCAGCGGAATCCAGAGATATTGATTTACAAATATATAATTTCCATTGAAAATAGGGTTAAATGACCATTAATAGGACAAAACCGTACAAAAAATAACGTGGAGTGAACACTCATCTCGCTATCGTTTAGTCCATGAAAAAATCTTTCTTTTGCGGTAAAAAGATCGAATTTATTCCAGCGGAATCCAGAAATATTGATTTACAAATATATAATTTCCATTGAAAATAGGGTAAAATGACCATTAATAGGTCAAAACCGTACAAAAAATAACGTGCAGTGAACACTCATTCACTATCGTTTAGTCCATGAAAAAAACTTTCTTTTGCGGTAAAAAGATCGAATTTATTCCAGCGGAATCCAGAGATATTGATTTACAAATATATAATTTCCATTCAAAATAGGGTTAAATGACCATTAATAGGTCAAAACCGTACAAAAAATAACGTGGAGTGAACACTCATCTCGCTATCGTTTAGTCCATGAAAAAATCTTTCTTTTGCGGTAAAAAGATCGAATTTATTCCAGCGGAATCCAGAGATATTGATTTACAAATATATAATTTCCATTGAAAATAGGGTAAAATGACCATTAATAGGTCAAAACCGTACAAAAAATAACGTGCAGTGAACACTCATTCACTATCGTTTAGTCCATGAAAAAAACTTTCTTTTGCGGTAAAAAGATCGAATTTATTCCAGCGGAATCCAGAGATATTGATTTACAAATATATAATTTCCATTCAAAATAGGGTTAAATGACCATTAATAGGTCAAAACCGTACAAAAAATAACGTGGAGTGAACACTCATCTCGCTATCGTTTAGTCCATGAAAAAATCTTTCTTTTGCGGTAAAAAGATCGAATTTATTCCAGCGGAATCCAGAGATATTGATTTACAAATATATAATTTCCATTGAAAATAGGGTAAAATGACCATTAATAGGTCAAAACCGTACAAAAAATAACGTGCAGTGAACACTCATTCACTATCGTTTAGTCCATGAAAAAAACTTTCTTTTGCGGTAAAAAGATCGAATTTATTCCAGCGGAATCCAGAGATATTGATTTACAAATATATAATTTCCATTCAAAATAGGGTTAAATGACCATTAATAGGTCAAAACCGTACAAAAAATAACGTGGAGTGAACACTCATCTCGCTATCGTTTAGTCCATGAAAAAATCTTCTTTTGCGGTAAAAAGATCGAATTTATTCCAGCGGAATCCAGAGATATTGATTTACAAATATATAATTTCCATTGAAAATAGGGTAAAATGACCATTAATAGGTCAAAACCGTACAAAAAATAACGTGCAGTGAACACTCATTCACTATCGTTTAGTCCATGAAAAAAACTTTCTTTTGCGGTAAAAATATCGAATTTATTCCAGCGGAATCCAGAGATATTGATTTACAAATATATAATTTCCATTCAAAATAGGGTTAAATGACCATTAATAGGTCAAAACCGTACAAAAAATAACGTGGAGTGAACACTCATCTCGCTATCGTTTAGTCCATGAAAAAATCTTTCTTTTGCGGTAAAAAGATCGAATTTATTCCAGCGGAATCCAGAGATATTGATTTACAAATATATAATTTCCATTGAAAATAGGGTAAAATGACCATTAATAGGTCAAAACCGTACAAAAAATAACGTGCAGTGAACACTCATTCACTATCGTTTAGTCCATGAAAAAAACTTTCTTTTGCGGTAAAAAGATCGAATTTATTCCAGCGGAATCCAGAGATATTGATTTACAAATATATAATTTCCATTGAAAATAGGGTAAAATGACCATTAATAGGTCAAAACCGTACAAAAAATAACGTGCAGTGAACACACACCTCACTATCGTTTAGTCCATGAAAAAATCTTTCTTTTGCGGTAAAAATATCGAATTTATTCCAGCGGAATCCAGAGATATTGATTTACAAATATATAATTTCCATTGAAAATAGGGTTAAATGACCATTAATAGGACAAAACCGTACAAAAAATAACGTGGAGTGAACACTCATCTCGCTATCGTTTAGTCCATGAAAAAATCTTTCTTTTGCGGTAAAAAGATCGAATTTATTCCAGCGGAATCCAGAGATATTGATTTACAAATATATAATTTCCATTGAAAATAGGGTAAAATGACCATTAATAGGTCAAAACCGTACAAAAAATAACGTGCAGTGAACACTCATTCACTATCGTTTAGTCCATGAAAAAACTTTCTTTTGCGGTAAAAAGATCGAATTTATTCCAGCGGAATCCAGAGATATTGATTTACAAATATATAATTTCCATTCAAAATAGGGTTAAATGACCATTAATAGGTCAAAACCGTACAAAAAATAACGTGGAGTGAACACTCATCTCGCTATCGTTTAGTCCATGAAAAAATCTTTCTTTTGCGGTAAAAAGATCGAATTTATTCCAGCGGAATCCAGAGATATTGATTTACAAATATATAATTTCCATTGAAAATAGGGTAAAATGACCATTAATAGGTCAAAACCGTACAAAAAATAACGTGCAGTGAACACTCATTCACTATCGTTTAGTCCATGAAAAAAACTTTCTTTTGCGGTAAAAAGATCGAATTTATTCCAGCGGAATCCAGAGATATTGATTTACAAATATATAATTTCCATTCAAAATAGGGTTAAATGACCATTAATAGGTCAAAACCGTACAAAAAATAACGTGGAGTGAACACTCATCTCGCTATCGTTTAGTCCATGAAAAAATCTTTCTTTTGCGGTAAAAAGATCGAATTTATTCCAGCGGAATCCAGAGATATTGATTTACAAATATATAATTTCCATTGAAAATAGGGTAAAATGACCATTAATAGGTCAAAACCGTACAAAAAATAACGTGCAGTGAACACTCATTCACTATCGTTTAGTCCATGAAAAAAACTTTCTTTTGCGGTAAAAAGATCGAATTTATTCCAGCGGAATCCAGAGATATTGATTTACAAATATATAATTTCCATTGAAAATAGGGTAAAATGACCATTAATAGGTCAAAACCGTACGAAAAAATAACGTGCAGTGAACACACACCTCACTATCGTTTAGTCCATGAAAAAATCTTTCTTTTGCGGTAAAAAGATCGAATTTATTCCAGCGGAATCCAGAGATATTGATTTACAAATATATAATTTCCATTGAAAATAGGGTAAAATGACCATTAATAGGTCAAAACCGTACAAAAAATAACGTGCAGTGAACACTCATCTCACTATCGTTTAGTCCATGAAAAAAACTTTCTTTTGCGGTAAAAAGATCGAATTTATTCCAGCGGAATCCAGAGATATTGTAGTGTACATATTTAAACACTTACACGCTTTACCCGCCTTACCAAATTGTTATGCTTACGCATACGATACATTGTATCGAGGCACCACGCCACGGCAAGTACAACTCGACTGCAATTGATCGGCTGCGTAGGGCAAGGTCCAATCCGCGAATTATCGATTTGTTTGTCACGCTGACCTCAGCATACGCGCTCCAGAAGGCTTCCCATAAGTCTTAAGCAAATTCAATAATGTAACCTCAGGTCGTGCAACATTCTTGCACGATATAAAAACCCCCTGAATCAAATAATACAATCAGTTCAATTCGGTCTTCGGACCAAGTAATCCATCTATAATTAAACGAGATATCACATCCGTTAAAGTAGGCAGAAGAAAGATTTCATAAAAGTGATTCAGTATATGGCTGCCCGTGACATTAGCCTTCTCCCGCGAAGTGAGTGAAAACTAAGTGCAGCATATTTTTTTTTACAAAAACTGTAACAGCGCACGAAAAACCGAAACACAACGGCAGTAACGTGATAGTTATGATGAAGACTATAATGATATTTATGCTAGCCGCGACAGTGGAATATGCTATGGTATTTTGGTTCTACCATTTTCTCCGGAATGAACTGAAAACCATACAACTACTACAGTAGAATTTGCAGAAGTGATCGAACGAAGAACTTTTTTTTGTGTGACAAAATGGGTGGAAAGGAGTCCAAAGAAGAGATCGTTGTCCAGCAACAACAACAACAACAGCAACAGGTAGCGCAACAAGTGTCAACAAGCATAGGACCGATCCACGTCATAGCGACATGCATGGTTCTTTTCTTCGTGGTTTTAATTCTAAAGCTACTATGGAAGACCATAATACGTGAAATCGACACTCGTAACCGGCGTTCGCCCACTATTGCAACAGTGGTATAAATAAGTGGTGTAATTCTCGCAAATTTAAGTTTTGAACAAAGCCCATTATAAAAAGATTTAAACTCGTGAGTGTGAAGTGACAAAAGTGAAAAAGGAAAGAATATCTACAGCTGAGCACAATGAAGAGCTCGCCCAGAAACTAGAAGAATTCAAAAAACGGGTATTCACAAAACCCGTTAGACAAAATACGAAGATAGTGAAAAAAGTGCAAAAATCAAGTGCCAGACCAGTTCAGACAGACAATAAAACCCTGTACAGGATAGAAGTATCAATGATACCTAAACCACAGGACATTAAGGGTGACACAGTGTACGAACGAACTGAGTCAAACATCAAGAACTGGCATCACAAGAGGAACATCGACATCGAAAGGGTTCGGCAAATTGCCTACCAGTTAAACCAGAAACGCCGAGTGACTAAACCCGCAGTGTAAAAGAAACTTATCGTGAAGAAAAAAAATATCTAAACTGTGAATAAGTGATGCTTCAAAGTTAAAAAAAAAAAATAGAACAATTTATCGCTGTCATCACCATACCCAACAACCGTACACCAGCTTCAGCTCGCCACAATCCAGCTCCAGCCTATCATGTACATTCTCGTTAGGATTCAGCCGCTACGGATATGCAGTGTATGCATCTATACAGAATAACGAAAACAATCTGTAAGTGAAATTATTTTTCGAAAACAAAATCGTTGTATTATTTATACACTAATATTACCACAAATTAAATTATTATTCTAAATGTACGAAGTCGTACCAAATGCTATTAATGGTGATTCTTCGAGTTTGCGACCAGTTTAGTGTCCACAAAATTAGGAGTAAAACAATACCAACATTTGACTAGAACCATATAAATTAATAATTGTATATGCTCTACTGATGGAAAAGGAAGTTAAAAGTCTAATAAAAGAATTACAAAACATTCTACAAAACCTAAGAAAGGCTCCTTATAGGAAATACATAAAAAATACATTAATAAGCAAACACAAAAAAGCAAGAGAAATTTATGAAAACATTTTATATTTACTTGATGATTTTGACGATCATCAACAAAAATACTATTTAATCGAAGCAAGGAATTCTTTTAGCACCATAAAATTAATTATAGATAAAAAGCTAGACACTGCTAGCGGTCATCTAGTAAAATTAAAAAAATTTTGTTCATATTTTCATAGCATTTACCAAATTATATAATAAACATAAAAAGATGGCCGTACCAAAGGTAGACTTGAAAACCGGCACAGCCATTGTCCAGGCATACGATGGAAGACAAGATGGACTTAGTTCATTTATTGACTCGGTCAATCTTTTTTCAGACACAGTGACAGCAGATTTTGACACTGCAACACAAGCACAGAAAACAGCAGCGACGGCTACCGTGTTAAGGTTTATACTAACCAGACTAACCGGAAAAGCCAGAGCTGCAGTTGGTGATAATCCTCAGGACATCAACGAAATAATTAATCGTCTTAAAACTAAATGTGGGATAACATCAACTCCCGACTTCTACATTTCAAAACTGAATGCAACGAAACAGGTTGGTGATATAACAAAATTCACCAACGAAATAGAAAATTTAGCTATTCTTTTGGAAAAAGCATATTTAAGCGAAAATATTCCGATCGATGTTGCGACCAGAATGGCCACCAAACAAGGTGTAAAAGCACTTTGTTCTGGTGTTCGAAATACTGAGACAAAGCTACTGTTAAAAGCAGGACAATTTTCAACATTATCCACCGCAATTGAAAAAACAGTAGAAAACGAAGCGACAACAGCAGCACCCATTAGTCAAACTGCTCAAATAATGTATACGCGTCGTGGTCATGGATATCGTGGCCGCGGATATTCTAATCATGGACAACGAGGCCATAATCATAACAGGGGAAATTTTGCTAATCCTCGACATAGAGGAAATTTTCGACATCTCCAAAACTATCAGGGACCACAGTATCACCGCGGAAATGGAAATTCCCAAAGAGGTTTTCACCGTGGAAACGGAAACACGCAAACGCGAATATATTATGCTACTGAGTGTAATCAACCTATGGGTCAGGCTCAGCAGCAAAATGTATTTAATGCGCAAAGCACGAACTCAACCCAACAACAATCACAAAGAATTCAAAGAAACAATGATCAACAACATTTTTTAGGACCACTCTCTTCGCAATAAACGTCTCAGCCGCGAATTTTGTAAAAGTACATGTTGGAATGTCAAATTCAATGTGTACTCTTATGATCGACACTGGGGCAGACATTTCAATATTTAAATTGAATAAGGTACTAGAAAACCAACTGATTGACAGAAATCAGAAATGTACGATTTCAGGAATATCAGGAGAAAAAATGGAAACATTTGCCTCAACTGACACGTTTTTAACATTCCAAAATGCAACCACGTTGAAACAAAGATTTTATTTAGTTGATAATAGCTTCCCAATACATACAGATGGAATATTGGGAAGAGACTTTTTTATAAACTATAAATGTAACATAAATTATGAGACATGGATGTTAAGCTTTAGTTATAAAAACGAGGAATTTAACGTTCCAATAGAAGATAACTTAAATGATAAATTCATTCTTCCGGAACGATGCGAAGTGATTCGCAGGATTCCAAATGTTAATATTGACGAAGATTCTCTAGTGTGCTCGCAGGAAATTCAAAATGGAATTTTCTGTGGGAATACTATAGTATCTCCAAGTTCTGTCTATGTGAAATTCATTAACACTACATCTAATCCAGTAGTTATCAATAATTTCAAGCCATCTACTATACCGTTAAAGAACTATATAGTGGCGAAAATTGAATCGAACACTAACATAAATAACCGTATTTTAAAAATATATGAAAAACTTAATCTGACCGACATCCCACAATACGCCAGGAAATCTTTAGAGAAACTGGTAGAGAAATATAATGATATTTTTGCGTTAGGAGAAGACAGTCTAACCACAAACAACTTCTACACGCAAAATATCGAACTAACAGATAACGTGCCAGTATACATTCCCAATTACAGGAGTATACATGCACAAAACGACGAAATCGAGAACCAAATTAAACATTTGCTCGATAATGATATAATTGAACATTCAGTGTCGTCTTATAATTCACCAATTTTATTGGTGCCAAAAAAATCGAGCACTGTAGACAAAAAATGGCGAATGGTCGTGGATTACAGACAGCTAAATAAGAAAATTTTAGCTGACCGTTTTCCACTTCCAAGAATTGACACAATTTTAGACCAACTGGGAAGAGCCAAGTATTTTAGTACACTGGATTTGATGGCAGGTTTTCATCAGATCCCCTTGGATCAGAACTCCCGAAAATACACAGCATTCTCGACGCCTTCCGGGCATTACGCCTTCACGCGTTTACCGTTCGGGTTGAATATAAGCCCAAACAGTTTCCAACGCATGATTACTATTGCAATGGCAGGATTAACGCCAGAATGTGCATTTGTTTACATAGATGACATTGTAGTAATAGGTTGCTCAATAGATCATCACATCAAAAACTTGTCTAGGGTATTTGAAAGATTGAGACAATACAACCTAAAACTCAATCCTGAAAAATGCCAATTCTTCAAAACTACTGTAACATATCTTGGGCATAGAATCACAGATCAGGGAATACTTCCAGACGACTCTAAATTTCACATAATCAAAAATTATCCTATTCCTACTAATCAGGACGAAGTTCGTCGATTTATTGCATTTTGCAATTACTACAGAAAATTCGTCCAAAACTTCGCAAAACTAGCTAAACCATTGAACAGTTTACTCAAAAAGAATGCTAAATTCGTTTGGTCCGATGAGTGTCAAACAGCGTTTGAACAACTCCGAAATAAATTATTAAAACCACCAATTTTGAAATACCCGGATTTTTCAAAAAAATTCACATTGACTACAGATGCATCCAACATCGCCTGCGGTGCGTTACTTTCACAAGAATACGACGGAAGAGATATGCCAATTGCTTACGCCAGCAAGGCATTCAACACTACAGAGTCAAAAAAGCCAACAATTGTGCAAGAAATGATTGCTATCCACTGGGCTATCAATCACTTTAAACCATACTTGTATGGCAGAAAATTTTTAATCAAAACAGATCACAGACCACTTGTATATCTTTTTGGAATGAAAGAACCAACCAAAAAGTTAACACAGATGAGACTGGATCTCGAAGATTATGATTTTGAAATAGAATTTATAAAAGGGAAAGACAACGTAGGTGCAGATGCACTTTCGAGAATAGTGACATCTGATGACCTAAAAAACAGTTCAATACTCATGGTGAATACAAGATCAATGACTAAAAAAAACACAAATGTGACAAATAATGATGTTTCGAGAAATAAGATGCCTGATCAACATCTTATTAGAGAAACTGATATACTTAAAGAATCTCGTAATTCTTGTAACTTGATAACAAAGATACAAAATGAATTATTCGAATTAATAATAAAAAGCGAAAACTTTAAGAAAACATACGCAATAATACAAATGGAGCTCCAAGAAAATGAAAGTCAGACTCTCGCGTCTGCTCTTTCAGAATTAAACAAAGTAATGATGAATATTAAAAAGGAAAAAATCGCATTATCTATGAACGATATAATATTTTCACGCGTGACAGTGGAACAATTTAAGACAATTGCCACCGAAATTATAAAAAAATTTGAAATCTTGTTATACAGACCGGCAAAATATATCGAATCAAAGGACGAAGTTATCAAAATATTGCATGATTTTCACAACAGTTCTACTGGTGGTCATATAGGTCAGCATAGGCTTTACAAAAAGTTGCGTGATTTATACCACTGGCCTAGAATGAAATATACGATTGCAAAATTCATTAAGGCCTGTGAATTTTGCAAACGAAATAAAATTAATCGAAAAACTAAAGAAAATTCTATTATCACAACAACTCCGGCAAAGGCTTTCGATGTAATATCAATAGATACCGTAGGCCCACTGCCAAGAACAAATAAAAACAATCGCTATTGCATTACATTGCAATGTGATTTAACAAAATTCATCATAATTATACCGGTTCAAAACAAAGAATCCAACACTATTGTTCGTGCATTAGTAGAAGATTTTATCTTGAAATATGGGAATTTCTTGGAATTACGTTCGGATAGAGGAACCGAATATTGTAACGAAGTATTTAACCAAATCGGAAAAATCTTAAATTTCAAACAAACATTTTCAACTGCCTATCATCCACAGTCGATTGGTGCACTGGAGAGAAATCACAGATGCTTGAACGAGTATCTAAGATCATTCTCCAATGAACATCACGACGACTGGGATGACTGGGTACAATTCTACGCATTCGTGTATAATACCACTCCTCATACGGATACAGAATATACACCCTTCGAATTAGTTTACGGAAAGAAAGCCAATCTACCTCAAAACCTCACCAAAAGCATTATTCAACCAGTTTATAATCTAGAACAATATTATAGTGAAATGAAGTTTAAACTCCAAAAATCACATGCAATAGCCAGAACCAAGCTCATCGAAGAAAAAATAGATAGAACAAACAAATTGAATGAAAACACAAACCCAATACATGTCACCGTTAACGACTTAGTCTATATCACGAATGAGACCCGAAAAAAATTGGATCCATTTTATAATGGACCATCAGGTATCAGGTATCAGAAGGCCGGCTCCAAAGGCACGTTCCCCACCAGTTGGGAGATTTGTGCCATCGCCATATTTGAGCCTATTTCATCATCTACCCGATGGGAGAGAAAAGGGAAGGGAAAGATGGGAGGAAATAGGAGTGGGGTCCCTTGAAGAGGGAAGATCGCATAAGCGAAATGAGAGCATGTAGCTCCATACCACAATGGGTTCGAACAGCGCCCTAAAAAGGGCACTGCAAAACGCATGAGCGTAAAGAGAGCCTATAGCTCATTACCACAGCGGGTTAAGAATAACAGGATGTCCTGAAGATGCAGGCTTCTGTATTCAGTTTCACTTAATAAGTGTTTACCAAGTAATTGGAATCGCATTTGCGCAAAAACTGGACAGTTACATATCAGGTGATACGAAGTTCCATAATCGGAGTCACAACTATCACACACAAATGAGTCAGCACGCTGAATATTTGCCATGTGATAGTTGAGTCGGCAGTGGCCTGTCAACGCTCTGACCAAGAGACTGCAATTCTGCTTTGACAGATTTGTTAAATACTTCGCCACCTTTGGAGATGGCTCAGTAATATACAATTTTGTTTGACGACACGACTCCAAACTATTCCAATATTGCTTGTGCTGAGTTGCCGCCCAAGAGTTTATCTGAAGCTTCACCCAGCACTTCGAAATTGGAATAGCCGGCTCAGGGCCAATGAAGTCATGCGATGCTCCATCGCGAGCTAGCTCATCAGCCAATTCATTTCCAGCGATGGAAGAATGGCCAGGTACCCATACAAGGTTTACAGAGTTGACGGTCGCGGTTTCGTCTTTCCGTAAAAAGAACAATAGATGTTTTATTCGGGTTAACCGAAAGGCCATATTGGCGACACCAACTCTCGACTACCTGAAGAGCACTTTGCATCAGGTCGAATAGGGTGCTTATGCACATACCAACTATCAGAACTAGATAGTCGTCGGCAAATCCATAAGTTGGAAAACCGCAATTATTGAGTTGCCTCAATAGCGTATCTGCTACGAGATTGGGGGTATCCGCAAACACTCAATTTTCGAATCGCTGCTTGACGCAATGTCGAGAAGAGATGTCGGTTTTTGAGCATTTGATGAATCCAATTGGTAATCATTGTAGGTAGCCTATGGTTTCGTGCGGCTTCCAATATGGCATCGAAAGACACGTTATCAAAGGCACCCTCAATATCCAAGAAAACACCCAAGCACGATTGCTTCTGAGCAAATGCTTTCTCGATATCGTATACAACTTTGTGTAAAAGAGTCACAGTGGACTTTCCAGATTGGTAAGCATGTTGATTCACATGAAGAGGCATGTTTGCCAAATAAACATCACGGATGTGATGATCGATAATGCGTTCCAGACATTTCAGAAGAAAAGAGGTCAGACTGATTGGTCTAAAACTCTTCGCTTCCTCATACGACGCACGTCCTCCTTTTGGGATAAACTTTACAGTAATATCACGCCAGGATTTGGGAATGTACCCGGTAGCAAAACTGCTTACAAGTAGCTTTTTCAAAACATGTTTGATAAACTCAAATCCCTTTTGGAGCAGAACAGGATAAATCCCATCCGCTCCTGGAGATTTGAAAGGAGCAAAACTATTAAGTGCCCATTGAATCGATTCAGTAGTTACGATACTGCGAGCCGAGGCCAGAGACTCGTAACTACATGAAAAGACATTTGGTTCATCCGTAGATGCTATGTCCACACATCCGGGGAAGTGTGTATTGAATAAACATTCTAAAACTTCTTCATCGGAAGAAGTAAAGTCACCACTAGGTAAGCGAATTTCGTTCACTTGGAAATCCTTAGATTTTGCAAGAATTTTGTTCAACCGACTGATTTCACTCAAACTGGAAACATTTGTACAAAGGTTTTTCCAGCCGGATCGTTCAGCAGAACGAAGAGCCTTCTTGTAAGCCTTGCGAGCTGACTTGAACGACTCTGATCCAGCTGAACGGCGTCTGTTCCAACTCCTTCTACATTGTTTCCTGAGTCTAGTCAGATCGGAATTCCACCATGGGGTCCCTCTTGTAGTCTTTACAGACCGCAGAGGACATGCTTCTTCAAAAGCTTCCATAATGTAGGATGTTGTAGTATCAACGGCATCATCCAGATCACTTGGATTTTCAATGGACGGAGAATATCCATGAAATTTGGTCGCAACCAATTCAATATAGAGTTCCCAGTTTGTTGATCGGGGATTCCTAAAACGCAAAGTCTGCGCAGTAAAATTTGAATGTTCAAAGAAGATGTAGCGATGATCAGATAATGATTCCTCATCTGATACATGCCAATTCGTCAACTCGTGACTGATTCTATTCGAGCAGAGCGTTATGTCTAACACTTCTTCTCTATTAGAAACCATGAAGGTTGGGCGATTGCCTATGTTAAGTAATCCAAGGTCTGTACTACTTAAGTATTCCATAAGACTGGAGCCTCTCAAATTGATATCCGAGCTGCCCCAGATGATGTGACGAGCATTGGCATCACTGCCCACAATCAGCGGAAGGCCTTTTGTTACGCAGTGTACGACAACTCGTTTGAAGTCATCCGTTGGGGATGGTTCATCATGTGGTAAATATACCGAACAATAGACGTATTTCCTGTTGAGGTCACCAACAGAAACATCGATTGTGACAGCACATATATCTCTGGTCGTCAACTCAGAAATGAGTGTAGCAACGATTGCTTTATTAACGAGCACGCATGCGCGGGTTTGCCATTTCAAGCTTGCTAAAAGTAGCAAAAACTGGGTCCACAAGGTTACCTAGATAGAAGTTCCCTCTACGAAAGTAGGGTTCTTGAACTAGCGCCACTTGGGCTGCACCATTTTGCATGAGTCTGCAAAGATTGATCGTTGCTGTTCTTTTATGCTGAAGATTGATCTGAGCTAACCTAACCGTAGCCACTACCCAAACTAGGCAGGATTAAGCTTTTTGCAATCTCAGCACGAAAAAGACCAGCAACAATAAAACCAGATCGGTATCTATTTAAAGTCGCCAAAGGCGAAAGAGCACAGAATACACTGTGTAAAACGCATAATGCGAATCCATATAGGTGATAATTTAAATTAAATGTCAACATATTCATAATCCCACCCTTATTAAGCCTCAAGATAGAGACTGAAGAAGGGCAGCCGATTATCTCGGAGAAACACAAGGTCACCTGCACCATTGCTCCGGGTAGCACAGGAAGGACTCAATACTATGGAGGGCGCCCTGGTACCCCACAGGCTCCGTTTGCGGTTAGGTTTTATTTAGACCCCCCTAACCATTCATTCTTAGGCACGGTACGCATCACACCATAAATTAGGGGTCACCTGTGAGGTGGACTTTTACCACCGGAACAGGCAATCCGTAGTGTTAATTCTTAGCCAGTTGAAACAACCGCTACCGACACTACGCGGCTATCTAGGCTGCTCGGGAAAAGGAGGTTAATATTGATGATTAACTCCTGACGTGCCCAAGCAGCCAGCAAAGAACCAAGCTCATCGAAGAAAAAATAGATAGAACAAACAAATTGAATGAAAACACAAACCCAATACATGTCACCGTTAACGACTTAGTCTATATCACGAATGAGACCCGAAAAAAATTGGATCCATTTTGTAATGGACCATACAAAGTAATAAAAGTAGAACAAT
The DNA here is from genome assembly GCF_002204515.2 of Aedes aegypti. Lineage (NCBI taxonomy): Eukaryota > Metazoa > Arthropoda > Insecta > Diptera > Culicidae > Aedes > Aedes aegypti. The sequence continues at coordinate 199,561,487 of NC_035108.1, read as the reverse complement.
GTAATTGTACAGTGGAAAATTTGGTATCAGGAAAAACAACCGAAGTTCATAAAAATCGGTTAATTAAAATGTAACAAAAAAAAAAATCTTGTAAAGGACTTTTGGAGTGTGAAGCTGATGAGTCAGAATGTTTTACAACATTCTCCCAAAAAGGGGGGAGGTGTAGTGTACATATTTAAACACTTACACGCTTTACCCGCCTTACCAAATTGTTATGCTTACGCATACGATACATTGTATCGAGGCACCACGCCACGGCAAGTACAACTCGACTGCAATTGATCGGCTGCGTAGGGCAAGGTCCAATCCGCGAATTATCGATTTGTTTGTCACGCTGACCTCAGCATACGCGCTCCAGAAGGCTTCCCATAAGTCTTAAGCAAATTCAATAATGTAACCTCAAGTCGTGCAACATTCTTGCACGATATAAAAACCCCCTGAATCAAATAATACAATCAGTTCAATTCGGTCTTCGGACCAAGTAATCCATCTATAATTAAACGAGATATCACATCCGTTAAAGTAGGCAGAAGAAAGATTTCATAAAAGTGATTCAGTATAATATTGATTTACAAATATATAATTTCCATTGAAAATAGGGTAAAATGACCTTTAATAGGTCAAAACCGTACGAAAAAATAACGTGCAGTGAACACACACCTCACTATCGTTTAGTCCATGAAAAAAACTTTCTTTTGCGGTAAAAAGATCGAATTTATTCCAGCGGAATCCAGAGATATTGATTTACAAATATATAATTTCCATTGAAAATAGGGTAAAATGACCATTAATAGGTCAAAACCGTACGAAAAAATAACGTGCAGTGAACACTCATCTCACTATCGTTTAGTCCATGAAAAAAACTTTCTTTTGCGGTAAAAAGATCGAATTTATTCCAGCGGCATCCAGAGATATTGAATTTAAAGACATTTTTTTGCAGAAAAGTCCACTGTGCGTTGGCAGCGCAACGCTTGATGGTATTAATGCTGCTGCTGCTTTGTGTTTTGGTTGACAGGCAGAATCGATGAACTGTTGTAAATAGTGGTCACAGTTCCCAAGCCTGCCCTGAAGGGATCAAAAATGAAATAAATTATTCACTTGGTTGTTTCCAGTTCAAGTATTCATGATGGAAAAGATGTTTAATCTTCCTTAGTCCCTAGCAAAAAGTTACAAATTTTGACTAAGGATCGTTTTCGACCCGAAAATTGAAACAGCTAACAAAAATCAGTGCGTCGACCGATTCCAGATCTGCTGAGCTTAAATGAAAGGCACACATCAGTAGCGTAGTCAACGGGCTTTAAGGTTCAAGAGTCCGCATATCCCACAACCTCGACACCCCTCGCTTGAGAGATTGAGATTGAGATTGAGATTGAGAAGATTCTAAACTTATCAGAAGATCATCCACGACTAAGGACCGCAATAGAGGAGAGGGGACTCCACCCTGTGTTCCACGTACCATGGAAGAATAAGAAGCGTTGTCAAAAGCTCTTTCAACATCCACGAATGAGCAAAGTGATGCTTCTATTATCGAAAAAGTTTTTTCTACTTGTATATGTTATGTTTTGTTACGAGAGTATGAAGTGCCGTAACTGTGACTTACCAGGTTGATAAGCAAACTGCGAGTCAGATAATGGACACTACTGCATGTATGTTGAATTGATAAAATCATATAACACTTTTTCCAGTCTTCAATAACATGGAAGAAAGACTAATGGGCCTATATGATTTGGGACGCGTCTTATCCCGCTTTACAATTTTTGGAATAATGATAACTTTTACTAGACTTCAAATGCATGGAACATAATTTAATCTTAGGTTAGCCTTATACATGTCAATAAGAGACGGAATCAGCACTTCTTCGCCGTTTTCATTTTCATTCCACTTCCACAGATTCAAAAGGCTGAAAAGATCTTACAGCGTTTTTTACTCTTGCAGTACAGATTGCGTCAGCTAGATTTTGTTCAATGATTTCTGTTCTAAAAAATAAGATCTCCGCAGAACATCTTTCATCAATTATTTTGGAAAGAATAGATTATGTTCTCATTTACTTTTTGAGAAATCAATTCTAATTTCTGGATTGAGTCAATTTTTCCATTCATCGAAAAAGAGTGTGAACCCAAGAAATGTACATATTGTTCCCAGGTTCCCAGGTTTTCCTAGGATTCCGAAAAGCAATAGGTGGGTAACCAACCCCACTCCATTCAAACATGATATGTTTGTGATCAGACAACAAAGTTTCATTTGACACATGCCAGTTTGCAATTTTGTCATACATTGCAGCATTGCACAGTGTCAAACCTAAAACTTCCGATCTGGTTGCATTTGTAAAAGTAGATTAATTTCCCTTATTATAAAGTGACCAGACGTCCCGCATTTTGAGCATTTGTCCCGCGCTGAAAAGTGTCTCGCGTTTCACTCCAATCATTGTAATGTCCCGAATTTCAAACGTAGTCAATATTATTATATTTTGAATTATACGGCCATAAAAATGGTTGGGACAGCATAGAGTTATGTAATTATGCTTTCATAGCCTTTAAATGGTTCGTTTACAGCAATAACGATTTTTTTTTTGTAAAATCCAGCATTAGACTTTGCTAAACTAACCATTACCATACACTTTCAAGCATCTCTGAGCCACAAAATAAAAGACAGACTTGTCTAACTTTTTTCAGAGACGCACAATGCGTTGCTCCATAGACAAAAATCAATTTTCAAATTATTTTATTCGGCGATAATAAGTATCCACAAGTGTTTATACATATCATCGGCTAATGTAACGTGTATTAATAAGATTTATAAAGCACTAAAACGAGTACAACAAGCGTCGAATGTGACAGTTGTCGAAGTAGCACAAAAACTTAATTTTGTCGCAAGTTTTCAACGTTACTTTCAAGTAGTACGGAAGGCGTTGGAACCAATCCATTCAAACAAAATTTGAAAGAGAAAATGTTTGAAAGTTGTTAAAGTATATTTGATGGGATAAGCACACCAATTTTAACTTTGAATATGAGAAATCGGCACGATGAGTTGGCTATGAAATCAAGCTTATGAAATACTAACATGTAGCTTTGGTTATCGATTCAAAAAAAAGTTCCACCGTGTTCCACCCTAAATCACTCACAGACATGTTTCTCAGAGTGTCCTCTAAGAGGTCTGAAACATACAGCTGCAACTCCCTGCAACTCTTCGAGATTTTCGACTATTTTTCGGTTTACTCCATGAAAATGAGTTGTTTGTGATAAAAAATCTGAAAATCTCGCAACGCTATGTGGTCAAAGCTGAACCAGACATTACACCAGAGCAAGATTATGTTTAAAATAATATATTTTAAATGGAGTTTTCAAGATTTTATTCAAATTTCATGTTAAAAACTTGAAAAATCTAAAAAGATGCGTATATTTTTGCATAAAGGCGTATCCCAAGCAGCACATATTGTTACAAGTAGCTTTCAGCAACGGCTACTTAACATATTCAAAAGTTAGAATATGGTACATTTGCAACATGGAAAAATACTGCTATGTAACCGAAAAAGCGCAAACTGTCGAGCCTTATGTAACTTGTTTTTTCGTTACATAATAAGTTTACGAGCGACTGCTATGTAATTTGTTGATTACGCATGGGTTTTCCTGCGACAAAATAAATGGAACGGCGTTGAAGTTGTTTTTACTTTCTGACAGTTTTGGAACCGAACAACCATTTTAGAATTGAATGTCAATAGAAGTAATAATTATGATTTTCGAACGCGTAATTATGCACAAGAACATAATAGATTTAACATGCCGATTTGAATTTGTGGTGAAATCAATCATTTTAATTACTCAAAATTGACGCGCTCATAAAATAGATAATAATTTTATATTGAATAACACATGATACCTGGATTGTTGAGATATTATTCCATTAGAACTGACAAAAACTGTAAATTGGCACTGTTACTCAAATCAGCAGTGTTTTTGATTTTAATTTAATTGTTTGTGAAGATTGTGATTCTAAAATCACGTTGTTTCGTGTCCCGCAGTTGAATTTTCTGGGTTGCCTATCATAAATCGCCATTTAATTTCATCTTGCTGAAGAAACACTTCCAGGCCCATGGCACGGGACGACTTCTAGCGTAGTCAACATCTCCATGTGTTTACCCATTTTCGGGTAAATTGAATCGAGAGTGCAATCAGGATGCGAAGTTTTGTTTAATGTTTATGATCCGTAATCGAGCAAGTGTCACAATAAAATAACTGATTGTTTGCTTGAAGGCTTGCAGGATGCCTTTCAATGTTTTCTCTCCTTCCAAAACCATCGAAATGTTGAATATGCTTCAACTTTTTGGCACATTTTATTTATTAATTTATTTATTTATTTTAACTAAAATTTGGAAGAGGGAAAAATTCCTTTGAGTGATCACTTGAAGAGATCTTTCTCAAAAAGGTACAAAACCTCTTCATCTTTTCTAAAACGTTATAACAAATTTCTTATGAACTAAAGGCGCATTCGGCTTGAACCATAATAGAGCCAGGATCTTGATCTTTCGAAACGTTGGAAAAGGGAAAGGGGAATCCGTCTTGGTAAATGGCTCAAATTTCAGTCCTTAAAAGAAAAACAAAGAAAATTACGGCAGTAAAAATCAAAGACGATATGATATCTCATTTAAATAATTATATAATAATTTCAAACAAGGATGAAATTTACTTCCAAGGATATCACGGACAGATGTAGGAGGAGTTTGATATAAAGTTTCCAAACTTCTAATGAATTTACTTCTTGGTACCGTAAATTTGGTGCATACTAAAACTATATGATCAATATCTTCATAAAATTCCCCACAATCACATAAATTTGAATCCTTCATATCTATGCGATATAAATAACTGTTGCATATGTAATGGTTCGATATTATTCGTGAAAAAGTGCAAATAAAATTTCTATTTTGTGATATATTTTTAAACCATGTGAATTTATCAATAAACGGACAAATGGAATGACACCAACGTCCTTTATCACTTGAATTCCAAAATTGTTGCCAATTATCCATGCAATATTTATTAAGTTTTGAATGATGTTCTGAAGCAAAAATTTCTCTATTATAATTAATTCCACGTGCAACACCTAATTTAGCCAAAGAATCAGCTTGTTCATTGCCATAAATGTTACAATGAGCAGGAACCCACAAAAATTTAATTAAAAATCCTTTAGTATATAAATCGTATAAAAGATTTTTAAGCTCCAAAAGAATGTGATGAGTTTTTGAATTAAAGTTTATAGAATTCAATGCATGTAGAGAACTCAAACTATCAGAACATATTATATATATATGTTCGGATTAAAGGGTCTAATCAAGTTACATGCAAAATATAATGCGGTTAGCTCAGCTATGAATATAGAACAATGATTTTGTAATTTAAAAAAATGAGCTAAATGATTATTGAAAACTCCAAAGCCAGCAACATTTTGAATTAAAGACCCATCAGTGAAATAGAATTGATCATGACTAATACCATCAAATTTTCGTTTAAATAATATATTCGCATAATTAGGATGTTCAATTTTTGGAATTTGTTTCAATTCTTCATATAAAGAGAAATCAATAAGGGGTCGAAAAGTATGAACATCAATATTATAATTTTGGAAACCAGGGGAAGAAATTGGCATTAAATTTTCATTTGAACAATAGAAAAGGAATGTAATATTTTACTTGTAGGATTAATTTCATTTAAAGATTTTAAAACATCAATAATTGGATGTTTATATAAAAAAAACATTGCAAGATAAATTTGCAATTTAATTTTTGAAAGCGAATCTTAAGAGGTTCAATACCAGCTAATACTTCAATAGATTGAGTATGAGTTGAATTCAAGAGTTTTAAACAAATCCTTAAACATCGGAATTGAATTTTTTCAAGTTTTGAAAAATGAGTTTTAACTGCATTTCCAAAAGTAAAACATCCATATTCCATGACTGAACGAATAGTTGTTTTATAAAGAATTATCAAATCAGAAGGATGTGCTCCCCACCATGTACCAGTAATCATACGAAGGAAATTTATTCTTTTAGAACAAACTTTTTGAATATATAAAATTTGACTTTTCCAATTTAATTTCGAATCAAACCATATACCAAGATATTTATAATCAAAAACTTGTTCAATTTCATGCCCATTTAAATATAATGTAATATTGGTTGTTGAATGTTTTCGTGAAAAAATAATATATTTTGTTTTTGGTACCGAAAATGTAAAACCATTATCAAAAGCCCAAGTGTCAATATTGTTTAACGCAGATTGCATAAAATGACCAATAATTTCTCTATTTTTACCACTAAAAGACAATACATTGTCATCAGCAAATTGTATCAAATAACATCCATTAGGAATGACATTCACCATATCTGAAGTGAATAAATTATATAAGAATGGACTTAAACAAGATCCTTGAGGTAAACCAAAACAACTATATCGGATAATTTTAGATGAACCATTATGAAAAAATGCATAACTTTCAAAGAAAACAAATTGTACAAGAAATTTGAAATCAAATTTGGAATTTTCAAATGATTCATTTTTTGGAAAAGTAAATCAATCAAGACAGAATCATATGCACCAGAAACATCAAGAAAAGTAGAAACTACATCTTGTTTTCTGTTGAATGAAAGTTGTATCTGAGAAGATAAAAGAGCGGTACAATCACGAGTACCCCGACCTTTCCTGAATCCAAATTGAGAAGAAGAAAAAATGTTATTTTTTTCTGCCCACAATTCCAAGCGATTCAAAATCATACGTTCCATAAGTTTACGTAAACATGATAATAAACTGATAGGTCTTCGACTATCAGCTAATGATGGATCTTTGCCAGATTTTAGAATGCTTATTACTTTTACAAAACGCCATTCAAAAGGAATAATGTTTTGAGAAAGAAAAGAATTGTATATCGAAAGAAAGTATTCTTTACATTCATCTGGTAATTTTTTGAGAACTATAAATTTAATATTGTCAATACCTGGGGCTGTATTTTTAGTTAATGATAAAGCCAAAAGCATTTCCTCCAATGAAAATGGAATACAAAGATTAGGAAAATAATTAAAAGATTGGTTTTTAAAATTGATGAATGTAGGAACGAAATCCGGACATATTTTAGATGCAAATTTTTCAATCCAATCTTCTGAGTATTCTAATACAACTAGACTTGAAGAATCATGATTTCTCAAATTTCTTGCCACAGACCATAATGTTGATAAAGAAGTCTCTTTGTCTAGACTTTCAACAAAATTTTTCCAATAATTTCTTTTTTTGAATTTGGTAATTCTTGTAAACAAAGCTTCAGCTTTACGATATGAGAAATAATGTTCCCTACAACCAGATCTACGAAATAATTTAAATGCAACAGATTTATTTTTCAAAGCAACCGAACATTCTTCATCCCACCAAAAACATGGGCGATTTTTTTTTAAATTTCCTGACACAATCTTCTTTTTTTTGAGTTTTGTGTAAGCATTGGACTAGCAATTTTGAAAAATGATTATATTTCTCAATTACAGAAACTGGAACATAACTTCTTATTATTGAAGTCGAAATTGAATCGGCAAATTTAGACCAATCAACATTCTTGCATAAATCGAACACAAAATTTGTTTGTTTTAATTTATCATAACTTGCATTTTGGAATTGAATCAAAATAGGTATATGATCACTATTGTTTGGATCATCAATAGTTTTCCAAGTAGACATCATGGATAAACTATTCGAACAAAGGGATAAATCAATACATGAAGGATGACTAGGTGGACTTGCAATCCTAGTAAACGAACCATCATTTAAAATATTTAAGTTCAACTCATCAATCAAATCCATTAATAATGTCCCTCTACCATCAGATTTATTACTTCCCCATGCTATATTATGAGCATTAAAATCTCCCAAAATATAGAAAGGGGCAGGAATCAGATTTAAAATACTTTTAATTTGAGATATAGAAAAACATGCGTTCGGAGGGATGTAAAAACAAACAATAGAAAAAGTAAAATTATCTTTGGTTATCGAAACAGCTATATATTCAATTTGTGAGTGCACTGATAAATCCAAATATTTAAATTCGATATTATCACGAATGCCAATTAAAACTCCTCCGTACGAAACAGTTCTATCTTTTCGAATAATTTTGAACTGTGGTATACGAAAAAATTTAGTTTGTTCCAACCATCTTTCATTTAAACATAATATGTCTATATTCAAATTCAATAATAATATTTTGAGTCTGTCAATTTTGTTGATAATACTCCTACAATTCCACTGTAATATATTCAAAGTATTAGAATATAATGAAGCCATTACGCAGAAAATAGAGATGCAATGAGAGGTCCGAAAGCATTCAATTTATCCAAAATAGAAGCAAAAAAAGGCAAAATTATCTTAACTATTTTCTTCCAAAAATCTGAAAGATCTAAAAAATCTATTAATTCTTCTAAAGTTTTCAAAATTGAACTATCAGATTTCTCATTCTCATTTGAATTTTCATTATGTTTAATTTTTTCATCATTATTAATTGAGGAAGTAGTAATTTTTTGAAAACCAGGAATATTTTTTTGCGTAGTAGAATTTTTGAGAACAGGGAAATTCGAGTTGTAGGAAGTTGATGGTTGAGGTTCAAAATCAATTGCATTATTTTTTGATGAGTTAATATGTGTTCGTTTTCGTTTAGTGGGAGGATTGTAAGTGAAATTCTGTTGTTTTCCAAAATTATCATCATCGTTATCTGGCAAAATTTCAAAGGTGTTAGAGGTGGAAAAATTATCTGAAGATTTCATAATATCTGCATACGATAAAAGATTTTTATTTTTTATTTTTTGATTTAATTTCATTTGATTTTCAATATATATAGGACATTGTTGCAAAGTATTATGTTTTTTTGTACAATAAATACAAACACCAGAATTTTTCTTACAATCTGATGATGAGTGCAAATCTCCACATTTGGAACATTTTAATTTATTTGAGCAAAAATTGGCAGTATGGCCAAAAAGTAGACAACGCTCACAATGCATGAGCTTTGGATAATATAGTCGAACATGAAATATTTACATTATCAATCGTTACATAATCTGGTAAAACAGAACCAGAAAATGTAATTTTGATACAATTTGAAGCTACATATTTTGATTCACTTCCATTGAAAAATAATTTTGATAATCTATTACATTCTAAAATCTGGACTGGTGGAATAGATTTATTTTTAAAAATTCCCAAACCATGATCTTTAATTTCATTGCAATTCAAATCTTCATCGTATATAACTCCATTGATTTCACAATAATCACATGGAGCATATACACGAATAATAAACAATTTAGATTCCAGAAGAGCGTTGGCATCATCTCTGGAACTGAAAACAATTCTTAATTTATCGAGAGAAATTTTTTTGATTTCTTTCACAGATTTATAGTTTTTGTAAACCTCTGAAGATATCAATAAAACATTTATGGGTCTCTCTTTTTTACGAAAATATACCACATATGGGCCAGAAAAAGTTGATGGATAAACTTTTACACGGAAAGGTTTCGAAGGAAGGGATTCTTTTAAATGAGAAGCATTATTTACATCTCCTTCACCTCCATCAGTTTCCATAATAAAAATTCAAAAAATCTCCAAAACAAAACAAAAAAAAAGAATAGAAGAGAAAATAACAAAAAATAAAATTAAATTATACTTAGCGATTTCCAAAATAAGAGAACTCCAATTCCGAATCAAAACCTCAGATTCTTGAATTTGGATACTTGATACGAACTCTTGAATTAACTTGAAAAAGCAAACAGCGCAACGATAACAATGTCCTCAATCCCCAAGAAAGTTAGCGATTTTTAAAGGATAATGTTCTCTTCCTTCCTTCCGCAAATCGAAATCTCAGATTCTTGAATTTGGATACTTGAACACCAACTCTTGAAGTACCGTTATGTCACCAGTCACCGTGCGGCCTCCATTCACCGTGCATATATACAAATTCCTACAGAATATTCATACAATTTTCACAAATTATTCTTTTGTCAGCAAAATAAAACAAAACTGATTAAATGAAGTAGTTTTGGTCACAAAGCATTTTTGAAAATCTAGTTAATGTAGTCAAAATCATGTGAATTCTGTTTGATAATGAAATTTTTCAACAGTCTTAGAAGAAACGCCAAAAATTCACATTTTTTAATTTAACGATAGAATATGAAATTTTCCAAAATTTTAACAAGTTTTCACTGTGGATACTATTAATAAGATGTATTTCATCGTATGAGCAATGAGATTTTATGCAAATTAGAATTTTTTATTTTGTTTCAGTCGAAACCCAAATGCACGGTGAATGGATCCTTTTCAATACATATGGTTCCTGTTACCGTGCATTAGTGTAGAAGGCATGAAATTATTTGGTAATATTTGGTTTATGTGTATGTTGTCATTAAATCACTTTATATTTAGTTTTTCGAGTGTATATGGAATGGATTGGACAATACAGTCAAACCTCCTATAACGATTTTAATGAAAAAATAATTATTTAGCCATTTTTTTTTACTTTTTATGGTTTTTATTGTAAATGAAGATTTGAATACTCTTAAAAATGAGTGCACACACTACTAGCAACATAGTTGCTCCATCAACAACGTTTTTTTCAAGATTCAAAATTAAAACATAACGAAAACTATACGCACGGTGAATGGTGCACTAGTGTGCACGGTAAATGGTGACATAGAACGGTACGAGGCGACCTTAATATGAAATTGTCAAACATAATTTTTGAGTAATTTTTTGTTATGCATCACTAGTTTTAGATTTTTCCCTGAATTATTATATAATTGCACTTTCCGTAGTGGTATTCTAGTACGCTTCAAATTATTTGGAAAAGTTATATAATTTTTTGAAGCGCAAATTTTTCTTAAATGCACGGTGAATGGTAGCTTGACGGTAGCTTGAAACTGCAAACAGCGCAACAAATAATAAAGTCCTCAATTGGAATCCTCAGAAAATCTGAAATATGGAGAAAAAATTGACAAGCGAAGAAAAAAACCGTTAAGCCTGGTCAAGGCCTACTTACCGAGTATTTTTTTTTTTTTTTTTGCACATTATTAATTGATTTAACAATATCAAAAATTGATAATCAAACCATAACAAGCAATTAAACAAAACAATGGTCTTTATTTTCACAGTTCTTACAACTGACAGTGGGCGATATTCACTTATCGCCCGGGACATCCTGGCTACGAAGAACACTGTGTATCGATATATGGTTGTCAGGGGCCTGGATGTTATTGTTCAATGATAGATACATGCTGATGCGAAAAATTTACATTTGTAAGGTTCTAATTTGCGCGTTTCTTCAGCTAGGCATTACGTTTGGTAGAATTTGAATTCAACAGCTGTTTTGGTGTTATGAAATAGGGTGGTGGGGGTTTTGCGCTCACGAGTAGATTAAAGTTTAAGTCCTTCGATAAGTTTTTCAAGGACAAATTAAACATATTTATTGCATGTAATACAAACTATGACAGTGAATAAGTGGCCCTGTGGGAGTTGGAATCCCAGAACAAATTTCAACAAAAAGACAGCCACTGACTGCTGTCGTCTATAAGTCATTAAGCTTAACAAAACACAATAATTTACGGGATAGACTGTTTAACGAGAAACTTGCAACGATCGACGCGCCACAATAATTTGTGGACGGAGGGTATTAGAACTAAGTTGGAGATGTTGATTTCGAAATTTTGAAGTAAACATCACCTCCAAACACTAGCGATTTTGCGGTGAAATGTTGACGTTTGATTACGAATTGTCTAGAGGACCCAAAACACTTTAACGTTCAAGGATCCGTCATCGTAATCATCGAAACTTCAACAGCCATTTTTATGTTCAAAACTGAAATTTACTCATCGAAAATGTGTTTACTGTGTTTCGGTAGGAGAATAAAATACAATGAACACATGAATATATTCATGATTTTGAACGGAAAAACTGCTTTTGAAAATTATCGAGTTGATGACGGATCCTGCCCCCTTAAACGAATTCTCGTTATTCCGTGTCATCGGCTCAAAGTTTGGCGTTCCCCACAAAAGTAGAAAAGAGAAAATTACAAATGTAACTCGATGTTCTGTGATATTTCTACTTGCAGAAATTGTCCTTCACTTATTAATTTGTTTATTAATTATAACTAGTTCTATCGCACAACATCAGAGATGTTAATTAACGCAGCGACACGAATTAAGTCTAAGGGCCGATTTCTTCACCTTTGCTCAAGCCATTAACCACGATTAAACCAGGTTCAAGGCCTAAGCGGTGGTGAAGAAACCGCTCATAAGACAGCTAAATTGTCACATACTTTCATCGTCATTAAAATATTATGGAAATGTTTTCATTTTAACTTGGTGGTAAAATACACGAGCAAAACAAACATTTTTGATTTTTTTTATCACGGTCCTAAAAAACATCTATGAATTATTATAATCCCTTCGAAAACAGTTCTAAAGGTTTCTGCTTCGACATCATATCATTACCTCATTGAAAAACCTCAACATCTCCGTACCTTAAATTACATCAGTTTTAATTTTTGAACGTGGTTCTGACTTCAATTTATCTCCGTATTAACAAAAACACTCTTATTTATGCTCTAACATCCGTGCGTAATAAAAATTATTGAAATTTTTTGTTCATGCGTTACAAGTTCGGTGTTCATTTACCATCCTGTTCATTTTTTCATCCCTTCCCCTATGACAAATGGTAAACAAACTTCATGCTGTTACACACATGTGACTTAGCAATCTGTATGTAACCTAGCGTGTTATTTGTTTCTTTGCAACCACAGATTCAATTTCAATGTAACTTATTCATTTTGACAGCTAGGTTAAGTTACATGCAAGTAACAATGCAACACCTATGTAATGTGAACAAAGCGTAAGTTACAATGTAATAGTTTAGTAACCAATCATCAATAAGATATGCTAAAAATTATCTGAAATGCAACGGCAATGTAATTTGTTTTATTTTTCTAAAATATTGCATTTGTTACCAGTGCTACTTGGGAAATGTATTAGTGATCATAAAATGCCTTCGTTGTGGTGACAGTATTGAGACAAACTTAGACAGGTTTCATTTGTACAAAGTGATTATATTATGATGAACTTGAGACTTTGCTCGAAGAATATAAGGTACACTTGTATTGAATTACTCGACCTTTAGGTACATAATAATCTATATTTAGTCAATTGGCAAATAGTTTCTAAATAAGATAAATCTGTTCAAGTCAAATCTTAAAGAAGTTTTTATATTCAAAGCAAAACGTATAGTAAAATCAGTACTGGCAAGCTTCAGTGTCAATGTGACGTCATGATCATTCGAATGCAACAACAAAAGAGATTTTCTTAGAATCCTACCTCATTTGTTTTGACGCGATGGCAGCAACAGAGTTTATAGAAATTTTTTGACATTCAAAACAATATGAGTATTGTTAATTACACTAGTGAAGTGCATTCTTTTTGGTTTGCCGTGATCACACTGGTAGTAGCCGTAAATTGAGCAGGATCGGGGACTTGTATGACATTTACTTGTTCGACGATAAATGGTTATACTATTCGTTCAAGAATCAAGATTAGTTGATTGACCATTTAATGAATATAATAATGACAGAAGACGGTGTCGTAACGCGCGTGAGTAACGTCAATATCAACACTGTTGTTATTTAATATAACAGACAATGGAGGCAATGAACAAAACAATATACATATAGAGGTATTTTTATTCGTTAGTTGCACGAATTGTGATCACGACGGTGATAGTCTGCAATATTGCTTAAGCGCTGCGCTATACAGACACAGAATCTCTAGAATTACTAAGAATTACTGAATTTAAAAAAAAATTAATACTGAACTAGACAATTGTCACTCAATGATGATCTTTATTTTTGTGTGAGCATGTTGATGATCGATAAATTACCCAAGTAACATAAGTAGCTGAGTAACAGCTTAGTCAGCTGAATTGAGTATATTTTAGCTGAATAAACGGTTATTCAGCTTAAAATGTTACTTGGGTAGTACAGGTTTTTGTGACCGGTTGTTTTTAAGATTTCTGGGCATTATAGAATTCGTTCTTAATGGACTTCGAAGCACGACCAAGACAAGCGAAGAAAAATATCGCATCTATGTCGGTTCATGATCGGCAATGATGCGCAAGATTTAACAAGCTTGATAAATAGCAGCTGCGAACAAGAGCCTCAAAGAGAGAACATTGATAAAACAAAATTTTGCTCGCTTACCATTGGGGGTAGGTGTTATACTGCAGTGGCATGATAAATAATCCCCGACCATCATATAGCAATAGTGCTTCCCAGATTTGGAGCTTGTTTAGATGGGATTTATCATTTACTGTGTTTTCCCCGATACAATTTGAGCTGTAGTATTAGACGATAAACAGATTATCATGATGTGTTGCGGATCATGATTGTTACAGAGAGCGATAAGTGAGAGATAATCTCAACCCCGGTTTATGCCAAATATGCAGATATTTGACTAGGCATAAAGCCAACAGATAAAAATCGGTTTTAACTCTGATAAAATCATTGCATTGTCAGACATTTCTTCGGCTCTACATTAGTCCTAATAAAATATTTGCCATCGTGTACTGTTAGCTTTACCATATCATTGAAAATAATAAAGGATCATAACTATGAAAATTAGGGTTTTTTTATTATAAACAATTTTTATATTGTTATATTGTTATCGATTATATGAGAACATTGATGAAAATTATGTTATTTAGAAGAGAGGAGAGGGAGGATGTGTGGAGTGTGTTGGTTAATGATCAACATTCTTTAAGTGTGTTTAGAGTCTTATCCCTCAACGTGGTAACGCACTGTAACAACACGCGGCAACCGATCGGGCAACACTCATGTCACAGTGTCGACCAGTACGTGGTTGGCCTTGACTTTGCCTCTTTCTTCTGTTGGCCATTGGACGCGTAGGACGTGCGGCGAGCCGCTGCAGGATTCCCACCCGCAAGCCAATATCGGACCTTGCACAGTATCTATAAAATTACTATTAATTGAAACGTCCAATCTCCATTTTTGGTTTTGATGTGTTACACTGTTATATAAGACGATTGCCGCATCACTTATTGGAAGCCAGGTTGAAAGTGTCAGTTGTCAAATGTTACATCGGCCATTTGTTCGCGTTCAAGAATCACGGTGCGGTTGTGCACGAACTAAACCCGTGGAGCGGAAAAACGAAACAAGAGTGCTGCCTTTCTGGAAAAACATATCCGGAGTGGAATACCGGTGAAGCAGTCAATACTTACGATATTGAAATAGAGACTGGAAAACAGTTTTCAGCGGTGGCTGGAAACTTTTAAGTAATTTCACTTACACCGTAGGAAACAAGATTGTAGAGCAAATTAGTAATCCGCAGGCCTGTGTGATAACCGGATTGCAAGTTCTTGGGATCCTGTTGATTAACGGCGAAGACGTGAACGGAAGAATAGCTAGTGTTTGGCGGCAATCATGTAATGCTATACTTTGGTAACGTGAGGCTGGTTATAAATAAGTTATAAAAATAATAAGTTATTTATTATGTGGATTTACTCTTTAAACCATGATAGGGTGAAAACCTACTTTGGCACATTAATTATTTTTTGCATGGGGGATTTTCCTCCACTGAATTGTCTGAAACTTCACAGTAAGAAGCATATTGTCATTCTTTCGAACAAAAGACACTCAGCACTCTCTAACGTGTGACAACTAATCTGAGTTCCTACCAGTTCTTAATGATGCACTAAAGCTCGTCTACTGTGTAACACTGTGCCACAGTAAGGTGAACGTTTTTATAGAGCACCAAAATTTAACAGAACACTTTACGGTACCACAACCTATCCTATCTTCGATGTGCCACTAACGTGAAACCGTGTGTTGCTCCAAATGATTCACCTCTTGGTTTCAGATCTGTAAAAACATCGTGTGGTTTATTAGATTTTTTTTATCACATCTGAAACACTAACTGAATAGCATGTGAGTAGAAATTGTTAACTGCGGTCCTTTTGTTTGCAGCTGTGAATATCAATCATGCTTCATGTAACCCTAATTGTAAGCTAGAAATATCAATATATGAAAATTTAGCCAAACGTCCAAAGTATAACTTTGTATTGTTTTGATGATTGGTGTACTTTAGACGTATTGGGGCTTCTGAAAATCAAGCGTGCGATATAACAGTTCAGATGCTAACTTCGTGAAAATGAACTTACACTTTTTATTAATTTTCGTTTTTGTTCAATCAATGGATTCTGATGTGGATAAGTGTTTTATACAACGTTTATTACTAAAAATGTTATAATTTGCACTGATAAACTCATTTTTTTTATAATTTGTTTCTAAGGTCCTTTTGAAAAGTTATGCGAGAAATGCTACGCCTTGTTGAGGGTTCCTACAATGAACTATTTATCCGAAGCCATCAGGAATATTAAATCAGATTGGAAGCGAATTTGAAACAGAATCCTAAGATATTTTGGAAGTACGTGAAGTCACTAAGGTCAAGCATCCGAGATCCAAATAACGTGATGCTCGGAAATACTACTGCTAGCTCTTCCAAAGATGCTGCAAATCTTTTCTCCAGTTTTTTCTAAAGTGTTTATAGCTCAACGTCTCCTCAACCACATCCTGGATGATTCAGAAATGTACCGTCCCACAACGTGCTCCTCCAACGTCTCAACTTCAACAACGATGATATACTATGAGCGCTAGCGAAGATCGATGCTTCGAAAGTAGCTGGAGTTGATGGCTTGCCACCCGCTTTTGTGTCACACGGTGGTGGCGACCAAATCGTTTTTTTGGTTCTCTAGATTTGTGCTCTTGAAAATTTGAGGTTTGGCTTCGATGCATCTTCACCTTAACGCTGGGAAATCACTCGTCTCCGATCACCAACATGTTTTCGTTCGACAACGTCTAACTTGTTATGTTATACGACCGTACTGTTCGGAGAGATTGAGCATCAAAATCAAGTCGATTCAATATATATTGACTTTTCAAAAGCGTTCGACACTGTTCCGCATGTGTATGTGGTAGAAAAGCTGAAGCACATACGACTACCGGATTGGATTATGGGCTTGATTTTTTTCATACTTGTCTGAGCGAAAAGCATTTGTCCGGGTTAACTCAGCACGCTCCGATGTATTCGAAATACCGTCTGGAGTACCACAAGGCAGTGTGTAAGGTTCTCTCATCTTCGTAATGTTCGCAAACGATCTCTGTCCTCGAATTTCCTCCGGAAAGTTACTGTTTGCTGATGATCTAAAAATATTCAGAGTGATCGCGTCGGTTCGGTTCTTGATTGTAACGTTCTCCAGAACGGCATCGATGAGCTTTTGCGTGGAGAATGGCATGCGTATCAACATTAAAAAATGCAAATTGATCTCTTTTAGTCGGTGCAAAAATCCTATTTTGCATAACTACCGTAGCACGAGTTGAATTTATAGTGGACCTCAGTGTGACTATAGATAACAAACTCCGCTTTAATGAGCATGTCGCCACAATGGCTGCCAAGGCTTTTTCCGTACTCGGCTTCGTCCGACGTAATGCTGCACAACTAACAGATTATCTGTGCACTAAAATTACTTTATTGTGCCCTGGTGCGAAGCACCCTGGAGTACGCGGCGGTTTGGTCGCCATATCACGCGTCGGAGGTTATTCGCATAGAACGTGTAACAGTTTATTCGCTTTGCGCTTAGAAATCTTCCTTGGAATGATCCTTTGCATCTTCCAGATTACCAAGTACGCTGTAGCGATTTATGAATCTTATCTTCAAATTCATTGAATATATTCCAGTGACCCTGGCAACACTGCTACCTTTGTCTATGCATTAGTTTGTGTTAGTTTGCTGATCTACTTTTGTAATATTTACTCATGGCGGACCCAACATTGCATGCAAGATCAGGGTGGGGATAGCATTTATACAATAGAAATGTCGTTTTTCTGGTCAAACGTCATATGATTTGTCACAATCCGAATCGTTTATTTATATTCGCAATTTCCCCACGACAATCATGATTACCTCGCGAGTGATTTGTTTCTACTGGAAATCGCGTATATTTTAACAACTTTCACCGCTCCGTTGTAAGGAGAGATAAAGTGACTTAACCACGAATCAAAACAAAAACACTACTTTAGTCGATTTTACACTGGTACAAAAACGTCGTAAGTAACTGAATGAAACGGCTTAAAATTTTGTCTTACACTTTTTGTAGGAAACGATAGGAAATACCTAGTATTTTAACGCGAGCTGATTGCATGCAAAATTTAAGCGATGTCACGTTGAAAAAATGTAAAAAAGGGGATTCATTTCAAAACTGTCTTAGAAGACAGGTTGTGATTCTTCCTAATTAATTTCCTCAAAACCGTATGGAAGTTACTTACGTCGATTTGAAAAGGTAATCGAGAATTACCGTTTTATCGTTTCGTGATAATATGATTTTGTGAGAGATGTAGATCAATGAAGAAAGATCTAATAAATATCATTATCATATTACAGAAGATGCAATCAATATTTCTGGTCATCTTTAAAGTATGATAATGGGTACAGGTATGTTCCGTTTTTATCACGTTCCGATTTTGTCACGTTCCGATTTCGTCAACAAATTATTCCGTTTTTATCAACACATAAAAAAAATTCTTTTATTTTCAAAATGTTAAGAATATAAACTATTTACTTATTTTGAAGGAATTTAAATGCTTTTCAATAGCCTCGGAATTGAATTAAAGACATTATGGTAATGTTGAACACCTACGAAACATGGTAGGTGTCAAGTCATATACGATTCAATAAGATTTGACTCCTTCCTATCCACTAATCAAATCAAGTTTTCATACTTAACATGGTCTGTTGGTCAAAACAACATAACATATTTTGTATGGCACGAAAGATATCTCAAACCCCCCTCCCCTCATAACCCCTTACGTTATTAGTGGACGATTCCATAGATGTTCAGTTCTTATTTATAAGGGGTAATAGACTCAGGAAAATATGATCGAGTTTATTTTATTTTTGATAAGACTATCTATCCCGTCATATTTTGGATATTATCTTCTCTCAAATTTGATAGCAATTATAGCAAACTGCCATGGATTAGATCTTGTTCCAAAGGGTAATGGAAAAGGTTTGCAAAACTAAGCAATCTATAGAAAATTTTAGAATCTCCATATCATAAGTTTGCATCGAGGAAGAGGGTAAAGGGCTGAAACGGCTGACAATTTGAGTTACTGTTGATACTGCACAATCCCACGTCACACACGTTGCCATCCCTAATTTGCTGGGAACTTGATCATTGAGCAGATATGAACCCTTTTCCCATATGAAGACTAAAAGGTTAATTAGGAGTCCTATACCAACATTCATATAAGCGTAAAAATAACATAAAATATCCATATAAGCGTAAAAAATCATAAAATTTTACAAAATCGTTTTTTATCAAAAAGTTCTAACACTGTTCGACAAAAATTTTTTTTTTGGATGGATCAGGGACGCGTTTATATGGGTCTTGAAGTGCAAGAAAAGTATAGAAAGAGGCCGTTTTCAAATGATTTGCAGCACCCCTGGATTATTTTTTGATAAAGCTTGAAAATTTGGCATTTTTAATCACAAAAAGTGTAATAAGCAAAATTTCAATATTTTTTAAATGCAATTAAACAACCATTGAATTTGTCAAATTAATATTTTTTAGCACTGGATGCTTTCAGGGAAACGTGCACCATTTCAGAAGAATATTGGCATCTATTTTGTATATGAATTTGGAATGTTAACGATCATTAAGCAAGTACGTGAGGATGTGCACCATATAATACTACTTTTTTCTATTTCACACATCTGGTTTATTATATAATAATTATTATAGGTTCAAGAAGAAGCTTGATTAGGATTTGATTCTTTGCTCCATTAGATAAAGCAATGAGCAATGGAATCCAGTAACATTTGATTTCAACAAGGATACGACGACTACGGAAAATTTATGTGTCTGTTATAATTATATGGGCTGGTTGGTTTAATAAACTCTCAGCAGAAATACAAAATTGATATATGTTGTACACTGACATGTGGTCTTACATGCGCTAGCTGGTTTATCAGAAGACGATGTCTGTAAAAAAAATGTGATAACATTGTTATTTGCGATTTCTAAATATTTCCATAGGTTCTTATTGAAAATAGTTTACTTATCATGAGATTAATTTTCATCAGAATATCCCTACAAAAATTACAGAATAACAGAAAATAGCAATAAATAATTTAGTAATCAATATTGTCTCATTTTTTTTTTTTTTGCGAAAGCCGCTCAGGCAGGTATGAGCTCTTTATGATTCAGTTTGTGCACAATGCTTATCATTTGTGAAAACTGAGTTAGTGATAACATGCCTGCTTCTTACTTGTAAGATGAAACAATTTCTGGTTAAACCATTTCCGATTTTTTTTTATTTTTTGATTCTACATTTCACATACTTTTTGGCAATTTTAATCAAACTTTCAGGTTTGAGATTTAGAATAAATTTCACAAAAAATTGTGATATAATCTAAATGAGTAAAACACTTTTTTTTATGTCTTCCTGTTTAAAGAAAGAAAAACAGACATTGAGGTGATGTGCTAGTATCCATCGCATTAAGCATTGATCAGTGAGAACTGCAATTTTCCCATTATTGCAGTGAATGATGCTGATACAAACCGATACCAAACAATTCTTTCTCAAAACGGCTTTAGCATTGTACAATAACATTTTGATAAATCTTGATCTCTTTTTGGAAAAAATGCAGAGTAAATGCATTTTACCGTATTCTCAATCCGTCGTATAGTTTTCAACTCCGTTTCCAGATTCGTCTCACAACTTACGGCTCACTGTTTAAAGTGAGTGGTCAAAACACAACATATCAACGCTATAATAAAATGTTTTACTAGAATATATAGATCTACGGGCATCTCCCTCCATTCATTCAGCATGATGGATTATACTAATTTCCTTTAAAATTCATTGTTCGTCATCAAAATGTCAGCCCAAACATATTAACACAATTCCTTTTTGTGGCATTTGCGCACAGTACAGCGAAAACAACACAATCAAAGGAACCGAATTTTTACATCGAGCGTCGCGCACACATTGATGCACACAAGCTTTTTTACTCAGTACGACGGATTGAACTTTGTTTACATTCTCAATTATACGCGGCGGTTGAGGAAATTTCGTAAAATTTGGTAATTTATTGAAGTTTTACGGCGTGTGATTGGAATGAAATCCTTCAGTGAAGAAGTACGCAGGTTTTCCATAGTGAGAATAAGTGCCCGGTGAAGTAAGTCACCCACGGGGGCGGGAAGAAGTTTGTGTTGGAAAGTGGTGTGGCTCAGTCGATCGTTAAGCATTTCTCTCGAATCGTGTTCGTCCATGCGATTTCGGTGAAAAAGTGCAAAGTGGATAATTGAACTGAAGTTATTTACCGAAATACAGTAGTTTTATTGCATTTTTGGTGTACAATTGTTCGAAACATAACAGGTTTCACAAAATTACACTTGGATAATGAATCTATGTTGCAGGTAAGTTTGAATATCCGTCGTAGTGGAACATTTAAAGTTTGATACGACGAATAATAGCGCTTACGACGAAGTAGAATAAAACCCTACGTGAAGTTTCGCAAAATTGTTTATCATAAATGTATTGGTAAATTGTTTCTTCACTTAATCGAAAAGCATTTTTACTCATTTAGAGGATATGAGAATGGGGGTTCATAAATGGACACGTGTGGCCTCATAAGGGCAACGAGTTTAAAATTAATTTTAATGATCGACTTCTTTATGTTTCCAATATGCTTACAACTAAACCCATTTGAAGAAAACATCCCATTGAACAAGAAACTAACGTTCCATTTGAAAGTTTGATTAAAATTGCCGAAAAAAGGTAAAATGTAGAACCAAAAAAAAAAGATTTGGAAATGGTTTAACCAGATTTTTTTTTCATCTTATGGCGCGTAAGAAATCTCAAACCCCCCCTCCCCCCATAAACCCTTACATAATTAATGGACAGCCCCTTAAGTGTTTCGACGTGTTTGAGTGGAGGAAACGATTTGGAACTTTTTCTGGAATGACTAGAAAACCAACTGAACACTAATCTGTCGCTTTGTATGGGAGATTGCATGCTATTTTTCAGCAGCCTGTTAGTTGGCAAAACGAAATTTGACGGGACCACTAGTATTTAATATTATTTTTATTAAACGAAAAACTAGATCTTTAGGTTAATTTATTGCCAGTCTATTCGTGATCTAACGTAAAGCTGAAAGGCGATGGTGGCTCTGTTCTAGGTTGGCGATTAGTGCATCCCTGTCGAAGTTGGTAGTAATAACTTTAGAAAAAAGATCACCACAATCATTTTGCTGATAAGATTTCGGCAATTTAAAGTACAAGAAACCTTAAATATTTATCTCAGTTTGCAAAACTTTCGCAACATAACTCCACATTTATTCGTCAATCGGGTATGGCCAAAAATGCAAAAACATGTTGCTTGGCAAAAAAGCTCTCAGTTGATAATTGTGGAAGTGTTTATAAGAATAATAAGCTGAGAAGAAGACTCTTTCTCAGTTGGGATGTAATGCCATAAAGAAGAAGAAGCAGAAGGATGAGAATGAACGGTAGAGAAAGAAGTTGTTTCTTGTTTATTTTTTAAATATTAAAAAAAAAACAATGATTAGCTTCACCCACCTTCTTGTAGTTATTTTTACAGATATGACGCACATTATGATGCAAAGGACATTTATGTGATTATCGTTTTAATATTCTATATTACATTTATTGAAAACCAAGAAAACAAAAACTAATAATGGTTTATTACAAAATCATATTGATTGATAGGAGACTGCAATCCAATGTAATGTAATACATGTGAGGAGATGCGTCTGTATAATACACAGTCGTTTGCATGTGTTAGTGCGTTACTTATTTTTTAACACAGCAATCCTTTGCAGCGTGAGGATGTGTGACGTCATACAGTTTGTTATCGAATGTTTCTGGGCTTTCGTTGCTAGCCATCCTGTCGTTGCCACGGTTGTTCTGCGTGCTGTTATCCAAACAAAAACATGAAAAAATGTGCAGTGTAGAAAGATGGTAGGATGCAGAGCTACTTGGGCACTTCCATGATTCACTTTGGCATGGGGTGTTTTCTCGGCCAAATTTTCTGAAACTTTGCAATAAGAAGCACTTTGATACGACCCACAGTGTGGCCAAATATGACCTCAGTAGCTTTTAAAATCCCCGCTGCCGAAGTGAATCGAAAGTGCCAAGAATAGGATCCGGTTCCCTACTTCAGGTGATTCAACAAGTTTTAACTTTTATTAAACTTTTACTTTTTCTAGGAATATATGGTGGAGGGAGGCAATACATCTAGATGGCATAAACACGCACAAAACCAGAAATTTTTAAATCAGCTCGATAAAATTTAAAATTCATGGACGTTTCCCCACAGATCCGCATAAACTGTTGTATGAAAAGATGGTGGTGAATCTGTTTTACATTTTCCTTTCTAGGCTGTTGGTAGATTTGTTTCCTATTCTGTTCTAGTTTTGCCTATGACAAGAGAGAGTGTTGTACCCACTCAAGTGGGTAGTGAAAGGAGCATGAACTCGTATGACGTCACTCATGTTTATTTTGGTTTTGCACTACACTAACACAATCATACACCGACTTCCTCCTCACCTCTAATATAGCACATTGACTGCAATCAACTTTAATTACGAACCTATAAGAATGGACAATAGAGTGATGCAAATTTTGAAATGTTTGCTCCCCTACACTGAGGCAAAAATACTTAGATTTTCCATAAATCATGACTTATGAACCAGCCAAATTATGGTTTCATTGAACGCTTAACCTTTTCGATATTGGGATCATAAGATTCATAAGTGAGAGCTTTGAATAATTTAAGAACCACTACTTGAAATAATTTTCATAACAATCGCTAAAAGAACTGCTCCGTTTTCGATGTTGGGTACAAGTTAATCGTAAGCAGATCACACGTTATCAAAACATGCCAATTTTTGAGCATGCCTGAAATGAAAGGCAAACATTATAAAAAATTGATTATTTTACTTAACCAATTATCATTGCGTTTATTGACGATTTTCATTGATTGACTTATGAAATTTAGTAATGAAATTCTTAACCAAAATCATAAGTGAAACTTAAAAATTTCAACAATAATCGTTGTGGCGCCAAATCATAATTATTCCTTAAGAAATTATTAAGTTTTTTTTGCCTCAGTGTATGCTTAAACAATTTTAATTATGGTAAATAGCATCCTCCCAAAGTTTGAAGAGATTCGGAAGAAATTTGACTGTGCACACGCCATTTGAAGTTTATATGGAGATTACTATGAAAAAGGCCAATCTTTTGTGTTCAGCTCTCTATCTCTTCGTCATAATATTTTTTGGAAAAGTGAACAAATTCTTCTAATGTGGAATCCTCCCAGCTACAACTTTACCGAAGACCACTTTTAGATTAGACCTCAGGATAAATTGTTATTCATCATCATAAAGTTGGTTTGCATGTAGCATGATTCACCAACTGTTCGGCAGGCAACAGTGGTGCTCCTGGCGGGAAGAATAGATCAAAGTAATCCAGGCTACTATGTTCTACAGCATATAAGCAGTGCCCCAGTAACCATTAGCCCGCTAATTCGCCTTTTTGGCCTTATAGGGCTATTATACGGCTAATATAAGGCCCGTCAGCTGTATATTGGCACTATATTAACACGCAGGGCGAATTAAAGTGCCAATTGGTTACTTGGGTGTTGCTCTGAAAGTAATTGAATGATCATCTCAGCATAATTTAGACTTTGTTATCAATAATAACAAATTATCCTTACGTCCCATCGAAATGTGGTCTTCGGCAAAGTTGTAGCTGGGAAGTTTTCACATGAGATGAGTGTGTTCACTTTTTCATAGATTATTATGACGAGCAGTCACAAGACTGAACACAAAAGGTTTGCGTTTTCCATAATAATCTCCATATGGTCGGTGTTCAGACAGACCGGACTAGACGATATTTTGGCGTTCTAAAGATACGTTAAGGATTTCATCAAACCTGATTTTTCCGATACTAATTTGATACAGATGTATCATCAAATAGATAAGTTCCGTTATTACAGCAAATAACACAAATATGTTGACATTTCGCATGCCGGGAGGACATTTTCCGGGAACCATGAAAAAACACTTGGTTCGGTCTGTCTGAACACCGACCATATAAACTTCAAATGGCGTGTGCACAGTCAAATTTCCTCCAAATCACTTCAAATTTTGGGAGAATGATTTTCATCATAATTGACGTCGATTAAGCATAGGGGAGCGAAAACTTCAAAATTTGCATCAGTCTAATGGACAATCTAAGTGCTCCTAACAGCTCCAAAACATCAATACTGTGCATTTTTTGTGATGAAAATGTGAAAATCCTGACAAAACTGCAATTTTCTTCTCAAATTTGTAAAATATTTTGTCTAAGAAAATTATTCCGTTTTTGTCAACTGAGAATTGCCGATCGTATTGATAAAAACGGAACATACCTGTATATAGTTGATAATATTTAATAATATTTCCAACAGAGATTTTCCCTTCTTCAAATTAAAGGTTAGTCTTTATTGTTATACTGCAGTTAATTGACTGACGATAACATTGTTAATTTTAAACAGGATTTTTTTTATTTAAACCATGGTGAATCATAATCCGGACGGTACCAATATCATGTTGATGCTTTCGACTGATTGTAGCTCACAATGGGGGATTTTTCGGCTTTCAGTCTAGTGATAGCGATAAAAACGCAATTTTTTTTCTTCGCCCGACGTTTCAATGAGCTATGTCATCTTTTCAAGGATTAGAAAAATACGTTCTTTGTCTGGTGGTCTATACATAATATAGAAAATCGTCAAGCGAACAGTTTTCATCAATTTCTATACAATTGAACACAGAAAAACTGAAAATTACAGGCACTGGACAACTACTCGATTTCACTCGTCACTCTACTATGCATGTTCAAACAGTCATTCAAATGACTCCGTTATCCGTCATTGCTTTTCAAAAGCAGTTTTTTCGTGCAAAATCAAGAAAATTTACAAGAAAATGTGTTCACTGTATTCCATTCTCCAACCGACACAGAATGAACACATTTTCATAGAATAATTTTCAGTTTTGAACAGAAAAACTGCTTCTGAAGTTTCGATGATGACGATGATGAAAATGACGGAGCTTTGAACGTTAACCTTTGCCGTACACAGAACACTTAGATATGAGAAAAGAATGTAATGTTTGTAATTAAACCAATTAAGAAATGAAAAAGAGCATATGCTCAATTAATGCAGCTCTAAAAGCTATTTTGAGCTACCCCAACTCTCCAATTCGCTACTTCGTTAGACATCATAAAAAAAGTTTATATTGCATTACGATTTCATGGCAATGGACACAGTTTATGGAATTAAAAGTTCAAGGGAGGCTCCACAAACCATCTATCTATTGAGGCCATACGTAAAAAAAAAGATCATAAATAAACGGCTGTAAGACTTTCCCATCCATGTCCCACACAAGTTTTGTAATCTCCACAGTGCTACATTGCACTGTGTTTTAATTCCTCTTTTTCATGCGCTTTTTGAATAGCGCCCTAACCGTTGATTTTAGCGATATAGTTTGTTCGGAGAAGTTTCTTGGTATATTAAGGCGCAACTTTTGACGAAAACATTTTTGTGATCAATCCACTTAGCAGTGAGATAGAAAAACTATTTTTTCAAAAAATTTAGATAGACATATGGTGTCTTCGGCAAAGTTGTAGAATTGGCAATTTGAAACAACTTTGTCGAAGACACAATTTTTCTATCTCTTATACTTTTTGAGATATATGCCGTTGTATGTGAATGACCCCTAAAAATCATATTTTTTATCATAACTTTTTTCCAAGATTTTTAACATTTTTTGTGTTTTCTACAAAGTTGTTTGTCATAGAAAAACCCGTGTTTTTGCTGAACATATCATCACCCTATCTTTTGAAGTAACAATGTTATTCATGAATTACTCTTTTTTCAAGGGGTAGTTTAGGCCTCTATAACTGACTTCGGCGCAAAATGGCGCAGACAACTCTTACAAATCATGAAAGAACCATACCTTCCCTATCGGCAGTTGATAAAAACTTTTGTCTATAAGCGTCTTTGCATGGGTTTTTACTATCAAACAAATAAGCCTTATTAAAACGAATTCGACTGATAATTCTTTTACTTTAAGAGATAGAGAGGTGTAATGTTCAGCAAAAACACGCGTTTCAAGATGTTTAACAACTTTGTAGAAGACATGAAAAATGTTAAAGGCCTAAACTACCCCTTGAAAAAAGAGTAATTCATGAATAACTTTGTTACTTCAAAAGATAGGGTGATGATATGTTCAGCAAAAACACGGGTTTTTCTATGACAAACAACTTTGTAGAAAACACAAAAAATGTTAAAAATCTTGGAAAAAAGTTATGATAAAAAATATGATTTTTAGGGGTCATTCACATACAACGGCATATATCTCAACAAGTATAAGAGATAGAAAAATTGTGTCTTCGACAAAGTTGTTTCAAATTGCCAATTCTACAACTTTGCCGAAGACACCATATGTCTATCTAAATTTTTTGAAAAAATAGTTTTTCTATCTCACTGCTAGGTGGATTGATCACAAAATTTTTTTCGTCAAAAGTTGCGCCTTAATATACCAAGAAACTTCTCCAAACAAACTATATCGCTAAAATCAACGGTTAGGGCGCTATTCAAAAAGCGCATGAAAACGAGGAATTAAAACACAGTGCATTGTCAGCTGAACAAGAAAAAGCCAATAAACCGAGAAACATGTTAATTTCAATGTGTCAAGAGTATCCAGCTGTGCTCGTCGTCCCATACTATGTGAAGGTCCCCACAGGATGTTTTCGCATTCTTGTGAAATTGATTCAACCGAAATGGATGGTTTCCGTCGATGCAGTGGATGTTTTTCAGTTCAATTTCTGCGAAATCAAGACACGACCGCTGCTGGGTGAATATAAAGAATGTTGCGACTGACGTTTTTTGCGATGACAAGCCCAATGACGGCGGCAAAAATGACCTAGTTAGGACGAAACCCAAAGCAGCCGATAATGGATGATAGATGATGCTGATAAACCTGACCTCGTAGACCATTTCTGTAGACCGTGAATGAGAATGCTTTGGAGGCAAATCATGCATCACAAATGATCCGTATCCGACAGGATTGGGTTTACGAGAAAGGATAGCCGTGGTATTAACCATACGCAGCATGTGAGCGCACTATGGGTGAATTCTGTGTGGTCTTGCGGTCGGAAATATTTTTGTCTTTTTATTTCATATTCATGAGTTTTGTGATATTTTTTTTTCACC
The DNA here is from genome assembly GCF_002204515.2 of Aedes aegypti. NCBI lineage: Eukaryota > Metazoa > Arthropoda > Insecta > Diptera > Culicidae > Aedes > Aedes aegypti. Next base: position 199,533,075 of record NC_035108.1, on the reverse strand, counting down.
CAACAATTTTTTGAGACAAACTTTTGAACAGGGCCAATAGTTGAACAATGTGTTTTTGTCATGATGTATTAAGCTACTTGTGCGATGGACGTTGCTACAATATCAAAAATATTAGAACTATCAAAGTAATAATTTAATTAATAATTAGGCAACTCTCAAATTTTTCATGAAGTAAATCAAAGGTTGTTATTGAAAGAAAATGGATAAAATAATTAAAAAATAAAACATTCAAATTTGACTTCGATTTTTCGTCACGAAACCGATATCTAAAAATAACATTTCTCTCGGTTTGATAATGAGGTTTAGGCTGCGAAATGATGATACCACGTGCTTTGGGGTAATCGAGATCAGTTCGACACCAAGCGTCTCTCAAGGGGCTCCGTAGCTTGTAGGTTGAAGCGCCCATCTAGCGAATAGGGAGTCGTGGGTTCGATTCCAACCGAGTTATCAAGGAAGACCTGAACCTGGACGTAAGCCGCAGAACTATTAGCAACCGACTTCGAGAAGTAGGACTGCAAAGCTTCTTTAAGAAAAAATAAATCTTTGATAATAAAGGTTAATATAAAGAAGCGCTTGAATTTTGAAAGGAAGTATGCATCTTGCGAAAGTATGTTCGTGCTGAAGAACATAAAATAGCACCAGAGAACACGTTGTTTGAAGACAGAGAGGTTGCAATCAAGATTTACGCAACCAACAGTGAAGCACGTAGGAGTGTCGTTGATGGTTTGGGGTAGTTTTTCTTGGAAAGGAGTCGGGTATATCGTCAAAATTGATGGAATGATGACAGGTGAATCATACGTTAAGATACTGGAGGAAAGTTTGAAGTCATCACTGAAGAAAATGCACACGTCAACACCTGCGAAACGCTATTTTCAGTCGAAAAAAATTAAAATGCTTGAGTGGCCTCCGCAATCCCCAGATCTCAACCCCATTAAGCATCTGTGGGCAATCCTGGATGACAAAATTCCTATGGATTCGCGGAATAATCTGAATAATTTCTGGCAGGCTATTCAGACAGCGTGGGACGCCATACCACAGCAAATATTGAGAAATTTGGTCGAAAGTATGCCCAAACGACTCATGGAAGTTATAAAGAATCGAGGAGGACATACTAAATATTGAGATTTATAAACTACGAGCTGCAATAACATTGAATGAGTATGTTTGCCAAAATATCTACTTTTTATTTCCCAAGTGAACGGTAATGCTACCGTTACACTTACTCTTCTTGTTCTTCTTTTCCCTGACATTATTTCCCTACTGGAACAGCCCCTCAGCTTAACTACGAATGATTATTCTGCATATCTTCGAGTTGAAAAATAGTATTAATTATTTCATTTATTTGTTTTACAACCATTGATAGAAATGAACAATCAGTTGAACAGCTGAGATAAGATAAAAAATGAAGAATCTGATTATTTTTTTTCAACGGAGGCCTTATAGTTCAACATGATGAGCGCTGAGTTGGTAAAAATAATTCAACTGCTAAAAACTAAGATGGCGTCGAAATCCAAGATGGCTGCCAGATTTTCCAACCTCAAAATGATACATCAGCGTTTCGGCATTACGTCCATATTAGAACAAAGCCTGCTTCTCATCAATTTCGCTATTTTTCACACGCATTTTGTGTGGTAGTAAAAACGATACTTTATGGTGCAGAAAATCAAGGTTTTTTTTATGCTTAAAAATTTAAGATTTCCATTCTTAATTAATGCACTCTTGGCAAAGTTTTACGTTAAAACTACAGATATTACCACAAAACTTACTAATGTCCCAACGCGCAATGTACAAACTTCACTCAATGACAACAATGCATATGGTAAAAAATGTTTTATTATTTCAATCAATGTTTTTGGACGGGTTTCATTCATTAAATTTATTTAATCGTTTTTAACTGAATTCTAAGATATGTCGAACAATTATTCTGTTAATAAAAATCGCATTATAAACGAAAATCCCTATTTAATAACCTGTATTTCTAACTAATAAAGCTGAGTATCAGGCTCGGTTCCGGTAGGGACGTAACGTTAGGAAAATGAAGAATAGTTAGAAGAAGTGTATACGTAACCTTGTTTTTATTGGTAGCCTCTAAATTCGAAATGCTGAGTGCTATCAAGGTGAAAAATTCATGCTTCTACTTAAAATCAAGATCTTCTACTTAAAATAGCTGTCAAAATCCAAGATGGCCGCCCGATTTTATCTCTCAAAATAATACTCTTATTCTTCATCAGACTCGACAGCAACTATTGAAAACTTGCTACTTTATTGTACAGGAAAGAAGTTTGCATTGATTGCACTCGCATTATAAGTCAAAATTGTAGAAACATGATTTAGAAAATTTTTCATTTCATAGGGTAAATACCATTGCTCTAGTTTCTGTAGCCTATCTTACGCAATTTCTGATAGTGATCTCAGAATTCAAAACAAGAGGTGCGCTGGTGAAAAAACGATTTTTATAACAAAATTCAAGGGCGGTCAAATTCAAAATGGCCGCCAACATTTTTTCAACTTCAAATGAAAGCTATATCCTTTACCTATACGATGCCACTGTGTGCTATGTGTTCCAAGCGAAATATGAGGCATATCACGTGAAGAAATACCGCAAAACGGGGTATCTTTGATGATTCGGGTAACTTTGATAGCACGTTACCCACCACATACGAAACGAAATATCATAATTTCTATTAATCGGTTAAGAAAAACGAATGCAAAACTAAATAACAAACGAGAGCATTTGATGCTTTATATACGAATATTAAAAATTGATTCGATTTTAGCAATTTCGAAACGCTTACAAAAAATCTGGTTTACGATCACTATTCGATTTAGTTTTGAATAGTTGGTCACTTATCTTTGACAACCTAGTTATCATAGAACTTGAATATGGTCTTAAATCTCTTAGCGAAAAATATTTTCGCAAACTGGGACCATTTTTGTAATCTAAGTCAGAAATTTCCATATAACGTTAAACGCCTAGAGGTATGCAATGTCCTATAAATGTTATGTAATTCATTCAAATTTGTTCGATTATCAAAGTTACCCCAAAACAGAAAACCAACTTTCGATTATATTAAAAATTATATATCCATTCAAAATAAATCTTTTGACAAACTATCAACTGCAATCAATAGCTAGGATGCCACTACTTGTTTTAAAAATATAAATTATAATTATTTCAAAACAGCATGCAAACATATTCAAGTTTTCTTCGAAAAGACTATCAAAGTTACCCCGTTTTACGGTACCCAAGATTTATCAAAAAATGGGATTTTTCGCAAACTGTTAAGCTAGGTGGCGTACGAAGGGTCCACCAATTTGAGAGAACCAAAAGAACCACCCTTAAGTTTTATCGAAAACTAGCGATTAGTGACATAAAATTGGAATTCTAACGATGGGTGCCGATGGCGGTTTCAGCGAGAATTGCTCTATAAAAAAAACAACGTGCTTTGTTATTCTAAGAATATCTTCATAAAATATTCACTCCGGACTGAAGAACAAGAAAAACTTATCGGAACAAGTTCTTTTTTTCCGATTTTGACCACCTGCTTGCCCATGATGGAGCGGCGAGCGAGTTCAAATTTCAGCTCGGTAACCCAAATTTGATGAGTAATGTCGTGACATCAAAAAACGCTTTAATGCCTTTTAGATCGCCAGACGGAGGGACAATAGAATCCCATGACAAGCATTTGTCACTTGGTGGCCGTGGAAAAATCTTCGAAACATGGATCATCATCCAACCGAAAGGATATAGGTAGGTACCTACTGTACTTTCCAAGAAAAGAAGGAGAATAAAAATTAATGAAATCAGTGTCTGTGGCACCAGCTGGACATGGGGATGGAGAGAGGAATAATAGTTATTTTCTGCTTCCTCTGTCTGGCATTAAGTTCCAACAGGATACAGTGTATTTCTCAGCGTGATGTTCTATGAGTACTTCCAGAATTATTAATCCTGAATAACAACAATCCTTTGTGGAATTTGTAGCTGTGCGGTTAGTGCCATCAAAGAATTTAGGCATATCGTGCTGGATTGTGGGTTCGATTCCTGTCTCAGGCTGTAAAACATTAATGTTTTCCTACTGTGCCGCTGTGGCGTTACATGCTAGTCCGTTGTCTAAAGGGGCAGCAATGGTGAGCGACGTCAGCGGTGACTCACATACTCATTCATTTGACATGTCACAATGGGCGCGCACGGCAAAAGCGGCGTTGTACTAAAATGACGCAAACATTCAAAATATTGAAGATGAGCGGCAACTTTTTCGCGGCAAATCGATTTGTCTCAAGAACTTTCATTTCATTTGGGTTTTCGTTGCCTCATTTTGAAGATTTCGTCATCTCGCTTCGCCGCCGTGAAAAAAACAAATAATTTTGGAAAAATGGACAGTGATCTCGAATTGACCGAAGAGCAGGTGCTCCTGCTTATCAAGATTGTCCAGAAGCATCTGCTTCTTCACGCAAAGCAGTGCCATGCCTACAGGAAGGCTGGTTTGAAAGACTGTGCCTGAGGTTCCATCGCTTCTATTCTCTGCGAAGCAATCACAAGTAACGGAATTAAATTTCCACATAAATGACTATAAACGCATTAGATTATTGTATAAATTTAAAACTACCTAATTACAAGCGAAAAGGCATTTAAACGGTGGAAGAACCTTCGACAGGTTCGTAAAGTAGCTCCGAAAGGTGGAGAATACCTCTACTTCCGGAGCAGGCCTCAACGACATCCATACGCCGAAATGGTTCCTCTACGAGGACGTTTCATTTCTTCGTGACCGCTGTAAGAGAAGACGATAAGTTTATAAAACACCAGTTAGAAAAATTCTCTCCTATGAACGCTACCTATTTTCCAGCACCACAAGTAACTACCCTCCTCGACTTCATCCCAGAAAAACAATGAAGACAGTGGGTCCGACTGTCAGCAGCTATCGGAGGACCACGTTTTCGATGGCACTGATGAAGTAGAGTACTTGGATGAAGCTCTTGAGTCCCTGGAATCAGCAGTTGAGCTGTCCGAAAGTTGTAGTTCCCGTAAAAAGAAGAAGCGTGACAGTATCAACAACAAAATAGAAAACATCGTGGATAATGTTGGTGAAGTGCTGGCCACTTCGTCAGCAAAGGAAGCAAAAGTTCAGCCTTTATTCGCTATCTCTAACCCTTCACCGTTTGATAATTTATATGTTTGAAAGCAAATTGGCAGCTTGGGCAAAGGAATTTATCCTTTGACTACTGTGAGAATGCTCTAAGAACACAAAACTGAGAAGTCTCCATCCAGTGTCAAGAAATTTATTTATTTCGTCATGCATAGCTAGACTACATACAATAATTACAATACTTTCTTACATGATATAGATTACTTCTATTGTTCTTTAGTTGTGTTTTAAGCTGCTGAGAGTACAGTCACCCCAAAGTTATGGATAGCACACAGATATGGATCAAAGTTGGCTTAAACGGAGAATATCTCATCAAATAGAGTTGCAATTACGCAGAACACATTTTATCTACGTGAACCATAAATCCGTACAGCATTGCAATCAATCATATCTTCTTCTAGCATAAAATGTTATTCGTATTCATAGAATCGTTGATTCATAACTGTGGGGCATTGAAACCCGTACCACAGTTATGAATCAACGATAAGACGATTCCGAAAGAAACGCCGAAACGTATACTTTCACTAACACACCATTCGTTTGCTTCACAGATAAATTGCTTTTATAATGTTCTGATCCATAATATGAATCGATTTGATCAACAATAAAGACCCTCCTGTTCCACTGATCCACATCTGTGGGATGGACAACGTTTGAAATTTCTTTCGAAATCGACATTTTTTCGTAAATAACCGAGATTTTGTATGTGTATTCTCGAAAACAATTATATTCGGCGTTGCCAGCCGGGTAAATTTGTTTTGTACAAGGTCGCCATGATTTGTAATCATATTTAATTCTAAAAAATGACGCTTAGCTGATCCATAACTGTGGGGTGACTGTACATACCAGTTTGTCGAAATGGCCACCTCTTTGCTCTTTACCTATTTTTATGCTGTAAGGTTGTGGATTGAGATAACACATCTCTAAATCCTGATAAGTAAAACGGATTTGAGTGAAGAGATTCCAATAGTTGAACTCAGTGCCTCGGGATACACCTGCTACAAACGATTTTGTTCTTTTCTTATTTATTGCATTAGCTCATTTTTGAACCTATGATATAAAATTTGAACGTTTTCCAACTTTGTTTCTGAGTCTACTGCATGCACACACATATCGCAACTGAATACAATGACGTCAGACATATCTTGCTCAATGGAATTCAATATTTGTACGTTGTTGTTCCACATACCAAACAATTTTTAGAAATTTTAATTCCTGAAACATCCATACGTTTTGCGATTTCTTCATGTAACGAACGATCGTCTTCGCGAATCTGGATAAATGACGCTTGATTCCTCATTGTGTTGAAGCAAACTAGCAATACGTTGAGCGTTGAGTATGGTAAACACTCAACAATTGTAGCCATCGTTTTGTTGTTCACTGTTGAGTGTACTCATTGTCCATTGTTGTGAAAACAACACACCAGCTTCTGGTACATTCCGACTGGCAAAATATTGCGGTGTCTTTGACTGCAGCAAGATACTTGAGCTTAAGATCTGTCAATTGTTTTGCCTGTAGCGCTTGATTTGAGATAATGTATTACAGCAATGATCAGGATTTGTGGTTTGGATTGGACAGCATATCATGTTATGCTGAAAAATGTTTGTGGCAATGCCAACAGCATCACTCATATCTTGATCTCTAAACAAAACCCTCGCTGTTATAAGGTTATGACGTTTTGAATTTTACATGTACCGTAATCCGGGGTAACATTGATTAGCGGGGTAACATTGATCGGGATGACTCATCTTGTTAAATGGTCAAATAAAGATTTATTGATGAAACATTTTCGAACCATGAACGGTGCCTTTCTTTCGTATATTCATAAGCTAATGATAATTAAGGTTTTTGCCAAAATTGCGTTTAGTTCATGCGCAAATTTGTCAACTTTTTGAAACAATGATTTCTATCATTTTCATTGACACTACCGAAAATTCATGTCTCACATGAGTTCTGCAGACGATGTGATCAAGGAAAATGCGGGTGTTACTAAAAATGGCATCGCCGAAAACGATTCCGTTGTCAAATCTTTCATAAGTTTATTCAATTAGGCAACATTAACTAATTACTATTACGAATGTAGAATTTCATGAGGAAATTGCCTACTTTTAGGCGTATTCCGCGGTTCAAGGTGTTTTTAATTTTGAATTAAATGACTTCTCGCGGAACATTACTAAAGGACCTATGTACAAATGAGAGATTCTCTTCTCTCTCGTTCTCTTTCGATTATAACAGTGGAATACTAAAGATTTTGGGAAGTTTTTCACTATAGATCGAAAGTCAATTTCCTTGACTAGCGTTTCATACAAAAAACGCAACAGAAGAGGGTCATGTGACACAGTTATTAATGAAAGAGAAAGTAAACAAAGAGAGCCTCTCAATGTTAGATAGGTCCTTTAGTAATGTTCCGCGAGACTTGTAAGAGTTTGGTCTTCATATTCGGCTTCAGGGGCCCTGATTTTAGTAAGTAACGACATTTCCAATATTAGCGAACGTTGTTTACTTGGGTGATCAATGTTACCCCATATCAGCTGAATCAAAAAATCACTTAAAACATTTATTTAAACATGTTTAAATCTTTCGAAAAACAAAATAAAGTACATAGCTAGGAGCGGTGGGTGCCAGTAGGGTAAATTATGTATTTTGGACAGGCTAAGGATATGTCTGCGAACGGCGATTGAATAACTGCATAAGATAATAATATTTTATTACCTTATGTTACTTATATGTTTAATGTCCCATTGTACTTTGAGTTTCTATGGAGCAAAAGCTTACAAACTGTAGTATTAGCTACCAAAATAGCATTTTATGGCGGCCTGTCTGTTATACATTTCGGACACCAAATATACATTTTGGACACCCTCACGTGCATATAATTTGGACATGGACGATATCTCAATATCCATGCAATGATTTCTTAAGAAGACGATTATATCATAAAATTTTGAGAGTTTACATGTGACTTATGCATTTTTTTTTGCTTAACGGATGTGTATTTTAGTGATAATCAATCATTTCATTTAATGCAAGCAAATACCATCAGATCCACGAAAAACGCCTGCAAGTATGCATGTATGCGACATTCCAGTGTGTTTCAACAGATGGCTAAATTATATCAACTGAACAAAAACCATAATCTATTTTGGACATCATCTGATTTATGCCTTATATACTCATGTTAAGATTTTAGATGAACTTGGCATAAATTTTAGACATATTTTATCATGTTGCCACGTTTAAACTTTTTATGAATGCCAATTCTGAGTGCTATTATTGCATTAAATGTATGTTCTTGAAATGCACATCCTCTTGCATTTGTAGGTTTCACAGATGTTCTGTTGATACAATTTACAATTTTGATATTTTTGAAGCCAATTTGTAATTGTTATGAAAAAGGTCTTCTTTAATAAGCAGCATAGTGTATTATTAATGCGATATATGATTTCCCTTACATATATTCCTCACCATCTCATTAGAAATGGGCATAGAACGACTACCCTGTCCAAATTATATGCATGTCCAAGTTATATACGTTACCCTACTTGTTTTAAAAATATGAAACTTGTAACATTTGTATTGTGAAATGAAAATTTTAAGAAAAATTCATAAAATGATCAATGTTACCCCGGTTTACGGTACCGTAAAACGGGGTAACTTTGATAGTTTTTTCGAAGAAAACTTGATATTTATGCATGCTGTTTCAAAGAATTATAATTTATATTTTTAAAACAAGTACTGGCATCCTAGATATCGATTGCAGTCGATAGATTGCCAAGGGGCCCAAATAGCCGTAGCGGTAAACGCGCCAGGGTGGGTGTACGGCTGTCAATTACAAACAAAGCTCGCCTAACAATCATCTCTCAGGCGGGCCGGCCCAAACAGCATCATCTCTCACGCGGGCCATGCTAGGCAGCAAATGCTGATGAATTTCAACACTCAAACAGCGGGATGCCTAGCAGCGTTGTGAGCCAAACGAATACACTCACAAAACATGAACGGTAGGCGCACCTCGTTGCGTATAACCACCACCCCCCCCCTCCCCCCCCTGAAACGCGCAGCTATTCAGCAAGACCAAGCTGAGGGTCGTGGGTTCGAATCCCACCGGTCGAGGATCTTTTCGGGTTGGAAATTCTCTTGATTTCCCAGGACATAGAGTATCTTCGTGCCTGCCACACGATATACGCATGCAAAAATGGTCATTGGCATAGTAAGCTCTCAGTTGATAACTGTGGAAGTGGTCATAAGAACACTAAGCTGAGAAGCAGGCTCTGTCTCAGTGGGGACGTAACGCCAGAAAAGAAGAAGATTGCCAAAAAAATTATTTTGAATGAATATATTATTTTTCATATAATCGAAAGTTGGTTTTCTGTTTTGGGGTAACGTTGATAATGTAGTATGAATCGAACAAAATTGAATGAATAACGAACATTTGTAGGGCATTGCATACCCCTAGGCGTTTAACGTTATATGGAAATTTCTGACTTAGATTACAAAAATAGTCCCAGTTTGTGAAAATGCTAAGAGACGCTAAGAAATTTGAGACCGTATTCAAGTTCTATGATAACTAGACTATCAAATATAAGTGGCCAACTATTCAAAACTACATCAAATAGTGATCGTAGAACAGATTGTTTGTAAGCGTTTCGAAAATGCTAAAATTGTGTCAATTTTCAATATTCGTATAAAAAGCCTCAAATGTTCTTGATTCAAATTAAAACCGCTCTTACATGAAGTGTCATACTAATATTCTTTACTTTTGCATTCGTTTTGCTTAACTGATTAACAGAAATTATGATATTTCGTTTAGTATGTGGTGGGTTACACACTATCAAAGTTACCCGCATTATCAAAGATACCCCGTTTTATGGTACGCGATGAAACATGTGTCGAATGTACAAATTGAATTCGAAACTGCGAAAAGAATACAAGGGGTTCCAGTGGGGATCGAACTCACGATTCCCTATTCGCTAGATGGGCGCTTCAACCTACAAGCTGCGGAGCCCCTTGAGAGACCCCGACGCTCGAAGGCGAACTGAACTCGATTACCCCAAAGCACATGAGATCATCATTTCGCAGTCTAAACTTGTACAATTGCCTACAAGGAATCGTCGATTTGAACTTTAAATTTTGGGTAATCGGAAAGATTACGATATTTTTGAATATTGATGATCTTTTGTTCAACAATTTTTTTTCTATTTAAGTCCACTATCCTTTACTGTTTGCTTCACGTTATCAAAATCTTTTGGAAACGTTATAACCGATTAAATATCCTCCTACACCTGAGAAATTTCATTTTTCGAAGCTTCCATACTCTAGTTGATTACCATTTGGGCTTGTACACTCTCCATGATCTCTTCCTCTTGAACCATTTCTACAGATTCCTCCTCCTCCATACTGATGGCCTTTAGCGCTTCCGCATTCTTCAACATCCGTTTCTCCTTTCTGGGTTACTCTTTCATAATCGCGAGCCTCTTTAGCCTCAGTTTCCTTTTCTGCCTCTATGGGTTTCCCTTCCTGGACACCTTCACGAGCCTCTTTTGCCATTTTTGGTTCCTCCGTCTTCTCTTCACAAAATGTACTCCTTTCCGTTACTCCTTTCTGCACTCCTGTACAACCGCGGGCCTCTTTAGCCCCTTCAACTTCCTCGGTTCTCCGTTTTAGATATTAGATTGGCAATCTCCCGTGCAAAAGTTTGGGTTCACCCTCTCATAAACATGCAAAAGTGTTTTGTCCATATCTCTAAGATTACTCCAATTGATACTGTCTATGGTGCATTCGAAAGACAATGAGTTAATCTTACTTCGTAGGGGCCATCCTTTGCCGAGTGGTAGAGTCTGCGGCTACAAAGCAAAGCCATGCTGAAGGTGTCTGGGTTCGATTCCCGGTCGATCCAGGATCTTTCCGTAATGGAAATTACGTTGACTTCCTTGGGCATAGAGTATCATCGTACCTGCCACACGATATACGAATGCAAAAATGGCAGCTTTGGCAAAGAAAGCTCTCAGTTAATAACTGTGGAAGTGCTCATCAGAACTGAGCTGAGAAGCAGGCACTGTGCCAGTGAGGATCAGTGGAACAGAGCCTGCTTCTCAGCTTAGATGTAATGCCAAGAAGAAGATGAGGTAGAATCATAGGTTGTAAAATATCTTAATTCATACACTCTTAAAAATAATGAAAATTACTCTGGACGTAATTCTGGTTATGACTGAATGACACATGATGTAAGTTATGGAACGACACAAAATCGTGTCTTTGAAGATGTATTGAACAAAAAATGTAATTTTACATGTTAAAGGACACGAAAACTATGGAACTGTGATCGACATTTCCCGAATCAGACACTAACGTATTTGAAATTGGACACAAATTTACGTCATTCGGCTCGCTTCTTTTATGTGCATCCCAAAAGACGTAAATCACATTATTTTTTGGTACTGTGTAACTTTCAAAATCACAAGTGAAATGTCCGGGACAGTTACACCAGAATCGTGCTTTTTGAATTTTTTGTTCTATCTGTTTGTTAAGTTTTTTAACATGTAACAAATTTTCAGGTTATCAACAATTTGCAACATTTCTATTGCTTGTCTAATCTCTTCTTCCAAGACTTTAGGCAGTTCATCAAACGCAATTGACTCTGGTGAAATACCACTTATTTGAGAACAAACTGACCACAGGAAACTTTCTGATCCCTCTACAAACCTTTCCTTCACTTTCATCCAATAGTTGTTTTTGTTGTCATTACCTTTCTTCGTCTCCCGACATTGTTCCGCTCTTCTCTGTTAACACTCCTTCCTGCATCCTTACTCTGCTCATCCTTTCCCTAATTCCTTTCACAATCTTCCTCGCCCTCCTCTACCCTGTGTATGCTGTTGTAGTGATTGACTCCGTTGTAATATATTTCGATGGTCTGATTCAAACCATCTCCGAACTGATATTCTTGAGGTACCATATCCGGACTGAATGCCCGAATATTTTTCTGCAAAATTTCCTTTAACGCCATAATGCTTTCGGTTCTTGCCCATGTACTGTCTTTTACTAGCTCCATAATATACTCCACAACCAGTGCCATACACTCTTCGCTGTTTTCTTCCGGTGTAACAGTTGTGCCATCGTCCATTGCAGCCAAAATCACATCCTTCATATCCTCTCTGTTGTTCCACAAATACTCTACTGCCCATTTTCTTAGTTGCCTTGCCTTTTTCTTGAAATTTTCATCAAAACTAGTCCAACCCGTAATCTGCTGAACAACTGCATAAAACATGCAATATCCGTCACCCGGTACTTGTACCAGCTTTATTTTTTCGTTTCCGATTTTTTTTCCTTCCGAATATTCAATTTTTCTTCTCTACTAGCACTAGTTTCACTGAACTTGTTTCCTGTCTTCCACCTTTTAACAGTTTCAGCGGGAATTTCACTCGATTCGTCTTTACTCATTAATTTTTTACTTTATTGATAATCTTACTATTACACGTTTATATCTTCATCACTTGCTTTTACAACTACATTCATTTCAGCTCTTACTACATTCCATTCACACTTTCTTGACAAACTCATGAATCATTCCCGGGTTGCCGAACTATATTCTCTTTTTTCCATATATCAGGTTCGGGTGTATCAGGAATTATTTCCATCTCTTGCTAGTGTGTCATTATATTTATTTTTTTTTTCTTTTATTTTAATAAAAAAATCAAATAAATGAGCAAAACATTGTTGTTTATTTGAAAATAATCATCTATTATTACTAATTATTACTAATCAGTACTAATTCTTCATAATCTCCGGTTTATTCCAGATACCGTAATTCCTCCTCAAATTATTGTTTTGCCATATGATTTTTGATGTTTCCTTTGCTTTCTCGATGTTTCTTGTTAAACTCTACTGATAATAATTATGTAAATTTTCATTGCCTACTACCCTATTTCATTTCAACATTTTTGCAGCATACCTTGAAGACATTGATGATGAGTATGTGTAAAAAATAAATAAAAGATTACTCACACCGTCCAATAAAACATTCCCGTGGGTGCCCCCTTTCTGCTGCGCCTTTCCCAACCTGCTCATTATGCTTCTCGTTTCTACTATCATGTTCTGACGTTTTTTTGCCAACGTTTTCACTAATACCTTCACATGCATATGATTATATATTTTCCTTCCATCTAATCGCTGTCTTCATGAATGACATCTCGTCTATACATGCGAGGGCAACATCAGTAACGCTGTAATTTCATAAATTTGGCTCTGCCATCCCTTTCCGGCAATATCAAACTTTTCTAACCGCCACCTGTTCTTCACAACGGTACTTTGAGTTCCCCTATCCCGCCGCTTGAAAGAAAATTTTCTGCAATCCTATCATTAAGGACATATCTCCTTGAGTACCAAAATGGCCTCTAATATGGCACCTTACTTCCCCCTTCACTTTCTGCTCCCTCCTCCCACACTTCTCACAGTGTTTTGGAGAGCGATCACAAAAAATGATTATTTGGAGTTACTAACCTTATCGTAGAGGGGTGGTTTCTTAACTGGAAGCATTCCATATTGTGTTATTCACAATTTATCAGTTTTAGATGCAAACTCGTAGTTATTGCTGTGATTTGCGTTGTAAAATACCATTCTCTATCGAATCACTCCTTCTTCACGCACCGTGATGTTGTTTGCTGGCATTTCGGTGACCGTTCTAAAACTCACTTTGAATGGTATTTCTACTCACCGTAGCCACTCAAAAATATGATGCAATGCTTGAAACAGTTTAATTTTTCTCGTGCCGTGCTCTTGGGAGCAATAAAATGCTTAAATTCCTAGATTTGTGCTCGAAAACCAACACCGGATCGCGAAGTCACTGCGCCAACATTGTTTATGAATAGAATGCGCAGCTCTCACTGATTGGAAGTGATGTCAGTTTTTATGTTTGGAATTAAAATTGTTTCGATACTATACACTTGCTACAACCAAGTATTTTACAATTTCATAACACTCAAAAGGTGTACAATGTCACCAGTTGTGCAAAACATTTTTATGCGTGAGAAAAACATCGTACGTAACAGAAAAAATGAATATTAGATATTATACAGTACAATTGACTGTAGAATTGAAATGCATACTGATGGCAACTTTCTCCGTCTGTGAGAAGCGAGAGAAGAGAGGAGAAAACTGCCAAAAAAAGTAAACAACACACGCATGGTGTGAAAAATGCTTATAATTGTGGTCAAAAAACATGTTTTCACTACCAAATGAAATAAATTGTGATTTTGAGCTCTTATGAATTCATATCCACAATGATACCTTTGTACGAAACGTGTGCAAGTAATACTGCCTACTTAACTCTGTGGGTGGAGGTATATATGGAACATGATAATTTATTTTTGGCCGACGCACATAGCATTGTGCTCCGCCTTGTTGGGTGGTTTAGCGGGTGGCTCGAATGGGTGGCAACATTATGTTTACGTGCTGAATGAACTTTCACCTTAACGTTTCACATTCACATTTTTTTCAATTTCCCAAAAAAACAAATGTTTTAAAAATGCGATCAACATATCGTAATGACAATAAAACAAATCATACTCATACAAAAGGAACAGACTCATCCATGTTTATACCTCCTGGAAGCCGTATATGACCTCTCTTTCGCTGTTATACTGGATCTTACTCCACTCATAGTATCCAGACTGTGATTCATCCTCGATAATCTACGCTCAATGTTCGTAAACTTAAAAATCGCATCTTTTTAACTTCTCTATTTCTAGTAATCAGAATTCATTCTATTTTTTTTCTCATTCGCTGTATCGGCTCATTTAACTTTAATATCTTCTTTTTTTCACTTCCACTTCCGTAACACAATTTTCATATGCAATATATTCATTAAAGAAGTCATTGCTTCCAGTGCTGCCAGAACTGTGTATTAAGGTCAGTGCTGTAAAACGGTGAACAGAGTCTGTTCATGTACAACCAAAAAATGATACAGCAACGATTGCGATTGCGTTCTTGCTTTTTTTGCTCACGATCGCCCGAATACATATACTGTAGAGGGTATCGCATCATTTTATTTTGACATGCGCTCACGCATCCGATTCCCTGTGAAATTTTTACAATAACACCATATATCGGTCAATTTTCTCAATACTGTCGTACATTAGTTTGTAATCTGTCTATTATAATCACAATCCACTCAATAATTTACAAAAATAGCTTTGAACGGAAAAAAGAATGGCTGTGAGCAGACTCTGCTCATCCAGCAATCACGCTCTTTTTACATTTGTTTTGTTCTGGTTCTCCAATGCAAGAATCTGTGAGCAAATCGATCGCTGTTGGGTTGTGAGCGTGTGAGCGTTGATCCTGCTTAATATTGGTTCATTCTGCGAAAACGGCATGATTCTTTCCACCACTGATTAGGGTATTTTGGTTTGGGCGGAACGAATAACTTGGAGGACGCAAGACTCGTTTAGAGTGATTCTCTTCGGAGCGATTATTCTCAATTTTCTTAATTTTGCCATTCTTATATCGTTTAGAATAATTTTGGCTACGATGGCGTATCATGCCTGAAAAGTCAAGAAAAACTACATTATGAAGAAATCATGGATTGCCGCGGAATTGAAATCATAAACTATCAACATGCAACAAATAATATGGCATAGTTAACGTTAAGCGGTCTTGTATTATGTAAAAACCCCTCGGATTTTTTCAATACGCTCTTTCGATTATTATCATTTCAATTAATAACGCCTATCAATTCGTACTAATATAATATTAAGAGTAAGTATTTGTGCTTATTCTATGATTGGATTGAGCTGAGAATTGTAGGTCTTGTAAAGCGAGGTGACAAAACTATATTCGTCTCCGCTTGAATTACACATTACAATCGTAAGCGGACTTGTTTCTAATTGATTAATGTCCACTAAACCACACCTACATTTTTCACCTCACTCCACTCGTAGAATAGCATTCTCAATCGAGAGAACGTTTTCGAAAATTCCTGGGAGACTGATTTGGAAGAAGTGAGAGCTATCATTAAAAAATTCAAAAATATGAAAGCCCAGAATTCACCAGCATGGAATTTTCCACATTCTCATCAAAAAACTTCCAGAAAGTGACTTATCGTTCTTGGTTGATATATTTAAAAAATGTTTTCAGATTGCCCATTTTCCTGGCAAATGGAGAAATGCCAAGGTTGTAACAATTTTAAAACCGTACAAAAATCCTGCAGAAGTCAATCAATTTGCCGTCCATTCAGTTTGCTTTCCTATATCAGTAAACTTTTTGAAAAGGTCATTTTGAACCGAATGATGGTCCACATCAATGAAAATTCAATTTTTGTCAATGAACAGTTCGGATACCGACATGGACATTCGACCACTCATAACTTTTAGGGATTACAAATTTGATTCGTTCCAACAAATCCGGAGGCTATTCTACTGGTCTTGCTCTTCTAGACATAGAAAAAGCGTTCGACAATGTTAATTTTTCGTAAATTTTAATTCAATTTGTCCAATTGCAAAGTATATGTAATATTTAGATTTTTGGTAGTTGTTGAAACTTCTAAATACGATAAATCGTTGTGAAAAGTATCTCAAACTTTTTGAGCTGCTTGAAAAATTAAACTGATAAGTATTGAACATCGCACTGAAAGAAGAATTCTGATTCGACCCTGTACCCTTTTTCCGTAAGGATTGCCAGTAGTATACCACAGTGGAATCGTTCTGGCCTTTTATTCTGCGTTCAATAAAATTAAATTTGCAAAATAAATCTCACTCAGCTCTTCGTTTGAAACCAATTTTCCAAGCTCTGCAAGTGATTTCAGTTCGACACACTTACCTACATACACAGCAAACAGGGTCAAATCGGAATCCCCTGGCTCTAACGAACCAGTTTCCAGCCATCCAGCCAGCATACGAGCAGAGGTCAATTTGTTCGACTCCGAGTTGAACCGAAGGTAAGAGATGGAACCAATAAAAATGCTTTAATGCGTTTTGTGGTACCCATTCGAAGGATTTCCGACGGAAGCGTACAAGCTAGGAGATAATTACGACCAACTTTATAGTGCCGCACCTCAGTTCAGGGTTGTCTTTCTCCATTGTGATAATTATGCTGACCATACGTAGTAAAATCATTAGCATAACTAATGCTCAAAGCTAGGGAGCATTGACCGAATTGTATCAGAATGTTTTTTGAAGAAATTCCATGATTAGTTAAACGTTCCAAATTTCTTGAGAAGTCTAAAATGTTCAAGGGGGAGGGGGTTATGACACCATAGCCCTTCCTTAGTTACGTCAATGAGTAAAACAGAACAGAAGTGGAACACACAGAAGCAGCATTCGAACAAAGAGCATAGGTCGAAATCGACAAAATGTTTGGCATTCGAAAATCGGTCGGGACAAATGCAATTAATTGATCGGCAATGGGTTGTAATTAAACAAATTACCGATTGTTCGAACTCGAGTGCAACGAATGGCGACCGACCAAAAAGGATGGGGGTGGATATGGTTTCTGATCCAGCAAATTGCAACTGACCGCATGTTCTCTCTTGTTGGTCCGACGCCACTACTACTGAGGGGACACATTGTTGTAAGGGTTGTTTTATTGGGGTGATAAACTGGAGCACAGTATATTCGGTTGGATTACTGTGACAAGGGTAATGGCGAAATTCTCTGGTCACCGAACATTAGATTGTGGTCTTGGTGTGATCTTTTATAAGTCAAATCAGTTCAAATTCCTCTATGGAATCTAATGTGCAAACTGAAGAAGACGGTGTTTAGTCAGACTGAAGTAAGTGTTTTAATGTTTTGAAAGTGGTTTCAGAAAACGTACTCCAACCATTTAAATACCGTTCATGGGGGTGACAATGGGTCAGAACATAATTGGAAACATTCAGCAAATATTTCATATATTGATGTAAAATTTTTATTACGTGTTCTTACCAGATGTCAAAAGGTAAAATAAAAAAAAATCACAACACAAATTTTCCAAACATCAAATTAAAGCAGCGTCTTGCCAAGGCTCTTTGATTCATGTGAGGAAACAAAGAGTGCCGCTTATCATGGTCAGTTGTTCCGAATTTGGGGAATTTAGGCAGAAGATCTTGAACTCCATTAGGGGAATCAAGGTTTTCTTCCATATCGCAAAGAAAGGAGACGATCGCGTTTTGCCGGAAGCTCTTGAAGATCGCGAACTTTTTCTCAACCATCTTGAAGAGAAGAAGCACATATTTTTTACTTATGACGACAAAACTGAACGTTTGTTCAAAGTCGTCTTGAAAGGTCTCTCAAGTGACTATAAGTCACCTGAAGAATTCAAAAATGGAATTAATGATTTACTTGGATTTTCCCCAGTCAAAGTAATCATTATGAAAAAGAGAACCCAATCTGGCATTCTTCGGAAAGGGCTTTCTCAAGAATATTATTTAGTTCACTTTAATAAAAAAAGATTTAAATAATATCAAAGCTTCAGAAAAAGCAAGACTTATGTTCGATGTCCAAATGCATGATTCGCGGAGGTTCTTCTCACGATAAGTACGTCTGTCCTGTGAAGGGAGATAAAAAAGTTTGTGTGCGCAATTTGCGCACTTGATGGGACATGTGGGGGAGTTGCAATCATCATTCATCGTATAAAACATCAACTTTTTTTCGTCATTTGAAACCAAAGTTTTTTAAACTTTGGGTGATACATAGCTTGGTAAATATACGTTCATAGCTGCCTATTTGCCTTTTCAATGCTCTGGACAGCAAGATAATTGGCTTAAAAATGATTTGCGGAAATCGATTTGCAATAAGCCAATTTTTGTGTCATTGGTAACTTTAATGCCAAACAACGCTCATGGAATAATTCGGAAAAATTTCGTAGAAAAGTGGAAGCTATATAAGACCATATTTTATATGATTTAAATTGACTTACAATGCGAGTGTATTGATTTTACTGAAAAATAATCTTTACCCTTATGCGACTTAATTTGGGATAACAAAGGAGATTTGACAGCCGCTGCGGATTGACCCGACTTATATTGTACTTGTGTACGGGGCGGAACGAAATGTGCGATTGAACTCAGAAAATAACGTTTTATGCGAGAAAATTTACGTTGTTTTTTATGCGGCTTCTTGTTGTCTGGATGACTATTTGCCCGTTACATTTAAAATATCCCATGAAGCGATACTCAATCTTATCAGCTCCACTTTCAATTGTTTTCGTGCCATCAAGAGAACGTCTTAAAAAATAAAATTTATCAATTGGACCTTGGCTTTAAGCCCATTTGGCGATTATCTAAAATTTTTAAATAACCTCAGAAGCCAATTCTGGCATAAAAAGCGGAAAACCAATTATTATTAACTAAGCTCGAAAAAACTCAAAACCTTGCTATGCAGTTTGAAAGCGCGTACAACTTCAATTCAAGACTTACTCCAATTGACTACTCGAGCTCGCTATGGACCAGTGCACGAGTTCACGAATTTGACGTTTGAGCGGTGCCGAATTCACTCGTTGCCATGGTCACATAAATAACAAGGTACCGTTCAAACGTCAGATAGTGAACTCGTGCACTGGTCCATAGGCTCTACGGCGAACCCAGTATCCAAAAGGATGGCGGTTGGCACAAGAAGGCGGGGAGCACAGCAAGCGAGGTGGCTTGATCAGGTGCAACAAGATGTGGAAAGCATGTGCTGTAAAAGTGCAATATTGTATACGAAAAAAGATACAATAATTCGGTCCAATGTGTGAATAGTGTTGCGCTAGGCTCTGATTATCGAAATAACCAGATTAAAAATAGTTTAAAGGCATATTTTGCTAAAACAAAACGGAAGAAAATAAATGCACATGTTTTTCTCGCTTTCGGTCTTGTTCTGGTTGCACACCACGCCACCAATTGATTGAAAGAGCAGGGGCAAAGGGAAACGGCGCGGCATCGATTCATTGCAGTTGGGTGAAAAAAAGATGGAGTAGTGAAAAGTTGCCTTCCAAAATAATACCGAAAATAAAGAGTACCCATGAAGTGAATTCCGTTTACATTGCAATGATTTGGAGGCGGAGAGGGTGCTGGCAGAAAGTGTGAAAAGTGAATGGTGTTGTTTTCGTATATTTTAGTTGAGTCGGGGTTATCGGTGTGAGTGAGCTTGAGACACAAAAGTATGTGTGTGAAGAATACTATTATTGAATGTGTGCGCGGTGCAAAAGTGTGCTCTCAGCATCGAATCATGGATGCTTCTCCGGTAAAGCAGTATACACTACCCGCCATAAGTGTTGAATCGCTTTATCGAGTTTGTGACACCCGTTAAAAATTTCATTACTTCAGGATGATTTTAAACTTGTTGGGTGGTAGGGGTGTTGTGAATATGCTACATTAATTCAGCAATGTGTGTAAACATTAGGTATTGTTTTAGCTGCGTGTATTAGGTATTGGTTTGTCTGCTGATTTTATAGTGTAGGGTGGTCAAGGGTTCATTCAACGCGATACTGTGCAAACGAAAGCACGTTCATGCCTACAAAGCAAAAGTGAGGAGATCTGATGTGATGTACGAAAACATAGAGTGGAGGACTTACTATGAAATTGGCGACATGCACAGGACGACAATTTTCAACGTTTCCAGCTAATTTGGTGAGATTTTTCCATATCATTATATAAAATATCATATTTATAACAATATTTAAACTACTGAATTTATACTTGGGTTAGCCACCTAACCAACAGGGCACCCAATTGAAGCGATTTGGATAGGGAGCTTGGGAAAACTTTCTTCTGGAAGGAGATTCTCTTTAATTCCCGCGGGTTTCGTACAAGTGTTCCTGCTTGCGTATCCGCCCATCCGTTTTTGGCCCTTCATTCAGTGGACTGACGTTTTTGGCCCTTCAGTGGACTGACTGATTACAAACTATGGTACAATCTTGATCAAATCAACTGTAAGGCCGTCTTCAGTGTCGTGTAATAGACTCGACTTGAAGAAAACCATCGTATGCACACATTATATATTAACACTAGGTATAGACGTATTTCCCTACCCATTTTTAACAAAAAAAATATGAGGATTAGGTACATTCCATCCCTCTTTTGTTGAAACTTTAAATGCTAAAAGGTACATCACGGGAACGATTAGTAGGTACCAAGTTGAATAGTCATGTATTGCCCAAGAGTACTCACAGAAACTTTTAGAGTCAGGACACATCGATGATGATGAGATGATGGTTTCTTCCGACGTAGCGGCTCTTTTCCCCAGCGTTCCAGTAAAGGATTCCTTAAATCTTCTCGAGGACTGGTTATTACCCCAAAGGACGGATGCAGCATGGAAAGGAAAGGTCAGGACATACATGAGGTTGGCAAGATTGTGCATGGACGAAAACTACTTTCAATTTCGAGGAAATTTCTACAAACAGACGAAAGGAGCCCCCATGGGAAACCCTCTCTCCCCGTTCTTGTGCGAACTATTCATGGCGAATTTTGAGGAAAATTTAAAGAAACAAGGAGTATTACCGGATAAATGATGGAGATATGTCGACGACATTTTCAGCGTTATCAAGCGTTCTGGCTAAAATTTTGGATACAATCAACAGCGTACACAAGGATATCAAGTTCACCCACGAGGAGGAGAAGGATGGAAAACTACCATTTTTGGATCTACTTGTCACTAGGGAAGAAAGTTCAACTTACAACTTCGAAATCTATAGGAAGCCTACAAACACCCAGCGAGTTATCCCTTACATATCGAATCATTCGTTCCAGCATAAGATGGCAGCGTTTCACCACATGATCCACAGGATGCAGTCTCTACCCCTCAGCGAAGACGGAAAGACCAAGGAACTGGAATATATCTACGAGATATATAGACGAGGGGATGACATACGATTTCAAATCTAAGGTGGCAGAACATATCTTTTCAGAAGGACATACCATTACGACGGCCGATATCAAAATTTTGAGAAATGTTTCTTCTCCTTGGAAACTAGATGTGGCGGAGAGTCTGGAAATTTGCAAACAGGTACCTACGACGCTACTCAACAGAGACAACGGCAATACATGGCTATTCAACTTGGTACCTACTAATCGTTCCCGTGATGTACCTCTCAGCATTTAAAGTTTCAACAAAAGAGGGTTGGAATGTACCTAAAGCTCATAAATTTTGAGTTAAAAATGGTTTTCTTCATTTCATCTACTTATAGGTATTCTACTAAACAGCTCGAAGATTTTTTATCATTGTTAACGAGGTTTTATCAAATTTATAGATGTAACACCAACTCAATAAATAAATATATAGTCCAATTGAAAATCAAGTTACTCAGAACTTCGAAAGCATTCTCAATCAAAAAGAACGTTTTTAAAATTTCCTGGGAGACTAATTTGGAAGAAGTGAGAACTATTATTAAAATAAATTCAAAAATATGAAAGCCCCTGGCGTTGATGGAATTTTCTACATCATCATCAAGAAAATTCCAGGGAGTAGCTTATCATTCTTGGTTGATATATTTAACAAATGTTTTCAATTAGCATATTTCCTGACAACTGAAAAAAGGCCATGATGATGATACGAAGAACTTAACTGTAACCATATATTACTGTAACTTTTTCTTCAAATCTCTTATAAATTAATCAAATATTATTGTGAGATTCCTGGAGGACTGCCATTTCTTCGATGTCTAATCTTAATCCATTAATTATTTATTTCAAATATTATACTGATATATTTCGCTGAAAGTTCTACTAAAAATTCAACTTAATTTAATTCTATTTTTTTCCGCGAAATTCATCCAAAGTCTTCTGAAATATTTCAAAAATATTGCGTCAGAAATTATTAAATGTTGTTTTTTTTCTGGAATCTTCAGAAGAAATTTGTTGAAAAAAAAACCCAGGAATACATTGTAAAGATATGTGGGCCTCGTGGCCGTGCGGTTAGTGTCGTCAGGCATTCAAGCACATCGTGTCATGGGGTGCGGGTTCGATACCCGTTTCAGTAATTAAAAATTTTCATCAGGAATGTTTCTCGGCTGTACCACTGGAGCATGCTTGTCTGTTGTCTAGTGTTAAGAAACAATCGGTGCAGCTAAATGGCTAAAGACGATGTCCGTGTATTTTTTGTCATTTTTTAAATATTCTTCAAAACTTTTCTTCAGAAAGAGTGCTATCAATTATTAGCAGAATTCTTCAATTATTTTGCAATTCTTGGGCGGACTTCCTAGAGGCTTTCTGATAGAGCTTTGGGGAATCTAACAATATTTCTCAAAATAAAAATACCTAATAAACCACTTGTTGTTAATTCATTAGTGGTTTGAATTATGCTAAAATCATTCACCGCTAGAGAAAAGGCTATAAACAATTCACTTGTCTTTCGTTGTTTAGACCAAGCATGGGAAACACTCACTCAGTTATTGCGTTCCCTTATTCGCTTCCAAGCACAGTCGGGAGCGAGAAAGCTGTTTCTTCGACCAAGCCGAACAATTTACAGTGCCCATTCTGCTTCTTCGGCGAGCACTAAGCAAAACAAAAAACGGCAACTGATTGAGTCGCTACCGATTTTAAAAGCCGAAAGCAGCCTAACGCAAAACCGATTGATTATTCACATTCTGATTCCGTTCGAGTGGCATTCGGGTTTGAGTGCTAATGAGCGTTCACTGACAGGCAATCTACACCACCGAATGATTCAGTGAGTAAGAATCCGCTCAGTCAGTTCAATGCATTCGGCGAATGGATGCTAAGTGCGTTCACTCGTGCCTCGCAGATACAAATGTATTGGTATTCACTTCTCTTTGTGTTCCTTCCGATTACGCTTTTACACAATCGGTAAAGACGCTTTCATGCTAGGGTCGCGCTAACTAGTATCCATCGTATTACGCATTGATCAATGCAAACCTGCAATTTTCTCAGTATTGCAGTGAATGATGCTGATACAAACCGATGTCAAACAATTCTATCCCAAAACGGCTTACGCATTGTACAAAAAATGTTGATAAATCTTGATCGTCTTTTTGGAAGTAATGCAATGAAATTGCATCTTGCCGAATTCTCAATTCGTCGTATCGTTCTCATTTCTGTCGCAATCAGTTTACAGATCCGTCTCACACTTACGGCTCACTGTGATATATAGTGTGTGATCAAAATACAACACATCAACGCTATTATAAAATGTTTTATTAGTATGTATAGATCTACGGGTATCTCTCTCCATTTTTGAGCATGATGAAATATATTAATAATATTCAAAATTCATTTTTCGCCATCAAAATTCAGCTCCAACATATAAACACTGTTCCTTTTAACCGTACAATCATGACATTTGCTCATGGTGCACCGAAAACAACTCAATCAAAGGAATTGTTTTCTACGCCAAGAATCGCGCACACATTGATGCGCACAAGCTTTTCTTTTCCAGAGTACGACAGATTGAACTTAGTTTACATTCTCAACTATACGCGGCCATTGAGTAAATTTCATAAAATTTCGTTAGTTATAGAACTTTTACGGCGTGTGATTGGAATGAAATCCTTCAGTGAAAGAAGTACGAAGATTTTCCATAGTGCAAAAAGGATAATTAAAGTGAAGTTATTTATCAAAATACAGTAGTTTTATCGCATTTTCGGTGCACACTAGACTGATGCAAATTTTGAAATTTTTGCTCCCCTATGCTTAAACGGTGTCTATTATGATGAAAATCATTCTCCCAAACTTTGAAGTGATTTGGAAGAAATTTGGTTGTGCACACGCCATTTGAAGTTTATATGGAAATTACTATGGAAAAGCCAAACCTTTTGCGTTCAGTTCTCTATCTGCTCGCCATAATAATAAATGGAAAAGCGAACACACTGTTCCCATGTAAAATCTTCCCAGCTACAACTTTGCCGAAGACCACATTTTGATTGGACGTAAGGATAATTTGTTATTCTTGATTCCAAAGTCTAAACCATGCTGAGATGATCATTCAATTACTTTCAGAGCAACACTGCTTTTTTGCTGTAGAACGTAGTAGCCTGGATTACTTTGATCTATGCTTCCCGCCAGGAGCACCACTGTTGCCTGACGAATAGTTGGTGAAGCTTGCTGAAGGCAAAACCACTTTATGATGATGAATAACAATTTTCATTGACGTCCAATCAAAATGTGGTCTTGGGCAAAGTTGTAGCTGGTAGAATTTCACATGAGAAGAGTGTGTTCACTTTTTCATAAAATATTATGACGAAGAGATAGAGGGCTGAACACAAAAAGTTGGCGTTTTCCATAGTATTCTCCATATAAACTTCAAATGGCGTGTGCACAGTCAAATTTCTTCCAAATCATTTCAAATTTTGATAGGATGCGTTTTACCATAATTTAAATCATTTAAGCATAGGGGAGCAAAAATTTCTAAATTTGCATCACTCTAGTGCACACGTGTTCAAACCATAACAGCTTTCACAAAATTACACTTGGAAAATAAAACATTGCTGCAGGTAAGTTTGAATATCCGCCGTAGTAGAAACACTTTAACTTTGATACGACGAATAATAGCGCTTACGACAAAGTAGAACGAAACCCTACACTCCACCCAGTACGGTTTAGCTATCTCTGAATGTTCGGTAGCAGCAATTTTTTTACTATCTTTTATCGGTGGCGTTCGGGTGAGTGAGTGACTTTTACCATGCTTAGTTTCGACACTTTCTTAAGGAACTTCATAAAAAAATCTTCTAATATTCCATAATAAAAAACACTTTAAAGAATTAAAAAAGGTAAATTCAAGGACTTTGAAAAATTGCAGGAAGCTTATACGAATGGTTCTTAATTCAAAATTTGCAAAAATCCCCTCCAATATTCAGTAAAACTTTACCATATGACATCTTTGGCAATGTTTCTTAAAAATACCTTGTTAATAGTTTAGCGTTTATTGTCTACAGCTACTACCACAATAATAAAAATAAATGGTCACTTCTGTTTGGGGTTTCTGCAAGAAGGAAACAAATGTGTCTACGTTTCAGCATAGTATAATGAAATGTTAGAGCTCATACACAACGTTTCTAAAATACCTCCAGTGAAAATCCCTTTTAAGGTGATCATAAAATGAATCCAAACTTTGAATTTTCAAATGCACAAGACTGGAGATTCTGGCAACAGTTTGCGTTGAAAACCAATCAAAATACTTGCTTGCTGGTGGTGATCAATGGGATAAATTTTTAACGTATAGCGCTGTTTGGTTCTCAAGTCTTGTGCTCTTGAAAATTTGAGGTGTGGCTTCATTCTATAACCACCTTAACGCCATTAGTTCCATTTAAAAAGAAAAAAACAACAATAACATTTTTTTGTAGTTAATCTAAAACCACTTAAGGCTAAGTAGCCCGTCATTCGTTTTGACAGCCATACTGATTTTGCCACTTGCAATTTAAAAGTGATAAAACTCTAACATCATAAGTAATAGAGATGGTCAGGTCTCGGGTTTTCAAACCATTTAAAATATTTCGGGTTCGGGTTCGGGTCGGGTTTGAAGGTTACAAAATTATCGGGTGCGGGTCGGGTTCGGGCTTGAAAAAAGTCGGGTTTAGCCGGGTTTGGGTCGGGTTTGATGAGAATTGGGAACAGAGTAACAATCTTAATGCTTCCGTATGCATCAGAAACGATGGATTTATCATTATTTTGAACTCAGGTTTTCCATAGAAAACTTTTTCGGGTTTCGGGTCGGGTTCGGGTTTGAGCAGCAAAAATTTTTCGGGTTCGGGTCGGGTCCGGGTTTGCTTTACAATTATTGTCTCGGGTTCGGGTCGGATCCGGGTTTGAAAAAATATAATAAGTCGGGTACGGGTCGGGTTCGGGTTTGAAAAATGCTAAACCCGACCATCTCTAATAAGTAACATTAATTCAGAAAAGTATCACTACTTGTGATTACATGCAGAAAGTATGCTGATACTCTTTCAGCAATGTCAGTGCAGAACCAATTCGTCCCCTTGATGCTACAACTAGATAACTCGAAATTTGAAATTGTTGACTTCAATATGTCAAAATATTTTTCTTAATTAGATCTGCAAAATATCCACAGGTCTTAAGCGTTTGATTCAAAATACACAAGTTAAAGATTATTTTTCAATCATAATCTCTGCGATTAACCATCACCTTGTTCAACGGTCATACCTTTAAAGTTGTACATCTCAAAATTTTGATTTTCGAGTTATCTAGTTGTAGCATTAAGGGGACGAATTGATTTTCTTTAATTCGCAATCTTTAGACAAATTAGCCACAATCATCGATGCTCTGTACAAATTTCAATGACGACCTACTTCGGCTTAAGCCTTTCCGTCAGGTATATCATAAGGAATTTTGTGAAAAAGTTTTTGAAATTCTTCATTCGATGAATGATTGTTGAATTTTCCGAAATGCATGTAGTAATATTTTGTATTCAATTTTTGCTGAAATTATCTATCACTATCTTAAAAAAAAATTTTTTTGTATGTGTTACTCTTGAAATCCGATAAAAGTTGGATATTAATATGGAGTGGTTTATAGAAAAATCCTGAAATAAATATTGAGGCATTTCTAGAGAAAAAATCTAGAACCTGAAAAAAGCTGAAGGAAAATATTAGGAGGCATCCTTGGAGTAACTGTTCACTTTCACTCTGAGTATAGGTATTGCATTCACCGAAAAAAGCCAATAAATTTTCATAATAATAAAGTCATGCGGTGATTAAACCTTATAAATGTAGAATATAATTGGCAAAGTAAATCTAACATCAGTTCGAATGATCATTTGGGCAAATTATGGGTATGCGATATTAGACGCGAAAAAAATCCAATAAGTAACGTCAATTTCGTATCAATCTCCGAAAATATGCCAACGATCGATAGAACTGTTACATACGCCGAACAATATAGTTAACAGGTCGAGGCGACAAATTTTTGCCTGTCTAGTGTTAGTAGTGACCAACACTACAACATCTAGCCGTTCGAGACCAGGACGTTAGGCAACGATTTGTCGTTTCGATTGTGTTGTTCACACATATGGCCCTCTGTTAAATCAAATTTTCAACTTCTATTCATTTCTCTCGTCGCTCGCTTGCGATTCTATTCATCTTGTCATTACGTTCGTTACTCCCTTTCACTCTGAGTATAGGTATTGCATTCACCGAAAAAAGCCAATAAATTTTCATAATAATACTAAAGGGTAATGGTATGAGAAAAAATCACAAGCAAATAAAAACAATTCGAATCAATGTAAACTTTTAAATGAATGAAGATCGTGAATATTGCGATTGACATTAATTCTGTAA
Organism: Aedes aegypti; assembly: GCF_002204515.2. Classification (NCBI taxonomy): domain Eukaryota; kingdom Metazoa; phylum Arthropoda; class Insecta; order Diptera; family Culicidae; genus Aedes; species Aedes aegypti. Next base: position 199,504,747 of record NC_035108.1, on the reverse strand, counting down.
AACAAGAATTTATTAGCCCCCTCCCTGGGCCCCCCTAGCTACGCCAATGTATAGTACTAATGAGTTACATAGAATGACACGTGACGAATAAAATTATTAATAATTTTAGACATAAATCGTTGTAATCTTCTATTGCCACGATTAATGCGTTATATATTTAGGTTTCATTAAAAGAAATCGTTTTCTTGTCTTTTATAAGAAGATGAAATCAACTCACCTGTAAAATTCTGAACTGCTATGGCAAATGAAATGTAATACGTTGTTAACAAAATGTTAATTAAAGTTTAATTTAGTTTTACTATATTAGGATGATAAAGTTACACTAATAAAGGAATGAAAAACAAGGGTAATCTATATTTCGTTTCACGCTCGATAGCACAACAGTGAAGAATTTCTGCAATTACTAGTTATAGGTGTACAGGTGCACATTTCGCACAAGCAAAGAAATAGCAGAAATGAAACAAAAACAAACTTCTTTTCTTAGTCGGAAGCACATACAGTAAGATTCCCAACAACACTCTCGACCCACCAAAATGATTCGGCGACCTACAAATCGATCAAGCTTAATTTAGCTTAAGACAAATAACAAACTTATAGTTAACCTATAACTCACCCGTAAATTCAGCTCCTTGCGATGCAGGGCTATTTCAACTGATTCGAGAGATTCCAACACCATATTGATGGAATCCCGACTGTAGGTAGAAGAAAATAATAGCTTCAGTTTAAAACTGCTTGATTTCACGCTCGGTTGTAGCGTGACAGAAAATATATTTCAAACTAAAGCACCATGTGTGGCGCAAGATTCACTGTTCAATATAAAGTGCAATTTCAAAACAGATTTACTTCATTGAAACGTGAATTCAATCCCATTTTATCATGCAAATCTATTGATGGTACCAATCATTCTTTGTGGTAAAAATGTTTTTTTTTAATCTTTAAGCATATTTTCAGTATTTAGAAAACTTCTCAGAAAACATGCTTCATATTTGTGTATACACTCTCAATTAATTATCAACGGAATTCCCCATCTGAACTAAGACTCATATGTCTCATTTTTCCGGTCTGGCAAACACAAAATCTACGTTTGGGATAAACGTCCACCGAATGAAATCACGGATTAATATAGTTCAGCTGGCTGGTTTGCATTCAACTCTTACGCCGAAACGACACAGAAAGAAAGAAACGTTTCAGTTCCAATCTCTGGGGAGGACATTACGAGACCAGATCATGCCACATGAACTTATTAGGTATCCCATCGCAGCAGCAGAAGAAGCAGCCAACAAGGCTCCACTCCGGCACTCCACAGCTTGTGTGCGCACAGTGGAGTAACTAGAAAAAAATCATGGCAATTTTAAATTGCAGAAACTATATTCAAATTGTTTACCAAAATATCGGTTTATTTTGCTTGAATTAAGAGAGAGCATGGAGAAGAAAGCAATGAATACTATATGAATAGGTACCACAAGGGAACGGCGAGAGAAATTGGATTAGATGTTGAAGAGGGCATACCATATGAAACAGTATTACTTGAAACGTCCTTTTTTCTGGCTAACGCAAATTACTACTGGCTTCTACCGACTTCCTAGAAAACTTCCGCACACGAAAATCACGTCTAATTGTGTTCACATTTGCCAACAGAATGATCTATCGGAGACGTCGCAAATTCTTCGACCCTACTTGCTCGTATTCTTGAGATCGAACTGGTTCCTCAAAGCTCAATCGATCGTCTCAGTTTCTCTGAAGTGGAGTGGCTACCGATTACACTTTGTGTCATTTCTAACCCCCCGAAATTTTCGCACTTGTTTTATCACCGCTCTAAATATCATACCAAAGCTTGCATCTCCACCCGAAGACTATCCGATTCCCAAGCCACAAACGAATGTTCTCTGTTGCGCTAATGGCGATCAAAAGTGAGGTTAGGTCGCGAAATTTTTCAAATTGAAATGATTATTTACGGTTTCCTGTGCCTTAAATTACAAAAATCTTGTCAGTTAAATGATTGTGGTGATTCTTGCGTTATCATACATTCTTCTCCATACAAAATTTAACGAGAAAACTTCTGCTGATCAAATGTGGGCAAGAGCAAAGCAGGTAATCCATTGTTATTCAATGCAAGGACATGTAGTTTTTTCGCCATTATTTACTTGTAGTGAACATGTATGTGACAAAATAAAAATTTTGATTGCGCACAAAATTTATTTGACCCGAATAATAATAAAAAAAAATATATAAATCGTCAAATCAAAATTCGAAACTATGTCATATAGTTTTTTCAACGTACAATTGATTGTAGAAGACAAGCTAATGAATTTGTTCGGAAACTCAAAATCTTGATAACATTTAGAAATGGTTTTTTAAGGGGCAACTTTGAAAACATCAATGTATTCCCATAAGGCTGATACAAATAACTTTTTCTTCTATGTCACACCACCCCTCAAAAAATTGTTAATATTGAAGGGAAGAAAAAAACTAATATTTTTTAGAACGACAATATAGAAGGCAATTGAGAAAAGTGTAGACTTGTTGAGAATAACGTTACTTCTGAGTATATTTTTAAAAATAGGAATTTAAATCATAATTCAGTTTTCAATTTTGCCCCATGTTCACCGTATGTAAAACAAACCACCTTTCATCGTTTAGAATTTTGATTTTAAGGCTAAGTAGCCCATCATTCCTTTTGGCAGCCATATTGACTTTGCATCTCGCAATTTCAAAGCGATAAAACTCAGTCAACATTAGTAATATTGATTAAAAAACGTATCACTTCTTGCGCTTGCATGCAGAAAGTATGCTGATACTTTTTCAGCAACGTCAGTGCAAATATCAAGTAATTTTTGTTAATTCGCAATCGTGAGACGAAGCAGCTACAATCATCGATGCCCGTACAAATTTTAATGACGGCCTACTTCGCCTTAAGGAAAATGGAACCAATATATAAGGATTTTTAAGGAAATGGTTAAATAAAAGAAAATTTGAGTGTATTGAAAAAAAAATCTTTTTCTTTCAAAACATGTTCATGTAACTTTTGCGAGTAAGTCCATATCGAAGAAACAACAAGTAATTCCATTGAGCTTTGTTTTATACGTAAAATATAAACAGCTATAAGAATTGAAGTTTAAATTGACGCTTACATTGAGCTGTTCGATAATCCAACCCACATGGTTATTAAATCAAATTACTCATTACGCATGGTAAAGATGGACAAATTATGGATGAAATTATGAAAGAAATCCATGTGCTCGGCTGGGATTTGAACCCAGGACTCTTGTATGCTAGACGAGTGCTTTACCAACTAAGCTACCGAACCACTTGGTGAGTTGATTGCAAGTTTAGAATTCAAATCCCTACTGACCACGCAGACCCCTTTCATAACCCACATCCATCCATCTCATGTTACTACACACGCGGGCAGAGCGAGTGCGATTTGTTTAGTGTTGATACTGTTTGCCTATCATACCTACTTCGCTTCCACAACAACTGTATTGTGGAAGAGTAAAGATGCGGGAAGGCTATCAACGTGTCGTTCTCACTTAAGTGATGACATGACTACTATAGAGAGGCATTAAGGCTAAGTAGCCCGTCATTCGATTTGGTAGCCTTGTTGATATTCCAGATTGTAATTTCAAAGTGATAAAACTCAGTAATCTTAAGTAATATTGATTCATAAAAGTATCACTACTTGAGCTTACATATAGAAAATATGCTGATACATTTTCAGCAATGTCAGTGCAAAACCTAGTGATTTTCTTTAATTCGCAATCGTGGGACGGTTTGGCCACAATCATCGATGCCCACTACAAATTTCAATGACGGCCTACTTCGCCTTAACACTCAAAATGTCGAAAACGATTTGCATGGTGGGAAATTTTTCCTTCTTTGAAAAAAAAATATCGACCTTTTGTCCCTTCTTTTTTGTCCTTCGACCTTTTGTCCTTTCGACCTTTTGTCTTTCGTCCTTTTGTCCTTTCGACCTTTTGTCTTTCGACCTTTTGTCATAGATTCTACAAAATGGCATATTAGTTTTCTCCAGCTTTACCGAATTTTCCGAAAACTTTCCCATACTTTTATTTCACACGAACACGTCGGAACCCTTAAAGAAGACAGTAGTAAAAGAATTGTGCAAATCGGCTGTCCCGTTCTGAAGCCATTTCGTGACATACAAACACCACTCCATTTTTATTTCATTTTCATTTTTCATTTTTTTCGTTTTAATTCTTTGACTGTGCAGTGCACCAAGTGCACCTTATGACGAGACGCCACTGAAATATACAAATCATTTGCGGTTGAGGCCTTCCTTAACCGAGAGGTTAAAGTCCGTGGCTACAAAGCAAAGCCATGCTGAAGGTGTCTGGGTTCGATTCTCGGTCGGTCCAGGATCTTTTTGTAATGGAAATTTCCTTGACTTTCCTGGGCATAGAGTATAGTCGTATCTTGCACACGATATACGAATGCGAAAATGATAACTTTGGCAAAGAAAGCTCGCAGTTAATAACTGTGGAAGTGTTCATAAGAACACTAAGCTGAGAAGCAGGCTTTGTCCCAGTGAGGACGTTAATGCCAAGAAGAAGAACTAATCATTTGCACGAACTGAATCAAAAAGAGCTAATGCATGACTGAGCGGCTGTCAAATGGTTTCGCAAGAAATGTTAAAATGTTGATTACTGAATTATTTGTTGCTATTTTACGTTGGTCTATTATTTTTCTTGGGATATTCTGATAGAAAATTGATCTCACGATAGGTATTCTATTCTTGATGAGTACCTATCAAAATATTCAGAAATCGCAAATAACAACATAATCACATTTTTTACAGACTTCATCATCGCCTACTGATAAACCAGCTTGTTCATGTAAGACCACTTACATGTCAGTGTCTAACCTATAGAAATTGTGTATTACTGCTGAGATTTGTTGAGACCAACCAGCCCATAAACATAACAGACACATAATTTTCTGTATCCTTCTCATTGAATAACGTTACTGGATTGTATTGCTAAATGCTTTAACTATTGGAGCAAATAATCAAATGTCAATCAAGCATCTACTCAAACCTATATTAATTATTATATAATGAACCAGATGTGTGAAATAGAAAAAATGTTTAATGACCGTTAACATTCCAAATTCATGAATAAAATTGATGCCAAAATTCTTTTGAAATTGTACACGTTTCCCTAAAGTCATCCAGTGCTAAAAAATATTGATATGACAAATACAATGGTTGAATAATTCAATTTAAAAACATATTAATATTTTGCATATTATTATCTTTTTAATTTAAATTATGTGATTAAGAACGCAAAATTTTCAAACTTTATCAAAACATAATCCAAGGGTGTTGCAAATCATTTGAAAACGGCCTCTTTCTACACTTTTCTTGCACTTCAAGAAAATATGGACGCGTC